>NC_136921.1:31353287-32799224 GCF_949752795.1 Hyperoodon ampullatus
GGGTGTGGTAGGGGTGTGACTAGATGGCTCAAGTCTGAAACTGTGTGTCACAATATCAGAGGGTTTTTTTCTCCGCAGCTGCCATTTCTCTCCTGTCTCCTCAACCCCATTCTTCCCCATCCTAAATGCCACCTTGGTATTGTTCTACTGGAGAGAAGCAGCATTTTCAGAGATGGGGGATTTATTTTTATCACACAGCTGGTCTGCCAAAGGTCACATAATTTGGCAATGTTCCCAGTGGTTAAAAATTAATTTCTCCTTATTAATACAACCAAGGTCCCCTAGGATCGGAGCTCAGCCTTATCTAAACTTGACAGCTTCCTAAACCTTTAGAAGATGCTTTCTCCTGGAGGGCCAGCCAGGCTACAAGGCCACTGTGTCCTGGAATCCAACCCCACTGAATCCTGTTAGGTAATGAGACCATAAAGCCTTCAGCCATTTCTCATCGAAGCAGATAAAGCTTTGAAAAAGGCTGTAGGCTCTCTAGGACAAACTTCTGCAATACCAGGAATGGGTTAATTAAAAAAAAAAAAAGTGAATGCCTTACCTGGAAGGAACCATACAAAGACTAACTTCCAGGGATCAAACACAAATCTGACACTCAAAGAGGGTGCCTCAAAGCTTATCCAGTGGCAAGTGATGGTCAGATGATAAAATACTTCAAATATGTTAATGATACTACAAACTACTGCCCAGATGTCACTTTTCAAGTCTTTTCTCGTCAGTGCAAGAAATTAAAAAGATATCATGCTTCTGCTCCATCTTTTAAAAAAGTAAAGTCTCATCTCTATTTCCTAAAGTCTTCCCAAACTGGACTTTGGGGGAATATATTCTGAAAACTCTTTACCAATGAACCTGGCTCTGAATTCTGTCAACTCAGAACTGTCTCACACTTGGATCACTCAAAGTCAGCCCCTTCTCTTGACTGCTTTAATGAGCAGTTGAGTCAAATGAAAAACACCAGACAGGGTCCTCAGAACCATCCAGTCTATGGTGTCTCTCCCCACTGATCCCCGGGGGGCCTCTCCCCAACTGTTATTTGCTTTCATGCCTCATTGCATATGAATTGGCATTTGGACTCCTAGACTCGACTACACTGTGAGGATAGGAACTGACCTTTTGGGTGCAGAATATGAACTATACATTCAACAGCAGGAGATGAGAGCCATTTGGTAGACAGCAGGAGTCCTGTCTGGATAGCCTGGGGTTCTAGTCACTGCAGCCTTCCAACATTTCATTTTGCCAGTTGGGTGCTCTGTGGCTTAATCTGAGGGCTCCACGGCATGACATGAAAAGTCCAGACCTGCGGTGCTGCCTGGGCATACACAATTCTACCAGGCACAACTTGGACAAGAAGCAGCTTGCCCTGGAGCCCTCATGGGGAGCTCTTCTCTTTCCACTGTTTTGCACTGTGTGCTCTGTTGGCAACTGGCACTAGCTTCACTACCTCCAGTGGCTGCTTATGGGATAAAGTTGACTGGGTACCCACTGAATGTGGGCACAGGACCAGTCCCCAGAGCCTAGAGCAGGCCGTCTGTGCCGAATCCAGGAGTTTATAGATCTGCCTGCAAAATTTTATGCCTGCCCACAGCCATCCCGCAATTCGGGGAGACAGGCTAAAAAGGAAACCCTCTTCAAACTCTTATCCGGAGCCTAGACTGCCGTTGCTTCTCTTTCAGGATTTGTTTGAACCAGACCTGTCTCCCACAGCTAATTTACACTTCTTATCTGATCATCCAGTCCAGACGGAAGGTTGAATTGACTGCGTTTGCCAGTGTCCGTGGCAATGGTGTTAAAACTCAAGCACGGATCAAAGCTCTCCAGGCAAGGGGCGGGCGGGCGGGGTGGGGGGGGGTGAGGTAGGGGAGGGGCGGTTTTTGGTTACAGGGTCCGGGCTCTTTTGGCCCCAAGCAGTGTGTCCCGGAGGTGCGGAAACGTTAGGGCTGGGAGTGCCACTATCTGAAGAAACCCATTGTCAGGGCCTGATGATTTCCTGAGCAAAACCCCGTCCCCCGCTGACCACGAGATTAAGTCCAGCAAAGGGGAGTTTCGCGGCCAGGCGCTGACCGGGAATGGCTAGCGCCAGGGGGCTCTCCTCTCCGTCTGAAACCGAAAGGAAGGGAGGTGGTGAGAGGGAGGCGAGTGGTGAGCACACGCCAGTAAACCAGAGCGCCGATCTCCTCCCATTCCAGAGAAATTCAACCGGAGCCGCAGAAGCGGTGACACGGTTTAGCCAGATCCCCTAAGCTTGGCCCGGAAAGCTGATTCCCACCCCCATACCGCAGAGGTTCCCGGAGGGGCGAGCGGTTCATTCCACCCCACCACCCCCGCCAGCCACTGGACATTAGCTTTGTAGATGACCCCCACCCAGCCGCCGGGCGCCGGGGACCTGGTGGGAAAAACGGAGGTGCTCTAGTCCCAGGCGAAGGCTGGGGGCAGCCGTTTAATCGCAGCTCGCCCCGCCTCCATTAACTTCTGTTGATATTAAAGAGAAATCAATCAGTGAAAATGAAGCACTGGCCGTGAATATTTCTTTTTCCCTAGCGGAAAAGCAAAGAGCGAGATGGCGGGGGAGGGGAGGCGGAACTCGCCGGCGACTGCAGAGGTTTCTCCCAGGCGGAGAACCGCAGCGGCGACTTAACTTTCTGGCAATGGGCAGCGTTGAGGAAATGCCGCAAGCTTCTCCCTGGAGGTGTCCTTAGTCAGGAGGGGGAGGGGACAAGGCTGCAGGAGCTGGAGGCGGCCCACTTAGCCCAGGCTTGAGCTTCGGTTTTGCTTTCGCTGGGAATATTTTTGCCTAATAGAATGTTTATGGATCGCTCGGCTCTGTTTCTGCTGCGTAGCCCAAACAAATCGATGCGGCGTTAGAGACAGCGCGGGGTAGGGGGGAGGCTGGGGGGCCACCACGTCCCTACCACGTGGAATGCCCGCGCGCCGCGTGCTCTTCACCTGTTCGCGCGCACCCGCGGGCGCCCGGCGCGCAGCGCTACTAGAGGCCGCGCAAGTTGCTCGCATTCCCGCGGCTCAAGCTGCCTCCTTTGCGCCTCCAACCTCCGCTCCGAATCCCACCCAGTCTTCCCGCCACCCAGCTCGTCCAGCGCTCGGGCCCCCAGCCCCTCAAAGCCGGCTCTCTGGGGGCAGCAGGGGTAATGCAGCGTAAAGTGGAGTGCGCGAGGCAGGAGGGGGCGCTCCGGGCAGGGCCCTCCGAGCGGCCCCGAGTCCCCGAGCCGGGGCAGGAGGGAGACAGGCGGCCGGCGGCGCTGCGATCTGGCAAGGCGACCGGCGTGGCAAGGACAGGGGGAGCCTGGTGCGCGACGCCCACTGGGCTGCGCCTCCCAGCCGCCCGCCAGTGCAAGAGGCAGCCCGCCGTGGCCACGAGGTTATTTCCTCACTTGCTCCCCGGCACGGACCCCTCCCGGCCGGCGCGCACCGGGTGAGTCAGAGGTCTAGCTGGGCCTCGCCCTTTGCCACCCGCTGCCGGCTCCCCCGGTGCCAGTCCGCTGCTCCGACGAAAAGCCGGAACGGCCCGCGGCTTGCGATCGCCTTTTCGGGTGAGGGAGAATACCCACCCCGGGCGGGTCCCAGCTCCGCGTCCCATCAGGAGGTCCCACCCTGGGTCCGAGGCTGCCTGAGGCCTCACAGAGGGCGACCAGCCAGCCCTGCGCTCCGCGCCTCTGGGCTTCTCTAGAAGTGACGCAGCGCGGCCCGGGGCTGGGGTGGGAGGGGGCTCTGCAGAGAGCGCGGAAGGCAGGTGGCAGAGCGAGAGTGGGTTTGAGCGGACGTCGCACACACACGTACACACTCCGCGCAGTGCTCGGGGACAGATGTCAGAACATCTGGGGTAGGAGATGGCCCCCGAGTCTTTACTACCCCTCCCGCCCCTCAGAAGCTGAAGTTGTGTGTGTGTGTGTGTGTGTGTGTGTGTGTGTGCGCGCGCGCGCCGGTGTGTGCGCCAGTGTGCGCGCGCTCGCGCGCCGGGGCCTACCAGTGTCCGTGCCTGAATACATAATGTACCGTGGGCATCCTCACCGCGCGCGCACGCGGGCACACACACACACACATATACACACAGCGAATCACACAAACATATATAATTTATGCAGCTTTCAGGTCTGTGGGAGGTAATTTAATTTCGCTTCGAGCTGGGAACTTAGAATTAAGGCAACAGGGAATGAGGAGCCACAGGAAATCTCCCCAAGTGGGACCTGCACCCATCTCTTTGATACGATTTTCAGTTGCTTTGAAGACCAGTTATGGCAGAGAAGACGCAGCAAACGTGTGGATTTGGATAACAAGGGCATTCGCGCATCTTTCTCCCCCTTAAATAAACACCCAAGCTTCGAGTGGGGTGCGTGCCAGTGCTGGGGAGTGAGAATCAGAGTCCCGGGCTCCCCCAGCGGGCTCCCACTAGCCCGCTGTGATGGGGGAGGGCCCGGGAGGCTGCAAGGGGTTAGTGCTATCGCTGCAGTGGCAGACTTCGAAGTGCCTGCGGGTAAGGGCACTTCAGGAAGGCTTTTCCTCCTCTCTTTCTTTTCCCCATTTCCTCCCGGGATGGCTTCCCCACTCTCAATCACCTGTAGCAGCTTTTAAGAGTTTTGTCAGACTGCAGACACTGCTGTCAGAGGGGAGAGAGGCTCACCCGGGAGAGAGGTATGCGGAAGCAAGAACATGCCCCACTGGATTCCCTGGAACCAGCCCTTCTCAGAGAGTGTGCCCCTAGCTCACAAATACTGGCCCCAGACTGTTCTGGGCCTTGCAGTACTTATCTCTGCAGTCTGTCCACGCACCCTTTTTGGCAGTGGTTGAAAACAAATTCCACTCAAAAGTTTCTGACCACTTCACAAGAATGAGAGACCTTTGAGGGCCACATAGTTTGTGTTATCTAATAATAATTTTTAAAAGAACACATGATTTACTTCCCCAGAAAATACAGCAGGAAAGAGAGCTGAATGACCAAACGCCTTGGTTGCCAGAAGCGCCCAGCCCCAAGCCCCTAGCTCCGCCACAAGACAACTTGCTCCATCACCCTAAGCCCAATGATCCTGAGGCTCATCCACACATTCTGCAAACAATCTACAGCACTGGAAAACCCAAACTAGACTCTTATAGTTCCCAAGCCCTTCAGTTAACATTGCTCAATGTAGCTAAGGGGAGGGAACGCAAATGATTTATATTTCACTGGCTAGGTTGAAGAAACTCAAGGGAGATGTGTTCTGCTTCAAGACAGGGAAAAAAAATTCCCCAAAACTGTAATGCAAAAGCTTTGTAGTATTTTTAAACCTTTGATTCAGTCCATATGTGACATCTGAACACCGCCAAATTCTGTCTATGTTTCAAAACACACACACACACTCACACACTCCTAGCAGGAGAGAAAAGTTGGGTTTTAGCAGCGGTGGTGGTGTAGGGAGAGCCGGCTGGGATCTCTCTCTAAATTATTCAGTATTGAGAGATCTTCCTTCTTTGCCATTGCGTGTGGCCCCCTGCATTAGCAGTTGCTTTTAAAGGTAAAGGCATATTGAAATGAATAGAAAAAACAAAAACCAACAACTTTCAGGGGCTTACCTGGTTGGCCTCTCACTTCATGTCCTGAAAAGTAGAGAGCTAAGAAAATCCAGGTGAGAGGAAACATATCCATTTTGGAGAAGGAAGCTTTCTCCAGAGCTGTTTTTGTAGAGTTCTTGTTTAATTACAAGTCTTTGTATTTTTCTCTCTCTAATGTTCTTCCTTACAGTGTCCTCTGCAAAGGTTTCTACAGGTCAGTGTTTCCCTCCTAGGTCCTGGCGGCCCGTCTTCACCTTTATTCTTGCTGGATCCCCACCTCACCAGGAGGAGGGTAGCTCTTCAAATTAGCAAAGAGGGAGCAAGCCGGGAAGAGAGGACGGGTTTCCTCTCTTAAAAACAAAACGCATCTATGCCCTCTCCAGTTCCTCAAAGTATCATTTCCTTTATCCTACAACATCACGAGTATTTCCCGTAAGCCAAGCGTAAAAAAAAAGGAAAAAATAATAAAAATAAAAGCCAAGACTTGCCTTGGGCATCACACGGCCCCCAGGCAGCTGTGTGATCTCAGAGGCGTAAACTGACACATCCCCCGGCACTCGGGACCGACACGCTGGTGGAGGCACAGAACGCCCGACGGCCCGAGCGGGAGGCGGCCACCCAGCTCTTGCCCTCACCGGGTTCCTCTAGCGGGAGCCTCCCCCAAAGGCTACACCCGCTTGGCCAGCCTCAAGAGGGGAGTCTGAGGAAGGAAGCTGCTGCTGCGGCGGCTGCTGGTGCGGCGGCGGCGGCGGCGGCGCCGGCTGGGATCGCCTGGGAGCGAGCGAGCCCCTCTCCGAGTTCGCTCGCGCCCGCCCTCACCTCCACCTCGCCTAGCGCCTTGCTGAGTGTCTGCGCGTCTGAGGATGTGCTGGGGGCGGGCTGCGGGCTGCTGCCTTGCTCGCGTTCTCTGCTTCCCCTCCGGCTCCCCCCTGCCTTTTCAGGCCGAGCAGCGGGTGGATGTCAGAGCCGCGGCAGAGCTATCCGATTACGCGCCGGCTCAGGGCCCGCCCCTTCTGTGTTCCTGATTAAAGAGGCAGCCGCGGAGACGCGCGGCGAAGAGGAGAGCGTGGCGGCACCCGGCTCGGGCGGGGCAGCGGCGGTTTTCCTCTTGGCCGCGGCCGGATCAAAGTTAAGGCAGCTCCCACCCGGCCACCACTCTCCCACCCTGGGCACCTCCGCGCCTGGCTGCGCCGGGCCGCCCGTGCGTAATGCCCTGGAGAAGGAGAGCCCCCGGGCACCTCCAGGGCGCGCTGCCTTTGGCCGCCTGGCCCCCGCCCGAGGAAGACTCCGCGGGGAATGGAGGAAATTCTTGTTCTCCCCCGATTCCCCGACTCTCGTGCCACACACGTAGAACCCAACACAATGCCACGCGCAATGGCGTTACAAGAGGAGTTGGGTGGCGTACGGTGTTTGCAGTAGGGAGGCAGGCGGCAGCTCAGCCATGCGTTCGCACAGGCAGCAGTGCGTGGCGGCGACACACACGGTCAGCCCCGGCTGAATAAAACCCCAAACACTCCCTGCGTTTACTACTCGGATCCTTTGTTGTGTCCCAAACATACTCCTCTCCTCTCTGGGTGAGGATGTAATTTTCCCTGCGCTCCTAACTTGTAACTGTCAGAAGAAGAGGAAAGACATTCTTCAAAGAAATTTTTCAGGTAATAAAATTGGATTCTCCAAAAAAAGTCCAGGTGCATGAAGGTTTCTCGAAATGCTACTGTAACTACTTCTATTCACACTTCCCCATGGAAATGTGGACACAACGCCCAGAGAAAGAAAACAGCATTATGCCAACTATTTTTAAATGGAGGCGTGAAGCCTGTTTAGAGGGAGCCTGGAGCTAACAGTTGGGAAAACACTTGTATCTTTGTTTCTAAGGATGGCTTTGTGGATTCAAACTGTCTTGCTTCACTAGGCACCTATTACTACATTATCATAAAGACTCTTAACAGGAACAGTCTAAATAACACTTGGCATATACCTTTTCTGCCACTCTGCAGATTAAGAAAAATAAAGTTTCAGTGACAAGAAACACACACGCATCTGACTATCCCATTTATTTCTTTGCTTGTGCTTGTGGATTCTTCTGGGTGGTTTTCCTCCTTATCTGGACTTGCCATTAGCTTTGTTTATCACTTTTAGTGTTTGAAAAATCTGTAACTCCCACTTAACTGTTATTTACACTGAGATAACCAAAACAAAATTGAATCAGAAGCCATTTGCAAATAGTTGAGCCAAGCCGTGCAAGGATTTTACAGCGCTGTGTAGATCCACTGGCTGCATATCACACTGTTAATCTTAGATGCCTGGTTTGAAAGGGCATTTAACCGAGACCTGGTGAGTTTTTCCAGTGAGCATGTTCCCTGGCGGGCCTAAACACTACCTCTCATTCCTTTCATTTTCTCTCTCTCTCTCTCCTGTCCTTCTTTCCCGCCTTCCTTCCTGGCCTTGAGAGCACATCCGTATTATTAAAAACTCCAAGTTTACTTTTTTTCCTGTTTAAATGTCAGTTGAAAAGAAAGACCACTGCTTCCCAGTATTTAATGGAGTAAAGAGGCAGTCTGGATTTTGAAACTTAATTGGAGATCTCGGCTTCTATCATTGCCAAGGTACTAACTTAAGGACAAATAACATTATCTACAGTGACACAGGTTTAATAAAGAGAGTCATTTAGGATCACCTCCCCACCACCAACCAATCTAGCAAGTGCTGAACATGGAAGAATTCTGTTTCTGAGAACATTATAGTCAGAGTTCAGGTGAAGGGGAGACAAAGAAAAAGTAAACTGAAGCCCATTGGGAAACCATAAGAAGGAAACTCTGGACTTCTGCTCTCAGGTTCTCAGGGTTGGAGGTCCCTATCTGGGTCTTGGTCTGGTAGGGAGAAGGGTCAGTTTCAGTGTTCCATTCCTGGACGTGATTCCCAGCATCATGGATTTTAATTTTTCAGAGGAGTCATTAAGAAGGAGCTAACTTACTTCCTGGGAGTCCTCAGTATGACTGTGGCAAGAGTTCTAATCAGTCCACTTGAGTCAAGTCCTGATTTCCTGCGGTTGGGTAGAGGGTGAGTCTTCGGTTCAGAGCCCTGGGGACTCCCAGCGGCCAGACCATTTTGAATCCTCTAGGGGGCAGCACTCAATAAATAATGGTAACAGTACCTGCAGTAGCACTTCTGGTGGTGCTTTCACTTCCAGGAGCTCACAGCCCTTTAAGATCAGACCAGGGAAGATTTAGACTGAGACCAGATCTCCCCCAGCCCACTCTGAACAAGAGCCCATGGACTCAGGGGGACTTAGAATTGCTTTAATTCAGGACTTCCAAGAACTCTGGGGACTAAACACAAATCCCACCTGTGCCCTATGGAAAATGAATCTTTACGGAAATTCTCCAGAATGGGACTGGCTCAGACCTGCCAGCCCCAGTTTTTGTCTAGACTGGAATCTCAGGGGTTTGGCTACAATTGGTTTGGTTTCGACCAGAGGTGCAGGTGTGAGGAGCCAGGCACCGTCCTTTTCATTATTTTGTGAGTCCATATCTTTCACTCCTGTGAGTCCCATAGAGAAGCCTGCCTACTAAAGACGAGTAGCATGGACAGAAACAATGGGCTAGTTGACAGAAACACTGAACTGACTAGAAAACAGCTAACTAGTGAAGTCGAGATTCCTGGCAGAATCACTGACTCACCTAGGACGTTTTACATCATTATCCTTCATTGTGAAATAATAATAGATAATCCCATGCTACGTTCCATTCCTTTGACAAGGAGGGATGTGGGGAACATAAAACAGGTTTGTAAAAGATGCTAAGAGAAAGCTGTAACCTAGTCACACCCCTGTGGAAAGATGGGCATTTCCAGCTCGACAGTCCCAACCCAAGGTTACGTCAGAATCACCTAGGGAAAGTGGTAAAAATTCAGATCCCTGGGCAGCATCCTCCTGCAGATCAGATGCCTTGGGTTTGGGAATCTGTATTTTTAACACATGTTTCAGGTGATTCTGATGTAGATGTTCATCAGGCCAGAATTGAGAACCTCTGTTCTGAGACACTGTGTTTGCACATAACCTTTGATATATGCCCTTCCATTGAAGGACCCCCGGACAAGTATTTCTTCACTTTTCCTCTCCAGGAACTTTTCAGATAGGGAGCAGATGTTTCAAGTATCTGGGAAAAGCCCCTAAGAACATGTCCCTTAAAATGCCAGAGTGGTGGTGTTTCCAGGTTTACCTTGTAACATTTATTTAGAAGTGACAGCAAAGAGCCTTTTGAAAACACCAAGAACCTCACCTCATGGGTGCGAGAGGTTTGCAAAAACATGTTCCAAGTGCCAGCTGGCGGGGTTTATGGAGCTGGATCCAGCCCTTTCACCACCCACCCACTCAACCATTGGTTGTTACTAGAGGTTTGTTTCAGGTGTGGTTTTCCATCTGTGTTTATTGCTGTGTGCTTATTAAATGCTCGTGGAAGCATGACTACGCAGGAGGTATGCAAGCAAGTAAGACATTGGGGGCTTGCCTCCTGGGAACACAAGATCTAAGAGTTCCAGAAGTTTCATGCTTCCACAATAGATACCACCTGTCACACGGTGCTTCCCCTTATCTGAGCCCTGACATTGACAAGCTCTCACCCGGAAAGAGGGAGATAGGAGACATAATTGCATCTTAATCTATAATTCACTACACTGCCCTAGTTAATGTTTAGCTGCATCTGTCTCAGAGGCAAAGCTTCAGTTAAAATGGAATAGGTCTTCATTTTTTATTCCCTTTTGTTTGAAGCTGAGGTCCAGGTTTCTGGTCAATAGGGTTTTTTCCTACTCTTTAAACAATCAACACCACCTCACAGTTTCTATGTGATATTATTTTTGGTGGGTTTCCAGAATCCTCGCAGATTTCCATAAAGTACTGAGATCTCCTTCACTCTAAACTGTGTGTGTCTCTCATCTCTTTCTCAGACACAGACACTAGATCAGGTAGCAGGGAGACGTGTGAGTGAAAAAAACCCAAAAACGAGTGAAACGTGCAAAATTCATCCAAACATCCCTGAAATCCTTGGCAAAGAAAACTAAAGAAGTCATAATGCTCTCTCTACTCTGTTTGGTTTAAGCATGAGGCAGCTCTTCCTCTGCTACACTCATTTTTATACAATTTGAGGCACCTGTGCTTCAAAAAGGACCCTGTCAACCCTTCACTTTATTACTCTTTTTTTTTTTTTTTTCGCGGTACGGGGGCCTCTTACTGTTGTGGCCTCTCCCGTTGCGGAGCACAGGCTCTGGACGCACAGGCTCCGGATGCACAGGCTCAGCAGCCATGGCTCACGGGTCCAGCCACTCCGTGGCATGTGGGATCTTCCCGGACCGGGGCACGAACCTGTGTCCCCTGCATCGGCAGGCAGACTCTCAACCACTGCGTCACCAGGGAAGCCCCAACCCTTCACTTTAAAGCAGCATTCTCCAGTACAACTTTCTGCAATGAAGGAGGTATCTGTGCTCTTTGCCTGGCTATTAGACATTTGAAATATGCCTGGTGTGACTGATAACTGAATTTTAAGTTGTTTTTAATTTTATTAAAAAATTTTAATTTCCTAGCTTCTCAAAAAAAAAAAAAAAGGAGATTCTACATGAGTTTAAGGGTTATTGAACATATTGGACAGCTCAGGTTTAGATAATCAAAAGACCAGAGCAGGAGATTACCCGTAGAAGCCCTAGAAATTCATACCTTTGTTCTCTGAGACTACCTCACTTGTTCACCCAAAAGGGAACCCCAGTATCAGCAGAGATATCATTTGAAAATGTATGGTGTCTGTTTGGCGAGGAAGAGAAGGGCTGGCTTGTATTATATGTGCCCCTTCTCTGCTCTCTTTCCAGAGCACACACCAGGGATCAGCGCCTTCACGGTGCTCCAGGCTCTTGGACTCAGCTCCAGCCCTCAGTGGAGAGAAGCAGGTTGGGGCAGCAGAAACCTGAGGTCAGGGCAGATGGGCCTTAGGTCTCCCCCACCCTTGAAAAATCTGATAACCAATTTGGAACCAGTTTCCTCACATGTAGAATGAAAGGGTTGGTTTGAATGACTTCCATCCCTTTTCAGTTTTGTATTTTGGCTTGGGATCTTCCTGGACTTCATCCTCATTCATGAATTTAAAGCTAGTTTTAGTCTTAATTTCATAGACAGATCAGTAATTGAAATTGATAACCTTTTATCCCACAAGAAGATGTAAATGCATGGATGGAGCTTAACTGGATATTCCATTTTCATAGTATTTATATTGGGTATCTTTTCCCAAAGAGAAAGTAAGTATGTTAGGCATCTTGGCAGGGTTTTCAGAGGAGACATTTTTGGATTTTTGGACAAAAGCCTTTCCTAGCCCCTAAAAAAATACAGATTCTTCTTGACAATCACAAACACAGGCCAAGAACTTATTTGTAACTTCGTGGCATTTATAGGTGATGTGATGGGAAATTTTAGGGTTATGATCTGAAATTTTTTACCAGTAAGGAAAATCGTATTTTGAGCTGAGGATTCCCATTCTCTCACTAAATTCATAGACTAAAATTCCTGGAAACGTGCATCCTGCATCCATGAGTGTGCATTCCTTTTCCTTCCTTCACATGCATAGCTACACTCTTAAAGTCCCACTGATTTGTCAGGTTTTTTTGGTGTTTTTGTTTTTGTTTTTTCGGTTATTGCTGTTTTCAGATTTGTAACTTGTGACTTAAGGTGCCTTAATTAGACATCTACATGTCAGGTGATTGTTACATTATGATGGCAATAGTTGCTAATTTGAGCGTGAAAGTCGTGACAGAAAGGCAAGTGTCAGGGAGCTGACCTTTTGCTATTGAGGATACTCCAGGGTGGGTTAATTCACACCCACCATAGTCATTAGTTCCCACTCTCCTACTTCATATTTACTCTCATGCAGTTTACTGAGCTGCCAATCAACTCTTAGTTTCCGGATGAGATCCCTGATGGGGAGGAGGATTGGAATGATGCTTGCTTTCTGCAGGGACCAAGAAATGATTTGTAGAGGTTGTCTCCTTTTCCATCTCCAGACTTGGATTCTGTTTATTTTCTAAACTTAAAAAAGAGAATAAGTAATACATGTACATCATTTTAAAAATTTCAAGGGCTTCCCTGGTGGCGCAGTGGTTGAGAGTCTGCCTGCTGATGCAGGGGACACGGGTTCGTGCCCCGGTGTGGGAAGATCCCACATGCCGCAGAGCGGCTGGGCCCGTGAGCCATGGCTGCTGAGCCTGCACGTCCGGAGCCTGTACTCCGCAACGGGAGAGGCCACAACAGTGAGAGGCCCGCGTACCGCAAAAAAAAAAAAAAAAAAAATTCAAGCCAAATGTATTCAATGAAAACTTAAACTTTCCTCCCACCCTGTCTCTCAGTTTTGCAGTTCACCTCTCCAGTTCACCTCCCCATTGATATACAGGTTTGGGGTATCTTTCCAGAGATACCGAGACTACATTCCAAGTTAAAAGCAAAAGCACATTTTATATTTTTCCCCAGCTTCCTTTTTCTCCAGCCCAAACCATTAGGGGGCAGCTGTGACCAGAAAAGAAAACAATAGGAGCAAACGTAGAGCTAAAATCCAAGAGGAAGAGATGTGAAAGGAAAGGAATTTAGAAGAGAGACCAGCAGAAGAGAAAAATGAAAAAGAAAGCCGAACTGAACAAATGTAACACATCACAAAATAAAAGGAAATGGAACAGGAAGTTGTTATATTAAAAAGCTAAGGGGAGTTCACACGTGAATTTATAAAGGCTAGGGATTATTTGAATTTTTTTTTTTAAGCCAACCTGTAGAACCTGAATTGGCTTAATGTTAGCAGAAAGTGGGAGGTTATTTTATTCTGAACCGGAAGGCATTTATCATGCTGGACTTTACATTCTTAGGACCTGTTCCAAACTGAGGGGTTCAGAGCACCCTCTGTCCATTTGGGCTTGTGACCTGGCCAGTGAGGATGGAGGACCAGCCCCCGTCCCTTCCATCCTCAGAATGCTTAAGAATGCTCTTGGCCCTCAGCAAGGCAGCGAAATTAGCCTGAATATAAAGGTGCAATTCTATTTCTCAGTGCAGCAGAGCTCAGAAATGAGGGACCACGTTTCTTTTGAAGACGATGCCATAATCAAAGTGCTTTCAGGTGTAGTTCAGGCAACCCACCCCGCCCTGGTTTCAGCAGGTTAACTTCATTAAAACTCCTAGCTACCGCTTTAATGTTTTCTAGGTTTTCCCCCTGGGTACATTAGGCAGAAACCAGCCCTCTTGGGAGTTCTGTACCCTGATGTTTTTCATTGTGAATGGAATGCAGGGGCCACATTTATGCTGGGATAATATGAAATGGAAAATTGCTTCTAGAGCACAATTAATATGATCACTTTTCATTTAGTCTCCAAACTTCCCCTCCCCAACTTTAAAATAGGCAACAAAAACTTGAGGAAACCCTGGTCTAGGGTCACTGGATAAAACATTGCATGCCTGGCATCCTGTATTTATTATTTTCTGAGTCTGATTCAGAAGACAGAATATTCCCACCCTGTCCCAAACCCTACACCCAATGTCACTCATCAAAATCCAGTGGAAACTTTCCTTTTGGGATCAAAGGCACTTGTTCTCAATCACTTGCCTCTGATGTTAGACTCATTGATTTACTGAAGACCCAGGATGGGCAGGGGACCCTTTGGGCTTGCTGGGGTTACTCAGAAAAAGCCTGGGGTGCACTTGCCATGAGGAGCCCTTTAACCCTATGCCAGATGAAGCTGGGTTTTCTCAAATGGGCACTGGAGGTTTGGTGAGTTGGGGTAAGTTGCTATATGAGTTATTTCAAAAGTGGTCATTTGGCAGAATTTGGGCTTTCATCTATAACCTAAAGTCAGAAGCTCTCTCCAACTCTCTCTCTCTCTCTCTCTCTCTCTCTCTCTCTCTCATTCTCTTTTTCTTTGACATGGAGTCCTGGAGTTTAGTTTCTAACAAGTTTTAAAAGTCATACTGGAAACTTGGCCAAACAAAAACCTCTCTGACCAGAAGCAATTTGCTTCCCTTTAAACAAGCCCCCCAAAGTTAAATTACAAAGCAAGTTTGTCTCTTTGTTAGAATTTGGCTAGGATCTAGGATGTAAAAACACTTCCCATTTGATTTCCCATTTGATTTGATCATAATTTAGAAGAAGGAAATGTAATTTTTGACCTTTCAACACACTGGGAAGCATGTTTTCATGTTGCTATACCCTATACACAGGCCTCATCTTCTCCAACACTGAGCTCCCCCAGCCCTTGGAAAATAGAAAAGTTGCGCTTTGGGGGTGAGGAGTATTCTAGGGCAAGTCAGACTAATAACATTAATAATTGGATTAACAATGTAAGATGACAGACATGTCAGAGGAAACTCAGGGCTCTGAACTGGGTCAGGAGACCTAGTTTCTGGTTCTTGCTTTTTTGTTGATGCCATGTGTGTTTTATGTCAAATCATTTCAGTTCTCTGTGATTCTGTTTCCTTACTCATCAGAGGCATGTTGTTATTCCAAAGTAATGGCCTTATCAAACTATTCAGGTGAATCTAAAGCAGGATCCAGTTTAGAGCCCTCAAAAGATATTTATTGAGCAGGTACTATATGCCAAGCTCTGCATGGGTGGAATAATGGTGAGCACCTCAGTGAAGATGACTGTTCTCAGGAGATTTACCTCCTAGTACGAGTGATAGATAACACCCAAGTCAACATGAGCTGGGTCATTTCAGATGGTGATAGTGAGTTCTAAGAGGAAAACAAAACAAGATAATGTGATAGAGACCAATAAACAGCAGACAGGGAATGTGGGTTAGTCTTTCCATTAACCAAGACTCTATAATAAGCAAGTAACTTAGCTCAGGCTTAATCTCTCATCTTTAAGATAAGGGGTTTTGTTACACTGGTGTTTTTCAAAGTCCAGTTTGAGATCCATCAGTGGGTTATGAAATCAACTTATAAATTTGTGATCAACACTTTTTAAAAATGCAATAGATCAGAATGAAACAAGAGCATTTATTGTTTCATGAAACCTGTTTCCATTTATATACATATATTTCATACACACATAAACACATGTGTTCTAGGTCACATGTAAAATATATTTCTTTCTGTGGGTTGCAGTGGATTAGGTGATCTCTAAAATATTTTCAAGCCCTCAAATACTGTGATTCTATTCAATTTTTATAGCAGGGGCCCAATGGAGCATAGTTCTTGCTTGATTTTACTTTTTATCAAATAAATAGTAGTATTGCTCATCAGAGAATCCCAGGGTTTAACCCAGTTTCAGGCACATGATTGGTGCTGGGTAAGTGCTTTTTGAATGAATGGAAACATGATATTTATGCACTAGGTCTTAAAATAACTACAGCAACATGAATTACCAAATAACTTACCAAAGTATCAACATAATTTATTATATTTTTCCAAAATGTCAACCTTGCAAACCAAATTCAAAATTATATTGCCCTTACGGTGTTAAGAATTGCTTTTTCTTAGAATTCTCAGAAACTCTGTTACAAGTTAAAAAAAAAAAAGCTTAACATGTTCTTCTTCCAAGTAGGGCAAACTGCCTTCTTTCAACTTAATAAACCTTTAGGATGTTTACAGAAAGAAAAGAATCAGTGGGGAGATTTTTCTATTTTTTGTCCCTGGGGATCCAGATAATTCTGGCTTCCTAAAACTAGTCTTGTGAGTTTTCATTTAAGTCGCATTTTTCTAAGCAGCAGTAATCTTCCTTTAACACATATTATTTTTTCCTTCGTTGTGGCTTAAGTAGTAGGCTTCTCTGTCTCAGAATAATTTTTTTAAATTATGCATTTGATTAGAAATAGATGACCCAAGTCTTCCATCCTTCCTTGCCTGGAACCCGAGTTGACATCCTTTGAGATGGGAGAACCAGACCGAGGCGATCCCATTGAGGAATCAATGATACATCATCCTTAAGAAAAGCAAGCACCAATGGACCCGCACAGGGCCCATTGCACATGCCCATGAGTTAATTTTCAAGTCCATTTACTTAATTGCCTGAAAATCCGTGGCCAGGCAAGCTGACTCAGAGTTTAGGATTGCTATACCCAACCTTTTGTGTCCATACCCTCCCGCCTTCCCAAAGCAGAGCAGACACACTTATACCAAGAAGAAACATCAGCACCCAGACATTCCAGTCACATTTCAGCTGCTTACCCAGGGCAGCCCAATGCAATGGCCATGGGGTTGTGTTTCTATCATGGGGTACTTTGCCTCATGCAAAAACGTGCTCTTGAGCTAGAACATAGGAAATCAATTTTTTTTTTTTTTTTTTTTTTTTTCTGGCTGTGCCGTGCAGCATGTGGGATCTTAGTTCCCCGACCAGGGATTGAACCTGTGCCCCCTGCAGTGGAAGCGCAGAGTCTTAACCACCGGACTGCCAGGGAAGTCCCAGGAAATCACATTTTTGTGAATCAAAGTATATTATAAATAATCTAAAAGAAGACACTGTTTGAAGGGAGTCCATATTTTTTAAGTGAGTAAGGACCCCAGTGCAGTAAGTATAGATTGACCTGGAACTAACTATTTGCTTGGAATCAGTTCTGAAACTACTACTGTTTAGATCAAAATGTGTAAAAATCATGAAAGGCTTTTGCGTCATTTTATGGTAATCTTTATTTGTATTGTTATTGTTGTTATTACCCCCATTATTAATGACAAATTTTTCCCAGGTTGGGAAAATTCAATGTATTCATGCTTCTTGTTTTTGCCAAATATAAGTCATATCAAATGCAAACCCATCCCATACATTTCTCTATTTAATTCCAGTTTTTGTAGATCTTCTCCTTGTAGAATCTTTCATAGGATCATTTTTTTTTTTTTTTTTGCGGTATGCGGGCCTCTCACTGTTGTGGCCTCTCCCGTTGCGGAGCACAGGCTCCAGACGCGCAGGCTCAGCGGCCATGGCTCATGGGCCCAGCCGCTCCGTGGCATGTGGGATCTTCCCGGACTGGGGCACGAACCCGTGTCCCCTGCATCGGCAGGCGGACTCTCAACCACTGCGCCACCAGGGAAGCCCCATAGGATCATTTTAACAATGACAGTCTCGTGTAAATATGCTAAGACTCATATATATATATATATATATATATATATATATATATATTTTGGTAACTGAAGTTAACTGTGCTCATCATTTTGAGATGCAACACCCAACCAACACTGAGAAATGGCAGCTTTCAGTTAAATGAATGCAAAGCTGTATTTAGACTCTTTTGCAACATTGTGATGGGAAGAAACAAAGCCTCTTCTGCTACTATTTTTAAAATACTCACCCGGGCAATTCCATCAGAAATACTGTTATCATCGCTTTTGAATTTTGATCCTTTCTGTTCAAGGGGAACATGTTCAGAGAAAACCCAGATCCAATGAAAACAATTTTAAAAAGTCAATGTGTGCAAACGCTGCTACGATATTTGTTAGAGTTGATAAAAAGAAAAAAATTCTCAGGCTCTCTTAAATGTGGTGGCGGGAGGGTTGTTTAAAGAGGAAGACAATGCTTACAGTCAGTGGAAGGAGAGTCAAGTCTGGGATCCTTACTAAATGTTTCAGACAAGACTCTTTACCTTTTGCTAATTGCAAACTAAACAGATCACCCTGCTCCAGAGCTGTGTAGACAGTCTTTCTGCCTATGGGTACAGGACACCAGTCTATTTATCACACAAAGACTTGTTGGCTGAGCAGGAAATTAAGCTCTAAACTTCTGACACCAAGTTCTGTACTTTCACCACAGGGCAACACTCAGAGTCCAAGCTCCAGCTCTCCCCATCTCTCTCCACGTGGTCTGTTTACCCACACGCCTGCAAAAGAACTTGGGAATAGATGCCAAAAGAAATCTTGCAACATACCACAAATCAGCATCAGCTGGCCAAAGGGGGGTCTGTCACCAGGATGTTGATTTTTTAAAAAAAGACAGTTATCACCACTGCAGTAAAAAATATGTTGCCAAGCAATAGCATTTACTAAGCACCTAATTGCTCCCTGGTTGGGGCCATGCAAAGAGACGGCTTGTCCTTCAGTATATCTGTGACACAGAGTCAGATTGAGCAAGACGGGGAAAGACCCAGGCCTGGCAGGCATGGATAGTAAGGTACACACGCCTACCTGAGTGATAACTTGCCTGTTGTTGGTGTGGCAGATCTCTCCAGGAACAAGCAGATAGGGTGTGCTTGGATGAGGGGAACCACTGAATGTGTTTTCTACTAGCTCCATTGGGAACTAGGTTAAATAAACCGACTCCTATCTAAATGGGAACAAGTTACCATTATTTATCACGTAACAGTCTCAAAAATAGAAATATCTCAAATATCTTTTTGTTGGTTTCTTGTTGCTGAAAAAAATTACTGGAAAAAATTAGCCCAAGGAGGAGTCATGGTGAAGCAGAAAGTGTTGCTTTAAGGGATGGGAAGTCTTTCTGTCATTCATCAGCCTTGCAAGCAAAGTTTTACTCGATGCTTTATCTGTACATCTGTGTCTGTATCTTCCTCTATAAAACGAGGGTATTGGAATAGATTGGCCTCCCTAGAAGATTCGCCTTCCTTCTCCTCCATGAGTCTATAAAGCATGAGCTCAATGGACATTTGTATCAACGGCCCTCTCTCCATGTGTGTTCTTTCACTAGGTGGTTGGCTGGACATTATTTCAAATGGTCGTTCATCCTCTAAAAGAAAAAGCCTGGCAATTCATAGGTTAGCACTCTTTGTCCCAAAGCAGCAGGATTAGGCACAGGGGCAGGACTGCAAACATCATGAAGGTCAAAGATCATGATCTTTCTGGATGGAAACTGAGACAACTGCATAGCTGTGTGGTCCTAGGGTCTTGATCTGGGCCAGTCTCAAGGTCTCTTTCCACTCCGGGTATAGAGGGCTCTGCACCAGGGGACACTGGGTGGTGTAAGCAGTATTCAGGCTGGAGTTCTTTACGTGACTTTAGAAAGATAATTTGGCAGACTGAAAAGAGAAAGTCCTGGTGCACACATGCATTGTTTCAGAGATGATTTAGAAGTGTCAGAGGGTGGTAACAACCCCAGGCTATTTACTTGCCTAAACTATGTGGGGTCTTAACCAGTGATGTGAGGTCACGGATGAATGACAGGGAACAGTGCAATGCTGTGAGAAGCACCCCTGGGCACAGGACTTTGAAGATACTCATCTGTACTTGCACCTTCTGGGCAGGAAGAAGATCCTAAAGAGTATAAAGAAATAGTGGCACTCCTGGCAGAGAGGAGAAAATGTGATGGTGGTGGAGGGGTGAGACAGTTCAACGGATGTGGAAGGTTCCCTGCATCGGGCTCCCATTTGACCAAGAGGCAGAAGGGATTTCATTTACTGCTGAAAAAAAATGTACAAAAAGCAAAAAAAAAAAAAAAAAAAAAGGAACCCATGCACATACACACACTGAGAAATCTTAAAAGTGCAACTACTGGGCACATCTCTCAAGGATACATTAACAGAAAAGTAATTTGTATGTAACCAAAGTTGTGAAGGAGACAGGTATCCTTTTAGCCTAAGAAGGTACGAAAGCTTTGCTAGTAGGGAGAATATGAGTCTCATCTATAAACTCAGGGAAACCCTTTGGCAGAAGATAAAGTCTTACAGTGGGAGATATCTGATTTATTTAAAAAGTGACCATAACCAGAGACATTCAGAGAGAGGGCGTGGAGGACAGCAAGCTCTCTGTCTCCTAGAGTCCAGCCCACACTGTGTGCTTCCTTTCTTCACCAGAAGGACCTGAGGCTTTCTTGTTACCTCATCCAACAGAGGAAATGGGACCAGGCAAGAGCCTCTGTGCCTTGTACCCCTAAAGATGTCCAAGGCACAGGAGGAGGCTTTAGGAAGGACTAGAGCCTGGGATGAAGGGGAGGGAGTGTGTGTGTGTGTGTGTGTGTGTGTGTGTGTGTGTGTGTGTGGTGAGGAGGGAGGGAGTGAAGAGTGTGGCATAAAGAAGGGACAAGAAATTCTGTGGAGGACATGCAATGCTGCCTGAAGAAATAGCAGTGAGCTGATGCCCCCAAAAGCTAGACAGTGAAACTCCATGATACTTTATAGTTGGAATAAACAAGGGAGCGCCCCTGTGGGAGCCTTCCCCAAGCTTTAACGTCACCAACTGAGACATTATATTATGGGTCCCAATTATCCACCTCGTTTGCTGTGAAAGGGTTACATCCCTCTTCGTTCTGTGGCGTGCAGTGCCTTCTCTAAGGTGTGGTTATGTCTCCACCCCTTGGATATCAGACTCAGCCATGAATGTGCCTTGGCCCTTGGAACAAGAGTGGAAGTGACCTACGTCACCTGCAAGCAGACACTTGGAGAGCCATCGTGAGGTTCAGCCACTGCCCTCTGCCTCTGCCATGAGCGAGAATGGCGTGTGCCAGCGAAGGGCTGCCTGTTAGCCTGGATCCCAGCATGAAGAGGACGCAAGGAGCAGAGCTGAGCCGCAGGTGATGTGTGCTGGCGCGTGCTGCGAGCAGAACACAAACCTCTGCACTGTAAGGCACGGAGACCTTGGGGTGACAACAGCGTCATCTAGTGAACCCGGATTATATAAATCCACTGTACATTGTGAGGATGCTCCTGTGATCCTGGAACAACGGGATAGGATGGGCTTTACTACAGTTCTGAGGGAGGATGTGTCCTTGCCAGAAGGAGGTGTCCTTGGCCCACAGAGTGGGCAGGGAAATCAGGAGGTGGTAAGGGAAGGACCGTATTCATAGTTACAAAGTCTTCAAATAACTGGGAGAATTGACCCAGAAAAGGGGAAGTTTGGGGCAGGGGGATTCTGTGGCCAGAGTCCAGGAAATTCTACTGAATCAGAGAGTGGGTGACAACGAGATAAGCAGTGTGTGTCAGGCAGCAAGGGATGGTGGTGGAGCTGGGGTTCAGAGAGCAAAGATTTGCTTTTCCAGGAACCTTTCTTTTTTTTTTTTTTTAATTTTTTTGTGGTACGCGGGCCTCTCACTGTTGTGGCCTCTCCTGTTGCGGAGCACAGGCTCTGGACGCGCAGGCTCAGCGGCCATGGCTCACGGGCCCAGCCGCTCCGCGGCATGTGGGATCTTCCCGGACTGGGGCACGAACCTGCGTCCCCTGCATCGGCAGGTGGACTCTCAACCACTGCGCCACCAGGGAAGCCCTGGAACCTTTCTTAAAAGAAAGAAAAACTGAAAGAGGAGTTAGAAATGCCTCAGGTGTTGCTATTGAGAGAAAAAAATGCTATATCGTCTGATAGTGGCAGTGGGAAATGATCTGGGTTATTTGTGACAGAGTCTTCCCAGATAGACTCAAACTTTTCTTCACTCACTAGGAAACCCACCAAGCTTCGTGTCCTAAATGAAGGCTTCTCATAGCTCATTTCATGAGAAAAGTATTGTGCAGTTTCTTAGTCATCTGTTATAGAGTGTAGGTAGAAATATCTTCCCAGTTCACTGGACAAGATATGGTAGAAGCTATTTTGGGAGGGAGGAAAGGCCAGATAACCTCTCAAACTCTTTCAACTCAAATAGATTAATATTTATTATTTAATGCTATAATTTGTGACATTAAAATGTCAAAATTGACTTAATTAGGGCAAACAAGTAGAAGTTAATCTGAAATGCAAACGTACCATTTTATCATCTTTATCCCTGCAAGCCACATCAAATTGTTTATAGGAATGAAGCAGGGTATAAATAAGTGAATGAATGAATAAAATCTTATGTTGCTGCCTAATGCCACATTCAGACTAATATGAGCAAACAGTCCAAGTTTTGAGAGGTGCGAGAACATGGAAATGGGACCTTTAGTCATGGGGACAATTCTAATAGATTTGGGCGAGGAGGGAAAAAGCCTGACAGTGTGTGTGTGTGTGTGTGGTTCATGAGTTCCAACACTTCTACAACAAGCTGGCAATGATTCAAAGGAAAAGTGAACCATTAGGTGGTTCACAGCAGGCCCCGGTGCATTGCAATGAGAGACATGCCATTGCTGTGGCTTTACATTAATTTTTTTCACCCCCAAAGTTCATTTTAGTGTCCTGAGAGGGTTTTTCCCCCAGTGTGACAAATTTTCCAATTTTGTAATGGAAGCCAGGAGAAAATGGAATTCTCTTTACAGAAATCCATTTGGTAGCCAGCTTTCTTGAGATGCATCTATCCCTGAAAGCAATTTCCCTCATCCAGTAGAGGCAGCTGAGGTGTTTAGGCCCAGCTAAGTGGATCGCTGACAATCCGCTCCTAGAGCTTATGGGAGATTTAACAGCAAGGCCTTGGAGGGAAATGCGGCAAGGGCCATCATCTCCAGGCCCTTCTCAAGCTGCACTGAGTTCTGTCTTCAGAGCAGAGATTTTCACAAGGGAGCAGACAGCATATGGGCGGCGGGGCTGGAAGTCGCTTCCACACCCCAAGGCATCAGGTCAATTACCCTTTGTATGTCTCCAGCTTGCTCTGGAATCTGGCTAGGAACACACACACCTCACCAGTGAGGTACATGGAAGACAAGTCCACAGACAAGAGTGGCATCAAGGTATGTCCCTATCACAGATCCGAATGGACCCTGAGGACTGGCAGGAAAGTGGAAGGAGCTGTCTGACGAGGACTGGAACTTGTGTCTGGCTGGCTCCTTGCCCTGACTTACATTCCAACACTGTCTCTTTGGAGGCACATTAGTGATTATGCAATGGAGAAACAAAGCGCTTGGTAGTAAATTAACCAAGTTTTATCCTACGTGGGTGCCTTGCATGCAGTATATACCGCTAGGCTTTGACGCGTGCGTTCCAATGTGGGAAATGTACTTGAAGCATAACAATTGGCTCTTCTTCATCTGTTCATGGTCCCCATTTGACTCATCCCTCCTCTGTAAATAACTGTCCGACTTGTTAGCAAGCTGAACAAATTTCTAAGCTCTGTGAATGGAGTGCATGAGGGTCAGAAGTTACCTTGTGGGAGGCCTCCGAGGACCCATAAACTTTCCCTGTGAATCGTTTCATCTGTTGGACACTCGTGAACAACTATGTTTCTCATGCAAGCAAGGGGATGCAAATGAAGATCAGATCAGCGCTAGCGGGGAGGGAAATTGGCGAAAAAGTAAAAGTGGTATGTCCAAAAATAGAGAGTGAACACTTACCACTGGGACTTGATAAAGAAAAATAAATGTTCACGAAGGTAACAAGCCAGAAAAACATTGACAAGCACGAAAAGAAGATCTCTGTGATTCTTAACTGAAACCTGATGCGTCTCCTCTTGCTGGTTTTCAGAACCACGTCTCAGACACCATCTGTGACTCGCCATGGTGGCGACACACCATTGTAGGCTGTCATGAGCCTGCCACCTGCTGCCCAGCCCCACAGGACAGTGATTCAGTGTGGAGAAACAAGCACCTGATTTCACAGGCAAAGCAATCACAAAAACTATTCAGGGCCCTCTATGTAGCAGTGAGGTGCTGATCGATCCTGTATCTACACACCCTCCCACAGTTGAATGAGTATTACAGGCCAGATTGCACTCTTCATACTAGCTTACATTTATTAAATATTTGCTATGACCTGGCACTGTTCTGACTACTTTACTGGTGCAGATCAATTTAATTTTCACAATAATGAGGTAGGTTTATTTTCTGCCTATTTTTACAGATAAGGAGAGTGGGATACAGAGAGGGAATAATTAGCCCTAAATGATACAGTGTGGCAGGATTCGAACTCAGGCCATCTGGAACCAGAGATGGAGCTTATAACCATGCACCCCTGCAGTATACATATACCCCAATCCAGTCACCAAAAAGCCTGTGAGTTAAAACACACACACACACACACACACACACACACACACACACATCATGTACCCTTAGATATCTCGACTGGTCTAACCAATCAGATTGATCTCAGAATAGACAAGTCATTCTTTTGTGCCTTAGCTTTCCCTAAATCTAGTGAGCAGTATGTCACAGCCAATATCAATTTAATAAATGCAAAATCCCACTACGTATCAGGCAGCATGGTAGACTTTTAGGGGCTCCAAACTTGTTCCCAAAGAGCTTTCACTCTAGTCACGAGACAGCACCAAACCCTATTGAGGATTATATGATGCGAATGGCAGAACAGAGAGAACAAAGACTTCTGATGGGGTAAGAGCAGAAGAGACGGGGAGGCCCAAACAGAGGAACGAATATCAGGAGAATAGTTACTGGTTGACAATATGGCTTAAATTGCAAGAAGCAGGCAAAGAGAATGGACCCCAAACTTCTCATGATGCCCAACTGACTTGTGAGGAGGTTGACTACATTCTCTTAAATGAAAAGGTCATTTCAAATCACTTTTCTATCTACTTTATAGGTACTGTGAAAAGATTCACAAAGCACCTATTCCACCAATCATAGAGGTTGGGGTTATGAGGCTCACCTCCCTTCCAAGGGTGAACTGATAAATCTTGTCTATTCTTTTTTTTTTTTTTTTCGGTACGCGGGCCTCTCACTGTTGTGGCCTCTCCCGTTGCGGAGCACAGGCTCCGGACGCGCAGGCTCAGCGGCCATGGCTCACGGGTCCAGCCGCTCTGCGGCATGTGGGATCTTCCTGGACCGGGGCAGGAACCCACGTCCCCTGCATCGGTAGGAGGACTCTCAACCACTGCGCCACCAGGGAAGCCCTTGTCTATTCTTCATTGGTAAGTTCACTCCTGAATTAATCAAGCCTTTTAGTTGATTGGAACAGATAAGGAACTTGACAAGGACTGGTTTACTTGACAAGGAACAGATATCCAACCCAAACTAGCTCAAGTAAAATGGGAATTCGTTGGCTCATATAATCAGGAAACCAGGAGTCTCCCTGTGCACCTGGGCCAGGACCCAGCTAATGTGGTCAAGGCACTGTCATTGCCCCGCAATACACACGTGTACTATGTGTAACGTTCCTCTCTTGCCTCAGCTTGTTTCTGCTTGGTGACATTCCCAAACAGGCTTTGTTCAGGTGGCAGGCAACCCACATCCTTCCAGCTTTGCAATCTCAATGGAAATAGGACTTCTCTTTCCGAACATCTGAACATCAATCATTGAAAAGGCTCTAATTAGCCATGCCTGAGTTGATGCTCATTTCTTAGGCCAGAGGATGGAGTATTCTGATTGGCCAGCCTGTGTCATGTTCTCACTCTCATAGGAGGGTGTGGATGAGACTCCATACATGAAAGCCCCACCATGACGACACAGTGTTGGGAAGGAATTCTCAACAGAATTAGGAGACTAGGAGATGAGGGCGGTTGGTGTGGGGTAGCAGGAAAGAAGCTAGATCAACAGAACCCTAACTGCTACAATCCATCTGACAATGCCTGAGGATTTCAAGTCTTAGAGCTCTTCAATTTCCCTTATCAGGGCTGCTTAGCATGGATAATAATTAGTGGGCCACATGTGGAGATGGCTACTTCTGTGTGATTATGATTATGAACACGTTTGTCATCATATAGCTGTGGGTTTCTTATGATGACTTGCTTTCTGCTCTTAGCAGCCACTTACATTTGTGCAGTTTTCATGGTTTCCAGAGCACTTCCACGTAAAAATGATCTCATCCACACAACAGCATGAAAAGTACATAGAACAGCCATAATTGTTCCCATTTTATAGATGAGGAAATGGGGCCTCAGGGAGGTGAGTGGCTTATCCAGAGTAACATACCTGGCAAGTGGTCAACTCATCTGAACACCCAGGTCTTACAGCTCTGAGATGAGCATCAGAGAAATTGGGAGTTTTATGTGAGCTCAGGGAATGTTTCTGAGATCACACAGCGACTCAACCCCTTAGATAGGATTAGAGTTGGAAATCATGATTTTCCTCCCAGGTTTTCATGACTAGAACGTTGGTCTCCTGAGGAAATTCCTGACTTAAAACCTGTCCAGATCTGATGCCAGAAGTTCTGTTTGAAAACACATTTGGTGAGGACTCCGCAGGCTCATTTGTCTCCAGCACTCACTGGAATGCTACACATGCTCACTTGATTTCCAGGCTCCTTTTAAAAGGAGCCAATACAAGAGATTTGTGCTTATGAATTACTGCACTTGTAATGAAAAAGGAATTACAGAACATGCTTGAGCTGCTCATATGTTAGACAAGGCTGCAGCTTCTAGATTGCTAACATGGCGTCTGACTGTCCATCCTGTTAATAATCCCATTAAATCTTTTGCAAAAGGTAAGTCAACTTCTGGGATATGCATGGTGAGAGACAGGTACAAACTGTTACTGGAATTACAGATGCTAAGGAACAGGATTAGATGGTATAGTCAGAACACTGTAACTTGTTACAGCTGCTAATTGGGCTCTCATCTGAAAAGCACCTTACTGCTTTACAGGGGAGGGAGAAAAAAATAAAACAAGCAGCCCAGACGATTAGGGACCAAACAAAAGTAAACAAGTCTTTATGGCCATGAGAATTGGGCATAGTGCTTTGCCTTGCTTTGTTAGCAAGTCATGTATTATGAAGCACTTAGGGATGCTTGCTAATGGGGTCTCTCTCCCTCCTGGAGGGAGACTTGAACATTAGACTCTGTGACTCAGGTGCAGAAACTCTGCTGTATTAGCGAGGTCAGAAGGATGCTCTCCTTCCTCACAGGGGTGTAGCGAGGCTTAATTAATTGTTGGGGAAGCACGTTGAGATTCTGGGATGAAAGGCACTATAGAATGATAATAATCTGCATCGACAAGGTACATTTCTTCAGTGGAATTCCAAGCACTTTATAAACATTAATTAATTCTCATAACACCCTGGCGAGGTAGGCAAGTTCTCCCAGGATACACTAAACAAATCCACCATGTTATAAGTGGGAAGGAGGCTACTGCTATGAGCTCACTTTATTATTTATTCTTGGTGAGAACTTCCAGAAAGGCTGATGAGGACCCTGCTTCCCATTAGTCCAAACGATTTGCCATTCGCTTTTGATTACCCACAAATATCGTATTCTGCCGAAGCGTTAATCATTCTGCTTGGGGGATACGTGTCCTGAGCAAAGCGAGTCATAAACAGCTGTCATTCCAATGGATATTAATGCCTATTGTCTCCCATTCTGGAGCTCGGCATCTCCCTTATGCAAAGAGAATGGCAGAGGAGTGGGTGACATCTGTTTCAAAGGCAGTCTGCAGCCATACTGGAGAGATGCACCTGGCTTCCACTTCCAAACCTGTGTAACCCGTGGCTTCTTGGCCTTTCTTTGTCACCAGCACATTTTCTATTCTGCATTCGGGGTTTTCATCTCCGCAGCATGCGGAAATGGAATTGAGGGGGGTAGGCGGGGGATGGAATTCTGAGTTGCATGTAAACCGGGCAACCAGCGTTTCCAGAATCAAGCTTCTGTTACAAATCAGCAATGCAGAAGCAGCTCAAGTGTCAGGTCCCAAACAGCTCCCCCAAACCCCAACCATCTCACCACTGAAATAAACCTGAAGGGGGAAGACAGTCCTCCAGCTAGACAAATGATTTCAACATGCCGAGCTGTGGACTTGTCAGTCTTGAGTGGCTCTCTGATTATACCTCTGTCCCCGTACTCCTGGCTTTAATTCTGCACACATTCATTGACTGCAGCTTTTCAGATTGAAAAGGAAAAAGCAAAGAGCAAAGAAACTTGCTTGCTGTCATTCTGCATGGGCACCCACGCTTTAAGAGGGTTGTCTCTCAGCCGGCCTCCTGGGCTGCAAGGAGAGCATGGAACTGAGGAATCAACGTGGTGAATCAGCCAGGGTGATGCGAGTCAGATCCCCTGACAAGACATGGAAGCATTGTTTCATGGCTGCCCTGTGATCAAAGGGAGGGTAAGCACCTCCTGGCTGGGGGTTGGATTTTGACCAAAGGCAATCCTCAACATGGATCTGGCATACTCTGTGAGTGAGTCACCCCACTCCTGTAGCCTCAGTTTCCTCCTCTTTGAAATGAAGGAGTTAGATCATTTTCTTAGGTCCCCTTTTAGCTTGAATAGTCTGTGGTGGGATGACTGGGTAAAAATCCCCCTACTTCCTCTTCTCTGCAAAGCCTCCCAACCGGCATGCCTTGAAGGGGACAGAGTGTGGATAGGCACTCAGCCTATTGGTCCCCTCAGCCCTTGAGAGAGTCGAAGCACCTGAGAAGGTCGCCTCCCCTTATTTGTTTACTGGTTCCTAGAGTTCCTGGGATGCTCTTACAAATATGTTTATTTTCTCGGTTTTCCATGACATGAAAAAAATTGGGAAGTGCTGCTCTACTTATTGGCCCACAGATGAATAAACTAAGGCAAGGAATGCTCAGGTGACTTGCCTGTTGCTAAACAGCTAGTGAGTGAGAACGTGGGTCTTTCTGATTCCAAAAACTGAGCTCTTAACCAGGAATTCTAATCCTGGCTGCCCATTAATACCAGTGGAGGAATTAAAAAAAAAAATACCCGTGCCTGGCTTCCGACTTTCTGATTTTCCTAGTCAGGGTGGGATCTGGGCATTGATATTTCCTTTAGTCTCTCCAAGTGATTCTACGTGCAGCCAGCACTGAGAAACACTGAGCCAGACAATATTGCTCCTGCTATAGCAGTTTTAACCAAGGGATTGCAGTCTGCCCTTGTAAAATCCACGAGTAGCTACAAATCACCTACCTGATATGGGAGAGGCAGTGTTCTATTTTAATTCACCTATAATGAGAACTGAAAATGTGTTTAAAAGTAAAATGTCCAAAAAGCAAGCCACAGAATTTCATATTATAATGTCCAGAGAGCTAAACAGTTTTAAATCCTGAATTATGTCTGTAAAGCTTTTGATCTCTCCATCAAATCTGAACAAGAGCCTTGCTGGGTAGAGTATTCTTGGCTGCAGGGTTTTCCATTTCATCACTTTAAATATACCGGGCCACTCCCTTCTGACCTGTGGAGTTTCTGCTGAAAAATCAGCTGATAGCTTTATGGGAGTTCCCTTGTATGTTATTTGTTGTTTTTCCCTTGCTGCTTTTAATATTCTCTAATTTTTGTCATTTTAAAACTACAATGCATCTTGGTGTGTTCTTCTTTGGGTTAATCCTGTATGGGACTCTCTGTGCTTCCTGGACTTGGATGAATGTTTCCTTTCCCAGGTTAAGGGACATTTTCAGCTATTATGTTTTCAAATATGGTCTCAGCCCCTTTCTCTCTCTCTCTTCCCCTTCTGGGACCCCAGTAATGCAAATATTAGTGCACTTGATGTTGTCCCAGAGGTCTCTTAAATTGTCCTCGTTAAAAAAAATTTTTTTCTTTTTCTGTTCTGTGGCATGATTTCTACTACTCTGTCTTCCAGCTCACCGATCCATTCCTCTGTATCATTTAGTCTACTGTGGATTCCATCTAGTGTATTTTTCATTTCAGTTATTATATTCTTCATCTTTGGTTATATATATTTTCTAACTCTTTGTTAAAAACTTCTAACTTCTTGCTCTGTGCATCCATTCTCCTCCAGAGTCCTTTGATCATCTTTACGATCATTAGTCTGAACTCTTTCTCAGGTAGATTGCCTATTTCCACTTCACTTAGTTCTCTTGGGATTTTATCTTGTTGCTTCATCTGGAATATGTTCCTCTGCTGCCTCATTTTGCCTAAGTTGCTATTTGTATTTTTATGTATGTGGTATGTTAGTTATGTTTCTCGACCTTGGAGAAGTGGCCTTCTGTAGGAGATGTCCTGTGCATCCTAGCAGTGCACTCCCCTCTCATCACTCAAGCTATGCAGCTCTTAGGAATTTCCCCTAAGAGGGCTGCGTGGGTCCTTCTGTTGTAGTGGGCTGACTACGTGGGTGGTCTGGTAGACTTGGTTGGCCCCTAGTCTGGTTGGTTGCCAGGCCCTGACTTGTGTGGATGCTGCTGGCTGCTGTTTAGTGGGGCCTGATCATGAGGAGGCTGGTTGTAGAACCCTAGCGGGCCCCGGGGCTAGTGCTGGCTCACTGGTGGGTGGAGTCAGGGTCCCGAAGACTCTGGGGCTGTTGCCCCTCACTGGTGGATGAAGCCAGGTCCTTCCTGGGGCTGGTGCCGGACTACTGGCAGGCAGAGCTGGTTCCTGGAGTCTGGCCGCAGGGCCCAGGGATCCCAGAGCTGGTGTCAGATTGCTGGTGGGCGGGGGAGGGGGGAGTGGGGGTGGTGGGGATGGTTCCTGACACAGCTGGGTACAGGGTCCACAGCGTCCTGAAGCTTGCGTTGGCCTGCCAGTGGGCAGGGCCGGGACGCAGGGGATTCTGGGACTGCTGCTGGCCCACTGGTGGGTGGAGCTGGGCCCTAGGCCCTCTCATGGGCAGGGCCGTATCTAGAGGAAACTGTGGGCTCAGGAAGTCTTTAGGCAAGCTGGCTGCAGGTGTCTGTGGCTGTGGCCCTACCCAGTTAATTGTTTGGCCTGAGGCATCCCAGCACCTGCGCCTGCAGGCTGTTGAGCAGCGCCAGGTCTTGGCGTTAATTTGGTGTTAATGAGCGAGAAGGAGGAACCCACCTGGCGCGCGCCGGCATCACGTGGAAGAACGAGCTCCCAAATATGGCTGCCGCCAGTGCCCCCAGCGTGAACCGCAGCCGCCCTGCCTCTCCGGGAGACTCTCCAAGACCAGCAGGTAGGTCTGGCTCCCGTCAAATTACTGTTTTTGTCCTGGGTCCTGGTGCACATGAGATTTTGTGTGCAGCCTTGAGAGTGAAGTCTCTGTTTCCCCCAGTCCCGTGGGGCTCCTGCACGTAAGCCCCGCTGGTCTTTAAAGCCTGATGCTCTGGGGGCCCCGTCTTCTCAGGGCAGGAGCCCTGGGCTGGGGAGTTCGACGTGGGGCTCAGAACTCTCACCCCTGTGGGAGAACCTCTTCAATATATTCTCCAGTTTGTGTGTCGCCCACCCCAGGGGGTAAAGGGATTTGATTATATCGTGAGTCAACCCCTCCTACCTGTCTCGTTGTGGTTTCTTCTTTATGTTTTTAGTTGTAGAAGATCTTTTCTGGTAGGCTCTGGTCTTTTTTTTTTTTTTGGGCGGTACGCGGGCCTCTCACTGTTGTGGCCTCTCCCGCTGTGGAGCACAGGCTCCGGACGCGCAGGCTCAGCGGCCATGGCTCACGGGCCCAGCCGCTCCACGTCATGTGGGATCTTCCCGGACCGGGGCACGGACCCGTGTCCCCTGCATCAGCAGGCGGACTCTCAACCACTGCGCCACCAGGGAAGCCCCCGCTCTGGTCTTTTTCATCGATGGTTGTTCTGGGTTGTGATTTTGATGTGCCTGTGAGAGGAGGTGAAGTTAGGTCTTTCTCCCCCGCCATTTTGGCCGATCTCTCCTGAATTATGTTTTAAATAATTTGGTAGGTAGCTGAGAATCTTTCCTGGTCCCTGGAGTTGAGGTTGGAGGTTGCTGTGGGCTGCTTCCTTTCTCCCTAATCATTGAGTTGGAGAAGTAGTAGAAACTGGTGGCATGTCTGTTTCCCAGGCACTGGGACCCTCTCCCTCATTTCAAACTAGAAGGTCCTATAGAGCTTTCATCTTCGAATTTCCTTCAGTGCCTGGATAGGTGTCTGGAACCATGGTGAAGGAAAGGGTCAGGTAGGGCATTAGCCTCCTGCCCCATCCCCACTTGACAGTGAGGCTCTCTACACTGCTGCCGATGCGATGCCTGTGTCAATGAGACCCTGGGTGGGGGGTGGAGGGAGGGAGAAACAGCATTTGCATCAAATGAATGGTATGGGAGTTGGGGCGGGTGATGCAGTGCTGCTCCCAGGGAGGAAGTAATCTCTAACATCTCCAACCGGATGGTGGCTCCTTTTGGAGAAGGCAAGGAAAGAGGACCGGAGCTGGGCTTCACTGGGAAAAGGGTAGAGTGCCCTCCAGAGCTCTGGTCCATCAGCCAGCCTCAGACACCTGCTGCTGCCTTGTGGGGGGAGCCAGCTCTGTCTCCCAGCTGTGATGTGCCACAAGCCCCATTGGGAGGCGCTTGAAATGGTAGGTTTTATCACCTCCATTTTTTTGAGGTGAAGTAACAGAGGCCCAAATGGTGAAGTTGGCACAGTTGCACAGCTGGTAATAAGCGGAAGAGCTAAGGCTCCAATCAGAGAGAGCACTCAAGTGCTCTCATTTCTATAATTCAGCACGGTGGTTCGGGAAGAACATGGAGTTGGTGTTCTTCCACTTTAGTATTTGTAGGGCCTTGGACAAGGCACTTGAAGTTATAGTAGAGATTAGGTGAAGTAATATAAGTGGACGTGTCTACCACAGCGTTAGCAATAACAGGAGCTCAATAAATGTGCTAGGCATGGCAGGGTGGAACTGGGGGAGGTAAAAACACTGCGAAAATAAGACTGGGTCTTGGCCCTTAGGAAGCTCATTGTTATGAGGGAGAAGGTAGCACAGCAGTTAGGCTCATGGACTCTGGAGCCACATGACCCGGTTTTGAAGGATGGCTCACACTCTTCCTAGCTGTGCCATTTTGGGAAAGTTACTGATTCTCTCAATGCCTCAGTTTCCTCATCTGCAAAATGGGCATAATTGCAGTATGTACTTCCAAGGTTATTGTGGAGATTAAACGAATGAATTCATGTACATGCTTTGGCCAGTTCCTGATACATAGAAGGCCTGTGATACATGATAGTTGTCAGTACTGTTATATAAATACGTAAAAATGTAAATAAAAGATTTAGGTAACAGTCAACAAAAACAATGGAAGACATGGCACAAAGGAAAAATGAGAAGTTCTCAAGTATGTTCTAAGGAAAAGATTTCCTGCTATGTTTGGAAACTCCTGCAGGTACAATTCGTGACCAGATGGCAAATGATCTCTTTCTTAGCTGATCATGAAACAAAGTCCAGAGGATGATGCCAAATCTTTCTTTTAAAAAAAGTTGTCTTCTTGAGTTTTTTCTGCACTTGCGCTATGGTTCCCTCTGGGCATCTTGCTGCAAGGTCAGGCCCTCTGAACTTTCCAGGTTCCATCTGGAGAAAAACTTTAGTATAGAGCATTGTATTATTTTCCTGTTGCTACTGTAACAAATTAATGCAAAGTTAGTGTATTAAAGCAACACGAATTTATTATCTTATAGTTCTGAGGTCAGAAGTCTAAAATCAGGGCTGCACTTTTTCTAGAGGCTTCAGGGGAGAATCCGTTTCCTTGCATTTACCAGCTTCTAAAGTCTGCCTCCATTCTTTGATTTGTGGCCCCTCCCTTCATCTTCAAAGCCAGCAATATAGCATCTTCTCTCCTCTCTGACCTCCTGCCTTCCTCTTATAAAGATCCTGGTGATTACTCTGGGCCCACCAGGATCATCCAGGATAATCTCCCCATCTCAAATTCCTTAACTTAATCACATCTGCCATATAAAGTTACATATTCACAGGTTCTGGGGATTAGGATGTTGACATCTTTAGGAGGCCATTATTCAGGCCTATCAGAAGCATCTATAAGTCAAACACATCTTTCTCTTGCTAATATGGGCAGCCTTGCTTAGGATAACTAGCAGAAGCTGATATGCAAATTCTCCACCCCACCACCTGTAAGGAGAGGAAAAAAACGCAGATGGTGAGCGGGGAGTAAGAACTCTGTCCTACCACTCATCCATATAATAATTGCTGTGGGAATTCTGGTGGGAACAGTAAATAAGGGCAGGCTTTTTACTGGAACTAAAGATTTGAAAATATCTTGAGAAAGGAGCAGGTCCAAAGTAAATTTTATTTACTCATCAAAACACTTTTTTAGAACTTGATGTATGCACTGCTCTGAGCGCTTCATACAGAGTCATGCAATCCTCTAACAGCCACATGAGGTGCATTCTATTATCATTATCCCCATTCTACAGATGAGGAAGCTGAGATGCAGCCAAGGTTAAGGGATGTGCCTGAGGTCACACAGCTAGAAGTGATGGCTCTGTGTGAAGTGGTATCCGATGATGGTGAACTGAACCCCGGGTTCCAGTGACCTTGGGCACTAACCACCCAGGGCTTTATGTGTCCTTGAATCCACAGTTCTCACAGTGTCTCATCAGGGTGGCTTTTGGTTTAGATGGTACAGCATGAACATGAGAAGTAGTTTTCACCTAATGGAATATCTTTGCTTCATCTCTGGAAAAAATAAGTGCCCCAGGAAAGAAAGGAGAAGGTACATTTAGAATCCAAGAGCTGGAACAGATTTTAATGATCCTCCTGATTATCAAGGTTTCCCAGACTTCTAACCCTGGGGCAAAGTAGCTGAGCTGGCCTTGAGGTGGAAGTGTTTGGCTTAGATCTTCAGCTTCAGGCAAGAAAACATCTTTCAGGACTCAAATTCTTTTTAAAAAAATTAATTAATTTTTAAAAATTGAAATATAGTTGATTTACAATGTGTTAATTTCTGCTGTACAGCAAAGTGATCCAGTTATACTTATATATAAATTCTTTTTTTATATATTCTTTCCCATTATGGTTTATCACAAGATATTGAATACAGTTCCCTGTGCTATACAGTAGGACCTTGTTCTTTATCCATTCTATATATAATAGCTTACATCTGCTAACCTGTCTCCCACTCCATCCCTCCCCCAATCCCCTTCCTCTTGGCAACCACAAATCTGTTCTCCAGGTCTGTGAATCTGTTTCTGTTTTGCAGATAGGTTCATTTGTGTCATATTTTAGATTCCACATATAAGTCATATCATTTGGTATTTGTCTTTCTCCTTCTGACTTACTTCATTTAGTATTATAATCTCTAGTTGCCTCCATGTTGCTGCACATGGCATTATTTCATTCTTTTTATGGCTGAGTAATATTCCATTGTATATAGGTACCACATCTTCTTTATCCATTCCTCTGTCAATGGATATTTAGGTTGTTTCCATGTCTTGGCTACTGTGAGTAGTGCTGCTATGAACATGGGGGTGCATGTATCTTTTTGAATTAGAGTTTTGTCTAGATATATGCCCAGGAGTAGGATTGCTGGATCATATGGTAATTCTATTTTTAGTTTTCTGAAGAACCTCCATACTGTTTTCCATAGTGGCTGTACCAACTTACATTCCCACCAACAGTGCAAGAGGGTTCCCTTTTCTCCACACCCTCTCCAGCATTTGTTGTTTGTAGATTTTCTGATGATGCCCATTCTAACTGGTGTGAGGTGATACCTCACTGTAGGTTTGATTTGCATTTCTCTAATAATTAGCAATGTTGAGCATCTTTTCATTTACTTTTTGGCCACCTGTATGTCTTCTCTGGAGAAATGTCTATTTAGATCTTCTGCCTATTTTTTGATTGGGTTGTTTGTCTTTTTTTGATATCTAGCTGTGTGAGCTGTTTGTATGTTTTGGAAATTAAGCCCTTGTTGATCACATCATTTGCAAATATTTGCTCCCATTCTGTGAATTATCTTTTCGTTTTGTTTATGGTCTCCTTTGCTGTGCAAAAGCTTGTAAATTTGATTAGGTCCCATTTGTTTATTTTTATTTTTATTTCTATTGCCTTGTGAGACTGACCTAAGAAAACATTGGTACAATTTATGTCAGAGAATGTTTTGCCTATTATCTCTTCATAGTTTTATGGTGTCATGTCTTATGTTTGTCTTTAAGCCATCTTGAGTTTATTTTGGTTGAGTTTATTATGGTGAGAGGGTGTGTTCTAATTTACATGTGGCTGTCCAGCTTTCTGAACACCACTTGCTGAAGAGACGGTCTTTTTCCCATTGTATATTCTTGCCACCTTTGTTGAAGATTAATTGACCACAGGTGTGTGTGTTTATTTATGGGCTCTCTATTCTGTTCCATTGATCCATATGTCTGTTTTTGTGCCAATACCACGCTATTCGGATTGCTGTAGCTTTATAGCATTGTCTGAAGTCTGGGAAGGTTATGCCTCCTGTTTTGTTCTTTTTCTTCAGGATTGCTTTGGCACTTCTGGGTCTTCTATGGTTCCATATAAATTTTAGAATTATTTGTTCTAGTTCTGTTAAAAATGTCATGCTAATTTGATAGGAATTGCACTAAATTTGTAGATTGCTTTGAGTAGTATGGTCACTTTTGCAATATTAATTCTTCCAATCCAAGAGTATGGGATATCTTTCCATTTCTTTGAATCATCTTCTGTTTCCCTTATTAATGTTTTATAGGTCTCAGCACATAAGTCTTTCACCTTCTTGGTCAGGTCTATTCATAATTATTTTATTTTGGGGGGTGAGATTTTAAAAGGTATTGTTTTTTTACATTCCCTTTCTGATATTTCATTGTTAGTGTAAAGAAATGCAAGCGATTTCTGTATGTTAATCTTGTATCCTGCTACCTTGCTGAATTTATCAGTTCCAGTAGGTTTTGCGTGGAGTCTTTATGGTTTTCTATATATAGTTTTAAGCCATCTGCATATAATGACAATCTTACCTCTTCCCTTCCAATCTGGATACCTTTTATTTCTTTTTCTTGTCTGATTGCGGTCGCTAGGACTTCCAATACTGTGTTGAATAGAAGAGGTGAGAGTGGGCATCCTTGTCTTGTTCCAGATTTTAGCAGGAAGTCTTTCAACTTTTCACTGTTCAGTATTATATTGACTGTGGGTTTGTCATAAATAGCTTTTTTTATGTTGAGATATGTTCCCTCTATACCTCCTTTGGTAAGAGTTTTTATAAGAATGGATGTTGAATCTTGTCAAATGCTTTTTCTGCATTTATTGAGATGATCATGTGGTTTTTGTCTTTTGTTGATGTGGTATATCACATTAATTGATTTGCATATGTTGAACCATCCTTGTGAACTTGGGGTGAATCCCACTTGGTTGTGGTGTATGATCTTTTTTATGTGTTATTGGATTTGGTTTGCTAATATTTTGTTGGGAGTTTTTGCATCTATCTTCATCAAAGATATTGGCCTGTAGTTTTCTTTTTTGGTCAAGGCTCAGATTCTAGCTTAAAAATTCATGAAGCATTTTTCATTCTAAACTTGTAATGAACTCTTCTTCCAAGAATAAGTCTTTGAATAAAATTATCAGAACATTGTGCAATGTATATCTGGTGATTTTGAGTGTCCCCCCAGACCCACTGCTGAGCTGAACACCCAATTTCCACACCTATTTGAGAACATAGACTCTAGTCCCACCCACTCATAAGTCTAAGGTCTAAACTTATCAAATGATGGTTTAGACCTGGCTTGGACACACTTGCTGAGAAGGGGACTGATTGCCAGCTCATGAAATGCGTGAGGCACTCTTGTCAATCTAAGTCTTGGAGCTAAGGGCTTCTAGAGTCACCTTATGTCAAATCACCCAAGCTCGTATGAGAGAAAAGGCAATAGCAGTAGATGGGGACATGGAGACCTTCCCTTCACCTTGGACCTGGCTGGACTCCTAGGGACAGAACGGCTATCTTTAATGGAGAAGCACCAGTGGTTGAAGCCATGGGCAGAGAGTAATAGTGCTGAATGCCCTAAGGACTCAAGGCATTTCTAACTTGTGCTAGAAGTAAATAGCAACTGTTTTGTAGCAAAAGAGAGCCACATAATTCAATTCAAATTCAGTGGGTATTCCCAAGCAGAAATTGTAAGGACTAGATTTAGGATGGGGGATGGGGTGGGGTTGGAGTGGGGACAAATACACTAAATAAGTCAAAAGTCTGTGTTCTAGTCTCTAGTTGGCTCGTGAGGCACATAGTAAATTCCTCTTAGTGACTGGCTACCTTCAAGTCTCAGTTTACCAAACAGCTCATACATTGGTTGCTTAAGATTCCAGAGGCCTAAGGTCATCCTGTGGACAGCTTGTATGTACCTGCTCAAAGCTTCACAAGACTTTTCATTAATGTTTGGTCTAGACAGTTGGCAAACTGAGAATACGTTTCTGTCTAGGAATATTGCTAACCAACTTGGGCATCTCTCACTAAAGAAAGTGAGGTGGTGATGAGGAGTAAGGAAGAAACCCTGGTTTATGTTTGGTTCTACTGGGACTTGAGGACCATACGACAAATGTTCAAAGATCCATAAACTACAAAGTACATCCCAACCTCAATTTAAAAACCAGAAAAAAAAAAAAGACCAGGTGGCTTTGGCATGACCCTTAAGATCACGATGGGGAAATGACCACTTTGCCATTCTACTTGCTGTTCAGAGCCCTGTTTTAGATCTACTTTTAGAAATATGGTTCTGATCAGAAATGAAATCAGAGGAGGAAGAGGAGGATAAGGTGGAGAAGTCCAGGAGCTGTGCCAGGGGCCTCTTCGTTTCAAGACCCAACTCACTGGGAGCTCCAAGACAGAACATTTCAGCTCGTGCTGCTAGAAGGGGATTCTCAACAGAGCAAGGGGGCTGTTCAGAACTGTGGGAGAGCCTTCCTTTGAAGCCTTTGTTTCTCTAATAGACACAATCATGGAAGGATCCAAAAAGGGAAGGGACACAGCACACTGGGTGTTACTATGGACAGATGACAACTCCGCCGGCCGAGGTAGAACCTGAGGACAGTGGGGCTACTTTTCCTTCCTGCCTTTGCTTGTGGGAGAGCTGCTGCAGACTGAAAATCAAACCCGGCCCTGATACTTTGAAGTCTCCTCCTCTTTGAGGTTTTGGTGGAGGGATAATGAGTGGATGAAAGGCCTTTTTAGCTGGGGCTGTGAACAGCTAGTTCCAGATGAATGGGCACTAGCAACACAGGGCAGCTTGTGAGGCCCATTCAAGAGGGGGAGGGAGGGACAGAGCAGGTCTTTGGATGGTGTCTGCCCCCAGCGCCAGCCCTGGAAACAACTAGTGAGGGGAAGGGAGCCAAAGGGAAGCAAGGACAGAAGAAAAGTCCTTCCAGACCGGGTGACTCACTTGGCTGCTGGGTTTGCCTCTCCTTAGGCATTTGAAGGGACTGAGAACAGTGGAGGGCGTGGGCTTGGAGAACAAGGCAGATTCTGGCAGGATCTCCCTCTTTCCTGGATGGGAGCCCTTTCATCCTCCTATATTTATGGTTCGAGGGCTATAATCCCCCCATTGGGGCCACAAAACAATCTCTCAGATGCCCTGGTCTTGGTAGTCCCTATGAGACCCTGTTTTTGGGCCCCAGTGCCCTGGGCTCCTCCTGTTTATTGTTCAGGAAACCTCCCTCCTTTCTCTTCTGCCCTTATATGAGAGAGCAAATGCCTTCAGGCTTGGTTTTCCATTATCCCTGAAATCCATCCCTTCTCAGGCCATTACCTGGTTACTATAAAATAGGCCCCAAGCTGGCAGCTCTTGGATGGGCTGTGTGAGGTTGAATTCTGTGTCATCGTTTAACAATCAGGAAGTTTCACTGTTTAAGAAGCTCAACCACACCTGGTCCTACAATTGGTCAGAGTCGAGTAGGGTGGGGCTTGGGTGGGGCTTGGGCGGGGCTTGGGTGCTCCTGTTCCCTAAACATGCCCTCTGCCCTTGCCCCATCTTCTCCCAGACCCTACCTCTGCCCACTGCTGGTCTTGATCTTCTTACACTCTTGTACATTCACATAGTCACACTATCACACTGGAAGCATTTGAGTTTGTGACCCCAGGTAGGGTAGAAAAGGGGAGCACATCACCTCCCTACTTTCGTGTTTCTACATGGAGAAAGTTTTGAGTGACACTCCTGGTTTCTCTCCTTCCCCTGACTTAGTAAGTTTGGAAGAAGGACCCAGGCATGCCCAGCTCAGCCCCTCCATCTTCAAACCTGCCTGCCTACAGGAGGATCCCTAATGGCTCTGCTCTCACCCAAAGGTGAGGGTTCTCTATGTAGGAGACCACTGAGGTTGTCCATCACTGCCTGCACCCAGGAGGTCATGTTGGCCTAATTCAGGGGTGAAAGGTTAGCAAGCTGACTTGGCTGCAGTTTCAAGTCACGTTTTTCAGTTGGCTTTATTCAGTTGGCAAGCTGACATTTCCCTCAGGTATCCTGATATTTAGTTCAGAAGAAGTGAGAGCTGTGATTCCAGTGGTGAAGTCTACAGTTAGTATGCAGTTTACGTGCTGATGTGCGTCTAGCTCAGGAATAGCAAACTTCTTACCCTGAGGGCTACCTGAGATTCTCTTATCCTCATGGATGCATGCACACCCGTGGGCCCCAGTTTCACTGACCCGTGTTCCCTCACCAGTATGTGAGGACTTCAGCCCTGTGCAAAACCCCCCTCCCTGAAAATCAGAGAGACCTCAGGGAGCATTTCTCTTGCTCGCACCCTTGGCTCATGTACATACAGCTTCTGCCTGCCATGATGTCCCTGCTTATGTAGTTCCTCAGTGCCCCCTGGGGGGTGGAGTCCTCCCTGGGAGAGCTGATATCTGTCCTGGTGGAATTTTCTCAGGGTCCCCCTCTAGTTCCCATCCTTGTGGTGTCCATCCTTCTTGGGTTCTCTTCAGGCCTCACTGCACAAGAGTAATTTCATGTTCTGTGCAGAAGTATCAGGAAGACTTCCTTTTCTTTCACTCTGAGTCATGCTTTGTCTAGCCTCAAAGTAGTTCTGTGTGTCCTCACATCCCATTGCTGGCTGCATCCTCTCTCTCCATGGGCCTCTGTGAGGTTGACTGAGGGGTCCACTCCTGAAACAGACGCTTGGCTGACCTCCCCACCTGAGGGCCTCCCACGCATGCATCCCTGGCTCCCTCAAACCTCCTCTTTCCACCAGAAGTTCTCCTGAACTCCTACTCAGGCAAGCTAACTTCTCAATGGCCAACCCAACGGTCTTATCCCAACTGAATGACAAAAGCCAACATTTATTGAGCCAGACACTGTTTTAGCTACTTCATATGAGCTAAGCCACTGAATCCTCCCAATGGTTCTGTGAGACAGGTGCTCCTCCTATCATCACTACTTCTTATGGACTTGGAAACTGGCTCAAAGGGCCTCAGAGATTTGCTCCAGGCCATACGCATGGTGAGTTATAGAGCTGCTCTTCACATACGAGTGGTCTCAATTCAAAGTTAACCCTCTTAGCCTTCCTTGAGCTCAATCTGTGATGTAGGACAGAGAGGAAGAAAAAGGAGAGGAAGATTTAAGAAAAGTCAGAAATGGGCAGAAAAGTAATATAAAAAGGGAGACAAAAGAAAAACAAGCCAGTTCCCCAGCTCCTAATGTTTGCATGATAAATCACTGCATCATACTCTATTCCATAGAGCTTGAGGGATCACAGAGAATCTGTCTTCTCATTTCACCAAAGAGAAAGCTAAGGCCCAGAGCAGTGAGAAACTTGCCCAAGATGAAAATATGTGTATTTTGAGAGAATAAGTGAAGGCAAAATGAAAACTAAAAGAGCTTCTAAAATGGAGATGGTGCAAATCTTTGTTTTGCTCTACGGCAGCTGAGTGGGATGGATGACTTGCCCAAGATTAAAATATGTGCACTTCAAAGAGGACGAGGTAAAGGAACCAAAACAATGAGAGGAACTTGCCTGAATGAACTTCTAAAATGGAGAATACTGCATTTTGTGTTAATTGAAAGAAAAATTACTTTCTATTAAATAAACACAGTTTATGAAGTGTAGTCTCTATTTACTGCTATTGAGTAATGGTGAAAAGGGAAGTTTTGCCTATTGATTGATCCCTTTGAGCGCCATGTAGTCAAGCCCTTTTCTAGCTGAAATTTTCTGGAATTTGGGGCCAGATGCTCTCACATTTCATTAATTAAAAAGGCTCTTGTCGGGTATCGCAATGTACTTAGAAGCATGTTCAAGGGGTTTGGTCTTGCGGAGAGGCACAGAAATTCACAGTGGTTTGAGAGGCATGATGACAAAGGTGTGCATGCTCTTGGGCTTGTGCAAGATCCATCTGTGTGTAGGCATCAGGATAGATCAATGATTAGGGAGCACTAAGGCCCGAAAACATTAGGCATACGTTTAAACATGAATCACTGCAAAAAGGCTGAGGTTAATGTGAGAGCCTTTCACTTCCCTAATAGAAAATCGAGCCAGCCCTCGCCTCTGCCCATAGACTCAGCGATGCCCGTGTGGCTTCCATGTGGTCAGAAGCATTAGTTAGGGTCTTATCCATATCTATTAGGAGGGAGGAAGCCCATTTAGCAAATTAAAATTGTTTTTATTTCCCCAGCTAATTGTTTTCTAATTGTTTAAGTAAAAGGTTTTGGTCTTGATTAGAGGCTTTTAGTAAATTAAATCTGTTCACATTTTACAAGTCTAATATTTAGATCACAGAGAGGCAGTAATGGTTAGTGAGGTTTGCTATGGTGAGGGTTTTGAAATATAAATGTTGATGCTGAATAGGTCTTAGAGATTATATGGTTCAGTACTCTCATCCTGACACTGAAGGAACTGAGGCCCAGAGATGCTAACGGACTTGTCAAAGGTCACACAGCTTGAGAGTGGGAGAAGCTAGGCCAGAGCCACCAAGGTCTGCTATCCCTGGCTAAGCAAACATTTTCAGGGGGAACACCTCTGGTCAGTACAGAAAGCTTTAATTAAATATTTAACCTTGAAAATAGCCCACACACAGAATAAATGGGGCACGCAGAAACATTAATTAATGTATTTTATAGCTTAATGTAAATTATGTATTTCACACTTTCATGTAAACTGGTTAGTACTTGATATTTAACTGAGCAGTTGTTATGGGGAAATTTAACACACTGTGTGAGAATTTGAGCTAAGTGACCTAAAGGTACACACATAAGTGTGCACATCCTGCTTAAAATAAAATTGATATATTCCACTATACTTTTTAGAATAAATGTAAGAAAAAGTGTTGATAAGATGCAGAATTAATTCCCCAAAGTGGGTTCCTTAGGGATACTTATGTGAAATCCATGTAAATCAGTGTAATGATCACAGATGTTACGAGGGCAAAATGATTTCCTAGTCTAATAAAGCTGGAAAGCCCCAGGTTAGGCAAGTTAAATAGATTTTTTTCTCTCTTTTTTTTCCCTCTGTTGCTTCTCTCTCTCTCTCCCCCTCGTTCCCTTCTTCTGCCTTTCTTTTGTCTTCTGTTGTTTCTTACCCTCTCCTTAACATCTGGCCATTCCGAGGCTTCAGCATTGTGAGCCTTGAGGGGGCGGGGCAGGGAGGGTGTGGGACTGACCTTGGGAGAGCCTGTCTCGGTTTCCAGTCTCCACGCGGGGTCTGGGGAAGGCTGGGCCGAGTCACACAGACCTCTCTTTTTGCCCGGTATTCTGGCCTGGCTCACCTGGCCTTACTGATCCACCCAAGAAGTCTTCGCCTGTTCTCCAGATCTAACATCTTCAGCTCCGCCCTTGTTACACGCTCTGGCCTGGTGGTCCTCTCCCCTTCCTCAAGCTCCCTTCGCCCTCAGGCAAACGTTGATGATTCCCAGGGTCATTTTAAAACTGAAAGGCCATGCAGTCTCTTCTGAAAAACGAAGAGGCACCTCCTGTTTCCGTGCAGACATGGACACTGGAGCCTCCTTCCGCGGACATTCTGCTGGATCACAGCACTGCCCCAGCTGCAAGTCCCATGAAAACACTGTACCTCACAAGCTCCCTCCCGTCCCCAGGATGGATCTGTGAGGGCACCAACGGTAGACACAAACTTTTCCCTTACTTATCCAGTTACTTCGGTTATTAATGGCCTTGTAGAAATAAGCTTCCCTGTCTTGAAATATGGAATGACTGAGAATACAGCCCCAGGATTTACAGCTCCACATGGCATGCAGATATAATTTTTACTCGGCTGCTGTGATGACAAGATTCAGTAAGGCTTTAGGCAAGTAAGTCTGAATTACGCGGCTAAAATATGAGATGTCCCTGGACGCTCAGTCCCTCTGCGAGGAGATCTGATTAGCCTTGGCCCCTCTGGGGGCAGGGACATGTTTGGAGTCTAATTTCCATTTGGCTGACCTGGAAAGGTAGGGACCAATATGGATAAGTCTCTCTCTCGGGATTTTTGGAGGAAGGTGTAAGAAAACGAAAACTGGCCACAGAGCTGCCACTCACTGTCAGTCACTCAGATTTTAGATAAGGACTCCCTCCTTTTTTTATTGTCTCCCTCACTTAACCTCCGCCTTGATTCTTTTCCATCCCCTCTGGGGATAGGGGAAGGGGAGAGGGGGAAAGACTACTTTTCTTTTCAAGTCTAACCATTTCAGTTCAAGTCTGCAAATAAAGGTTAAACTGAGAGGGAGCCCGAGTTAGCACAATAAATGCCCACTTGAGCTTATCGGCCGCTCTCCCCCATTGGTCAGTCTCTCGGAGCCTCCCTTGGAGAGGCAGCTGCAAAGATCAAACCCTTTAGCTGTTTGGTCTCCTGGATCCGATTTGACTTGGCTCTCCTATCACCCACTGACATTTGAAATGTGTCTATTTAAAAAGGAAAAGAGAAAAGAGCACAAATAGGAGGAAAAAAATATGCCGGAGATGCCATATCCTGCTAGGCAAGAAAAAGAAATATCCGGCTTTGCAGAGACTAGAGTCTGTTTGTGCTCTGTGTGTGTGTGTGTGTGTGTGTGTGTTTATATGTGTGTGTGGTGTTGGTTTTTGTTTTTTTCTTTCTGTCTTGGTCTTTTCCTGTGTTTCTGCCCTCCCCCTGCCACATTTATTCATACGATGGTAAGGATGACTTAAACTGTCTGAGTTTTTCTAGAAGGCGGGAAGGAGGGGGCTAAGGAAATGAATGAACCGAGCCTGCTTAGTCACAGGGCCTTGCTCTGAAGGGTGTCCTTCAGCTCTCTGGCTGGTTGAATGAGGGAGGCCACTGGAGGAAGTTGGCTGGCCTGAGACAAAGACAACAGGCACATCTAACACAGGAAGGATGTCCTTGACCTGGCCTCTGAACCCCAGGCCAAGGTCAGGCTCCTGCAGGCACGCCCTTTGGTGGTCAAGGAGCATTTGCTGTGCCCGTTGAGAATCTGTCCACAGGGATTCTGAGTTAGGGGCCTGTCTGGAGAGTCTGTAACTGGGGACTGTGACCCTCATTTCTGGTGGCTCTAGGTCTTCCAGTCCAGTGCTTCTGAATTCTGTTAAAATGTAGGTTCTGGCTCAGTAGATCTGGGGTGGGATCTGAGATTCTGCATTTCTAACAGGCTCCCAGGTGATAAGATGCTGCTGGTTGTGGACCACTCTTTGGATGGCAAAATGTGCTTGGCGCCAATGTAGAGATGCAGAAGTGAGGTGCTGGGGCCTGAGGCTACAGCTGTGAGGGCATGTTTTATTCAGGACTCTTAAAAATGCTTTCAGTTATTTGGAAGCAGACCAAGGTGACTCTTGGTTTTCCCACATTTACCCATATTCAATACATTGAGCATTTTGTAACCTTAGAAGAGACGTCCTCTCAATAAGGAGTAATGGATATCAGAGCGTTTCTCAAAGCATCCCTGGATTGGCTATAATGGAATCACCATGAGAGCTTGTTAGAACTGTTGATTCTGCAGCTTTTCCCAGGCCTCTTCAATCAGAAGCTCTGGAGGGGTAGTGGTGGGGAACCCAGGAATTGGCATCTATCAAGCTTACAGCTGATGCTTGGGCACATTGAAGCAGCTGAAGTATTAGGTCCCTATGTCCAATTGCTCCTTCTTTGAATTGCAATAGAATAATAAGCATCACAAGAAAATAGAACATTTGTTTAACAAATCTTTAAAAAATACAAGTAACACATATATATATTCAATAGAGAAATTGAGAAAAGACAGAGGAGCAAAACCAAGATGAAATTCACCTACAATTACTCTTAACATTTTGGTGTAGGCCCTTTCAGACGTTTTCCCCTATGCATTTTAGGGGAAAAAAACAGAAGCATAATTGTAATAGATGTTAACATTTTGAAAAAAAAAAAAAAAAAAAGAACTCCACAGTGCACTGGAAAATTCTCTTCAAGCACCTACATTTCTCCAGTAGTATACATTTTAATGATAACCTGTTGGATTTCTCTCCTTAAAATCCGCCGTCTATGAGTGACCTCTTTTTAACCTTGCTTCCTCAAACAAAGTGAGGTACCTTTTTGTCCTCCCCACCCCTTCTTCCTTTCTTCCTTTTTCTAATTTGCCTTCATAAATCAGTGACAAACAAGGTTTGAGGGTTTGGCAATTAATTTCCCTGGTTTTGTTGGGTCTCACCTGCTGAGTTGCTGAGTCAACTTGAGAAAGGCTGGTCCCTTCTCTTCTCTCTAGTTTCTTTATCTCTAGGATGAGACTAATAATGCTTGCCCTTAACACACTCACAGAGATATTTCCAGAGTTATAGTAGGATAAAATCTGCACATTTCTTTAGATTACTGGGAGACGGAGTGATTAAAAAAAATCCAAGGCACTTGTTATTTCCTTAGTACTTATGACAGGATTCCCAGCTGTGGTTCTAGAAAACCATTTGAAAAAAATAAACCACTTTAAAGGCAAAGGAGACATTTCTCATCTCTCCTGTTAGACACTGGCAAAGGGGCAGGGGAGGGTGTCTATTTATAAGTCATATAATTTGATTCTACTTTAAATCCAGTTTCTACAACATGGACCAGGTAAAGAGTTGTATCAGTCAGGTCCACTCAGAGAAACAGAGCCAGTAGGAGATGATAGGTAGGGAGGTAGATAGAGAGAAGGACAGGTTTTATACATACGGATTGATTTAGATGTATGGACTATATATGTATGTATATTTATGTGTAATATGTGTGTATAGATATAGATATACAGATATTGATTTAGTACAAGGTATTGGCTTACACAATGGATATGACTAAACAAATCCAAAAATCTATAGGGCAGGCTCTCAGTAAGGGAAGATCACAGATAACCTAGAACTCCACAGGCTGAAACTGTTGTCTGTAGGCGAGAATCTCTTCTGTCTCTAAGAAAAGCCTCAGCCTGCTTTTAAGGCCTTTCAACTGATTAATCTAGGCCTACCAGGACAGTCTCTCTAATTTAAGTTCAACTGATTGGGGACTTTAATTACATTTATAAAATCCCTTTGCAGCAGCCCCAGATTAGTGTTTGATTGAATAAGTGGGGGCTGTAGCTTAGCTACAGTATGTCCCAAATTTCCATACACATCTCCTTAAATCACACTTAATCTCCAAATCTCCAAATCAAGACATCAGCTAAGTCACACTTCCACCCAACACGATATAACTCTCCAGCTGACAACTGAAAACAGTTGTGAAATTTGTACAACTTGACTCACTGTATCACCTTTCACAATCTTACTATCATTCTTTTATAGTTTGTTAACCTTCACTTTCTTCAAATCTCTACCACTAATCTCTATAAGACCAATATTCCTCTTGGTTTATTCCCATAGTTTTTGTGGTATAAAATCAACTTAACAGCAAGACAGCAGCTAATTCTTTGATGCTCCCCTTGGAACATTTTTCCTTAGGAATAGCTTTTTATACAGAATGCTTATAATCACCAGGCCCAGTGCTTAGCATTGTTTATATAGTATTTCACTTAATCCTTACACCAACACTATGATATAGGTATTATCTTTATCCTCTAGGAGAGGAGACTGGGTTAAGAGTGGTTAGCTGAATATATAGCCAATATCATATAGTTAGTAAATGGCACAGCTGGGATTTGTACCTAGTGCATTTTTATTCCAGAGAGAAAGCTCTTAAACACAACTAAGATATTTTGTCTTTTTTTTTTTTTTTTTGTCTGTGTGGTATGTGGGATCTTAGTTCCCTGACCAGGGATCGAACCCTTGCCCCCTGCAGTGGAAGCACAGAGTCTTAACCACTGGACCGCCAGGGAAGTCCCACAGCTGAAATATTCTGAAGGTCCCTTGTAAGGGTAGTGTTTCTTCATGGGTGGTCTGGAGATCATCTATATCAGAATTACCTTCTGCACAGGTTAAAAATGCAGATCCCTGGGCCCAACCACAAACCTAGTGAAAGTACATTTTTAGAGACAGGATCCATCAGTTTTAACAAGTTTCCCAGGTATGTTTATGTATTCCATAGTAGTCCCATACTTTGAAGTGGAGACTAAAGGAAAGAATTTTCAAAAGTGGGCCATCTTGGCTGTTGGTAGGTTTCAATTACTCATGTTGTTGAAAAGAAACGTCGTAAAATTTGAGAACATCCTCTTAGGTGGGTTGCGGCTAGCAAATTGGGAGACTTTCTAGGTTCTACTGCTGTGTGAAGAATTTTCCCATCTTCTCTAGAGATTCGAGGGATGGGGCCATGCCAGTGCCACACATCACATGCTCAGAGGACCAATCTCATCACGTGTATCAGCTGTCCCAGCACATTCAGACACAACCAGGAAGTGCTGTTATTACTATCCCCAGTGCAATAGAGACAGGATTGGATGGGCCAGTAGCTCAGATGACAATGCAAGTTTTGGTAACAAATATATACACCAGAGATTTAGAAGAACTTTTTCTTACCCTGGTTTTGCAGATAAAGGCAAAGGTTGGGGTGGGAAGGAGACAAGAGGGACTGTGAAAGGCATATGATTAAAAAAGAAAAGGAGCGAGAGAAGCTTATTCTCATTCCCAAACCAGATCAATCCTTATATTCCAAAGTGATCTGTAATCAAAACGCAGCATATGGTTTTTATTAATTTGGGGGCAATTCCCCTACCATCTAGTGCAATAAAAAAGGATGTTGATATCATAGAAGATTATAGCATCCCTTATTAAGCTAGCAAACAAGACGTGTAAAATCCAAGATAATGAAATAAGTTGGATTGCTTCACCCTTCCCTCCCTGGTTTTATTATTATTATTATCATTTTATTGCTGAAAGTTCTGAGGGGAAGAGATTCAGAGCTGGGTTATTAATAGATTATGCTAGGTTTATCGCCAATATGAAGCTGATACCAAGGGCACAGACTTCTGCTCATCAGTCTCAGTGGGGGGAAAGCAAAGTACTATCTTTAAGCTCTAATTTGCAGAAATGATTCACCTATATTTAATTTTCTGTTTTCTGAAGCTAGAAAAAAACTGAGCTTGGGTTTTTTTTGTTGTTGTTGTCAGTTGGTTTGGCCAACTCTTGTTCCCTTTAGTGTGGTATAGGTTCATGCCACTTTCTCCTGAACGAAACTTCAGGTCAATGGAGTCCAGTACGTCTTCTATGAATGCCCCACCATGAACATTAGGTTCTTCCTCAAGGGAGGCTGGCTCTCAAGGTTTTTAGTTTTGTCTCTGTGAACTTCTGCAACATAGCCTCAAACCCTGAGCCATTCAGATATAGTCTGGGAAAGAGTGAGGGCTGGTAACACAGGATGAGATTCCACACCAACTCTGGGAGTTCCTAATCCATGTTGAGAGAGGCAAGGAGGGAGGGGCAGTGGGAAGAAAGCTGGCTGGCTGCTGTGCTAGGTATGTTTACACAGGTATCTTATTCATCTTCTTAAACATCCTGTGAGGCTACCACCTCATTAATGAAGACTGTGTCTCAGAGAGTTTTTATAATCTACTCAAGGTCATACAGTTAGTTGGCGGTGGAGCAGGGATTCAACCCAAGCCCATCTGACTGAGAAGTGTCACCTTTTCTGACCCGCTGGAGCCTGCTGGGGGATTCCCACCAGTCATCGTGGTAAAGCCAGGAGGCAGATGGAAGAACAGGAAAGAGTCTTTCTGTTTCATTTCTGTGCCTACAGTTCTTGGTGCAGCCAGGTTTGGGGACAGAGAAGGAGCTTGGTGTCACCTGCCTCTCCTAAGATAGTTTGAAATTGGCTTTTCCGTGAGGAGAGCCGGTTAGTTTAGGGCTTGCCAAGCTGAATGATGCATTTTTGTGAGCCAGCGTTATGTTTTAGAGAAAAATTTTGACCCATAGAATATTTTTCTTGCCAAACTGCACTCTGCAGATTTGAAAATCACTCTGCAGATTGTCATAGCACAAGCATCTAAAAAAAATGACCATAGAAGAAATGATCATGCCACATTTTGTGGTTGAGAGGTGTCTTAGCTCGGGCTGTGATAACAAAATACCATAGGCTGGGCAGCTTAAAGAAAAGACATTCATGTCTCACAGTTTGGGCTGGGAAGTCCAAGATCAAGGTGCTGGCATATTAGGATTCTGGCAAAGCCCCTCTTCCTAGCTTGGAGATAGCTGCCTTTTCACATTGCAGAGAAAGAGGGAGGGAGGGAGGGGGAGGGAGGGAGAGAGAGAGAGAGAGAGAGGGAGGGGGAGGGCGGGGAGGAGAGAGAGAGAGAGCGCGAGCACGCTCTTGTCCGTTTTCTTCTCATAAGGACACTAATTGCATTGTGAGGGTCCTACCCTCGTGACCTCATTGAAACCTAATTATTTCCCAAGGCCTCACCTCCAAATACCATCACACTGGGCGTTAGGGCTTCAACATTTGATTTTGGGGGCGGGCAGTTGGGGGAAACACATTCAGTCTATAATAGGGGGTCGCTGCATCAGTGAGTTCTGGTCACTTTCTAGTCTCCTCCTGATCTAACCCATGGCAGGCATGGCAGGGAGGGGTCTGACTGCAAAAGAACAGGACTGAGGATCAAGCAGGCAGAGGCAGAGCCTCCCCTCTACTTCCGCTGCTCTTGAATTGCTTTGAACCCAAAGAACGGCCTTGCAAATGGCCCTTCAGTGTGCCTTGAGGGAAGCTCACAGGAATATTTTTTCAGCTGAATGGATTGCTGTTTCAGACCTTAGTAACTGGGCCTATAAAAAAATCTCTTCCTTTCATCCTTAAGTAATTTTTCCAACCTTGATGCCTAGGCTAGAAGAATTTCCTTGCAACCTCAGCATCCTGTTTCTAAAAGTTGGGGAGCATCTCAGGACGGTTCATGGAACGCCCTGGGTGGTATATGGCGCATGGAAGAAATGTAACATTGAAGGAACATTCCTGAGATTAAAACGCAAGAGAACTGTTTAGAGAGAAGCCGACACCATAGACAGAGTTTGGCAGGCAAGAGGTTTTCTCACTAATAGGGCTAACGATTTAGAGGGGACTGTCATCAATTGTAAGATGTTTACTTTTCATCTAATGAATTTTAATGGGCAGCTTTCACCATTACCTCTAGGAATCCGTAAGAAACAAACAAAAAAAAACAGCCTGGAAACATATTTGATAGTCACTAAAGCAAAGTCTGTGGCATTATCTCAGCTCCATTTCTAAAACACATTATTTTCTCATAAGACATTTTAAATATAGCACAAGAAATATTTCTCGTATTGTTTGTACTCACTGTAACCTGAATGCAGTAGCTCTTTGAGAAGTCTTATTTCCTTGCATATCTTATTTTGTTATTCAAATGAGGAAGCATATTTTGCATGAAGTTACACCTTTTTAGAGGCAGATTTTGTTCCGGAAAATTGGTGCAGCATTTCCATTTCTCGCGTCTTTACATAACTGGTTTCTTGTCAGCAGATATAACTGTATCTGACACAGCAGCCCTGGAATCTGCATCCTTGCAGGAAGTGGGCCCCGGTGTGTTTCCGCATCTCTGACTAGGAGGACACACCTTCCCCAGGAAGAAGGTTAAATTGGACAGGTGCTTCTCAAGATCTTGAATATTTCTTTCACCAAATTTTTATTCAAAATGCAGACTCTTGTCATCGGACGGTCAACTTTGTCCTCAACTTAACCTTCAGGTTTAAAACTAACTGGCTTCCTCTCAAGGCATGCCCCTCATTAGCTGTGACAGAGAGAGTGATGGGGCCACACAAGGCCCACACTGACCAGCTCACCTGACTGCAGAGGCTCAGCTGAGAGGAGAAAACCCCAAAGTGTTCCTTTTTGTTCCCTTTTTAAATGGAGTTTTTGACATTACAAGGTGGCATTTTACACTCATTATCAAATACCAAAATCACTGGACGGCTAGCAGGTGTTTTTCAGAGAGGCCGCTGTACAAAGCCTTGTACAGACACTGCCCTGGTTATCCCTGGCCCACCCAGCTCTAGTTTTATTCTCACTGTGATCCCACACGGCCCCTCTCACTAGCAGAACTGTCGCACTGCACAGCTGTAGGAGGCACTGTTTACACTGTGTTCTGTATGAGTGCCACCCCCAGGGCTATGTGAGTCGTGCCCCTTGAATCGTTTATCAGAAGAACACTGCAGGCTGCATTAAAACAGGCTCAGTCACACCAACAGGCCAGAAGACTTCATACAAAAATCGTGGTGAAAGTGAGAGAGTGGCATGGGCATATATACACTACCAAACGTAAAATAGATAGCTAGTGGGAAGCAGCCACATAGTACAGGAAGATCAGCTCGGGGCTTTGTGACCACCTAGAGGGGTGGGATAGGGAGGGTGGGAGGGAGACGCAAGAGGGAGGGGATATGGGGATATATGTATACATATAGCTCATTCACTTTGTTATACAGCAGCAACTAACACAACATTGTAAAGCAATTAGAGTCCAATAAAGATGTTCAAAAAAAAAATCATCGTGATTAATTCCATGCTGTGGAGAGATTCTCACTGACCTGGTGAGCAGTTCCTCAGCTTCTTCTCTAAAGACCCTAAGCTAACGCTCTGGATGTTGCCTGAAATTCCATTGTTTTCTGTGTTAGTTTTCTATTGCTGCTATAACAAATTATCACAAACTTAATGGCATAATGCAAATTTATTATCTTACAGTCCCGTACATCAGAAGTCCAGTATGAGTCTTCCCAGGCCAAAATCTAGAGGCTGGCAGGGCTGTGTCCCTTTCTGTCAGCTCTAGGGGAGAATCCGTTTATTGGCTCACTCAGCTGTTGGCAGACTTCAGTTCCATGTGTTGTAGGACTGAGGTCTCTGTTTCGTCGCTCCTGGAGGCCTCTCTCTGTGTAGACTCACACCTCAGAGCAGCAACATCTGAATCTCTCTCTCGCTCCAGTTGGGGAAAGTTCTCTGCTTTTAGGATTCCTGTGATTGATTGGATTGGACCCACCTGGATAATCCCCAAATAATTTCCCCAGTTCAGGGTCCTTAACCTTAATCATATCTGCAAATTCCCTTTTGCCAAATAATGTGAGGTATTTACAGTTTCCTGGGATGAGGATGAGGGCGTCTTTGGGAGGACATTCTTCTGCCTACCACATTATTGACTTAATTATTTGTTAAAATAATGGTTAAACGTTGAAACCAACTACTTATGGAGAACCTTTGTCGAGAATTGTGTTTTAGACAATATTAACTGTCTGTAGGTGCTTTTTACTCCAACCACAGACATATTTTCTCATTTAATCCTTTCGATGACCCTATGAGGTAATATCAGTGTCAGTCAAGAAAGAATGCAATCAGCTGCCAGTAACATAAACCCCAACCAACGCTGGCTTATTATTTTAAAAGGAAATGATCTACAGAGCAGCTCAATGATGCCGTCAGGACCCTAGACTCTTTCTACCTTTGCTGAGAGTGAGAATACAACAGTAGTTAATCACGTAGACCCTGTGGCCCATTGTGTGGTTTTTACAAGTTTCATCCTCTGCAAATAGGGGTAATAACATACTTAGCCAATGGGGTTGATGGAGTAAATGAGCTAATACATTTAATGCGCCCAAAACTATGCCTGGTATATATTAAATGCTCAATAACTGTTGGCTATTTTAAATATTATTTCTGCATCACCATCCTTAACATGTTGGGTTTTGATCTAATATCTTCATGCTTATCACCTCGTGGTTGCAAGATCACTGTTGGGCTTCTAGTCATTACGTTCAGGTGCCGGGCAGGAAAGAGAAGAGACAAGTAAGGGAGAAGGAGGCAGGAGTTTTATTTGTATATGGAAATCAAACACTTCCCAGAAATTCTCAGATACTTCTGCTTACTTCTCATTGGCTGGAACAGTGATCTATGACCTCCGCTATGTTGAAGGAGAGTGTAGGAAAGCAAGTGTTGTTTTTTTTTTTTTAAATAGAATATGGAATCTGGATGGGCAGACACATGTTGTCCCCATCTCTTGCTGACTTATTCCCAGTCCCAAGAAAATGATGACCTCTTCAGGAAAAAGGGGGAAAAAGGAACATAGGAAGGTACTAGCAGGGTCTGTGCAGTCTGTCATTGGTACTTCAGTGTGCATGAGTCTTAGCTGCACATTGGACAAAGATTTTGATGGGAGGCTGGTGAGAGGTGCAGAGATAGGGGGAGAGCCTCTATATGTGGGATAGTGTGTGGATTAAATTGTGCCTCTCCAAAAGGTATGTCTGGGTCCTGAACTCCAGTACCTGTGAATGGGATCTTATTTGGAAATAGGGTCTTTGCAGATATAGTCAAGTTAAAATGGGGTCATATTGGATTAGGGTCGGCCCTAATTCAATGCTTGGCATACTTACAAGAAGAGTGAAATTTGGGCACAAAGACACACAAGTAGGATGCCATGTAATGACGGAGGCAGGGATTGATGTCTACACTAACACTGATGTTTGGGAAAAAGAAAACTTTTCTGGGTGCAGTCTGGTTTGTTTCTGGGTCTAGGGGAAGAATCATCCAAATGCCCCTGCTGTCACCACTGCTGGAAAGTGAGAGAAAGAAAAGGACCCATAGGGATGTGGTGGGTCCCTTGTTCCAGCCAGGAACAAGGAGGGGCTGAAGGCTGAGGAAGATCCCCCTTGAGGGAAATCAACCTGGTCAGCACAATCCCTATCTCAGAATATTCTGGCTTCATGTCATTCCTCTATAACTTACCTTGGAGTCCTAGGATTCAGCCCAACAGCTTGCATCCTACAGAAGTTGCCCTGCCTTCTGGAAGCCTCTGAGGCCCCTGGGGCACCGGTCCACTGGCTTAGCACAGTGTTTCTGAACATCACTTTTTTTTTTAAACATGCCGTGATTGTTACTGTATACATTTGTGCCATTATCTACTTAATATTTACCTAAATCATTTTGCTTTTAATGAAAACTTACTTCACTACTGTAAGTGGAAAAAAGCCAGGATCATTTTTTACTAAATAGAAGACAATTATATAATAAATACAGTAAAAACAAAACAAAGTTATAAAATTCAAACTGGATCCTGCAGAAGTCTCAGGTGGGCCCTCTGTTAATAAAAGAGCTTAACAAGTTGTAAAGGGGTTTTGAAGACATACAAGCACCTGGCCCAGTCTTTCTTCTTGTAGGAAGCAGAGAATTGGAAAGGAATACTTTCTCATGGTGATGGTGTGCTATTTAAGTTCTAACTAGAGTCAGATTCTTTGCAAAAATCAGGGCTAATAATGGTAAATAACATTGAGCTTCTACTGGCTGATATAATAACTGCTTCATGTACATTGTTTCGTGTACTCTCCACATCATCCTATGAGGTCAGCATGGTCATCACCACTTTAGAAACAGGTAGCTGAAGCCAAGAGATGGTCAGTAACTAGCTGGGTCCCCCAGCTTGTCAATACAAGAGCCACTCGCAACACATCCACCACTGTGCCTGACTCTAGGATGGCCTATCCCCCGACTGAGAAGTGGGGCAGGGCAGAGGGTGCCAGGTAGTATACCCCAGCCTTGGCCCAACTTGACCCTGTTCATCAACCCCACTCCAGTGAGTTGGCTGGAGCAGGATGATGGTGTAGGATCCTAGTGGCAGAGAGCAGTAAAGTCTTAGTGAAGACCCCAGAGGGAGTTGGGAACACCTCTAAGGAAGGATGGGGATATCCTGATGCCAGGTCCCTGGGAAGGGCCTCATGCTTTTCAATAGAGCATGGCTGGCACTTGCAGCCAAGAATACTCAGGTTTCCCCACCCTCAGCTTTTCATGGCACAGGCCTGGTTTGTGTGTTAGGGAAGGGGGCTGATATAACAGAGGCAAAGTTCTGTGCTCTGGGACAAAGCCAGGTTTCACACATCTGACACCTATAAGACAGTTGATTTACCTGCAGGTACTCATATGCTAGTTGCTCTACTGTGTTCTCTGCTGAGGGCTTGCATCCTGTTGCTTGATTTTGCAGAACACAGTCCAGAGAACAGGATCCTTTGAAAGTGGGTCCCAAAGCAGTGTGGCTGCACCTCTATGAGGCTTCCCCTTTAAAGCCTGAATAGAAAAAAATGACCATGAAGAGGCACAGCCCCAGGCCAAACACTGTCACACTGAGAAGGTCAAGAGAGGGTCAGGAGAGAATCGGATATTGAAAGGCCACCTGGAGAGCAAGGCTCTGCCTGGGTCTCCATCGCCTCCTCCCCCGCTGCCATCTCACACCTGGTGGGTCGGGAGGCAGATGCTGGGAGGGTACAAGGCAAAGGCCCCCCTTTCCAATCACCCCAAATGCTGTTTATCGAAGGGATTTGGACTCCTAGGTTGTAGAGGCTTTTGGAGCTCGAAACTGGGAAGGTATAATATGACTAAAAGCTGCTTTAATAAAGCACAGGGCTGGGTTTGAGCTGCACTCTCTATGAATCAAAGGTGGTACCACCGTCTCTCTGAAGATCAGCAAAACTGAGCATTGTGGGGCTGGGACGGCTCTTAAATCTAATCAACGGGTCTTTGAGCAAAAATATAACCGTGACTGGAGGACAAAGGTGGCTGCGGGCTGAAAAATATCCTAAGGAGCATCACATTTCCCAGGTGATAAGAATGCTGAATGGTTCTGAGCTGAGAAACCTTGGAAAACAATTAGCTAGAGAAGCAAGATAACCTGTTGAAATTATGGCCCTATACTTTACTGCTCTCAATAAATTTTCTGGCAGCCTCTCTCCAGCTCAGGGTCCTGGTCTGCTTATACCTTTAATAGTTGGAGGAATTAAGTCATCAAAGTTTCATCTACCTGTCTGACTTCAGTCAAAAGTACAACTTATTTGCCTGGATACCTTTCAAAACTGCTGCCTACATAGATTATAATTTAATATATAGTGGAACTAACACGAGGCTGCTTGTTTCTTGAGTCTGAAATGTCAAAATCTGCATTTACACGTTCTGAATTTTCTTCAGCATTGCACACACTTTAAATAGTAATCACAATGTAAGCTATGAAGAATTAAAAGAAATTACACTGAGATTTACTTTTAATCCCCACTATTCACTGGTGTAGCAGGGAACGTTGTGGACTCAGAGCTGGAGGTGAGATCAGAGCTTCCATTTTACTAGCTATAGCTGGTTCTTATGCTTTTAGAGTCTCAGTTTTCTTACCTGTAAAATGGAGATAATGCCCATCTTAATAGATGTGGAGAGAAAATGAGATATATGTAAGGAAAGCAACTAGCATGGCTCCTGTACACTCAGTAGATATTAGCCCTCCCCTTTTTAGTAAGGGCTGATGATTTGATAAATTTTTCCAGTTCAACTCACATAGTGCTTTCATCTGAGCCAGTTTTATTTACCCATTTGTGTGAATAATTCTCTCAAGTACCCAAATCCCTAGAGACCCTAAGTAATTATTCTTGTTGGGTCTGAAATTCCAAGGGCAAGTTACTTAATTCATTTAAGGCTCTGTTTTCTCATAGAGTTTGAAGGTTAAATGGGCTAAACTATGGAAAACATTTAGGCCAGTATCTAGCACTTGCTAAGCACTGAATCATACTAGCTATTATAATTATTAACCTACAACCTTCCCACCTCCATCACACAGTCTGTCCTCTCCATTCCCCCCAATCATACGTATTTGGAAATTTCCTATCTCTGTGTAGATGCTTGTGTTCTGTTCTTCATCTGGAAAGCCAATATCCTCCTTGGCTTGGCCTGTATACATTCTTCCCATCCTTTAAGGTTATTTCAGACGTTATATATTCCATAAGACCTACCCTGATCCTGTCTATACCCACAATGAAAAGTCAGGCTTCCCTGGCAGAGTACACCTCCCTCAAGCACTCTCTACATTCAGCTTTGAGTTTCGGTTCTTTGTGTACTTCTTTTTCTCTCCTCCTTGACTCTTAGGTCCTTGAGGGTAAAATCCAAGGCTCTTCCATGTCTGGGGTCCTCTGCTGCATTTTACATGAAGTATCTGTTGGGCCACAATTGAATCACTTTTTTTTTTTTTTTTTTTTTTTGCGGTACGCGGGCCTCTCACTGTTGTGGCCTCTCCCGTTGCGGAGCACAGGCTCCGGACGCACAGGCTCAGCGGCCATGGCTCATGGGCTCAGCCGCTCCGCGGCATGTGGGATCCTCCCAGACCGGGGCACAAACCCGTGTCCCCTGCATCGGCAGGCGGACTCTCAACCACTGCACCACCACGGAAGCCCCACTTTTTATTTTTGAACTTCTTATTAGATTGACTAGGCAGAAGAGCTACATGGTCAAGGGTTGTTAGGGTCCAGTTAAACCATGTTTTATGGTGGTGCACATTCATTATTATGCGGCAAACTTAGGTATTTGGGATTGTGTGGAGAGAGTCAGTAACAAGCAGCCAAATAAAGGTTCAAGTCAAAAGGATGGTAGTTGAACATTAAATGTTGACAGCTCTCCTCCTCTTCCAGAGGACGTGGGCCATCTTTAACCATGACCGATGACCTCTGAGAGCCCAGCGATTTGGAAGGTACAGGGATGAAGCACATTAGCCACATGTAGAGGAAGGAACTTCTGATGCAAGCTGGTGAGGTACCCACCCACATGGCAAAGAGCCTCCTCAGGAGTTGGCAAGCATGCCAGGAACATAGTAGGTTCTTGAAAAATACTTAATGAATAAAGGAAGTTCCACTTTCTCTCCCCCGTGTGGCCCTGGAGTACCTGGGTGGCTTTTTTATGCCTCAGTTTCTTCAGTCATAAAATAAGAATGAACCTGATGTTCTCTGACTGTGAACAGAGAATGAGAAGCAAAAATTACTGTGGTCATGAAACATTCAGCATGTGTTGTAAACAAAAATTAGTATAAACATGGCCGCTAAGAAAGAAATCTCAATTGTCAAGACACTTATGGAAGTAATCTTTAGTTTCTTTGGATATGCCTAAGCAGTGTTCATTAAACATCTATTTTAGTACCATTGTATGCAAGACTCAGTTTCCTTATGGAAAGTCAGGGAACCATCCAACTCACCACTTACAGTTGTTGAAAGGAACAAGTAATGCAAGTGATTGCAAAACACTTGCCTAAAATCCAAGGAATTATACAATAATAATAGTAATCATCTGTCACTAAAAGTATTTTCATCTGAGTAGGTTGTAAGTAATACATTTTCTCTCTACTTAAGTCTCTCTTTACTCTCTAGATAATGTACTACCCATTTCATTTACAATCTCCTAGTCTGCTTTGTGCTTTAAGTTGGAAGCTGGCCTGCCCAGGTGAGCTAACACCTTTCACCTCAAGAATAATACCAGGCTATCTTTAACAAAAGGACTTTGAGATTTATGGTTTGGGCTGTGAGGTGGAACATCCGCAGTGCAGCAATTCAGGGAAAGAATCCTCACACCTCATTTCTTCATTCAAATGAATTCAACAAATATTTCTTGAGGGTATAATCAGAGCCAAGCAATGTGTCACAAATACGATACGCCTCAGAAGGCCGCACAGACATGGAAACCAATCACTGTAATAGAGGTAATAAAATTTTTATTGAGGATCTGCAGAAAGGATCTCAGTAACACACAGGATAGAATTGCCAGCTCTGCCTTGGGAGAAGGCTGTGGCAGGTATCTTGGTTGGTTTCGTTGCAGATAACGGACCCCCTTCTGGCTAAACAGAAAGGGATTTAAGGTAGGGAGTTAGGTTGTTGGCACACGTGTTGGAAGGAGTGCAGGAGCAGGCTGCAGGCAGGGTTTCCAGGAATAAATCTCAGAATGTGGCAGAACTGGCCCACTGAGGGGGCTGCTGCCCTTCAGCGACCAGAAAGTCAGGGCCCTGGAAGGTCACTGCCACGACTGTGGGCAACAGAATCCTGTTGCCTCAGCTGTGATCCTTGCTAACACAGTGGATGACTCTCACATGGCCTCCTGACCCCCAGGAAGCTAGAGACCAGACACCCTTAGAGTAAAACCAAATGCCTCTAGTACTGTGTTTGCCTGCAGAAGCATGCCTGGGCCTCAGTTCCGTCTTCCAGAGTGTTCGGTCTGACGGGTAGAAGCTGGGCCTCATGTGGCACCCAAGCTGTGAGGAAATCTGGAAAATGTGGCCTCCAGCTCTTGTGTCTCTGGCCTTCAGTAAGTCTTGCTCCAAGAGGGGGAGCCAACCTCCTGTTTCTGCATCTAAGTCTTCATGGAGAAAGAAAGAGCCAGTTGGTCTGGGACCTGAAGGAGGAGTGAGGATCCACAGGACAAAGGGTATTTTGAGCAGGGGAGGCTATGCGTACTGAGTTTATTGCATATTGCCACAGAACAGAGCTGTGAAATGCACGCTTGGTTCAAATAAACAAAAGTAATTTGAAACAACAACAGTATAAGATGTAAAATTTATGTTTTACATAAATGACAAGACATGAGGAGGGAGAGAGGCGCAGTGGACTGATTTTGGAAGGCTTTGGACTTTAGACTTTAAGCTGCAAGTATTAGGGAGCCACAGAAAGGCTTTGAGGAGTAAGGTGTGTGTGTGTGTGTGTGTGTGTGTGTGTGTGTGTGTGTGTGTGTGTGTGTGTGTGTGTGTGTGTAGGCAAGGATTAATTTTCCTCGACTGCTGAGCAACTATATATAGTATATAGCAGTGTTCTAGTAAACATCTAATGGTATGTTATATACAGCAGCATGCTGGTAAACATATAACTGTATGTTATATACAGTGGTGTGCTGGTAATCTTTAACAACTGGCTCTCTAGAGGGGAAAAAGTCCTGATTTGTAGGGTATGCTAATTTCTGTGTTGTGAATGCTTCCAACATGACCTATTTCAAGCTACCAATGTGACATCACTGAACACGGAGTTGGGAAGAGATGCAGACAACTGGCTCCTGGGAGCTGGTGCAGACTCGCTCCAGAGCCCCTATGTTTGTCATGTGAGTTAATTCTTAAAACAATCCCACAAGATGTATAGGAGTTTCATTTCACAAATGGTAAAACTAAGGCCTAGAGAGAGAAATATTTTACCCAAGGTTATGTAGCTAATTAGTGGTTGAACCTAATTTTAGATCCAGGTCTGCCTGTTTTCAAAGCCAATGTTCTTTCAACAAGATCATGTTGCCTCCAGAAGAGTAATATGGTAAGCTCTCCATTTCAGAAAAGTTCCTCTGGCAGTGTAGAGCAGAGGTTGAGACTGTAGTGTGAAAGAGTACTAGACAGTATATCAGTGGATCAGTGTGTATGTGTTCCAATACAGTTTTATTTACCAAAGGTGGTGGGGTGTGTACAGTACAGAGCGGGTCAGAAGGAAGCACAATAAGAGGCAGATCACGTAGAAGGTTACTGAGGAGGGTGAGAGGTGATGGCGCTGAACTAAGGTGATGGTAGGATGTCAGCAATCATGGACATATTTGATAGAATTGCAGGATGGAATTGCTGGCCTTCCATTTCTTTAGATGGATATGGTTGTGGGGAAGGAGCAGGGTTATAAATGGGAAGTCAAGGACTATTTCCAGGTTTCTGGTTTGTAACTGTGAACGTGGTGGTGCGATTGGCCAGCATAGAGTCATAAGAAGCAGGTTTCTTTGGAGAAAGCTTGTTTTCAGTTTGGACATGTTGAGTGCAAAGGGCTTATGGAAAGTCCTAGTGGGGATGTCCAGTAGGAAAGTGGAAATGCATGTACTCAGGAGAGAGATCAGAGCTGGAAATTGTGAGCAAAGCAGTCCAGGGTGGTAGCTAAAAGGCTGTGGATGAACTTGGAGAGTGTGGAGAGGGCTGAGAAGAGCCAGTGAAGTTGCTCGGGAAACATAGGGATGGTCTCAAGGAAAACCAACTTAGAATCATGTTTCTTTAGACAAGGTAGGAGTGTTTCTAACATGAGAGAGGGGTCAACAGTGTTGGATGCATTTGTGGATGCCGTGATGCACTTCCCAGATCCCACTTCAGGAATGAAGAGCTATTTTCCCAGCTGCTGTGAATATCACCCAAAGATGACCCCAGCTGTCAGCCCTTTTGGGGATTGCCTCACCTGAAGAAAACTGCCTGGTTCTGGGGCTCCCCTACTTCCAGAAGTAGCCCGTATCCCCTGACCAAGATAGTGGGATAAAGGCCCATCTCCCTTGTCCCCACCTGGGATGACTCTATGGGGCCACTGCAGCTCCAAGTTTCCCTGTGGAGTTGGCTGAGCCCAAGTTGGGAGCACATGGCAGCTCAGTCTTTCCCTCTCTGCCCCATCCTGTCTTCTTCCCCTGCCTTCTATGGGTACTGAACCCAAGTGCACTCCCAAATAAACATCCTGCTTGTTCATTCCCATCTCAGCATCTGCTTTTGGGGGAGCCCAGCATGTGACGGATGCTCTTTCCCTGTGTCCTCTGCCCTGTGAAGTTGCTGTTCAAGGGTGAGCAGGACCACACCAACCTACCTATTCATTCTTCAAACCCTAAAACAAACAGGTGGTGGGTAAAAACCAAGATTTGACTTTTACTGACTGAATAAAGCTTTATTTTGATGCAAAATAAACAAGAAAAATTTATATATTCATATATAACAACATCCAGAATCTTTCTGTGGTAAAAATGGGATCATCCTAAAAAGTCTGTAAAGAATTCATTCTCCACCCCCTATGCCAAAATATGATTTCACATAATTTATCTTCAGAACTTACACACAGACTTGGTATCATATAAGCACAGGAAAACACTAGAAAAAGTGACTGTATAAACAGCAGGTTTTGTTTTTATGTTCCAGTAGTAAATAGCACTGCAGTCAGCATGGATGGAGCATAACACTGTCTGAAAGAGTTGAGTCAGGAGACAGTCTTGGGGGTTAGTTCACTCTCCACTCTGGGCTTATAGTGAAGCCCACCTTTAAAAGTCAGGCTGTGTGAGATTCTATTACGATTTAAGGACATGAGGGAGAGTTTCCCTTAGAAGTTGTAGCTGCATATGAGATTCTAGGCTTATTTTAGATATCTAACTTTCATTTTCCTTTTTATCAGAAAGGTGACTTTGTAGCGATATCTTATGGAGACTCCTTTTTCTGGTCTCATTGTGGCATCATTTCCACTTAAGTCGGCGTGAACCGGGAGTGCAGAGAAATACTATCGCGGGCTGTTTCTGACTCCAACTCCCTCCTGCCTAATTGCGCTAAATCTGGACTTTCTGTTGCTCATGGACTCAAAGCAGTAGGCTGTCTACCCAATTTAGCACCAGTTTGAAGGCCGTTCATTGTGGATTTCAGAGTTTAATGCCAATGAAAATTTTAGAGACACATATTGCTGTCCGCACCAAACTCTCCAGATCTCTATATCTCTCTGAAATGCTAAGATGTTTCTCCAAAGAAAATGAACGCTGTGGTTACAGGTTAGGGAATGAACACTCTTTGAAGTCTTCATCACTGTGCACACCAGCCCTATGCATGGCAACCCCAAAAGTTGTCAGGTGCATTTCCTTCAGAAGATAGATTTCATTCAAGAAGTTCCTAAATCTTTGGAAGGAATAATGAATCATGTTTTAATTTTGTTACTGGTGGCAAAAATAAAGCTTCAGTGAAGTCTCAGATCTCGTTTCTCAGGAAACAGAGTTTCCTCCTCAGGGTGACGGTGGGTCTGTGGCTCTACCCATGCTCTTGATTATAAGGTCTTTGCTCTGTGCTGTACTATGAGGTCAACGCATATAGATCTAAAAATCTAAGAAGAAGGAGCTTCACGGTCATTTTTCCCCCAATTTTGTTGTCAATCATGATTTAAGAGAATACTCTGACTTTGAGCTTGCCTTTCATCCCGTGGTGTGATACCATAGGGAAGCAATATTATACCAAGAGTGATACTGCCACAGACCAGTGACACAATGGGTTAGTGAGATGTCGTGTTTCGCTCCCTTGTAGAGGACTGAATTTGCCTGCATCTAAAATTTTTTGGTCGTCTGCTCCCTTTTATCTCTCTATTCCTGTAAAAAGGGACACAAACAGAGCTCCTTAAAATAACTAGTTACTTGAGGCCAATACATCCTTTCAAGGCCTGGATGACCCAGTGGTCAGGCGAGGAGCTGGAGGGGTGTACGTTGATGGGTTTGCAGCTCGCCAAGCTCGCCGTGCCACATTTTCCTGGGGGTCTATTAGCATTCCGAGCTACAAGGAGACACCTGATTGAGTTTTTCCAAGGCCATAAATAAACCAGGAACTATTTCCTGCTACTGGGCACCTATTGATTATAGCCTGGTCTTCTAAATGCTCTAAACAACCTGTTCTCCTAAATACTGGGAAAGAGTTCCATAACCTCTGGGTGGTGACAGTTGGAGGGCTGGTTCACAGGCATTTATAAAGCTTACATTCAAGCTGTTCTTAATTGTTGCTTGGCTTGATGAAGACTGTCGCACGCGTAATGCTCGCTTCTTTTGGGTAGGGTCTAATGGGGTGTGTGTTATACTTCAAGCAAGGAAAGAAAACTGCTATAATCTTTTTTTTCATCTGTTTTCATAGTACCTTCACATCCTTGGCTGCCCCTCAGGATTAGCAACTGTTTTATTACCTGTGTGTACAACACAAAACCATGCTTGGAGCAGCTTTCCCCGAGCCTGAGTGCAGGAGATCTGCTCACAAGGTGGCAACGTGGTGAAAATATAGGCATTCTTCCTACAAGGGCCACTCCTCTAACACACACAGAGCGTCTCACCTTATACCACTGCCCCTTGTGGGACCTTGGCCTTAATCCAGAAGGAAGCTTTTGGCTTGGCTATGTCCAGTAGTCTACAGAAATTTGGTTCAATTATGGAACATCCTAAAGGGCTGATTTTTAATGCTTCAAAATACATCAGACTTCCCTCATCTTATCATTGTCTTCTTGAAGGTTTATGTAGCTTGAGGGGAAGGCAGCTCGCAGCATGTTGGCTGGGAAACCCTACAGCTCACCTGCACTCCAGCTGTAGGTGAGCAGGGCCCAATCCTCAACCTCTGCACAAATTGCGAACAATCTAAAGGTGCCTGGCATAAGAGAGATGATAGAGGGCAAAAAACAACTTGACAGTCTATTTTCAAGAGGGCCATAAGTAAATTGTACTTTAGAAAATGATACCTCTTAAAGTTCAGTAAATAACACTAGTTAAATCTAAACCCAGCAGTTGCATCATTCTTGGTAACAGAACTCTATTTTAAATTAAAATAAGACTAAACTGGGCTGGATAGATACTCTATATATTCAATAATACTATAATTTGTTAAATCCTAGCAGTCAGAGGTATCCTAATCTTGGCCAAAATATGTCTAAATTGAACTCAAGACTTTTTTTGGGAGGGAATGAAGAAGGAATGTAAAAAGGTTTAAAGTACTGCAAGAGTCACTGAACAATTCGAGTTGCTGCTCCCATGCTTTGCTGTTTCTCAGTTTTCTCTTATGTTCTCATTTGGGTTAGGTTGTAGGTTTTAGAGGTTCTATGTTGAAATAAGTAGAATATAGCTGCAAAGCTCTAAAAAAATTGCGATGGCTTTTGGAGGGTGGGCTTTCAGCTTTTCGAAGCCATAAGACCTTTTTCCCAACTGGAGCCCTTGGCCTTGGTCTTGCCCTGACTTCTGTTAATGAAATAATATAGCAGATATAGCATGATTTAGTTTTATGCTCCTTCTCCCTTCCCTTCTGTTTTCTGGCTTTTTTCCTTTTTGTTCCCTTCCTCATCAAACTTTCCAGAAAGCATTTTTATTTTCCATTCTCCATACTGATAATCACACACTTTCATACACACACACACACACACACACACACACACACACACAGAGTCATTCACCACCATCTACCACCTGCCAGTTATCATTCCCAAAGAGTACAGTCAGCCCCTCCCTGATGCCGGGTGCGTATGGCGCTGTTTGGCACTGGGTCTGGAATTGGCATCTCCAGAGCACTGCTTCCTGTGCATACCAACCAGTGGGCCCTCTTTTTCCCGAGTACATCTTAACTCTCAAGTGGGAGCCTTAAAATAGAGGCCCCACTTACAATAATTATAGGCAGGAGATTTGGGGATGCCTCGGAAACCAGATATCTCCATGCTATTGTGCCTGGGACGTGGGAGGAAGGAAGGTGAGGACCACAGGAATGTCAGCCTCTTCACCTGATTGCCTTGATGCTAGGCATATATTTCTTCTGGAAGCTCTGATTAGCTTTGTACATCCTCCCAGGACACCAATACTGCATTCACATCTTACTTGTATACTAAAAGCAAGGAAACGTGACATGCTTATACCAAGTGAGTGGAACTGAGAACCTGAGAAATTCTACAAATAAAGAAATGCAGCCTTCCTCTAGGTATAAAACATTTCAAGGAGATCACTCGTCCTGTTTGCCGCTGTTGTTTTTTCAATGTAAAAACCACTCACTTAGGACACCCATATTGGCAACCACTCTTCACAGACTTAACAACTCTAATCAGGTGGCTGAAGCTTAGTCTCTGAATGGATGACGATCCCGGGCAGAGTCTGCCCTCCATGATGCCAGTGCTATGGGGCATTTCTGTTCTCCAGGGAGGCCCCATGTTGTAGATTTCCATTGTTATCTGCCTGTTCAATTGTCACTCGCAGTGAACTGAACAATTCTAAAAGTATTTCAGGCAGTATTTTTTTGTATGGCCCCATCCTTCCTCTTCCTTCTGGTTTCCCTCCCCAAACTCCTGTCCCCTTCTTTCTCTCTGATTAGCAGTCAAGTGTTGCAGCCTCAGTGAGAAAAACCTAATCTGTACCATGGAGAATTCTTAACAGGAAGAAGGCCTTAAGGTGTAGGAAGAACAAAGGTGATGTTGGATGTCTTCCTTTCTGGGCTGGGCTGAGCTTGGTGGCGTTCAGCTACACGGCTGCAGTCATGGGGTTCTTCTGCCGGGGATCCTGCATTCGATAGGGGTACTGATCTGGGCTGCCCCCTCGGGGCACTGGTCTGCCCATTTCTGGGTAGGCTGGTACTCTGTGGTGCTGAGGAGGGGAAGGTGGGACATCTTGTCGGAAGGGTCCTTTGTGCTGGGGGGCTGGCGGGGGCGGATAGTACTGGGGATACCGGAGATCTGTGATCCTCAGATCTGGGGGTCGGGGGTAGCTCCCTTTGGGCGGATGCACAGGATGAGCCCCTGGGTAATACGGAAGCTCCCTTTCCTTGTAGAGCCCTCGAGGTGCTGCTGTCAGATAGTCTACAGGATCCGCTGGTCCTCCCCTGGAAAGAGAGCAGACACATATCAATGACTACGAAGCCAGCTGCCCAGATGATGGCCACATTCCTTAGCCTCCCATGTAGTCTGGCATGGCCACAGACGGGATCTGGCCAGCGGGATGTGAACAGACGTGACGTGTGCCCTTAAAAGGAAGAAAGGGACACTCTTCTTCTCTTCCCTCCTTTCTGTTGGCCCCTGGAGTGGCCATATTAGACACAAGGAGAAAGCCACATGCTGAGGAAGGCAGAGCAACAAGAAGGTAAGAGCCTGGCTCCTTGACCCCATGGAGCCAGCATGTCAGTCAGGACTGACTGGCGCCTGAGGGAGAAATATAATTCTGTCTTGTTTATATGTTGGCCTTATTATAGTAACCAAGCTAGTTCCCTAAACAAGGCTGAGTTTGGCTCTATTAAAGCTGGGATCATTTGCCCCTCCCCTTTCCACCTCCCTGAAACCTGACATAAACATGGTGGTAGAAATGCACATTAGGGCTTCCTTGGTGGCGCAGTGGTTGAGAGTCTGCCTGCCGATGCAGGGGATGCGGGTTCGTGCCCCGGTCCGGGAAGATCCCACATGCCGCGGAGCGGCTAGACCCGTGAGCCATGGCCGCTGAGCCTGTGCGTCCGGAGCCTGTGCTCCACAACGGGAAAGGCCACAACAGTGAGAGGCCCGCGTACCGCAAAAAAAAAAAAAAAGCATTATTTGGAGTCATAAATTTCCCAGGGATTGCATTCACTTCTCTCCTAGGTCTGTGGGGGTGCTCTTTACATGAGTCACAGTCTTGGTCTAACTCTGGTTGGCTTCTGTTACATCCCTGTGTGGAATAGTATGCCCTCCTCTTTCTACAGTTCCTAGAGAAAGTCCCGAGCTTGGACTTACCCACCCAAAACTTTGATATAAAGCACTTCTACTGCAAAGTCAATAAGTACCACCCAGCCGGTAGCAGATTAGGAAAAGACAAACCAGCTGTAAGTTGTACTGTGTAATGAGTAGGCACACAGAAAGGTAAAGGGCAAGAATAAACACTAACAGAAAGTGACCCTGTCTGGATCTCTCTATTAAGACAACAAGCATCTTCTGATCCATTTGTCATAACAGAAGCAATAGGTCTCTAAACAGTGTACAGATGAGTGCATCTTATCTAGCCTGGGGTTAAACAGATGAGTTCTGTTTGCAGCTCTTAAAATCCCATAAACCTTCTGTGCACATATTCACTACTACCATGCCCAGATCCTTCCCACTTTCTACCATTCCTCTTTTTATTATTCCTTTTTAAAGGAAAACAGCAACAATAATAATTAATGAAAAGCTCTCCAATGTCAGAGTACAACCTGGTAGAACACTTGAAAGAAATGGCAGGGCTGTAAGAATACGGTACCTGTGGTTAATCAAGCACTGTCAGTGAGGGTCACAATCACCCTGTAATCTGCAGAGTTTGATGTGAAAACAGCTCTGTAAGTAAGTTCCCCAAATCATGATTATTTGACAAGCTCCAAGCTTGGGTCCCTGTGGAAAGCAGCATGTGAACACATTCATAGGGGTGAATAATAGAATTTTCTCTCTACTTTTTTATGTCTTAATTTGGCTATGTATAATAATGAAAGATAGATCCTTGAGCCTGGGTTAATTTAGTTAGAGTTTTCAGATAAAAAAATTAAATTGTTTGCGTACAAGTTATTATAGCATCAACTGCTATCATTCAGTGCAGTTTGCTTTGCTCTATTTTAAATTGCCCATGACACATAGAGTACAAGTGTGTAATCTGTCACTCCGGCCCTGGGAAGTAAAGGATGGGGATTTCATCTTCCCATTCCTTTAGAATGTTGTTTTGTATTTAGAAAACCTCCAGCGCTCATTACACCTTTTATCGTGTAATATTGTAAGCTTTCCCCCTCTCCCACCGTGCTCATTTCTGTTTCCTTTCGGTTCACGTTAAAGATTTTCAAAACACTTAAAAAAAATCCTTAACGTGTGTTTTCTCTCAAAATCTACTGATGATATTTCTCTGCATGAAGTGAAACATGTGGTTTTTCTGCACTCATTTTAAGCCCTTGGGATAAATCACTGACATTTGCAACACACAAACATTATCTGCCTTAAAATGAACATACAACCAACACTCCCTCTGGACCCTCTTAGCATGAATGTTTCCTGTTTAAAATGGAAAGAGAGAAAGGAGGAATTCCAGGCCTTAGACTTTTAGGGTCCTGTTCTCTCCCTGGAGATTTCTCTCTTTTAAAACAGAATATTATAAAAGACAGGCAGGCCTTGGTTTTTTCGTGGAGAGACTAGCCAGATCAAGCAGTGACAGGGCAGAAGCCACCCCGATGGCCACAGCCACCGTGCAGGCTGCGTGCACATGGGGATGGTCAAGTCTCTTCTCCCATGCCTCCCCCTACTAGTCGGCCACCTCACACGGCCAGGAGAAGAGGGGGAAGAACTCAAGATAGTTTTGTGGACCCACACTGCTTCCTCTGAGGGGAAGTTTTACGTCTGGGAGTTTGCTTACATGTGGCAGAAACCAAGTGAGGCACCTGTTCTTTGTCAAGAAATGAAATCATGGAAACTGTCTTTTTCTGTAGAACTCATCAAAACAGTTATCATTTCTAATTTTTCAGAGAGAAGAAAAACAATGAGCTGGCCTATAAAAACACTCTTTAAGGTTCAAAGAGTGCTAGAAGAATTTTTCTTTCTTTAGTGCGGGGGAGGAAGTTGCTATTGTTTATAATAACTTTTTGCTCAAAATTGAGCATTGACTTTTACCAGAACTAAGTGCTTGTGAATATTGTGTGCACACGCACACACACATATTTAAAAGAACAATTTTTAGGGAGGTTGAGACAAGATGGAAGAGTAGAAGGACGTGAGATCACCTCATCTTATGAAAACACCAAAATCACAACTAACTGCTGAACAGCCATCAACAAAAAAATGCTGGAACCTACCAAAAACCATATCCTATATCCAAAGACAAAGAAGACACAACAAGATGGTAGGAGGGGCGTAACTGCAATAAAATCAAATCCCATACCCGCCAGGTGGGCGACCCACGAACTGGAAAATAATTATATTGCAGAAGTTCTCCCACAGGAGTGAAAGTTCTGAGCCCCACATCAGGCTCCCCAGCCTGTGGGTCTGGCAATGGGAGGAGGAGCCCCCAAGGATCTGGCTTTGAAGGCCAGTGGGGTTTGATCACAGGAATTCCATAGGACTAGGGGAAACAGAAACCCCACTCTTGGAGGGCAGACACAAGCTCTCGTGTGCACCAGGTCACAGGGAGAAAAAGCAGTGACATCATAAGAGCCTGGGCCAGACCTATCTGCTGGTATTGGAGGGTCTCCTGCAGAGGTAGGGTCAGCTGTGGCTCACTCTGGGGACAAACACACTGCAGCTGTAGTCCTGGGGAGTACTCATTGGTATGAGCTGGCCTGGAGGCCACCATTTTCCCATCAAGACCTGGCCCCACCTAACAGCCTGTAGGCTCTAGTGCAGGGACACCTCAGGCCAAACAACCAAAAGGGTGGGAACACAGCCCCACATATCAACAGACAGGCTGCTTAAAGTCTTCCTGAGCACACAGCTGCCTGCTAAACACACCTCTTGACAAGGCCCTGTCCACCAGAGGGACAAGACCCAGCTCCACCCACCAGTGGGGCAGGTACCAGTTCCTCACACAGGAAGCCTGCACCAGCCCCTGGACCAACCTCATCCACCAGGGGGCAGACAGCAGAAGCAAGGAGAACTACAACCCTGCAGCCTGTGGAACAGAAATCGCAATTGCAGAAAGTTAGACAAAATGAGATGGCGGAGGAATATGTCCCAGATGAAGGTACAAGATAAAACTCCAGTAGAACAACTACATGAAGTGGAGATAGGCAACCTACATGAAAAACAATTCAGAGTAATGACAGTAAACATGATCCAAGACCTAAGAAAAAGAATGGAGGCACAGATCAAGAAGATACAAGAAATGTTTAACAAAGACCTAGAAGAACTAAAGAACAGAGATGAACAATACAATAACTGAAAAGAAAAATACACTAGAAGGAATCAATAGCAGAATAACTGAGGCAGAAGAACAGATAAGTTACCTGGAAGACAGAATGGTGGAAATCAGTGCTACAGGACAGAATAAAGAAAAAAGAATGAAAAGAAATGAGGAAAGTCTAAGAGACCTCTGGGACAACTTTAAATGCACTAACATTTGCATTCTAGGGGTCCCAGAAGGAGAAGAGAGAGAGAAAGGACATGAGAAAATATTTGAAGAGATAATAGCTGAAAACTTCCTTAACATGGGAAAGGAAACAGTCACCCAAGTCCAGGAAGCACAGAGAGTCCCAGGCAGAATAAACCCAAGGAAGAACATGCTGTGACACATAGTAATAAAATTGACAAAAATTAAAAACAAAGAAAAATTAAAAGCAACAAGGGAAAAGCAAAAAATAACATACAAGGGAATTCCCATAAGGCTATCAGCTGACTTTTCAGCAGAAACTCTGCAGGCCAGAAGGGAGTGGCCTGATACATTTAAGGTGATGAAAGGGAAGAACCTACAACCAAGAATGTTCTACCCAGCAAAGCTCTCATTCGGATTTGATGGAAAAATCAAAAACTTCACAGGCAAGCAAAAGCTAAGAGAATGCAGCACCACCAGACCAGCTTTGCAACAAATGCTAAAGGAACTTCTCTAGGCAGGAAAGAAAAGGCCACAACTAGAAACAAGAAAATTACAAATGGAAAAGCTCACCAGGAAAAGCAAACACACAGTAAAGGTAGAGGATATTGAAAATGCAGGGACTTCCCTGGTGGTGCAGTGGTTAAGAATCTGCCTGCCAATGCAGGGGACACGGGTTTGATCCCTCATCTTGGAAGATCCCACATGCCGTGGAGCAACTAAGCCTGTGTGCCACAACTACTGAGCCTGTGCTCTAGAGCCTGCGAGCCACAACTACTGAAGCTCATGCACCTAGAGCCCATGCTCCACAACAGGAGAAGCCACTGTAATGAGTAGCCTGTGCACCTCAAAGAGTAGCCCCTACTCACAGCAACTAGAGAAAAGCCCGGGTGCAGGAATGAAGACCCAATGCAGCCAAAAAAGAAAAAAACAAAAAAACCACAATCATTTGATATTAAAAGACCAGCAACTTAAAAAACAATCTTGTTTATATACAGACTGCTATATCAAAACCTCATGGTAACTGCAAACCAAAAATCTACAATAGAAACACACACACAAAAGAAATAGGAATCAAAACACAACACTAAAGTTAGTCATCAGGTCACAAGAGAAGAGAACAAAAGAGGAAGAGAAGAAAAAAGACCTACAAAAACAAATACTAAACAATTAACAAAATGGCAATAAGAACATACATATCAATAATTACCTTAAATGTAAATGGATTAAATGCTCTAACCAAAAGACACAGACTGGCTGAATGGATACAAAAACAAGACCCATATATATGCTGTTTACAAGAGACCCACTTCAGATCTAGGGACATATACAGACTGAAAGTGAGGGGATGGAAAAAGGTATTCCATGCAAATGGAAATCAAAAGAAAGCTGGAGGCAATACTCATATCAGACAAAATAGACTTTAAAATAAAAACTGTTATAAGAGACAAAAAGGACACCACATAATGATCAAGGGATCAATCCAAGAAGAAGATATAACAAATATAAATATGTATGTACCCAATATAGGAGCACCTCAATATATAAGGTAAATGCCAACAGCCATAAAAGGAGAAATTGACAGTAACACAATAATAGTGAGGGACTTTAACACCCTACTTTCATCAATGGACAGATCATCCAGACAGAAAATCAATAAGGAAACACAGGCCTTAAATGACAAATTGGACCAGATAGGCTTAATTGATATTTATAGAGCATTCCATCCAAAAGCAGCAGAATACACATTCTTTTCAAGTGCACATGGAACATCTGCCAGGGTAGATCACATGCTGGGCCACAGAGCAAGCCTTGGTAAACTTCAGAAAATTGGAATCATATCAAGCATCTTTTCTGACCACAACACTATGAGATTAGAAATCAACTACAAGAAAAAAACTGTAAAAAACACAAACATGTGGAGGTTAAACAATATGCTACTAACCTACCAATGGATCACTAAAGAAATCAAAGAGGAAATAAAAAAATCTAGAGACAAATGAAAATACGACTATCCAAAACCTATGGGATGCAGCAAAAGCAGTTCTAAGAGGGAAGATTATAGCAATACAGTCTTACCTCAGGAGTCAAGAAAAATCCCAAATGAAGAACATAACCTTACACCTAAAGCAATTAGAGAAAGAAGAACAAACAAAACACAAAGTTAGCAGAAAGAAAAATATCATAGAGATCAGAGCAGAAATAAATGAAACAGAGACAAAGAAAGCAGTAACAAAGATCAATGAAACTAAAAGCTGGGTCTTTGAAAAGATAAACAAAATTGATAAAACTTTAGCCAGACGCATCAAGAAAAAAAGGGCTCAAATTGGTAAACTTAGAAATAAAAAAGTTACAATGGACACCACTAAAATACAAAGAATCGTAAGAGACTACTACAAGCAACTATATGGCAATAAACTGGACAACCTAGGAGACATGGACAAATTCTTAGAAAGGTACAACCTTCCAAGACTGAACCAGGAAAAAACAGAAAATATGAACAGACCAACCACAAGTAATGAAATTTAAAATGTGATTAAAAAAACTCCCAATGAACAAAAGTCCAGGACCAGATGGCTTCACAGGTGAATTCTATCAAACATTTAGAGAAGAGTTAACACATAGCCTTCTGAAACTATTCCAAAAAATTACAGAGGAATGAATACTCTCAAACCTATTCTATGAGTCTACCATCACCCTGATATCAAAAGAAGACAAAGCTACCACACACACACACACACACACACAAATTTACAGGCCAATATCACTGATGAACATAGATGCAAAAATCCTCAACAAAGTACTAGCAAACCGAATCCAACAATACATTAAAATGATGACACACCATGATCAAGTGGGATTTATCCCAGAGTTGCACGGATCTTTCAGTATCCACAAATCAATCAGTATGATACACCATATTAACAAATTGAAGAATAAACCCACATGATCATCTCAGTATATGCAGAAAAATCTTTTGACAAAATTCAACAACCATTTATGATGAAAACTCTCCAGAAAGTGGCACACACCTCAACATAATAAAGGCCATATATATAACACACCTCAACATAATAAAGGCCATATATGACAAACCTATAGCTAACATCATCCTCAATGGTGAAAAGCTGAAAGCATTCCATTTAAGATCAGGAACAAGACAAGGATGTCCACTTTTGCCACTTTTATTCAACCATAGTTTTGGAAGTCCTAGCCATAGCAATCAGAGAAGAAAAAGAAATAAAAGGAATCCAAATTGGAAAAGAAGTAAAACTGTCACTGTTTGCAGGTGACAAGATACTATACATAGAAAATCCTAAAGTTGGTACCAGAAAACTGCTAGAGTTCATAAACAAATTCAGTAAAGTTGCAGGATACAAAATTAATATGCAGAAATCTGTTGCATTCCTATACATTAACAACAAAAGATCAGAAAGAGAAATTAAAGAAAAAACCCCACTTACCGTCACATCAAAAAGAATAAAATACCTAGGAATAAACCTACCTAAGGAGGCAAAAGACCTGTACTCTGAAAACTATAAGATGCTGATGAAAGAGATCAAACATGACATGATCAGATGCAAAGCTATACCATGTTCTTGGATTGGAAAAATCAATATTATCAGAATGACTATACTACCCAAAGCAATCTACAGATTCAATACAATCCCTATCAAATTACCAATGGCATTTTTCACAGAAGTAGACCAAAAAATTTTACAATATGTATGGAAACACAAGAGACCCCATATAGCCAAAGCAATCGTGAGAAAGAAAAATGGGGCTGGGGGAAGCAGGCTCCCTGACTTCAGACTATATTACAAGGCAACAGTAATCAAAACAGTGTGGTACTGGCACAAAAATAGAAATATAGATCAACGGAACAGGATAGAAAGCCCAGAGATAAACTGACACACCTATGGTCAACTAATCTATGACAAAGGAGGCAAGGATATACAATGGAGAAAAGACAGTCTCTTCAATAAGTGGTGCTGGGAAAACTGGACAGCTACATGTAAAAGAATGAAATTAGAACACTCCCTAACACCATACACAAAAATAAACTCAAAATGGATTAGAGACCTAAATATAAGACCGGACGCTATCAAACTCTTAGAGGAAAACATAGGAAGAACACTCTTTGTCATAAATCACAGCAAGATCTTCTTTGATCCACCTCCTAGAGTAATGGAAATAAAAACAAAAATAAACAAATGGGACCTAATGAAACTTAAAAGCTTTTGTGAAGCAAAGGAAACTACAAACAAGACAAAAAGACAACCCTCAGAATGGGAGAAAATATTTGCAAACGAATCAACAGACAAAGGATTAATCTCCAAAATATATGAACAGCTCATGCAGCTCAATATTAAAAAAACAACCCAATCAAAAAATGGGCAGAACACCTAAATAGACATTTCTCCAAGGAAGACATACAGATGGCCAAGAGGCACATGTAAAGGTGCTCAACATTGCTAATTATTAGAGAAATGCAAATCAAAACTGCAATGAGATACCCCTTCACACCAGTCAGAATGGCCATCATCAAAAAGTCTAGAGACAATAAATGCTGGAGAGGGTGTGGTGTAAAGGGAACCCTCCTACACTGTTGGTGGGAATGTAAATTGGTACAGCCACTATGCAGAACAGTACAGAGGTTCCTTCAAATCTAAAAGCTACCATATGATCCAGCAGTTCCACTCCTAGGCATATATGTGGAAAAAACCATGGTGCAAAAGGATACATGTACCCCAGTGTTCATTGCAGCGCTGATTACAATAGCCAAGACATAGAAGCAACCTAAATGTCCATTGACAGAGGAACAGATAAAGAAGATGTGGTACATATATGTAACAGAATATTACTCAGCCATTAAGAAGAATGAAATAATGCCACTTGCAGCAACATGGATGGACCTAGCGATTGTCATATTGAGTGAAGTCAGAGAAAGACAGATATCATATGATATCACTTATATGCAGAATCTAAAAAAAAATGATACAAATGAATTTATTTACAAAACAGAAACAGACTCACAGACTTAGAAAACAAACTTACGGTTACCAAAGGGGGAAGATCGGGGGAGGGATAAATTGGGAGTTTGGGATTGACATATACACACTATTGTATTTAAAATAGATAAACAACAAGGACCTACTGTATAACACAATGAACTCTGCTCAATATTCTGTAATAACCTAAATGGGAAAAGAATTTGAAAAAGAATATATACATGCATATGTATAACTGAATCATCACTTTGCTGTACACCTGAAACTGACACAACATTGTTAATCAACTATACTCCAATATAAAATTTAAAAAAAGGTTAAAACAAATAAACAAAAGAACAAGTTTTAAGCAAGGAAAACAAAAAAGCCCAGCTCATTAACTATGGAATTTGATAGGATAAAGCAAGTGGAATAGGGAGCTGATATTTTATCTTTGTTAATCTTGAGTTTCCAGGACTTCCCTGGTGGTCCAGTGCTTAAAGAATCCACCGTCCAATGAAGGGGACGCAGGTTCGATCCCTGGTCAGGGAACTAATATCCCACATGCCACGGGGCAACTAAGCCTGCGCACTGCAACTACTGAGCCTGTGCTCTCTGGAGCCCGTGCCCCACAACTAGAGAGAAGCCCACACGATGCAATGAAGAGCCTGTGTGCTGCAACAAAAAGATCCTGCATGCTGCATGCCACAACTAAGATCCTGCATGCCACAACTAAGACCCAATGCAGCCAAATAAATAAGTAAATATTAAAAAAAAATCTTGAGTTTACCTTTTCATAGTATCTTTATTGGGTGAAATTTAGTATTTGTAGGAAAGCACAAAACCCAACCCATTCTGGGGCCTAAGAAATGCTTATCACAGTGAGCAATGCTGCATGTTTTGAGCCAACCCTGAGAAATCCAGGGGTAGTCTTCTTTAAAGATTCTGATGAAAACAGGGATCCAAATAGCAAATGTATCAGCACTTTAAGACCCCTCATTTTTCATGCGACTCCATAATTTTTATTTGTGTGTTATTATCTTTCTTAAAAAAACCCTTTTAATTCAAAATCTCACCCAGGAACCATATTTACTTAAGAAGCACAAGCCTATATTTCCTTTCTTTATAATATGACTCTTTGTGAAAGCTGTCATGAAAATATTGATATTTCAAAAATTTCACTTATTTCTTTCCCACACTTTTTTACTATTTTTTCTTTTCCTATTTTATTTTTGATTAGGGTCATTTCTGGAGGCCCAAAGGATTCAGATTTTGATTGGAAAATTTGTCGGAACTGTCTCATACAGTTTCCAGTCACATAGATGCATGCAATAATGAAGGTTAACCTTTCAGGCTAAGACCTGGCCCCACCCAACAGCCTGTAAGCACCAGTGCTGGGATGTCTCAGGCCAAACAACTAACTGGGTGGGGACACAGGCCCACCCATCAGCAGACAGGCTGCCTAACGACTTCCTGAGCCCACAGTCTCCTCTAGACATGGCCCTAGACATGGTATTGACATGTGAAGAAGCAATAAAGATCACTTCCTTTACATGAGATTTTCCTCTTTTTGCCATCTCAGTATGTCACTATTTTTTTTTTCTTTTTTTTTTTTTTTTTTCTGTACGCGGGCCTCTCACTGTTGTGGCCTCTCCCGTTGCGGAGCACAGGCTCCGGACGCGCAGGCTCAGCAGCCATGGCTCACAGGCCCAGCCGCTCCGCGGCATGTGGGATCTTCCCGAACCGGGGCATGAACCTGTGTCCCCTGCATCGGCAGGCGGACTCTCAACCACTGCGCCACCAGGGAAGCCCCATGTCACTATTTTTAATCAAACAAAAAGAGGCTGTAAATCAGAGGTTAAGTGGGTCAGACAGACAGCTCTTGGGTACCAACAGTCTTCATTTTATGGAAGGAAGGAAGGAATGCTTCTACATTTGCTAAGATAATCCTTTTGGGGAAAGGGATCAGTATTAGAAGGACCGAGTCACTGGCAAAATTTTTAGCTAGGAATGAGGTGGCTATACTTACTGTAATAGATGAAGGGGCCTGAGCCCCTGGAATAGATGAAGAGGCACAAGTAGCTTTGAATCCTCTCACCTCCCCCTGCATCTCCATCCCCCCGACAATTGCAAAGAAAATCTCTTTCCTCTGAACTCACCACAGTGGTTCATTCTCACCTCATCTGCCTGTCTCCCTGCCTCAGGCTGGTTATATACTGTGCTGGAGCACCATCATCTTGAAGGAACTGGGTCTCATGTATCTAGTGATCTCCCTCAGAGCTTACCACAGGGCTCTGCACGTCAAAGTTGCTCCATAAATGTATACTGAATTTGTTCAAGAGAGTTTAAAGAGAAAACCCCCAAACATACATGGTACCCATAGAGGGTCAGATATATGCAGAAGCTGGAACTATTAGTAGGTGGGTAGAGAAATGAAAGGAGAAAGTGGGTTCTCATTGAGAAGCAGAGATTGACAGTGGTTGAGATAAGACTGGACTCTAATTTGTAAAGAAGGAGGGAGGGATCGTGGGCTGAAAAAAAGGGTTGGACTCTGCCCAACATAGAATGGTTGTAAACTTTATCGGGTATGAGTTATTATAGTTGTCTTGTTTGCCAAGAACAAAAGTAGACTGTCTTATCTCTGCTGTCTTGCATAGTACTTGAATCATAGTAGGTGCTTAATGAATCTTGGACTCGAATTTAATTGCCTTGACTTATTAGTGAGGTCAACATGACTAACTGGGTCAGGTTAAGTGTATTTACTCAAGAATTAGTTAAGGGAGAGTGGACAACATGGTGGAGTAGAAAGAGCCTGACCTCACCTCCTCTCACAAGCACATGAAAATCACAACTTTCTGCAGAACAATCATCAATGAAAAAGACTGCAACTTACCAGAAAAGATCTTCTACAACTAAAAACATAAAGAAGGAACCACAATGAGATGAGTAGGAGGGGTGGACTCGTGATTTAATCAAGTCTCATACCCACCAGGTGCGAGACCCACAAACTGGAGAATAATTATTCAATATATTGCAGAGTTTCTCCCATAGGAGTGCGTGTTCTGAGCCCCACGTTGTGTTCCCCAGCCCAGGGATCTGGCACCAGGAAGATAAGCCCCCCAGAGCATTTGGCTTTGAAGGTCAGTGGGGTTTAATTGCAGGAGCACCACAGGAGTGGGGAAAACAGAGACTTCAATCTTAAAGGTACACACAAAATCTCACATGCACTGGGACCCAGGACAAAAGCAGTAATTTGATAGGAGCCTGGGCCAGACCTACCTGCTGTCTCGGAGTGTCTCCTGGAGAGATGGGGGTGGGGGTAGCAGCTACAGCTCACGCTGGGGACATAAACACTGGTGGTAGATATATTGGTAACATTCAATGCTGTGAACACTCCTGGCAGCTGCCATCTTGACTCATTAGTGCCAAGATCTGGCCCCACCACACAGCCTCAGGCTAGACAACTAACTGGGTAGGGACACAGTACCTCCCATTGGCAGACAGGCTGACTAAAGACTTCCTGAGCCCACAGCCTAGACATGCCTCTAGACATGGCCCTGCCCACCAGAGTGCCAAGACCCAACTCCACCCCCTAGTGGGCAGGCACAGGCCCTTCCACCAGGAAGCCTGCACAAGCCTCTAGACCAGCCTCACCCACAAGGGGGCAGACAACAGAAGCAAGAAAACTATGATCCCATAGCCAGTCGACTGAGTCGGCCAGAACCTACCAACAGTAGGCCAGAACCTACCCTCAGACCAGCTGGGCCCTGGCCCTGCCCACTAGCAGACCAATGTCACCTTCAGGACACCCCGGATCCCATATCCAACTGTCAGGAACTGCGTGCCCCCCACCCCCCAAGAGCAATCTGACACCAGCTCTGGGATCCCTGGGCCCTGCAGCCAGACTCCAGGAACCAGCTCTGCCTGCCAGTAGTCCGGCACTAACCCCAGGACCTGGCTTCACCCTCCAGTGGGGGGGCAACAGCCCCAGAGTCTTTGGGACCCTGACTCCACCCACCAGTGAGCCAGCACTAGCCCCAGGGCCCACTAGGGTTCTACAACCAGCCTCCTCATGATCAGGCCCCACTAAACAGCAGCCAGCAGCATCCACACAGGGCAGGGCCTGGCAGCCAACCAGACTAGGGGCCAACCAAGTCTACCAGACCACTCACATAGCCCACTACAACAGAAGGACCCATGTAGCCCTCTTAGGGGAAACTCCTAGAGTGCATAGCTTGAGTGATGAGAGGGGAGTGCACTGCTAGGATGCATAGGACATCTCCTACAGAAGGCCACTTCTCCAAGGTTGAGAAACATAACTAACGTACTACATACATAAAAATACAAATAACAACTTAGACAAAAGAGGTGGCAGAGGAACACGTTCCAGATGAAGCAACAAGATAAAACCCCAGGAGAAGAACTAAGTGAAGTGGAGATAGACAATCTACCCAAGAAAGTTCAGAGTAATGATCATAAAGATTATCAAATAACTTGGGAGGAGAACAGATGCACAGAGCGAGAAGTTAGACGTTTTTAACAAAGAGTTAGAATATATAAAGAACGACCAAAGATGAAGAATATAATAACTGAAATGAAAAATACACTAGAAGGAATCCACAGTAGATGAAATGATACAGAGGAATGGATCAGTGAACTGGATGACAGAGTAGTAGAGATCACTGCCACTGAACAGAAAAAAAAAAAAAAAGAATGGAAAGAAATGAGAACAGTTTAAGAGACCTCTGGGACAACATCAAGTGCACTAATATTTGCATTATAGGGATCCCAGAAGGAGAAGAGAGAGAGAGAGAAAGGGCCTGAGAAAATATTTGAAGATATAGTAGCTGAAAACTTCCCTAACCTGGGGAAGGAAACAGTCACCCAAGTCCAGGAAGCAGAGAGTCCCATACAGAATTAATCCAAAGAGGAACACACCAAGATATGTTATAATTTTAAAATGACAAAAATTAAAGATAAAGAGAATATTAAAAGCAACAAGGGAAATGCAACAAGTAACATACAAGGGAGCTCCCAAAAGGCTATCAGCTGATTTTTTCAGCAGAAACTCTGCAGGCCAGAAGGGAGTGGCATGATATATTTAAAGTAATGAAAGGGAAAACCCTACAACCAAGCATACTCTCTCCAGCAAGGCTCTCGTTCAGATTTGATTGAGAAATCAAAAGCTTTTCAGACAAGCAAAAGCTGAAAGAGTTTAGCACCACCAAACCAGTTTTACAACATATGTTAAAGGAATTTCTCCAGACAAAAGAGAAAAGGCCACAAGTAGAAACAAGAAAATTATGAAATGAAAAAGCTTACCGGTAAAGGCAAACATATAGTAAAAGTAGGACATCACCTACACACAAAGCTAGTAGGGAGGTTAAAAGACAAAAGTAGTAAAATCTGCATCCACAATAAGCAGTTAAAGGATACACAAAACAATTAGATGTAAACTGTGATATCAAAAACAGTAATCATGAGGGGAGGAGAGTAAAAACAACGTTTTTAAAATGCACTTGAAATTAAGAGATGAGCAACTTAAAACATTCATATATATAATTATTATATATATGATTGTTTTATATATATATATATATATATAAAAAACATAATTATATATATATAGTATAGTCTGAAGTCAGGGAGCCTGATTCCTTCAGCTCTGCTTTTCTTTCTCAAGATTGCTTTGGCTATTTGGGGTCTTTTGTGTCTTAAAATACAAATTTTAAGAGACATATATATATATATATATTAATTAGACTGCTATACAACAACCTCATGGTAACCGCAAACCAAATATCCATAATAGATATATATACGAAAAAGAAAAAGGAATACAACAGAAAGAGAAACATATATTGTACGATATCACTTATATGTGGAATCTAAAAAAAATGATACAAATGAACTTATTTACAAAACAGAAATAGACTCACAGACATAGAAAACAAGCTTATGGTTACCAGAGGGGAAAGTGGGGGTTAAATTAGGAGTCTGGGATTAACAGACACACCACTATATATAAAATAGATAAACAACAAGGTCTACTGTATGGCACAGGGAACTATATTCCATCTTATAATAACCTATAATGGAAAAGAATCTGGAAAAGAATATATATGGTCTCATATATGTAAAACTGAATCACTTTGCTGTATACCCACGACTAACACACATTGTAAACTAACTATACTTCAATTTAAAAAATTTTTTAAAAAAGGAATAATAAAAAAATACAACTGAAAAAAATCAGTTAAGGGCTGTTTTTATTACGGTCCAGGAAAATAATTTTCTTTGTTTCTGTCATAAACACAATAATCTAGGAACATCTTTATGCATTTAAAAATATAGTAAAGAGAGTCTCAAATACAGTACAAAACCTTAGGGAGACAATGTCAAAGGTGAAAACCTGGTTCAATCACCAGTTTCATGTACCCGAGCTTGAGGACTGATGAACATGAGCCAGAGGTAGCAGTGAGGTCCAGTTCCTCTCTGTCACAGCGCTTCCCCATCTTTCCTCCACCTGAATACACATGACGGGTGGCTTTCATACAAGCCACACATGCCCAAGAGAGGCAGAAGCTAGGATTATGCCAACTTCTCTACCATCTGCTATAGCTCAATGCCCTTCCCTCCCTGCCAAGAGAGAAAAGGGATTGATGTGAGTGTGGGCCACATTATTAAGGGAAAAAGTTTGAATCTGCTGTAATTTAGAAAAAGAAATTATTTTCAGCCTTCAATTCTTCAAAAATCCTTACAATATGGAGCTGATCATAATTCACCAATGGATCTCAAGGCTGAGTTTAAGAAGCACCTCTCTCTCATCCAGTGAGCTTTTAGGAGGAGGAAAGGCAGGTGAAGCTGAAGAATAACAAGAGAAAACAGCCAAGATTGAGACACATCAGTGACTAGAAGAGAGTTTGTTTTGAGAGGGGATGAGCTTTGCAGACATAAAAATAAGGTATGTGGTAAAAAGTGTGAAAGCCATAAGGAATTTATGAGGAAAGATAAGCACATCCACCTGAGGCATAAGCACTGGCTTTCTTGCTTAAGGAAAAGCTTGCAAAGGGCAGAATCTTGTTCCTCTTAATTTCTGTAAAATACTATGTGTGCTCTTAGTAGCCAAAACAGACAATTTCTTAACTTCCAAGGTAGGCTTTATGAGTTTCCTTTTTTGGTAATAATTGACTGTGACCAAATTTGGGGTTCAAATGGGAGAAAGCAGATGATGTAAAACTGCTGGTGCTAAGAGAGGTACTTGGACCCCTTGGCAGAAAGTCGACATCTGGCGAAGCCATATTCCTCTCAAGCACGCCACGTGCAGATTATTTAGTGGCTGAGCTGATGTTGGTGCTTTCTTCTCTGGTTCTTCTACAAATATGGGAAAGCTAAAAAACGATCAGCACACACTAATATACTTGTAGGAGCTGAGTTGCCCATGCTATGTGGACAGAGATGCTTTTAGTCTGTGTTTGGAATTCCTTCCGTGTCAGGTTTCTCGTTACCAGGGCTTTATCCTTTGTCCAGGCATGAATGTGGTTGGCCAGGATTAGCAGAGCCCTTTGCAATGTATATTACATAGCTCTGATTTCTGCAGATTTTACAGAATCATAAATACAAGGATCATTTGATGGCCTGTGTTATAGAAGTGATTTCAGGGAAAAATCCTACTTTCACCACTCACATTTCTCATAGTGTTATGAGGAGAGGGCTCTTGCTCTTATGCTAAGAACTGGAGTGGGAACAGATTTATCAGCAGATGCTTTTGGCCCTTGTTAACACCAAGGAAATGCTTGCAAAGAAAATGAAAGAGGAATGATAATGACAGAGTGCTCAGAAGACATTTCTCAAACAGTTTAAGACAGGCACCATTTTGATCACCCACATTTAATTCCTTCTTTCATGTTTTTCAACAGTGACCACAAACACAAGAATTTAGTTATTAACAAACTGCATGTGCGCTGAGGATGGGATCCTACATTGCCCTTTGGCAGATGTTATCTGGGAAATGGCCCTTAAGAATGTTTCATGCTATCAGATGGTGGGAGGTATTCTCTAAAAAGGGTCCTACTAAAATAATTTCCTTTGTGACGGGGTATGAGGTTTCTAAAATGCATGCTGAGGACAATTAGAAAGGGCAGCATGAGAGCACTCATAGAGAAAGAATCTTGTGGGAAGCCAAAACTGTTGTGAGTGGCCGCAAAAAAGTCATGAAATCCATCTGAACGATACCTGCATATAATTACCCATAGTCTTTTTAACCACGGAATAGGTTTATTTAAAGAGAATGGCAACCATAGGAAACAAATCATCATAATTTGTTAGGCCACTAAAATCATCTCTCCCTCTCTTTCTATTGTAACAGTAGTCCTGGAATTTCAGTATCTAAACACTAAGGATTTCATCCAATTGTCATGAAAGAGACAACAGTTCAATTTCAAGGTCAGACTTGGAGGGCCAACTGGTTAGAGAGTGTAGGGTCCTGAATTCTAAAGACTATTTCTCCTGCCCCTTAGAAGCACTACACAGTTTCTTGCCCAAGATAACTGCCTGGAGACAGGACATTCTAGGGCAAAAACATACTGTTCATGAGTGCTGCTTTGCCCTGCTCAATTTAGATTATATTTATTTTTAGAGTAATACATGAAGTTTTTGGATAAGATGTTCATGTATCTTATCCAAAGGTACTCATATTCATCATATTGGTGCCACATATTTACCTGCCCCCATTCCTCTGCTATTAATTTCTAAAACCTGGGCCATAGGAGGATTTTGATGTAAACCACCCACAGGCTTAGATCATCAGAATTCCTCTTCACTAAGGTCAAGAACCACAGAGAAGGAGTCTTAAATACTTTCACCTTCGTGTGTGTATATTGGGAAGGGCGTCCATACCATGATTGTATTAAGGCCTGAGAGAACCCTGCCACTGCAATTCTGTACTCTGAAATTCAGGAGCAGAAATATAAATGCTGGAAAGAATGCTACTACTGTGCTTGATGAACTCAGGAACAAGCTTCAAAAGCTGAATTTAGAATTGCAAAGATTCGAAGCCTGCTGAGCACAGTGGCTTTTTCCTGAGTGCTTACAGCGGACCAGGCTCCATCTTAAACATTTTCTCCATATCAACATGTTTATTCCTCACAACAGAGCCTCAAGGTAGCTACTGTTATTAGCCCTGGTTTGCAGATGAGGATATGGAAGAACAGAGAGGTTAAGTAACTTGACCAAGGTCACACAGGAAGTAGCAGGGTCTAGATTCAAGCCCAGGTGGACTGACCCGGAGGCCACATGCTTGGCCATTAAGCTAGAGCATGCAGCCTCTGATCTCTCTTGCTTCTCACCTGCTCACAATGTGCCTGTTGGCAGCAGGTGAGAGGAATCAGAGGCATTCTTCTGACTGGCTCGTGAACAGTGGGTGAGTGGGAAGCAGTTCAGTCTGGGGAGGATTAAGGAGTGTGGTTTTTGTTCAGTAGCATCTAGAGCAGGGGAGTGATGTGCATTACCTATGGGACAGCTCCCCTTGGAGGTTCCGTAGGCACCTCAAACCTTACAGGTACAAAATTAAACAATGGCTTCTCCCCAAGTCTGCTGCTCCTTCAGTGGTCCCTTCAGAGAATGACATAATCTACACAGTCAGCCATTTCTACACAGAAATCTAGATCCTTTCTGTCTTCCCCACTCCAGCCAGACACTGGGTTCTAGAAACCCCTTTTCAACTGGAATAGCAATAGTATATCAGGGCTAATGACAGGCAGGCAAAGTTGTGGGCCAGCTTCATAACAGAGCAATTCAACAGCACAGAGGCCACCGCATGTGAATCTGAAGGACATTGAGTTCTGTAACCATCAAGCCACTAACTTTGAAGCAATTTTGAGCACATCACACTTATTCTAAAATGAAAACATGGCATAATTTGTAAACACAGCAAGTTTAGTTTTCTTTTGGGGATCATGTGAGCATTTACATTTTTGGGGTCTCAAATTTAAATCCTGACAATTTAACTGGCTTAAGAGTTATTTTGCTTGTGCCTGAATATGAGATCTACCAAATGCCTTTTAAAAAAAAAATCAGGTTATCTTTTCTCCCAAATTTATGAGACTAAATGAGGTTTATAGATCATATTTCATAAACCTCTGGGTTCACTTTCTGCCTTAAGAAATGAGCATGTTAGTTCTAGTGTTTGATTTATAAGACAGTTGGAGGACACATGGACCAGGACCAATGAGTAAATGAGGTGTGCCGGGTTCACTTTCAGGTACGAAGGATTTGGCATCTTCTCCTTCACATACTGACTTGATCTCACCTCCAGGTAGGTTTCCTGTGTAAAGGACTTTCCTCATCCTCTCAGCAGTGACATGACGTCCCTGGTCCCACCCTCCCCTGGTGGGGGCATATCGAAGGAGGTACAGCCTGACCCCAGAGCTCCGCTCGGGGGGAGTTTGGATTTTGATCACTGAACCAGCTGCAATTCTGCTCGGGTGGCTTTTTTTTTTGGGGGGGGGGCCGTTCAGCATGCGGCATGTGAGATCTTAGTTCCCCGACGAAGGATCAAACCCGCATCCCCTGCAGTGGAAGCGCGGTCTTAACCACTGGACCGCCAGGGAAATCTGTCAGGTGTATTTTGGAGTTTTATATTCTAACAGTCTCCCAGCCCCCTCTCTAATTTCCACCAGATAATAGATAGAAGCACTTTTGGCCTCTCTGTATAAATTCTGATGTGGAATTGAGGCACCTCATGATACTTTTCACCAAAGTGTGGAGGGTAATTCTGGGCCTTCACCTCCTGTCTGCACTCAGCAGGTTCCAAAGCCCAGGCTGGGCCTGGGGGGTACATACGAGGCTCAGCTGTCGGTCCCACTCAGCCCTCCTGTCTGGAATCCAGCTCATTATTAGGCAGAGTGCTTTGGAGACAGCATCAGCATGACAGATTCTACATAATATCACATTCTACTCAGCTTTCATTTTTGCAGATGAAATGGATTTACAGCACAAAGGTTACTGAACTGTATTGTCGAAATGATTTTTGAGAAATAATAAAAGTTATTAAGAGAGTCTCAGGTGCTGATGACTAGCTCTGAGCTCCCCCATCCTGCCTTGGTCCCTTCATCCTCTGGCTGATCATTACATGGCTGGTAAAGACTGGTGATTAGTGTCATTATGAACCTTTTACTTTCAAATCCCCATTTATTGAAATTAGAGCATTCTTTGTCATTTCTCTTTCTGCTGTAATACAGCCTGACTGTTAGCCCCATTTCTTTGGGTTCCATCCTTGCCTTTGATGCTGGTAAAATGGAGCAGCTAGCAAATCAAGGGTTATAATAGCCCATACCGACTGGAGCTATGAAATTCTTCTGCTCTCATCATTACTTTTTTTGTCTCCAATGTTTTTGTACAGTTACTGTCCTGAGCTTTTCCACAGCTCCCCTCTCATGCCCCCGCCTCCACTCCCTTTAGTGAACTAATATGTGGATCCAGAGCCACTGATGAATGCTTTTAAAAAAGACAGGAGGACAAGCTTTTATTGTGAGTTAGCTCCTTCAGATGTTACTCCTACATTTGTTCTCTAACTCCCTTATTTATTGATTTATTCCTTGAACAATTCAAAGAAAACTGTAAATTTGCCTTCTATTTCTTTGCGTGCTGCCTTGCTCTCAGCCATATTTGGTGCTGGCATATGTGCCAGTATGAAACGATGTCCCCCTGTTTTATCACATGCATTCTGTTATCAGCACGGTGGCAACCTTATTCTTAAAATCAGTCATGAAGCTGAAGCTTTAATAATTTAAATAAAAGCTTATCGTAGAAAATCAAATATTTACAAGTATGAGTCATCTAATTTAAAGAAATTAATTAAAAGTAAATGCTGAAGTGATTTAAAACTAAAGAGCCATTACCAAATAAAACGTTATTTACCATTTGCCCCATGCCAGCTCGTTCCTAAATGTCAGGAGAGATGGGATGCTAGGCCCTCCCATTGCTTTTGTGGGCTTCGAGCTTCCAGTCCTGCCAAACTGTTCCGGTACTAGATCTCATTTGCCCATGAGAGTGGGAGGTGCTCTCAGGGTTTTAGGTGTTGAGGGATCTCAGTGTGCACCTCAGTGTAGTGGGGAGAGCATGGGACTCAGAGGCAGAAGATTGGGCTTGAAGGGAGGAAAGTATTGATACCTTGTGGAAATACGATCCACATGACAACTTTCTTTGAGCCTCAGTGACCTCATATGAAAATGGGGATATTATGACTGCCTTTCCTCCCTGTGCAGGGTTGTGATGGAAACGAAATAAGAAAGAAGAAAGAAACAAAAAAAACCAATCATACTGTGGTCCTAGGTACTTGTTGAACTTGAAGTCACAATAATTTTTAAAAGAAATAAAGCTGAAAAACCATATGATCATCTCAATAGATGCAGAAAAAGCTTTTGACAAAATTCAACACCCATTTATGATAAAAACTCTCTAGAAAGTGGGCATAGAGGGAACCTACCTCAACAAAATCAAGGCCATATACGACAGGCCCACAGCAAACATCATTCTCAATGGTGAAAAACTGAAAGCATTTCCTCTAAGATCAGGAACAGACAAGGATGTCCACTCTCGCCACTATTATTCAACATAGTTTTGGAAGTCCTAGCCACAGCAGTCAGAGAAGAAAAAGAAATAAAAGGTATCCAAATCGGAAAAGAAGAACTATAACTGTCACTGTTTGCAGGTGACATGATACTATACATAGAGAATCCTAAATATGCTACCAGAAAACTACTAGAGCTAATCAATGAATTTGGTAAAGTTGCAGGATACAAAATTAATGCACAGAAATCTCTTGCATTCCTATACACTAATGATGAAAAATCTGAAAGAGAAATTAAGGAAACACTCCCATTTACCATTGCAACAAAAAGAATAAAACACCTAGGAATAAACCTACCTAGGGAGACAAAAGACCTGTATGCAGAAAGCTATAAGACACTGATGAAAGAAATTAAAGATGATACCAACAGATGGAGAGATAGACAATGTTCTTGGGTTGGAAGAATCAATATTGTGAAAATGACTCTACTATCCAAAGCATTGAATCTACAGATTCAATGCAATTCCTATCAAATTATGAATGGCATTTTTTACAGAACTAGAACAAAAAATCTTAAAATTTGTATGGAGACACAAAAGACCCCGAATAGCCAAAGCAGTCTTCAGGGAAAAAAACGGAGCTGGAGGAATCAGACTACCTGACTTCAGATTATACTACAAAGCTACAGTAATCAAGATGGTAAGGTACTGGCACAAAAACAGAAATATAGATCAACACACCAGGATAGAAAGCCCAGAGATAAACCCACGCACCTATGGTCAACTAATCTATGTCAAAGGCGGCAAGGATATACAACGGAGAAAAGACAGTCTCTTCAATAAGTGGCACTAGGAAAACTGGACAGCTACATGTAAAAGAATTAAATTAGAACACTCCTTAACACCATACACAAAAATAAACTCAAAATGGATTAGAGACCTAAATGTAAGACCAGACACTGTAAAACTCTTAGAAGAAAACATAGGAAGAACACTCTTTGACATAAATCACAGCAAGATCTTCTTTGATCCACCTCCTAGAGTAATGGAAATAAAAACAAAAATAAACAAATGGGACCTAATGAAACTTAAAAGCTTTTGCACAGCAAAGGAAACCATAAACAAGACAAAAAGACAACCCTCAGAATGGGAGAAAATATTTGCAAACGAATCAATGGACAAAGGATTAATCTCCAAAATATATGAACAGCTCATGCAGCTCAATATTAAAAAAAAAAACCCAATCAAAAAAATGGGCAGAATGGGCTTCCCTGGTGGCACAGTGGTTGAGAATCTGCCTGCCAATGCAGGGGACACGGGTTCGAGCCCTGCTCTGGGAAGATCCCACATGCCGCGGAGCAGCTGGGCCCGTGAGCCACAACTACTGAGCCTGCGCGTCTGGAGCCTGTGTTCCGCAACGAGAGGCCGCGACAGTGAGAGGCCCGCGCAGCGCGATGAAGAGTGGCCCCCGCTTGCCACAACTAGAGAAAGCCCTCGCACAGAAATGAAAACCCAACACAGCCTAAAATAAATAAATAAATAAATAAATTTATTTAAAAAAAAAAAAAAATGGGCAGAAGACCTAAATAGACATTTCTCCAAAGAAGACATACCGCTGGCCAAGAAGCACATGAAAAGCTGTTCAACATCACTTATAATTAGAGAAATGCAAAGCAAAACTATAATGAGGTATCGCCTCACACCAGTTAGAATGGGCATCATCAGAAAATCTACAAACAACAAATGCTGGAGAGGGTGTGGAGAAAAGGGAACCCTCTTGCACTCTTGGTGGGAATATAAATTGATACAGCCACTATGGAGAACAGTATGGAGGTTCCTTAAAAAACTAAAAATAGAACTACCATATGACCCAGGAATCCCACTTCTGGGCGTATACCCAGAGAAAACCATAATTCAAAAAGACACAGGCACCCCAATGTTCATTGCAGCTCTATTTACAATATCCAGGACATGGAAGCAACCTAAATGCCCATCAACAGATGAATGAATAAAGAAGATGTGGTACATATATACAGTGGAGTATACTCAGCCATAAAAAGGAACGAAACTGGGTCATTTGTAGAGACGTGGATAGATCTAGAGACTGTCATACAGAGTGAAGTATGTCAGAAAGAGAAAAACAAATATCATATATTAACGCATATACGTGGAACCTAGAAAAATGGTACAGAATGAAGTAAGTCAGAAAGAGAAAAACAAATATATATTAACGTGGAACCTAGAAAAATGGTACAGATGACCGGTTTGCAGGGCAGAAATTAAGACACAGATGTATAGAAACAAACGTATGGACACCAAGGGGGGAAAGCAGCGGGGGGTGGGGGTGTGATGAATTGGGAGATTGGGGTTGACATGTATACACTGATGTGTATAAAACTGATGACTGACAAGAACCTGCTGTAAAAAAATTAATTAAAAAAAAAAGCTGGATCTTCCATGGAGTTTAAGGTGATCGTCCAAAGACCTCTAAGGAGCAAGTAAACAAATGGAAACTTTATGAGTGCATACTACAGGCCCTATGCATACCATTCCACATTAGTATGTGTCAGTGTGGGAAATCCTCCAGCAGAGGTTGCAACTTGTAGGCCCAATGAATGAATGAATGAATGGATGAATTTATATCTTCATATATATATATATAATATATATATATTATATATATATATAGGCTCACCTGGTATTTAAAAAAATTTCAACTAGTTGCTGACATTTGAACATTGAGGGCTTTCACATAAAAAGTCAGCTTTCCTGTTTTTCTTTAAACTGGGGTCTTGGCTTCATTTAAAACCGCAATCACCTGGAGCTGCCCCTGGAGGCAGGGAGAAGCCCTCCTTAGGCTCTACTCTTTCTGCTTCTCTCCTTGACAGTTCCCACCTGCCCCCGTAGTTATTTTGGTTTTCAGCCCCTGCCCCATGGGAATAAGTCTCACCATCTAGATTTCTGCATCATCGCATTCAGTTTGCATCCTCCACTTACAGGTGTATGTTATCCAAATTCCCCACTTTAAAGAATGAAAGTGCCCTGGGAGGTTGACTAAAATTTCTATCACCATGCCTGGTCCACCCTTCAATCTTTAAAAATAAATTCTCCATCAATACCTCTGTGCTAGAGAGAACTGCGGTATGGAGAAGGGACCTGGATAGGGACTGCAAAGACTGGGTCATATCCCGGGGGGTTCAGACAAGTCGTGTCACTTTCTCAGGCCTTATCTTCAACTCTGTAAAATGAATAGGTGGCCCCCAATGAGTCATCGGGGGTTACAGTTACATGACCCTTCCAGGAAACCACATGGGCTCCAGTCAAAATTGACCTCAGGTCACATTGCTGCATTTCAGCTTGGCCTCTGCAACACTGACCCTGGCTGGACTTCTCCGCTTATCTGTGCCTTGGTTTCTCCATCTGTAAAGTAATATGTGCTTTTCTTCTCACAAGAGAGAATGCAATGATATGGGTGAAAGCGTTATTGGAGGAAAGTTGGGGTAAAAGGAATCCAAGATCTGATATTACTCTTGTATCTCAGTGGTTGCAATTATGAAGGGAAACTTGCCTAATGGGATTTCTGGATCAGAATTTGCACTCCCCATTGAGAGGCATGATGCAGAAATTTTTCTGGCCAATAAGGTGATACTGTGCAAGTTTTATTCCAGCCCTCGTCAGAGTAATACCAAACCTCAGTTAAAAGGTAGGTATGTCTCACTTCAGAAAAACTGCACTCTGATTTACCTCCTTGCCCTGTGCATTTTATGAGGAATGTATGTAGTTAACTGTTATCAGGTAGTTAAGCAGTTTGATGAGGTGTGAACTAGCTCTTTAATTGTTTTATTTACTACATACTTATCCTTCCCTAACATCCCATTGGGGAATTCTCTACTTAGTTGATTAATTTAAGTGAAGTTTAGTGAACTACAGTTTGGTAAAACCAGAAGCTGAAAAATACCCATTGGAGTTTGGGCAATTTTACAGGCATTTGTAAGTGTGGAACACACTCAACTGAGGTTAAAAAGAGTATCAACAACAACAATAAATGGATTAAAATGTTAATTACCTTCATCATCACCATTAAAAAATAATAACATGGAAAATCAAGATGGGGAAAAATAACTAAATTTAAGTCTACTTCTTCTCTGGCTGCTGTTTCTGGTTGAAAGAAATGGCTTCAGGAGAACGTTTCATTTGTCAGGGAAAGGCAATCAGAATTGCTTTTAGAAGCCAAGTGTTTACTTAAAAAATTTTCTTCTTATCTTTCCTCTGTGGTTCTAAATCTGGACGGACAAAACTGGATGTTAACCTAGCCCAGAGGGCCATCTTACTCCTTGGTTGGTGACAGTGCTAAATGAACCCCTAAATATCAAGCTCTTCCAAAGAGGTATGAGCCCCAAAGTCTGTCCCTGAGGATCTTACTACCTATCTGGGGAGACAAAGAGGTGAAAGACAAGCTAGGGCACATATGTTCAATGCTGAGTAAGTGCCATGGGATACTTGCTATAGCTAAGGGTTCTGATGAGGGGGTGCATTAAGGGAATCTTGAAGAAAGAGTTGGATGTGGGCAAGCAAAGAGAAGGGGACAGTGAGAGATGATGACCCTATAAATGAGGCAGTTGAAAAATTGCAGGATACTGGGTAGAAGAGTTCAGAGGCCAAGAAAGTGTTCTTGTTTTAAAGTGTCAAAACTTCCTGTCCCAGATACCATTTCTTGCTGATCCCCTATTTCTGAATCAGATGCCCTTCTTGGGAACTTATTGAGAAATATCAGTAATGTTAGAAAATTAAGTCATGATTGGTTTAAATTTATATAAGATCATGGAAAGTCTTTAACATAATGCAGACTTTATGCTTGCATAGGAAAAAGTTCTGGCTCTATGGAATTGCTAACCACTATATTTAATTACCTGTTTTCTTATTTGTCCCCAATAAACTATGAACTTCCTAATAGTAAGGACTATTGCTGAGTTCACTGTTGATTTCCCAGTGCCTGGTACATGGTAGGCACTCAATACAATATTTATTAAATGAATGCTATCTGAGATTCCTTGTGTGGAAGAAAGGGTCCTCTTTAAATGGAGCGGGACTTTTACTTGCCAACTGAGAAAAAAGAAATATGCTCATCTGAGTTTCAGCCTCAGACCTTTCTCCCCCAGCAACTGGCATCTGCTTGTTGCCTAGTGACCAAGCTCCCATCTCAGACACTGGCTAAATGAGTTTCTGTTGTGATGGTCGGCTCAGCTACTCTATGGTAAACAAGAATATTGGGCTTGGAGTCAAAACTCCTGGGTTCAAGTTCCAGCTCTGCCACTGGCTTTGAGTGAAGAATTTCCATGTTCATTTTCTTCACTTAAAAGTGGGGATTATAATGCCAAGCTCATGGGGTTGTTGGGAGAAGATTAGAGACGTATGGAAAAGCACTGTGTAACCAACAAAGCCCTAATCAGTTACAAGATATTATTAGTATTAGTATTACCTGTCCATTTTGTCCAGGCTTGAGGTTCTGCCCTACCCATTAAAATCCTATGAGGAATGAGGTTACCCCTGAAATCTTAATGTCCAAGCCTGCGTGCCTTCATTTGCTGCTGGACCTTCCTGATGCTAATAGAACCTCTGCCTTTGGTCTTTTACAAGGTTCCCTCTCAGGCTGTGCTCCTCTCTGCCTGTTGGGATCTTGGATTTTTGTCCAGACTCGATGGACTTCCTTGCCTCTGATGGCCTCCATCACCAGGCCTCCTCTCTTACCTCCTTCTGCTGGGCCTCTCCTGATCCATTCTTCTACCTCCAGGGCCGCCTGTGTTCAGGTCTCAGCCAGCTTTAAGCTGAGCCATCCTGACCGTCCACACAGACCCTGCTATGAGCATCAAGGGATGAAATCGCAGAAGAGTTAGCAAAAATAGTGCTGGGTTTCCACTTAATGGATGTGTGACTTTGGGAACATTCTTATCCTCTATATATTGTCTCCATTTTTCTCATCTGTAAAATTGCAATAGTAACGGTTACCTGCCTAACTGGGTAGCTAGGAGTGTTAAGTTAGAATGCCTGTAAAGCAGCAGTCCCCAGCCTTTTTGGCACAAGGGACCAGTTTCATGGAAGACAATTTTGCCATGGACCAGGGGTGGGGGGATGGTTTGGGGATGATTCAAGTGCATTACATTTATTGTGCACTTTATTTCTATTATTATTATTACATTGTAATATATAATGAAATAATTATACAACTCACCAGAATCAGTGGGAGCCCTGAGTTTGTTTTCACTTGCCACTCACTGATAGGGTTTTGATATGAGTCTGCAAGCAATTGATTTATTATGGTCACTGTGCAGTTAAAGCTCTCTGCTAATGATAATCTGTACTTGCAGCCGCTCCCCAGCGCTAGCATCACAGCCTCAGCTCCACCTCAGATCATCAGGCATTAGATTCTCATAAGGAGCGCGCAACCTACATCCCTCACATGCGCAGTTCACAGTAGGGTTTGAGCTCCTATGAGGATCTAATGCCACTGCTGATCTGTCAGGAGGCGGAGCTCAGGCAGTAATGCGAGTGATGGGGAGCGGCTGTAAATACAGATGAGGCTTCGCTCGCTCGCCCACTGCTCACCTCCTGCTGTGCAACCTGCTTTCCCAGGTTGGGGACCCCTGCTGTAAAGCACTTAGCACAGTGCCTGGGCATGGTAAGTGAGTGATAAAGATTGGCTTTTTAAATTATTATTTTTATCCCTGCGCCAACTTTTTAGTGTTTATTCCTGATTCCATAATGTCTTACATGCTTTTCTCAGTCTTCCATATATTCAAATATGTCCAGAGGCCTTTTTTTCCTCTAAAAATCTGCCTCCTACAGAGGGAAATGAGGTAAGTTATCACCACTTTCCCAAAATTTATGGACTATGTTAATAAAAAATTTATACAAAATACACTGAGATGTACACTCTCTCTAAACAGTTGTTCTTTTTTGTGTAGTACTGGTTATATTCTTTACGTCTAATTGCCACTTATTAGTGTGTCCATACTGAGGCCACCTCTTGAGGAATTGCTAGAAAACTTGGATTTGGGATTGTTTATGTTCTCAGAGACAAATACGGTTGTGTGGGCAGCTATAAAGTAAGTTACAGATGCATGCATAGAACTCAGAGGAATTTGGGAAGCAGCCAAAAGACCATCAAAGAGTCATAATATCCCACATCTCTTTGTCCTTTCCTTTTATATTGGACTATCTGGATGGATGAAATAATGGATTATATACTTGAGGAAGCATTCTTTTATATATATATATATATATATATATATATATATTATATATATATATATATTATATATATATAAAATATATAATATATATATATATTTGAATCACTTTGCTGTACACCTGAAACACTGTAGACCAACTAGACTTCAATTTTTTTTAATTTTATTTTTTTATACAGCAGGTTCTTATTAGTTATCCATTTTAAACATATTAGTGTATATATGTCAATCCCAATCTCCCAATTCATCACACCACCACCACCACCACCCCCTACCACGTTCCCCACTTGGTGTCCATACATTTGTTCTCTACATCTGTGTCTGAATTTCTGCTCTGCAAAGCGGTTCATCTGTACCATTTTTCTAGGTTCCACATATATGCATTAATATATGATATTTGTTTTTCTCTTTCTGACTTACTTCACTCTGTATGACAGTCTCTAGGTCCATCCACATCTCTACAAATGACCCAATTTCGTTCCTTTTATGGCTGAGTAATATTCCATTGTATATATGTACCACATCTTCTTTACCCACTCATCTGTCGATGGACACTTAGGTTGGACACTTCCAGGTCATGGACACTTCCATGACCTGGCTATTGTAAACAGTGCTGCAATGAACATTGGGGTGCATGTGTCTTCTTGAATTATGGTTTTCTCTGGATATATATGCCCAGTAGTGGGATTGCTGTGTCATACGGTAATTCTATTCTTAGTTTTTTAAGGAAACTCCATACTGTTCTCCATAGTGGCTGTATCAATTTACATTCCCACCAGCAGTGCAGGAGGGCTCCCTTTTCTCCACACCCTCTCCAGCATTTGTTGTTTTTAGATGTTCTGATGATGCCCATTCTATCTGGTGTGAGGTGATACCTCATTATAGTTTTGATTTGCATTTCTCTAATAATTAGCGATGTTGAGCAGCTTTTCATGTGCTTCTTGGCCATCTGTATGTCTTCTTTGGAGAAATGTCTATTTAGGTGTTCTGCCCATTTTTTGATTGGGTTGCTTGTTTTTTTTTAATATTGAGCTGCATGAGCTGTTCATATATTTTGGAGATTAATCCTTTGTCCGTTGATTCCTTTGCAAATATTTTCTCCCATTCTGAGGGTTGTCTTTTTGTCTTGTTTGTAGTTTCCTTTGCTTTAAAAAAGCTTTTAAGTTTCATTAGGTCCCATTTGTTTATTTTTGTTTTTATTTCCATTACTCTAGGAGGTGGATTAAAGAAGATCTTGCTGTGATTTATGTCAAAGAGTGTTCTTCCTATGTTTTCCTCGAAGAGTTTTACAGTGTCTGGTCTTACATTTAGGTCTCTAATCCATTTTGAGTTTATTTTTGTGTATGGTGTTAGAGAGTATTCTAATTTCATTCTTTTACAGGTAGCTGTCCAGTTTTCCCAGCACCACTTATTGAAGAGACTGTCTTTTCTCCATTGTATATCCTTGCCGCCTTTGACATAGATTAATTGACCATAGGTGCGTGGGTTTATCTCTGGGCTTTCTATCCTGGTGTGTTGATCTATATTTCTGTTTTTGTGCCAGTACCTTACCATCTTGATTACTGTAGCTTTGTAGTATAATCTGAAGTCAGGTAGTCTGATTCCTCCAGCTCCGTTTTTTTCCCTGAAGACTGCTTTGGCTATTCGGGGTCTTTTGTGTCTCCATACAAATTTTAAGATTTTTTGTTCTAGTTCTGTAAAAAATGCCATTCGTAATTTGATAGGAATTGCATTGAATCTGTAGATTCAATGCTTTGGATAGTAGAGTCATTTTCACAATATTGATTCTTCCAACCCAAGAACATTGTCTATCTCTCCATCTGTTGGTATCATCTTTAATTTCTTTCATCAGTGTCTTATAGCTTTCTGCATACAGGTCTTTTGTCTCCCTAGGTAGGTTTATTCCTAGGTGTTTTATTCTTTTTGTTGCAATGGTAAATGGGAGTGTTTCCTTAATTAATTTCTCTTTCAGATTTTTCATCATTAGTGTATAGGAATGCAAGAGATTTCTGGGCATTAATTTTGTATCCTGCAACTTTACCAAATTCATTGATTAGCTCTAGTAGTTTTCTGGTAGCATCTTTAGGATTCTCTATGTATAGTATCATGTCATCTGCAAACAGTGACAGCTTTACTTCTTCTTTTCCAATTTGGAGTCCTTTTATTTCTTTTTCTTCTCTGATTGCCATGGCTAAGACTTCCAAAACTATGTTGAATAGTAGTGGTGAAAGTGGACATCCTTGTCTTGTTCCTGATCTTAGAGGAAATGCTTTCAGTTTTTCACCATTGAGAATGATGTTTGCTGTGGGTTTGTCGTAGATGGCCTTTATTATGTTGAGGTAGGTTCCCTCTATGCCCACTTTCTAGAGAGTTTTTATCATAAATGGGTGTTGAATTTTGTCAAAACCTTTTTTTGCATCTATTGAGATGATCATATGGTTTTTATTCTTCAATTTGTTAATATGGTGTATCACATTGATTTGTGAATATTTAAGAATCCTTGCATCCCTGGGATAAATCCCACTTGATCATGGTGTATGATCCTTTTAATGTGTTGTTGGATTCTGTTTGCTAGTAGTTTGTTGAGGATTTTTACATCTATATTCGTCAGTGATATTGGTCTGTAACTTTCTTTTTGTGTAGTATCTTTGTCTGGTTTTGGTATCAGGGTGATGGTGGCTTCATAGAATGAGTTTGGGAGTGTTCTTTCCTCTGCAATTTTTTGGAAGAGTTTGAGAAGGATAGGTGTTAGCTCTTGTCTAAATGTTTGATAGAATTCACCTGTGAAGCCCTCTGGTCCTGGACTTTTGTTTGTTGGAAGATTTTAAATCACAGTTTCAATTTCATTACTTGTGATTGGTCTGTTCATATTTTCTATTTCTTCCTGGTTCAGTCTTGGAAGGTTATACCTTTCTAAGAATTTGTCCATTTCTTCCAGGTTGTCCATTTTATTGGCATAGAGTTGCTTGTAATAGTCTCTTAGGATTCTTGAAACCTGTGGGTCAGATGACAATCAGACCCAGAAGTAGAAAACAGCTTGGTCTGATGAGTTTTTAGGGGTTTAGCATTCATTCTACCTTTTAAAAGTGTGTGACAGGAACTTCTACTTTTTCTTTCATGCTCGATTCTATCTTTCCTTCTTCCTTGTCATCAGAGTTGGAACAGTGGAAGGTTGCTGTTCTTGTTGCCTAGCATCTGTCCCATCCTATCCTGGTGATAATATTCTGTCCTTCTGGGAATCATTCCATGCCCCCTCTCATTCCCCGTGCTTCAGGTGGAGTGAGTCTACCCAGGACTCCAGAGACGGCATGTGACCCAGACCTGTCCATCAGAACACTCCACCCCCTGGACACGGTGATCGTCTATGTTTAAGTACATAACTCAATCACAGCAACCTGAGACAACTCTAGGCCTTTTGTTGGATATGTTGAAATGAGAGAATCCCTCTTTTGCTGGAGTGGTTCAGATGATAAGAAATAAGCCTGGTGATGTGGGCAACCATCTCTACCCCAGGGTGGAAAACTGTGCCTGAGAACAGAGCCAACACAGAAGAAAGCAGAGTCAAGAGATGGGGAGAAGGAAGCCAATTCCTGATGGCATTCTCTGCGTTCCATCTAAAGATAAGTCTACCTTTGGACTTCTTTTCAGTTATATTTGCCAGGAGATTTTTTTTCTGTATTGGATATAGAAACATATCTGAATAATACAGAGGGAGACTAATAATGCTTACCTATTGTGTGTGGAGGAGGGTACCTAATAGGATGAACACAAGTCTACAGGATAACATGCTTAGAAAGGGCAGATTGCCATTCACCTGGGAGAGAAAAGCTTCATCGTAGCTCATGTCGCCTCAGCTTGTCACAGTTCCCAGCATCTCCACAGTGGAGAAGGTGAAAAGCAAAAGGCCTAGAATACTTCCCTCATTAAACTGTGATGAAAAAGGATGTTGGGTGGGGAAAGAGAAGAGGCATGGAGTATGGGAGAGTGCCTGGTGGATTTCTGGTCCTTGACAAACTTCCTTTAGGCTTAGATGCCTATGCCTATAACTAACTTCCGTAACTACACATGCAATTATGTTAGCTTATCTCTGAGGAAGTGAATAACCTCAAAGTCTAGTCCTCTAGCAATTGTCCAATGGGAGTATGTAAATAATTAGCAATTAGTTATATAAATGTAAACCATGCCAGGGAAATTCCTGCCTGCTCAGACCCAAGGGTGTAAATAAAGAGCAAGATACCAAAATAACTTTCCCATGGTACTCATGTCTTCCAGCCTCCTCTTCCTTCCAGCCACAGAAACAGCCTTTGTCAGCTCCTCATCTCTGTCTGTGTCTCTGTCCATATAAACTACTGGAGATGGGACTGCCTCTGGAGTTGCTTTGGGAAAGGAGGTCTGGAGAGCCTGACTTTCGTGAGATTGTCATCTTAGGGAATACTGATTTTATATGATGTTTATTTGAATGGCAAACAGGTGATTCCACTGCCTAAGAACATGGAAACTTGTTTCTCAGGAGCAGCACAAGGCAGCCCGACTTGCTTGGGCTTTCTCCTGTGCTTTTGAAAGTGTGGTAAGTATGAGCCAGGGCATCCTAGGGGATGGTCTCTGAGAGTTGGAGTTTGCCAAGGACCAGCAATGGCCACAGAAATCGAAGACTTCTCAAGAGCTTGAGCGCCCATGACTTGACCTGGGAGTCCAGATAAAGGACCACTGTTTTCCTCCTTTCCTTCCTTTCCTTTCCCTTCCTTCCTTCCTTTTTCAAATTTACTGAGGTTTAATTTACGTACAAGAAATGTGTCCATGAGGTTTTACAAGTGTGTACATCTGAACCACCACCAGAATCAAGGGTATGGCTGATTCTTTATTTTACTTTGTTCAGCTGCCTCTTTTTCTTTACCAACTCTTAAACTGAGCATTCCACAACTCCACAGAAGACACAAAGAAAATCCCACTCTTGAAAATGTCATTACTTGCCTGGAAAAACTCCAATCACTTATGTTTTATAAAAATTGCTGAATGTATTAAAAAAAAACAAGGTCTGGATGGATAACAAAAATGAGAAATTTGAGTTTTGAAAAGAATTCTCTGGGATGGATATACAAACTATTCAAAATTAAAACTTGGAAAAAACATGCCATGTCCTCGCAAATCAATCACAATGGTTCTTTTGCTTTATGCATTTCTGTTAGCAGAAAAGTTTGTTTGAGTGATTAACTACAACTTATTAAAAAATAATTTGCTTTCAATGAAAGAATTCTCAGAACTCAATGAGAAAGCCCAGAAAACTTAATACAAATAAAATTTCCACTTAAACTAAAAATGATTGAAAATAGAGAACTGTCCTTCCTGACCCCTTCGCAGTGAAATGTCTGCAATTTTTTCCCCTCAGTTGCAAATTCCTTCCTGTGTTTTTGCCTTTTTTTTTTTCTGCCCTAAAACTTAGTTGAATGCCTACTGTGTGCCAGGTACTATGCAGGGCTGCGGATACAGTGGTGATGGGCAAGACCCTGACCTTAAGGAATCTATAGACTTTGCTTTCTATCTCATAAATCCACTCCCATTCTCATTCCACTTCTAGTGGTTCTGTTGCTCTTTGCAAAGCATGACTATAAATGGGAAACTGGGAAAAGAGAGGGGAGCAGAAAAAGGAAAAAAAAAAAGAGGCCTAGTAACTATTTTTCATTTGATAAAGACCAACAATTCTACCTATTCTCCCACCATTTGTCATGACTGACTGGGGTTCATGGTAGAAAAAGATTCTATAATAAAAATCCAAATCAATGAAAAGCAAAAAAAAACAATGAGAATAACCCAGTACCTGTGTGTTCGCCTAAAACACAGAATTCTCCCTCAGCAGCTTTATCTGCATTAGGAAAAGAAAAAGCCACAGAGAGAAATTAAAGTCAATGCCAAAACAATGAGATACCAGAAACTTCCAATAATTACTGAATTTTTTACATGTCAGAAATTTGGAGAAGAGAATAAACTGCTTCTGATGGCCATGTTATTGTTATTCAGAGCATGGGCACAGTGGATTATTAAATATAGATAGCATGATAGTCAACCACCAAATCTAAATCTGATATATTCCAGTGCTGATTGTGAATCCTTTTCAATTAAGTAGCTTCTTTTTGAAAACACTAAAAGTAAAACCAAATCTACACCACAGATACAATTGTGGTTTATAAGGAAATGAAAACAATTCATAAGAATAGGCATTTACTTCTTGACCAGTGACTTCTGTGATCTTCCATGATGCAATGGCTCATTCAGAAACCACTGCTGGCTCTTTCAGACCTGTGATTTTCATATTAGCATTTTAGACTCCACAGGGCACCTGAGAGTAATGTAGGTCTTCTGTCCATTGTGGTTGTGAATGTGGCTTCTGAAACACACCAATGGGAGGTTTTCTTCTTGAGACCAAAGAATGAAAGTGGATGTGTTGGCATAGAAGCTCACTGCTCTTCGCTTCTTAGAAGAAAGGCTCAAGAAATTTACAATGTAGGTTGTTGTTATCAAAAATTTGAAATAGACAAAGGGCATAGCCTTACAACTGCCACCATATACTTGGTTCTTTCTTAGAATTTCCATCTCTCTGCTTACATTTCCCATCTGTTCTTATGTACCATCTACTTTATCCATTATAGCCCTTAGCATTTGAATCATCATTATTTTAAGTTCCTGGTATGATAATTCCAACATCCCTGCCTCATGGTCCTCATGCTTGCTCTGACAAGGTGCCCCTGGGGTTTATAACTCTCAATTGTCCCCCCTGAGCCTCCAATAATTCACCAGTTACAGGTCAGGTTTTCCTAGCCCAGTGCTGCTTCCTGCAGCCGCTCCACTCCTGACTCGGCTCTAGTAAGCAGATACTCCCTGTATTTGCCTGTTTGTCTCTCCAATCTTTGGGCAGCAGTTTGCCCTGTGTCCTCACCTCTCTTATGGCTCCAAAAAGAGCTGCTGATTTTTCAGTCTGTTTAGATCTTTACTTCTTAGGACAATGTGGTGACTTCCAAGCTGCTTACATTTGGAACCAGAAACCAGAAATCTCCATCATGTACTTGGGGTAGCAAAGTTTGCAACTTGTGAAAATTCATTTCTTCTTTTTTTTTCAGAATAAGAAAGTACAGGGGCACTTGGCCCAGACTGAGAACTTGCAAATCCCATTTTACAACAGAAAACTATCACCCCATGGTATTTCACTCCCTCTAGTGCTAAATTATGTCCAGTAACTGAGCAGCAAATAAGGGGCGATGAGTCAAGTGGAGAAAAATTTTGAATTAAAATTTATAAAACTGTGAAATCCAAATCATTTTTATCTTTACAACAAACTCCTAGGAAAATTAAAAACTTTCACGTATATCTCAAGGCTCTGTATAAGGAAGGTAAGGTTAATAATAGGAAACAGAACATTTTCTACTGTGCCCTTAAAATAAAGAATAATCATATGGGATGAACTATCTGAGATGAAGACAATTCTTCAATAACCTCTCACCAACCCTCTTTGGATATTATGCAACAAGAGAGAAAATCATAATGGAATAATAGCCTTCCACATAGAAGAACTATGGTAAGTTGACATTAGGTTGAGCCACAGTCCAGTCGAAATTGAAGAAGTTCTGAGCTGAGCCTGTCAGAGTTTCTAAAAGAGCACAATTAGTGTTTGTTTTCAGACTGTCATCTTCATATTCAGCCTGCGGTAACTTGAACTGAGAATTGGCTTTTTTTTTTTTTTTTTTTTTGCGTTACGCGGGCCTCTCACTGCCGCGGCCTCTCCCCTTGCGGAGCACAGGCTCCGGACGCGCAGGCCCAGCGGCCATGGCTCACGGGCCCAGCCGCTCCGCGGCACGTGGGATCCTCCCAGACCGGGGCACGAACCCGCGTCCCCTGCATCGGCAGGCGGACCCCCAACCACTGCGCCACCAGGGAAGCCCTGAGAATTGGCTTTTAATGGAGATTTATTACAGTAGCATTGCCATTCAAGAATAGGCAGCTATCATCATAAATGGCAGATACAAAGGGATGTGATGATTCAAGACACAGAGAGAATTTGTCAAGGTGGGTAAATCGTGAACTTATATTGCAAATGCACACTACTAAAGCAATCGCTCATTAGCAGAAAGTCTTTTTCTGCCCTGGAAAGACCAAGTCAGGCTGCTGACTTGGATTTCCTACCCTGTCCAAGGAATCCTTGGTCTTCCTAGAGCTCAGAAACCAATGCCTGGTCTCTCCATTTTATGGTGCACATAGACTGCTTTGATGGAGAAAAGGTGTGGATTTCCTTGAACACTGAATCTGCTGTGGCCTGAGGGTTGACACTTATGATCAACAGTGCTGATTAGGCTTGCTTTCTGCGAGAGACCACAAAGCTACTGCAATCTAGTACAGAGCCCTCCTGAAAGATGAGGGGAGAGAGCCAGCAGACTCCTCATTCCCACACTTGCCCTAAAAGTTGAAGAGGCAGGGCCTTCGTGTCTCTCCACATTTCCTGTGGACACTGAAGTCTGTGTCAGTGAACGTGTTTCCACGTCTCGCTTTGTTGTTTCAGCTGCTACGAGAGCTGGGGATATCAATTACTCCTTGCCTGGAGATGCTGACCTGCACAACAGCTCCAGGCTTCGAGGCCGGCCTCCCCCTTCTCTAACTGCCCTGCGTTTCAATAAGTGCCTGCCTGCCGGAGTCTTCCTGAGGCCACTACTCCGGCCTTCCCATACCCACTAAATGATGCATTAGGTTGAATTAACCCTTTAAACACTACTATTTACCAAAGGGTCCCTGGGGATCCCCACACACACTCCATCATTTTTAGCCATTATAAACAGCCAGTCCCAGCAGGGCGGAATCCACTTTAAGGTTACTCAGGTTGACAACATGGGTTTTGTTAGTTCCAATTTACTTAAAAGCTCAAGACAGCATTTACTTTGTGAGATAGGGCATATGCATTTTCATTTCCCAGCCTATGCATTCCAAATATGCATCTCGCCATAAACACCAAAGTGGGCATTCCACAGAAAGACTGAACAAGGAAGGAGTGGTCACACCTAGGCTGTGGGGTTATGCAGGATCTATTTTCATGCCTCCGTTATCCAGGCCTCCTTTTTGGTTGTTGCCATTTTCTGCCTATAATCAGCTGTGTGCACAATGAGTGGTGCCTGCCAAATGGTCATTTGTGGGCTCAATTAGACACCTGTGCCTTCAAACAAGTTGCAAGCACCTAATTGTGTCTGCATGTAGCCACTTGTGGGTGCAATTATCCAGAAATCCAGGTGTGCCTGGTATTATGCACAATTTAAAGGACAGAATAAAAAGTGTTTTCCAAAAAAAGAAAACTCAGGTTGAACACGTACCCTTCAGACTTTAAGGAGGTGGTTCAGCAGAAGCTCTGTATTTATGGAGACTCTCCATTTTAGGGCCTACAGCAGCATTGCCCAACAGAAAATAATGCACGCCACCTATATAATTTACAATTTCCTAATAGCCACATTGAGAAGTAAAATAGAATAGGTAAAATGAAATTTAATAATTTATTTTATTTAACCTAATTATCTGAAATACTATTATTTCAACACGTAATCAATGTAAAAATAATTAATGAGCTATTTTACAGTTTTTGGAGATGGTTGTACTAAATTTTTGGAGTTTGGTGTGTATTTTACACTTAAACACATCACAACTCAGGCTAGTCACATTTTAAGTACTTGATGATCACATGTGGTATTGGCTACCATATTGGAAAGTGTAGGTCTACAAAGAGTTGTTTTCAATTGTGATTAAATGCTTGGGGGTTTTAACCTTTAAGCACTTTCCTGAATATTTACACAATCAGATTCCAAAGAAAGAACATCTGAAAAGGCTGTTTAGTGTCTTAAGCTTGTCGTTGGTTAACATGGCTCTTCATAATAGGAATTGCCAGTAAGATAAAATCGTTGAAAATCTGCCCCTCCCTCTGTGTTTCATGAGGAACACGTTGGGGCTAGGCTTGGAAGTGACAGCACAAGCTGTGTAGACAGAATTAGAAGAGGGGTAGCTAGAATAGGAAGGGAGGTGAAAATAGGGCACTTAGGACAGGAAAAGGCAATGGACCCAAGATTGTGGCAGGTCTGCATTATCCTTTGCTATACATCTAAATAGTTGTTCCAATTTATCCAGATAAGTATGGCTTTACGATAATTTTAACAAAGTATGATTCATCTTGCTTGCATTTTGGGATCACTGAACTAAAATTTGATAAGAAACTCAAGAAGTTACCTTTGTTTAACAATAAAATGGAGAAATAATGGTACTTATTTGTGGTGAGAATTAAATGAGTCAATACATGTAAAACAGTCCAAACAGTGCCTACACATAATAAGCAGTCAATGAATATCAGTTGCTATCACCATCCTCCTCACCACCAGTATCATGAAATTAATTCTCAAGCCATTCCAGAATAGTACACATCTATCATACACGCACATATACATATATATATACACATATATATGTATATACATATATACATACACATGTATATACATATAGAGCTTTGGAGAAGGGAGATGACTTACTTCTCCTTTGTATATGGATTCCAAAGTCTCCCAGTCCCTTCAGTCGTCACTGCCATGAACTCAGATACACCCTCCAAGTGCAGAACTCAAACGTGAACATTTCTGATTCTCTCATCATTCCTAGTGGACTTCAAGCTCATGACATAGGCATTGGCCTGAGGATTGTTTAAACAAAAGCTCAAAGCCACTTGTAATACTCTAACTTTCATTTCACAAAAAGAATCCAGGGTGTGCATTTTCTTTCTGGTATAAATACCCCCTGAATCAAGAACAACCACTTTCATACATTTATGTAACAAGTATATTTTATGCAATTAGCTTATACATTTACATACCTACACCAACAACCCACCTCCCCATCACCCCCTGCCATGCAGTAACCAATTCTTTATTCCTTTCCTGACTACCCTGAGAATACCCGTTCAACAGCCCAGCTGTCCTGGGTTCTGTGCCTTCTTCACCAGCTGTCTCAAGGCACTGCTGGTTAAATTATTTCTTCCTCATCCCTTCTTTCTTTCGTCCCCTGCATCAGCCAGCAAGATAATCGAGCATGCCCAGTTTTCCTCTGGGTGCCACTAATAAACACTCTGGTTAATTTCAAGAACGGCCGTACCACCTCCTTTAATAGATCCCAACCTCCTCCTCCTCCCCTCCTGCCCTTCCCCAGACACCTCAAGAAAACTTTCCTTGTTTCTCTTAGTTCCTTCCATTTGCCAAAAGCGTTTAAGGAAAAGGCAAGAATCTAGACTAGTCTACAGAATTTTCTAGGGAAAAAAAATCCCAAAGGCAGCAAAGCCATCAACCTGGAGAGTGGCCGGATGCCTCCCCCAGAACCTCAACAACAGCTTCCAGCTACTTCCTCATCCTTCTCTGATTGAACCTGCTTTTTCTCAAGCACCAGTATTAAAACAGATGAAACAGGATTTCTTATTCAATTTTATATTTTTCTGCTTTAATTACCAGCATTGTAATGGTGTTCTTCAAAGTAATGTTTTTTCACTCTGTTTCCTTTCATTACTTCTCATTTTTGTGTTCAGGCTCCAGTGTGACTCCAGAAGGCAAGAGGGTATGAGTTATTCTGAGTCCATTATCTGTAGAGAACACTCACTCTGGGGTAGGTGGGTCAACCTCCCACAGCAGTAATATTTTAAAAATGATTTTCAGGTGGACAGCACTTCAATTATGTAACAGGCTAAATAGGGTTGTACGGCTGCTAGCCTGGCAACCTGCTCACTGGACAGAGCATCCTTTCTATGAAAAATGGACTTCAAGTTCCAGGACACTTGATTTATACACAGACTGTAGAAACAACTTATCTGAGATTGAGGACTGACTGCATGAGGGATGGATCTGGGCTGGCTCAGCTGTGTCTTCTCATCTAGTTATTTCTAAGTGGCAGCCAGAAAGGAAGACAGCAGGACCAGGACCCACATGTGGGGGCCAGGACACAGCCAGGCTGTGTGGAGTAGCTCTAAACCCAGTCCACAAAAACCACCTCACAGTGAGTGATGTGCCTGAAAACTGGAGTTATGTCTTCTTCCATCACCTTTGTCTTCTAAAAAAATTAAATTAAAAATTTTAGATTGTTTCAGGTGTCTTTAACTGAAAATATTAGTTAATTCTCAACCCTATTCAAATGCTTGAAATGTGAGCCCTTTCTCATTTTAAGATACACATTTCCAACAGTATCCAGGCATTTTATACACAAATTGCAATCGAAACTTATAGGCAACTTTCAGCATGAAGTAGAATCATTTAGAGTTAAACCTGTCATGATAATTCTAAAGAAGGCTACTATAATTATTGTCAAATCACAAAGAGTAGCTTTTTTCCGAGGAACTTTACTGTCTATGCCTTCCCATGATTCAACAAATGAAGAATGGGATGACCATCTGTGGAATCATTGAAAAATAGGAAGGTTTTAAATCTTTCTTGTGTGACTATCATTAACAGATCCATTTGTGTTCAAAGTTCCACTCTTTGTGATTAATTCTTTTACTAACTCCAGCCATGTAGAGTGAGACATTTAAAGGCTCCTTTTTTAGACACTGAAACTTATTCTCTGAATACAATTTTGAAAATAGGCATTAGCATAGCTTTTGGTACCAAATCTGAGATGGACGTCATTGATGCATGTTCTCAGCTCACCCTCTGGTCGTGGACCTTTAGTCCCCACTTGAAGCAATATCAACACGCCCTCTTGTTACAGTGTCACCACACACATGTCACCCCCATTATTACAGGTGTCAAGAAAGAGACAGGAGAAGCCTGTTTTATTATGGCCATGAATGATAGCGGGAGATTGGACCTTCCAGGGAGCACTCTGCTTAAATGGGTGATTCAGAGATGCTGTGCCTCATACTTGAGAAAAGATCTAAATTTATTATGTTTAATGTTTAATATAAATCACCAAACCTGCATGTGTTATAAAAATGAGCTAAAATGCTGCTTAACGGACATTATTAAAGAGTCTTACATATAGAGCCATTTCTAATTGGTGAAAGTTCACAGAGGAACACTTCTTGCAAGTACTCAGTTTTAAGAAATATTTCTTCCAGTAAGAAGGCCCTTATTTCAGTGTGGATATAATCCAGGGAACAAATCTCTTCAGGAAAGCATCATTTTTATGTTCACAAAAGGAATCTCAGTGGAATCTACAATTTAAACCTTATTCCTCCTTATTTTAATATAAGGCAAAAATCAAGGTTAAAAGGAATTAAGGGCTTCCCTGGTGGCGCAGTGGTTGAGAGTCTGCCTGCCGATGCAGGGGACACGGGCTCGTGCCCCGGTCCGGGAAGATCACACATGTCGCGGAGCGGCTGGGCCTGTGAGCCATGGCCGCTGAGCCTGCGCGTCCAGAGCCTGTGCTCCGCAACGGGAGAGGCCACAGCAGTGAGAGGCCGCGTATCGCAAAAAAAAAAAAAAAAAAAAAAAAAAAAGAGTACAGTGATAAACAGTCCAAGCTAGTGTGCTTGCAGTAATACTTCTGTATGTGAGGCAATAAATATCAAGAGCCAGTCAGCTATTCTGAGTCTCAAAAAAAAAATTAAAAGAACAGTGCAGAAAATTATCTGTGCTGTTTTTATCATCTTGATTAAAGGATATAAACATGGGTAATTTAAAATTAATCTGTGGAAGAATGTGCTGTCATTTCAATTCAAGGAAAAAGAATCATCCTTTAGTTGTCCCAACTCTGCAAAGGTACCACCAGGGAAGTTTGGTCTCCAAAACGGGACGGGTGCAGTAAACCAATTTTCAGCCACAAAATGTGATTTGCAAAATTGGTTTGAAGCAGTGCTGTCTGGATACTGCCTCTGCTGGGGAGTGAAATTAAAACTGTCATCCATTCACATGAAGTCCCCCAACAGCGTGGAGGCCTCTGGTGTGTGCTGGTTCATAACCACAGCTGCCTTCCCTACCGGCACAAAGACAGCCTTTGGGGACTCTGCCCTTGAGCTCGTTTATTAGAATTCTCAAACCCATAATGGAAAGGCACCTCCGGGTCACAAGGGAGACAGCGAATCAGAGGAGGAGGGCAAGAGAGGCCAGGAAAAGCTGACTAAGCCACTGTGGCTTTTTCCCCCTTCTATGGGTCACTCATTTTTCTGATTCCTTGACTTTGACATTTTTCTCTGCCTCCACAGCTCCCTATCCCCCCATGCTGACCACCGTTTCCCCCCCCCAAAATGTAGGTTCTGAACTATTAGATACAAGAAATAACAACTCTTGTTTCTGTTTCTAAAAGAGAATTCAGGGCCCTTAAAAGTAAACAACTGGGATGCTGGAATGCTAGAAGAGAAATATATTTTCTTACAGCTTCAAAAGTCTGATTTTTCGGTGGAAATATTTACATTTTTACATTTCACTGATTTATTTAGTTGTTCATTATGTTACTTGTACTCGTACAATGGATAAACTTTATTATAACATAGCTCATTATAATTAATTTAAAAAAAACAAATATTTACCAAGCACCTACTATCTAGCTGGGTACTGCAGAGGATACAGAAAAGTTTAAGACACAGTCCTTACCTTCAAAATTCTCATACTTTCTAGTTGGTAGATGAGCTAAAAGTGTGTGTGTGTGTTTGTTTTTTTTTAAAGATAACTTCACAGGCTATGTCAATGCAGGAGTCCATGTAGATTTGGACTTACTACAGAGTTAAATCACATAATTGTTATATAACGGTAGAATCTGGACGGTAATGAGGTCAGCTTGAAAGGTGGACTTTGGGCCACTCTGTTTGACATCACAGTGTCAGTACTGTTTTCCTTACTCTACTTTTAGCATCCATTCTTATGATTCTGGTCTATATTATTCAACCTATCTTGTAAAGATATGTGCTTTATGTTTTAGAGTAGATACATCTGCTTATATACTTTGTCAATCATTTAACTGCAGTTTTCCATACAGGTGCCACAGTAATTGTAAGTGTTATAGATGATGTGCCTGTCCTAACTTCTTAAATGTCACAAATGCATGCAAGAGGATGTCTTGCTTTTTTTGGTGCGTGGGGGGATCTTGTTATTTGAATGCACATGGTTATAGAGTTGACAAGGGGTTTAAAACACTTGCTTTGAACGACAGGGTACTAATGAAACTCTACCTAACAGTATTATTTGGCATTTATCTACAATCAATTGACATAGTTTATTTGATCTAATGCATTGAGAACACCTGTCAAGGTAAGGTGAGGAAAGGGAGAGGAACAGAGTCTATAGGAAACTGACTCCTGGGGTGGCTTTTGGGGCTCATCAGTGGAAGAGCAGTTGCTCCAGGGGTAATGGTGCAGGGCTCTTGTGAGTATCCCTGCTGAAAAGCAGGCTAGAAGTTGCTAAAGAGTGGATGGCCATCGATGCAGAGAACAATCCAGTGATGTGGCCCCTGCATTTGTACCACCAAAGCCGAAGGGTTAGGTATCTGCCTGCAGCCTGAGCTGCTTCCCATCAGCATTATTCTAACCAATGTTCAGAAATAAATGTCAAAGAAGAGCCCACAGAATAAAGAATATTTTTCTTTGGAAAGCAATGGATGGTTCTGAACCAATCCACAAGGTAGGCCAAATACCCAGAAAGTTACCCAGGTGCCTTTAAAAACCAACTGTATTAAATCATATGCCAAGAATAGGGAGACTTGAGACACTGTTAACATATGAAAGGATCCTATTAAAAAAATATTTATTTCCATAGCATTTTTTATCTCAGGGAAGCAAAAAACTTTGCAGACATTACTTATCTTTAAGCTATCCTTGTGAAATATTTAAATATATGTTATCTGCTTTACTTTTATTCTTTGTTCTCCTTTAGGCTTTTTTTGGTTTTGTTTTTTGTAATTTGGCCCAGATGGGATTTAAATATAAAATCCACGTACATTTGCTTTCTCCTTAAAAAATTCACCTGTCACCCACTGTGCGTCAAATCCTCTGAATTAGCACCTATTTACAATCCTTTCCCATTTCCCTGCCACATTTTAAGCCTAAAAATCAGAAAAAAGTATTTTCTTCAAACATTCACTTTTTTTTTTGCTTCAACGGACGATTTTTCTGTTGGTTGCTTTCTGAAACAGCAAACAGGATACTCAAAAATGTATCCTTATGTGGAACATGCCTTGCTCTTGCTAGAGCCAAAGAATAGTTAAAGAGGCAGTCAGTGGCTTTCCCCCCTCTCTCTTAAGGTTGCTTTAGAGATGGGCCATAGACAAAGACAGCTGAAGCCACAGGCTCTATTTTTAAGTCTGTAAATGCTGTCTTTGCGGTGGCATTTGTTTTGTTGACTCCTCAGTGGCTTCTGTCCCCTTAGAGCTCCTACAGGTCCCAGCGCCATTCTACTTTCTGGCTACCTCTCCTTCTCAACACGGAAAAGAATAAGACATTAATGTATATGTTTTAGCCCAGGAATTCCCATTTTTAAGCTCATTAATGTAACTCTGAGGAGAAAGACTTTGTCTCCTGTAAAGTTTCAGGCAACATGTTAAAATGATGTGACATTTCCCCCAGTTAGAGCACGAAGTCAACGAGTCTTTACTGATTCTGGCATTTGCTAGAAAATGGGGGTATTTACAACCAGGAATGACTAGAAGGGCTCTCAAAGAAGAACAGAGTTCACAAATGAGCACTGTTGGTATAGATATTTTTGGAATTATTCTAGAGGAGCAATTATCTACCGTAGCTGGAGTGTGTGAATAACAATGTAAAACAAGGCTCACATGGAAGGGTGGCTGGGGTAGTTCTTGGCTATCTCCCTGGGAAACCTCTCCCTGGGAACCATAGTACAACTGGCATGAGAATGACACCTTGACTGGCAAAAAAACACTGAGTGACACGTTTTGTCCTGTTTGTTGCCCTCCTTTGCTAAGTTCTCTTTAGGCAATCTATGAACTTGCCACCCTTTTAATTTTATGCTTTTCACATTCCTAAAGAATAAGGTTCTCATCATGAAGTTGCCAAAAGAGTTACTGGTTTAGTAAACTCTGATGTCAATTTTCTTTCTAAAAACAACTTTGCTGCACATAGTATGGCACTGTAACTCTGGTTTCTGAAACAATAAGTGTTTTATCTTTAAGGACATTTTTGCTATTCTGTGGTGAAGTTGTCAACACCTTTTAATATATAAGAATTTCTCCTCCCCCCCAGTATATAATTTCTTCCACATTTTCAGATACTTACATCATCTAAGCCAATTTGTTGGCACGTTTCACCCCATACCATAGAGAGAAACCACACTATAGATTTTAAGTGCTGACAGAGAAAGAACTGTTAATTTGCCTAGTCTGCAACCTGTGCAGTTTTTGACTTCTTACACAGAATATAAATGTCCTGATATTCATATTAATGCTTTATTAACTGTTGATGTGCTGGGTTAAAAAAGAGGCAGCTTTTCTAAAGATGATTATTTCCTATTTGTTACTTTCCCAGCACTTGAATACTGCTAGTGTCTCAGTGTGGACATCTGCATCTTAGAAATCCCTTCCTCTGACAGAAAAAACAAAGAAAGCAAAACAGTGCTCAGGGATTCTGTTTTAAACCTGAGGAGTTTTGCAGTTTTGTGCATCTCAGTCTCCTTTTAGTATGTGCTTTTCAAATCTCACTACGCAATTCATGGGGATGACTTCTAGTTCTCTATGTGACATCTCATCATCCTTCTAGGAACTGGAACTGTCACAACACTGCCTTTCCATGAAAACTTACACCCCATCCTTCATCATCTACCAAAGACAATGGCACCTCCATTCACACAGTTGTCCAAGGCCTGGACTCCAGAGTTACGTTTGTCACCACACTTTCCTTCAATGACCACATCTAATCAGCCATCAAGTCCCATCAATTCCCCTCCTTAAAAGCACACGGCTTATACCACTGATGAACATAGATGCAAAAATCCTCAACAAAATACTAGCAAGCAGAATCCAATAGCACATTAAAAGGATCATACACCATGATCAAGTGGGGTTTATCCCAGGAATGCAAGGATTCTTCAATATACGCAAATCAGTCAATGTGATACGCCATATTAACAAATTGAAGAATAAAAACCATATGATCATCTCAATAGATGCAGGAAAAAGCTTTTGACAAAATTCAACAACAATTTATGATAAAAACCCTCCAGAAAGTAGACATAGAGGGAACTTACCTCAACATAATAAAGGCCATATATGACAAACCCACAGCCAATATTGTCCTCAATGGTGAAAAACTGAAGTTATTTCCACTAAGATCAGGAACAAGACAAGGTTGCCCACTCTCACCACTATTATTCAACATTATTTTGGAAGTTTTAGCCACAGCAATCATAGAAGAAAAAGAAATAAAAGGAATCCAAATCAGAAAAGAAGAAGTAAAGCTGTCACTGTTTGCAGATGACATGATACTATACATAGAGAATCCTAAAGATGCTACCAGAAAACTACTAGAGCTAATCAATGAATTTGGTAAAGTAGCAGGATACAAAATTAATGCACAGAAATATCTTGCATTCCTATACACTAATGATGAAAAATCTGAAAGAGAAATTAAGGAAACACTCCCATTTACCATTGCAACAAAAAGAATAAAATACCTAGGAATAAACCTATCTAAGGAGACAAAAGACCTGAATGCAGAAAACTATAAGACACTGATGAAAGAAATTAAAGATGATGCCAACAGATGGAGAGATAAACCATGTTCTTGGATTGGAAGAATCAACATTTTGAAAGTGACTATACTACCCAAAGCAATCTACAGATTCAATGCAATCCCTGTCAAACTGCCACTGGCATTTTTCACAGAACTAGCACAAAAAATTCAACAATTTGTAATGGAAACACAAAAGACCCCAAATAGCCAAAGCAATCTTGAGAAAGAAAAATGGAGCTAGAGGAATCAGGCTCCTGGACTTCAGTAAAGCTACAGTAGTCAAGACAATATGGTACTGGCACAAAAACAGAAATATAGATCAATGGAACAGGATAGAAAGCCCAGAGATAAACCCACGCACATATGGTCACCTTATCTTTGATAAAGGGTCAAGAATATACAATGGACAAAAGACAGCCTCTTCAATAAGTGGTGCTGGCAAAACTGGACAGCTACGAGTAAAATAATGAAATTAGAACACTCCCTAACACCACACAAAAAAATAAACTCAAAATGGATTAAAGACCTAAATGTAAGGCCAGACACTATCAAACTCTTAGAGGAAAACAGGCAGAACACTCTATGACATACATCACAGCAAGATCCGTTTTGACCCACCTCCTAGAGAAATGGAAATAAAAACAAAAATAAACAAATGGACCTAGTGAAACTTAAAAGCTTTTGCACAGCAAAAGGAAACCATAAACAAGACGAAAGGACAACCCTCAGAAATGGGAGAAAACATTTGCAAATGAAACAACTGACAAAGGGTTAATCTCCAGAATTTACAAGAAGCTCATGCAGCTCAATATCAAAAAACAAACAACCCAATCCAAAAATGGGCAGAAGACCTAAATAGACATTTCTCCAAAGAAGATATACAGATTGCCAACAAACACATAAAGAATGCTGAACATCATTAATCATTAGAGAAATGCAAAGCAAAACTACAATGAGGTATCACCTCACACTGGTCAGAACTGCCATCATCAAAAAATCTACAAACAATAAATGCTGGAGAGGGTGTGGAGAAAAGCTCTTGCACTGTTGGTGGGAATGTAAATTGATAGAGCCACTATGGAGAACAGTATGGAGGTTCCTTAAAAAACTAAAAATAGCACTACCATACGACCCAGCAATCCCACTACTGGGCATATACCCTGAGAAAACCATAATTCAAAAAGAGTCATGTAGGGGCTTCCCTGGTGGCACAGTGGTTGAGAGTCCGCCTGCCGATGCAGGGGACACGGGTTCATGCCCCGGTCCAGGAAGATCCCACATGCCGCGGAGCGGCTGGGCCCGTGAGCCATGGCTGCTGAGCCTGCGTGTCCGGAGCCTGTGCTCCGCAACGGGAGAGGCCACAACAGTGAGAGGCCCGTGTACTGCAAAAAAAAAAGAGTCATGTACCACAATGTTCACTGCAACTCTATTTACAATAGCCCAGACACGGAAGTAACCCGTGTCCATTGACTGATGAATGGATAAAGAAGATGTGGCATATATATATAATGGAATATTACTCAGCCATAAAAAGAAATGAAATTGAGTTATTTGCAGTGAGGTGGATGGACCTAGAGTCTGTCATACAGAGTGAAGTCAGAAAGAGAAAAACAAATACTGTATGCTAACACATATATATGGAATCCAAGAAAAAAAAAAGGTTATGAAGAACCTAGGGGTAGGACAGGAATAAAGATGCAGATCTTCTAGAGAATGGACTTGAGGACACGGGGAGGGAGAAGGGTAAGCTGGGACAAAGTTAGAGAGTGGCATGGACATACATACACTACCAAATGTAAAACCAATAGCTAGTGGGAAGCAGCCGCATAGCACAGGGAGATCAGCTCGGTGCTTTGTGACCACCTAAAGGGGTGGGATAGGGAGGGTGGGAGGGAAGGAGGCGCAAGAGGGAGGAGATATGGGGATATATGTATATGTGTAGCGGATTCACTTTGTTATATAAAGCAGAAACTTACACACCATTGTAAAGTAATTATCCTCTAATAAAGTTGTTTAAAAAAAAAAAAAGAAGCACATGCCTTTCTTCTCTTCCTGGCATTCCCCACTGTTACAGCCTCACTTCAGGCCCTCAGCATTTCTTATAAGGATTATATCAACAGCTTCCCGTTGTCTTTCCTTATTTTAGTCTTGTCCCTCCAATTTACTCTCCAGGAAATTATCAAGGAGCTTTCTCTACAATGCAAATCTGATTAAACCTTTCCTTTTAAAAGCCTTCAATGGCCTGAGGGCTTCTGGGTAGACTCAGACTTCTTCACCTGTTGTACAAGGTGCTTCATCACTGCATATCTTTCCACTTTCTTACTTCAAGTTCAATGTATGCAAATAAAATTCTAGCACTAATATACTCTATTGCAGTCTCTATTTATTGGTCTCTTTTCCACTCCCTACCCAAGCCACCAGAGACTAGACAGTAAAGCCCTGGAAACAAGGACTCTGTTTCACTGAAGAGCATTTCCTCATGCCTAGCTCAGTGCCAGCTACACAGCACTGTACAACTAAAAGCTTACTGGATGAATGAATGAACGGACCAATCAATGAAGTGTCAACTCTTTCTACCATCATGATCTCTTCCAAATGTAGAACACTAGATTAAATATCCCTCAACAACTCAACTTCTCCAATTTCCTATGCTCATCTCAGCTGTCACGTTAACACAAATCATACATTGACTTTCTTCACTGGATTCTGTCATCTCCATCTTTTCTTTGCTCAGCTTCAGCCAGATTCCCTACAACTTTCCTCCTACATATAAAGTACACTAAATCGAACTCTAATCTTCTTAAAGAGTTAATGTGCCTCCCTAAATGACTAATTTACTACTAGAGAGTGACTTAGGCACTTGGGAGAATCTGGCTCATTATTTAATAGCCAATAAGGCCAGCTGTTTCATTTCAAGAAATTAATGGTCTTTAAAACCTTTCCATATTGTACCAACTGCTCTTCTCGATGGAGAGCCAAGTGACTTTTATTAGTAAGGTTGATAAAATCCAAACCCTGTTAGTCCTGCTCTAGCTTTCTTCATAATACCAATAGAGTCTTATGGGACATCTGGTTGTTTCTGCTTTACTCTCTCTGTTGATTCTTTGAGAGATTTTCTGTGCCGGATTTTCTTTGGTTGCTCCCTCGGAGACCACAAAAGGTGGTCCGACAGCTGCACTCCCTGGCCTGATGGCTTGACCCCCGGCCTTCTTGACTTCTTAAGGAATGCCTTTCAGTATTAAGACTAATTTGTCTGAGACAGTGAGCAGCCTGTTACTTTCGGGTTAGCTCATTCCATCTTTAGCCACCTGAAATTACTCATATGTAAAAAAAAAATATTCACATTCAGAGGATGTTTTATGTAACCATCTTTCTCTTATTAATATCCTACCATTATGCAGGAAGGTCAAGGAAAGGCTACATTAGGCCACAAATCCATATTATGAGACAAAGATTCAGCAGCCCTTAAATTTTTAGCCCTTGATTAGTATTTTATTTGAGGACATTTGGCTTTTAAGCATGAATAAAATGTATTTGCCATCTACCAGCAGCTAATGCCTCTATTCTTTTCAAGTGTAAACGGTTGCCAGTGGCACATGAACAATTATATCACAATATCCTACCTACATTAAATGGATTATTTATCTAAATTATATACAGCAGGGGTTGCTATAGTTTAATGTTAATATTTTACTTTCTTTGGGTTTCCTGCAGTTTTATACAGCTATAATTTATAGCGGGATCACCATTGTACTTTTTGTTCCAAAGAAGATTGCTGTCTGCTCATTCCCATAAGTGGCTGCCTCTCCCTCTCTACTTTCTGGGGCTGAGAACAGAATGTTATTTTTCAAAAGCTGGGAAGAGGGTAGAATGTGTAAATCCTTTTTAGGTAGCACTGGTGAGCACACAAATGTGGCCTTGGAAACTTAAGCAGGTCCTGTATTTCATGTTGCTGGTGGGTGTGATGGGAGGAGGGGAATGGGGACACATAGTCAAGAGTTCGATGCCATTCAACCTGCTTTCTGGGATTTACAGGCTGGGAAGGTTTTGTTCTTTCTAAAAGCAGACAAAAAGGCAGGGTCCAAAACAGAGATATATGCACACATTATACGATGTGAGGTTGAAAGGTAGACCAAAATAAGTCTTTTTTTGTTTTGTTTTGTTTTTGCTAAAACTATTATATTCACTCTGATACTAAGGACACTTTTCAACACAGTAAGCTAGTATTTGGGTATTTTTTTCTCCTAAATTTTACAAATGAAATATTCTCTCTGAAGGCATTATCTATCATTTCACTGAAAGAAAAATGCTAGCCACATGGGAACCATAATGTGAAGAATTTTTTTTAATGACCCTTTTAAGACGAGTTTAAATTCCTCCAGTTTAGTGGGTCCTGAACTTACTGAGTCACAGAACTCTCCCATTCACCCCTTCCCTCAGAAATACATACAGAATTTTATTCATAGAAAGCTTGACATGTAATCTTAGGGAGTTTGAAGGTCCCCTGAAGCCCGTTAGTGGACAGTTTTAATATGCCAGACCAAGATGCCAGATTAAGAACCCCTCCTCTCACAGTTCCTTTGGGGTTAGCCAAATTGACACATATACTATCTCAATACAAGTCTCCTCCTACTAAAACTGCATCTTTTTCTCATAGAAATTAAAAGAGAAACTTCCAGTAATATCAATACTGCCTTTGAGGAGCACACATAGAGTTCTTATCAAGCAGATCTGAGGACCACAGGAACGCATGTTCGAAGAGGTTCCTATACCTTGCTCACACTGCAGAGGGTCATGGCAGCTGGAAGAGGGTCAAGGAGAGGAGCACGTATTTTACAAGAGGAAGTGCACCTTAAGAAAGAAGCCCATTTGGGTGATCCTGACTACTCCCAGGACACTGAAGACCTGGTGTTGTACCATGTTCCAAGGGTCCTGGTCAGAATGCTTCAGGACACACGTGGATCTTAATACAGGGCCTAACTGCAGTGAGAGCAGGATATAAAATGACTGTTAATGTGTGTCAATAAACTGCACAGATATCTTCTACCATGTTTGTACAAAACCATTTAGCATGGGTGTCTAGACTGCCATGTACTTTTTATGATTATAACAACATCATAGTTGAAATTGCTTGAAACTACATTATGAAAGTACATTATTGCTTATGATGACACATGTTCAAAACTTTCCTGCAGTAGAATACATGAAAAAATAGATCATATACAATGGAATATTACTCAGCCATAAAAAGAAACGAAATTGAGCTATTTGTAGTGAGGTGGATGGACATAGAGTCTGTCATACAGAGTGAAGTAAGTCAGAAAGAGAAAGACAAATACTGTATGCTGACACATATATATGGAATTTAAGAAAAAAAATGTCATGAAGAACATCGGGGTAAGACAGGAATAAAGACACAGACCTACTAGAGAATGGACTTGAGGATATGGGGAGGGGGAAGGGTAAGCTGTCACAAAGTGAAAGAGCGACATGGACATATATACACTACCAAACGTAAGGTAGATAGCTAGTGGGAGGCAGCCGCATAACGCCGGGAGATCAGCTTGGTGCTTTGTGACCGCCTGGAGGGGTGGGATGGGGAGGGTGGGAGGGAGACGCAAAAGGGAGGGGATATGGGAACATATGTATATGTATAACTGATTAAATTTGTTATAAAGCAGAAAAAAATAAAAATAAATAAAGAACTAGAAGAAAATATGGGCAAATATTTATCTGATCTGACGATGGGAGACAACTTTTTAAATATATCAGTAAAAGCAAAGAATAAATCATAAACCAAAAGACTGAAGATTTAACTTATAAAATTATAAATTCCTATTTACTGTACATATAATTTAAATTAAAATTAAGTTAACATAGGACAAAGTGTTAATGTCCTTAATATATGAAGAGTTCTAGTAAATCAAGCAGAAAAAGACAAACCTAGACAGAAATGATAGCAAACAGATAAGCTACCACAGACTAAAAAAAATCCACTCAAATATCAACAAATATGAGAAAAAATTCAACTTCCCTAAGAGTAAAGGAATCACAGGTTAAAACAGCTTGTGATCATAATTATTACTTTTTAATCTATTAAATTGACACAGTTTAAAAAATACTTTGTATTCCATGTTGGTGAGGGTGTATGTTGATACAACCTTTTCAGAGATCAGTCTGGAAGTATATATCAAGAACTTTAAAAATATTCACTCTTTGACCTAGTAATTACACATTAGCAATTTATCCTGAAGCCTGCTTGACTTATGACATATACCTTTTGTTCTCAGGAAGATGAGCTTAAGCATGTTAATTGAACTGGATGTGATTGATCACTTTTGTAGGCTTCACGACACAACACTGGTATCTTTATTATTTATCTATCTATCTAGCTAGCTAGCTATCTATCTATTTATTTATTTTTGCGGTACGCGGGCCTCTCACTGCCGTGGCCTCTCCCGTTGAGAAGCACAGGCTCCAGACGCGCAGGCTCAGTGGCAATGGCTCACAGGCCCAGGCGCTCCACAGCATGTGGGATCTTCTCGGACCGGGGCACGAACCCGTGTCCCCTGCATCGGCAGGCAGACTCTCAACCCCTGCGCCACCAGGGAAGCCCAATACTGGTATCTTAACATAAAGTCTAAGGCTAAGTAAGGTGAGACTGTGGAGCCTACAGGTGCAACATGACCAGAGATACATGATTAGTCCCTGCATTTGGCCAAAGTCCTGTTATTCTTAATTGGAGCAAAGGTGGCATGTTGAAATTCATGCAGAACTTGACCTGGTGTGTGTTTACAGCCATGATCACAAGTAAAGTCACTGCGGACACTCAAAGTCCCACTTCATTAATGGGCATGCTTGATTTAGTCACCTTGCTACCAAATTTCCATTTTCCTAAGGCTTTCCATAATCCCGGGGGTATTCCCAGAGGTGCTGCTCTATTTTAGTGATGTTCTGAGCATGGGCTCAAAAGAAAATGAACTTGTCAAAGACTTTACCTCATTTTGATGAATTGCATATTTGAGTGAAGAGAAACCAGAAATACATTCTTCTGGGATTATGCTCTTGGGCTGCCCTGTCGATGCTATCGTTATTCACTGTGTTCCATGTGAGACGTGACCAATTCGCAGAACACTTCCTCCAAAAATCAAATGAAGGCATCAAGGCAGTCTGGGGCTACTTCATAATTACATGTTTTTCTCTCATGAAAGGCAACCAGGACTGATCCACTTGGACTCTGGGACTGGACGCAGGTTGGAGCAGTGCTGCCCTGCCCTGCCCAGAGCTCCTCAGCACTGAGGATCCATTATAGGACTTACCCCAAGGACTTGTGCTTGGAGGCCTGAGGCGTCCTCTTACCAGTGCCCTGGACCTGCAGAGGAGTTTTCTCCTTCAGCAGCAACCCTCAGCCAATGACACATAGGACTTGAACGATAAATACCGCAGCATCCTGGCTCCTCATGAGGGACAAGGTGTGAGTGCATTTCACACTGTTTCCAGAGGGCCCGGCATAGCTGATCCCTGCCTGCTGCCCGCAGCAGTACCCTGCTTATTAATGTGCTCGGTACCAGCTTTCTTCCCTTCGCTTCCTCACTCCCCTTCCAGGACTTCCCGGGGTTGCTTCCCAAATAAAATCACTTGCTCCAAAATCATTGTCTCTGGGTCTGCTTTTGGGGGCAAACCCAGCATAAGACTCCAGAATGAGTGCATTTTGTACTTCTGAGTTTGTACTAGAAGATTATGAGAACTTCTACTGTTGCTTGGTAGCACTGTCATTGCTACTGCAACAATAGTATGAAGAGCTCCCTATATCTTTTTTTTCGGATCCACTAATTCTTTACATTTTGCCCCATTTACTTTGTCATTTATTCTCTTTTCTTCCATTAGGTTCCCTTCCCCTCTATCCCCCCTTTTTCTCTCCACAGGTATGCATACACATATATACACATTATTATACACATATACATATTATTTCCTGAACCATTTGAGAGTGAATTGGAGACTTGTGCCTTTTTACCCGTAAATGTTTCAGTCCTATTTCTGAAGAACAAGGATATTCTATTTTATAAGCACAGCACGGTTACCAAAACAATTTCCACTGTTCCTTCTTCCCTTCATGATTATGCTTTATGGGGTCAGAGCTATGCTTAGTCACAGAATGCCAGATGGCATTAAGTCACCATTTCTTCCTACTTGACAAAAATATCATTTCCAGAATGAAATTACACAGACAGGGATAGATAAGCCTCTGCTGTGTACAGAAGCAGTAAAGACAAGTCACAACCATGGATTGGAGCCCAGGCCCATGCAATCTGTACTGTCCCCCTGCCTCTGTTTGTACTTTCTGAGTTTGAGACTCTGGTTCATTACATCATCACCGCTGATATACCCTGGGGTCCTCTGTTCAGTGTTGATGGATACACATTAGTCTAACATCCTGGATGAGCCACTGTAGTTCCCATCCATGTTGAGCCATCTCTATTTTACATTTCAGGGTCTCCTTCTGGAAGCTTGAAAGGCACCTCAAATCCAGCACCTCCCAATTCATACTCATGATCTTCCCCCCACAACCTAGACCTCTCCCAGCATTTCCTCTCTGGGGGAAGGGTACCCTCACCCACGCCACTGTGTGTGGATTCACTCATGACACCTGGCTTTACTTCCCCTCCACAGCTCCACGTGTAACCAACCCGTCACCAGGCACCCACCATCTTCTCCTGTCTCCACTAGCATCACTACTACGATCTCTTGCCTGAACAACAGCAATGACCTTTGACCTGGTTTGCCTTCACTCCAGCCTCCCTTCAATCTATTCTCCACAGATTTGAAACACAAGTCTGACCATGTCATTCTCCTGCTAAAACTCATAATGGTTTCTAATTAGTGTTTGAATAAATCTAAACATCCTTAACTTAACCACCCATGGTCTGACTTCTCTTGATTTTCTCCCGCAGTCTCTGTTCCAGCCTCGTGGGTTTCCTTCAGTCTCTCTGTTCACCATGTTCTCTCCTACCCAAGGCCTCAGCATGTGTTTTTCATCTGTCTGGAATATTTATTTCTCCTCTCTAAACTCCTTCAGATCATAGCTCAAAGCTTACTCCCTCCCTTGATTTGGTCCAATTTCTCATTATATTTTCTTGAATCACTTATCTCTCCTTTGTCACAATGGGCAGAGCTGCAATTTTTTATGATTTCTTTGTGGTTGTACAATTACTATCTCCTCCACTGAATTAAAAGCTCCATGGTACAGGGACTGTATCCTACAGCCCTTATATCTTCAAGGCCTACAGAGTATACTGAACTTAGTAGGTAGCCAGTAAATAGTTGTTGAATGAAGGAATAAGGAAGGGTGGGTGACTTTCCTAGCTCATCTGTTTAGGCTAATACAGTTGCACAGTTAGCTCTGAACAGTTCAGAACTGATCTGTGTTTTTTAAAAAAATCAGATATGAAAAGAGTCACCAGAAAAAGGTCAAATTGAAGAATGCAAATTGTCGACAAGGTAGAAACATAAGTGACTTGTCTATAACCAACCCACAGAAGGCAGCCATCACATTATCTTGGCCACGTTACATGCAGAACATCAGGAAATTACTCATATAAAACATTGGCTAGAAGCTCTGTCTTATACATGGACCTGATTTTGAAGCTGGAAAAAAACCGTAAAAGGGTGTTGCACAGTCCAGAACATGTAGCATAAATTGTCAAAGCACCAGCATATCAGTGGAAAGTGACCAAGCATAAACTCCAATCCCGGTTTTGTAGGACTGTTTCCAGGAGAAAAACTTCATCGTGGCAAACTCCTTCTCAAAATAGCTCAGTGGGCTCATTTTCTGTCTTAAACCTCTGCTGCAACAATTTCAACTCTTTCCAGTACCTTGCAAAACCCAGGCTGTCACACACTCTCATTTCTGGTAATGGGTCTGCATTTGCCTCAGATACATGCAAGCAATTAGTGGGCAGAAACCTTATCTGAGCAGTCACCACCCTGTCTTCGTTTTCAAGCAGTGGTCAAGTTCAAAGGCTACTAGTGATGCCCCAGAACATATTGTTGGTGGCGAGTAGCCACTGAGAATTGCCAGGCTCCTACCTATTTAACACGTGATTCTGTCTTCAACTGTAAGCGTCAGTTCTGCTGACTCTCGAGTGGTACAACCTTCTGTTGGCATAAGCCCCAATCACTTCAATCTAGGCTTAATTAAAGACTTGGAATATAAGGAAGAACACATAATGAATGCTGCTCTTTTTGTACCAACCATTCCCACATTTGTGCCACAAATGTTTGCCTTTGCTAGTAATAATGGAGCTGGACCAAGGTGTTTCCCAGCATTCTGACTGAGGTCATGGGGCCTGTGTCACATAAAATCCAGGGCACAGATGGGCTTCTGTGGCACCTCCATGGCAATCAACTGCCAAAGCTCTCTTCTTCGGACTTGAAGCAGCAGAGTCAATAGAAGCCATCCCTCCATGGTTATCTGGCATTTGCATCTCACCATGTCCCCTGAGGATCTGCGGGAAAGAAGCAACAATACTTTCCTGGCTATAAAAATTGCTGAAGTGGAAACAGCTAGTGTCTCTTTTTAAACACTAGCATGACAAAGAGACAGTCTTTAAAAAAGAGCACGGTTTAAAAGATATTTCAGCTGGAAGGAGGTGGGTGTTTATTATGCTAAAGGGGAACTCTGCGGTTCATGGACGCTGTTCTTAGTCATTCTGAAGCCTATTAGGGGTTGGTTCATTTTCATGTCCCACAGTTATATACTGTGGTGATTTAGGGTGGGGTCAGCACAGCGAGGGTGGCCTTAGTAGAGGATGATCACTGAATGCTTCTCTCCTGCCTGTTTACAGCCAGCCTAGCACAAGACAACTTGATTCATGGAGATCCTGTAGGTTTCAGAGGTAGAAAGAGCTGCACTGAATCCAAAATCTGCTACATATTCTGTGTGCAACTCTGGCCATACCACTTTGCATCTCTGAACCTCAGTTTCTTCATCCATAAAATAGGGATAATACTATTTATTTCAGGATTGCTACAAGAAATAAATGAACTCAAACATTTAAAGAGCCCACTAGAATTCTTGAAGCATAATGAATACTTAAGAAATATTGGTTCCACCCCATGCCCCGTCACAAGTGTTTCTGCGGAAGGGCAGTGCAGAGTGCAATCTGGGGGCTGGGGACCTGGTCTACGCACTTGGGGTTTGTAGCCTTTGTACATGCACAACCCTAGGCTGAGCTGTTTACATCCTTATTTACGTTCCCAATAGGAACAGAATTATTGTTGTAAGGAAAATGTGGCCATCTTGTTTTTACTTAGGGAAAACTTATCACCATGATATAAGAATGAAAATGATATGCTTCAAAAGTATTTTTCTTTTTTTCTCACAAATTCCCTACTATTTGTCTCATTGTATTTTATTATGATTTTTTTAACCCTTGAAGGGTTCAACATTTTTCATTTTTTAGAGCCCTAAAAGACAATGAACATGGGTGAATTTTTAATGTGACCTTAAATATCTTCCTTCCCATGAACTCATGCTACTCATGAAAAAAGCTGAGGTATTCCAACCTCTGCCTAACTTGTCCGTGTTAGAGGTGTGGTAAAGCAAAGTAAAAAAGACCTTGGAAACCAGAAAGAACTGAGTTTGAATTCTGATTCCATTCTGACTCTGCCACTTCAAGGATGGATTTTTTAAATTTAAAAAAATGAGCATCTTAACGACTACAACCCAGTTGGATGGCGAGGATAAAATGAGACCATGCATGTAAAATACACAGCACATGGTAGGTGCTCGGTATAGTTTATGACACTCCCCTTACTTCCTTTGCCTTAATTGCTCTTAGTTTGATTTTCTTTTCAAATACAATTGGCTAGTGTAGGAATAAACATGACATCTTGGAAACAATTTAGGTGCAGAATTTGGTACATAAAAATGGAAACTAAATGCATGTGTTCATGCATTTGGGAGGCACTTTTTTTCTTTAAACATCTTTATTGGAGTATAATTGCTTTACAATGGTGTGTTAGTTTCTGCTGTATAACAAAGTGAATCAGCAATACATAAACATATATCTCCATATCTCCTCCCTCTTGCATCTCCCTCCCACTCTCCCTATCCCACCCCTCTAGGTGGACACAAATCACAGAGCTGATCTCCCTGTGCTATGTGGCTGCTTCCCACTAGCTATCTGTTTTACGTTTGATAGTGTATATATGTCCATGCCACTCTCTCACTTCGCCCCAGCTTACCCTTCCCCCTCCCCGTGTCCTCAAGTCCATTCTCTACGCCTGCATCTTTATTCTTGTCCTGCCCCTAGGTTCTTCAGAACCATTTTTTTAAAGATTCCATATATATGTGTTAGCATACGGTATTTATTTTTCTCTTTCTGACTTACATCACTCTGTATGACAGACTCTAGGTCCATCTGCCTCACTACAAATAACTCAATTTCGTTTCTTTTTATGGCTGAGTAATATTCCATTGTATATATGTACCACATCTTCTTTATCCATTCATCTGTTGATGGACACTTAGCCATGTCCTGGCTATTGTAAATAGAGCTGCAATGAACATTTTGGTACATGACTCTTTTTGAATTATGGTTTTCTCAGGGTATATGCCCAGTAGTGGAATTGCTGGGTCGTATGGTAGTTCTATATTTAGTTTTTTAAGGAACCTCCATACTGTTCTCCATAGTGGCTGTATCAACTTACATTCCCACCAATAGTGCAGGAGGGTTCCCTTTTCTCCACAGCCTCTCCAGCATTTATTGTTTGTAGATTTTTTGATGATGGCCATTCTGACCAGTGTGAGGTGATACCTCATTGTAGTTTTGATTTGCATTTCTCTAATGATTAGTGATGTTGAGCATTCTTTCACGTGTTTGTTGGCAATCTGTATATCTTCTTTGGAGAAATGTCAATTTAGGTCTTCTGCCCATTTTTGGATTGGGTTGTTTGTTTTTTTGATATTGAGCTGCATGAGCTGTTCATATATTTTGGAGATTAATCCTTTGTCAGTTGCTTCATTTGCAAATATTTTCTCCCATTCAGAGGGTTGTCTTTTTGTCTTGTTTGTAGTTTCCTTTGCTTTGCAAAAGCTTTTAAGTTTCATTAGGTCCCATTTGTTTATTTTTGTTTTTATTTCCATTTCTCTAGGAGGTAGGTCAAAAAGGATCTTACTGTGATGTATGTCATAGAATGTTCTGCCTCTGTTTCCCTCTAAGAGTTTGATGGTGTCTGGCCTTACATTTACGTCTTTAATCCATTTTGAGTTTCTTTTTGTGTGTGGTGTTAGGGAGTGTTCTAATTTCATTCTTTTACATGTAGATGTCCAGTTTTCCCAGCACCATTTATTGAAGAGGCTGTCCATTCTCCCCTGTATATTCTTGGGGAGGCACTCATTTTTTATCCAAGATCCCTGCATGTTTTGGTGATGTCATGTCACTTCAAATAATCATAAAGCACAGGCCTCACAAATACATACAAACCAGATATTACAACGAATTAATATACTTGGTTTATTCAGAGTGTCTATGCCTGCAGTAGGTTGATGCCAGGACAAAACCTGTATACAGCAAACCCAGGAACTTGGGCCAAGAGACAGTAGCAAATGGCTGGAGAGATGTAGAAGATGGGGAGGCAGGTGCAGAGGGAGAGCGCTACATCATGCATAACAGCTGGGCGCAGTCAAGAAACTCACCACAGTAATTCCAGTGCACGGAACTTTTGGAGGTAGATGGTAGAATGGCCATACAATAGGCAAATATCAAGAATGACCAAAGAATATGAGAAATTAGAGATAAAGAAACACTCTAAGTAGCTTCCTATGCACAAAATAACCTTCTTTTCTTTCCTTTTGGCTGGAGAATCGGGAAATAAATGCTAAAACTTTAAAAACTATGTGCAGAAGGGAAAACACGGATGTCAGCTTACCAGTCCTAACATGTTTCAAGTTCAAGATAATGCCAGATTTATCACTCTATTTGAAATAGCAAGCACATCTTCTTCTTCTTCTAAAAAGAGTGCTTAACAAATATGTAACAGTTTAGGAATTTCTATGGAAAATGAGGGAAAAGTAAAAATCTATGGAATTTAATACATGTGGTCCATCAAGATTCATTTAAAACATGCAAATAAAAGCTACAATGAGGTACCATCTCACACCAGTCAGAATGGCCATCATTAAAAAGTCTACAAATAACAAATACTGGAGAGGGTGTGGAGAAAAGGGAACCCTCCTACACTGTTGGTGGAAACGTAAGTTGGTGCAGCCACTATGGAAAACAGTATGGAGGTTCCTTAAAAAACTAAAAATAGAATTACCACATAATCCAGCAATCCCACTCCTGGGCATATTTCCAGACAAAACTCTAATTCAAAAAGATACATGTACTCCTATGTTCATAACAGCACTATTCACAATAGCCAAGACATGGAAGCAACCTAAATACCCATCGACAGATGAATGGATAAAGAAGATGTCATATGTATATACTATGAAATACTACTCAGCCATAAAAAAGAATGAAATAATGCCATTTGCAGCAACATGGATGCAACTAGAGATTGTTATACGAAGTGGGGTAAGTCAGAAAGAAAAAGACAAATACCATATGATATCACTTATATGTGGAATATAAATATGCCACAAATGAACCTATTTACAAAACAGAAACAGACTCACAGGCATAGAGAACAGACTTGTGGTTGCCAAGGGGGCGTGGTGGGGGGGAGGGACGGACTGGGAACTCGGGGTTAGTAGATGCAAACTATTACATATAGAATGGATAAACAACAATGTCCTACTGTAGAGCACAGGGAACTCTATTCAGTACCCTGGGATAAACCATAATGGAAAAGAATATAAAAAAGAATGTATATATGTGTATAACTGAGTTACTTTGCTGTACAGCAGAAATTAACCCAACGTCGTAATTCAACCATACTTCAATAAAAAAAAGATTCATTTAAAACAATTCTGGGGACATCAGTACTGTAATGGGTCCGAACTTGTTTTAAACCACTAACATTCTAACTAAACTCATAATGGAGGCCTTCGACTGAATAATTAATATCAAATATTCCAGCTGGCATCAAGGATATATTGGCTATGAGGAAATGATAAAAAGTTTGATTAAAATGGACTTTTATCCGAGGAACTAAGTGACATAAAAATGATATGGCTGTAGCATTAACCCCCTGATCTCAGCTGTTTGGCATCTTCAGGCTGTATTACATGCTAGGGCTTTTTGCATTTTTCAGGAAGTTGGAGTTGACATCTTGAGAGACATCTTAATCTCACCAAGAATTAAATTGCTGCTAATTCATCATTTTGTCCTCTGCGTTAAGAGTGCGGTGGTAGAGGGGCCAGTCAAATAGGCAGCTTACTCTACAGGGCAGGGGTAGGAGAGACTAGATTTTCAGGGACTGAGGAGAAAGGATGAGAAATTTGAATCTGGTGGGTTCAAAGAGCTCCATTGATTTTCAAAAGCATTAAACTCTGTCACATGCAGATGTGGGAGATGCGCGAAAGACAAGTTCCTCAGCCCATCTTAGCTTGCCTGCAAAGTCAGAGCAGCAGTCATAGACAGAGATGCTGAGAGGTAGCTTTTCACTGCAAGAAAGGGCTGTTCCGATAAAGTTGTGCCACAAGGAAGGTGTTGGGGAGACCGGTCTTGATTTGTAGGATCTAGATGAAATGCGACAGGGCTCCATCTAGAGACTTGCTGAGAGAAAGTACTAACTGTAATGGCCTCAAACCCTGGATGAACATTCGACCAGCTGCCAGGGCTGTGGCGAGCAGTACATATATTTTCATGAAACATCTTATTTGACAAACTGGCCTTGTGGCAGAGAGACGTACTCGATTAGGCAGTATGGAGACTTTGTCAACTTCTACAGATCCACGTAGCCAAACTTCCACCCGCACCGGACACACGCTCACACATATATACACCTGCTGACTGCTCAAGTTTTCACTGAACTCACTGAATCACGACCTCCGTTAGCTTCAGCAACGACCCGGACTGTGCCATTGGTGGAGAGCTCTGCAGAACTCGAATGTTACTGCCATCTGCTTAGCAAGGGCTAGAAAACAAGGCAAGGTCAGCAAAGGAAAATTCAATAGCTACGAGCAGAGCAGAAGATAACTGGAGATGAGAACGAGAAATCAGAGAGGGAGAGTGTCCTTAAGCAGTGAGGTAAACGACTCTGTGGATAATGTAACCTAGTGGGCGCTGTGCATGTTACTGGCTTCAAAGTTAGCCGTGCACTTGGGATGGGAGTCTTCTTGGGGCTGGGCAACGGCACAGACAGACGAGAAACCCAAAACCCACAAAGTGAACTAACTGAAACTTTAAAGGGGAAGTATGCTCTTAACGGCATGTTCTTCTGATCTGGACACGGTCCTAACCAGCACCAAAACACTGGGAACACACTTAGAAAGCGAGTTTATTCTGGGTTCCTAGGAAGCAAGCAGAAGCTGTTAGCTCCTTCTAGAGTTGCTCTTTCTACCCCAAATCAGTTCTAGTATGTTGCTTCTCATTACACAGCCATGCTCTAGCTGCTTGAGCTGTTCAGAGAGACGTTTCTTCCCCGTCAAGTAACTCATGGAATCCGGGTGACAGCACCATCAGGACCAGAAGCCACATCTGGCCTGAGCAGGCCTCTGTCCTGCATGAGTCTTGGGAAAGCGAGTCTCTCTCCTCGGGAGTGCTAATGCAGATTTCCACCAGAAAATTTATCGCCATTATTTTTCTTCTGGGTAGATATTAATCTTAATCTCAAAGAACCAAAGTACCAATTTGCAGATACTGCTTTTTCAACTCTCAGGAGTGTTCTAACAAAACAGGATTCCCTTCTTGGTAGGCAAAGTCTATTGCTTAATGTTCATCTAGCAATTACACATTAAACTGTTCATATTTCAAGGGAAGGACCCCAGGGAATGGGAAAAGAATTGATTTTATGACAGCATGGCAGAAACAGTTGAAAGGCATTACCAAGCCTGTCTGTTAGTAATTCTGTGCTGTATACAAAGATGAATAAAATACGGTCCCTGTCCTCGAAGGCACTTACACTTTAGTGAGAATGAGAAGCAGGTCAGCAAATAAGACGAGGGCATGGGATAATCGCAGAGCATGGATGTGACTCGGAGCTGGATGACCTGAGCCCCAGAAGTTAATTGTACAAACTTGCAGCCAGACTGCCTGGGTTCAAATCCCAACTCTGCCACTTCCAGCTGTTGAACTTGGGCAATTTCACTTAATCTCTCTCTGCCTGTGTCCTTGCCTATGAAATGAGGATAATAATAGGGTTGGTGTTGAGTCATAGGATTGTTGTGAGCATTAAGTCCGTCAGTGGATACAAAGCATTTAGAAGAGTGCCTGGTACATGCTAAGTGCTCAACGGGAGTTAACTATTTGGAAGTCTGGGCTTTACTGATTCCAGGGAAAAGGGACATTCTCATGGGAAAATCAATACTCTTCCTGGAAAATAGTGCCCTAAAATAAATGGTCAAAAAATCTTGGGAGGAATTGTTTCCTACAACTTACTTATATAAAAACAAATCTATTCCCATCTTTGTACCCATATATTAAAAACTTACTGTATACATGGTCCTAGGTTGGGTCCTGTTGATAGGTGTAAAAAATGATGCATATAAAACAATATCCTTTCTTCCAAGGGATTTATAATCCAATAGTGGTGGAAAGTGGCAGCAAAGAATCAATATCTAATTCAAGGTGTTTTCAATGGCTCTGGTAAAGTGCTAAATCAATGTTATGGAAGTTGAAAGAAGGAAGAGCTAAAGAAAGATGGCAGAGGGCTTGGGTTGTGGCATGGGGGCTTTGTGGTCTCTTGGAGGTAGAAGGATGGGTACGTCAAGCAGCAGCTGTAACTGGAGTCACAATAAGAGTGAGATAGGAAGGTTCATTTTGGATTCATCATCGTAGTGATGAGAACTGAACCTATAAGAATAGAGGAGGCAGCTCAGAGAGAATCCACATAAAGAAAAGGGCTGGAAAGAATAGAGACATGTGTGTGTATAACTGAGTTGCTTTGCTGTGCACCTGAAACTAACCCAACATTGTACATCAACTCTACTCCAGTATAAAATAAAAATTAGGGAAAAAAAAAGAAAGAAAAGGGCTGGAAAGAATAGATACATGTATATGTATAACTGAATCGCTTTGCTGTGCACCTGAAACTAACACGACATTGTACATCAATGCTACTCCAGTATAAAATAAAAATTAAAAAAGAAAGAAAGAAAGAAAGAAAGAAAAGGGCTGGAAGCAGAGTCCGCTGGAAGCATCAGTGACATGTTCAGAAGCCTGGGGCAAGAGTCAAGAGCTCAGTGGGTGGTGTGGAAATAGAGCCACTTTTTCCTAAAACAGGAAAATGGGAATTGGAGGAGGAAGGAGGGTTAAGGGAAGATCTTTGTTTTCTCTGATGGACTAAAGTCAAGCTCAGGGGCGGGTAGTCCTGCCACCTGAGCCCTGCTCAGCTATGAGTCACTACAGCTGTAGGCTCAGTCAGCACTGTCCAGTCCTGAGACAACAAGAGTATTTTCGCGGTATCTCAGGACTTGCCCGCACTGGTCCAGAGAGTGCTGCTGCCTCACCATATCTGTCCTAGGAGCAAGAACATCATGTCCAGCCTTGCTGGTTAACTCATACTGGGTGGGTTTCCACCACCGGGGAGACACTGGGTCTGCATCTAAGTCTTGTTGGCCAGGGGCCGTAGCCTCTTGCCTAGACCCGAGTTAGCGCCTATATCCCTGATATGGCCTCCCTATTTATAAGAATTGCTGTCTCCCAGCATGTCCACAGCACAGCTTATCATTCAGATCACTTCAGTTTGCTGTGCCCTCTTCCCTGATCATCCGGACTGCTGGTCCTTCCCTAGGAGTTGGCTAATCCTTCAGCCGCAGTTATGCCCCCTGCATATCTCCATGAGCTGCTGGCACTCCCCTTCTCCACGCTGAGGAATTCCCAGTGAACTGTGCAGCTGAGCCTATGCATTCACAGTAGTAGGCAGGGCGAGGAAAGCAATTGCCAAGGGCTTAAAGATGCAGCTGAGAGAGGGGTAGTTGACTATGTAGGGTGCCCAAGAAGCCTGCGAGAATGAGCTCTGCTGTACAGGTTTGACTCATAAAAGAAAGGAACACGTCATCCCCAGAGAGAAAATTAAAAAGAACTAACAATATAAAAAGAATCCTTAAAACATGTCAGGCAGGCTCTTCACTAAGGGTTTTGCTTGTATCCTTCGTATTTAATACTCATACAGGCGCTGTACAGAGTCCCTAATATAATCCCCAATTTGCAGATTAAAGAACTGAGCCTGGACCAGTTGGATCCTTGCCCAAGGTCACCCAGGTGAGAAGTGATGGATGGGGCTGTAATTATGGCCTGACTCCAAGTCCATGCCTTCATGTCTCCCCTTGGGAAGCATGTGTTAGTGAAGACAGAGCAAGTCTGAATTGTAGGGAGAAGTTGAGGAACTAAGGTTGAATGTCTCAAGGCTGTAAAGGGAAGGAAGTGAGATCACCTTTAGAGATTGGGCTTGGGGGGCTGAGTCATCTTTGCAGAACTTAACGGGAGCAGAAAAGGTTTGGAATGGCCACCGTGGGGAGAGTCAAGGGAGTCGACAACACGACTAAAAGGAATTCTGGCCAGCAGCAGGGGCCCAGCTGGGGTTGGATAATGTGAATTTTGTAGTGGAACCAGTGAATGCTTTTATGAGTTTCTCCAGCAACCTTTCAGCACTCACGCATGTAGGACCACAGAAGAGATGTAGAGCCTTTGTGCTCCCTCCTCAGGACTCAACACTTGATTACAAGCCCGGAAGAGCAACATCATGTGCTGATGCACTGAGCCACCTGCAGAGAAGGGATAATGGGATCCCACGGGGCTGAAGGGTGGGCCAGGTGGGAATGATGGAGGCTTCAGATGGGAGAGGAGAGAGTTCACTTGCTGAACAGACGGACCTGGAGGAGGCCTGTAAAATCAGAATGGGGCCTGCGAGAATTGAAAGAGGCTGGGAGGCTGAAGTGAAAAAGAAGCTGTTTGCAAAAATATGCACGTTGTTGTTCACACATTAGAGCAGCCCGGGAAACAGCCACTTCCCTGCTCACCCGGGGTGAGGAATAATTTGTGTCAGGCAAGAAGAAGGGGATGCTGATTTTGCTCTCTTTACTACCAGAGAGAAGTGGGGGCTGGATAGGATGCTGAAACACTGGCCCTGGGAAAAGCCTGGTGCTCGCTAACGAGGCTGTAGTACAACCACGCTCCGCTTTCCAAAACAGCACCCTCAGGAGAGAAGAAATAAAGTCATTTTTCTTCAGAGGCAGAAGATTTAAAATTGCTTAACGATAACACTTAACATCGCTTAGCCCTTAGCCTTAGGCAACCTCATAACTAGCAAGTGCTGAGAATTATCTTTTTCCTGAACTGGCTAGGGTGCTGGCTTTATTTTGTCAGGTGTCATCCAGCCTGGCAGCAGGCTGCACGGCCTGCTTGAAAATGACAAGAGTTCCATGAAAGCATAGCAGGGTGTCCCTTGACTGGGGCTCCTCCCCAACTCCATGTGCTGGGGGGCATTTTCTCTCTGTGTTGATGGCTCCAAATTTGGCATATAAATCAACACTGTTGAGTTTGTCTTAAAACTCCTGTGATACACTCCACAAACAGCATAGGAACCAAATCAGTCCATAGCATATTAAGTCCCCTATAAGGTTGGCCACTGACTTCCTGTAGATAGAATTATTCCTATTTTTAATGAAAAATTTAACTCCATAAATATTTTAAAGCTCCCCACCTCTGTGACTAAGAGGGGATCTGGTGCCTACAGAGATGTGTTCGCCTCACTCCCCTGACAAAAGGAACAGTGGAGCTGGGGTGATTCAATTAAGTGGACAGTAAAATCTCTAGGGGCGGGAGAAGACTAGAAAGCCAGGGTAAATGTCACCGGCACACAGAAGCCAGTAGCTTGTCCCCTGCCTCGGCATTCTGCATCCTGTTGGGTAAATATGGACCCCCCCTCGATGGATTAGAGCATGTTGGTGGGGATACTTTGTATATCCCCCTTAGATAATTGAGATGGAAACTCAAGTTCAAGCCCCTACATTAAAAAACCAGTGCCAGGGACGTCTCATGCATTTGTCTGAGCCTTATTTATTCTCCATCATGACTCCTTCTTGCCAGGTAGCTAAAAAGGTGTGTTAGCACGTGCAGCTCATCACTTCTACCATTGTGTTACGTGTGTGAGTGCACTGTTCATCAAAACTGTTTTCAGTCTAAGATGCTTCGCTTTTGGCTACAGTTATATTCTCGGGGCTGGCAGGATTTTGTTAATTCATATATTGCGATGATAGCTCCAGAGCCACAAACAGCATCAACGTATTGCCTCTGTCAAAACACTCCCTCCACAGTGTTTAATCCTAAAATAGATGTGTTTAGAGTCAGCCATGGCTGAGCATTTCAGGGCTTATTCATTAAAAGAAATAGGAGTTGGAAATTCAGAGGACTTTATGTTAATCATTACTAATCTAAGCACTGGTTGCACTCTCACAAAAAGTTGTTTTGCTGCCTCCTGTCCTAGATGGTGGGTCCTTGTCTAGGTGTCTAGAGCCACGGCATCCCCAGTCTCCAGATTCTCAGGGCCTGATGCATAGTAGATGATCAGTAGATACTTGGGGAAGGAGTGAATGAGTGAAATTTGTTGAATTTCTCTACTTATAAATGCTATTTCTGTGCTTTTGATTTGTACACACACACAAAAAAAAAATCCATTTCCGCAGTCTGAGTACGAGTTGGCCAGAAAGACATTAAACTGTTTCCAGTTTTCCTTCTTCTTCCTATCCTAAGAATACAGTACTTTCCATCTGCCTTAACCACAATTTCCATGCACTTCAATACCGAAAGCCAGAAATTTTATATTTAAAATGAATTTTGGAGACTACTTCTATTTTTTAAAATGAAAACAAAATACTAAGCCAGGGAAAAAATAAGGAGAGGAAAGAAATCAAGGATGAGAAAAATAACTATGAGACAACATATAAAATGGGAAAACGGAGATAACTGTACAGGAGCTTTAAAAATATTTTATTTTGGGTATCCTGCCCAATCAGTGTTCAAAATTGGTTCTCTGCTAGATTTGAGATTTTATTACTTTTGAAAATCAACATACTATTTATAAGAGCAAATGGTCACTTGGGCTATGCCTGTTGTAATATTCGGGCTGTTATTTTTGTCATTTCACACGCAGAAATATAGCCAACATGCAACTCAAAACGGTAACCCAGCTCTGAGTTAGCACTTTAACAATTCAGTATGATGATAGAAAAGCTCTGCTTAGGGTCCTCCCCACCACCCCCCTCTTTAAAAGCAGATATTCTGTAACATTTTAGTTTTCTGCCTGGCATTAACCTTTCTTTGTTTTTTGTTTTCAAACTCACAAATTCTCACACTCTCAACTCACTCAACTCCCATAGTCACTGCACTGTATGTCATCTTGGAAAGGTTTCCTCTTTGTCATGTGCCATTGATTACAGACTAAAATTATTCTTCATCTCACAGATAAGAGCACAAACCTTTGAGAATTGTATCTCATTTTCAGGGGTGTCTAGTTACAGCATAAGTGGATCCTGTTAGGCCAGAATCACCAAGTGAACTTTCCCACGCAGCTGTCTTTTCCCCACACTGTGTCGGTGCCTCTCAGCAATATTTGCTTATTGCCCAAAGAACACGGTCATGTTCTAAATCAAGCAAAGAACCCCTTTCCAGGTTCATATTTCTCTCCTGCTTTTTAACACCCACATGAAGCTCCAGGGTTAAGGCTGGCATGCCCTTCCTTGTGGGTAATTCCTAGGACAGAGGATTTACTATTTCATTGTCCCTAAGCTGGGTACAGGCTGTTCAATACCATGTTTATAGCAATGGCTTAGGATTTCCATTCAGAATCCAATATTCTTGCTGACATGTTCAATTGCAATGATATACTATTTTCTTCCCTTAAAAAATAACCCACAAGTGTTTCAATTATTAGCACAGTTGTGAAGATGGCACGAGGGTTGTGGCAGATGCAGTAAGGCAAAATTATAACATACTCCCCATTTCAGAGCCAGATTTCTATTCCATGTGTATTTTCTGAAGACTTTATGTGCGGGTGGGATGGTGAGGGGAGACCCCTCAGTGATCTACCTGGGTAAAGAGGCGTACTGTCTCTCCATCCCCTCAAAGCGGAGGTTGTGTGCATTCCCATCTGGACCCTTTCCAGACACCTGTGGAGAGAAAAGTAATTAGAGATGAAGATCCATTATGCACCCTGGTTACTGACAATGCATCTCAAAATTGTAATCACTGCACAAATGCTGCTGCTGCCTGCCAAAAATTAACCACGGGAAATCAGGCAAGAACTCAGCATCGTTATAGGAATTGATGATCGAGCTACAAACATGGCATTTAACGACAAAGTCACTTCTTTCGAAAAAAGGGTCATTGTCAAACTGACTCCCTCCTGTCACCATGCCAGGGATATTCTGTAGATTGTTAAGAGGGCTTTTTTTTTTTTCTTTCAAAATGGCTTTAGTTTGCAGAACAGCTTTAGACTGGCAGGAAAATTGAGAAGATAGTACAGAGGGTTCCCATATAGTCTGCACCCAGTTTCCCTATAACTAACATCTCATATTCCTATGGTATATTTCTTACAATTAATAAATCAATATTAATACAGTATTGTTAACTCAAGTTCATAGTTTATTCAGATTTTATCTATTTTTTTTTTCTGTTCAGGATCCCATTCAGGACACCATATTACATTTAGTCATCATGTCTCCTTAGGCTCCTCTTGGCTGTGATAAGAGTGTATACTTTCCACGAAACCTTTCTTTACTACCTGGGATCGGTGGCAAGCAGCTACCTCTTCCACAGCTTCTACGAAGCCCTCTCTGATCACCTGAGCCTCACTGAGCCTGCTCCCTTATAAACAAACACAGAGAAGTGACAAACTATTTTCAATCTAGTGTTGGTCTTTATTGGTTTTTGTCCCTTCCTATGTACTTCCTGTGTTCACCTCTCTTCAGGTCTCTTCCACCAGCCTCTGAGATTCTGATGGGCACTGAGTGACTGGCCCCAGTAGGTTCTCAATAAAGTGTGTTAGTGCCATGAATCTAAAGACTTTACATATAGTCTTTCTGTATCTATCATACCAACTAAAGACACATATGGGATGAACATGGTATTTGAAGGTACTTGGTGACCGATCAATTCCTCACTTGTTCCCGTCAACAGGTGGTTTATGGCCACTCTTGTGCTAGGGTAGCTCTCATATAATGGGCATGGAAGGGGTAAATAGAAAACCTGGCCTCTTATAATGGAGGGGAAGGGAGAGTTTGCTAATAAGCATAGGAAGTAACAGTGTCAAGGTTGTAGAGGAAATTTTTCTGGGTAGTACTCAAGCTGGAATTTATTTTCCTCCTAGGAAAAGTCCCAGCTCTCTATGCAACCACCATCCCAGCTTGGGTGGTGTGTGTAGGGAGGGTTTGTCAGGGGAGGTGTTGCAAAACGAGAATATATGCACATTTAGAGTTAAGAAAGACTATTCCTGGTGTCACATTATTACAGGAGGCCCTTAGGAGTGTGCCCTGTAACACCTCTTTATATTTCACCAATACATGGAACAGGAGCACCTGGCATTATCTGAGAGGTTGACAGCCCAATAGCTACCTAGGTAGGATGAAGATTGCACTTACAGCTTTAGAAGCAACTACAGAGAGACAGAATTTTCTGCATTAGGATAAAGCCCTGATTTAAACTGCTAACCTTTTTAACAAAAACTAGGGGCAAGGATGGTGTCAGACAGTTAGGGGATAAATAAATGGCACAGAAAAGGAAGCGATGGATAGAAGTATTGTCCCCAGTCACTCCTATCTAAGGTTTGTTTTGTTTTTGACCTATTTTTTTATGGAGGGAGAATTAATGTAAATACCAGAAATATGTTGAAGATTACTAATTGTGGTTGTTATAAAAACATCATGCTTCATTGCTGTAGATATAGAAGAATAAGGAATGAGGTGGGTCTTTTAGGAGACTGTGGGTAAAATAAAAATTAAAAAAAAGAAAAACATCTTATTTATGTATCCTTAGTATGGCTTTAGACATTTACAACTAATTTTTTTCACGTGGCCACAAAACTCCAAGTTAATACTTTCAGGGCCGTTATCTGAACTGGCCTGGCCTAATGACAGCAGTCAACATTCTGGTATCTCAGGAGGCAGCGCCCATGTGCTGTGGTTCTTCTGGTAAGCTGCTGGCATGCTAGATTCTGTGAAATGTAGGATGATCCTTATCCTTAAGCAACTTTTAGTCTTGTTGGGAAAACAAGGATCAGAAATGAAATAATTAAAGAGTGATGTAGGACAATGCATGAACCAATGTCATTCAGGATGTTACTAGCAGAAGCACAGATGAAGGTGTTTGGAAAGACTTCATGGAAGTAGAAGAGCGAAGGCCAGGTTTCAAAAGATGGATGGCATGCTTATACATCAAAAATTATTCTGTTCTTGAAAACAGTATGGAGGTTTCTCAAAAAAACTAAAAATAGGGTTACCATATGATCCAACAATCTCACTCCTGGGCATACATCTGGATGAAAGCTCTAATTCAAAAAGATACAGGCACCACAGTGTTCACTGCAGCACTATTTACAATAGCCAAGACATGGAAGCAACCTAAATGTCCATTAACAGATGAGTAGATAAAGAAGATGTGGGGTGTGTGTGTGTGTGTGTGTGTGTGTGTGTATACATATATATACATATATCTATATATGCATATATACATGTATATATATATATGGTGGAATATTACTCAGCCATAGAAAAGAATGAAATATTGCCATTTGCAGCAACATGGAAGGACCTAGAGATTATCATACTAAGTGAAGTAATTCAGACAGAGCAAGACAAATATCATATGGTATTGCTTATATGTGGAATCTAAAAAAATGATACAGATGAACTTATTTAGGAAACAGAAACAGACCCACAGACATAGAAAACAAGTTTATGGTTACCAAAGGGGAAGGAGGGGAGGGATAAATTGGGAGTATGAGAGTAAAATTGATAAACAACAAGGATTTGCCGTATAGCACAGATTCAATATCTTGTCATACACTATAATGGAAAAGAATCAAAAAAAGAACATAGATATACACATATATATGTATAACCGAATCATCATGCTGTACACCTGAAACTAACACAATATTGTAAATCAACTATACTTCAATTAAAAAATTATTCCATTCTTCACCAATTGTATATGTATTTGTGTGTTTAATACTGCAGCATCTTTAATACAATCGTTCAATTGGTAATTACTGAACACCTTCTGTATTCTAATGCCACACTAGGTACCACTTTCAAAACAATGAACAGAGGCTTGATTTCTTCATTGCTTTAAATATAAAAGAGACAGGCCTGCAAACAATTACAGTACAATGAGATCACCGCTGGAGTGTCAGTCTGAAGGAGGTAGTGGGAGTCTGAAGGAACAGATACCAGAGTCCACCTGGGAGAGTTGAAGACAGCTTCATGTGGGTGTTGAAGCTTCATCTAAAACTTGAATATGAATGAGGAGGAGTTTGTTAGGAGAAGGAGGGGGTAGGAGAAGCAGGAGAAGGCATTATCAGTAGACAGAACGAAAGTGAAACAACATGGAGGCATAAAAGGAGCACTGTGTTCCCAGGGAATGTCAAAATTTGGTAAAAGAAGAAACAGAGGCTCTAAGGAAAAGGATATTAGTAACAGTAGCAACAATATCAATGGTGCTACTATTATGGTTACAACAATATTATTGCCACTAGTGCAATTTTTTTTTTTATTAGTTTCTGCTTTATAACAAAGTGAATCAGTCATACATATGACCGCCTGGAGGGGTGGGATGGGGAGGGTGGGAGGGAGGGAGTGCAATTTTTTAAATTTTATTTTTTAGAGAAGTTTTAGGTTTGTAGCAAAATTGAGAGGAAAGTACAGAGAGTTCCCATATATATCATAGATCATCCTTTTGGTGTCATATCTAAAAATTCATCACCAAACTTAAGGTCATTTGGATTTTTTCCAATGTTATCTTCTAGGAGTTTTACAGTTTTGCATCTTACATTTAGGTCTGTGATAATTTTTGTGAAGACTATAAGGTCTGTGTCTAGATTCTTTTTTTCTTTCTTTTCTTTTCTTTCTTTTTTTTTTTTTTTTTGCATGTGGATGTTCAGTGTTTCCAGCACCATTTGTTGAAAAGACTATTTTTGCTCTATTATATTGCTTTTGCAACTTTGTCAAAGATCCGTTGACTGTGTTCCTGTGGGTCTATTTCTGGGCTCTCTATTCTGTTCCACTGATCTATTTGTTGATTTTTTCTCCAATACCATACTGTCTTGATTACTGTAGCTTTATAGTAAGTCTTGAAGTTGGGTAGTGTCTGTCCTCCAACTTTGTTCCTCTCATTCAACATTGTGTTGGCTATTCTGGGACTTTTGCCTCTCCACATAAACTTTAGAATCACTTTGTAACTTGCTGGGATTTTGATTGGGAGTACATTGAATATATAGATCAAGCTGGGAAGAGCTGACATATAGACAATATTGAGTCTACCCAAGAACATAGACTATCCAACACGGACTCTCCCTACATTTTTTAGTACTTCTTTGATTACTACAATTTAACACTTATTTGGCCCTTATTGAATGCCAAGTACAAGGCTAAATGTTTTATTTGCATTAGCCCATTCATTCCTCCCAAATATCCCCAATGGTTGCCCAATTTTGCACATGAGAAAACTAAGCAGTTGCCTAAGGTCATACAGCTAGGACACGGCATATCTGAGACAAGGTTCAGGTCTGTCTGATCCCAGAGTCCAAGCTCTGGAGAAAGTGCCATGGACTGGATTTTGGAGGAGCTCATGCCAAGGAACTTGATTTTACCATTAGTTGATGGTGAACCCACTGAGAAGTGATATTCCATAAGTGATAGCTCATATTGAACAGTCAGAGAGATTATTCTTGCCATAGTATGGAGGTTCCCGTGACAGTCTAAGTCAGAGATGATAAAGGCCTAAACAAGGGGCTATTCAAAAGGATGGAGACAAGGGAGCATCATAAAGATGTTAAAAGGGTAAATTTAATACAACTGACTGAGAATTAATGGGAAGGATGTGTCTGGAATCATGCCTAAGTTTCCAAACTTAGCAGCTAGGTGAATTTGATAACTGTTGCCAAGATGGGACTAAAAAAAGAACAGATTTAGGGGGTAGGGGTAGGGGTTGGAGGAGGGAACACTTAGATATATTAAGCTTGAGTTGGGACATCCAATGGAAATGTCTGAGAGATAACTGAGTATAAAATTTTGCGATGTAAAAGAAAAATCTGGACTAGAGATGTAGAATTGAGAAACATTCAGCCTATAGTTGGTACCTGAAACCTTGGAAAAGAATTAGACGGCCCAGGAAGAATCTACAGGGACAGAATAGAAGAAAAGACATGTGATGAAAAGAGAGAATACCAATAATAATCTTAGAAATACCGTAATTTAAGGGGCAGGCAAAAAAAAAAAAAAAAAAGTTAAACCCAGGAGGGAGTATGAGTAAAAGTTGTTGGTCAAGAAGAGAGCAAGGAGAGAACGTTCACAGGAATTAAGGGAAAAGAATTCCACGAAAGAGGGAGTGGTTCACAGTGTCAAAAGCAGCCAAGAGCTTCAGTAAGACAAGATCTGTGGCTTATATGGTGTGTTGGCGAGCTTACTCGATGCTCCCTCCTTGTCGAGGGTCACTCTGAACCACAGAGCCTGGAAAGCTGAAAACTACCTTTCCCAGAATTCCCTTGTAGTCAATGTTCTGGGTGTGATTTAAGGTGGTCCATGTCATTTGAGAAATGGAGTTGAGGCACTGGCGAAGCTTCCACTGTTGATTCTGGCAAGAACATCCAAACGTGTGCTTGGTTTTCCCATGGCAGTGTTAGCAGATGTGCCAGCACTAGTTTCTGGGGGTGGAGTGTAGCTTTCATAGCTAGCTTTGGAGCTGGTGGCACTAAAGGCGAATTCCTGTTTGTGGCACCTTCCTAATTATGGTGGCTTCTGATATAGGCATTATTGTGTGGCTTGTGGAGCCAAAACCTTCCTCAAAGAAATGGCAGAACTCCCTGGGTAGCCTAGTTCTGTTGTGTGGCTTGGGAACTCATTCCTGAAATCTTATCTAAAAATTTGTTTCCTAGCCTTCCTTATGGTTCTGTAAGCCTGTTAATATGGTGTAATAAATTTGTTCCTGCTTAAACTAGCTAGAGTGTATATTGTTCTCTGCAACTGAACATTGACTGATAGAAAGTCTGTAAAAGGGTATGTGGGAATTGGCAATGAGAGGTTGCTTGGTGCTTTATTGAAAGCCAGACTCTATGGTGTTGAAAATCTTTACAGTTTTCTAATAAATAAACACCCACTGGATGCACTGTCTTATGCTATCACGTTCAGAAAATGAGATTAATACTTTCAAGTAAATAAACATTTGTTAGTGACTCTAAATATTAGAGCCGTATGCTAAGTACTCTAAGACCCAGAAATGAGAAAAGTCATTTCCTGCTCAGGGGCACACGGTTGGTCAAGGGAGATGATAGCAATACATTTGTGTTCCATTATTTAAAAAACAGATTTACCTGTTTTTTTCTCCCTAAGTCACCCAAAGATGACCTCTGTTAACATTTACAAATATGTACATATTTTAATGGTATATAGAATTTTTTCCCAACTATTTACTACTGGCATTTTCCTGTGCTAGTAGATATGTTTCCACAAACGTGAATTTTAATAGCTATATAAGATTTATGGATAAATCATAACTTATCTAATCTCCTCCTGTAATTTGGTCACTTCTACTATCCCAATCAGAAATGGTGGCAATACAGATTATTGTGTTGGGGACAAAGATTCTTACAAATAGCTGTGAGCTGAAAGTAGGAAACTGCAGCTAGAGGGTTGCCAAAGAGAAACTAATTATAAGTTTTAGTCGGGTCCTTAGGAAGTCAAGCCAATTTTGGAGGGAGTGAGGGGAGAGAGAACTGGCAGAGGCATTTATAAGCTCATTTCTCATTTTGCTCTGTGCTCAACAAGACTCAGAAATGCGTCTCCTTGAAGAACTCCTTATTAGGTAATGTCTCTCATCACAAAAACATAAGGTCAGCGGCTTTGATCCAATTAATTTTTTTTAAAAAGCCCTTTATCTCACTTGGTATCATGCAGGTTTTTTTTTTAATGTAATGACCTAAATATACATCTGATAGGAATAATCTTGACTTAAGCTGTAACAGAAACATAGTCTTTTCCACAACAATGTAATGTTAGAACTTATGCTTGGATTTGGGGCATATTTATCTCTCTACTGCTCAGGAAGTGAAACTTCAGAGAGCTTATTCAAAACAACTTGAAAAGCTCATACCTTGGTATGCCTTGCACATGGCGATCTTCTTTGTTTGGATTATGACAGTTTATGACAGCCTATCAGGAGGGCTTGGTGTTTGGGGGTGGGGGGCGAGCAGGGGGGATGTTGAATTAAGATGCTTTTAGTCCATGGGAGTTCTCCCAATTTCATTCACTCAGTGCCTGCTGGCTGTGGTGTTAAGAGCCTTGTTAAAATAAAGCTATTAGTCTTTTCTCTACAAAAGCAAGGAGCTTGCCACTTACACTCAGTGTTCCTTAAATTAGTGCGTATTTCTAGCCTGGCATTGCAAGAATCAGCAGTTTCATAAAGCAATATACTAAAGAGGCCATTTAACACCCCTGTTTCCCCCATTTGCAGATTAATGGAAGAGGGGAAGATTTAATGCCCTTTCAAACATTTTTAAACAATTCATTAAAATTAAAGGATAAATCAAATATCTGATGATAAAAAGCGGAAACAATTTAAAATTAACATGTTTTCCTATTCCTACAGGTCAGGACACATTTTTGCCAATGTTGTAATTTATGTCCCATAAGTCAATTTTCCTGAGGAAATTTAAAAGCTGCTGTGATGGAAAGGCTGTGCAAAGGTGCAATACAGCTTATTCACCTATACATAACATCCTCACTTACAAATATGTCTTACTCAGACCCATTACCCAAAAATGAGTTTCATGCTGCCAGACACATCATAAGATTAAAATGCAAAGTATAAAAATGTAGAGGCCATTTTAGGAAATATGCCTTTCATTTCAAGTTGGTATCATGACAGATATTTTTGAGCAGTTTCCAGAAGCTTCCTTTTAATTACATTGCTTTTACCTAGCTATAGGTTTGGCTGGAAGGTTTTTAAAGGAATCAACTCAATAAAAACATCTAAAAAGTTATAAACTTGGCTTTGAGAATCTTCTAATATTCAGACACTCTTCTAAAATGCTACATGTTTGGAGGAAGGGCAACTGACAATATTCCATCTAAACAAAAAGAAACTAATTAAAATAAGCTGCTTAATTATTTCCCTTTTACAATGTGAAGTATATTATTCCTGAGATATGTATTTACAAATATGCTATCTAGAGAAGCAAAAGTACACACACTCATTCAAACCATTATTTCTGAAGTGTTTATTTTCTCTAATTTAATTTCAGTAATTTTGTCAAATAACTGGGTATTCAGCTTATAGACTTGCTTAGAACATCTGCTAGTTTAGAAAATACAGCAAATAAAAATATTTTTAAAATAACTCTTGGATAAGTCTTTTAACCATTTTGTGCCTGTATTTTCCTCCCTTGTAAAATGTTGGAGTTAAAACATAGATCCTTAAAGTCTCTTCTAACCTACACACATTTATAAAACTTATCTTGTATATAGTTTCCACATTATGTTAACCAATTACACCTTATTAATATAATAACTATATGTGTGCACATAGTTATTTTAAAGCTGAATGACAAAGATAGCAAAGCAATCTGCAACATTATAAAGTTATAACACATTTATTGGGCTTTAAGCATTAAATTTCATGCTAGCACCATCCAAGTTCTAGCCATATACATATACATATGTACACATATACATATGTACACATTGGGCCACAGCCTGAATGATCTCTCTTCTGATTATCTTTGGAGAAAATAAAATCAGACATCTCCTGCCCAGCTCTGTTTGTGTCTGGGCCTAAGATACAGTTACCATAGAAACTATGATTGTGGATACAATTTACAAACTTGGCTTCATCTATCAGATGCACTTTGCGTGTGAGTGTATGTGTGTGTGTGCGTGAGTACATGTGTGCATATGTGTCTTGCCAATAAGCTTGAAGAGCAAACTCTGGCTCTACATCTTTAATTAAAGAGCCAGACACCACTCTTCATTTCCTTTTCCCATCTGTCTACCTACAAAAAGAGATCTTGTAACACTGACTGACATATAAACTCTTAGTTGGCAGAAGACAAAGGTCTGATGAAAAGATGAAAAAAAAAGGTATTAGGAAAAGCATTCCCCAAGAAACCTGTCTGTTCACACCTGTCCTGTATTTTCCAGGAACAGAATAAAAGGACTTTGGTGGAGTTTTGGTTAGTTACAGTAATCACTAGGTTCTAATATCTAGTACTTATTGAATTTGGTTTCCAATTGTTTCTTGGATATAATATGTGAGTTATTTACTCCTCTGCTGTTTTAGTTTATTGTACTCTGTGACAACCTTCTTTACACATCCTAAAAGAAACAAAGTTGACCTTCAAAATATGACTAAATCTTAAAATGATAATAGTTGTTCACATTATTCCTTATGAGTTCATACTATCTCTTCTAACTATTAAGTCTTATAAAGGATATTCATTGACTAAAGCTCTCTAGCATATTTAAAATATACTTGCATTTATAAAGACTAAACAATGTAAATAAATATATGCAAAATTTTAAGCTCTTCAGAATTTTTTTAATAGTTTAGTCAGTGGGCAAGTTCAAATCACTCCCATTATAGTTACTAGAAAGAAAAGATTCTCTGGAACACTCTACAATCAGTATCATGAGTTAAAATCAATGTGACCATTTCCATTTCTGCCTCATTTTACACACGAGGAAACTAGAGTTGAGAGGATGTTAAAGCAACTTGCCCAAAGGGTCATACAGTGGCAAAACAAGATCCAAACTGAGATCTGCCTGACCCCAAAGTAGTGCTTGTCTCACTCTTAATGCTGCCTCATATGTTAGAAGGGATCATTATAGTTACTGTTGCTCTATTTCTTAAACAAAGAACTGAGGCATCAGACTTGAAAGTTCAAATAAACCTATGTTGGCAGTGAGATGGAATACATGAAATTATGACTGTCTGTGAGCATTCTGAATGTGCTTATGGTCATCACAGCCATACCGCTGAACCCCAATTGCCTAGTGATATTTATTTAAAATAGCTGGAGGGGGCTTCCCTGGTGGTGCAGTGGTTGAGAGTCCGCCTGCCGATGCAGGGGACACGGGTTCGTGCCCCGGTCCGGGAAGATCCCACATGCCATGGAGCTGTTGGGCCCGTGAGCCATGGCTGCTGAGCCTGCGCATCCGGAGCCTGTGCTCTGCAACGTGAGAGGCCACAACAGTGAGAGGCCCGCGTACCGCAAAAAAAGAAAAAAAAAGAAAAAGTAGCTGGAGGCATTAATATACGTATACATGTTAATTTTTTGTTATAGCGAAAATAATTTTTAATAAAAATAACTTTTAATAAAATGTTATTTTTATTAAAATATCCTGCTGTATTACCGTGTTTTTTTTCAGTATTCATGAATGGTGTCAGTCTATTAATTTGGTTTACACAAGACATCAGATTGCAAGCTTCATTAGAATTGAGACAATGCCTCTTTTTTGAGCCATTACATTCTCAAGGCCTGGCATATCACCTTGTTCATTAATATTTATTGAGTCAATGAAACAGAAGTCTCAAACATCTACTCAGTAGCAGTTAACACAAAAAATTAATCTGTTTCCCTAATGGCTACATAGTTTTTTGAACCAGACCTGTTAAATAATAGGATACATACTATCAACATGTTTTTAAGGAAGTTTTATGGCATCTGTCCTTAGGTTAAGTCTTATTAAGACTGCACCTTTCAAGCTCTTTTGTTAATTTATTTATTTTTGGCTGTGTTGGGTCTTCGTTGCTGCATGCAGGCTTTCTCTAGCTGCGGTGAGCGGGGGGCTGCTACTCTTTGTTGGGGTGTGTGGGCTTCTCATTGCAGTGGCTTTTCTTTGTTGCAGAGCATGGGCTTCAGTAATTGTGGCACACAGGCTCAGTAGTTGTGGCTCGTGGGCTCTAGAGTGCAGGCTCAGTAGTTACGGCACACGGGCTTAGTTGCTCAGCAGCATGTGGGATCTTCCCAGACCAGGGCTCAAACCTGTGTCCCCTGCATTGGCAGGCGGATTCTTAACCACTGCACTACCAGAGAAGTCCCAAGCTCTTTTGTTTATTTAGTCCAGATTTATTTTCATTTCTTTAAAAACAAAAAACAAAAAACAACCTAGAAACATTCTTATAGTTGAGATTTAAACTTGAATCTGGAGTATAAATCAAAACCATTAGGTGGGCCTCTCTGGTGGTGCAGTGGTTGAGAGTCCGCCTGCCGATGCAGGGGACATGGGTTCGTGCCCCGGGCCAGGAGGATCCCACATGCCGTGGAGCGGCTGGGCCCGTGAGCCATGGCCGCTGAGCCTGCGCGTCTGGAGCCTGTGCTCCACAACGGGAGAGGCCACAACAGTGAGAGGCCCGCGTACCACAAAAAAAAAAAACAACAACAAAAAAACCCATTAGGAACCTTAAGTATGTAATTGCTTAGAAAAGATTCTACTAGCTCAAAAATAATACTAGTACACTAGTAGGGGAAGCTTATCTGATAGAATAAATTACTGGGCACACTGGGAATAATCACTGTTGATCTAAACATGTACCTCAACGTGCAGCTTCACAAAGTTACCAGACCCATGCTACCATTAATGCTGGAATCAGACACACAATAGCCCTACATTTATATTAACCAAATTATTTTGCAACCGACTGCTATACCAGCAGAATTCAGTTCTAGGAAGATGAATGAAGACCAGAGGAGGAGAAAGGAAGAACTAAACAGATGACTTTCTGAAAAATTGATGCTCTTGTGTCAAAACCTAATTTGAACAATGAAACCAAACACACACACCCTGTCAATGGTTTTCTATTAACTAGTGAATAAAGTCTCTCAGTAACTGACAGCCATCTAACTTTCCAGCTTTGTGTTGTTCCTGTCATATATGCTCAACGATCTGATTGCACTGGGCATTTTATGGATCCCAAGAATGCACTTTTGTGCTGATGGCAAGATGTCTACTTCTGTAGTTTTGGTAGCTCTTCCAGCGGTCAAGTTAGTGCCTTAAACATGGCAAGGGCTCAATAAATGCTAATTGAGTGAATGAATGAAGCAACAAATGTTGCTCTGATTGGTTGTATTCACTGCTGTGAAGGGACAAGAAGAGGTGAAGGTAGCAGTGGGTAAGAAAAACAGATCTTGTAGAAGGTGGTGAGAACATTAAAACAGTGATAAACAGAGAAGAAAGCCTTGAAAAGGGGTGTAGACAGGGAAAAGGGAAACAAACAAACAAAACCCTGAGAAACAGAGAAAAGTTGCAAAAAAGGAAAGGGAACTATGGAATGAAAATAAGCTAGGTTATTGCAAACTATTCTCATTCTCAGCATACAGGTAATTCCTGTCCTAAGTTTCCATTAATCAAACTCTTGGACCAATCAGAAGAGTCCATTCCCCTACCAGGCTAGGTAATAGGACTTTGTTCTTCTGATTAGATGTATAGCATCTTACTTTCAAACTCTTTAAAATGTGAACATTTTAAGTCAACATTTAAAGTTGGATTTGATATAATCATTTAATTGGGCATTGATTCATCTACACAGAACTCATTACTGAATTCTTCAATTTCATCAACATAATTTCTTTCCAAATTATCTTTTATCTAGATGCGAGAAGTCCAAATGCTGTGAAAACTTTGCCAAAATAAAAAGCTTTTAGATTTCTAATGCTGGCTGGACACAAACCCATGGAAGAGAGCTGAAGAATCACGCATGCTTGCCAACTGCCACATACGACTGCTTTTCCCATAATTAATGTCATTCTTGCTGTTCAAGTACCATTTTTAATAATTTCCATTAATAGAGGAAGTTTCTGCAGTAATCTTTGCATGCTGAAAAACCACTGTGGCTTCCATACACATTTTAACCTATATAATGACAATGAGTGAAAAGGGGATGGTTAGAGATATTACTGTAACCCAGAGCTGCATTTGCTTGGTCATCGTTTTCAACCTCCAAAAACTGTCCAAAGGGCTTAGACCTTGGTGCTTAGAAATCAGGTCCGGTGCTCTGATTTTGATAGCACCGGACCATATGAATTTATACCCAGACGAGAAAGTGTATAAAATGAGTGTATTGAACTATTCATCTACCGAAAAATAAATGCGGAAAGAGAGTATTTTTAAAAAGACAATAACAAAAGATGAGCAGATGTAAATATAAGCTCAGGTCCTGTAAAATAAGATAATTGTATCATACTTGAAGTTGAAGCTTCCAGTAAGAGGAATTGATAGACCAGCTGCAAATCATACCCCAAACCTGCCAATTCACACTGCTTTTTAGTACGCTGCTGCAAAATCAAGAACTCAGCTTAGGATATAAAATGGTGCAAATATATAGAGAACAACAACAACAATAAAAATCGGCTCAAGTTTCTTGTAGGAGCCAAGAAATGAACGTAGCATGATGGCACCACAGTAGTCCCATACCAGGGAGGAGGCACCGAGTGGTTAAAGAGGTCCTAGGGGTCCTTTCCTGGGCTTCCCTGCATGCTGAATACTGACACTACAATGAGGAGTTTTGATACAGGAAGACCAGTACCAAGATTGTTTTCCCCTCTGTTTCTAAGCTGCTTTGGAAATAGCCGAAGTCTACATCAAAGCTTCATCTCCTTTGCCTAAGATGGCTTTAGAAACACTCCACCTGAGCCACGTCTAACCTTCCTCTGCCTTCTCTGTGAAGTCCACCCAGCAGAGATCTGACAGTGCCACTGGAGCAGGAAGCACTCACTCTGCGTGATGACCTGGGGGGGGGAGGGGCTGAGGTTTGGAGACTGTGTTCAGTGACCTGATTCAAGCTTGAGAACCGGGTACCAAAGTTGCTGAGGGAATAGTACAGAAACAATACTTGTGTGGGGGCTTTCGTAGCCATTGTTAAAATAAAAAACAGCTGGTCATTAATTGTGACAACTGTGCTTCCACCTGGTAAAAAATCTGGGCGGACAGGGCGATCAGCAAGGGCTGGCTTTGGGGCTTGGATGCTGATGGGCACCTGACCCTGGGCTTGGCGGGGCTGTGCACACATCTACTCTCGAGGCCGACCCTTCGCGGGCCAATATTAATTTTCAAAATATCTGTCCTGTTTGTAAATGTGCTTGCTGTCTAGTTCCTACACACATTTAGAATGAATATCAACAGATACGATATCAATAAAGGATTTTACAATGATCAAAGGATGTTCTCATACATCATCGGACTCATCCATGCCACTACACTGACCAAGAGAAAGGCAGGTGTTGCACATTCCTTGTAAGACTATTTGCTCAAAGAGGGAGGCACAACAGTAAGACAATCCTAAAAAAGCACCATCATTCCTACAGTGCGCCATGTCCCTCCATTCTAACCGGAAACTGACTTGCAAAAAGAGTTTCTAATTGGACACCGAGAGGCCATGGTCCCTATAGCCTGCACAGCTTGTGGCGTGGTGGTCAGGAGCACCTACTCTAGAACAGACTGGCTGGGCTTGAATTCCATTATCTGCTGCGTGACCTTGAGCAAGCTAACTTCTGAGCCTCAGTTTTCTCACCTGTAAAACAGGGCTAATAACAATACCCACCTCAGATGGTTACTGTAAGGACTAAATGGTATGAGGCATGTAAACCACATAATACATGTCTTACATATAGAGTCTACTTATATGTTCAATAAATCAGAGTTGTTCTTATTGTTGCTGCAGTTACAGTGAACCTGACCTTTCTTCTGGTAAGAAAAATACCTGGAGAGAATCTCTTTCCTGCTCTGTAGGGGTCATTTCCATGATCCTCTGACTTGCCCTGGCTAAACTAATGGAAGCTTCTTCAGTACTACTGTTCCAAAAACAGTTCTGGGAAAGAGAGTAAGAGAGTGAGTAGAGAGAAAAAGAAAAGAGAGAGAGAGAGAGAGAGAGAGGGCGCATGCAAGGGAACACTCTTACTTTCTCTTGTAAAAGAGCCTCTTTTCTGCATTTTATCTATCTATCTATCTATCTATCTATCTATCTATATACACATATATATATAGGACGAGTGGCTGGAATGATATGTCACATTTAAAAGGGTGATATATATATGTATGTGTGTGTGCATATTTACATGTATGAATATGTATATATATTTATACACACATACATATAATCATCTTACTACTCTACACAGGAACTGCTCAATGACTAGGATAAAGTTTAAATTCCTGAATATGACATCCAAGCCTTTCATAGTCTACTGTTGTTATCAGTATCATCATCATGTTTGCAGTCCCATTTCCAGCCACTTCATCCTTACATACCCTACATGTGCCCTTCTCCACCATTGGTCCTTCCCTGACCCCCATGCACGCCCACATTTCCATACCCAGCCTCAGCTTTTCCCTTTGCCCTTTTCTCCCACTACCAAGTCCTCTGGGAAGCTCTTCAACAGAGCTAGTCACTTCCTATTTTCCAAGAGTCTGGATTATATCTTTTAAATTAACTATCTAGATTATTATTTTAAAATGATCTTGTACAATGATCTTTGTTAACACTTGTTGTCCTGCACATACTTCATGCTCAATAAAGGCCGGATGATGAAAAGAATGAACCACTTAAATGAAAAAAGTAATCTTGAAGGTGAGATGTAACATAGGCAAGCAGAGAAATATGTAATCCTAGACTACCCACAGAAAACAGACTTGGATTAACCTAGCTGTCCTACCTCAAGAGGCCATTAACAAGTGAGTACCATGCTCCAATTCATGAGGGAACATTAATTCCACTGCGCGAAGTGAAGCCAAGAAGCAGTATTCATTATGGTTTAGGAATTTCACAGTACAGATGTGAAGTGTGCATTTTATTACAACATTACTGAACTGTTTGGGATCACACATAAATACCGGGACCTTGTGTGTGCACTCCTACAGACTGGATGGGGAGAGGATGACAGCTGGGTCCTTTCCCAGGGCAGAACAGGCTCTGTGCACGGGTAGGGAGTGAGTCCACCCCTACCTGCTGACATCAGCCATTCTGTTAGAGGTCCTACCACAGTCTATTGTTGGTTTTCCAAAATGAGCACAATCCCAGATTTAGCTCCACTTTGTGGTAGAAGGCCCCATCATTGTGTTTTCAAGTCTGAAAGCATCTCTGGCTTCTGTGCTCAGAGAGAGGCCAGTCCAGGTACAGTTTCTCCTGAAAAGTAAAGATCCAGAGTCTGTAGGGAAGCATCACGTAGCAAGAGGTTGGCAGACAGGGAAAAGATAAAGAAAAAGAAAAAGGAAACCAACACTGGACATGATTCTCTCTAAGCAAAGTAACAAAATCCTAACTTAATGGCAGCTAAACAACTGAAAAGCTGGTTGAGTGCTATTTAGATGACTTCCCATATTTAAGAAGAAAAATGTTTATCTACTTAAAGGTGTGTTCCTTGTGCCCCAGTATAGTATAAATGTTGAACAGAAATCAGCATCCATTTATTATCTACAACTGCTTTTTACCATTTTAGTGGGCCCAGATGGAGAATTGTAAGGTGATTTATAAACTGTAGCCTAATATACCTAACACCCCTAAGACGTAGGCAAAAGGATATACTCATCAATGTAATGAAACTAAGAAAAGTGAAAACTTAGGATGAATATTATGAGGAACTTCCAATGGTGTAATCCATTAGGAGGAGGGGTAATTTGCCAGGGGGAGTTGATTTGTGTGTTAGAAAATGTATACTGCCCATTCATAATGTATTTGTGACAGACGTAATGCCATGTCCACCTATAAATCAGATTTACCTTCTGTGCGAAGCCCTTCCTACTGAAGGCTTTCCTCATGGGCACTGACCTGAGAAGATTTAAAATCCAAAGGGCCCAATTACTAAAAATCTTCCATCATGTAATTGGGCTTTGGTATGGAAAATAACACCAGTATTAATCCAAGTCATTTGGAAGAAAGTAGAGAGAACTTCATCTCCTGATTCTGTCAACTGGTCCAGCACAGTCTAGGGGATGGGTCTCTCTGAGCATCTTCCCCAAGAGCCATGGGAAACTTTTCCTTTGCAGACAGCAAATCTCCATAAATCATACTAGCTATCCACATGTGAGTCACTGACCATATGAAGAACGCTGAATTTAAACTTAGGACGTTCACAGGGGAAACATCATTTTCAATTCAAGGGTCATCAGCCAGGAGCAACTCATCCAAAGAAAGAATGGGTAGCATCTTCAATCCTTAGGAACAGAGATAAAACACCATAATTCAAAGAGCATCAAAACTCAAGTGGGTGGGACAAGGAAAATGCAACGCTTTGGAAAGAATAGGCATCAAGCCCCTGTCACTCCACTCCTGGGAACAGAGGAACATGTGGTCCAAAAGTTAATGACTCATTTTAAAAAAAATCAAAATTCAATTCTGCACACTACATTTTCAGTGACCCATGACTCAGTTAACAGCCACCAGACACTTGCTCTACCTTGCAACTCTCACTCAATGAGAATTCAAATACAGAGTAAATGGCTTTAAAAGTCCCCAATTGCCTGATATTAATAAAAACCAAACTGCAAGAAACTACAAGAAGAAAAAGCACCTATTAAAGGTTTTTAGGTCCACACCAGTTTCCTTTTTTTAATTTAAAAAAAAATCTTTATTGGAGTATAATTGCTTTACATTGTTGTGTTAGTTTCTGCTGTATAACAAAGTGAATCAGCTATATGTATTCATATATCCCCATATCCCCTCCCTCTTGTGTCTCCCTCCCACCCTCGCTATCACACCCCTCTAAGTGGTCACAAAGCACCGAGCATATCTCCCTGTGCTATGTGGCTGCTTCCCACTAGCTATATATTTTACATTTGGTAGTGTATACATGTCCATGCCACTCTCTCACTTCATCCCAGCTTACCCGTCCCCCTCTCCACGTCCTCAAGTCCATTCTCTACATCTGCGTCTTTATTCCTGTCCTGCCCCTAGGTTTTTCAGAACCATTTTTTAAAAAAATTCCACATATATGTGTTAGCATACGGTATTTCTTTTTCTGTCTCTGACTTACTTCACTCTATATGACAGACTCTAGGTCCATCCACCTCACTACAAATAACTCAATTTCGTTTCTTTTTATGGATGAGTAATATTCCATTGTCTATATGTGCCACATCTTCGTTACCCATTCATCTGTCGATGCAAAATTAGGCTGCTTCCATGTTCTGGCTATTGTAAAAAGAGTTGCAATGAACATTGTGGTACATGACTCTTTTTGAATTATGGTTTTCTCAGGGTATATGCTCAGTAGTGGGATTGCTCGGTCACATGGTAGTTCTATTTTTAGTTTTTTAAGGAACCTCCATAATGTTCTCCATAGTGGCCGTATCAATGTACATTCCCATCAACAGTGCAAGAGGGTTACCTTTTCTCCACACCCTCTCCAGAATTTATTGTTTGTAGACGTTTTGATGATGCCCATTCTGACTGGTGTGAGGTGATACCTCATTGTAGTTTTCATTTGCATTTCTCTAATAATTAGTGATGTTGAGCATCCTTTCATGTGTTTGTTGGCAATGTGTATATCTTCTTTGGAGAAATGTCTATTTAGGTCCTCTGCCCATTTTTGGATTGAATTGTTTTCTTCTTTGATATTAGGCTGCACGAGCTGCTTGCATATTTTGGAGATTAATCCTTTGTCAGTTGTTTCGTTGGCAAATATTTTCTCCCATTCTGAGGGTTGTCTTTCCATCTTGTTTATGGTTTCCTTTGCTGTGCAAAAGTTTTTAAGTTTCATTAGGTCCCATTTGTTTATCTTTGTTTTTATTTCCATTTCTCTAGGATGTGGGTCAAAAAGGATCTTGCTGTGATGTATATCATAGAGTGTTCTGCCTATGTTTTCCTCTAAGAGTTTTATAGTGTCTGGTCTTATATTTAAGTCTTTTATCCATTTTGAGTTTATTTTTGTGTATGGTGTTAGGAAGTGTTCTAATTTCATTCTTTTACATGGAGCTGTCCAGTTTTCCCAGCACCACTTATTGAAGTCTTGACCCTTTACCAAAGATAAGGTGACCATATGTGTGTGGGTTTATCTCTGGGCTTTCTATCCTGTTGCATTGATCTATATTTCTGTTTTTGTGCCAGTACCATACTATCTTGATTACTGTAGCTTTGTAGTATAGTCTGAAGTCAGGGAGCCTGATTCCTCCAGCTCCGTTTTTCTTTCTCAAGATTGCTTTGGCTATTCGGGGTCTTTTGTGTTTCCATACAAATTGTGAAATTTTTTGTTCTAGTTCTGTGAAAATTGCCAGTGGTAGTTTGATAGGGATTGCACTGAATCTGTAGATTGCTTTGGGTAGTGGACTCATTTTCACAATGTTGATTCTTCCAATCCAAGAACATGGTATATCTCTCCATCTGTTTGTATCATCTTTAATTTCTTCCATCAGTGTCTTATAATTTTCTGCATACAGGTCTTTTCTCTCCTTAGGTAAGTTTATTCCAAGATATTTTGTTGTGTTTGTTGCAGTGGTAAATAGGAGTGTTTTCTTAATTTCATTTTCATATTTTTCATCAGTAGTGTATAGGAATGTTAGAGATTTCTGAGTGTTAATTTTGTATCCTGCTATATTACCAAATTCATTGATTAGCTCTAGTAGTTTTCTGGTAGCATCTTTAGGATTCTCTATGTATAGTATCATGTCACCTGCAAACAGTGACAGCTTTACTTCTTCTTTTCCGATTTGGATTCCTTTTATTTCTTTTTCTTCTCTGATTGCTGTGGCTAAAACTTGTATGTAATTTTTGATAGTTTGATTAATATGTGTCTTGGCATGTTTCTCCTTGGATTTATCCTGTATTGGACTCTCTGTGCTTCCTGGACTTGATTGACTATTTCCTTTCCCATATTAGGGAAGTTTTCAACTATAATCTCTTCAAATATTTTCTCAGTCCCTTTCTGTTTCTCTTCTTCTTCTGGGACCCCTATAATTTGAATGTTGGTGTGTTTAATGTTGTCCCAGAGGTCTCTGAGAGTGTCCTCAATTCTTTTCATTCTTTTTTCTTTATTCTGCTCTGTGGTAGTTGTTTCCACTATTTTATGTTCCAGGTCACTTTTCCGTTCTACTGCCTCAGTTATTCTGCTGTGGATTCCTTCTAGAGAATTTTTAATTTCATTTATTGTGTTTTCCTCATGGTTTGTTTGCTCTTTAGTTCTTCTAGGTCCTTGTGAAATGCTTCTTGTATTTTCTTCATTCTATTTCCAAGATTTTGGATCATCTTTACTATTACTACTCTGAATTATTTTTCAGGTAGACTGCCTATTTCCTCTTCATTTGTTTAGTCTGGTGAGTTTTTACCTTGCCCCTTCATCTGCTGTGTGTTTCTATGTCTTCTCATTTTCCTTATCTTACTGTGTTTGGGGTCTCCTTTTGAATCGTGTCTTTCTGGTGGGCAGGACCGTGTCCGGTGGTGTGTTTGGGGTGTCTGTGAACTTGTTTTGATTTTAGGCAGCCTCTCTACTAATGGGTTGTGTTGTGTTCCTGTCTTGCTAGCTGTTTGGCACAGGGTGTCCGGCACAGGGTGTCCAGCCCTGTAGCCTGCTGGTCATTGAGTGGAGCTGGGTCTTAGCACTGGAGATGGAGATCTGTGGGAGAGCTTTCGCCATCTGATATTACATGGGGCTGGGAGGTCTCTGGTGGACCAATGTCTTGAACTCGGTTCTCCCACCTCAGAGGCTCAGGCCTAACACCTGACCAGAGCACCAAGACCCTGTCAGCCACACGGCTCTTGCGGACATGGTTACCGCAGCAGGAGTCGAAGCAGGGAGGGTGGCAGAGGCACCCGGTAGGATGTGGGGAGGAAAATACTGCTGAAATGCAGAAGGCGCACTTGTGCCCTCCCCTGTCGGGAGGCAGCTGGCTTCATGGGGACGCCTCCCCCAGGACACCTGGGTGCCAATGGGCACAGCATGGCTGGCGGGCAGGGGTTGTCCACTCCATTTTTAATTAGGCCTGCTGCCAAGTGTTTTTTAGACTCACTCTGATTGCTTCTCAACCTACCCTGGTGGGTTAACACAATGCAGCACTGTTGAGCCTGTTTACAATCGGAAAGGACAACACACCAGGAAATGTGATTTGGAGTATAATTCTCTACTAGTCAGGGCCTCAAAGAAAAATGACCCAACACTGCAACGTGATTCTAATTGCTAGTTTCTATGAGTCATGGAAATTGGGGATCCTCAAAATGAGCAAGCTGGGCTATTGCTTGAGGAGTCACGGCAAAGCAGCAGGGAGGCCAGACCCACCATGTACAAAGCATGTACAAAGGAGGAAATTATAATGGTGGTGGAATGAACTCACCTACTTCCTAGGAATGGGAAAGATTTTACAGAATAATGGCTTCAAATACTACATTCTTTTACATACTGTGAATTAAAGAGTTCTGTTAAATCAGGTCCTATATCAGTATTTTCAGAGATTTCCAAAGCAAACACATTTCTTGCCATGCTACAAGCAAACATTCCAATAATAGTAGTATTATAGTATGACCTGAATGGTAGCATTTGGTTTGACCAGAATACTCACAAATTACAATGAACCACAGCAGTCATGCTGTTTTGTGTATCCAAGTTGCAAATGACCGTTAGTACATATCTCAAAAGGTAGCTTAGTTTTGAAATGTCCTATGACATCTTTAGGCACAGAAAAATTACCCAGTAAGGAGGCTTAGGACCATGACTCTGCCCCTTTCTCTACCTTTTGATGGGGGGCAACTCTGTGGAACACATGAGGATGGTGTGTGTGTGAAAAGAAAGGAAGGACTCAGATGTCTGTGATGTATATGATCAGTGGTTGTGGCTACTTTCTCTTTCCACAGACTGCAGAATTCAGAGGTAGATGTGGTCCATGGTACTGCCTGTAGTTAAATCAGAAGGAAGCAGAGCAGATTGGAATAAGGGGGCAATATGTCTGCATGTTAGACCTGGGGCTAAGATACACGTGGCAGAACTCCATTCTTATTTGTATATACCCTTCTGTAGAGTAGGAAGCTCATGTGTCATGATTATGAACAACCTGTGAGTATGATGGCCTCTAGCATAGGCAGTCTGGAGTGAAATCATAGGTCACCTCATCTGAAAATCATTAGATAGAGTTGGGTCTTAAAAAGAACATAGCAACCTACGTCTGATACCAACCCTTTTGACTGTTTTCTAAGCATGAGTATTATGCATTGTATATGCATCATAGAAAACTAGAAATAACAGCCAATGGTGAGAATGGTTAAGTAGAGTGGACTTAATTTAGCTCCAAAAACTCACCCAGTTTTCACCCAGTTGCCTCCCTGTCTCGATCCCTCCAATGCCCCACTGCTCCCATGGCTCCAGCCATGCTGCTCTCCTCACTGCCCCTCAGGCTTGCCAAGCAAGTTACTATCTCAAGGCTTTTGTGGGCACATTTCCCTCTTACCTGGAATGCCTACTCTCTAGATACCCACAAGCTTTTGTCCCTTATTTTGCTCGACTCTCTGTGTAAAAGTCCCCTTCTCAGAGAAGCCTTCTTGACCACCCTACATGAAACAGTGTGCCTCGCCCGGCACCATGCTCTAGCCATTTAGACCAGCTTTTTACATCTTTATTGGAGTATAATTGCTTTACAATGGTGTGTTAGTTTCTGCTTTATAACTAAGTGAATCAGTTATACATATACATATGTTCCCATATCTCTTCCCTCTTGTGTCTCCCTCCCTCCCAAACCAGCTTTTATTTCTTCATGGAAATAATCATGGCCCAGAAATTACTCTTCATTTGTTTATTGTCTCTCTTTCCTCACAAACATAAACTCCACAAAAGTAGGGACTTGGTTTTCTCTTCCTATCACCTAGAGCAGTGCCTGGAAGATGTTCAGTATGTCAACATTTGATTAAGTGAAATAGTTATAAATCACTTTCCAAACATCCATTTCTCCTCTTGTTACATTCCTTTTTCTTTCTTTTCTTTTCTTTTCTTTTCACTTTTTCTCTTTCTTTTCCTCCTTCTCTTTCCAGAGACAAACAATAAATGCATACAGAGTGACTCAATGGAAGAAATCTTAAATGCCTTTACCAGACTCTGTAGAAGTGGCAGACTGTCTAGTGGCTCCTTTTTTCATCTCTTAGAAATTCTACCTTGGATAACTTCAAGATGGTGGAGGAGTGACATGTGGAGGTCACCTTCCTCCCCACAAATACATCAAAAATACATCTACATGTGGAACAGCCCATACAGAACACCTGCTGAACACTGGCAGAAGACCTCAGAATTTCCAAAAGGCAAGAAACTCCTCACATACCTGGGTAGGGCAAAAGAAAAAAGCAAAAACAGAGACAAAAGAATAGGGACGGGACCTGCACCTCTGGGAGGGATCTGTGAAGGAGGAAAAGCTTCCACACACTAGGAAAGGCCTTCACTGGAAGAGACGGGGGGATGGGCACGGGGGAAGCTTCAGAGCCATGAAAGAGAGAGCACCAACAGGGGTGCAGAGGGCAAAGCAGAGATATTCCTGCACAGAGGATCAGTGCTGCCCAGCACTCACCAGCCTGAGAGGCTTGTCTCCTCACCCGCCTGGGCCAGTGGGGGCTGGGAGCTGAGGCTCGGGCTTCAGAGGTCAGACCCCAGGGAGAGGACTGGGGTTAGCTGCGTGAACACAGCCTGAAGGGGGCTAGTGCACCACAGCTGGCCGGGAGGGAGTCCGGGAAAAAGTCTGGAGCTGCCTAAGAGGCAAGAGACCATTGTTTTGGGGTGTGTGAGGAGAGGGGATCCAGAGCACCGCCTAAATGAGCTCCAGAGATGGGCGCGAGCCGCGGCTATCAGCGCGGACCCCAGAGACGGGCATAAAACGCTAAGGCTGCTGCTGCAGCCCCCAAGAAGCCTGTGTGCAAACACAGATCACTATCCACACCTCCCCACCTGGGAGCCTGTGCAGCCCACCACTGCCAGGGTCCCGTGATCCAGGGAACTTCCCTGGGAGAATGCACAGCGTGCCTAAGTCTGGTGCAACGTCACGGTGGCCTCTGCCGCCGCAGGCTCGCCCCGAATCCCGTACCTCTCCCTCCACCTGGCCTGAGTGAGCCAGAGCCCCCGAATCAGCTGTTCCTTTAACCCCGTCCTGTCTGGGTGGGAACACACACTCTCAGGTGACCCACACACAGAGGTGGGATCAAATCCAAAGCTGAACCCCAGAAGCTGTGCGAAGAAAGAAGAGAAAGGGAAATCTCTCCCGGCAGCCTCAGGAGCAGCGGATTAAATCTCCACAACCAACATGATGTACCCTGCATCTCTGGAATACCTGAAGAGACAACTAATCATCCCAAAATTGAGGCAGTGGACTTTGGGAGCAACTGTAGACTTGGGGTTTGCTTTCTGCATCTAATTTGCTTCTGGTTTTATGTTTATCTTAGTTTAGTATTTAGAGCTTATTATCACTGATAGATTTGGTTGTTCTCTTCCTTTTATATATATATATATATATATATATATATATATATATATATATATATATCACACACACAACTTTTTTTTCTCCTTTTGTGAGTGTGTAGGTGTATGCTTCTTTGTGTGATTTTGTCTGTATAGCTTTGCTTTACCATTTGTCCTAGGGTTCTGTCTTTTTTTTTAGTATAGTTTTTAGTGCTTGTTATCATTGGTGGATTTGTTTCTTGGTTTGGTTGCTCTTTCTTTTTTTTAAAATTACTTTTTAATTTTTAAATCTTTAATAATATTTTTTAATTTTTTATTTTAATAACTTTATCTTATGTTTTCTTTCTTTCTTCCTTTTTTTTTTTTCTCCCTTTTCTCCTGAGCTGGGTGGCTGACAGATTCTTGGTGATCCAGCCAAGTGTCAGGCCTGAGCCTCTGAGGTGGGACAGCTGAGTTCAGGACATTGGTCCACCAGAGACCTCCTGGCCCCACGTAATATCAAACCGCAAAAGCTCTATCAGAGATCTCCATCTCAACGCTAAGACCCAGCTCCACTCAAGGACCAGCAAGCTACAGTGCTGGACACTCTATGCCAAACAACTAGCAAGAGAGGAACACAACCCCACCCACTAGCAGAGAGGCTGCCTAAAGTCAAAATAAGTTCACAGACACCCCAAACACACCACTGGTCATGGTACTGCTCACCAGAAAGACAAGTTCCAGCCTCATCCACTGGAACACAGGCACCAGTCCCCTACACCAGGAAGCCTACACAACCCACTGAACCAAACTTACCCAATGGGGGCAGACACCAAAAACAATGGGAACTATGAACCTGCAGCCTGTGAAAAGGAGACCCCAAACACAGTAAGTTAAGCAAATGAGAAGACAGAGACATACACAGCAGATGAAGGAGCAAGGTAAAAACCCAAACAAATGAAGAGGAAATAGGCAGTCTACCTGAAAAAGAATTCAGAGCAGTAATAGTAAAGATGATCCAAAATCTTGCAAATAGAATGGAGAAAATACAAGAAACGTTTCACAAGGAACTAGAGGAACTAAAGAGCAAACAAACCATGAGGAAAACACAATAAATAAAACTAAATATTCTCTAGAAGGAATCAACAGCAGAATAATTGAGGCAGTAGAACTGATAAGTGACCTGGAAGATAAAATAGTGGAAATAACTACCTCAGAGCAGAATAAAGAAAAAAGAATGAAAAAAAGTGAGGACAGTCTCAGAAACCTCTGGGACAATATTAAATGCACCAGCATTCGAATTATAGGGTTCGAGAAGAAGAAGAGAAACAAAAAGGGCTGAGAAAGTATTTGAAGAGATTATAGTTGAAAACTTCCCTAATATGGGAAAGGAAATAGTCAATCAAGTCCAGGAAGCACAGAGAGTCCCATACAGGATAAATCCAAGGAGAAACATGCTAAGACAGATATTAATCAAACTATCAAAAATTACATACAAAGAAAAAATATTAAAAGCAGCAAGGGAAAAGCAGCAAATAACATACAAGGGAATCCCCATAAGGTTAATAGCTGATTTCTCAGCTGAAACTTTGCAAGCCAGAAGCGTGTGGCAGGACATATTTAAAGTGATGAAAGGGAAAAACCTAGAACCAAGATTACTCTACCCAGCATGGATCTCATTCAGATTTGAAGGAGAAATAAAACCTTTACAGACAAGCAAAAGCTAAGAGAATTCAGCAGCTTTACAACAAATGCTTTACAACAAGAGCTAAGAGAACCTCTCTAGGCAGGAAACACAAGAGAAGGAAAAGACCTAAAATAACAAACCCAAAACAATTAAGAAAATGGTAATAGGAACACACATATCAATAACTGCCTTAAATGTAAATGGATTAAATGCTCGAACCAAAAGACATAGACTGGCTGAATGGATACAAAAACAAGACCCGTACATATGCTGTCTACAAGAGACCCACTTCAGACCTAGGGACACATATAGCCTGAAAGTGAGAGGATGGAAGAAGATATTCCATGCAAATGGAAATCAGAAGAAAGCTGGAGTAGCAATTCTCCTGTCAGACAAAATAGACTTTAAAATAAAGACTATTACAAGAGACACAGAAGGACACTACATAATGATCAAGGGATCAATCCAAGAAGAAGATATAATAATTGTAAGTATTTATGCACCCAACATAGGAGCACCTCAATACATAAGACAAATGCTAACAGCCATAAAAAGGGAAATTGACAGTAACACAATCATAGTAGGGCACTTTAACACCCTACTTTCACCAATGGGCAGATCATCCAAAATGGAAAAAAATAAGCAAACACAAGCTTTAAATGATACATTAAACAATATGTACTTAATTGATATTTTTAGGACATTCCATCCAAACACAAAAGAATACAGTTCCTTCTCAAATACTCATGCAACATTCTCCAGGATAGATCATATCTTCGGTCACAAATCAAGCCTTGGTAAACTTAAGAAAATTGAAATCGTATCACATGTATTTTCCAACCACAATGCTATGAGACTAGATATCAATTAGAGGAAAAATCTGTAAAAAATACAAACACATGGAGTCTAAACAAACACTACTAAATAAGCAAGAGATCACTGAAGAAAGCAAAGAGAAAAATCAAAAATTACTTAGAAACAGATGACAATGAAAATACGACAACCCAAAACCTATGGCATGCAGCAAAAGCAGTTCTAAGAGGGAAGTTTATAGCAATACAGTCCTACCTCAAGAAACAAGAAACATCTCAAATAAACAACCTAACCGTACACCTGAAGCAGTTAGAAAAAGAAGAACAAAAACACCCAAAGTTAGCAGAAGGAAAGAAATCATAAAGATTAGATCAGAAATGAATGAAAAAGAAATGAAGGAAATGATAGCAAATATCAATAAAACTAAAAGCTGGTTCCTTGAGAAGATAAACAAAATTGATAAACAATTAGCCACACTCATCAGGAAACAAAGGGGGAAGATTCAAATCAATGGAATTAGAAATGAAAAAGGAGAAGTAACAACTGACACTGCAGAAGTACAGAGGATCACGAGAGATTACTACAAGCAACTATATGCCAATAACGGACAACCTGGAAGAAACGGACAAATTCTTAGAAAAGCACTACCTCCGAAGACTGAACCAGGAAGAAGTAGAAAATATGAACAGACCAATCACAAGTAAGGAAAATGAAACTGTGATTAAAAATCTTCCAACAAACAAAAACCCAGGACCAGATGGCTTCACAGGCAAATTCTATCAAGCATTTAGAGAAGAGCTCACACCTATCCTTCTCAAACTCTTCCAAAATATAGCAGAAGGAGGAACACTCCCAAACTCATTCTACGAGGCCACCATCACCCTGATACCAGAAGCAGACAAAAGATGTCAGAAAAAGAGAAAAGTACAGACCAATATCACTGATGAACGTAGATGCAAAAATCCTCAACAAAATACTAGCAAACAGAATCCAACAGCACATTAAAAGGATTATACACCATTTAAGTGGGGTTCATCCCAGGAATGCAAGGATTCTTCAGTATATACAAATCAATCAATGTGATAAACCATATTAAGAAATTGAAGGATTAGCACCATATGATCATCTCAATAGTTGCAGAAAAAGCTTTTGACAAAATTCAACACCAGTTTATGATAAAAACTCTCTAGAAAGTAGGCATAGAGGGAACTTACCTCAACATAATAAAGGCCATATATGACAAACCCACCACCAACATCATTCTCAATGGTGAAAAACTGAAACCATTTCCACTAAGATCAGGAACAAGACAAGGTTGCCCACTCTCACCACCATTATTCAAGATAGTTTTGGAAGTTTTAGCCACAGTAATTATATAAGAAAAAGAAATAAAGGGAATCCAAGCCAGAAAATAAGAAGTAAAAGTGTCACTGTTTGCAGATGATATGATATTATACATAGAGAATCCCAAAGATGCTACTAGAAAACTACTAGAGCTAATCAATGAATTTGGTAAAGTAGCAGGATATAACATTACTGCACAGAAATCTCTTGCATTCCTATACACTAAGGATGAAAAATCTGAAAGATAAATTAAGGAAACACTCCCAATTACCATTGCAAAAAAAGAATAAAATACCTAGTTATAAACCTACCTAAGGAGACAAAAGGCCTGTATGCAGAAACCTATCAGACACTGATGAGAGAAATTAAAGATGATACAAACAGATGGAGAGATATTCCATTTTCTTGGGTTGGAAGAATCAACATTATGAAAGAGACTATACTACCCAAAGCAATCTACAGATTCAATGCAATCCCTATCATAATACCAATGGCATTTTTCACAGAACTAGAACAAAAAATTTCACAATTTGTATGGAAACACAAAAGACCCTGGGTAGCCAAGGCAATGTTGAGAAAGAAGAACAGAACTGGAGGAATCAGGTTCCCTGACTTCAGACTATACCACAAAGCTACAGTAATCAAGACAGTATGGTACTGGCACAAAAACAGAAATATAGATCAGTGGAACAGGATAGAAAGCCCAGAGATAAACCCCCACACATATGGTCACCTTATCTTTGATAAAGGGTCAAATTTATACAATGGAGAAAAGACAGCCTCTTCAATAAGTGGTGCTGGGAAAACTGGACAGCTCCACGTAAAAGAATGAAATTAGAACACTCCCTAACACCATATACAAAAATAAACTCAAAATGAATTAAAGACCTAAATGTAATGCCAGACACTATAAAACTCTTAGAGGAAAATATAGGAGGAACACTCTTTGACATAAATCAGAGCAAGATCTTTTTTGAACAACTTCTTAGAGAAATGGAAATAAAAACAAAAATAAACAAATAGCACCTAATGAAACTTAAAAGCTTTTACACAGCAAAGGAAACTACAAACAAGACCAAAAGACAACTCTCAGAATGGGCGAAAATATTTGCAAATGGAGCAATTGACAAAGGATTAATCTCCAAAATATGCAAGCAGCTCATGCAGCTCAACATCAAAAAAAACAAACAACCCAATCCAAAAATGGCAGAAGATCTAAATAGACATTTCTCCAAAGAAGATATACAGATTGCCAACAAATACATGAAAGGATGCTCAACATCACTAATCATTAGAGAAATGCAAATCAAAACTACAATGAGGTATCACCTCACTCCGGTTAGAATGGCCATCCTCAAAAAATCTACAAACAATAAATTCTGGAGAGGGTGTGGAGAAAAGGGAACCCTCTTGCCTGTTGGTGGGAATGTAAATTGATACAACCACTATGGAGAACAGTATGGAGGTTCCTTAAAAAACTAAAAATAGAACTACCATATGACCCAGCCACCCCACTACTGGGCATATATCCTGAGAGAACCATAATTCAAAAAGAGTCATGTACCACAATATGCATTGCAGCTCTATTTACAATAGCCAGGACATGGAAGCAACCTAAATGTTCATCAACAGATGAATGGATAAAGAAGATGTTGCACATATATACAATGGAATAGTACCCAGGCATAAAAAGAAATGAAACCGAGTTATTTGTAGTGAGGTGGATGGACCTAGAGTCTGTCATACAGAGTGAAGTATGTCAGAAGGAGAAAAACAAATACCTTATGCTAACACATATATATGGATTGTAAAAAAAGAGAAAAAATGGTTCTGAAGAACCTTGGGGCAGGACAGGAATAACGACGCAGATGTAGAGAATGGACTTGAGGACACGGGGAGGGGGAAGGGTAAGCTGGGACAAAGTGAGAGAGTGGCATGGACATATATACACTACCAAATGTAAAATAGATATCTAGTGGGAAACAGCTGTATAGCACAGGGAGATCATCTCGGTGCTCAGTGACCACCTAGAGGGGTGGGATAGGGAGGGTGAGAGGGATAGGCAAGAGGGAGGAGATATGGGGATATATGTATATGTATAGCTGATTCACTTTGTTATAAAGCAGAAACTAACACCCCATTGTAAAGCAATTATACCCCAATAAAGATGTCAAAAAATAAATTCTACCTTGAAATCTTCGTCTTTTTGTAATTTTATATTTATTGTCTTAAATACGAGAATGATTCTGGTCACCTGGGAGTGATTTAATTGACCGTTATGTATTCCATTATTGATTTTTAAATTGGGTGATGAAAGATTTGAAATGTATATTTTAAAATTAACCTGAGTAGAGAAAAGATGTCTCTTCACCAGAAGCTGAATTCTTATTTATGATAAAAGTTGACAGGGGTAAGGTAGTGAGAGAAGTTAAGGAACGTGATGAAAATGAGTTTTTATTTCCAACATTCATTATTTTGAATTATCCTGTGAAAACTTTCACACACAAAATATCTAGTGGCTGTAAGAGTAAAATAAGCCACTTAAAGCTCTGTTTAGAGTATGGACTTCATTTATTTGTCTTCTGTCATCAAGGTATAAAACAGCATATCTGGGCACTGAGGTGTTCCTCACACTTCACTCCCACTGCTGAATTATTTTATTTATGATCATTACCTTCCCTCCACCTTCTTCTGGGAGAAGAGTATGCAGAAATTAAAATTTATGAATTCAAAATATCCACATCTTTAAGAGAATATGTCTAATATTTTCCTTGAGTGGAAAAAGAGGAATGGACATATTTTGCTTCCCTTTCTTTGCAATGAAAGTTGACACAGTGATTTTGTGTTATTATAACACTCATCATTTCTCCCTCTAATTTGGATGGTTTTTAATAAAGCTCCATTGATTCCACTGAAAGGCGTTCCTCCTGGCAAAAGCAGAACACACACATTGATTGCTAAATATGCAGCAATTATCATATTCAGCAGCACACTTTAATATCTTATTTATAGATGTATCTATCTGTAATTTGCTTTAATTAAGTTGCATTGATTTTAATGACAGGAGCGATCTGCAGACAAGGGGCTGGTGTCATATGCTCCTATGAGTCCTGGTCTGTCATTCACCCTTTAAGATGTGGTCTTGCACCTTAGTGACTTTCTTTAGGCTCCAGGCAAGCCCATCCCAACTTAAAAAAGTTTCAGAACAATTCTCCAAGTGTTGATACCTCACAATTGATCCTTTTGATCACAGGATGGTATGAATTGAAAGGTAGCTTGGTGGAATGAAAGTGGCAACCGAATTTTGAAATGGCTTCACTTATGTATAATGTCATCACCAGCCCCAAGGCACTCTATTTTGACAACTACTTTCTCAGGTGTGGCAACAGCATCTTGCCCCTCCGATATCTCAGCCTGGGTTTTTCTTTTTGCTTTGACAATAACACCAGACAGCTCTCAGAAGGATCTTGGGACCCGAGTTATTTTTGAATTTTTGACTATTTTCCACACACCCTCCTGATGAAAATTCTGGGAAAACTGGAAGCAAGAACTTATAACAAGGTGGGAGGGAGATGCAAGAGGGAGGGGATATGGGGATATATGTATATGTATAGCTGATTCACTTTGTTATACAGCAGAAACTAACACACCATTGTAAAACAATTATACTCCAATAAAGATGTTAAAAAAAAGAATTTATAACGGTTTCGCCTTTCATGCCATCCATGTTCAAAAGTGAAGGGGCTGGCTGGCTAAATATAACACAAAGAAACATGAAGATAGCAAGTATATTTTTAAAGGCTCTAAGATATTACTCATCATGACCAGAAAGGATTTCTCTTTCTTTTTTAATGGGTGAAGAAGTAAGCACTGCTTCTCTAAATCTTTGCACCTCAGAAAGTGCCAACGTTAATTTTGTATAAATTATCCATGTTAGAATGCCGAGGCATGATCACAAAGGAAAACTCAGAAGACAGTTATGCCAATGCATTCGCGGATTCTGGTCACCATTTTTCACTCACTGATTATTGCTACAAGTGTTGATTAATAGTGGTGCTCATGCTGCTAGAATGCATTTCCCTGGAGGTGAAGAAAACATTCAAGAAAAAAAAAAAAAAAACAGAAAGAAGCAAAGATAATAATCAACTCATCCTTCCGCTTCTCTGTAATAACCCTGCGGAGGGTGTGCAAATCATGGCTCCTGATCATCTCTGCTAGCAGCTTCTGAGCCATTTCACTAAAAAGATCATCCATATGCATCAGATCACCAATTTGTCAATCAGTTTATAAGGCAATTAAATGTTCCCTAATCTCCTCCTTCCCCCTTTGGGAAAGTATAAAATGATATAAGCAGCAGGACTCCAAGAGTGGTGTTAGGACATTTCATATCCAGTCCCTCTCCTGTGTCTCTGTTCCCCGGCTGAATGCTGGGATAAAGCTTCCATGACAATAATATGCAAGACTGAAATTTACCAAGGCTGATGAGCTTTGTACTTGTTTTTCTCTCATCAGTAATGCCATACCTCTTATGCATGGAGGGAAACTAATGAATTGGATTTAGAGAGCGAGAACATTTCTTAATAAATGCAGTATGATGACAGGAGATAGGAAAAACACAGATGAGAATACAGCAGGGGAGGCTAGCATGACCCAGCGATTCTACTTTCGACCCTGGTTAAACCTTAGCTGGAAGAGCGTTGATCTTGAAGGCTATCAGTTTCTTTTGTCCAGCTCCACAAGATCATTTCCTGCTTCGTATTTCTCTCTCTGGGTGGCTTTTCTTATCATTAATCCTATGATGTGTTTTTGTTCTTCTCTTAATTGTCTGTAATGAGGAGCAGACCAGGGATGGCTACATTTGCAGTTTCCCTCTTGATTTAAGTGGAAAGACTAATTAGTATAAATTATGGTAAAAGTCTCATAAATTAGAAGAGGAAAAGCAAGTGAATTTACAATATTCTATCTTCTTGCACAGAGTATACAATTCAGTTCTTCCACGTGGAATCAGGTTTAAGTTCATTCTGGCTTTTTTGCACAGGTCACAGTTGACATTGATATTGAAATCTCACCTTTGGCATCACAACCCTCTCCTTTGACATCCCATTGTTCACTCACCTCCATTCTGGCACTTTCCTAGTGATTCTGCACGATTTAATTTACAACACTTTTCAGCCAGGTGATTCTTGCCTCTCAATTACAACCTTTCTTTCTTCCCCACTTCATCTTCTTGAATTGTTCAGCATGGGTCTCTGTGTGGCCAATCCAAGAAGATATTTTTCCTTTGCTTTTTCTCTCAGTGGAAGTATGTGAAACATTTTGAAGGAGCTTATGAAACAAAGGAATTCAACTTAGCTCTCGTCCTTACAACCACCCACAGGGTGGGGAATTTCTGTTCTACTCAGAATCTCTATCTCTGACTCTTGCTGCCTCACTCATTGGGAAACTTCAACAATCCTTAAGGAGTTAATATTTCCTTTTGTAAGAAGGGAAGAAAAATTCAGAGACATAAAAAAATAAAACCAAAAACCTAAATCCAGTGGAAGAGTTTTAGACTTTGGGTCAGATGATGTGGGTTCAAAGCTAATGTTGTGATTGTCAGCCATCCATGTAACTTCTCTGAGCCTCAGTTTTCTCTCCTGTGAAAATGGGTTCCCATCTTCAATAAATTGCTTAGAGGTAGGAGTGTGATTATGTCTTTCAAAATATATGGCAGTATATAATCTACCATATACACATATATGTTGCTATGAAGACAACCCTTTTAACGCATAAAAAAGACAAGAGAATGTGTTGCTGTTGCTTAGGTAATTATAAGGTCACTAAATTCTATTTGGTCATATCTGGCATTTATGCAGAGAAAGAGCAAGGCGGGAACCAGTACTGCAGAGCAAGTGGAGGAAATGGATGGGAAAGGCTTCCACGCATGGGCAGCATTATAGGCAAGCATGCCCCCTCTGTCTCAAAACAGCGTTTACATTTGGAGCCCCACAGGGTGGGAGGGTGCTATCTGAAGATAGCACATCTCTGATGGTTATATTAATAGATTCTCAACTATCAGCCACTGTAATAACCACACAGTGTCCAGGATGCACACTGCATTCTGCAGGGTAGCAGACAAAGTCAGAAAAGGGGGAATAAAAATAAGGAGAAAGTAATGAATTGATACATGTTGAAATCATTTTACAGCAAGCACAAAATCCCTGACTACTGCAAAGTGGCATTACATGGAAATGAAATCAAGGCCCTTTTGATGCTGGTACCTACTCCTCATCCAAAAGTCCTCAAGTCCTGTTAACCCTGTTGTGGACGGACGTGGGTAGCAAAAGACAGGTTTCAAGTATATTAGGATAATACCCTTTCTCCAAAACTCCACTAGCAACTTAATGTGGCAGAGAGAACTCGGTGGAATATTTAATAAGTTGCAGCTGTAAGGTTAGATGTGCACAGTATTTCCTTTCCATATGCTCTCATGTGCTATTTTTTGCATCTTGGGGTGGAAATGTGCATATCCTAAGGACAACATTTCTTACTCTTCACAGCACTGTTGGGTGACACCTCTCTTTGACTGCTTATACCAAGTTGGCAGTTGGTAAGGTTTCTCTGTGATCTGGTATTATCTTTCATTTGTGCTACCAGATGGATACCAGATGGGTAATTGTAGCCAAGGTCTCTGCCCTAAGTCCACACCAGAGCCCATGGGCACGGACCTGTCATGGAGCTGACTCAAAAATGGCTCTTCAAAGAACTACTTCTCGAAACTGTATGCATCTGTTTCCTAATTACCCTCAAAAAAAAAAAAAAAGGAAAAAAGAAAAACTCTTATAGACAAGCTTTTCTTTAACTAGATGTTATATCTGTAAGAAGGGTGGAATATAACCATATAGTGTCTTGTGGATGTCAGACTCATTTCTAGCTAATGGCACCTCCAAAAAGCCACCAACTCAAACAGCCATGTCAGTAGACAAAGTGAAGTATAATCAATATGTTCCTTTTCGGTGATACCTTCACAGTACAGAATTTCAATTCTGGAAGGGCAGTTTTTACATAACATTTTCGGAGGTAAAAAATGAGGAAGAAAAAAAAGGGAAATCTAAGAGCTCTGAAAGGCCTCAGTGATTCCTAGGGAAGAACACAGAGTATAGATAAAAGGAAATGAGCAGAATGGGAAGACCTATTGTAAGACCTCATCTCTAATCTGTTCCTCTTAAACTGAGGCCTCAGTTGTCACCTATGACAAATTACATTTTAGAAAATATTCTGACGGATCATCTGGTTGTTTCAAGTGTGTATTTCAGCAGTTCATTATGAAAGTTTATTTTTTAAATTAACTACAAATAAAGTGAAATCTAACCATTCTCTCACACAAGGTTGTCAGCTATTTTTTTTTTTCCCAGCAGACATCAAAGCATATCCCCAATCCATGCCTGGCTCTCTTCATGGAGAAATTATCATAAACAGGTTATGTGTTCCCTTAGGTTACTATGGAAACACTTTTTCTTTTCAGGTCATCCACTTACAAAGGTAACATTTGCATTAAAATGTGTTAGAAGTTAATTTTTTTCATACTCAAGTGAGGTCATGCCACCATATCCATACTTATTATTTCAAAATCCATGAACGTACAGTGATTTCATCTATAAAAAGACCTGAATGAGGTGCTCACCCTATGGGTGCAATTGCCTGCATGTCAGGTAGCTGCTTGGAACATTGTAAAAGACACTAACCAAGTTAACTTTTGTGGCAAAAGAAAATGTTAGCAGTGACCCATGAGCGGGCATTCCTCATTATGCTAATTTGTTGAATATTTAGGTTTACGTTATTTCTGACATGGAGAGAAGAAGCTGGGGGTGAGAACACAGGACAAGTGTCAGAAGGTCTGTACCTTGTGTTTAGAGACGACTAGATGACACTGCCTCAGTATACCCATTTGAGTCATCAAGAATTCAACCTGGTAAGCATTTGTCTAGTGGCAAAAGAGCACTCAGCATGAGGCTGGGCAAGATGTGGGGCTCAAACATGCACAAGCTTTCAAGTAAATTGTGTGATGACACCAGGTAGGATGTGGTTACGTTTTACTTCCTGATGCAGAAAGGAGGTGGTCAAGAAGGGCCATCAGAGAAAGGGTGATGTAGCTGGGGCAGCTGGGGAAGGCTTCACAAGGAGGTTATTGTGATAGTACAGGTATTCAAAATGGGGGTATAACCTCCTACTAGGATGGCTAATGGGACCAGTATGGAACCTATCCTCCGAATCACTCAGGGAGACCACTGGCTGGTGACTGTAGTCACTGGCTATTCTTAGTCTGACTGAGTGACAATCTCTATGCACTGTGGACCACGAGGAATTTCTCCTCAGAAGCAACCAACCCATCTCTGACTGCACGAGGCAGTCATCAGCTACTTGAAAAAGGTAGTGAGATGAGGCCTACGCTTCATAGTAGAGGGAACTGGACTCCATATTTGGGGAAACTTCTATGTTACTCTTAAAATGATTATGGAAGTGTCTTGATCCTCCTCCTTTTCCTGAGAGAAACCTAGAAGCAATGGCACACAGTTCAACAACAGGTACATACTGTCTACCAGAATGGCAGTAGGGGATGCCAGAAGTGGAAAGAGGGAGGTAGAGGTGGAGGTTGAGACAGACCGTGATGAAGGGTTACATCTGTCACCTGCCCTTACACAGAAACAAAAGGGGTTTAATGGCTGACCTCTGGAAGGCTTTATATGGCAGAAGGGACTTGAATAGCCCCTTCTTTAACTGCCCTGGTCAGTTATCCCCACAGAGGAGACTACTTGGTATGCTGTAGCCAACTGAAACTGAAACATTAATGACTTGTTTTACCAGAATCCCCAAACCATCGCCCATCTACGTAAAAGAAGTGAGAGCTCGGCTCTTTTGTCCCCTACTGATGTTAGTCACGTACCACAGAATCAAAAGCCTTACAGCAGTCAGAAATATCTTTTCTATTTTTTTCCCTTGTCAGAGGCCACATACTCTTCCACAGAAGAAGAGTTGGCTGTTCTACAAGATTTTGCTAACCAATGCTCCTTGTCTCCCTGCAGTGTGTGTGTGTGTGTGTGTGTGTGTGTGTGTGTTTATGTTTCCAAATAGATGAATTATCTGCTCCATTATGTTTCTGGAAGCTGTACTTCATCATATCAAGCATATTTATCAAAAGAAATGAATGCCATCCTGGGAACTGATTTGTTCAAAGTAACTTTCATCATAGTTACACTTGCATGTCTGGTGATGGTTCTACACTTGTGCTATTTTATTTAGAGCTGCAAACCTCTCATTTGACTTCTTCACTAACTTGAAAGCTAAATGGAGGCTCAGGGATCACCTGTGTCCCTGAATGGAATTTACCTGGAAAGGGGGGTGTGGACGTACGAATAGAAAAATCATTTAAAATTATTTAAAAATCATTTTTCATTATTGATGAAGATTGACATCCCTTATTCCATGCAACCCCTAGATGACATTTCTAAATAGCAGGAAATCAAGGAAGTGAAGTTATGCTTTGGGTTTGCATACCTCAAGAACGCTAAGCTAGAAAAAAATGCAATAATCATTAAAGACAAAGCACTAAGCCAAAACTCAGTGGTACTCTTTTAAGTTTAGATTTTTCCATGTCAATTAATTGAGCATCTTATATTATTTCCTCACTAGAATTAAAAAGGTAGTAATATGGAATGTGGCATCTGTCATATTTGTTTCCAAGTTAAAAATGGAAATATGGCTAGGCAGTAAGTGCCATAAACAGACGATGAGCAATTTGACATCAAAGTTGAGCTTGCTATCAAGTTGGAGAATCACATGTATGGAATTGGAGCCCGAGAGCTCCTGCAGGCTTTCTAACTGGCATAATCTGGATGCACACACTTACCAACATTTTAGGAAAAGAGGCTGTAAACGTCAATAACTTTTTGTAGAACTCTACCTTGCAGTACTGGAGTGAGCTTTGCATCCACCCACCCTTCCAGTTTTGAAGTCAAGATCTGGCACCACCAGATACGTGGGCAGCAGTTGAATGGGCCAGACCAGTGACAACTGCATAAGGGTGCGTATTGGGATGGCCAAAAAGTTTGTTTGTGTTTTTCTGTAAGATGCTACAGAAAACCCAAATGAACTTTTGGCCAACCCAATAGAAGCACATACCCACAACCCTACAACCAATACCCAGGTGTAGCGATGAGTACACAGGGGAAGAGACATATGAAGATGAGTCTGAGTGGAAAAGAGAGATTAGACCAAACTTTGAACAGAATCTATGTTCAAGATTGTCCATGACAGGTTGGCAAGCAGTTGGGGGCCAGCTCAAATGGATGACCAATCCAGGTCAGGGGATTCCAATAGGAACTATAACCCTAGGGTTCTGGGGGGTATCGGAGACATTAGCCTCAGTAGAAATCTGATATTCATGGGGAGGTGGAGCCACAGATCCTGAAAGAAAGGAGGTCATAAAAATCAGAGTAGGACTGACTTGATTCCAAGAACTTTTGAAAAAGGCTTCTATAGATTTTTCTGTACTTTCTTGAGAGTGGGCACAGATCATGGACCTATAGAAAAACAAATAATCACATCTGCAGGGGTAAGAGGGCTGGGAGTTGGCCAAGGCTTTCTTGAAATTCTCATTAGATGGAATTGTCACCGAAATGAAGGGTGAATGTTAGTTCAATGTGAGAAGGGACAAGCCTTCAAAAATGTCCACTCAGGGGCTTCCCTGGTGGTGCAGTGGTTAAGAATCCGCCTGCTAATGTAGGGGACAAGGGTTCGAGCCCTGGTCTGGGAAGATCCCACATGCTGTGGAACAACTAAGCCCATGCGCCACAACTACTGAGCCTGCGTGCCACAACTACTGAAGCCCGTGTGCCTAGAGCCCGTGCTCTGCAACAAAAGAAGCCACTGCAATGAGAAGCCTGTGCACTACAACAAAGAGTAGCCCCCACTCGCTACAACTAAAGAAAGCCCACTCACAGCAACGAGGACCTAACACAGCCTAAATAAATAAATAAATAAATAAATAAATAAATAAATAAATAAATAAATAAATAAATAAATTTAAAAAAAAGTTCACTCAGGCCCACTGTTTTAAACTCACAGTGAGGATCTTCTCCTGTATTATAAATGTGGTTCCATTATTAGATTAAGACCCACACTAGGAACTACTGAAGTCAGGTAACCAGTATCTCTATGTCTGTGGCAGGAACTTTATTTTTCATTTTAAACAATTATACCAATGAAGCTTGACAGAGAAAATAAAACTTTTATATATTCCCAGGTAATTGCATACACACAACACCTAGCATTACATTCTAACTGTTTTTCACATATTCAGTGTAAATAAAGGACCCACAGTAACTCAACCCTCTGAATTTCTATGGCCTTTTCAGCTTAGCCTCACTGGAGTAATACTGATGTGCAACCAGAAAACCAGTTTTGTTACTACATTTTGCAGAGGTCCTTTCCTTTGAATGGTAAGGAAAACAATTTGGAAGTTTTACACCATGTCTCACTTTTGCACAACCATTTAAAGAAAAATTAGGAGTTAACAACATAGGAGGGGAAATAAAGCCATAATAGTTTCCATTCATAGCACCAGATGCACATTGTTTTTCTGTGTGTGAATAAGAATAAGCTACGCTAGGAAAATGGCCTTTGTGCTGCAATAAAGCTGTTCTGGGTCTTGCTATGATCATCATTAAGAAATCCCTTCTTCTGGAGAAGTTTAAGCATTTTAATGGGTATCGAATTCTGTAGTCAGTGGCAATGACACAGGTAATTTACTACTGATCTCCCAGATTCTGGCTGAAATGACCAAGTGCATATAAAATAGGTGAAACTTGCCCCAGGGCTAGGCACTGAGGCGTAGCTCCTGGAAACCTGAAGGTCAAGCTGGAAGGAAAGCCTGGTGACAGCTCACAGCCAACTTTCTAGGGGAGCTGACAGATGAGGAGGCCGAAACTGTCCCATTTGAGGGATGAGGCTAGAGGACAGGTTATGGAGGAGACTAACGTGGATTTTCTCTGGTCTTAAAGTTTGCTTTACCCCTTCCTAAGGAAAGAGAAATATAAGTTAATGAAATAAAAAACAAATGTATTAGATCAGAAAAACAAACATGCCTTCCTAAACGGCACATCTGGAGAGCCCAGTGTTCTTTAAGTGGAAACAGCAGGGCGGAAAAAAAAATCCAAGAGATAAAAGATACTCTCCTGACTTGATGGGCAATGGTATGAGAATGAAGCCTGGGCACAGTTATAGGTAATATAGGATGAAAGCTGGACACAGTTATAGGTAATATAGGATGAGAGGGCTAGGTGAAACAGACCAAGGGCACAGAAAGCTGACCCCTTGCCCATGGATTTCAGCGAAACCACCTGAGAAACTAAGCAGAAGCCAAGTTCTCCTCTAGGTATTGGTCAGGGTTTTGGTTCACTTCCTGTCCCCTCAAGCTGCCTCACCTCTCAACAGGAGGTGTGAATTTACATCGGCTAGCTCCTCCCCCAGCAAGGAAACTTCACTCATCTCCTTTAAGGAACAACATCCACGCTTTCTACTAAGAAAACAGAAAGAAATCAACCTGAAGCTGTTAATAGAAAGGACTCAATAAAAACCTGGCAAAATGAATGGAAAGGGACCAATACCCAGACAAATTCAGATGAAAATTTTGAGTATCTTGAATAAAGAATCCCATAAGATCCAGATAGGAAAAAAAGGTTGCTTACAATGAAGAAAAATCAGGTCAGCCTTAGATTTCTTTTTCACCAATATTAAAAAGCAAAAGACAATGGAGTTTTTAGGAAAAAAACCCTTGGGAAACAGGTATGTAATTTAGTCAACAAATATTTCTTATACACCTCAAAGCACCAGGCATTGCTATTAAGTGTTGAGATTTATATAAAAATATTATCAGATTTCAAGGATTTAAAAACATACTATGTATTCTTCCTGAAGTACAATCACTCAAAAAGGTAAGCAGGTGAGTCAAGATAAAGAACTCAACTATGGAACTGTCAAAGCAAAGAAGGACTAGCAATAGACTTGGAATTCAGTCCTTGGATGAAGGAAACATGCCCCATACAAAATATTAAAAAGAAGATACACATTTTTCTTTAAAAACATGACTGGATCTAAAATACCACAGGTTAAAAAGTGTGAGGGAAATCTGTGATAACTTACAGTCATTTTACTTTATTCCTTTGACATGGAAGGAACTCAACAGAGATGATTTCATTTTTGATGTTGATAGAGAAAATAGGATAAAAATGTTTTTATAAAGTCAGTATGATTGAAACTACTGAATAAAATAATCAAAGAAAATACAGCTAAAAAAGGGAAACAGAAAAAGGTGTACAAAGCCCGAAGCCTAAAACAAAATGACAGAAAGAATAAGAATGCCAGTTATGATAATAGGAGAGAAAGCCTCAGAATGAATCAAATACCACAATTCAACCTTTTACAAGAGACAGACCTAAAAAAAAATGAAGCTGAAAGCTTCAGTAACAGAATAGTAAGTGGGGACTTACACTTAATGGCTATCTATCTTTGACAAATCAAGAAGATGCTAAATAAATATATACAATGTCAGAAAAAATACAGTTCATAAGATTATTTTACCATATTTTACCAAGTATAGGGCACACATTTCTTACTCTTAAACATTTGAGAAATGGAGATGTCTCTTAATATAGAAACTTACATTGAATGTGGTGGTATTCTCTTTTTTGTTCTTTTCTTGAAAAGCTGTCATTAAATTTATTGTGTGTATAACAACTATGCTGACTTACTTTCCAGGAAATATAGTGATTCATATATGTTATATATTAGAATGCAAGTACCCCAAGGCAGAGACTTTTGTCCATTTTGCTTTCTGCTATACCCCCAGCACCTTAACAGTGCTTGGAATATAACAGGCACTCAATAAATATTTATTAAATAATAAACATTTATAGAAAAATAATTAGTTTTAGTTTAATTAAATCTTTAAATGACAAAAAGTTACATACATTATCCCAACTTTCAGTAAATGCCAGAAATTTCAGAAGTCACTGTCCTTGACTACAAAGCATTAAAACCAAATATTAATAAAAATTTAGATGGAAAAACATAAATTCTTAAAATTTAAAATAATGATCATATAAATCAGTCTTGGCCAAAGAAGAAATACATTTTAAATTTCAGGATACTTAGAAAAGAATTAAGAAGAAGATAAGATTTGGACACTTCTGGAAGTTCACCAAAGTAAATTCAAAAGCAAACTCACTGCCTTAAATTATACTGTTATTGACCATGACTAAAAAGTAACTGAAATAAGTAAGTTCAATAATTTTAAAAGTTTGCTTTTTCCTTTCTTAAGGAAAGAGAAATAATAAGTTAATGAAGTAAAAAATAAATGTATTAGAGCAGAAAATGTTATTAAACAATTAAGCAGTAAAAACATGAAATGTACTAAAAGTTTGAAAATTTCAATGAAATAAATAATTTTATAGAAAAAAAGATAGCAACTTTCCAAATTTCAGTAAAGGAGGAAAGATCTCCTTTTCCAAAGATCTCCATCTATGGGAATAGTTGAAAAAAGAGTGAAAGAATTACCCACAAAAAAGCATCAGGCTAGATGGTTTTATGGGTGAGTTATTTTAAATCTTGACAAAGAGATAATTCCTAGACTATAGAAATTGTTACAAAGAAACAGATAAAAGACAATCAAATTATTTTATAAAGGTAATATATCCCTTCTATGTAAAATTATTAAAGTTAGGAAAAAACCCACAAAAGCTTAGATATCAACTTCACTTCCAAATATAGATACAAAATCACAAATAAAAGACTAGCACTTTGGGCCCGGCTCTATCTTAAAAGAATAAAACAGACAGCATATGAGTGTAGATTTATTTTTTCAGAACTGCAAGGCTATTCAATATTAGGAACTCTATTAATATTAATCATCACATTAATAGAAAAAGAAGAAAAATCATATGACCATCTTGATTTGATGTGTAAAATGCCATTTGAAAAAACTAATAAAAGTCTCCGACTTGTTTACATAAAAATGAAAGCTTTTTTCTCTCTAAAGTATCATTAAAGAGACAATTGATAAAGTTGGAAAAAATTCTTAATGATATTTGATAGTAAAGGCTTAATATTCCTTCTATACCAAGAACATTTACAACTCAGGAGCAAAAAAGGAAAACACTGTAATAGAAAAAAATGAAAAATGCATAGAAAAGAAGAAATTTATATGGCCAGTAAACACATGAAATTCTCGATCTCAGTTGTAATTTAATGAAAACCAAGTAGTTGATGTTTGCTATCAAATTGATAAAAAAATCAGAAAAATGAAAATACTCAGCTTTAATAGGGCTCCTAAGAAACCTGTATAAAACAGAGCATTAATATTTGTTGGATGTATTAATAAATATATTTTTGGGATGAATATAAACTTAAAAACTTTTCTAGGGGCAAGTTGGGTTATTTGAATCAATTAAAAATTTTTTTCATAGCCTTATATTAAATAACAAATATATTGATTTATGGTAAAGAAATAATAACATAAGGATGCAAAGATTTATTTATAAAGCTAATTAGTACATCATTACTTATATAAGAAATGATGAAAATAATTTAAACATCCAACAATGATAAAGTGATTAGTCAATTATTGAATATCCTTTCTAGAAAACACTGTGCATTAAACATTAAATTCATATTTTTGAAGATTATTTAATGGCAAGAGAAATGCTCACAATATAATAGAAAGTGAAAAGTAGTTTAAGTAACAGCATATCCAGTAGGATTCCAATGTAATTACTACATGTGAGATGCGTGTGTATGTGTGTGTGTGTGTGTATGTATGTGCTCATACAAAAGAAAGTACTCCAAAACATAATGTTCATTTATTGTGTGGTCAGATAATATGTGATTTAAATTTCTGTTTTAACACTTTACCAAATATCTAAATTTTTTTACAGTGAGCATGTATTACATTTATTATATAATAAAATATTTTTTGATGTAAATGGAGAAAAAGAGTACTTTTAGGAAAACAAAAAAGACTACAGTATGCCAACTATATCCACCTGATCTGGCTATGTAATTGTAACCTCTTTAATATGTCCATTTAAGAGCTACATAAACCATTGGCTGCTAAACTAAAATTAATTAATATATGTGCAAATTGTGTACGTATCTATCTTTATCTACATATCATATTGATATATGGGTATAATCAAGAAAAGCAAACTGTGCCTTTCATTATGTGTTTCACATAAGATGTATTCAACAATATTTATTCAAAAAATTTCTTGAGCCCCTAGTCTGAAACAAATACTATATGAGTTCTTATAAATGAAATGGCAAACCAGCCAGATATGGAATTTAAAGTCTAGAGTTTTTTAACCTTTAAAAATTATGGCCCATAGGAAAAAATATACTTTACACCATGACCCAGCACATACTTGTATGTATGCACACATTGGCTGTGAAACAAAATTTCTACCAACCAATACTCATATTTACGACCTGCTATGCCCTCTAATCTACTCTATTCTACTCAAAATCTTTAAAAATGTCAATTGTAACCGACTAATTGATTTTATGATCATCTAATAAGTTGTGACACACAGTTAGAAAAACTACCCTCTAGGGTCTCAGTAACTGGGACAGATGTGGTGCACAATCACCCAAATCTTCAAAATGAGAGGTTGGGTCCAAAGAAAAGTATCATCATGAAACATGATAAAACTACCTTATATTTGCTTAGAAATTGCAAAGGACAATTGGAGTAGCTTACTTGGAGGCAGAGTGCCCTAAATGCAGACAAAAAAAAAAAAAAAAAAAGGCTGAACACACACTGTGAAGTTTTATGGGATAAAAGCATCTGCCCTGTTTATTCTTAGTTAGTCTCTCTTTACTATGCATTCACCTAGAACTTTTTTCCTGTACAATTATTCCTAAACATCCCATTATGTTTGAAATCATGTTTCCTGACTGCCTTTCCCATCAGACACAAACTCTTAATTCTTCAGAGTCAAGTAAACTTCTGGCACAAAGTTACCACCAAATAAAGGTCTAAGGAACTAATTAATAAAAATATATGGCTAAACAACCATACACTTTGAAATTCTGTTCTTCAGTCCTGGGGCCAAAGTGACACAGCATTAAGTGAAAGTGGGTAATTGATGAGGGCCATTAACAGGTTTCCTTCTGATTTTGTAGATAAAATCTCCAAGAAAAGGAAAGTCTTAAGAGCTTCTAATTGCAAAGGTATTCAAAATTTCTGATAAATTGAACTTATAAATCAATTAAGTGGAAATATGGAATGCTGGAAACAAAATGTCAGTTCTTTCTTATTTGCTTGTTGTCTTTTTAGTTCTTTCATCATCATGTATTTAAGACTTTTTAAAGCTTACAACTATGCAACCATATGCAGAACAGAGAAAGTTACCCAATTTCTGAAATTGGGAAATTTAAAAATAGTCCTAGAACCACAGGTAAACCACAAACTCCTAAATCTCATAGCATTTTTTTTTGTGTGTGGTACGCGGGCCTCTCACTGTTGTGGCCTCTCCCTTTGTGGAGCACAGGCTCCGGACGCGCAGGCTCAGCCGCCATGGCTCACGGGCCCAGCCGCTCCGCAGCATGTGGGATCTTCCCGGACTGGGGCACGAACCAACGTCCCCTGCATCGGCAGGCAGACTCTCAACCACTGTGCACCAGGGAAGCCCCTCTCATAGCATTTTTTTCCGATTACCAATATAAGTACTATGTTAAAAGATTTCTTCCCACCATCATTCCCATTAATGGTGGGACCATGATTTCTTCCTCTGGAACGTGAGTTTCTGATTCCTTTATAACCATATACTCATAGAGCACATTGTTGCTGAAGTGCTGCTTGACAATTTAAACCTGGGAAATTACTGTAAAGGGAATTGTATGGAAAACAGGAACCCTGGTCCATGCTAAATAGATGAGGAAAGGAAAAGTAGCTGATATATATAAAAATTACAGTTAAAATAGAGTTGCTATTCAGAAACAATTTGGGACTCTGACAATTAGCGATGATGAGAAAACAAAGCTGAAAAATGGAAGTATCTCCACACGGGGCAGTTCTGGGCTTCAGGATCTGAACACAAATATGGCTCACATGGAGTTTTCATTGTCATCAAGGTTAAGTGATACATGTGTTATAAATGCCAATTAAGTGAATTTTCATATCTTCTCCTCCAAACATCTTCATTTAATAAATTCGGTTCCCGAAGTTTATTTCAGAATTTTTGAGCTAGAAGGTTCATTAGGTGAAAGACATCAGTTCATGACAGGGAACCTCTTTCTCACACATTTCCTACTGTTTCTCTAAAGGAGGAACTTCAAAACATTAATATCTACACACACGCGTGCTCACGCCCCCTTCCCCACACCGCTCAGGTGTTCCTTCTTTATTGGTGTTGATGCAAGGGTTGGGCTTGACGTATACTCGCATATAAACTCATAAATATTCACTGAATAAATAAATCAACAAAGGAATGAATGATTGTGGAAAATCTGTTCTTCATGTGCTGCTTTGGCTTTGCTGTCTAGGGAATAAGCTGAGTGAGAGGTGACATGAAATGAGCTAAATCATCTGAAGAAGGCTTCATGGAGATAAACCCCAAGAACTCTGTTGCTTTAGAGAAGTCTTATATTGAAAACAGAAAAGAAACTATTTCTCAATAGTTTATAATAATAACACTACACCCTCTCTTCTTAGATCATTTACTTGAACAAATGGAAAGTTTTCCTGTCAGCCTAGCTGAAGTCAGTGGTGTCAACTTCTGCACTTTCTCATAAACACTCTGAGAATTAGCACTGTGATTTCAAGGCTCGGAATGAGACAGAGAAATTAATGAGAGTCATAGGAGGATCGTAAAGTCACAGACTCTAGTCTGTATCATTACAATGTATTCAAAAGCGGTCATTCTTCCTGTGGAGAATGGCAGTTCCAGTACTGCTGTTGTGATTATTATCATTTTAGGATTTTCTTTGATTTAAGTGTTCTTCCTGTCTACTTCAGAGGAGAGCTTTCTCTGACTTTCTTTTTCCCCATCATAACACCAGACTAGTTACTACTTAATAAGAACCAAATGATGTTAAATTTCAGAATGACTCTGAGTCAAAAATTTCCTTAAGCTGAAAGAACAAGATGGCCACCACAGCGACCTGATTGGTTAATTACAGTTAGGAAGCTGTGCAAGGGGCAGTTCTGGGCTTCAGGATCTGAACACAAATACGTCTCACATGGAGTTTCACTGTCATCAATGTTAAGTGATACATGTGTTATAAATGTTAATTAAGTGAATTTTCATATCTTCTCCTCCAAAAATCTTTATTTAAAAAATTCAGTTCCCAAAGTTTATTTCAGAATTTTTGAGTTCTGCTAAAATAAAATGTATCCAACTGATTTTAAACAGCTTTGAGAACAGTTTAGGAAATCTGGAATTCATAGGCGTTTCTGCTATGGTTTTTCCTATGTTACATAAAATGGTCATTTCTCCCATTGCAGTAGAAGAAAAGAATGTGATTATTGTAGAAGTTGGAATTCTGGGTTTTAACCATGATCCAACACAAACGGTTGTGGTTTGCGGGAACTTAACCTATTCTATACTCAACATCCTGAGCTGGAATTAATTGCTCATTAGAAGCAGAAAGAGTTCTTTTTTCACTGTAATGTAAGTAGAGCATAGGGTTTTTTGACATATTATGGAAAAATAATGTGGTTCTGAACTTTCTTTTTCTGCTTTTTGGTATTTAGGTTTGGGGTGGAGCCAGAGATAGGCTAACTTATTTGATTACAGCATAAAAAGAATGATTTTGACTTTTACAAAGAAGCGATGAAACAATACCAAAATTTGGTTTTAGTTCAATTCTATTGGGTTAAAAACAAATTAGGAGTGATAATTAAAGAGTAGTTCAGGAGAGATTCTTTTTCTTTCAAACATTTCATGTAGAAAAAGCATCTCAGCAGCTGCCACAGCAGCCTTCCTTTCTTCTGTTCCACAGGGAGTTAGCACAGATTGGAATATCAGCTTTGCCACTGATCATGTGACTATGGTGCAAACTCTTAGAACACTAGTTTCCTCACCTGCGAAACAGAATTAAAGACACCTACCACATGGAGTTGTCTGGAATAATTTATATAAGGTATTCGCTGATAGAATCAGCACTGAGTAAATGATGCCATTGTGGTGACCGACCTGACAGTAGTAAAATTTATTGAGTAAATAATTTGCATATATTCTGTTGTATTCCCCTCTCTTTCCTATTTTAAGTCTTTAACTAGACACGGGTATTTCTCTTTCTTTTTTTTAATTTTAATTTTTTTATCTAAGTATAGTTGATTTATAATGTTTCAGCAAAGTGATTCAGTTCTACATATATATATGTATTCTTTTTCAGATTCTTTTCCGTTATAGGTTACTACAAGATACTGACTGTAGTTCCCTGTGCTATATAGTAGGTCCTTGTTGTTTATCTATTTTATATATAGTAGTATGTACCTGTTAATCTCAAATTCCAAATTTATCCCCCGTCACCTTTCTCCTTTGGTAACCATACATTTTTTTTCTCTGTCTCCAGGTATTTCTTTGCTTCAGGATTTTTGCAGAGTTGAAAACAGAAGCTTCTAACTTTCTTCTGGTCTTTGGTCTTTGATTTTAGCACAAGCTCACTAAAGAGATTAGGTGTGCCCCTGGGGTCAGGGATGAAAGGAGTACACTCTTAAAGGAAAAGTGTGTGTGTGTGGGAGAGAGGGAAATAGATATTGACCTCTTGACCCATGGACTTTGCCAAAAGTGCCCTTACAACAAACCCTGACAGTTACCACCTGAAGGGACTGTGGGTACCTCAGCGGTAACCAAAGTGAGCGTGGCCGGAAGGCCTCCCAAGCGCTTTGTATGCTGTGCGATGTCCCAGAACTCTGGAATAATCAAAGAGGTTAAGTTCCAACAATGACTAAGAATAGTTGTCTGGCTAATGGAACATATGATTTCTAAACACCTCAGTATATGCACCACTTAAAAACTCCTCATCTTTCTTGAACACCTGACTGCATGCCAGATAGGATTCTAAGTGCTTTACATGTAATAATCATTTAATTGTCACAATACACAGTACTATTATCCCACTTTTAAAGGAGACTGAGAGGTTAAATAAATGGCCCAAATTTACCCAGTTAGCAAGTAGTGTAGCCTGGATGTGAACTTAGGCATTCTAGCTTCCATGCTCTAAAATGCTTCCCATACCTGCTATATGATTGGGTCTACAATTCAGGACCTCTATCTGTGGGTTTAAGAAGACTGGATGGGAAGACACTAGTTTAGAGTAGCATCTTCAGGGTAGATTTCAGACAGCGCTGACTGAGGACTCATGGTCTGTGTTAGTCATGGCAGCTGGCCGTGGGCCACAGGGGGCAGACTTAGAAACAAAAGTCTTCCTTTGAGGGAAATGAGGGCTAGGTTGATGGTGAAATCAGTGCCACCCCTAGGATCAGGTCATTTCCCAAGGAAGCCTGTCAGGCTGGGAGATGTGGGGCAACTGGGGGTCTGTACATAAAAGAGAGGTGCTGGGGGACCTTTGGGCTGTGGAGTAGCAGCAACAAGACATGGGGAAATGTCCTCCCGGTGTGAGACCCTTGCCCCTCTGTTTCACCAAGGGAACGTTTCCAGTTATGGATTCCACTGACCCCTCTCCTATTGCCTTCTCCTAGACTTCCCCTAAAGTGCCTAAATTTGTACTTAATTAGGGTTAATCAAATGTCTACTTTAAAAAGAGAAGTCTTTCAGGGAGTGGGAAGAACTTCCATGGGTCAGATTATTTGCACACACCCCCCCCCCCCCCCCCCCAGAGTGCAGCCGAGATGAACTTCACTAAGAAAACAGGTACTTTGATGGACGACAGTATAGAGAGGTAACTTTGGATCCTGAGCACTTTGGGAGAAAGCGTGGGCTTAGTGCAGTGTCATGATAGGGAGGTAGGGGTGATAACAGGTCAGGAGAACTGGGGAGACATTCTTAAAGACTGATAGATAGGAAGGGGCTAGGGAACATCTCCATAGTGTGTCCAGGAAAGTGGGAAGAGGGGAATTTCCTTCTCCAGCCCCTGGCTCAGATGGCTCCCTTGCTCCCACTTCTGGGTTAGTGTTCTGTGACTAGCTAAAGGTTACTGGATTTTAGTGGGCTTTTTGTAGGCTGGTCTGGGACCCTACAATCAGTAACTTTTTTTCCTATGGGGAAAACCATTCCCAGGTCCAAACGACCAATTTCTTAATGGGTTTTTGAAACACAGTTTGTTTTTATGTTGGGGATTGCCTGTAAACATGTTGCCTGCTTTCAAAATGATTTACACTACATTTAAAAGCTAGAAATTCACTCACATGATCTTCTTCTGTATGGCTAATATGTCATCATGTTCCAGTGAAAGCCACACTGAGATATAAAAGGACTAAAGCTACCAACAAAAAGAAAAAAATATTGAATTTATTTTGTCTTCTTCTTTCCTATAATTTTCACTACTTCCTGAAATCTAGGTGAGCAAGTCCCAACCCTTCAAGTGGCATTTGATGTTTCACCAATAACACGTTCAATCAAACCTTAGGCCCTTCCAAAATCCACCTAATTTGTAGACAGTTCTCTGCCTTGGTACTTCGTCCATTCCTCAGTTCAGTTGTTTTAGGAAATCAGGGGGAAACACTCCTCTGTTGATGGAGGGACACACTGGGAGGGATGTGATTATGGAGCTCAAGAGGGTCTCAGCAACTGAGAAGGGGTTGGTTGTTGCTGGTAGGAGCCAAACTACAACAGTTACGGATACATACGTTTGCTGGTTCTAATTCTTTACCTCATTCCATCTTTTGAAGCTTTTAAGAAAAGCATATGTTCTTGTCACAAAACAACAATCCATGAGGATACAGATGGAGCAGTTCTTACCCAAAGAAAGAGATTTACTTTTTGTCCTTTCAAAGAATTCTACTGCCTCCCTCTAAGGCAAATTCCTAGGTCTTGGGTGAATCGAAATGTCACTTGCCAACCTGAACAAATAGCCAGTGGTATGGTTATTTCTCATGAATAACTCAGTGAAGCCAGCTGGGTTCTTGGGATAGCTCAAAGATACTGGACCAGTAGACAAAAAGAAATCTTCTCTCTCCTTTTACCTAGCTGACAACGGCAGCAAGTTTAAGAATGACAATAGATCTGTTCTTTCTAACATGAAAGTACATGAAGGGAAAGTTCTTTTCTCCCTCTCTCTCTCCTTGAAAATCTAAGAAGATGATGGAAGTTTATATCATTATGAGAATTAGAAGTTGTAGTAGACAACTCCTAATTCTGTCCGGCATCCATTTTTCCCTTCCCCTGTTAATAAAACATTGATTTTCTTTTAGGGACCACTTCTTCACCTATACTCATTCATGGAATTTATGTAGGTCTGATTCTACTTTCTGGTTCCAGGAGTGATCTTGCGATGCAGTTCTGACCAGTAAAGGTACTGTATCTTTCGGGCCATGGGAGCTTAGGAGTGGATATGTGACCCAGGCTGAGTCAATAAGCCATTGAGGATTGCATTGAACATCAGTTCTACGACCTCCTGGTCATACTGGGGGTGAGATACTCTTTCTATAGAGTTGTTGGGTTGGAGCTGCTGATGGCTGTCTTGCCACCATATGTGGGAGCCCCTTGACAATGGTCCCTACAGAGAGAATAATAAAGGTGAGAGATGGAGAAGGACAGACCCCTAATGGCCTGTCTGGAAGGGCAGGATCCAGCTTTGCCTGAAGTCAGATATGCCTAGGGACTTTAAAGTTACGTAAGACAAAAAAAGTTTCCTTTTTTGCTTAGGCCAGTTTGAATTAGGTTTCTGTGGCAACTTAAGAGCCACTGACTTATCCAGAATTTTTTACAATGTCCCTAGTTTTTTTGTTTTTTAACATCTTTATTGGAGTATAATTGCTTTACAATGGTGTGCTAGTTTCTGATGCATAAAAAAGTGAATCAGCTATACGTATACATATATGCCCATATCCCCTCTCTCTTGTGTCTCTCTCCCACCCTCCCTAACCCACCCCTCTAGGTGGACACAAAGCACCGAGCTGATCTCCCTGTGCTGTGTGGCTGCTTCCCACTAGCTATCTATTTTACATTTGGTAGTGTATACATGTCCATGCCACTCTCTCACTTCGTCCCAGCTTACCCTTGCCCCTCCCCATGTCCTCAAGTCCATTCCCTACATCTGAGTCTTTATTCCTGTCCTGCCCCTAGGTTCCTAAAAACCATTTTTTTTTTAGATTCCATATATATGCATTAGCATATGGTATTTATTTTTCTCTTTCTGACTTACTTCACTCTCTATGACATACTCTAGGTCCGTCCATCCACCTCACTACAAATAATTCAGTTTTGTTTCTTTTTATGGCTAATATTCCATTGTATATATGTGCCACATCTTTGTTATCCATTCATCTGTCGATGGACACTTAGGTTGCTTACATGTCCTGGCTATTGTAAATAGAGCTGCAATGAATATTCTGGTACATGACTGTTTTTGAATTATGGTTTTCTCAGGGTATATGCCCAGGAGTGGGATTGCTGGGTCATATGGTAGTTCTAGTTTTAATTTTTTAAGGAACCTCCTTACTATTCCCATACTGGCTGTATCAATTTACATTCCCACCAACAGTGCAAGAGGGCACCCTTTTCTCCACACCCTCTCCAGCATTTATTGTTTCTAGATTTTTTGATGATGGCCATTCTGACTGGTGTGAGGTGATACCTCATTGTAGTTTTGATTTGCATTACTCTAATGATTAGTGATGTTGAGCATCCTTTCATGTGTTTGTTGGCAATCTGTATATCTTCTTTGGAGAAATGTCTATTTAGGTCTTCTGCCCATTTTTGGATTGGATTGTTTGTTTTTTTGATATTGAGCTGCATGAGCTGCTTGCATATTTTGGAGATTAATCCTTTGTTAGTTGCTTTATTTGCAAATATTTTCTCCCATTCTGAGGGTTGTCTTTTCGTCTTGTTTATGGTTTCCTTTGCTGTGCAAAAGCTTAAAGTTTCATTAGGGCCCATTTGTTTATTTTTGGTTTTATTTCCATTTCTCTAGGAGGTGGGTCAAAAAGGATCTTGCTGTGATGTATGTCATAGAGTGTTCTGCCTATGTTTTCCTCTAAGGGTTTTATAGTGTCTGGCCTTACATTTAGGTGTTTAATCCATTTCGAGTTTATTTTTGTGTATGGTGTTAGGGAGTGTTCTAATTTCATTCTTTTACATGTAGCTGTCCAGTTTTCCCAGCACCGCTTGTTAAAGAGCCTGTCTTTTCTCCACTGTATATTCTTGCCTCCTTTCTCAAAGATAAGGTGACCATATGTGTGTGGGTTTATTTCTGGGCTTTTTATACTGTTTCATAGATATATATTTCTGTTTCTGTGCCAGTATCATACTGTCTTGATTACTGTAGCTTTGTAGTATAGTCTGAAGTCAGGGAGCCTGATTCCTCCAGCTCCATTTTTCTTTCTCAAGATTGCTTTAGCTATTTGGGGCCTTTTGTGTTTCCATACAAATTGTGAAATTTTTTGTTCTAGTTCTGTGAAAAATGCTGTTGGTAGTTTGATAGGGATTGCACTGAATCTGTAGACTGCTTTGGGTAGTAGAGTCATTTTCACAATGTTGACTCTTCCAATCCAAGAACATGGTATACCTCTCCATCTGTTTGTATCATCTTTAATTTCTTTCATCAGTGTCTTACAGTTTTCTGCATACAGGTCTTTTTTCTCCCTAGGTAGGTTTATAACTAGATATTTTATTATTTTGGTTGCAATGGTAAATGGGAGTGTTTCCTTTATTTCTCTTTCAGATATTTCATCATTAGTGTGTAGGAATGTGAGAGGTTTCTGTTAATTAATTTTGTATCCTGCTACTTTACCAAATTCATGATTAGCTCTAGTAGTTTTCCGGTAGCATCATTGGGATTCTCTATGTATAGTATCATGTCATTTGTAAACAGTGACAGATTTACTGCTTCTTTTCCGATTTGGATTCCTTTTCTTTTTCTTCTCTGATTGCTGTAGCTAAAACTTCCAAAACTATGTTGAATAACAGTGGTGAGAGTGGGCAACCTTGTTCTGTTCCTGATGTTAGTGGAAATGGTTTCAGTTTTTCACCATTGAGGACGATGCTGGCTGTGGGTTTGTCATATATGGCCTTTATTATGTTGAGGTAAGTTCCCTCTATGCCTACTTTCTGGAGGATTTTTATCATAAATGGGTTTTAAATTTTGTTGAAAGCCTTTATCTGCATCTATTGAGATGATCATATGGTTTTTCTCCTTCAATTTGTTAATATGGTTTATCACATTGATTGATTTGTGTATATTGAAGAATCCTTGCATTCCTGGGATAAACTCCATATGATCATGGTGTTTGATCCTTTTAATGTGCTTTTGGATTCTGTTTGCTAGTATTCTGTTGAGGATTTTTGCATCTATGTTCATCAGTGGTATTGGCCTGTAGTTTTCTTTTGTGACATCTTTGTCTGGTATTGGTATCAGAGTGATGGTGGCCTTGTAGAATGAGTTTGGGAGTGTTCCTCCCTCTGCTACATTTTGGAAGAGTTTGAGAAGGATTGGTGTTAGCTCTTCTCTAAATGTTTGATAGAATTCGCCTGTGAAGCCATCTTGTCCTGAGCATTTGTTTGTTGGAAGATTTTTAATCACAGTTTTAATTTCAGTGCTTGTGATTGGTCTGTTCATATTTTCTATTTTTTCCTGGTTCAGTCTTGGAGGTTGTGCTTTTCTAAGAATTTGTCCTTTTCTTCCAGGTTGTCCATTTTATTGGCATAGAGTTGCTTGTAGTAATCTCTCATGATCCTTTGTATTTCTGAAGTGTCAATTGTTACTTCTCCTTTTTCATTCCTAATTATATTGATTTGAGTCTTCTCCCTTTTTTCTTGATGAGTCTGGCTTATGGTTTGTAAATTTTGTTTATCTTCTCAAAGAACCAGCTTTTAATATTATTGATATTTGCTATCGTTTCCTTCATTTCTTTTTCATTCATTTCTGATCTGAACTTTATGATTTCTTTCCTTCAGCTAACTTTGGGGTTTTTTGTTCTTCTTTCTCTAACTGTTTTAGGGGTAAGGTTAGGTTGTTTATTTCAGATGAATTTTTGTTTCTTAAGGTAGGATTGTATTGCTCTAAACCTCCCTCTTAGAACTGCTTTTGCTGCATCCCATAGGTTTTGGGTTGTCATGTTTTCACTGTCATTTGTTTCTAGGTATTTTTTTATTTCCTCTTTGATTTCTTCAGTGATCTCTTGGTTATTTAGTAGAGTATTGTTTAGTCTCCATGTATTTGTATTTTTTACAGTTTTTTTCCTGTAATTGATATCTAGTCTCATAGCATGTGGTCAGAAAAGATACTTGATACAATTCCAATTTTTTAAAATTTACTAAGGCTTGATTTGTGACCCAAGGTATGATCTATCCTGCAGAATATTCCATGAGCACTTGAGAAGAAAGTGTATTCTGTTGGTTTTGGATGAAATGTCCTATAAATATGAATTAAGTCCATCTTGTTTAATGTGTCATTTAAAGCTGTGTTTCCTTATTTACTTTCATTTTGGATGATGTGCCCATTGGTGAAAGTGGGATGTTCAAGTCCCCTACTATGATTGTGTTACTGCCCATTTCCCCTTTTATGGCTGTTAGCATTTGCCTTATGTATCAAGGTGCTCCTATGTTGGGTGCATAAAGATTTACAATTGTTGTATCTTCTTCTTGGATTGATCCCTTGATCATTATGTAGTGCCCTTCTTTGTCTCTTGTAATAGTCTTTATTTTAAAGTGTATTTTCTCTGATAGGAGAGTTGTTACTACAGCTTTCTTCTGATTTCCATTTGCATGGAATATCTTTTTCCATCCCCTCACTTTCAGTCTGTATGTGTCCCTAGGTCTGAAGTGGGTCTCTTGTAGACAACATATGTATGGGTCTTGTTTTTGTATCCATTCAGCCAGTCTATGCCTTTTGGTTGGAGCATTTAATCCATTTACATTTAAGGTTAATTATCAATATGTATATTCCTATTACCATTTTCTTAATTGTTTTGGGTTTGTTATTGTAGGTCTTTTCTTCTCTTTTGTTTCCTGCCTAGAGAAGTTCCTTTAGCATTTGTTGTAAAGCTGGTTTGGTGGTGCTGAATTCTCTTAGCTTTTGCTTTTCCATAAAGATCTTATTTCTCTGTCAAATCTGAATGAGATCCTTGCTGGGTAGAGTAATCTTGGTTGTAGGTTTTTTCCTTTCATCACTTTAAATATGTCCTGCCACACGCTTCTGGCTTGCAAAGTTTCCCTGAGAAATCAGCTGTTAACCTTATGGGGATTCCCTTGTATGTTATTTGTTGCTTTTCCCTTGCTGCTTTTAAATTTTTTCTTTGTATTTAATTTTTGATAGTTTGATTAATATATGTCTTGGCATGTTTCTCCTTGGATTTATCCTGTATGGGACTCTCTGTGCTTCCTGGACTTGATTGACTCTTTCCTTTCCCATATTAGGGAAGTTTTCAGGTATAATCTCTTCAAATATTTTCTCAGTCACTTTCTGTTTATCTTCTTCTGGGACCCCTATAATTTGAATGTTGGTGTGTTTAACCTTGTCCCAGAGGTCTCTGAGAGTGTCCTCAATTCTTTTCATTCTTTTTTCTTTATTCTGCTCTGTGGTAGTTATTTCCACTATTTTATCTTCCAGGTCACTTACCTGTTCTCCTGCCTCAGTTATTCTGCTATTGATTCCTTCTAGAGAATTTTTAATTTCATTTATTGTGTTGTTCATCATTGTTTGTTTGTTCTTTTGTTATTCTAGGTCTTTGTGAAACGTTTCTTACATTTTTTTCCATTCTATTTCCAAGATTTTGGATCATCTTTACTATCATTACTCTGAATTCTTTGTCAGGTAGACTGTCTATTTCCTCTTCATTTGTTTGGTCTGGTGGGATTTTACCTTGCTCCTTCATCTGCTGAGTATTTCTCTGTTTCTCGTTTTGCTTAACTTACTGTGTTTGGGGTCTCCTTTTTGCTGGCTGCAGGTTCATAATTCCTGTTGTTTTTGGGGTCTGCCCCCAGTGGGTAAGGTTAGTTCAGTGGGTTGTGTACGCTTCCTGGTGGAGGAGACTGTTGCCTGTGTTGTGGTGGATGAGGCTGGATCTTGTCTTTCTGGTGGGCAGGACCGTGTCCAGTGGTGTGTTTTGGGGTGTCTGTGACCTTATTATGATTTTAGGCAGTCTCTCTACTAATGGGTGCGGTTGTGTTCCTGTCTTGCTAATTGTTGGCCATGGGGTGTCCAGCACTGGAGCTGTTATTCATTGAGTGGAGCTGGGTCTTAGCATTGAGACAGAGATCTCTGGGAGAGCTCCTGACGACTGATATTACTTGGGGCGGGAGGTCTCTGGTGGACCAATGTCCTGAACTCGGCTCTCCCACCTCAGAGGCTCAGCTCTGACTCCTGGCTGGAGCACCAAGACCCTGTCAGCCACACAGGTCAGAAGAAAAGGGAGAGAAAAAAAAAAAAAAAGAAAGAAAGAAAAACTAAACTAAAATAAAAGTTATTAAAATAAAAAATTAAAAAAATTAGTTAAATAAAAAAATTTAAAAGTAATAAAAAAAATTAAGAAGAGAGCAACCAAACCAATAAAGAAATCCATCAGTGGTAAGAAGTATTAAAAACTATTTTAAAAAAATGGACAGACAGATCCCTAGGACAAATGGTAAAAGCAAACCTATATAGACAAAATCACACACAGAAGCATACACATACACACTCGCAAAAAGAGAAAAAGTTGGAAAAATATATGTATCTTTGCTCCCAAAGTTCACCTCGTCAATTTGAGATGATTTGTTGTCTATTCAGGTATTCCACAGATGCAGGGTACATCAAGTTGATTGTGGAGCTTTAATCCGCTGCTCCTGAGGCTGCTGGGAGAGATTTCCCTTTCTCTTCTTTGTTCGCACAGCTCCTGGGGTTCAGCTTTGGATTTGGCCCCGCCTCTGCAGGTAGGTCGCCTGAGGGCGTGTGTTCTTCGCTCAGAAAGGACGGGGTTAAAGGAGCCGCTGATTCGGGGGCTCTGGCTTACTCAGGCCCGGGGGGAGGGAGGGGTACGGATGCAGGGCGAGCCTGCGGCGGCAGAGGCCGGCGTGACATTGCACCAGCCTGAGGCGCGCCGTGCGTTCTCCTGGGGAAGTTGTCCCTGGATCACGGGACCCTGGCAGTGGCGGGCTGCACAGGCTCCCAGGACGGGAGGTGTGGAGAGTGAGCTGTGCTCGCACACAGGCTTCTTGGTGGCAGCAGCAGCGACCTTAGCATCTCATGCCCGTCTCTGGGGTCCGCGCTGACAGCCGTGGTTCACGCCCGTCTCTGGAGCTCATTTATGTGGTACTATGAATCCCCTCTCCTCGTGCACCAGGAAACAATGGTCTCCTGCCTCTTAGGCAGATCCAGACTTTTTCCCGGACTCCCTCCCGGCTAGCTGTGGCGCACTAACCCCTTCAGGCTGTGTTCACGCAGCCAACCCCAGTCCTCTCCCTGCGCTCCAACCGAAGCCTGAGCCTCAGCTCCCAGCCCTGCCCGCCCCGGCGGGTGAGCAGACAAGCCTCTCGGGCTGGTGAGTGCCGGTCGGCACCGATCCTCCGTGCGGGAATCTCTCCGCTTTGCCCTCCGCACCCCTGTTGCTCTGCTCTCCTCCGTGGCTCCGAAGCTTTCCCCCCGCCCACCCCCCATCTCCACCAGTGAAGGGGCTTCCTAGTGTGTGGAAACATTTCCTCCTTCACAGCTCCTTCCCACTGGTGCAGGTCCCGTCCCTATTCTTTGTCTCTGTTTTTTCTTTGTTCTTTTGCTCTACCCAGGTACGTGGGGACTTTCTTGCCTTTTGGGAGGTCTGAGGTCTTCTGCCAGCAGCATTCAGTAGGTGTTCTGTAGGAGTTGTTCCACATGTAGATGTATTTCTGATGTATTTGTGGGGAGGAAAGTGATCTCCACGTCTTACTCCTCCACTATCTTGAAAGTTCCCCCCGCCCCCGTCCCTAGTTTTTAACAAATGCCTTCAAGGAGCAGGAGAAGGAAAATATGAACAAGTCTTAGTTCTTGCATTGGACCACGGTACAGCAGGAGCTCATTTCTCTTATCCATCATGTGTAGAAATAACCTTCTGATGGTTTTGTACTTGTGTGGCTATTACACATTCCATCTCAAATCCTTTCCTAAGATGGCTAGCACGAGCTCAGCATCTTGATCTCCTTTTCTTCTGACTACAGAATTCACCAGCTGTGTCTGTTATTGTCCAGACAGCTGCCAAGTATATTCCATCCATTTGGTTTCTAAATCATCTTCATAATAGAAGAAACAACTCTTTCAGAATGTTTTTATTTATTCACCCAACCATCTCTTTGTTCCAACCATGACCTACCTGAACCAATCCCTTTTGCCATAAAGACATAGTGTTATGTCTTTTATGACAGTGGAAACCAGCTTACCTTCTTCCCACCCATGTGTCTACGAACCCCTTTTACAGATAAACATTCTTCTAATTTAGCCAAAGAATTAAAAAGAGGAAGGAGGTATAATATATGCCATGCAGCTCTTGAAGAGAAACAGTAATAAAGGTACTAATATTTGTAGAAAGCTCTAGAGCCATCCCATTTCCGAAATTATGACTTACAGGATATTCATGCTGCTGTTAAATAAGCAGATAATCTGTATCTGCTAATAATAATAATAATAATAATAATAATAATAATAAAGCCCAACAAGGACAAACCACAGCCTGCTGCCAGAGGACTGTGGCAGTCTTAACAAATTTTACAGAACATAAAATGCCAGCAGATAACAGGTATTATGTTTTCTTTTGGCAAATATGAACACTTCACAGCTAGCCTATCTTGCTCACTTAATTGGGCCTATAAAAACTCACCAGGCATCTCTTGGAGCCATTGAAATTCCCTCCACTTGTTCTTTACAGCTTTTCAGAGCCTAGATGGGAAAACAGCTACCAAACAGACTTGCTGAAAAGATTTTTAAGGTCTCATGTCTATATTTACAAACCTTGCAATCTGTGTGTATTCATTTATTTCAACACAAATGAAGTGAATAAATCAGGAGCTCCTTTGGGAAAAGAAAAACCACCATATTTGAGAGAAAAAGAACAAAATATGTGACTGAGGCAACTCCCAAATGTTCTCTATCGCTTTCCCAGCACCCCTCATGCACACCCTGCTTCCAACAGAACTAACTGCATTCTCTGCACTCATTTAGAAGATAATACTACTCTACACTACAGCATTTCTCACACTTATTAATGTCCTTTTTTTGGGGTTTTGGCTTAGATGTCTGTATTCCTGGCTAGACTGTGAGTTCCTCCAACATAGAGATGATATATTATTGTTACCAGTACTGGGCGTATGCTTAGACTGAGCAAATATTGGTCAAAATTGAATAGGAGACACAGAAAAAAGAGAAGGAAAAGAGAGAGAGGTATGAGAGCAACGGAGAACCCAAGGGAGCAGTAGGAGAAATCTTTGGCTCTGGGCCGCTGGGCAGGTGCAACATAGGTAGAAAACTACCCACAAGATGGCCTGGGAAGATGCAGAAAGTCTGACGGGGGTCAAAGAAAAAAAAGAGTGATAAAAATACATTCCAAAAAATATTAATAAGGAGCAGCCTTTCCTAAAAGCATACTCCAAAATTTCTCTAGGATTGTCTTCCAAGTTTCTAATATACAGCCTGCAATTTCATTATACATTTCTTGTGCAGAAAATGACAACTGTATCATGACACCTGGCTAAAAGTGACTGTAAACTGCACCCTAACTTCAGAGATGTGAAAAATAAAATAAAAAAACAATAAAACCACCAGAAAACTATGAACAGAACCTAATAATCTTTTCAGTGATTCATAGATCCTAATACTCTTTCTGTGATTTTTTTTTTTTTTTTTTTTTTGCCGTACGTGGGCCTCTCACTGTTGTGGCCTCTCCCGTCGCGGGGCATGGGCTCTGGACGCGCAGGCTCAGCGGCCATGGCTCACAGGCCCAGCCGCTCCACGGCATGTGGGATCTTCCCAGACCGGGGCACGAACCCGTGTCCCCTGCATCGGCAGGCGGACTCTCAACCACTGTGCCACCAGGGAAGCCCTCCGTGATTGTTTTAATAATTTTGGCTTTGAAGACTTTTGTGAGCATACTTTCTTTCTTTTTGGCCTTTTAAAAAAGTAGTTCTTAGGTAACTTATTCCCCTAATTTCCTTCTCGATAGATCAGAAGTTCCCCAGTATAGTGTGACTCGAGGGGATATTTGTCAGGCCTCTCAGTCTGAGGTACTGGGAGCTTGGGGGATTCTGAGTCCATGAAAGTATTTTTTGATGATGCTGGTCCATGTACTGATCTTGTTAGATAAGTAGAACTACTTCAGTGTTTACTGAAGCAATTGGAATCAATGCCCTACTTTTAGACTTGTGAGTCAGAAAGCTTGATGACCACCTGGAGAAGCACCTGGGAGCCCTCTCTTGGGTCCCATCCCTCCCCTTCATGGACTGTCTATCAGTTTTTAACAGGCACCCTCGGTGATCCTGAAGACCAGCCAATCTAGGAACCACAGTCTCATAAAAGCTGCCTTGTTGTGTCTGGCTGACTGGCAGGAATGAAATGGTAACTTTCTAAACTTGCTTTCCTAGATCTCTCCAAAAGTAGCAAGACAACGGGGTGATTTCTCAGGTCTACATTGGACAAAAGATACTAGTGTTTTTCCTTGGCTTGTGGAGAGGATGGGAAAGGATGCTGAGATTCTAATCCCTGGTTTGGAGTATCACAGCCAATCACAATGAACAGTCATCTTTTATGACAGTGCATTTCCCAAGCATCCCTTTGGGAAGCTGGAGTCCCCAGCTGTCTGGGAAATGTAAAATCAGTCACTTTTGGCAAAGCTCAACATACCCGGGCATGGGAAACACAAATGAAAATAGAGAGACTCTTTTACTCACTAGATTGTTTGTCTGGTTACACATTTGCTCAGCACAGAAACAGAATCATCAAGATAGGGATGACCCGAGTGTGTAGTTATCTAGCTCAGGTTTGATGAAGGTAAGAGGAAACTTTAAGTCTCATGAGTGTAAGCATTTTCATCCTTTCAGCTTGATGTAAGGAGGTCATATAAAGTAAGGTCCAAACAACAAGGACTACTTTATCTAAAATTACTTATCTTATTTTGCTCATAGGAATTCACACTGGTTTTGAGGAGGAAGACTTTTCAATGCACTGGACATGGTGGAAACAACTTCCCTTTATTTTATTGTCCATTTGATTGAGGGAACAGGGCCTCATGTATAGAGTCTTTCATCAAAGTCAATAAGTCAATCTGATTAAGCTTGAAATGAATTGTTGTAGATTGTTATTCTGTGAACATCTTTCCCTTCTGTTACTGAGAGTCTAAGTGACCAGTTGCCCCATCACTGTAAATGCCATTCTGCTTAATCCTAACATCTGTAATAAAACCAGTAAATAGCTGTTTGTTCGGATCTGTAGTCACAGGATGCTTATCTGTGGAAGAGGCTGAAGCCATTTGTTTGGAGATCGCTAATCCTTACTGTGTACTTCTGATTAGTGTTTTTAAACTCTGCCATATAAGGAAGAATCTATGGGGCTAAGAAATTTCAGTCGCTCTGCACAACAGTGGTGGATGCTGAAACTGAGTTTGGAACCCCCTGTGTAAAAGTACTAGGTTTCATGCATGAGAAACCACAGTATCCAAGTGAAGACTAGAGGGAATCAGCTCAGTGGCTGGACTCTACTCTCCCTACTCTGACCTCGTGAACACAAATATAAGTGTGAAAATCAAGAAAGGAAACTTTCCTTTAATACATCTGTCCTTCGAAAGAGCTGGTGTGGCCACCAGGGATAAGACAGTTCCTTACGGGGTTCTCAAAACAGCACTAAAAACTGTAGGAGAAGGCAGTAATCATCAAAGAGGATGAGTGAGAGCCTTACCTTCTTGAAAAAGGCAAGAAAATGAATCATGCTATTTTGAAAAAACCCAGAAAATATTTCTTTAGAGGTCACAATATTCTTTTCTCTTCCCAAATGTTGAAGGATTTGGCAAAGAGAACCCTCTAATAAAAAACTGCCCTTATCTCAAAATAAAATGATCTTAGTGTACTGGTAAGATCAGCAAAATGTAAATTGTTCAGATGCAATATACAAACAGTTGATATCTTTGAGTTGATATCTTTCGGACTCTTCTGAAATTTATTTCTAATATCATTTTCCAAAGGAGAGATGGCTTATGTTGCATGGTCTGTTAATGCTTGACCAGATGTCTGAGACTCAAGAGATGGAGGGCAAGGATTAAGGCTCAGTAGATGATGGCCAAGATTCCTTGTGTTCTTTAAAATAGCTAACATCTGCTCCATCCCAACAAGCTGGCATACAAGTCCAACAGGGAGTAAATATGAGAGCAATTAAAATGAACTACTGTGCATTAGGGTGGTTTGATTTATAGAAACAACTTCTGTGGGAGAAAATGGCTGTGGTTTAGGTAATGTTCACATCTATGAAACTGAAGTAACCTAAATATAGCTTGATATGTACAGCACATTCTTGGCCATGTTCTTCTGCTCTTAACTACATCAGTAAAGATGAATTCAATGATTGCAATCAGGCATGGACTTACCCAGTGAAGGTCATAGTCAGGTCTTGCTCTTCCTTCACTGTCCTCATATAAAGCGAAAGCTTCCCTCCGAGCCTGATAATACTCCTTCCGCAACTTCTGGATGCGGTCAGTGCTTCCACTCATGGAACGGCCACTGCAGGACATAATCAGACAGTCACACAATGTACATCATCCTGGAAACTCGCTTTCTGATTTTTTTTTTTTTATTAAAGCAGCTGACATCCAAATTTGGAAGATTCAGTAATATCATACAGACATGCTAGGAGAACTGTGAAATCCCTGGTAATAAAAATAAATAAAAACCAGTCTTTATGTGCATATGTTTAGCTCCAAGGGTCAAAACATCTAACTTGGGATTAATAAATGCCTTTTGAGTGAGAACTTAAGATAAGGTCCTGATCTTTAGAGCAATTAAAAGAGCCATCACCTTTTTCTTATAATCATATGTACAGCGTTTGGTTAAATTTTAATGTAGTATCCCATTTTCTCAAATAAGTGTTGACAACTTTAGACCAGTTGTTTGACCTGAAGGTTGGAGGTGATGCAGAGTTGGCAGGTGCCACTGTTCATTTCAATGACATTTGTGAATTTTTGGAGTGGGGCTGGAGTACATGTCATTATGTGGGTGTAGGCAGGACATAGAGAAAGAGAAGAAGGTGGAAGCCATGTGAAGAAGTAAAAAGAAAAATAAAGAGCTGGTCATAGAACATACCATCTTGGTTACTTGTCCAAGCTTTTCCTCTCTCTACTTAGCTACTTCTTCCTCTCAGGAATTACAGCTTCTCCAGTGACTTATCCATTCAACCCCACACTGGTCAGCCAGTGGCTCCCTTTTAACTTGGATCTGTCACCATCGTTTCAACAGAACCAACATCATGTGATACAATCAGGGCTAGGAAGCAAGGGGAGGATGCTAGGCAGGGCTCTACAGCTGATCAACTTCTTTGGTTCATCTGAGGCATAACTGAGTGCCCTATTGTGTCAGACCTTATGTTAAGACCTGGGGATCTTAAAACAAACAAACAAACAGAACTCGTTCACAAAAAGCACACAGTCTGGGAGGTGGGGGGCTGAAAGGGATACAGAGGACCACAATCCACGGTGACCAGTGCTGTAGGTGTGCGCAGGGGCTGTGGGGACTCACACTGCTTAAGCTTTAACAGGGTGAGAGCAGGGCCATGGAAGGAGACCACAGAAGGCTCTACAGAGGAGGTGACACTTTAGCTGAGTCTTGAAGGATGCATAGGTGCTCAATAGCTGGACAAGTGAGGTGAGGAAATTCCAGGTGGAGGGAAGGGCAATGCAAAGGACAGAAATGAGAAAGCACCTTGCTTTGGGGGAATGCAAGGAAGTCAGTTGGGCAAGCAGTGGTCCTCGGCTTCTTCTGTCCTGCCTTGTACCCATATTGGGTGATGTATGTTCCCTTCCTTCTCTCATTTAGGAAGCAAATTATAATAAAAAGGGAGTGCTGGTACTTTAGGGATATTCTGAATTTACTCTAATAAATGATGAAATATATCACTTGCAAATGTTGGTACTTTAACTCAATTTGTAACAATCATAATGATAATCATATTTCATGGGTATGTGAGAATCACTGCTCAAGTATATACAGGGAATATGGGAGGAAACAGGGAAGAGAGACAGGTGAGACTGAGAAAAGTAGGTAGGGGTCCCGTGGTGGAGCCCTCTACATGCCAAAAACATCCCCAAGTATTACAGTTGAGCTTTAAGTTTAAATGAGATATCTGATAGAATGAGATATCTGAAAGCAGTAGAAAGAAGTCATCTATTATTTTGTTAAAACATTTAAAAATTATACTTAAACTATAAAAGAAAAGGGTGAGTAAACATTTTTTGGAAGGAAAACATTCTTCCCAAACTAGATTGTAAGTTAATTGAAAGCAGGACCACGTGTCTCAACATCCTCTGTACAAAGTTAGCACAGAGTTCTTGGCTTCCTACCTGCTCTACGGACACCAAGCAGCTTATGCCTTTGTTTAAGAAAAGACAAGTTCTTAGGGATCACATACTTTGATTTTTCTTCAATATGTATTTTTAAAACTTGCAAAATAGTTCTAACTCTGTTTCCTGACTATACTTATTTTTTTGAACAAAAGTTTTCCTCGAGAACTTGGAAAAGATAGCAGTAAGAAAAAAGTGGAACATCTGATATGCTTTTCCGAACAACGGAAGGCAGGAAAGACAGCACAGCTCAATTCTGAACAGGTTCCCTCACTCTTGAGTACTCTGAGCTAACTATGGGCCTGCATCCACTGTGCAGGCTTCTGCCCATTACATGCATGCATGAGCTGTGCTTAAACTCACCAGATGAGTTCAATCAACGTGGTGCAAACACAGCATACATAATCTATTAGTTTACCCAAAAAAACCGAAGCACTGAATTCAAGCAGAATGAAGTCATCAGTAATAAAGGAAAAAGAAAGAAACTGATAAGGGACTGTTTTAAAAATCCCCACAATTTTCCTACATTTGTGGGAAAAAATAATCATACTCAGACCGTAAACTATTCTTCCATATGCTGATAAATAAATAAATTTAAAAATACGGGTTTGATCAGATTTCAGTTCTCAGATAGAAGGAATGGGGAAAGAATACAAAATCAGCTGTTTACGATTCAGAAAATCCCCTATGGCTGACAGGAACATGACTATTTACCCAGAGAAGAAATCTGACCTCAGAGAAAAACAGGAAAAAAGTCTAGAAATTCATGGACCATCTAAGTGCAAAACATTCTCCCTTGTGTGAATATTTTAAAGAAGTTATGGGGCACCGTGCAAACCTTTCATGATAAGCCAGGACTACATCGCAACATTCTCTCTCTTTTTTTTTTCTCTCTCTCTAACCCTCACTCTACTTCTAGTAACTGTATCAGATTTTTTCCCAGGTAGTTGGTTTATATAATACAATTAGGAATAGAAAATTCTGATTTCATCTCTCAGCTCTTCTGTGCAGATAACACACACAGGTTTACCATCAAATCAATAAAAAATAAATAAAACAAAAAACAACACAGCTATTGCAACCAAAGCAGTTAACTGATTCCATTTTGTGTTGAAGAAGTAGAAGTTTGAAGAGTAACATAAAAATGCCTTTGTCATAAGAGCAGCAATAATCATAATAGTCATCATTTATGGAACATTTATACAGCCAATATATTGATATAGACTTCTAGTTACTCCACTTTCTGCTCAGAGCAGACATCACTAATCACTTACGGCCTTCCTTCCCCATAATCCTAGACATGCCCTTAGGATCCTTCTTAACCCAGAACTTCAGAGAGCTACTACCAATCTGAAGGAGCTGGAACTTGAGTTGAGTTACATAATTGCTGTGTAATGCGTGTTGTAAATACTTCAGAATCACAGAAGAATACTTAAAGGTAGCTTTTATTGTTTTGCTCCATAGACATGAGGAAGCTGAGGGTCATGGCTAATAGATGTACAAGGTCTAACTTCAAAGAAGGCTCTTTCCACCACTGCTTACTACGTTTCAACCTGCATCTCCTCCTTCATCTCATTTATATCTTAAAGACTAGGTACTCTAACAACATACTGGACCAGAATGGAATTAAGGCCAGCCTTGAGGAGTTACTTTCTGAGGACTCCTGTTTTTCCTCCCTCTATTTACATGTTAACGGTTCCATTCTCCTGGCTTTATGCAACTTAGTAGTAGAGCTTCTAAGAATTTTGCCTGATAGCTTCAGAAGTAACATCAGCTTATGATGTAACTCACATACCCTTGCAATCATATAAAATCTAGTAAAGTATCAATAATCCCATCTCCAAGTTGCTAGTTAGAAAATTAGGCTTACTGTATTATTTGTTCACTGGATAAGGTAAAGGTTAGCCATTCTTACCAAAAAAGTTCCTATTATAGCTGTATCCATATGTAGGTGATCAACGCCACTCCTGCACTTTCAATGTGCTGAAATTTTATTTTAAATTAATTCAAGCAGTATAACAAAACAGATTTATATTGCAGTGATTTCTTGTCAATTATACTGCCTACGTCTTTAAAGGCAGATGTATAGTTAAATAGGATTTTAACACTTTAAAGTTGGAAATAGTTTAAAGTTGCAATGAAATTCAGAAATGATGTCATTTTCTTCATCGTCACCTATAGTAATATATCCCCAAATGCAATACACATCACAGTAAGGCATTATCTGCTCCTTTGGAATCTAACCTTATTCTTCCTAGTTCATAATTACCTCAATTGAAATACATTTTAAAATGAGTGTTCATTTGTGCACGCCATAGCCTCCTCCCATTACTACAACAGGCTGGAGAAAAGAAACTAACATTTATTAAGCTCCCATGATGCCTTAAGTATAATATGTATGCTTTACATACTTCATCTCATTTAATCCCCCAATTTTTGAGGATGACATCGTTATTAACATTTCACAAATGAGCATATGCTGAGGCTCAGATAAGTAGCCCAATTGGTGAATGGCAGACCAGGAGATGTGTGACTCCAAAGCCAGTGTTATTTTGACCATACCTTGCTGCCTTGTGAGAAATGCATTACAATGCAGTGGCATTTTGTAGCAGCAGTGTACAGGCATTTCAAGACAGAGGGAATTTAGCAGAGCACATTTATAGCCATACCTTTTGATATTCTTCTATTTGCACAGACCTTTGTAATAAAAATAGAAATTGAAGCAGCTAAAGTAATAGAAAGACATGCAATGAAGTCTGTATTCATTAAAGAATGATGCTGGAGCAACTGCAGACAGAGATTTCTGGGTAATTAATAGTACATCTCTAATAGGCTTATGTGGGAAACTGGCATAAAACTGAATGGGGTGCAAAAGAGACTCAACCTATGACAAAGATCCCACATGAAAGAGAAAGAAACTCTGGATTAGGACCAGGACTGAGAGGCAGCCAGGGCTGCTGCTGGTAAAGCTCACCACTGGCTGAACTAGAGGGAGCTAGTCACTGCCAGCAAACCATTGTCCGACTTGTGAATTCATGTGCCATGACTTTGCGTGTATGCCTAAGTGGGCATGCATGTAAATAATGTACCCTAACTATGATTAAATTGTACACAGTTAATTCCAAAGAGCTGTGTCATTTTCAGATAGCCTCAAGTCATGTAGCTCTTCGTTGTCAAGGGGAGGTGTTTGCCACCTGTGAGTAGATACCAGCCTAGGGTCCAGATCTGAAGACGCAGTTAAGAACAGTCTTTGTAGAATGGAACCTTAACAGGAATATTTCTACCTGGGTGAGATAATCCTTACAAACTCACTGAACAAAACGGTTGAAATTAGATGTATGCATGTCAACAATAATCAGTAGAATAGGGACTGTTTTGAGTTTGATAGATTATTCAATTTTTTAATGACATTACTGTACAAATGTTATTTTGATGCTTACCACAGAATATTTTAATTATGTAAACATGGTGCTCGTCTTTCTATATTTACACAAGGGTGGAATTTTTAAAGTTTTCTCAAAAAGGTTTCCTCCTTTTGAAAGATACGGAGTGAAGAAAAAACTCTTGCACCCTTTAAGAATGCCAATATGCTATTCTTTTCTTGTTTGTTTCCCCCTGATGGGAAGGGTTGTTTGTCTTATCTTTCTGCATTTAAGGACCTAAGAAATCATCCTAGCTTTAAACTACAAATTTAGCAGTACCACCGTTCTGCCTTAGAAAACAGGGCATTTTTTTTTTTCAAAGTGGGAACAGAGCTCTCAAAGTACCTGGGATTCAGTGGCATTCACACTCTTGATAACATGAATATAATAAAATCTAACTGTCTATATGCAATCTTCTCTTACTAATTATACTTCAAACTCCAAACTAAGTTCTGGAAAAGAATATTCAGCTGAAGACAGTCATGGACACAGCTATTACTTATTTTCTGTTGGTGATAAAGATTTCTGTCAAATAAGAAAGTTTAGAGATTCTTTTAAGTGTACTCAGGATCATTAATTCAAAAGCATTTTGAAGATCTACGGCAACTATAGTCCAACAGCACTTACACTTTCATTCTTCAGATTTAAATTCCATAATGCAAATACATTTATATAGTGTGCCCACATATGTTAAATGAGATTTAGTAATAAACAATGGCTTTTAATGGGGCTTAACTCTATAAAATTCTTCAAATGATATTTTCATACTGGAAAGCTCTGAAAATTATCCAGTGTAAATATTCAGTGAAAATTATGATTATATAAATTCTTTATCTTCTCCTAATTTTGTAGAAAGAATATCTATTTTTTCAAAGGTATATTGACAAATAAGATTTTTCGTGGTTTAGTCCAGTGAAATTTTGGAACACAGAACTGACTACCCATGAACAACACTTGGGAATTTTTCTAATTTCTTTCCCAATTCATCACCACTACGATGGTGACCCCCTTTTTCAATTATTTTTGATTGAAAGTGTCCCCAAATAACAAGAATATGCCTTTCTTCATATGGACATTTAATTTCTATTAGATTTCAGTTATTGTGTTGATTAAAACACTCTAAATTAAGAATCCTTTGATTACTATGATTGCCTATTAATTCCTATATTAAGAGTATGAGTTTAGAAAACGGGTGAATAATATAATAACAGACAAATTTTTCACATTTAGAATCTCCCTTTATTTCTAGAACTACTTTTGTCAATTATCTCTGACATTATACTTCTTATTAGTAGGTGAAGAAACAATACTTAGACATCTTAAGAGAATTTAATGTCACATGAAAACCTGGTGGCAGAATCTGAGGGAAAAAACTATGTTCTATGCTAATACATTACTTTGAAAAGTATGTATTTGTATAAATTTCGAAGAGTCCAACAAAATTACTCCAATGTCAAGATCCTGTGGGAAAGCTAAAAAACTGGTCCAGGGAGGGTGATATGCAAGTTAGAGTCATAAAGAAGAACGAACCCTACAAAGCTCGGCCTATAATCCTGAACATGGTCCTTCCCTCAACCATCCTGACGCTGCCAGTGGCATTTTGACCCAGACGCAACAATCTGACAACGTGACTTGGCTTACCTGGGCTCCTGAATTTGCCATGGCAACCTGAGTCTGACCATTTGCCTTTCTCCACATCTTTCTTGCTTTAAGCATCTGTTCCCTTTGAGATCCTTATCTTGGTATTTCCATTCCTAGCTCAGTCAACTGACCCTCTGACTCTTACAGCTTGAAGATTTGTCCTGGAAATCTTAACCCTGGACTGGACTTTGACCCCAGTGAATCAAGCCTTATTGTGGGGGGAGGGAGGCCGCCTTCCCCTGACACTTTTGATTGCCTAATGGCAAGCATTTCCACTCATACCATGATCCACGGCTACCATTTACCATTGAAAGTAATCTCATTGATGCATGAAGGCCAGCTTTCTCCCATGTGATTGATTGCTGTGATAGAGAATCTCACCAGATCAATGTCATCTCCTCTTGTGATAAAAGGCTCTGCTCTACCTTTGCTCTTTATCACTTGAGACAATCCGAGGCCGCTCTCTAATCAGAACACTCTGCTTCTCTATCTCCTTTTCTAGAGAAGGTGGAAATGTCTTAGAAGTGACACTGACAGTGTTATTCACAATTCAACAACACACGAGTTATTATTCACGCCTTCAACTCACCATTATAAGCCTGTAACACATAATGGCATTATTCTGATACTGTGCAGTGACCTCCTGGTTGTGTTCAAATTTCAGAAGCTGGTTTTGCCATCAGTCATAAAATCTCTATTTGAATAGTATTCTAATATATTTCCTCCAACACAGTTTTTGAGCCTTTAGTAACTTACACAAATACTGAGCACATTCAAATTATGTATAAGCATATGATACATATTGTCTTGAGACAGTTCGCCAATTTTATTAACAATACAAAATATGTGGGGTCACCGAAGGAATTTATCAAGTGTTTCATATGGTAATTTTTGTTTCTTCAGGAAGATTTTCAAATATAGTTGAAAAGTTCACACTGGATGGCAGCAAAATTGCCCTTCATTTCTACTCTACATCTTTGTTAACAAGCATACGTAGATGCAAAGAAAAACAGATTTGGACCAATTTGAAACTGGGCATTCACTTTGTCTTCTGTTAAAGATGAGAAACCATTATAATTCATGTAGTCACAGCTGTTCTTACATGGCTGAAGTACAGCAACACTGCATCACAACTGCACTGAAGTGATGCTTCAGTATTTGAGCTTAAACAAAATTGGGGGCTTGGGGGAAAACAGCAATTTAAGTAGTGACAGTGTTCCCACTGGCTATTGCATGTAGTAAGCATAGGCCCCTGGACATGAGCTGAGTTGGCTTCCCTCAGTTGGTGTCAGTTTCTAAGGGCCTCTCATAATACAGGCTTTACACTGTACTGAACATGATCCCAGTGTTTCAAGCTATGCATTACTTGTACAACATGGCCACTGAAATGCAAGCCAACTACTTTAGCTGGTGCCCAACCAAGGGAACAGCCAGCTGATGCTGTGCTAAAAGAACGAGTGTTGGGTGGGTTTAGTGAGAGATGATAGGTAGGTCCAGTATGGCATTCTCCTAAAGTGTTTTTCAAGGTTAATTCTGACTGTACACAACTTTTGTTTTACGTAATGGCTTTAGAAACTTAACCTTAAGACATGATGCCACTTGGAACATTACAAGTTTTCTCAAAGAGTTTTCCGGTCTAAAATAAAATTAGCAAAATAGGGATAAAAAGGTAAATGGAAGACACCTATAAAACGTGTATTATTTTAATAATATCACACACAAATTAATGATATCTCACACACACACCTTCTCAAAGAAGTTCTCACCAACAGTTGCAGGACTTGTGAGATAAAATTATTATCTTCTAGGCTTAAATCAAACACAGCTTGAATTTTGGAATACATAGCTGACATTTAGATGTGGATTAAACTTTCAGGGTCAATTCTGGGAAAAATAAGCCTGTGTGGGCTGCAGGCCATAAAACCTTGGGAATTTCCTAGGCCTCCATGAAATTCCCTCTTCCTCAGAGGAAACACAGAAGCTCTGTCTCCTCCCAAGGGATCATGGAAGGCCATCAAAGACTGCTGATTCCCAACAGCTGGATGGACACCTAGATCTTTCCTTCTACACAATAAGGAAATAAGGCCTAACTGACTACACAATGTGAGGGAAAAATAAGGAGATTCTAAATGATTTAGTGCATGGATGGTGTTTAATTTAGAGAATTGTGTCAGGATAAGTTATGGTATTCTGTGCTAATCAAACATCAGTAGGTTAAAACAGTAAATTTTTCCTCCCATAACAAGACTGTTTTTTCCCCTTCCAAAGGAGGAGGTTGGGAAAATAATAAAAGTGAGAAAGAGAAAAAATATTCAAAAAAAGAACATGTTTTTCAATTGAAAGAAGCTAAAGATTTTGATTAGGAGCTCAATACTAAATGTTAGGAGTCAAAGCTTTCTAAATACATATGATACATAAACTAGTTTTTACCTTTGTACCCATTAAAGGGATATACAATAAACTGTCCAAACACCCAGAAGGGATACATGGGCCAGACTTTAATTATCACATATATGGTGTTAAATCATATTATCTCATAAACATGGAATTCTATATGCCGTGTTCTGATGTGACTAGCATAATTCAGTCCAAGAATTTATTAAGAACATGTTTTGATTCTACCTTAATTCCTTTTGTTCCTTCTACACCTATATGCACAAATGCTGAGCTCTTCTGCACTTTTAAATAGGGTTATAATAATTATCCAATCCAAACAGGTTCTCAACTCCAAAAAGCCATATAAAAATTTAACATATACTAGGTCCCAAAGGGTGTCAAATCCAAGAATATCCACAGCCCTCATCTCCCTGGGTGTAAAGTGAGCTCTGGTGACCCTGTAACTTCATGCCGACCTTCTGACATCAGGGATTTACAGGATAGAGACAGCTTATATTATAATCTCCAATGGATTGTTTCAGTTGTTTTTAAAAGGTGTTCAGATTCCTACAGATCTTTTCTAAGAGAATGGTGACTTTCTTTTTAGAATAGACTAGATAGTAATAAGCTGATATTAAACTCAGATCATCAACTGCTTTTATAAAAGTTTTCCAGTAACCTTCTGCTTTCAGATGTGTACATTTATTTAAGCTTTTATTTATTTTTAAATATTGCCATGTCCCTGGCCCTGGTGATGTAAAGGTGATTAAGACCCAGAACCCAGCCCTCAGGGATTTCAGTCTTATAGAGGGAGATGGAAATATAAATAAACAATTACAGGGCAATGTGGCAATTATTATGAAGAAGTATCATGAAGTATAATGAAGTCCTGCAGTAGCTCAGAGGAGAGGGTGATTAGTTCTGCTTGGGGAGGCTGGGAAAGGCCTCAAGGAGAAAAGGAGAGCAAGGAGGGGGTGCTGGGCATGCCAAGTGGTGGCAACATAAAAGGGCAAACAGTTAGGCATAGCAGAAGTGTGGGAAGTGGATGCAAGAATCCTGGGGAATAAAGCCAGCAGGGCTTGAACAGCTCCATGTGCCAATCTTCCCAAAAGGGAAGATGAAGTAGAATCCTGGACCAATTTCACATAGGGTAGCAGCATCTTCAGAGTCATTCTTTATATCAGGATAGAAGACCTTTACTTTCTGTTTCCACATAACATAACCTATGAAATGAACCAGTTGACCTCCATGAGCCTTTCTTGCACTATATTCACTGATTTCTTGGATATGTGTACAATTCAAGCTAAATGACTGAGCAAACTACTGGCAAAAGTCATCTTCTCTTTCTGTTTCCACACCTGTTGAATACTGTACCTTGAGGACCACTTTAGTTCAAGGCAACGCGACACTGAGACTTTCAATTTGAAAACTGAACGTTTTCTATAACTAGAGTTCTTGGTTAACCAGTAACATTACCTGGTGGTGAAGCATGACGCATCGTTAATATAGTGATAAATTTCCCATTAGAAACAGGGTACTGGCTGCCAAATCAGAGGGTGAAAAGTTAAAAAAACAAAACAAAGAAATGAAACCAACCCATTATGGGTTGACAATGACTTTTATTTTCACTGGCAGTTTAACGGAAAGTAGTCACAGAATCTCAGTTAATAAATAGCCATTGCTCCATTCAGGTGAGGTAACAGTGGTGCCTGAATATCTGCCCTGGAGCAATTTGTAGCTGTCTTCTTGATCTGAAAAGTGAATGAGTCGTGGGCCATCAAAGAAGAGGGAAAATTAGGCAGTAAGCTGCTGCTTTGACAATTGAACCCTATAAATAACCCACAGTGAAAATGAATAAAAAACATGCCGTCTTCCAGCTTTCAGTAGCCTCTCAACAGTGTGACAGTTGCTGGTTTTTTATCAACAAACATGATGTCAATTATGCCTTTTTATTCATCATGGCGAAGTCATGTGTGGGGAAGAAGTATTTTGGGGTTTTTTGGCACTTCATATACCAAGGGTTTTCCTCTTTATTTATGTCATGCTGAGGCAAAGCAGCTGTCTGATCTGTAATCTACATGTTATATTAACACTCTTCTTTTTTATTTCTTCTCTAGTTCCAAAAGCTTTATTAGCAACAGCATTTAAGTCGGCTCTCAATTATCCACAGAGGTAGGAGGTTTGGAAGAGCATGAAAAATAAGACACTAGGGATGATTTTGAAAACTCTTATTTAAGCCAACAACTTTAGCTTCTTTCCCAACAAGTGTTTTCCCAGAGCTGCAAACCATCCCCCAATTAATTGACTTGATTCACATTCTTTCCCTTGCCCGGCCCCTTGTTTGGGTAAGTACTAATGAGCAGAAAAAAAGGCCAAAAGGCAGGCAGGACTGAGAAAAACAGAGGCACTACAAAGACTCCAATGGGGAACACAGAAATTGGATGATAGAGAGTTAATGACCCAGGAAACATTCCCCTAAAGGATTTACCAGGTACCTAGAGAGATGTAATCTTTCAGATTAAAAAGTAACAGGTATGAGTTTTCTAAGTGGACAAACTGAGAGCAAAACGTTATGTGGAGCACAGTTATAGAATTAATGAGTACTCACACATCCAGCTCAAAGAAGCCTGTGGGTTACTGTGTTTCCTGAATTCTGCTGTTTGTCGTGAACTTTATTACTCCCCGTTCCACTAAGAACTATTTTTTTCTCCCTATTTGCAAATAGATTAAGTATAGTCATTCAGATGTCATTAGTTTATCATTTGTTAAAGAAACTCGTTCTTAGGAAGGAAAAATGAAGAGCACGGTGAGTGGCATTGTATTATTTTGTGATCCCACATTAAGATGAGAGACAGAAGTATCACACTGTTTTCGAGATATTCCTATCCTACAACAAAATCATCTTTTATCCAAGTGTAAACAAGCCCACTAGCTAGAAGCTTCTCCCCACCCTAAGTTCTACATAAAATATAAGCCACAAGGCTTAAATTGAATCACATTATTTCTTTATGTATTACGTACCTTGACATTTCTTAAACTGAACACTTACTATATATCTAAGGGAGCTTCTAAATTTATAACCTACCAAAAGAGGGAAATGATTTCCTCTTCTTCAAAGAAGCTTTTTCATACTGTATCCAACATGTCTGGGGAGTTGGAGGGAGAAAAAGGAGAGTGGAGAGAGAGGAGGAGCCAGAGAAAAGAGCTAATGGTCAAAATGCATCCTTATAATAAAATGAGCTTCTTAATGGATGCTCACTACAGGAATAACATTAATCCAGTATTAGGACGTTCACTGGGAAAAAATATGAATGTAATTTATCTTTTTAACTGTCAGCTGCATTTCTAAAGCTCTGAAGTCTGTAGCTTCCAGGGGCCTTTTGTCTTTCTGCCATGGCAGGAATATCTTGGACAGCTGTAAGAGCTTTCTAAGCTATCTTTCTCAAAATCCATTAGCTAACTCAAGGAACCTAATTAGAGCTGCCATTTTGATGGAGCATACCGAATGCTCAGTACAAACTAGTAACACCATCAATGTTTATTAGAAATCACAAAACCCAAAGTGCTCCATTTCCTAGGAATATTAATGGGAATACAGCACACAAAATATTTACTAAAACATATGCTTAATACCATCAAGATTGAAAGGGAGAGGGAGAGGCACACACTTGAATTTGACGGCATGTGCCCAGGAATACACAATAAACCAAGATTTATATCGAAGCAGCATGTAATCATTATTTTATGCCCCTCCCACTCATCTCCCTTGGTTTTGCACCCTGGAATTCAGCAGCTCACAGCTGGGAAGACAGATGTAAGTCTAGAGAAGTCTGGAGAAGGGGGTGGAGGGAGTCTTTTTTTTTAACAGCTGCTGAGTGCCACAAATTCTTGTCAGTGGGGAAATAAGTCTTGCTTCTCTATAAAAATCAGCAGCATGATGACGTCAGTACTTTCTACCCCCCTCTAAATGAGGGTGTCACCAAATTAATCCAACCAGCTATTATCCCACATACCCACCTGGGAAGGATTTCTGCCAGGGCATGGCCCTGAATCAAGGGGTTTCTAAGGCTTGATGTATCCCTGCTCTTGTGCAGACGGGGCTCCCACTGCCCGTGTTGGGTACAGGGATAGACACACACACCCCTGCCGAGGCCCAGAAGACTCTGTTCCTCATTCTCTCCTCTTGGGAGCAATTAAAGGACCTTTGTGAACTGTTACTGTCCAGCAGCCCTTGCTCTGCCCTCAAGCTGTTGCCTCCTGTCTCTCTTTCCCCCTTTTCACCAGACTTTAAAAAAGAATCGCCCCTGTTGTCTCCTTTTGTCATCTGCTATCCTCTCTTTTGGGCTGATGACAATCTGGCTTGCACCTTCACTGCTGTTAAAACTGTTCTCTGGAGGCTCAGGCAAGCCCTAGCCTCTGCAGGACTAGACACCGGACAGCAACCTCCCTCCTTCTTTGTTTCCTTTCTACTTCCTCAATCTCATAGTCCATTTCCTTCAATGCCCCTCCCACTGTTCTCTAAACACAGGCCTTCTCTAGGAGTCTCTAACTGATTCTTGTCCATATCTTCAATCTGGGGATACTGTTCACTCCTAGCGCTTTATCACATTCCTTCTCGTGGTCACCCATTTACTCACCCATCCATTCAACAATCACTGAAGTGCCTCAGATGGGGCATGTCCTCAACACAACTTGCCTAGATGAAGACACACATCTCTACCTGGGACCCCTCGAGGGAGCTCCAAGGACCATGCTCAGCCCTTGCTCCTCATTTGCACCTGAAATGTACCAACACCTTATACTCAACATGTTCAGAAACAATTTTCTCACCTCTCTCCTGAAATCTACTTTCCCTCCTACCTTCCTGGCTTTTTCATTGCTTTCCTATGTTCATCTAGGCTTAAAACAATGATTAGCATTCAAAGCACAGGCTCTGGATCCAGGCTGCCTGGGTTCAGATTCTGGTTCTGCCACTTCCCTTCTCCCTGCCTTGGGGAAGTAACTATCTATCTGTGAAATGGGGATGATGATAGTTTTGAAGATTAAATGAGCTATTACATTTAAAGTAGTTAGAATAGTGCCTGGCACATAATAAGAATTCAATTTAAAAAGCTGCTACTGTGCTTGTCAGTGTTATTTTATATTATCACTGACTTCTTTTCTCCCACATAGTCTACATCCAATTGGTTGTAATCAATCGCCTCTAGCACTGTGCCTCCCATGCATTCCTTCTTCCACAAGCCTAGTGCACACACCCATTGCTCAGACCATGATAACAGTTGGGGTGGCTAGTCTCTCCACCCCAGCTCCATTCTAATCTGTTGCCAGATTAGCCTTTCTAAGGTATGGCTCTGCCCATGTAACTCTCCTGCTCTAAAAGCCTCTTGGCTCTCTTCCCATTGCTACACCTCCGACCCAGCCTTCTTCTCCTCCAGCCTCACTTGCAGTCTAGTCTCCAGGGAAATTTTAATTGCTCCCTAAACCTATCCTCAGTTCTCACCCACTCCTCCATGCCTTTGTCCGCACTACCTCTTCTGTCATTCTTTCCCCTTATTTTTAAACAATATAATTAAGATGATATCCTTCTTTACTTTAAAAACATCCACTGCCTTGTCATTATGTGCAGACTAATTCTCACGTGGTCTCTGTTCCCCAAATTGGCCCCTGCTTCCCTTTCCGCCTCATCCTGAGTGTTCTCTACTGTGCCTGGCAGCTTCTCTCTTACTCTTCCCCGTTCCTTGCACAGCCTAAGCTTGTCACAGGCCCAGGAATCTGTACTTGCTGTTCTTTCTGCCTGAAACTGTCTGCCTCAAGTGTTTCCAGGCATGTTCTCCCTTATCAGGGGGGCTTCTCTGGCTGTCTCATCTTTAGACCCTTCAAGTCCCTCCCTCCCAGTCCACCTGCTTGTTTCCTCTGCAGCACTGGTCACTCTGGGAACACATCTTCACTGTTACTTGTTCCCTTTTCTCTGTCTGCTGACTTCCACAAGGATACCAGATGTGCAAGAGCAGGGACCTTCCACGTCCTGTCCACAGCTGTCTTTCCAGTGTCAATGCCTGGCACACTAACTAAAGGGATGGTTCTCTACCTGTGAAATCCTTCAAGATTCTTACATTGATTCAGCAAGTATTTATTGAGCACCTACTATTCACAGGCAATGGTTCTAGGCCCTGGGAATATAGGAGGAGTACAAGACACACAAGTGTGTGGCCTTATGTTCTAGCAGGTGAGTGAGACAATACACAAACAAGTGGAAAAGGATATCAAGCAGAGGTAAGTGCCACCCGGATCCTTAAAATACCATATGGTGATAAGAGAGTGACTGGGTGGCTACTTGAGACTGAGTAGTCAAGAAAGGCCTTTCTCTTTTAAGCTAAGGTCTGAATTGTAAGAAGGAACCATGCACAAGCATCTCTATGAAGAACATTCTAGAAAGAGAGACCAGCTAAAGCTAAAGCCCAAAGGATGAGGGAATGAGTGTGAGGAATTAAAGGAACAGAAAGAAAGAGTGGCTGGAGCTTCATACCCAAGGGATAGATGTTAAGCGACGAGGTCAAATAGACAGGCAAGACAGATTACCTGTGCTTTGCAGGACCTGTTAAGATCTTTGGATTTTACTCTGAGTGAAATGAGACCATGTTAGAAGATGTTAAAGCAGGAAGAAACATGATCTAATTTAAATATTGAGAAGACAATCCCAGCTTTTCTGTGGAGGACAGAATAGAGATTCTTGCAGGAGTGCAAGTGAGAAAAGATGGAGGTCTTTAGGGCATTAGGATCATTCATGTTTTATAGAATTTAAACCTTTGTTTAATCCCCAACCACTAGCAGCTATAAGCAATGCAAGGAGTTTAATCATTCTCATGTCTTCTGCAGAACATGTTACACTGCCCTCACCTAGGATGTGTTCAATAAACAAAATTTTACGGGAGTGGAAAACAAGATAGTGATTTAAGAAAATGTGCAATGAGAAGTGGGAAGAAAAAGAGAGGAAACAATGGTGCTATTTAAGGGTGAGGAAGGGTTTGTGCATGGGGGTGGGAGGTGGGTGTGGGAGAGAGGGTAGGGCCACAACCACTCAGTGACACCATTAGCTGCTGCCTGGAAGATGATTTCTTTTCTGGATTTCTCCTTCTCAGGCTCATAAGCTGAATACTGCGAGTACCTCCCTAATGGTTTGGTACAAGCTACTTTGCCATTTCTAGGTATTGCCCAGATAGCTCACTATTTAAAGAAATATCTACAGTTTCTGAAGTTTTCTTTACTGCATCATATTTTCAAGGCCTCCCGTTTTCAGCCAGCAATTGCTATCATGTCTCAGTGCCATCCACTCCCATAAGAATTGTCTAGCCAAGCAGCAATGCACTTGGCTTATTAATGCTCATGGAATATATGTGCGCTGAAATGATGTTATGGGAAACCTTTTCTGTGCTATTTCATGCTAAATATAGCATGCACACTTCCAGGTGAAACTGTCCAGAAACTGGGAGCATCCAAGCTAGCACAATTTAGAGAAGGTAGGCTGGCACGATTTGCCGACCTTTAGCTTTGAATTAAATTTACCTCCTCATCCTCATTAGAGTCTAACTGCCAAATAGCACTTGACTCTGATTAATAAAGTTTTCTAATAAGCATATCACCTTCTAGCACTCTGTGGAGGTAGCGGAAATCTTGAGCAGGGCTAAAGGGAGAACTGCCAAATGGAATTATTACATTCTATATCCAGTACAATCAAAAGCATTCTCTTTGTTGTCAAGTCAAGTCCAGCTCTGGGTAAAAGAGAACCGACTGCGATGTTAGAAACAGGATGTGGTCACTGCCCATGAAGTCAGCCCAGCAGAAGACTTAGAAAACCGTGAAAAACCCACTCAACCTGATGCTCCAGGTTAATCTAGAATTCAATGACCCACATTTTGAAGTGCTTGCAATTCACATTTTCAGGAGAAACTGGTTGGACCTAGTAAAGGGGCTTACAGACTAGAGTAGAGGGACGGGTAGGTAAGTTTATGCAGGGTAACTGGGAAGCTCTTAGCACTTACCCACTGCATCCAGGCTGATGACAGAAATTCTGCCTTAATTTAGTCCAAGGCTTTGATCTCCGTTAAAATACAGAGGGTGCTGGATGTCTATCTCTGTAAGACATCACTCACCTGTATGTGAGTTAATGCTTTGATACCAGGAGAGAAAGTTGCTGAACCTGAGGGCCTTGAAGACTTGGTGGGTGGCTGGGTGAGGAGGAGAGGGGCTTCCCAAACGAAACCTCTCCTTGCTCCACATTCCTTTCCACGCCTAGTTCTGTGCTGGGGTATTAGTGGTACTGAAGACCAGTCATTGATGGCCAAAAAATGGACCGAGTGCCTGCCTTTGTGTGAAGATTCAAGACGAAAACTATGAAACTTCTTTCAAAGAAACCAAAAAGCCTTTCCCATGCTTGTGATTTTCCTTTCCATCTTTTTCATGAACACTCAACTCCTTGCAAACGCATTCATAGTTCAACAATGGTACAGGGTGATAAGGCGGATATTGTTTCCCATGCTGCAGTGCTCTATACTGAAATCCTAGGGACCATAAACATTGAAGTCCTTCCTTCTTCACTCCCTAGACACAAGAGCAAGAACGAAAGGCTAAAAGCATGTGCTTTTTAAAGTGTTTTTACTGAGCAAGAGTCCGACAACAAGGAAAGACGTCTGTTTACCTCTAGAAATCTTTTCAGCTCTTGCCATTTTGTTGCTTTTGTTAAAACCAATGCCTCCAATTTCTTCACTCAGGACATTGAGACATATTCCACAACTGCACACTTCAGGGCAACTGAGCATTAAAAGAGGATTCATACAGTTGAGGTATGACTCAAATTTTGTGGGAGACAGACAGCAGCTAGAATGGCAAAGAGAGTGAACCTATAAAAAAATTCAGGAGGAATGTTTCCATACACATCTTCTACTCTGTACCAAAGAGAATATTCACAGAGTTGCTGTAAAAATATACAAGCCAGACTCAGCGTCAGTGTGCTTATCCGCTCATTAAATATTTTAGATAGCTAGTTACATAATAACCTGAAGCATATTCCTTGTTGTATAAAGGGGGAAACACTGTAAAAGGGCAAAAGCAAACGTTTGTACAGTTCAGGACTAAGCTGTACATCAGGAATTCACGTTTAAGACTTGAAACTCTGCAATTTGACAAACAAAAGGCCAGACGTACAGTTACTGAATTTTGTTTGAAGTGCATGTTCACATAGAGCCAACTTGGAATCCACACACAAATAAAAAGAAATGTGAAAACACCACTGCCATAGACAAGCAACAGATGTTTTCATTATACCACCAGAATATGCAAGGCAAAAGGTTAATATTTTTAAGGGGAAAAAATGTTAATGCTGTGACCACGAAATAACATGAAACAAATGGCATGATTAGGAGATGAACTTTTCAGCTAGCAAGTTTGAGAAATGATTCCTAAGTCTTCTAGGGAGCTACAAATGGTTCATGTGGGACCCCCAAATCAAAACTTTACTTTCAAAGTCTTGCACACTGTAACTCTAATAAGAGTATAATGTAAATCTCATCCATGCTATTAAAAAAAAAATTAGGACTACAGGCAGATGATCCAGTTCAGGAATAATGCTATGAATATAAAACTTTTTCAAACCAAGCAGAGATCCAATAGATGTAGCATCAGAACTTTCTATTCCACATTCACGGTTGTAGTTTAGCACTTGGAAGAGTCAAAGGCTACTCAGAAATTCATGCGTTAAGGGTAGTGATTGAAAACAAATGGAGTGAGAAGCCTACTTAACATGGATTTTCACTGGTGATTCTTTTAAGAAAAAAAATAAAAAGGAAACTTTACCATTCTACCAAATTCATTCATTAGAAAAATGTTAAATTTAGTCATTTGTGGTCAAAATGAACAAATTGGAGGTCTGCCTAGGTGCAGACCCACATGCGTTCCAACCACATGCAGTCTGGCCAAGGAGATAGCTAACTGTCGATTGTTCCTTCCATTGTTTGTCCATTAGGATAAATCCAGCTCGTGGACACTGAACCTTTCAAAGACAAAGAACTGCATTAATTTTGTACTTCTGGAGCACTTAATAAATCTGACACTGTCTGGTGGCTTTCTTCATTTTCTACCACTTGACAGCTACTGGGATCACAAGTTTCAGAGAATCTATTTTCCTGTGTAAAATTAACAGCAATAAAACAAGTTCAATGGAATATGACCAAATCACAGAACTCGTCATATCATGGAATTTCAAAAAGAATCTGGGAAGCATACTGGAGAGCATTTGTACTGTACATATAAATTCAAAACACTGCTCTGAATCGGAGGCATTCATTTAATATGAAAACAAATATGATGCCATTTTGCAGAAGCAAACAGGATGCCTATCACCAAGGAGCAGCCTCGTGTGGTCGAGGCACCTCAGAGCAACACTCGGGAACTTTTCTTTCTTAGGCTGACGTTTGTATTGAATCAAGTAAGTTCTTCGTAATTTTTCTTTTCTAATGGATTTCCCCCCTATGTATGTTTGCGAGTGGGGGGAAGAAAAGCAAAGGGCAGCAAAACCAGACTTAAGTGCTTGGCAAATGGTCTTCCTGAATCTGGACCTCATAAATCCTATAAAATGTTATATTTCAACAACAGGCTGGAAAAGCTTTTCCCTCTGCAATGATGAAGCCCAGCTTCAAAATTTATAGTTCATCTCAGAAATGGACTATAAAAAGAGACTGACTTAGCTGTCTATCAAGTAAGCCTGACAATAGCAAATAAGGTGTGAGCTTTCAATGTCAAATATATATTTAATATTAAAATTCTCCAATTAAACATGGCAAAAGGGTTTCCTCTGCAACACATTCTGATGGGAGTGGTGATAGATGGAGTCTGGGTTGTCATAACAATGTCCAGGCCCTGATGTGACATTTCTTTCACTATCTACTGTGAGGGTCTTATTTTTCTAATATTGCCCATTCAAAGGGATGCTATTCTATTAGGAGCGAGGCTGAGTCGATTAAAACAAGATCCAAACAGATGTGGCTTAGTTCCGTGCATAAAAGACCCAGGTGTGTAATCATTCATTTTTGTCAAGGGGGGTATAAAAACCTGCATCCAAATATGTCTTGATAAATCTGAATAGATTTTTTGAGGGAAGGAGTGGAGGTTGATTCCAATAACTATTCCTCCTGGTAATGGAACAAGGCTGAGACACAAAAAACTTCTAGTGGTAATTTGGAACAGCCATGGCTTCCATAAAAATGCTTAACCTCACTAGAAAGCTAAGAAGTTCAAAGTAAAATGATAAGGTACTATTTTTCACCAATCAAATTAACAAAGATTTAGGGGGAAAAGGAGATAGTATTCAATGTTGTCAGGTGGGAGTGAAATGAACTCTCTCCTACATTGCCTGATGGAAGCATTACTTGCTTCAATTTTTCTGGAAAATTGTTGGTAACATGTTTCAAACTTGATGTATCTTCCCCTTCTAGGAACCTTAAGGAAATAATCCAAGCTATATAGCAAGATGTATGCACAAAGGTGCTTATCAGCTGAATACTCTGAAACATCCTAAAGGTCTAGCACTAAGAACAAGGTTACATAAATTAAGGTACAGTTATATAATGGTGTTTTATGTAACCATTGAAAGTAATAATTTTGAAAGGATTAATTGGCACAGGAAGAGATCACAGTATGGTGGTAGAAAAGCAAGATACCAAAATTTATATATGCATGTAAATACTATATACGTATATAAATGTAGGAGCACTATACACACACAAGTTATATATTTTATATACAGTGATACATACAGAAAAAAGACTGGAAGAAATATTCTAAACTGTGAAGGATGGTCAACTCTGGATTGTAGGATAATTGGTGATTTGATTTTTGTCTTCTATTTCAACTGTTTGGTTGCTAAATTTAATACAAAATACTTATTATAGAAAATTTAGAAAATAACAGTATATCTTTAAATAACGAAAATATAAAAAAGAAGGTATACAGCGCTTGAGCCAGAACTAACTAGAATGGAGTAGAAATTGGGTATTTATTAACTGGGTAGTTTGGGAAGGGTTTCTCTTCTATCAGATTTAGCTTCCTCCTCTTCCTTATTAGAAAGAAAGGTTATAGTGAAGATGAAAATGGGAATGTGTGTGTGAAAGTGTTCTGTAACCTAGAGGAAAGCTACACAGATGAATTACTTTAAATCTAACATGGTGAGAAAGAGCAAGAAAGCATTTCACGTGGGACATAGAGGTTGAAGATTAAGTTTACAAAAATATAATTTGGTAGCAGAGGGGTCATTTAAATTTAACAAAGAAAAGAGTATTTCCCTACTCAGAAGATGGCAGACTGAATTGCAAATTTAAAAATATATACAGAAAATGTTATATTGGGAAATGTATGGGAAAGAAGCATTTCAGTTAGTGCATGCCACTCTCCTGCTGAATTTTATTTCAGCTTTTACTAACAATGTAAGATATCACCAGCATTAATGAGTGAAACGTGCCCTACTGTCAGGCAGCATAAAACCAGTAGCGTATAAACAATTTGGGATTGTAAAACCCTCTAATGGAGCTTAATAAGAAAGCTACCATTTAGACACAACAGGACTGAGACAAGATATGACAGCTACCATAACACAGAATCTCATTATTTTGTTGGTCGTCTGAATCATAAACAGAATTTTAAGTTTGTTTGTATTTTTCATAACTGATCCATGAAAAATTAACCTGTGATTTGAAAGGCAGACTATTGCAATGGGTAATATGCTAAATTTATGAAAGCAGTCCTCCTTTTATTAATGGGAAAAGGAGAGTTTTGAGAGGTCTGCCAGTTGAAAATGATCATGAGAGATGAGGACAGTGGGAAACTATCTGGGGACTCCATAGTGCAAAAACTATCATGGGAGACTTCCTAACCCAGAGCTGTCTTTTATGAGCTTCTCAAGGACTTGCTGGCAGCTGCATAATGCCAAGCTTCCAGCCACTTCAACTTTCATTTTTGGTCATTCTCTTTCTTTTTTAATTTTCTTGGTCATCAGTTGGTATTCCATCCAATGCAAGTGACTGCCCATTTCTCTGCTAATAGCCGTCTCTTTCTTTTTCCTGTATTCAGCTTCCCATACTGTCATTTGTCTCCCTTCTCCCTTCTGAGAACCACACAATCCTAGGACTAGAAGGGACGTCTAGAGCTCATCCTTCTCTCTATTTGACTGACTATAAATACCCAAGGTTGATGACTATGCAAGGTTTCAAATTTCCTCACAACCTGAGAGCTGGGAGGACCATTTTTCAACATCTTGTTTTGCCCTACTTGACTGCTTCTTCTGGGAATTAAGCACCAAGTAAGTTTTAAGAATAGAGAATTATTAATCCTTAGGAATGTAACAGGTAAAGTCTTGAGAGAGACAAACACATGGAAATCAAGAGAATATTTTTCAGCCCCCCCTCCCTCTTATGGTATAAATTATTATTACATCATACATTATATATCATCACGTTATATATGTGACAAAATATTTATTATTGTAAAACACAATATGATGGTCCCTATGTACTTTCTTTTAAAACAAAACTTCACTGTTTTAATAACAAACAAAATTTAAAATATATTGTTTGACTGATTCTTGAAAAAAGTGAACAACTTGGCTCTAATCTTAAGAAAACCAGGACAACTTTGAAAGGAACTAAAGAGAAATTGTGCATGTGTGTGTGTGTGTGTGTGTAAATCTGGAGGTTTAGTTTTTCTTCTTAACTTTCCATGACTTCATGAATTGAGTAGAAAACTCAAATTATATAGTTTACGTATCCTGTGTTACCTTCAGAGAATAACAATATTCACCATTTACGCTTTTCATAAGCCAGCACAGTAGAAAGAAATCTAATTCCAAGACTATAAAAGCATTCTGGCTAGAGGAAAGCCCAGCTAAACAAAAGAGCCCTCAGACACACTGAGCGCTGACAGCACCCAACCTCGCTCTTTTCTGTTCCAAGTAGGCTGAGTGACGATTTCCTCTTCTCTACGACTGGGTATCCCTGGGTTAGTGATGCTTCTGTAAAGAGGGTTTGACAACAATGGAGAGCCTCCTGCCTGCTAAACAAAAAGTGACAACTCCATTTGAAATCTGTCCCTAGATGTATTCTATGTGCAGAAATTATCTGTGACAGTCCCGATCAAAACAGAGTTTCATTTCACTTGGAAGGTAAATGGACAATACAATAGGTTACCTTGAATGTTACCATTCTGTCCAATTAAAGGTTAAAGTATTTTCTAGTGAGTTTGTCACAGATTACTATTTTTAAACTTAGAAAATAAAATAGGTTTTCACCGATAATGACTTTTTTTAAAGCCAATGCCTGCAATTGAAGAAAAACATTTATCTAGAAAAAGATATATGGATATATCAATTTGAAAACCTAGCTCTGGTTACATAAAACTGAATGTTTCTATGTATGAATCCACAGATGTACCTGGGCAACTTTACCCTAAGATTTTTCATTTCACTCCTAATATTTGGAACCCATCTTAATAACAAACGTCAACATGGATCCGCCTACAAAGACAAAACTGTGAACAACACATTTCTAGTCTCTGAATTAAAGGATATGAGCCAGGACAAAACTTGCAATTCATTAAATGTCAGACTACAAGGACCAAACCTCCCTTCTGATGTCTGATACACATCATTCCTGGGCTTGAAAAATCACAACAGACTTTGTTTTAAAGAACACTTTCATGCCCACCTGTCTATCATAGGCCAGGGTACTATTTTAGAGATTCCCATGATTCTAGTGTAAATTCCACAATTTTTTCATACTATTTAACATAGATGCAAACATTACTTTCTCTGTCTACTTCACAAATGATCTCTTTAACTCTTATACCGGTGTGACTCACATCTGTGTGAAATTTCATGGGTTTTATAGGTAGGTCTTCAGAAGATTCTGGGCCAGAGGACCTAAGTGGGAAGGGAGATTGTGACTTGCCTGTATTCCTTTATTCTACAGTCCTTGCTCCTCCTTTAAAATTTTTGATATTATTACTGAATAAAAGAGATTCTTTTTTATCTTTTTTAAAGGACATCTTTGCAAAGCAAATGAAGTTTATAATAGCTTAATTACAAAGTTTGATATTAAATTGAAGCAAAGGAAAAATCACAGCTAAAACGTGTAAGTGTGTATATATGTATGTATGTAGATATAATTCTACTGCCAAAAGCTTTTTACAAATCTCATAACTCAAGTTCTCACTATTTAAGGACAAGACCACCTGGATGACAGACAAAAGAGATTTCCAATATGAGCAGAGGGAGTTTTGAGGATGGGTCCATGAACACTGTGGTTAACAGAGAAGGTAGCAAAGAGGTATGAGGCGGAGAGGTGAAACTCACAGGGAGCTGAGGGGCCTTAGGAAAAAAATGATAATGATCTTAAAGATTTCTTTTGTATTTAATTGTTAAAGCTACTTTGAAGAGGAATAAGAAAGGATAGGTCACTGCTGGGAAGAAATGCTTTGAAATGATAACAGCATCAGAGAAAAGGCAGAGCAACCTAAACTCCTATTTTCCTTCCATTAAAGAATCACAGAAGCATATAATTTTGGAGCTGGAAAGAAATGCTGAGATCACTTAGACCCACCCTCCCGTCGTTTTAGATGAGGAAAGATGCACAGAGACATTAAGTGACTCCTCTGACATCTCCTTCAAGGGTAGGCAGAAAAGAGGCAGAAAGGATTGTGGGAGGGGGGAGGAGAATACACGATCCAGGATGCTTGGAAGGCATTTGGATTGAGGTACTCATACATTACATCGAGGGTTTTGAAACAACGCAAATGAGTGCTCCTAGAAACATAGATGCTATCCTTGAGAAATTATAGGCCATAGGAGATGTGCCCAGACACTTGAGGTGAGCAAATCACAGTCAGATTTTTTTTTAATGGCCTAAAGAAATTCTAGAAAAACTAGAAGACAATAAGCTCAGTGCTCATTTCCAGCAAAATTCTCTGAACTGTAGCAGTAGAGGTGAGTAGAGATCATCAGCCAGAGTTGGTGACAAATGTTAGTGTAGGAAAGAGATTTATGAGGATGTAATTGCCGAGAAAAGCGTTCCTCTTGGCATACTAGCCAACTGTGCTGACTGCAGTGTTACCTTGTGCCCTTAGGAAGTGTTTGAAGCAGAGGCTGGATGGAGGAAATGGTTACCTGTTGTGTTTTGGGAAGTCTTTCATCTTCCTCAGCTAGGAGGTACTCAGCTAGGAGGCATTTCCTGACAGAACAGGACTAGGATATGTTGCCCCAGTGGTGACAGCCAAGGGCTAGTAGAAACCAGCAGGGTCACTGAACCCCAAGAATCTGAGCAGATCAGAGGGAGGCTGTGCTGACCAGGAGGCCAGACAAGTCATATTAGCTTGGAAGACTGGCCAGTCTAAGTGTGACCAGAAAGCTGTGTGGTCTTGAAGTCTCTTGGTTAAGAGTGGAGCCACTTGGCTTCATTGATTCATTCAGTGTATATTTATTGAGTATCAGATGCCTCAGGAACTGTGCTGGAATTGGAAAGAAAGTATTCCTGCTTCAAGAGCTCACTGAGGAAACAAACAAGAAAGAGTTAATTCTAATACATGATCCTTCTATGGTACAGGTCTCAGGGGAAGCTGATCCCTGAGGGGTGGAGGCTGGGCTAAATCCTGAATAACACATAGGGCTTAACCCAGAAAACAAACAAACAAGCACAGGGAGAAATGGCATTATAGTCAGTTAGACCAATGATCTTGGGTCATGCAACTAAGGTTGGGGTCCTTAGAAAATTGGGAGGGTGGGGAGAGCTTTAGCAAGAAGAGAGCTGAATAGAGTCGTATTTGAAGAGCATTTGTAAAAGGTGATGCATACAGGGAGCACAGGGCAATGTTCCCCAGTTCAGTCACTGTAGCACCCCAAACTGAGCCCTGTCCAGATGAGTGCAATGCCAAAGGGAAAGCATGATGGATCAAAAGAAGTGTTTGAAGAATGTTGGCTCCAACATTTCCTCAAGGAGAAATGCAGTGCATAGACATGAGAAGCAAAGCTACCCATTCCCATGGATCTTCCTGGGAAAGAGTCTGGGTGTTTGGCTAAGGGAGGGGGAAGTCTCAAGAAGGACCCCAGATTTCTGGCTTGAACATCTAGGTAGATAATGGTGCTCTATACTGAGGTGTCACAGGCACAAAATAGCAGCAATGATAGGCAAGAAAGGCTTGTAATTAAAAATGGGTATTAATAATGTGAGGACCGAGTCTGTCATTATATAAACTTCTAGAGACATGCCATCTTGAGAGGATGATCAGTTGACTGAGAATAAGTGTGACCCAAGGAAAGAGAAGGTTCTGCTCTGAGGCAGTGCCTTTCACTAATCCTGGCTAGAATGAGTAACTATTGGAAAGGAAGGAAGGATTGTAGTTAAGTGAGAATCACATGGGTGTTACACTGTTGTAACTGGTCATACACATGCCTGAGTTAGGTTGATGACAAACCTTTATATGGTGGAGACTACTCATACTCCACATCTGAAGGCCAGGCTATTCTCCTGTTTAATGTAAAAGCCTTTTAAACCAAGCTAGAACATTGGTTCTGTCTTCCTTCCAGGCAAAGCAAGGACAGATCTCGGGTATGATCAGACCAGCATCTTGTCTAGCACAGTCCATTTTGAGGTTACCTCACTGCAGCAGCTGGCACCAAGGTGGGGTACAGCTCTCTAGAGATGGAAAAGGTAGGGCTGACAGATTTGTCTGTTCCCTGGCACTGGGAATGGGTTGTTTACGTGTCTTTTTCTTACTCTATCCTGTAAACTCTGTGAGAGAAGGAATAGTCAAGTTCATCTAGCAGAAGTTTGGGGTTTAACATAAGGCAAAGTTTTCTGCCATCAGAGCACCCTAAAATGAGAAGGTCCTTCCATTAGTCTGGACTCTAGTATCTGAAAAACTTCAAATTGAAGCATCAGCTGTCATTGGGAGTATGCCAATAGCCCCAATAACATGGGGCTACTAAATACTTGAAATGCAGCTAGTCCAAACTAAGAGGCACTGAAAAGTGTAACATACACAGCAGGTTTCAAAGACTTAGTATGAAAAAAAGAATATAAAATAGTTCCATAAAAATTGTTTTGAATACTTGTTGAACTTATATTTTACATATATTGGGTCAAATAAAATATGCTATGAAATTAAGTTTACCTTTTTAAATGAGGCTACTAAAATTTTTTAAATTATATGTGTGGTTCACATATATTTCTATTGGACAGGGCTGCTCTAAAGTCAAACAGCCCCACCGTCCTGACACCAGGTTGGGCATCATGGTTCTGGTCTCGATTTTGCCTGTTTCCCACGGAGAGAAGAAAGTCTCATTAATTGAGAACATCTTCCCATTTATTACAGTTCAGTGGCATTTCACATAATTCATAAATACACCAATATGTAACCCGACTCCCACACAAAAGAATCCTTTTTTCTCTCTTCTCATAAGTTACAAATGGTTCTAGTGGTGTCTACTTCTTTTTGTTATTCAAAAAAAGGAACAAATAATTTAATCTAAAATATTGGCATTCAAACAAAATTGTGGAAAAGGACATACCTTAGAAACTTCTGTGCTTGCTTAGAGTGTAGTTCAATGAGAATGATACTCTTTATCAGAAAAGATAGTATTTAGTTAAAATAGTATCAAGATATAAATATGAGAATAAAGCACATAATTTTTATGTAACTGGCTTTCAATCAAGCAATGGAATAAACAGAGCCACTGAGACTCTTAACTGAATGGGGTGTGGTGGGAAAAATGCATTACTTATTTGTATTGATAAAACTAACTTCTCTTGGCAGATTTGTAAGAGCGCTTGAAGAAAAGAAATTAAAACGTACACTTATTCAACTGTGAAGACAGAGGATGAGGCAAAGGTGCAAGAGACTTCTCTGAGTGCAGCAAGAGGTCAAAGCCGGGACACTGATGCAGACAGCAGCTTTCACAATACAAATAAGACAAAAAGAAAGCCATTCTCTCCTTTCCAGGAAACAGAACCCCAGAGCCAAGAATATTCTGGCCTGACAAGGAATGAGCATTCACACATATCTCACCAATGTGAGGAAATGACAGCTGAAACCTTGGAAGGTTATAAAAAGATGTGTCACGTATTTATTTAAAATGATTTTTTAAATGGACAACAATTAAGCACTGTCTTACTCTAGCCTACACGCTTGCTCATCACAGTGTGGTCCCTGGACCAGCAGGGTGAGCATCAGTCACCCGGGAACTTGTTAGAAATGCAGAGCCTCAGGCCCCACCTTAGCCCTCTGGAATCAAACTCTACATTTTAACAAGGTCCACAGGTACTCTAAATGCAGCAGTTGGAGAAGCTAAGCTTTTCCTTTGCAGAAATAGACTTTTCTGTCCCAGCTGCTCACTTCCTGTCTGGAGAACCCCATGGAAGGTGACCTCCTGCCTCTCACTCGGCTTATGAAAAGAGAACCACTGAGTTAGGGATCCTGGTTGGAGGCAGCTTTCAACGCATCTCTGGTCAATTAATGCAGCTTTTAGCTGCAATTATTGGACATCACTGCTCCGCAGATGTTTCTGAGATCTGCAAACAAGTTTTTACCCCTTTCCTTCAATGGGGCAGGTTTTATCCCAGAAGGGCCTGTTTTCTTTCCTTTGGCATCATTCGATTTTCACCAGAACAGAAAAAGCTCTGAATTATCAGTTTTTCTAAAGTGAACTGATACCGCCTTTCTTAAAGCAGAATGACTTGCCACTCAACTGCCCATAATTGCGGCAGGAGCTGCTGCTGACCTGGGGAATGTTAGTCAGGAGAGTGCTATTACTTTCCACAAGGAAAGTTTATAGATTTGGGCTTTACATATATGGGGGGGAAAAGGAGTCTAGATAATGAAATAGAATTTTAGAGAAAGAAAAATAATCTTAAAAAAAGAATATAAATGTCAACATAGCATGGTGGTTAAGTGTCTATCTAGGCTCTGGATTCAGGCTACTTAGGTACAAATCCTGGAAATAAAAGGAATCCAAATAGGAAAAGAAGAAGTAAAGCTGTCACTGTTTGCAGATGACATGATACTATACATAGAGAATCTTAAAGATGCTACCAGAAAACTACTAGAGCTAATCAATGAATTTGGTAAAGTAGCAGGATACAAAATTAATGCACAGAAATCTCTGGCATTCCTATATACTAATGATGAAAAATCTGAAAGTGAAATCAAGAAAACACTCCCATTTACCATTGCAACAAAAATAATAAAATATCTAGGAATAAACCTACCTAAGGAGACAAAAGACCTGTATGCAGAAAATTATAAGACACTGATGAAAGAAATTAAAGATGATACAAATAGATGGAGAGATATACCATGTTCTTGGATTGGAAGAATCAACATTGTGAAAATGACTCTACTACCCAAAGCAATCTACAGATTCAATGCAATCCCTATCAAACTACCACTGGCATTTTTCACAGAACTAGAACAAAAAATTTCACAATTTGTATGGAAACACAAAAGACCCCGAATAGCCAAAGCAATCTTGAGAACGAAAAATGGAGCTGGAGGAATCAGGCTCCCTGACTTCACACTATACTACAAAGCTACAGTAATCAAAACAGTATGGTACTGGCACAAAAACAGAAAGATAGATCAATGGAACAGAATAGAAAGCCCAGAGATAAACCCACGCACATATGGTCACCTTATCTTTGATAAAGGAGGCAGGAATGAACAGTGGAGAAAGGACAGTCTCTTCAATAAGTGGTGCTGGGAAAACTGGACAGGGACATGTAAAAGTATGAGATTAGATCACTCCCTAACACCATACACAAAAATAAGCTCAAAATGGATTAAAGACCTAAATGTAAGGCCAGACACTATCAAACTCTTAGAGGAAAACATAGGCAGAACACTCTATGACATAAATCACAGCAAGATACTTTTTGACCCACCTCCTAGAGAAATGGAAATAAAGACAAAAATAAACACATGGGACCTAATGAAACTTCAAAGCTTTTGCACAACAAAGGAAACCATAAACAAGACCAAAAGACAACCCTCAGAATGGAGAAAATATTTGCAAATGAAGCAACTGACAAAGGATTAATCTCCAAAATTTATAAGCAGCTCATGCAGCTCAATAACAAAAAAACAAACAACCCAATCCAAAAATGGGCAGAAGACCTAAATAGACATTTCTCCACAGAAGATATACAGACTGCCAACAAACACATGAAAGGATGCTCAACATCTTTACTCATTAGAGAAATGCAAATCAAAACTACAATGAGATATCATCTCACACCAGTCAGAATGGCCATCATCAAAAAATCTAGAAACAATAAATGCTGGAGAGGGTGTGGAGAAAAGGGAACACTCTTGCACTGCTGGTGGGAATGTGAATTGGTACAGCCACTATGGAGAACAGTATGGAGGTTCCTTAAAAAACTACAAATAGAACTACCATATGACCCAGCAATCCCACTACTGGGCATATACCCTGAGAAAACCATAATTCAAAAAGAGACATGTACCAAAATGTTCAAAGCAGCCCTACTTACAATAGCCTGGAGATGGAAACAACCTAAGTGTCCATCATTGGATGAATGGATAAAGAAGATGTGGCACATATATACAATGGAATATTACTCAGCCATAAAAAGAAACGAAATTGAGCCATTTGTAATAAGGTGGATGGACCTAGAGTCTGTCATACAGAGTGAAGTAAGTCAGAAAGAGAAAGACAAATACTGTATGCTGACACATATATATGGAATTTAAGAAAAAAAATGTCATGAAGAACATAGGGGTAAGACAGGAATAAAGACACAGACCTACTAGAGAATGGACTTGAGGATATGGGGAGGGGGAAGGGTAAGCTGTGACAAAGCAAAAGAGCGGCATGGACATATATACACTACCAAATGTAAGGTAGATAGCTAGTGGGAAGCAGCCGCATAGCACAGGGAGATCAGTTCGGTGCTTTGTGACCGCCTGGAGGGGTGGGATAGGGAGGGCGGGAGGGAGACGCAAAAGGGAGGGGATATGGGAACATATGTATATGTATAACTGATTAAATTTGTTATAAAGCAAAAAAAAAAAAAAAGTCAACATAGCATGGTGGTTAAGTGTCTATCTAGGCTCTGGATTCAGGCTACTTAGGTACAAATCCTGGCCCTCCCCTGATGACATCAGGCCACTTCCTTACCCTTTTTGCAACTCCGGTTCCTCATTTGGGCTTCGGGAATAGTAAAAATACTACCTGGTCAGGAGGTTAAACGATACATGCAAAGCAGTGAATACAGTGTCCAGCTAGAGCAAGTTCTCAATAATGTTTAGTGCTGGCTATCATTATTAAAATACTTAATTTTATTTCTGACCAAACACTGCAATTTGGCTTCTGAGTTATATGACATTAGGTTAAACTTCAATTGTCTTTAAGCAAACATGTAGATGAAATGTAATAAAAACAACTTCTTTAAAACATACTAAAACGTCAAATTGCTCTCCTTCTCTTTAAACCAGGAGGAAAACAAATTTGACTTATTAGAGATATAACAAAGTCATCCCAGAACTACAGTGCAGGTACAGGCCTCACATTACAAGGCACCTTGCTGAACCTAGAGCAGCCTGGTGTTGACTAATTAACTTCTCAAGGCTTCCAAGGGGTCTCATGGGTATTTTACAGGTTCCACCAACTCAAAGAAGGCTGGAGAAAAGGAAATAGGATTAACTTCTTGATTAGAACGGTGATTAAACACTAGCACAGGATGCCAAGGGAGGCTGCAGGATTTCCATCTCTAGGGAACTTTCACACAGGAGCCACAACTGTCTGGCCTGTATGATTTGGGTCTTCTGCTTGGAAGCAGGGGATTGAATTGAATGGACTCAAAAATGAAAAAGTACATTTTAATGTTCTATTTTTAAAAATCACTAGAATTATTTTACTTGTAATTTATAGGAAAATACACTCTTGACTGACCCCACCCTCATCCTGAGATTCCTAACTCCCTTCCTTGGCTCCCTTCCTGTGCTCAGCAAGGCTGTGATGGATTTACTTGTTGCCATGTCTGTGTCTTCTCCACTAACCTCTATGACCCCTGAGGCTGGGACACTGTCATTACATAGTCACACATTAATACCTGGTGCAGGAGAAGAGTAGGGTGACCATTTAGTTGGATGGGAGGAAAGACGTTTAGAAGAGCGTTTGATATTCCACTACCAAACTTTTCAGTAGCCCGTTCATTTCTTTCTTTATTCAGTGTTTATTGAGTTGAGCTATTCATTCAAAATATATTTTTACAGCACCTCCTATGCACAAGGCAAACCTTGCCCCCAAGGAACCTATGGTAGAGCCAGGTGCACAAAATCCATGTTTCCACTTCCAAGACGGCTAGCAGTTTCAGTCTAAAGGAAGTATCCACTACAGGTTGAAAACAATATCCTGCAATGCTTTGTCGCTCTTACAGAATTGCAGAGCAGCTTCTTAAAAACCCCATGGGTTCTGTCTGCACTAACTCAGAACTATGCAGCACTCAGGAAGGAATAAAATATGCCTTGTTACCCGGAATGAAGGCTTTAATGAAGATCCCTTCAACAAAATACTTTCCTAGCCCATTTTCCTACTTGGCAGCTTTTCCTCCAAAGGAACGTCCCTGAGGCTACTGCCAGGCCACACGGTGTGTGAGAAGGATGGGTCTTCCTACTCGGGAAGGCCTGCTTTGTTAAAAATGCTCTCTCGGCAAACAGAAAAGGCCACAATCTATCAGGATTTCAGTTTCAGTGTGCAAGTGACTGGCCTATAAACATAATTTTAAACAGCTTTTCTTTAGCAATTCTGACTGTTTAATTAATCTTCAGCCATTAACCATTCATTTAAAATGCCACTTACGAAATCTTAATTTTGCACATTATCAGCTGGTTCACAAATAGCTAACTATGAACAGAAGCGTAATGATCTCTCCCTGTTCTTAGAGCTCACCAAGCTTATAGCCAATTTTGGCTTCTTAATTAACCATATGCATATTAGCACTTAAAACTAAATGACAGTTTTTTAAAAAAGAATTAATGCACAGTGAAATGTTAACATTAGCATCCTTCAGCTGCCTTCTGAAGGGCCTGAAGGCAGTGTCTGGCCAGGCCACAGCTACCCTGGATGCCCAAAGGTGATACATGTCTGGGAAAGCTCCTCATCTCAGCTGAGTTCTCCAAGTGAGTGCACTCTTGCAATGATATTTTGGATCCATTGTTCAAATTCTTCAATTTTTATATTTAAAGAAGAATAGGAAATATCATCTCCAAGATATTCTTTAGCAGTGGGCAACCAGAAACAACAAGTACAGCACCACATCCTTTTTTGGTGGCTAACCCCAGTTAGGTGAATCCATTCAAAACAAATAAGGGGCAGGGCAAAAAAATAAATGCCAGCTGATGCTAAAATGACTTTTTCTCTAACTAGGACTCTATTAGCGCCTACAGAGAAGTTACATGCAATTTTACAGGTGTCAGCTAGGGTCAAGGTCCAAGCTAAAAGCTGGGCACAGAATTGTTCAGGTTGGCTCATCATAGTACATAGAAGACTTTGACCCATTAGCCAGTGCCTGGCTCACATCTGAGATTTGATGGATGGCCCATATCAAACCCAGATCCAAACATCAGGACCTAGACTATGATTTGATTGGTGGTAGTAATATACTTCCAGATTACAAATATTATATCTTGGAGGATTATGATAATCTTGGACATTTTTCTTTTTCTTTTATCCAAATATAAGGATTCCAAAGACAAATATAAAGAATCACAAATGAAAATTATGTTGCATCATCTACTAAAACTCCACGCTCCTGGAATGAGATAAAAATGTTAAAGTGTTCATTAAAAATGTTTTACAACACTGTGAGAGTGAAAATGGGAAAAAGATCAGACCGTTTTCTGAATCACAAGGTGAATTGAGGTACAGCACCTCTGAATTCATTATCCATGTAATGTAGGTGACACATCGGTGGTTATGAGCCTCATTTTAGTTATATTATACCTGTGAAAAATACTGAAGCTGGTTTTGACTGAAAATTCATGTGCAGGTGTCAAAAACAAAAACAAAAACCCAAAACATTAAGATTGCAATTAGACACAGAAATGTACTGATTGATGAAAGAACTTAGAACCAAACATGCATGTAAACAATCTGAGTCTCAGCAAACTTGGCATTTTGTAATACTGTTAGCAATTCAGTTTTTAATCCAAGTAAGCACTTAAAATACAGGCATATCTTGACTCCGCAGTTTCTGAGGTTGTATTCCAACAGAATGACAATAATTTATTCTCCAAGAAGGCCTTTCAGACTGAAAGGAATCATGAGAACTTTCCAAAGAATAATGTACAAAAGCCACTGAAATAGATCCATTCAGTGATTTTTTCACTAATCAACTCATTTAATCAACATATATTGGGTACCTACGATGTCCTAAGCACTAGGAATACAGATATTTAAGGTAAGTCTTGCCTATAAGAAGGTATGGTTCAATTAGGCAAATGTAGCAGTTACCTACAATGTGTAGCTTTGATTTTAGTATTTTCCCTTTCCCTTTTTTATTATTTCCCTCAGGGAGGGCCCTCCCTGAGTATTTTTCTTTGAGTTAACTAATGGTGATTGTTAAACTGCTGAAAGAAGAAAGACACCTTAAATTAGTGATTCACCAAGTACAGAACCCAGGCCAGCAGCATCAGTACCACCAGGCAACTTGTTGGAAATGTCAATTTTAGGGTGCCATCCTAGACCTACTAAATCTGAAACTCTGGGATGGAGCCCAGATCTGTGGTGTAACAAGCCTTTCAGGTGATCCTTTTGCAAGCTCAAGTTTGAGAACCACGACCTCAGACCATTAATAGTTGATCTTTAACTGCAGGAGCTTACATTTATCAGATTAATAAGGCATCTTATAGCCCTGTGAGTGAGTGATGGGGTGGGAAATGGGTTAGATCTCTGGGAGCTAGGAGGTGCATGTCCCTGAATAGGCTAATAATGATGGGTACACTGAGATGTGATGTTGAAGAAAATGAAGCACCTTTTCTATGCTGTGATCTGTGCTAGGGCATACCTCTTGGTCCAATGAAGAGAATGAAAGTACCATGCAGACCGATTAACTCATCCAATTATTAAGCCTCAGTTCTTTGTGCTCTGCCTGGTGTTGGTAAGAGGACCTTCTTTCACTTCCTCACACATGCCAAGCTCTTTTCCGCATCAGGGCTTTCCCCTATGTTGCTCTTCTGTCTGAAATGCACTTCATTCCTTTTCCCCCACCAAACTTTGACAACTACTCACACTTCAAGTCTCAACTTAAAAGTCACTTTCTCAGTTAATTCTTCATAACATCAAATATGTTCACAGCACCTTGTACTTTTCCTTGGGAGTACTCAAGAAGTAGTTACAATTATGTGATGTTTATTTCCTCCAGTAGATCTTAAGTTCCATGATAGTAAGACCTATGGCCAAATCTTAATAAATATTGGTGGAATGAATGGGGAGTCATTAAATAGGAAATTTTATGAAACTCAAACAAGTGTAAAAGAACCATGTTTCTTAAGCCCTGGCCTGAAAGGTAAGCTGGTTCAGGACACATCCTCAGTGGTTCCTGTAATCCCCCTTTCTCCTATTTTTAGATATTTCTATTCACTACATTCTCTACCTGACTGATCTACTGAAGGGAAGGGTATCTTAACCAATAGTGGTAAAAAAAAAAGAAAAGTGAGAAAAAAAATAATGGCCAAAATTTGCTTAGCACTCAAAACGAGACAGCCACTGTGCTATGAGTTTAATATGCATTAACTCTTCAAATATCCAAGAATCCTATGAGACATGATATCATAGTCACCGTAGAGGTGAAGAAAGAGAGGCTCAAAGATGTTACATACTATGGCCAAGGACCACAGAGTGGTAGAGTTAGGATTTTATATCTAGGATTTACACCCAAATTCAAATTCCATGCTATTGAACATTAGGAGAAAGATGATAATCTCAAGAGAGGTAATGGATAGATAGATACTTCTCAAGAGGCAATACAATGCATGTAAAATGTCTCAATACTGAGCACATATTAATTGTTCAATGAATACTATTATTAGCTATCATCATCATCTTCATCAGTATCACCAGCCTTAGTCTTGAAAATCCTCATATATATTATGTCTCTATATCCTAAAACCCACATCTAAGTAGATTCTGGACATATTCTATCTGATATAGCTAAGTTTGGAGAAATTCCTTCTCAGGAAAAAAAAAATGACCCAAAAGGAAATCTATGGACTGAGCCTCTTCAAAACTGCATGTAGACTCATATGATCTAAAAATTACTGTTGAAGTCTATTGCTTTACATGTTTTGCTTTCCAGTGAATTAGTTTTAAGACTTGGAAATTACATACACTCATAAAAGCTGTTTTCCAGACTTAAACTGGAATTAAGCACATACAAGCCTTTTGGTACTATAATGTCCTGAATTTCTGAAACATTTAGATCTAGTTCTGTTTCTTTTTCTTGGCATTTCTTAGTTTTCACTCACATAAGTGCACAGAGAAACCAATTCATAAGATACTTGCCAGCTTTCACCAACACTGGCCTCGCTGCCAGAAGAAAAAGCCTGGAACAAAGCTGCAGTGGGTGGAAAGCTGTGGCAGAACACAGGAAAACAGTTAAGTAGAGAAAGGGCTGAAGTGGAGCACCATCAGATTAGTTATTCTCTATGGAAAAATACTGAGGCATGAGCTGCAAGAGAAGGAAACAAGCTTACCTCCCACTTGCTAAATATGGTCACTGAAATGGTGACAATGGCCTACAGGGTCTCTGAGTGAGAGCACAGTAAGGAGAGGTAGCCTTTAGAAATGTTACTGATGTAAAGTTCATGAGACCAACACTCAAGAGCACGACAGTGATGCTGTTCTCTGGGGCCTCCACAAGAAAGAACAACATGAAAAAAACTGAATGCGAATGACAAATCTCTTCTACAATTTTTCAAAATCAGTATATATTTAGACTCAAATGTCAAATCATTTATGAGTGCTTACTATGTACCAGACCCTATACATGTGGCTATCATACATCTTAGTTTTTTTATTCTTCTAACAACATCTATTAACCATAAATAACCATGAACATTATCAACACTAACATCAAAAAAAAGAAAGTTCTGTTTTTGGTAGTGATGGAATAGCTTGTCGTAGTCTCACTTTCATAAGAAGAACCAGAGAAGCTGGACCAATTAGGGAAAAAACAAAACAAAAGAAAAAAACTGCTTGAGGGCATTGGAGAACTTCCAAAGCAGCCAGAAATGGAGGGGCTAAGACTGATTCTGAAAAGCAGGTAAGCACATTGAATTAAGCCCAATATTCTGTGGCACTATTCTCTGCAAGTCATTTGCTAATTCATAAGTAGCACAGAATCAAGTGCTAAAAAGTGAGCAGAGTTTAGTGGCTAAGAGACTTGTAGACTAAGCAGAAAATCTGACACTCCCATAGGGTTGGGAAAATAAAAATTAGAGTTTATGTCTGCTAAGGAATAAGGGCCTGGTAAACAACCCAGATTTCCAGTTAGGATCACAGAAAGGCTACACCCCCAGGGTAAGAATAAACTACAAACAGACTACAGTTAAAACAACTAAAATCCAGCTTCCAGCCACCTAATTCCAAGACTGGATTAAGGCAATATGCCCCTACTCTCACTGTCTGCTAGAAAGCAAAAAAAAAAAATCCTCTCTGGAGAAAGATAACATCAACCTGAGATTATTTCTACAATTTTTCAAGTGCTATGTCTAGCATTCAATCAATGCATACCAGGAGATAGGACCAAATGACTGAAAATAAAACAGTACAAATCAACCCACAGCTAGTCCAGATATTTACATTATTAGACATGGTTCTGAAAAAAACTGTAATTAATAAAGTCAAGAAAAAAGATGATAAGATGGAGAATTTCATCAGAACAGTAGGATATTGGGGTAAAACAAACAAATGGACACTCTAAACCTGAAAATTACAATAACTAAAATTAAGAACTCAACAGATGGGATTAATAGAACTTTGGATAGAGCAAAAGGCAAGACTATTAAACTGGAAGACAGGGTGTTCAAAAATAACCAGACTGAAACGTAGAGAAAAACAAACAAGCAAGCAAAACAGAAGCACAGAAGAGACAGCAAGGAACATGTACATGTACAGAATGGTCTACTATTTTTGTGTCTTTGGAGTCTCAGAAGGAAAAGAGAGAGTAAGAAAATGGAACAGAAACAATATTTAAAGAGACAACAGCTGAGCATTTTCCAAATTGATGAAAGACATTAAATCACAGATTTAGGAAGCTCTACAAATCCTAACCCTGTTTAAACACAACACCACACACACACACACACACACACCATAGTAAAACTGCTGAAAAACCAAAGACAGAAAAATTTTAAATAAATCAAAGACAAAAAATACATTATTTTCAAAGGAGTAACAGTAGTCTGACAACAGACTTCGATGAAAACATTGGAAGCCAGAAATAATGGAATGATACCATTAAAATGTTAACAGGTAAACAAACAAAAAACCCCTGATAACTACATACCCAAAGAAAATATCCTTAAAAATGAATATGAAATAAAAACATTTTAAAACAAACAAAAACTGAGAGGCTTTGCCACATTACAAGAAATACTATAGTAAGTTATAAAGGGAAAAAGGAATAATATCCCAGGATGGAAGCAAAGATATTCAGAGAGAAACAAGGAGAAATAGAAATAGTTAAAATAAATGAATAGTTAACATATAAAACAATAATTACATTGTACTGCAGGGTTCAAAAGATATGTAGACTTAAAATACATGAAAGCATAGCCTAAAAAGTAGGTGGGCTAAATGTGGTTAAAGTGTTCCAACGTCCATACATTGTTCAAGAAATGATAAAAGTACTAATTTATCTTATACTACAATAAATCAAGAATGTGTGTTATCATCTCTTGAGTACTAAAGGTAATAAAAGAAAAGTGAAAGAATGTATAACAGGGCTTCCTTGGTGGCACAGTGGTTAAGAATCCATCTGCCAGCTCAGGGGACATGGGTATAAGCCCTGGTCCGGGAAGACCCCACATGCAACAGAGCAACTAAGCCCATGCGCCACAACTACTGAGCATGCACTCCAGAGCCCACGAGCTGCTACTGAGCCCACGTGCCACAACTACTGAAGCCTGAATGCCTAGAGCCTGTGCTCCGCAACAAGAGAAGCTACCGCAATGAGAAGCCCGCACACTGCAATGAAGAGTAGCTCCCACTCACCACAACTAGAGAAAGCCTGCATGCAGCAATGAAGATCCAATGTAGCCAAAAATAAATAAATTAAATAAATTAATTTTTAAAATGTATAACAAACTCAAACTCGAGGGAAAAACTGAATCACACAAAATGCTTGATTAATGATCTTGAAAAAGGCAAGAAAAGAGAGAAGAATAAACATAGAATAGGTGGAACAAGTAGAAAATGAAGAGTGAAACAGAGATTTAAATCAAATTATATATGCAGAATCATTAAATGTAAGCAGCATAAATACTACAATTAAAATACAGATATTTCCTGACTGGACATGAAAACAAAACCAAACCTAACTATATGCCTCTTACAAAAGACACACTTTAAATATAAGGATCCAGAAATATTGAAAGTAAAAGAATGAAAAAGATATACTAAGCAAAAACTGAGCAAGAGAAAGATGATATATCAATATCAGACAAAGTAGACTTTAAAGCAGTAGTAATTACCAGAAATAAAATGAGATGAGTCATAATAATATATGGGTCAATCCTTCACGAATATATGACAATCCTAAATTTGCATGCACCTAATAACAAACTTCGAAGTGCATAAAGCAAAAATTGAGAAGACTAAAAGAAGAAATAGATAAATCCACAATCACATGAGGATATTTTAACTTTAAAGCAGAAAGTAAAAAATCTACAGAGTTTGTTCTCTGATCACATGGAGTAAAAGTAGAAATCAAGAACAGAAAGATAATAGGAAAGTCTCTTAACAGTTGGAAACCAAACAACGTACTTTTAAATAATCCAGGGGTCAAAGAGAAAGTCTCAAGGGAAATAAAAAAATACAATGAACTGAATGAGAATGAAAATGCTATATATCAAAATTTATAAGATACAGCTAAAGCAGTGCTGAGAGGGAATTTTATAGCAATAAATGCTTTCACTAGAAAAGAAAAAAGTCTCAAATAAGTAATCTAAGATTCCACTGCAAAAAATTAGGGAAAAGAGAAAAAAACCCAAAAAAGCAAAGTAAGCAGAAAAATGGATATAATGAAGAACATAAATCAGTGAAATTTGAAACAGAAAATTAATAGAGAAAATTAATAAAATAAAATAGCTGGTTCTTAGAAAAGATCAATAAAATTAACAAACCTCCAACGAGACTGACAAAGAAAAAAGAGAAAAGAAACAAATGACTAAAATCAGGAATGAAACAGAGGATGTTACTAGACTCCATAGTTCAGTAAGGGAATATACTACCAATAGAATAATAAAAGAATACTATAAACAACTCCATACACATAAATTTGACAACTTGGATGAAACAGACCAACTCCTAGAAAAGTAAAAATTATAAAAACTCACAAAATATAATTTGAACAGCCTTATAATTATTAAGGACACTGAACTCCTCATTAAAAACCTCCCACAAATCTCTAGGCCCAGATGGTTTTTCTGGAGAATTCTACCAAATGTTTAAAGAAGAATTAACATCATTTCTATACAATTTCTTCCAGAAAAAGAAAAGGAGGTAACACTTTCCTACCCATTCAATGAAGCCAGTATTATCCTGATACCAAACCCAAGGAGAGTACAAAAACACCCTAAAACTACAGACCAATATCCCTCATGAAAATAGATGCAAAAATTCATACAGAAATTTTAGCAAATAAAATTCAGTAATATATGAAAAGAATTATATACCATGACGAAATGTGTTTTACTCCAGGATGCAAGGTGGTTCTGTCTTTGAAAAGTAATAAATGTAATCCAACGTATTAACATGCTAGAGAAGAAAATCACAAGATCATATCAATTGAAACAGAAAAACATTAGGCAAAACTCAATACCCATTTATGATTAAAAAAAAACACTCAGAAAACTAAGAATTAAGGAGAACTTCCTCAACTTGATAAAGACATCTACAAAAAACCAAGCTAACATGATACTTAATGTTGAAAGACTGACTGCTTTCCCCCTAAGGTCAGGAACAAGTCAAGGAGTTCACTCTTGCAATTGCTATTCAACACAGAACTGGAAGTTCTAGCCATTGTAATAAGACAGGATAAGGAAATAAAGTTAGAAACTTACAGATAGGAAAGAGAGAAATAAAACTTAATGTTCACACAAAAATCTATTGGTGACTATTTATAGCAGCTCTGTTACCGAGCTGGAAATAACTAAAATATCCCTCAATAGGTGAATGATTAAACTAATTGTGGTACGTCCATACCACAGACTACTACTCAGCAATAAAAGGAATGAACTACTGATAACCACAACAACTCAGATGGATCACAAGAGCATTATATTGTGTGAAAAAAGCCAATCTCAAAAGGTCACAAACTTCCCCATTTATGAGATTGCATTTATGCAGTATTCTAGAAGTGACAGAATTATAGAGATGTGAAACAGATTAATGATTGCCAGGGGCTGGGGATGGTGGAAGGAAGAGGGTGTATAACTATAAAGGGGTAGCAGGAAGGATAGCTTTGTGTTGATGAATTAGTTCCACATCTTGATTGCAGAAGTAGTTAGATGTGTGACAAAATGGCACAGAACTACACACACATTGTACCAAAATCAAATTCTTGATTTTCATATTGTATTATAATTATGTAAGATGCAGCCACTGGAGAAAACTGGGTGAAGTGTACAAGAGATTTCTCTACACTATATTTCAACTTCCTGTGACTTTATAAAAAGTTCAAAATAAAGAGTTAAGAAGTAATTATAAATATGTATAAACATGGCTATATATAATAACTATAAGTATATTGTTATGAAAGAAGCAAACAAAAATACATGAGGTCATGTTGGCAAGAACTGTTCATCCAAACTGAAAAAAAATTTACTAAATGGAGAAGTAAGAACATTTTGGAACTCTCCACCCAACTTTAATTCACTCCTAGGAGATTAATAGTACTCTTAATTGCAGAATGGTGTAAATACCCAGATAACAGCATATATAATATTAGCTTAAACTTTAATGGTGCTTATTAACTGCTGGATGCTGGTTTTTTTGTTTGTTTGTTTTCATGTATAAACTCAGTTAAATTCTTGTAACAACAGTCTTAGGTAGGTACTACGATTATGCTCATTTTATGGATGAGGATACTAAGCTAGAAAGAAAATAAGAAGGAGTTGTATAAGGATATCCAGCCAGGCTTTGCTCTAAGGATGGGCATGGCTTGCGCCCAGTCCACCTACTGACCTTGACAGAGAAAATCCACTGTGTCTGCATTGAAGTGAATATCCCTCCTAGCCTTGTGCTCAGAGGAAAGCCAGAGGCTGAGTAATAGCCAAGTTTGAGGGAATCCAGAGTGCTACTCAGGCTTGATTGAAAGTCTGTGCAAAACAATGGCTCTTGAACTCTATTTCTGTCTGGGTTCATATCAATTCCCAGTCAGCTCTCCAGGAGGGAGAGTATTCTGCAGTGTATAAATATTAAAACATCTCTTTAAGATGTTGGACACTTATGAGTACTGACATTAAAACTATCTTTTACTGCCCTTTCTCATCCCACTGATTATTTACTGTTTGAAAGGATAAACACAGGAAAGCAATTGACCTAACAATGGCTTAGTCTTGATTACACATTGCATTAAATACAGAAATTATGAAGAGGGTACTTTGGAATCTGTCTCTAGCATCAGCAAAGATTGTGTAATGAAAAGGTATGTGGCTTCGCCTAATAGAGTAATGCAAACCTCAGGTCACAAGAGGCCTGGAGTAAGTGTGGTAGATCAACACAAATCTAGCACCACTACAGAGAAGTAGGTCAAAGCCTAAGGCTTCTGATACTTCTTTGTACCTCTATAGCTTTGAGTAGGATGCTTTGCACCTAACAGACATCTAATATTTTTTAATGGAATGAATGAATGAATGAATGAGGGAGAGAGGGAGGGCAGGGTGTCTGGCAGGTGAGGAGCAACATGCATGCTCTTTGCACATTTAGTGGATTCCAACACTGTAAACTGCAATCTACAGTGATAAATGCATTTTGCATCATATCCCAGTATTCACTCACATACCCTGTATACTCTGTATACATATGCATATATGTATATACATTTTACATACATATATAACTTAAAGAAATTATGAAATAATTCTTACCCTTATTACAATCTATGCAATGATCTTTTCTATTCTTGTCAATCCTATTTTCTTTAAAAAAATGTTGGTTGACCCCACTAAATTGATTTCAAGGTTACAACCTGCAGTTTGAAAATCCCTAGCATAGGTGGAAGCTCATACATGGATTTTGGACTCAGACCTGGGCTGGGATCCTGGCTCTGCCAACGTATTACCTATGTTACTATAGGTAAATTTCTTAATTTCTCTGAGCTGCTATTTTCACACCTGTGAAATAGATACCTACTCTACAGAATTTCTGTTCCTTTCCAAAGCATAAATCTGAACAAGTTACCTCCATGTCAAGGGTTCCTTGTTGCTCTTGAGTCTAAATGCTTTATCTCAGATTATATGGCCTTTAACAATATGGCTTGTGTTCACCTTCATCTTTTCCCTCTAGCTGGCCCCAAATTACATACCATACTCTAGCTCTTCTGATATATGCAGTTCCCTAAGTGTACCATGTTTTCTCTTTGGGCCTTTGTCATGCTCTTCTGCCTGCCTGATTAATTTCTACTTGTTCTTTAGGTCACAATATAGATTCCAAAGAGTCTTCTTTGGCCACCCAGATCTGCATTCAGTGCCCTTCTCTTGTGCTCCTATAGCCTCTTTGGCTTACCCTTCTCATAGCATATCACCATTACTATTCCAATATATCAGCTGCATCCCCCTAGAGGGCAGAAGACTCTGTATCTGGTTCTGTTCTGTGTTATCTATGATGTCTAAAAAATTCTGTATATTCCCTCCTACCTCTCTTAGTAAACAGGATAAGTTAGATGAATATATCCTTAGGATCAGGACATTTGTTTGAAAAACAGTCAAGTCAATGCTTAGATGACAGCTTTAAGAAATCAGAGTAACTCTTTGGCAAGCATTCCTCAAATGTGCTCACTTACTACCAGTGACTGGGGATGGCGCAGGGGTGGAGGTCTTGGAAATGGATGGTCACTGAGTGCCAAAATCCTTGCCTAGCTCATGCATAATAAAGGAGAAGGTTGTCTACATTTGTCACCCCTGGAAGCTCTCAACTTAGGCAAACGTAAGTCTAGTAGAGTCCCAAGAGTAGGGCTCTCAGAAGATGGAAAAAAACCTAATGAGAACATCAAGTTTTAAAGAGAGGGGATGGAGGAAAGTAGAGTTAATGGTATATCAGTCACTATTAGCACTTATCTGGTCATAGAGAGTCTTTCACTAAGAGATTTCTCATTATTCTTTAAAAGTCACTTAAAAATTGATGGTAGTATGTTCGAAGGAAAAAAATCTGATTGCTTTGTTCAACTGATGAATTTTAACTCTCTATGGATATGGCATTTATCACTGGGATTCCCAAACTGAACCAAGAGTACTTTGGCTCTGTCTGTAGAAACGAAAAAACACATCTCCAAGTCATCTACTGTATTCACTGTTCAAATCCCTCCACACAGCCTCACAAAGCTGTGAATCAGAAGTGAGAGCAAAAAAGCTGTTAAATGAGAGTAAAATTAACAGGAAAAATCACTAGAGAAAGAGACTGGGGACAAACACCAACAGAGGCATGAACCGTGAATGACAAAGCTGTGACTCACTGAAATATGAAACCTCTGAAATCAAGCAACTGTTTGGGAAAGAGACATCAATGATCCTGCATTGCCCCAGGAGCACAAGAGATGTTCACAGCTGGCCATGAAGCTTTCCTGTTAACACTTTTCCTATCCTTCATCATCCTTATCTTTGAATTTCCCCAAACATACTTTTTCAGTATGTTTGCAGTTTTCCAGAAAACTAAGAATACATGTTCCCTACTTGCTTTACTTCAGTGATATTAGAAGTTATTCAGACTGAAATATTTGGGTCTTAGCTATAAAAGAGGGTCTACATAATAAGAATTGCCTCCCACAACAATATATTGAACAGCATCAATATATTGTAGCATCAATCTATAATTTTTGCATTATGAAATGGAATTAAAAAACAAGAGATATCATTTAGAGGTAATCTGTGGTGGGTTCCATGGAGTGATTCCCTAAAAGCCATTAGAACTCTTTTCTCCCTTGTCTTTACCTACTGGAAAGATGAAACACTATTTCTCAGTACTGTCTTATAACTACAAGAGACTTATAGGTTTTGCCAGTGAGAAGTTGTTGGGGTCTCCTGGGAAATCTTTTCAAAGAGGTGAACTTGACTGGCACATTTCATTGGCCATTTGCACTTTTTTCCTACTTTCTTCTTGGAGAGTGGACACGATGTCTGGAGCTGCAATAGCCATCTGAGAATCATGAGGCAACATGAGAAAAAGGCCTAGCTGCTGGGGGGAAAGTAGAGGAAAAGAAATGAAAAGAGGATCAGGGCCACCTACTTTCCTTGAAGGTTGAGACAAGTATATCAGTTGGGTTTTCTATTGTTTACAGCCAAACAGGGTCTGACTGAACACACTGTTGCTATTGACAGCTCTTCTGAGGCCCCTAGAAATTTGGCTAGTCCATTCTGTGGACAACTGTTGAGCCCTATTCTGAAACAAATGGACATTCAAGTAACATGGTAGGAAGATAACATTAGTTCTGATGACAAGCTTAGGGACATCAAATTAGTTATGGTTTTTAACAAACAGCTTTCCACGATGTTCATGGATGAACCAAAAATGCACACTAGATAAACAGTAGACTGGATTAATAGCTAACTTAACATCTGAAGGAGTATCGATTGATGGAGGTCTCGAGTGATGAGTTGCAGGGATTGTACTTGACATTGACCAGTGATCTTATCAATAACATATACGAGTCCACAATGATTAAATATGAGGATGGTATAAACCTAGGAAGGATAGCTAATATATTGGAGGACAAAAATCAATACTTTAAAATATCTTTATTGGCTATAACAATTGGCCAAACCTAACAAGCAAATATTTAACTTGGTGCAATGTGAGCCAATAATGACAGCTGATTAGTTGCCTTGTTAATTAGGCCACATTAACAAGTGTAAAGAATTAAGACCAAAGGATGTAAGAGTCCCATCGATTTCTGTGCTTTTCTGACCATATCTGAAACACAGCATCCAGTTCTGCATGGCACGCTCAACAGAGGGCAGTCATAAACTCAGTAGACTTGAGTGTACTCAGAATACGGCTACCAAGAAGGCTAAAGATGTGGATTATAACATAAGACATGACTAAGATAGCTAGGGGAGTTTATACTGAAGAAATGATTATACTTCTCAAGGTTATGTATTTGTTTTCTTCATCCTTGTAAAGCCAGCTCTGAGCACAGAGCCTGCCTCATGTTGGAGTTCAATAAATGTTTGTTAAAGAAGGTGGTCATAGCAGCCACTTCAAATATCTGAAGGGTTAATAATGAGGTTTAGATTCTGTGTCCAGGTAGGTTGATCCAGGATCTATGGTAAATGTTACTTGGAGCAAAAATTATTTATTGAGTGTAGACTGTTCTGGGAATTGTAGAGATAATGGTGAACCAAAGCAGGCAAGGCCCCTATCCCCATGGAGCCTGAACTTGAGGCCAATCATCTCCAAAATGAGCTGTGTGCACCCCGTTTGAGAGGAGGAAGAACACATTAGAACTATTACTTATGTTTAAAACAAAATCTCATTCTTTTATTAATTTCTATATTTGGTGTGTATTCTACAATGCATATATTAGTAAGGTAAATAAGTGAATATCACTTAGAAACAAATACACATATTTGGGGGAGTTAACACCCAAAAGCATTTTTACTGATGGGGTGTGTGGCTCCACACATCTGGCTAACTCTGGTAAAGAATTTCAGGTAACCCCATGGGGTAGCGCAGAACCTCAGCTGCCTCAAGGGCCACACACACTTTCCATTGTCCCTACTTGGGACTACTGTATCCTCACCCAGACATAAGGCTGTAATGGTCATATACTGTGGGAGCCTTTAAATGCTGGCATTGTGGAGGGAGCCTAATGCACTGTAAACCCTAGGTAGTTGTCAGGCTTTGGGGACGGGACTTAGCCCATGCTCTGTTCAAAGCCTGGGAGAAACAGTCCCGGGCAAATGCAGTCTTTTGAATCCGTCATGGTGGTAGGGATTTTTTTTAACCACCATCTTGTAAAGATGAATCCTTTATAAGCCAAGTGTTTCTCAGAAGGGCTGAGCATTCAGGGTCAACCCTTGAGAAGCAGGGAGGTAAGAGGCAGAAGCTGCCCCTATTCAGAAGCCACTGTGAACCACACAATATGACATGTTCCTTGGACACAGAGATATATGAACAAACAGAGGTATACTTTATATAGATAACCCCAAAATGCAAAAGGTAAAATCGTACTTAAGCATCACAACATGTGAGGCTGTCAATATAACCTTCCATTTGCAGATGAGGAGGTGAGGATCCACTGCCTAGGCGGGGTTTAACTCCAGGACTAAGTCTCACAGTTCAACCCTCCGTGAGCCCTGCCCTACCTCTCAGGATGGGGTCCAGACTCCTCACGGAGGCCCACCAGGCTTTGTCATCTGCCTTTTGCCCAGCTCTCTGACCCTCGTGTCTTATCTCTCGTCGTTACTCCTCTCACTCCGGTTTCTGTTTTCTATTTTATTGCGTTTCCTCTAGTTCCTCTAACACAGTGTGCTTCCTCTCACCTCCTGGCTTTCGCCCACACTGTTCCCTGTGCCTCCAACCCAGCAACCCCAAACTCAGCAGTCACCCCATGCTTCCCTTACAGGAGCACTTTTCACACTGCGTTCTCACTGCCTGTTTACATTTGTAGCATCCAGTGGACAGTAAGCTCCATATGGAGAAGAAGGTCCCCATCTTCCTCCTTGTTTCCTGATGGACCCAGTACTGAACTCAGGTCCTGGCACTTAGTAGACACTAAATAAATAAAGTCTTGACTCCATGCTGTGCTATTTTGGGCAAGTTACCCAGTTTCTCTGGGCCTCAGTTTCTGCAATGATAATAAGAGAAGGCTATTCTGGATGGTCTCTGAATTCTCTTGGTAGCTCTGAAATACTGTCATGTAAAGAATTTCAAGGTTGCAAGCCTTCCCATCTTACAACTACTCTTCTCCCTCTTTACCACCATGCTCGCTCAGTTCTCACTTCCTAATCAACTCTCTTATTGTAATTTTCCCTCTCCTCCTATCTGGCTATTGACATTGTTCTCTCTAAATTAATTAATAACCTCTTAGTGGTCATATCCCAAATCCTCTTTTTAGTCCTCATTCTAATGACCTCTCCGAAGCATTTGAAAATCTTACCTCTGTGGTCTCTGCTAAACACCTTTCTCCTAGTTTTTTTTTTTTTTTTTTTTTTTTTTTTGTGGTATGCGGGCCTCTCACTGCTGTGGCCTCTCCCGTTTGCGGAGCACAGGCTCCGGGCGCGCAGGCTCAGCGGCCATGGCTCACGGGCGCAGCCGCTCCGCGGCATGTGGGATCCTCCCGGACTGGGGCATGAACCCGTGTCCCCTGCATCGGCAGGCGGACTCTCAACCACTTGCGCCACCAGGGAAGCCCTTTCTCCTAGTTTTAAGCTAAGGTTTTGGGCTGTTTCTTATTTTCTCCTGTCTCCAGTGCCACTCTCTTATCCCAGACCCTTGCCATCCTTCACTACTCTAATCATCTCTTAATTTATCTCATCATCTAACCATCTTCCTTTTTGTCTGCCATCAAGCTGGCAGAGCTATTTTCCCCAAATACAGATCTATCAGCTCATTACCTAATTATGGCATTTTGGTGGCTCCCATTGTGCACAGGACCACCCACTGCACACACACTACTGCTCATCCTTCTGGAGCCCAGGGCAGACACCACTATTCAAGCATAACTTCAGAACCCTTCTTTCTTTCTGTTTTAATTAAGATTTAATTTTTTTAGAGCAGTTTTAAGTTCACAGCAGAATTGAGGGGAAGGTACAGAGATTTCTCATATAACCTCTGCACCCACACATGCATAGCCTCCCTCCTTAATAACATGCCCTGCCAGGGTGGTACATTTGTTAAAACTGTGAACCTGCACTGACACATCATTATTACCCGAAGTCTGTAGTTTACATTGTCGTTCACTCTTGGTGTTGTACATTCTATGAGTTTAGACAAATGTATAATGACATGTATCCATCTTTATAATATCATACAGAGTATTTTCACTGCCCTAGGAATTCTTTGTATTTCACCCGTTCATCTCTCCCTTCATCCCCAACCTCTGGGAACCTGATCAGAACCCTTCTTAACACAGATTTGCAGACAGCTACTACCAATTCATAAGTGTGAGTACAGGATGGAACCTATTCATTCACAGTTTGGCTCCAATCTGCTTTCCAGCCTCACCTCCTCTCACTTTCCTTCCCATCCACTCTCCATGTTCTGGGTGCTTCTGAGTTTCCCTAATGTGCCATGCTCTTTCCGGCCACTTCACCCCTGTGCATGCTAATTAGTCTGCAAGAAAAACAATTTTTCTACTGTATCTGGTCAGTTCTTATGAATCCTTCCAGAGCCAGTTCAAATATCATTTCCTTTTGGAGACCTTTTGTGAGCAGCAGAGTTAGAAAAGAAAAGCTTCTTTTTCTTCTGTTTACATTAAATTGCAATTATCTATTTTTACATGTATTGATTCCCTCCTCCCTAGAATATGACTTCCTCTGGAATGGGACCATATCATAGTCATCTTTGTATCATCCCTAGAGCTTACAACAGTAGCTAGAACACAGTAGGTGCCAAATGAACACTTACCGAGTGAGTGAAAGTCTGTACAGATGACTAAAAGAATGACAGGCCTCTAACTGTAAATAAGGTAGGGTTAGAGCTCAGAGCTCCTGCTTATGGGCACTGTTCAGGATGCTGCCACAGCAACTCGCTTAGACTCACCTGGACCCAGGCATGTTGGAAAGTTCAGAACCTCACTGATAAAAAACAGTAATAATAATAATAATGATGATGATATGATGATGATAGCTAACATTATTGAATGTTTATTATGTGCCAAGACAAAAACTGCTTAAGACTTAAAGAACAAGGAGCAGAATAATTTTTAAATATGATTAAAGATAAGAGCAGAATAAAGATAATTCTGAATATAAAGAGTTACACTTTGATCTGTTATCCAAAAATATGACAACTGTCTAAAACTCCACTGAAAGAACTTTAGATCATTTATTTATTTTATTTATTTATTTATTTATTTTTTGGCGGTACGCAGGCCTCTCAATGTTGTGGCCTCTCCCATTGCAGAGCACAGGCTCCGGACGTGCAGGCTCAGCGGCCATGGCTCACGGGCCTAGCTGCTCCGCGGCACGTGGGATCTTCCCGGACCAGGGCACGAACCCGTGTCCCCTGCATCGGCAGGCGGACTCTCAACCACTGTGCCACCAGGGAAGCCCTAGATCATTTATTAATACAAAGAGCTCAGAGCCAAAGGAAAGAATATTGCTTATACATGTCTGGGCTGGGCAGTAAATAACATTTTTTTTCCTGATATCATTCTATAGTGGCTACAGTTACAATTATCCTAAGAAATTTCTGTCCAGGTCAAATCTATGTGGGTGAAAATTAGCTTCAGGATAGAATCTTCTAGTGTTCCAAAGAACAGTCATAATGTTTGGCAAAAAAAAAAAAAAAAAAAAAAAAGCCTTAGGTGACAGAAAATTGAGGAGTGATAGCATTGACTGTTGTACGCTCCACTTAGAGACTTTCAATGCACATTAGCCATTGGGAATAAGAAGAAAGAAGTAAGAAAACCTACCTGTTCAGTGTGGCTTAACACAGAATTCTCCACATGAATTTGAGTAGTGGACATTTTTAAACAGAATGCTTATTATTTATTTTCATGGAATTAGAATCGGAAATGTTGGCTTTGGAGGTTCCTAGAGACACTTCTGCACTGGGATTCTAGCAGAGGGCACTTGCCAAGGGGTTTACTATGAAGACCTATCTGATTTAGAGAAGGGAAGATTGGCTGTCATCTGGGCCAGAAGAGACTCATGCCTGGTATCATTATTTACGTGATAAAAATTCAACCCTTTATAAAGGCTTGGGAGAAAAAGGCCAGCTTTTAATCAGTCCTCTGAATTAACAGTTTTGTTATGGCTGTCTCACAAAGTCACAGGAATTTATATTTTCATTTTATCCCAAAGAAAAACTTGACCATCTTTCTTTAATACTATCAACCTGGAGGCTTGACAGTAAGGATTAAAAATTGCTCCTTCCTTCCCACTTGGTTATTGGAAAGGCTCTGAAAGGTAATCAGTCTTGTGAAGCTGCACTTCACAGTCTGCATAAAAACGCCATGATTTTCCTTCCTCTCCCCAACCTAATTGAAAGTGCATAATATCACCCAGCTGGGGAAATGTAAACGGTAAACATATACGATATATCACGCCATCACACAAAAGCTGGTTACTAATAGGGACTGGGTGGTTGTCAGGACCAAAGGGAATCTGGAACACAAGTCTTTTTTTCATCTGGAATGAGAGCTCTTTGTGCCTGCCACCCTTCCCCCCTCACCTCCTCCCTCCAGACTTCAAGTTACAGCAGATTAAACCAAGGTCAGTCAACTCATTCCTTCTGTGTGTAATTCCAAGGGTCACCTAACAATATATATTGACTAACAGTCTCTTATACCAGCCTTTCAAGGGATAAGGCATTTTGCTTTTGGCAGGAGGTGGCGTTGGAATCATCTTGTTCCCTACCTACTTCAATTGCACTGACAGATGGTCCTATTATCTCTTTCCTCAGCTGTGAAACCTAAAGATCCTTGGCCTTGTCACCTCTTATCTTTCTCTACTTCATCAAACTCTTATTGCCAAGATTATCTCCTTTCTACCTCTGATTACCCATGAATATCTATGCAGGATCACATATGCCTCCAGTAGAAAATCCCAACCTTTGCAAAGTCTTCTGGAATTCTGAGGCTATCTATAATTACACCCACTTAGAAGTCACCACTCTCTTCTCTGACTCTTCACCTCCAAGTGTCATGCCATCTTCTTGAATAAGTCTTATCTACTAGGGCTCTTAGGAGAAAGGACAATATTCCTTCAAAGTTTTATCACTAGTTCTCTGTTACAATATTCCTTCAAAAATTGCTCCCTGTTGCCTCATGAACTCAACTACTACTATTCATCCATGCCACCTTAGAACTGTCAATTGTTTTATTTTTGCTGGCTGATACCTTATGGGTAGGTCAAAGCATAGCACTTGTCAAGGGTACTATGTCATTTCAGTTTTAATAGATTGAAGGATATATTTTTATCTGCTTCAGCTGTAGAGATGATTTGAAACTTATTGAATTAAAACTACATTCATCTTTCAATAAGTTACATTACCTGTCAACTGGCACTGGTGGATGGTATGGCTTGTTGACCTTGGCATAGAGACCCTCTAAGTGGTCTCTCTCTGGAGACAGTGGACGGCCATCCCGAGGGTACCCCAGTGGTCCAGCCCGAGGGGGAGATGGAGACCTATAGACATTTGCTGATGCACATGGCTCCCGGAAGTGGTTTACTCTGGCATAGTTGGGGTCCATTTCATCATCGTCCATATCATGCAGTGATCCAATTGCACCAGCAGCATAATCAATAAGACCTCTTGCTTGCTTTTCCCTTAGCTCCTGATGTTTTGCCCCAATCCTGAAAAATGCAGAACAAGATGTATGTGAGTTTATATGCTGACACAATGAGAGACTCTCCTGAATCTATGTTAATTCCTCCTAGTCAGTCACTTAACTGTCACTTTCCTGGATACTCAAGATCACACCACGCAGAAATGCCAATAGCAGATTCCACAGGATTAATTTTATATCTCTGACCTTTATTTGTTACAGGGTCTTTACTTTTATAGCAGTGCTATAGGTATTTTAATATCCTGCCCACTGACGACTGGGCTGATTGCAGAGTCAGAGGCTGATCTTCAGTAACATTTCTTCTCTATAAATGGGCTGTGCTCATGGGAACAGGCCATCTTTGGTGTAATATTAAAGAAGTCTGACTTGGGACAGGGATGCATGTTAAAGAGCCCATCAGAATCTTATACTTTGTCTGTGATTTTATCATTTGGTGACTTTGAGTTCTAGTGTATTCTTCTAAAGAAAAGAGCTTGCAAAAATTGATTTAAATATGAAAAAGAAATACAGAGGCTTTCTGGTCACTAAAAGCAGTGGGATCAGAGATAATTTATGAGAGACTCTATGTTTTTTGGTTACACAAATGGGGATCATTGTGTTTCATTATACAGGGGCTAGGGACAGAGTAAAATAGTGAAGAAATTAATAGGCTCCTGACAGAGACGAATTGGCGCATATAAGTGAATTAAACACCATTACTGGCAGAACTCCACAGCTCTAAAGCCTTTAGTGATATTACAAAATGCTACGGCTAATCAGCATACTTATTGTGTAGACTGGGAATGGGAGCAGAAAAAAATACTTTGGCGGATTCCAAATCCAACTGAATTTTGAGAATTTTTCATTTAGTCTGGAAAGTGTTAGGCCAGATCTCCTAAATTCCCAGTTACATGTTAAAATGGAAAGGTCACTGTGGCATCTTATCGGACGATGGTGATTCGATGGTGTCAGGAGGTGTTCTCCACTAACGAGGAGAGAATGTAACCTCACATCACCGGGCAAACAAGGTACATTGTGTACAGGAGGAGAAAAATAAGATGATGCTGGTTTAGGTGGTGAAAGAAAGACTCAAGAAAGGATGGGGATAAATCTGAAGAACTAGGCTCAGAGAATATGAGAGGACTGTGGGCTAGAAGTGAAAGATCTATATATGCCTGGAAATGTATATTGAAGGCCTGGATGAGTGAAAAAACAGAATCTGAATTCTCTCAGTATCTTTTCCTCTTCAATAAAAACAGCTATTTTTGCACATGGCAGCTAGTTTTATTTTACAGAACATCAAACTCTTTGTAAAAATCTTTAAAAGCCATGATTTTTCAAGGTCTTTTCCCTTTTGGCTTTTTTTCCCCCTTTGAGTAGAGAGGAGGAAGGAAAAATAAAAAGATGATGAAGAAGGTATAGGACCAAAAAAACAGTATGTTCAAGTCACCACGGATGAAAATAAATGCCAGGATACATTACTGCGTATCTCTTTTGACTAGGTCAAATCATGTACCCTACATATAAGTAATGAGAAGAATTTATGTTTTGTGCAAAGGGGAGCTTGAATCTCCAAGGGATTTTGAATGAAGATGAAAGGAAGATTACACAGTAGGGTACCCGTTAAGAGGCCCTGCCTGTCCTCTTTCAATGCATGTTAGTTCCAGATTCATGGATGTTTGTTTTGAATAATTTTTGATGAAGAAGATAACCTGCTCCATTCTGCAACAAAACAATCTTTCCAGGGACAGTGCAGACTGGATTATTGGAGGATGCTTGCTGCACTGTGATGATATGGATGGATTTCCATTGCAAATAGAGCACAGGACATCAATAAAGTTAGGGGGTGGGATTTTGTGTGGTTACTACTCCTCCTAAGTGGAATGCCTTCTAGAGAAATCACTCAGCAGAAAGATGAACATCTCATGGCTGCCACACGGGGTTACACTTGTGCATTAATGAAAGAGGAAAACACCAAACTTGACTTTTAAAAATCACAGAAACAGAACACTAGGATCTGTGTCCCTTATTTCATTATTTCTCTTTTTTAGAGGTTTTCTCATTAATTAAGCTTGCTGAGTATGTAAGATTCTCAGATGAAAAGTTACTCCATATATGCAAAGCAATATTTTACCTTGTATTTTTCCTTTCTAAAACAAAACCAAATTTCTCCTCTCTGCGCCACTGAGTGTTTCAGTAACTAATTTCATATTAATCACTCAGTAGGTGAAATAGTAATTTCTGTGAACCATCATTATTATGCCATATATCAGGATCTCTCCGTGTGGGGGAGGACAAGGCAATCTCTGAAAAGGGGTGTATGGAAGCAGAGAAGACTCTCTCAAGAGAGAAATGTCAAGGAAATAGATTTTTTTTTGGTTGTTCTGACCTCCCTCTGTTCCAATTCAGTATGAGAATTCTAATTGTTTATATAGTCATTTCCAGGTGGATGTCTCCTTACCACTGGGAACTCAACCTGTTAAAATATCTATTTTTCAAAATAGCCCTGGATAATATCCCCTTTTGATTGGATGGTACTACCAGCTTCCTCATTCTCTCCAGCACACTTGCTTTTGAATTGTTTAAATCTCCTCCCTCTCTCTTCCCCTACAAAAACACTGTTATTTCTTTTTTTCCATTATACCTCTTGGATACCCTCTTTTATCTCCATTTCTTTAGCCACAGTTTAGTGTTCAGGCTTTATATTGCCTAGATCTGCACTGCCCAGTATGGTGGCCATTAACCATATGATGCTATATAAATGTAAATTGGAATTAATTACAATTTAAAAATATTTAAAATTCAGTTTCTCAGTTTCACAAACCACATTTCAAGTACTCAACAGCTACATGAGCTAGGGACTACTAAATTGGACAGTGCAAATATAGACTAATTCCGTCACTGTAGCAGGTTCTATTAGACTGTGCTGGCTAGATTATTCTAAGATTTTTTGTACATGTCACCATATCCCACTTTAATCTATACCTTAAAAGGTGATTAGAATAATCTTCCTCAAAAGAGCATTTATAACATATCTCTGTCAGATCAAGGATCTCTAACAGAAGATTGTGATAAATGATAGAGTAACAGTATGGTTATTCTACTTTGTTCCCTGAACTCTAAATGAATGAACAATGGAGAAATTGGGAAGAAAATTCCATCTACAATATAATTAGAATACAGCCATAATCTTAAAACATGCAATGAAATTCAAACTCAATCCAAAAGGGATAGTATATCAAGAGTTGATATACACCTTTGTCTCTAGCAGGGTAGGCATTTTACTGAAAGTAAGAGAAAGAGTTCAGAGGACTATAGACAACAAACTTTTACTTAGAAAAAGAGAGTTTGAAGACAGGGTAGGACATTGGGATTGTAGGGTGAATCTTTGTGAGGTTCCAACCTCAGAAGGGAGGAGAGGCAGGGCTAGAAGAGACAGATTTCCACTGAGAAAGAAATTTCCTTCTACCCTGAAGAAACTTCATGGAGGTAAATGGGGAGAAGAGAAAAGAAGCATGAACCTGCTTTGTAGCTGATAGGGCAGGATGAGCAGAGCAGAGATAAACATGAACCCAGCAAAATAAAACCTTAAGTCATTTAAGAGGCTTCACTAAGCAGGCTGATCTCTTGCTAGGGTGATGTGCTCTCCCAAAATGGAAGGCCATAGAAAACAAGCCCTTAGGGCAGTGCACCCAGCAGACCAGGCAAGAAGATATATTGAGAGAACACATGGAATTCAAGTGGTTGGTGACCTTAGATCACTATGCCCTGTCATCTAACACTATATTTTAGTACAGATTTCTAAAAAAAAAAAAAAAAAATTAAACACCATAGAACATGGAATTAACTTAATGGGTGGTAACAAGCGTTAAGAAAATTAAATATAGGGCTTCCCTGGTGGTGCAGTGGTTGAGAGGCCACCTACCGATGCAGGGGATGCCGGTTCGTGCCCTGGTCCGGGAAGATCCCACGTGCCGCGGAGCGGCTGGGCCCGTGAGCCATGGCTGCTGAGCCTGCACATCCGGAGCCTGTGCTCCGCAACAGGAGAGGCCACAACAGTGGGATGCCCGCATAACGCAAAAAAAAAAAAAAAAAAAAAAAGAAAATTAAATATAATAAAAGAGAAAATATTAGGGGTTATTGCATGTAGTAAGCATTAAGTATTGTGTCAAGAGAAAAATCAAGTTATCTAAAAATCCAGGCAAATTCAGCCTGGCCTCAAACATAAATAAAGACAAAAGAAAAACGTTTTCAAACATTTACAAACTCAAGAGAATAAAACGCTTGTTGACCCATCTTGCAAAACTACTTAATAATGAATAGCAGCCAACCAAGAATTGAATCCAAATGAAGAATTCAGCCCAGCAAAGCTGGGGAATGACAGGTGTGGAGGTGAGCAAAACATTCATTAAAATATAAAATGACGGTTAAACATTGGTAGGAAGAATAATTACAGAAAAATGTAAATATTATAAACTCTGACAATATAAAAATATCACTATGAAAATCAGAAGCTAACAAGGAGCGAAATACAGCTACACGTGGAACAACTCTTACAGAACACCTACTGAACGCTGGCAGAAGACCCCAGACCTCCCAAAAGGCTCACCCCGCACTCCGTGCCCCTCCCTCCCGCCCGGCCTCAGTGAGCCAGAGTCCCCGAAGAGGCTGCTCCTTTAACCCTGTCCTGTCTGAGCGAAGAACAGACGCCCTCTGGCGACCTACACGCAGAGGCGGGGCCAAATCCAAAGCTGAGACCCAGGAGCTGTGAGAACAAAGAAGAGAAAGGGAAACCTCTCCCAGCAGCCTCAGAAGCAGCGGATTAAAGTTCCACAATCAACTTGATGTACCCTGCATCTGTGGAATACATGAATAGACAACAAATCATCCCAAATTGAGGAGCCAGGAGTCAGTGCTGTGCCTCTGAGGTGGGAGAGCCAACTTCAGGACACTGGTCCACAAGAGACCTCCCAGCTCCACATAATATCAAACGGCGAAAATCTTCCAGAGATCTCCATCTCAACACCAGCACTCAGCTTCACTCAACGACCAGCAAGCTACAGTGCTGGACACCCTATGCCAAACAACTAGCAAGACAGGAACACAACGCCACCCATTAGCAGAGAGGTGGCCTAAAATCATAAAAAGTCCGCAGACACCCCAAAACACACCACCAGACGTGGACCTGCCCACCAGAAAGACAAGATCCAGCCTCATCCACCAGAACACAGGCACTAGTCCCCTCCACCAGGAAGCCTACACAACCCACTAAACCAACCTTAGCCACTGGGGACAGACACCAAAAACAATGGGAACTACAAACCTGCAGCCTGCAAAAAGGAGACCCCAAACACAGTAACATAAGCAAAATGAGAAGACAGAAAAACACACAGCAGGAGAAGGAGCAAGATAAAAACCCACCAGACCTAACAAATGAAGAGGTAATAGGCAGTCTACCTGAAAAAGAATTCAGAATAATGATGGTAAAGATGATCCAAGATTCTATTTCCAAGATCCAAAATCTTGGAAATAGAATAGACAAAATGCAAGAAACAGTTAACAAGGACCTAGAAGAACTAAAGATGAATCAAGCATTGATTAAAAACACAATAAATGAAATAAAAAATACTCTAGATGGGATCAATAGCAGAATAACTGAGGCAGAAGAACGGATAAGTGAGGTGGAAGATAAAATAGTGGAAATAACTGCTGCAGAGCAAAATAAAGAAAAAAGAATGAAAAGAACAGAGGACAGTCTCAGAGACCTCTGGGACAACATTAAATGCACCAACATTCGAATTATAGGGGTTCCAGAAGAAGAAGAGAAAAAGAAAGGGACTGAGAAAATATTGGAAGAGATTATAGTTGAAAACGTCCCTAATATGGGAAAGGAAATAGTTAATCAAGTCCAGGAGGCACAGAGAGTCCCATACAGAATAAATCCAAGGAGAAATACGCCAAGACACATATTAATCAAACTGTCAAAAATTAAACACAAAGAAATCATATTAAAAGCAGCAAGGCAAAAACAACAAATAACACACAAGGGAATCCCCATCAGGATAACAGCTGATCTCTCAGCAGAAACTCTACAAGCCAGAAGGGAGTGGCAGGACATAATTAAAGTGATGAAGGAGAAAAACCTGCAACCAAGACTACTCTACCCAGCAAGGATCTCATTCAGATTTGATGGAGAAATTAAAATGTTTACAGACAAGCAAAAGCTGAGAGAGTTCAGCACCAGCAAACCAGCTTTACAACAAATGCTAAAGGAACTTCTCTAGGCAAGAAACACAACAGAAGGAAAAGACCTACAATAACGAACCCAAAACAATTAAGAAAATGGGAATAGGAACATACATATCGATAATTACCTTAAATGTAAATGGACTAAATGCTCCCACCAAAAGACACAGAGTGGCTGAATGGATACAAAAACAAGACCCATATATATGCTGTCTACAAGAGACCCACTTCAGACCTAGAGACACATACAGACTGAAAGTAAGGGGATGGAAAAAGATATTCCATGCAAATGGAAACCAAAAGAAAGCTGGAGTAGCAATTCTCATATCAGACAAAATAGACTTTAAAATAAAGACTACTAGAAGAGACAAAGAAGGACACTACATAATGATCAAGGGGTCGATCCAAGAAGAAGATATAACAATTGTAAATATTTATGCACCAAACATAGGAGCACCTCAATACATAAGGCAAATACTAACAGCCATAAAAGGAGAAATCGACAGTAACACAATCATAGTAGGGGACTTTAATACCCCACTTTCACCAATGGACAGATCATCCAAAATGAAAATAAATAAGGAAACACAAGCTTTAAATGATACATTAAACAAGATGGACTTAATTGATATTTATAAGACATTCCATCCAAAAACAACAGAATACACATTTTTCTCAAGTGCTCATGGAACATTCTCCAGGATAGATCATATCTTGGGTCACAAATCAAGCCTTGGTAAATTTAAGAAAATTGAAATTGTATCAAGTATCTTTTCTGACCACAATGCTATGAGACTAGATATCAATTACAGGAAAAGAGCTTTAAAAAATACAAACACATGGAGGCTAAACAATACATTACTTAATAACGAAGTGATCACTGAAGAAATCAAAGAGGAAATTAAAAAATACCTAGAAACAAACGACAATGGAGACACGACGACCCAAAACCTATGGGATGCAGCAAAAGCAGTTCTAAGGGGGAAGTTTATAGCAATACAATCCCACCTTAAGAAACAGGAAACATCTCGAATAAACAACTTAACCTTCACCTAAAGCAATTAGAGAAAGAAGAACAAAAACATCCCCAAGTTAGCAGAAGGAAAGAAATCATAAAAATCAGATCAGAAATAAATGAAAAAGAAATGAAGGAAACGATAGCAAAGATCAACCGAACTAAAAGCTGGTTCTTTGAGAAGATAAACAAAATTGACAAACCATTAGCCAGACTCATCAAGAAAAAAAGGGAGAAGACTCAAATCAATAGAATTAGAAATGAAAAAGGAGAAGTAACAACTGACACTGCAGAAATACAAAAGATCATGAGAGATTACTACAAGCAACTCTATGCCAATAAAATGGACAACCTGGAAGAAATGGACAAATTCTTAGAAATGCACAACCTGCCAAGACTGAATCAGGAAGAAATAGAAAATATGAACAGACCAATCACAAGCACTGAAATTGAAACTGTGATAAAAAATCTTCCAACAAACAAAAGCCCAGGACCAGATGGCTTCACAGGCAAATTCTATCAAACATTTAGAGAAGAGCTAACACCCATCCTTCTCAAACTCTTCCAAACAATTTCAGAGGAAGGAACACTCCCAAACTCATTCTAAAAGGCCACCATCACCTTGATACCAAAACCAGGCAAGGATGTCACAAAGAAAGAAAACTACAGGCCAATATCACTGATGAACACAGATGCAAAAATCCTCAACAAAATACTAGCAAACAGAATCCAACATCACATTAAAAGGATCATACACCATGATCAAGTGGGGTTTATTCCAGGAATGCAAGGATTCTTCAATATACGCAAATCAATCAACATGATACACCATATTAAGAAATTGCAGGACAAAAACCATATGATCATCTCAATAGATGCAGAGAAAGCTTTCGACAAAATTCAACACCCATTTATGATAAAAACCCTGCAGAAAGTAGGCATAGAGGGAACTTTCTTCAACATAATAAAGGCCATATATGACAAACCCACAGCCAGCATCGTCCTCAATGGTGAAAAACTGAAACCATTTCCACTAAGATCAGGAACAAGACAAGGTTGCCCACTCTCACCACTCTTATTCAACAGAGTTTTGGAAGTTTTAGCCACAGCAATCAGAGAAGAAAAGGAAATAAAAGGAATCCAAATTGGAAAAGAAGAAGTAAAGCTGTCACTGTTTGCAGATGACATGATACTATACATAGAGAATCCTAAAGATGCTACCAGAAAACTACTAGAGCTAATCAATGAATTTGGTAACGTTGCAGGATACAAAATTAATGCACAGAAATCTCTGGCATTCCTATATACTAATGATGAAAAATCTGAAAGTGAAATCTAGGAAACACTCCCATTTACCATTGCAACAAAAAGAATAAAATATCTAGGAATAAACCTACCTAAGGAGACAAAAGACCTGTATGCAGAAAATTATAAGACACTGATGAAAGAAATTAAAGAGGATACAAATAGATGGAGAGATGTACTATGTTCTTGGATTGGAAGAATCAACATTGTGAAAATGACTCTACTACCCAAAGCAATCTACAGATTCAATGCAATCCCTATCAAACTACCACTGGCATTTTTCACAGAACTAGAACAAAAAATTTCACAATTTGTATGGAAACACAAAAGACCCCGAATAGCCAAAGCAATCTTGAGAACGAAAAATGGAGCTGGAGGAATCAGGCTCCCTGACTTCACACTATACTACAAAGCTACAGTAATCAAAACAGTATGGTACTGGCACAAAAACAGAAAGATAGATCAATGGAACAGGATAGAAAGCCCCGAGATAAACCCACGCACATATGGTCACCTTATCTTTGATAAAGGAGGCAGGAATGTACAGTGGAGAAAGGACAGTCTCTTCAATAAGTGGTGCTGGGAAAACTGGACAGGGACATGTAAAAGTATGAGATTAGATCACTCCCTAACACCATACACAAAAATAAGCTCAAAATGGATTAAAGACCTAAATGTAAGGCCAGACACTATCAAACTCTTAGAGGAAAACATAGGCAGAACACTCTATGACATAAATCACAGCAAGATCCTTTTTGACCCACCTCCTAGAGAAATGGAAATAAAGACAAAAATAAACACATGGGACCTAATGAAACTTAAAAGCTTTTGCACAGCAAAGGAAACCATAAACAAGACCAAAAGGCAACCCTCCCAATGGGAGAAAATATTTGCAAATGAAGCAACTGACAAAGGATTAATCTCCAAAATTTATAAGCAGCTCATGCAGCTCAATAACAAAAAAACAAACAACCCAATCCAAAAATGGGCAGAAGACCTAAATAGACATTTCTCCACAGAAGATATACAGATTGCCAATAAACACATGAAAGGATGCTCAACATCTTTACTCATTAGAGAAATGTAAATCAAAACTACAATGAGATATCATCTCACACCAGTCAGAATGGCCATCATCAAAAAATCTAGAAACAATAAATGCTGGAGAGGGTGTGGAAAAAAGGGAACACTCTTGCACTGCTGGTGGGAATGTGAATTGGTACAGCTACTATGGAGAACGGTATGGAGGTTCCTTAAAAAACTAAAAATAGAACTGCCATATGACCCAGCAATCCCACTATTAGGCATATACCCTGAGAAAACCATAATTCAAAAAGAGACATGTACCAAAATGTTCATTGCAGCTCTATTCACAATAGCCCGGAGCTGGAAACAACCTAAGTGTCCATCATCGGATGAATGGGTAAAGAAGATGTGGCACATATATACAATGGAATATTACTCAGCCATAAAAAGAAACGAAACTGAGCTATTTGTAATGAGGTGGATAGACCTAGAGTCTGTCATACAGAGTGAAGTAAGTCAGAAAGAGAAAGACAAATACTGTATGCTGACACATATATATGGAATTAAAAAAAAAAGTCATGAAGAACCTAGGGGTAAAACGGGAATAAAGACACAGACCTACTTGAGAATGGACTTGAGGATATGGGGAGGGGGAAGGGTAAGCTGTGACAAAGCGAAAGAGAGGCATGGACATATATACACTACCAAACGTAAGGTAGATAGATAGTGGGAAGCAGCCGCAGAGCACAGGGAGATCAGCTCGGTGCTTTGTGACCGCCTGGAGGGGTGGGATGGGGAGGGTGGGAGGGAGGGAGATGCATGAGGGAAGGGATGTGGGAACAGATGTATATGTATGACTGATTCACTTTGTTATAAAGCAGAAACTAATAAAAAAAATAAAAATTAAAAAAAAGGAAGCTAACAAGAAGGTGATTTAGGAGAAAGCATTCCTCACCTTTTAAAGCAGGCATCCGTAGTTACTGCTTAAAGTTGATAAATCAGGAAACGGTTCATAGTATATGAAATACAATTACAAAAAACCCAGTAAAACAACAAATTATCAGCAGAAGAGAAATACACAAAACAAAAGTGCAACCAGAGAGTAAAAAACATAAAACAGAGGAAGCAGTAAATAAGAGAGTAACAAAATATGATAAGATTTATCTATTATGACAATAAATGAAAATGGAATAAATTTCTTTATTATAACTAAATGATCCTAGATATGATCAAAAAGAAAAACATACTACATGTTATCATAATGTTATCAAATAAGATACAGCCTATATGTGCATTATAGGGGAAATTAAATATTGTGCAATTTAAAAATAGGGTCATGCGGGCCTCCCTGGTGGCGCAGTGGTTGAGAGTCCGCCTGCCGATGCAGGGGATACGGGTTCGTGCCCCGGTCCGGGAGGATCCCATATGCCGCGGAGCGGCTGGGCCCGTGAGCCATGGCCGCTGAGCCTGCGCATCCGGAGCCTGTGCTCCGCAACGGGAGAGGCCACAACAGTGAGAGGCCCGCGTACCGCAAAAAAAAAAAAAAAAAAAAAAAAAAAATAGGGTCATGCTATTCCTATATTAAAAAGAAATAAGATATACATATGGGTCTAGATATTAGTGAATATTTGTATGTATATGTACATATCTTTGTATATGCATAGGAAATGTCTGAAAGGATACACAAAAAATTCATAAAAATGGTTGCCTCTAGAGAGTGGAATTGAAGGTACACTGTTTGCATTTTTATATCATATATATTTAGGATACTTAAAAAAAATTTTAAATATAAAAAGTCCCTTACAACTACTTACTAACTGTTGTAGTGATTCAAAATTGAAACAGAAGAAAACAAAACAAAACAAAACACTAAACAGGTACCAGCGGGCATCCTTTGTCTTCCAAACCTGATTTCTTATGACTCCATTATCAATTCAGTTATGATACAATTTTCTTCAAATTACTATTCATTAAATATTTATTTGGTCCCTTCCAAATCAACTGCTTTGGCCTAGAGTACCCATTCTCCACCAATCAACTATGGAGATGAGTCTAAACTCATTCATTTACAGCTCCTCATAGACCTCAATAATTCTCCTCCTCCTCTCCTACTTATGTATCCAGTAAATTCTCTATTAATCTGCAATTGTTATATGCTACTTTATAAATAAACAAAACAAAATAAAAATCTTTTATTGATGCATTTCTGGATATTCTGCTTCTATAACTAGCCTACAAGCTCCTTGAGTGTCATGTTTTTCTTTCTGCTAATTTTGGCTGATTGATTTATTCACTCATAGTTACTGATATTGTACTGTATACCAGAAAGAAAAAAGGAACAATTATCAGTCCCTGGCTCATTATCAAGGAGATATAAACAAGTAATAACAATTCACTGGGAAAACAAAGATACTGCATGTACAAAGGGTAAGAGTCAAGCCAGCTTAAGCGTTTTGAGGAAGAATCATGAAGGCAGTGCCACATGAACTGGGCTTTGAAGGAACTTATTCCAGGAGCAGGGAAGAGATATGGAAGTGGTGTGAGGCACTCAGTCAGAGAGAGGGACACACGCAAATGGGCACAGATACGAATGATTTATTTAATGCTAGGGTGTAAGTCTGATGTGGTGGGACACCCTGGTTTGAGTTATCCACCTATAGCTCCACCACCAAAGTAACACATTTAGTAAAAGTTATTGGCAAACTTCTATTAGGTTTATGTAAGTTTGCCTAATATTAAAATTTTTGGTGAGGAAAATCCTATAACAACTTTTTTGTTTGTTTAACCATTTATTATAAAATGAAAGAAAGATACAGAAATTCATACAAAACAAATCTATGGATTAAAGAACTGGTATAAAGCAAACATATTTGTAACTATTAGTGAGGTCAAGAGCTTGACTTTTGTGGGATACCCCAGAAGGTCTCCATGTGTTCCCTCTTCATCACAAGCGCATCTATATTATATACGTATCTCCTTTCCTCCACATTAAGAATCCTGTTTCTCAAGACACAGAAAATGCTGGAAGTACATATCACATGGTTACAACATGCTTTATATTACACATATAATAGTTTCAAAATAATAATACCAATAGCACCACTGGTATGATTATTAAAAAGAGTTAAACTTCTCTTTTTATAAGCTCTTCCCCTCCTCCATTTATGTAGTTGTACTATATTTACATTGTTGAAGCATATAGCTGCTACATACTATACTTCTACTCAACTCTCATTGAATCTTGGTTCTATAAGTAACTCATAAGGACTACAATCCTAATGTCAATGAACATTGAGTCATTTCTAGACTCCTCAGGAAGAACTTATGGGATAGTGTTGCTTAAGTTGACAACAGTATACCCTTTATATTTGAAAGCCAGTTTTCCTGGATATAAAATTATTGGCTCACCTTTTTCCCTTAACTATTTAAAACGTGTGACTCCATCCTCCTCTATTTTCTATGACATAGTGTTGCTGATGAAAAGTTGGATGACCGTCTAATTTTATTTGTCATAAATTACTTATAAGTAACTTGTTCTTTTTGCTTATCTGGTCAAATTATTTTATTTGCTTTTCTTTAAAGTCTAATAATATTACTAGAAAAGTCATTTTGGTTTGATAACTCTTTCAGTATGTACTTTTACAAATACTTTTAAACTTTATATCAGGGAAGTTTCTTGAATTATAGCTTTTATTATTAATGTTGTGTGATACAAGTTGGATATAAAAAATCAATTGTGTTTTTATATACTAATAGTGAGCAATCAGACAAGAAAACAATACCATTTAAAATAGGATTAAAGACTATTACAAACTTAAGGATAAATTTAAGAAAAGACACTGAAAACAATAAAATACTGATGAGAGAAATTAAAGAGGATCTAAATCAGTGGAGAGTTATATCTTGTTTGTGAATCAGAAAACTCAATTATTAAACGACAACTCATCCAAATTGCTCTACAGGCTGAATGTCATCCCAACCAAACTCCTAGCAGCTTTATTTTCCATAGTTATGTGATTTTAAAATTTATTTGGAAAGTTAAAGGGCCAAGAATAACCAAAGCACTTAGCAAAATAAGAATAAAGTTGGAAGACTTATACTATTAACTTCAAGACTTACTATAAAGCTTCTGTAATTAAGCCAAAGGTTAGACATATAAATGAATGGAACAGAAAACAGAGTCCAGTAACAGACTCATATGTATTCAGTGAAGTGATTTACAACAAAGGTGCCAAAAAATTCTATTAAGAAAGGACAATTTCTTCGACAAGTGTTACTGAAAAAACTAGATATCCATAAGGGAAATAAGAATCTTGTGCCTTACATTATACCATAACAAAAATCAATTCAAGATGCAAGATAGGCCTGAACATGAAGGCTATCACAATAAAACTATTAGAATAAAATAAAAGAGAATATCTTCTCAGCCTTGGGGAAGGCCAAGAGAGTACACAGAAAGTATGAGCCATAAAAGAAAAAACTGGTAAATTCGACTTCATTAAAATCAAAACCATCTCATTAAAACAAATCAAGAAAATGACAGGCAAATGAGAGAAAATATTTGCAGCACACATATCTAACAAAGGATTTGTATCAAGTATATTGAAAAAAATAATTGCAACTCAATAATAAAAAGAAAAATGACCCAACTAGAACTGGGCAAAAGGCTTCTACAGATATATTACAAAATACGATCTAGAAATGCTCAATAAGCAAATGAAAAAGTGCTCAGCATTATAAGTCATCTGAGAAATGCAAATTAAAACCACAAAGAGGGCTTCCCTGGTGGCACAATGGTTGAGAGTCCGCCTGCCGATGCAGGAGACATGGGTTCGTGCCCCGGTCCAGGAATATCCCAAATGCTGCGGAGCGGCTACGCCCGTGAGCCATGGCTGCTGAGCCTGCGCGGCCGGAGCATGTGCTCTGCAATGGGAGAGGCCACAACACTGAGAGGTCCGCGAACCCAAGAAGAAAAAAACAACACAAAGAGACACCCCTACTAAAATGAAAAAGAATGACAGCATCAAATGTTGGGAAGGATGTGGAGAATCTAGAACTTTCATAAAAAGCTGGTGGATGTATAACACAATATAATCCCTTTGGGAAAAGATGTGGGATTTTGTCATAAAACTAGACATACACTGAGCTATGACCCAATAATTTACCTCTCAGTTACTAATACAAGAGAAATGACAACATATTTCCACAAAAATCCTTGAAGAATGCCCAGTAGTAGCTTTATTCATCAAAGCAAAAAATGGAAATAACTCAGATATTCATCAGTAGGAGAATGTATAACCAAACAATGGTATATTCATATAACAGAATATAAATCAGCAATAACAAAAAATAAACTAGGTAGTGAAATACTCAAGAACAGGGGTGAATCTCAAAATTATCATGCTTAGTGAAAGAAACCGGACACAAAGGAAGAACTTACTATATGATTCCAATTATAAGAAATGCTAGACCAGGCAAAAAAATCCTATGATGACCAGGAACCAAGATGGCGGAGTAGAAGGACATGCTCTCACTCCCTCTTGTGAGAACACCAGAATCACAACTAGCTGCTGGACAATCATCGACAGGAAGACACTGGAACTCACCAAAAAATATACCCCACATCCAAAGAAAAAGGAGAAGCCACAAAGAAATGGTAGGAGGGGTGCAATCACAGTAAAATCAAATCCGGGTCTGGCAACGGGAGGAGGAATTCCTAGAGAATCAGACTTTGAAGCCTAGTGGGAATTAATTACAGGATTTAGACAGGACTGGGGGAAACAGAGACTCCATTCTTGGAGGGCAAACACAAAGTAGCATGTGCACTGGGACCCAGGGGAAGAAGCAGGGTAGACTGAAGCAGACCTACCTACTAGTGTTGGAGGGTCTCCTGCAGAGGTGGGGGGTGGCTCTGTTTCACTGTGGGGACAAGGACACTGGCAGCAGAAGTTCTGGGAAGTACTCCTTGGCGTGAGCCCTCCAAGAGTCTGTCGTTAGTGCCACCAAAGAGCCCAGGTAGGCTCCAGTGTTGGGTTGCCTCAGGCCAAACAACCAACAGGGAGGGAATTAAAGATTTACTGAGCTCTGCCCACCAGAGCAACAGTCAGCTCTACCCACTACCAGTCCTCGCATCAAGCCTCTTAGATAGCCTCATTCACCAGAGGGCAGACAGCAGAAGCAAGAAGCACTCAATCCTGCAGCCTGTGGAACAAAAAACACATTCATAGAAAGATAGACAAGACGAAAAGGCAGAGGGCTATATACCAGACAAAGGAACAAGATAAAACCCCAGAAAAACAACTAAATGAAGTGGAGATAGGCAACATTCCAGAAAAAGAATTCAGAATAATGATAGTGAAGATGATCCAGGAACTCGGAAAAAAGAGTGGAGGCAAAGATCGAGAAGATGCAAGAAATGTTTAACAAAGACCTAGAAGAATTAAAGAACAAACATACAGAGATGAACAATACGATAACTGAAATGAAAACTACACTAGAAGGAATCAATAGCAGATTAACTGAGGCAGAAGAACGGATAAGTGACCTGGAAGACAGAATGGTGGAATTCACTACTGTGGAACAGAATAAAGAAAAAAGAATGAAAAGAAATGAAGACAGCCTAAGAGACCTCTGGAACAACAATAAACGCAACAACATTTGCATTATAGGGGTCCCAGAAGGAGAAGAGAGAAAGAAAGGACCCAAGAAAATATTTGAAGAGATTATAGTCAAAAACTTCCCTAACATGGGAAAGGAAATAGCCACCCAAGTCCAGGAAGTGCAGAGAGTCCCATATAGGATAAACTCATGGAGAAACACGCCGAGACACATAGTAATCAAATTGGCAAAAATTAAAGACAAAGAAAAATTATTGAAAGCAGCAAGGGAAAAATGACAAATAACATACAAGGGAACTCCCATAAGGTTAACAGCTGATTTCTCAGCAGAAACTCTACACGCCAGAAGGGAGTGGCATGATGTACTTAAAGTGATGAAAAGGAAGAACCTACAACCAAGATTACTCTACCCAGCAAGGACCTCATTCACATTCGATGGAGAAATCAAAAGCTTTACAGACAAGCAAAAGCTAAGAAAATTCAGCACCACAAATCGAGCTCTACAACAAATGCTAAAGGAACTTCTCTAAGTGGGAAACACAAGAGAAGAAAAGGACCTACAAAAACAAACCCAAAACAACTAAGAAAATGGTAATAGGAACATACATATCGATAATTACCTTAAACGTGAATGGATTAAATGCTCCAACCAAAAGACACAGGCTTGCTGAATGGATACAAAAACAAGACCCATATATATGCTGTCTACAAGAGACCCACTTCAGACCTAGGGACACATACAGTGAGGGGATGGAAAAAGATATTCCATGCAAATGGAAATCAAAAGAAAGCTGGAGTAGCAATACTCATATCAGATAAAATACACTTTAAAATAAAGAATGTTACAGGAGACAAGGAAGGACACTATGTAATGATTAAGGGATCAATCCAAGAAGAAGATATAACAATTATAAATATATATGCACCCAACATAGGAGCACCTCAATACATAAGGCAACTACTAACAGCTATAAAAGAGGAAATTGACAGTAACACAATCATAGTGGGGGATTATAACACCTCATTTACACCAATGGACAGATCATCCAAAATGAAAATAAATAAGGAAACAGAAGCTTTAAATGACACAATAGACCAGATGGATTTAATTGATATTTATAGGACATTCCATCCAAAAACAGCAGATTACACTTTCTTCTCAAGTGCACATGGAACATTCTCCAGGATAGATCACATCTTGGGTCACAAATCAAGCCTCAGTAAATTTAACAAAATTGAAATCATATCAAGCATCTTTTCTGACCACAACGCTATGAGATTAGAAATGAATTACAGGGAAAAAAAAAAACGTAAAAAAACACAAACACATGGTGGCTCAACAATACATTACTAAATAACCAAGAGATCACTGAAGAAATCAAAGAGGAAATCAAAAAATACCTGGAGACAAATGACAATGAAAAAACGATGATCCAAAACCTATGGGATGAAGCAAAAGCAGTTCTAAGAGGGAAGTTTATAGCTATAAAAGCCTACCTCAAGAAACAAGAAAAATCTCAAGTAAACAATCTAACCTTACACCTAAAGGAACTAGAGAAAGAAGAACAAACAAAACCCAAAGTTAGCAGAAGGAAAGGAATCATAAAGATCAGAGCAGAAATAAATGAAATAGAAACAAAGAAAACAATAGCAAAGATCAATAAAACTAAAAGCTGGTTCTTTGAGAAGATAAACAAAATTGATAAACCATTAGCCAGACTCATCAAGAAAAAGAGGGAGAGGACTCAAATGAATAAAATTAGAAATGAAAAAGGAGAAGTTACAACAGACACCGCAGAAATACAAAGCATCCTAAGAGACTACTACAAGCAACTCTATGCCAATAAAATGGACAACCTGGAAGAAATGGACAAATTCTTAGAAAGGTATAACCTTCCAAGATGGAACCAGGAAGAAATAGAAACTATGAACAGACCAATCACAAGTAATGAAATTGAAACTGTGATTAAAAATCTTCCAACAAACAAAAGTCCAGGATCAGATGGCTTCGCAGGTGAATTCTATCAAACATTTAGAGAAAAGCTAACACCCATCCTTCTCAAACTCTTCCAAAAATTGCAGAGGAAGGAACACTCCCAAACTCATTCTATGAAGCCACCATCACCCTGATAACAAAACTAGACAAAGATACTACAAAAAAAGAAAATTACAGACGAATATCACTGATGAATATGGATGCAAAATACTCAACAAAATACCAGCAAACAGAACCCAACAACACATTAAAAGGATCATACATCACGATCAAGTGGGATTTATCCCAGAGATGCAAGGATTCTTTGATATGTGCAAATCAATCAATGTGATACACCATATTAACAAATCGAAGAATAAAAACCATATGATCATCGCAATGATGCAGAAAAAGCTTTTGACAAAATTCAACACCCATTTATGATAAAAACTCTCCAGAAAGTGGGCATAGAGGGAACCTACCTCAACATAATAAAGTCCATATATGACAAACCCACAGCAAACATCATTCTCAATGGTGAAAAACTGAAAGCATTTCCTCTAAGATCAGGAAGGAGACAAGGATGTCCACTCTCACCACTATTATTCAACATAGTTTTGGAAGTCCTAGCCACGGCAATCAGAGAATACAAACAAATAAAAGGACTCCAAATTGGAAAAGAAGAAGTAAAGCTGTCACTGTTTGCAGATGACATGATACTATACATAGAGAATCCTAAAAATGCCACCAGAAAACTACTAGAGCTAATCAATGAATTTGGTAAAGTTGCAGGATACAAAATTAATGCACAGAAATCTCTTGTATTCCTATATACTAATGATGAAAACTCTGAAAGAGAAATTAAGGAAACACTCCCATTTACCATTGCAACAAAAAGAATAAAACACCTAGGAATAAACCTACCTAGGGAGACAAAAGACCTGTATACAGAAAATTATAAGACACTGATGAAAGAAATTAAAGATGATACCAACAGATGGAGAGATACACCATGTTTTTGGATTCGAAGAATCAATATTGTGAAAATGACTGTACTACCCAAGGCAATCTACAGATTCAATGCAATCCCTATCAAATTACCAATGGCATTTTTTACGGAACTAGAACAAAAAATCTTAAAATTTGTATGGAGACACAAAAGACCCCGAATAGCCAAAGCAGTCTTGAGAGAAAAAAACGGAGCTGGAAGCATCAGACTCCCTGACTTCAGACTATACTACAAAGCTACAGGAATCAAGACAATATGGTACTGGCACAAAAACAGAAACATCGATCAATGGAACAAGCCAGAAAACCCAGAGATAAACCCACGCACCTATGGTCAACTAATGTATGACAAAGGAGGCAAAGATATACAATGGAGAAAAGACAGTCTCTTCAATAAGTGGTGCTGGGAAAACTGGACAGCTACATGTAGAAGAATGAAATTAGAACACTCCCTAACACCATACACAAAAAGAAACTCAAAATGGATTCGAGACCTAAATGTAAGACCAGACACTATAAAACTCTTAGAGGAAAACTTAGGAAGAACACTCTTTGACATAAATCACAGCAAGATCTTTTTTGATACATCTCCTAGGGTAATGGACATAAAAACAAAAATTAACAAATGGGACCTAATGAAACTTCGAAGCTGTTGCACAGCAAAGGAAACCATAAACAAGACGAAAAGACAACCCTCAGAATTGGAGCAAATATTTGCAAATGAATCAATGGACAAAGGATTAATCTCCAAAATATGTAAACAGCTCATGCAGCTCAATATTAAAGAAACAAACAACCCAATCCAAAAATGGGCAGAAGAGCTAAATATACATTTCTCCAAAGAAGACATACAGATGACCAAGGAACACATGAAAAGCTGCTCAACATCACTAATTATTAGAGAAATGCAAATCAAAAGTACAATGAGGGGCTTCCCTGGTGGTGCAGTGGTTGAGAGTCCGCCTGCCAATGCAGGGGATATGGGTTCGTGCCCCGGTCCGGGAAGATCCCACATGCCGCGGAGCGGCTGGGCCCGTGAGCCATGGCCGCTGAGCCTGTGCGTCCAGAGCCTGTGCTCCACAATGGGAGAGGCCACAACAGTGAGAGGCCCACGTACCGCAAAAAAAAAAAAAAAAAAAAAAGTACAATGAGGTATCACCTCACACCAGTTAGAATAGGCATCATATGAAAATCTACAAACAACAAATGCTGGAAAGGGTGCAGAGAAAAGGTAACCCTCTTGCACTGTTGGTGGGAATGTAAATTGATACAGCCACTATAGAGAACAGTATGGAGGTTCCTTAAAAACTATAAATAGAATTACCATTTGACCCAGCAATCCCAATACTGGGCATATACCCAGAGAAAACCATAATTCAAAAGGACAGATGCACCCCAATGTTCATTGCAGCACTATTTACAATAGCCAGGTCATGGAAGCAACCTAAATGCCCATTGACAGACAAATGGATAAAGAAGATGTGGCACATATATACAATGGAATATTACTCAGCCATAAAAAGAAATGAAATTGAGTTATTTGTAGTTAGGTGGATGGACCTAGAGTCTGTCATACAGAGTGAAGTAAGTCAGAAAGAGAAAGACAAATACCGTATGCTAACACATATATATGGAATCTAAGAAAAAAATGTCATGAAGAACCTAGGGGTGTGACGGGAATAAAGACACAGACCTACTAGAGAATGGACTTGAGGATATGGGGAGGGGGAAGGGTAAGCTGTGACAAAGTGAGAGAGTGGCATGGACATATATACACTACCAAATGCAACATAGATAGCTAGTGGGAAGCAGCCACATAGCACAGGGAGATCAGCTCGGTGCTTTGTGACCACCTAGAGGGGTGAGATAGGGAGGATGGGAGGGAGGGAGATGCAAGAGGCAAGAGATATGGGGATATATGTATATGTATAACTGATTCACTTTGTTATAAAGCAGAAACTAACACACCATTGTAAAGCAATTATACTCCAATAAAGATGTACAAAAAAAAAAAAAAGAATATGACAGAATGACTCTATACAGGTATATTTCTTGTATAGTGAGAACAATGTGCTATTGCCCAGATGTGAATCATGACAGGCTTTTAAAAGAGATGGGGTTTCCTCTAAAGAGTGGGATGTACATGGTGTGAATCATAATGGTTATCTGACTGTCAGTTGCCTAGGGATTGGAGGTGTGTCCTTCAACCTGGAAAGCAGGACAGACAATATGTAAGTGGAGTTGGGGATTCCCTACTTGGTGGTGGACCCTAGAGGAAATTTACATCTTTTTCTTGGCTCTTCCGCATGGGGGCAGGGATGGGAAAGAGAAAATAAGTTATCCTCAGAACAGGAAACAAGCCAAGAGTTGTGAAGCCAGAAAGCCTAGCAAGGTGCCTGAAAATCTGTTCCAGAGCTTTGGGTACCGAATATTAAAAACCTTCTCAGACCATGGAATGAGTCGAGGCCTGGGAGCCCTGGAAGCTCCTTAGCTAAGGTATGATCAGAGAGAAATGTGTACCTTGTAAGCCTAATTCATTTTATGTTTCTTTTATTTTCTTGGTTCATTTGCTTTGTGTTCCCTTAGGTTGGAGCCAAGCATTTTCAAAATTTCTACTAATTTTAGTTGAAACAAATGAGAGGGTTTTTATCTATGCTTGAGCTGGAGTATTAACAGGAAGTAGGGCTCCTCAGAGAGCACATGAGTCAGATACATTGACAAAACCCAGAGGGAGCAATGTCGGGCCCCCACTGTGCAGCATGCAGGATCTTAGTTCCCCAACCCACGTCCCCTGCTGTGGAAGCCTGGAGTCTTAACAATGGACCACCAAGGAAGTCCCTCTTTATACTGTTTATATAGGAGAAGTTTCCACAGAATATTTTGTCTGGAGATATCAGACAGTTAGAAGGGGACTTCCCTGGTGGTGCAGTGGTTAAGAATTTACTTGCCAATGCAGGGGACACGGGTTTGATCCTTGGTCCAGGAAGATCCCAAATGCCATAGAGCAACTAAGCCCGTGTGCCACAACTACTGAGCCTGTGCTCTACAACACTCAAGCCACAACTACTGAGCCCAAGTGTCACAACTACTGAAGCCCACGTGCCTAGAGCCCATGCTCTGCAACAAGAGAAGCCACCGTGATGAGAAGCCCACGCACTGCAGCAAAGATTAGCCCCCGCTCACCACAACTAGAGAAAGCCCACGCGCAGCACCGAAGACCCAACACAGCCAAAATAAATAAATAAATAAATAAAGAAAGAAAAGAAAAGAAAAGATGTGGTACATATATACAATGGAATATTACTCAGCCATAAAAAGGAACGAAACTGAGTCATTTGTTGAGATGTGGATGGACCTATAGACTGTCATACAGAGTGAAGTAAGTCAGAAAGAGAAAAAGAAATATCGTATATTAATGCATGTATGTGGAACCTAGAAAAATGGTACAGATGAATTGGTTTGCAGGGCAGAAGTTGAGACAGAGATGTAGAGAACAAATGTATGGACACCAAGGGGGGAAAACCACGGTGGGGTGGGGATGGTGGTGTGCTGAATTGGGTGATTGGGATTGACATGTATACACTGATGTGTAGAAAATTGATGACTAATAAGAACCTGCAGTATAAAAAAACAAACAAACAAACAAAATACTAAACTTTCCTTGGGTTATTTGTATGGAAATATGTTAATATAAATGTTTTAGACATTACATGAAATTTCTAAAAATCTTATATGTTCTGGTATAATGTTATAAGTCATAATTCTAGTTATTATTTTAAAATGTATGTCTCAGAAATAACTAAATTTCCTTGTCAATTGCATTATTATGAACTTTCATCCAATTAAAAAAGAAAACAAATCCTATGATGATAGATACCTTATCAGTTGCTTCACAGAGTGAGGGAGTGCCAAATGGGAAAGGGCTTGAGGGAACATTCTTGGGTGATAGAAATAGTCTGTATCTCAATATAATTCATCAAAATACAGTAGATAACATTCTTCTGCTTACTTAAGACTTGAGTACTTCACTCTATGTAAATTATTTTTCACTTAAAAAACTTAAAACAGAAAAAAATAAAAGCAAAAAATGCCAATTATGTTATTTATTCCCTTCAAAATCCATGTTTCAAGATCTAACACATTTGGAGTCACTAATCCTAAATTTACTTATATGTAATTCTTTCCCTTTTAAATGTATTACCTAAAAATAATTGTTATCATAATGAATGAACAGAATGAGTGTGATTGCTCAGAAAATATTTAAATTGCTTAAGGAAACACACCCCTTTTCCACACAATTTAAACACTTCCAAAGTACCAATTTATAAACCAGCTATTGATTCTGATAAATACATATCATTCTTATTGATCCATAAACGCATCCTCTAAAGACTAGACATCTTGTTTTAAGTCTATTACAAGTTTCTGCATTCATCATTCAACAAATATTTATTGAACACATACATGTCTCAAGTTTTGTTCTTGATGCTGGGGATTCAGCAGTGCATACAAAACTTTGCCCTCTTGTAGTCAGGGGAGACAGAAACAGACAACAAAATAAGTAAAATAAAAAATAATATTAGATGGTAGTAAGTACGGCAGAGGATAGTAAAACAGGGAAAGGTCGTAGAAGTTTTGTAGGATGTTTATACTTTTAAATATGTGGTAAGGAAAGGCACCACTGAGAATATTAAATTAAAGATGTGAAGAAGAGGAAACTGTACAGATAACTGGAGAAGAGTATCTCAGGCATAGGGAATAGCAGGTGCAAAGGCCCTGCGGCAGGGAAGTACCAACACCAGGGAGGAGGCCAGTGTGAGGCAGTGAAGTGTCAGAGGCCCAAGAGGAAATGGGGGCCTAGATCAGGCAGGTCTTGAGGTCCCTGGTAAAGATTCTGGCTTTTACTCTCAGTGAGGCAGGAAGCCAATGGGAGGTTTCAAGCAATGAAGGTTTGAATGAAGATGTAGCAGTGGAGATTGTACGAAGTGGCTGAACCCATGAGCTAAAAATAAAACTGGAAGTGGAAAACTGATGAATTCATAAATGTGCTAACAAAAGATCAAGATGAAAAAAAAATTAATTACATGAGACTGAGTGAACTGATGAGGATGATTATAATTTTTGTGACTTTCTGTTTGAATAATAAAATAAAAATCCCACAAGGACTGAATGTCAATATTATGACATAGTATGAGTGTGTTTCGTGTTTGGTAATTGCAATCATTGTTGCTTTTGTTGTGGTCATCCATTTACAATGCTTGGTGTCAGTTTGCTTCTCTCTTGTAAAAATAAAATAGAGTGTGTATGTGTGAAAAAAAAAAAAAAGGAAATGTAACCACAGTATACTATTCAGCTCACATTAGGTGACTCCCTTTTTTTGGAGATCATAAGTAGAGAAGATATGAAAATTGATGTCCAGGTTGTTGTATGAAGATGAATTATCATAGCCTAAGCAGCAGTGGCATGCCTGAGCCATACGGCAAATATATGTTTTAAATTGATTTTTTAAAAAAAACCTGCCAAATTGTTTTCAGATTGTCTATATTCTTTTGCATTTCTACCAGTAATGTATGGGATTTTCAGTCTCTCTGCAACCTCAGCAGCATGTGATATTTTTATTTTAGCCATTCTAACAGGTTGTATAATGGTATCTTGTGGCTTTAATTTCCATTTCACTGATGGCTAATGATGATGAACATCTTTTTATGTGCTTATTTGTCACCCATATATTTTCTTTGGTTAAACATTTGTTCAATCCTTTAAAAAATAAAAAATAATAAAAATAATTTTTAAAAAGCCTGGAATTTTAAAATACTCTACAGTCAAAAGTGCCCTCCACTGGGACTTCCCTGATGGTCCAGTGGTTAAGACTCCGCACTTCTAATGCAGGGGGTGCAGGTTTGATCCCTGGTCGGGGACTAAGATCCTCCACGCCGTGGTGCAGCCAAAAAAACAAAACAAAAAGTGCCCTCCAAACACTTTAGATTAGGAAGGTTGTACCTGACACAAAAGCCCATCCTATCCAGTGTTTCATCTATCCAATAGGAAGAACAGACACTAGTAATATTTGTGATTTTCCCCCCATGATTGTATAACTTAATTCTCACAAGCTACAAAAGTCCCAACGTTATAGATGAGAAAACTGAGGTCCAGAGAGGTTCAGTATTTTGTCTGAGAGCTCATATTAATTAAGCAGCAGGAACTGGATTCTTGAATTCTACCCAGTGTTTGACTTCAATATTAATGTTTCTTTCATTTATATTAACTACAAATCATCTAAATATGAGCACGTTTAAAAATTTATAATGAAAACTTTCAGATACTCAAACGTAGAGATAAATCCCCATATGTCTATGCCCAGTTCTATATTCAATAATTATTAAGATTTAACCACATTTTCATCTGTTTTTCCTAAGTTCTTTGCTAAGTATTTTGTGACCAAACCTAGTCATTTATCTCCTATATACTTCAGAAGGTATATTAAATAAATCATGAACATTATATAACAATGCTATTATCTATCCCGCTTAAAAATTAACAATATTCCTTGGTGTCATCTATTACCTAGTCTATAAACAAATTTTCCCAAGTGCCTACAAAATTTCTGTCTCTCCCATTGGATTTACTTGGATCAGGCTCCAAAATCTATCTACACCATGAATTTGTTTATGCCCCTTATATCTCATTTCCTGTATAGAAATGTATTTTTTCCTTTTAGCTTTTTAATTTTTCCATGCCATTGAGTTGTTGCAGAAACCAGGCAGACTGTCCTGTAGGTGGTCCCTCATGCTGGATTTGGTTGCTTCTTCATAGTGTGATTTAACTTATTCTTACATCCCACATATTTCCTGTTAATGAAAGGTAGCTCAGAGACACAGTGCCCAATAGATCTTTCTGTGATGATGGAAATGTTCTATATTTGCACTGTTTCATACAGCAGCCCCATGTGGCTACTGAGCACTTGAAATCTGGCTAGTGTGACTAAAGTACACATTTTTAATTTAAATTTAAACAGCTACATGTGACTAGTGGCTACCATACTAAACAGTGCACTTAGAGACTTAGGTTCAACTTTTTTGGGAAGAGTACTGTAGTGGGTGAATGTTGTCCTCCAAAAGATGTGTTCATTAAAGGGTCTATGTAGATGTACTTAAGTTAAAGATCTCAAGACAAGATCATCCTGGATTATCTTAATGAGTCCTAAGTCCAATGGCAAGTGTCCTTTTAAAGAGGAAGGACAGAGAAGAATCAGAAGAGAAGGCATCGTGAAGGTGGGGGCAGAGATTGCAGTCAAGCATCTATAAGCCAAGGAATGTCAAGAGATTGCATTCAAGGATCTATAAGCCAAGGAATGTCAAGGATTGCTGGCAGCCACCAGAAGCTAGGAGAGAGGTATGGAAGGGATTCTTCCTCGGAGCCTCCGGAAGGAAACAACTCTGCTGACACCTTGATTTCAGACTTCTGGTCTATGAAAGAACTAACAGAGAATACATTTCTCCTGTAAGCCAAGTTTGTGATAATTTGTTGCAGCAAGGCTAGGAAACTAATGCAAATACCTTAAGGGTAGCATGTGCTTTAAATTGTGCTATATCAGGAGGCACACAACCTCAGGCTGTCTTACTTTAATGATGCTAAGGTGATAGCATAAATAAATTTTTGGACATTTGGGTTTTTCCAATTTCTTGCTCTTACAAATAATGCTATAATGACAAATCTCTGCAGTGATGTCTCCGCTGCAAAGTTCCCTTATCAATTGTTCATTTAATCATTTCTTCCACTGATGATTTTTGCCTGAATTAATGATTTCATTAGGGGTTGCAAAATGGTAATTTTAAAAAGTCATTATTCCTTTTACATTTATTAGTTGTAATTCGTTTGCAAAGAAAAACTTTCCTTCAAAGTTTTGGGTGTTTTGATTGCCCTGGATTATACATAGTACGAGGAAGACAGAATAAATGCTTAATTACTTTGAACTGATGAGTCAGAGTAAGGAGTTAGTGCCCTAGGTATTTCCAATGGTGACCAATGAGTTGTTAGATGCCTTTTTAGGGGAGATAAGGGGTTGTGAATATCATTATGAACTTATGTTTTTTAAAAAATACAGACTTAGGGTTTTCAATCAATTGTATTCCTTACTCTCTCTGTTGCACATATTGTCCCGTATTTGGTCAATGGGGACTGCTTTACGTTGGCGTCTTTGTCCTTTTGACTTGACCCAGGTGTCACTGATGGCTTCCTTGCTTTCTGACAAACAAGCTGTCCCAGGTTCATGGTGAGTATCTTGTGTCCCTATTCTGAAAGCAGACATTCTCCCTTGAACTCTCTTTCTGGTGGGAAATGATATCCAGAGAACACACTCTGGGGTCTAGGAGAGCCCACGGGCATTGGGTTATCATTGCTTCTGTGACTTTTCTATGGATAGAGCTAGGAAATACATCTTTCTGAAAAACATCACAAGGTCAGGCTGCTATTTCTGATTCAGATTTAACATTACAGGATGTTAACTTTAAAAAGTTTTAGGTTTGTTTCTCTTTTTTTAAAATGAAAAATCTTGATTCTTAATACCAATGACATAAATATTTATTTGTATTATCATATATATGATTCTACATACATATTGTTTTGAAACAATAATACCAATAATACTAACAAACTATTGAATGAAGTTTAAGATGTTCATGGCTCCATTTTTTGTTAGAATGTATCCCATTAAATAAGTAGAGTCAAAATGCTGTGTTCCATATCACTTCAAGTATTTCTTTTTTCTGAGTTGCTATGCAACCAATTTGTTAAGTTGTTCATTTTGCTTTGTTTTCCATTTTTAGGGATATCTTTTTGTTTTCTTTGAGTTTAATTTCATTTGATAAGTATGTAACACATTTATATTTCCAAATTCAACTGTATACTACATGTAGGTATACAACTTTCAACAGTCTTCTTTATCTTAAGCAATATATATATTTACTTTTCCAAATGAAAGCAAACAGGATTATATATTTACAGCCTTTCTCACACAAAAGGTAGATTACTTAGCATTTTTTTCTGCACTTTACTTTTTTACATGGCAGTATCTAGAAGAAAGTATCATATTAGTAAACAGAGATCTTTCTCATTTAAAAAAAAATTTCATAGTAGTTTACTGTGTGGACATGCTTTTGTTTCTCTAATGAATCATAAAGTTTTGGACATTTGGGTATTTCCAACTTTTTGCTGTTATAAATAACGTTATAATGACAAATCTCTGCAAAATATTTTTGCTGTTGTGGCTTTAGATGAATTCATAGAAATAGGATTGTTGAGTCAAAGAGAAATTCACATGTAATTTTCCTAGATTATGACAAATTTCCTTCCATGATTGTTCTACTTTGCATTACCACTTACAGTGTAGGAGGAGGCTCATTTCTCTACAGTCCAACTAACAGAGTACAGTGTCAAACTTTGGGATATTTGATAAACCTAGGTGAGAAGTGATATTTCAGTAAAGTTTTAATTAGCCTGTCTCTTATTATGTGATGCTGAGTATCTTTTCATATGTTTAAGGGCCCTTTTCATTTCCTCTTCTGTGAGCTGTCCATATCTTTTGCTGATTTTTCTATCAGATTGTCATTTTTCCCCTCGATTTTTCAAAGACCTTTGTGTAGTAGCAATATTAGCTCTTTGTGATAGAAGTTGCATATATTTTTTCTGAGTTTGTCATTTATAATTCCACTTAAAAATTACTGATTAGTATTTCACACTTTATAATTACCCTCAAAAGCTTTCTAAGATGTTGCTACTTTTGCATACTATTTCTTGATTGATTTGTCTCATGTGGAATGTGTCAACAGTACAATTCTGACTGACTTGACCAGTGCTAGGAAGATGTAGGCACTGGAATTCTCTTTGTTGCTACTGTGTGAGCCCAAACAACAGAGCCAGAGATGAATAGACAGTAGAAGAGGAGGTTTGCTACCTGTAGTGGTGACGGTGTTCGAGGTCAGAAAAGGTTTTTCAGGGGAGAGCTATAGGGTAAAAGAAGTAGTATCATTAGAAGAGATTATAAACTACCTGCTGTACAGTTTTCTTTTTTGACAGTGGATATAATTTGTCCTGCTGTCATTTCTGCTTTTACAATAGAAGCTGCAATTAGGTCACTACAATTATCCTTTGTTCCAGAGAATAGGCCCAGTTTCTTCAGCTTTTCCTTGTGAGTGCCATTTCAAAGCTGCAAGTATACCTGACCAAGAACAATTACAGTTTTTAAAATTATTTTTATTATTATCATCATTATTGTTATTCTAACCAGCCAATACAGAGGTGCATTCAATCTTTGTGATCAATGTTTCTTGTTTTTGACAAAGCTATTTTAACTGCATTAATATTTTTTTACCATTTTCTCCTTCCTGCCCAGGTGCCTATAACATTTTCTAAATGATCTCCTTTTGTCCCGTCTATTTTTCTTGTCAGCTTAAACCAGAGCTGATGTCGTAAGGGAACTAGATTGACAGGATAATTTATCACTTCTCTTGTAATAAATAAGTAAATATATTTCTGTGTAGCAAGTTTTATATTCTATTAATGCTGACATGCAAATTCTTCAATGCTGTTAATTGAGTCATTAAGTAGACTTTTTCTTTTTTTTTTGTTTGTTTGTTTGTTTGTTTTGCGGTACGTGGGCCTCTCACTGTTGTGGCCTCTCCTGTTGTGGAGCACAGGCTCCGGACACGCAGGCTCAGCAGCCATGGCTCACGGGCCCAGCTGCTCCACGGCATGTGGGATCTTCCCGGACTGGGGCACGAACCTGTGTCCCCTGCACCGGCAGGCGGACTCTCAACCACTGCGCCACCAGGGAAGCCCAAGTAGACTTTTTCTTCATGGTTTTCTCTTTGTACACACACATAGCCCATGGAGTCCTTCCTGGTTTGCAGAATCAAATAATGTTATGTCTCGTGGATATTATGCCAGAATATTGTACATGAATTTGTGCCCGTGTTTTGCCATATGTCGTGGGGCAAAGGGCATGTTGATGCTCATTATAGCAGGTCAAGGCATCGAAGTTTGGGAAGCCCGTGAGAGTCAGGTGTGGTCTCAGATCATTCTCATTCTGGATATCCCTGAGAGGTTAATTGCTTCTTTCTTTGCCTATGTGGGATGACCACAGAAAAGATTTCCATATCCCACATAGCCAAGAACCAACCAAACTGCCCATATCAAATGGGTTTTTATCTATTTGACAATGAATAGATTTCATATTCTAAAATCATGGCAGTAATTTTCAGTTCTTACCTATTAGTTGCATTTTTTACAGTGTCAGGTGGCAAAGATTCTTTAGTACCTTCCACTGCTACTAAATACTACCATTTCAAGAGAACTGCCATTCAGTGAAGGTTCTCCTATTATTGCAATTTACATTTTCCCTAAATTTATACCTTTCCCAGACCCATTAAATTTTCTCCGTTGCTAATGTATTGAGTTCCTGTAATTTGTATTCTCATAATGTGGACAAATTTCTCAGAAATGCTTAGTAAACATCTTTAGCCTTCATTGGGAAATTAGCCCCAAAGAGAGGTTGGGGGAGGAGGGGACGAGTGACAGAGTACATACTATTTTCTCTGATAATGCATAGTTCTCTTATAGCAATCCTATACCGGGGCCCCTACAAACAATGTCATTAGGCATTGAAGCCATTAGGAGATGTTCCCAGGTTGCTGGCCAGACTAACACTGAAAAATGAGGTATGAGAATCTGGCCTTGAGGGGGCTCTGCTGGGTGGATAAAGCTTATGACTTGATGTGCTTTATTCTTATTCTTACTGACATTTGTACGTAGCAAAAAAATAGCCTTATTTATTATTAATATTCCCCTAGTTCATATGTGTCCACTATTTGTAGCTCTGTGGGAAGCAGAGAGGAAGGTAAGTTTTCTGTATTAAAATGATCAGTAATACAGTGCTTTTTAACCCTGGGGCCTGCCAGGCATGATATCTGCAAAAATAAATGGCTGCCCTTTGACATGGTGTTGGTTGTCATCATATGGAAAAGAATGAGGATGAATCCCTAATGTTGACTGTTTGGGAGTATTGTAAGTCTACATAAACTTCCTGGGGGAGGAAACAGGAAAAATACAGAGAATCAAAGGAAACTAGCTTCATTTCCTTTCCTTTCCCTTATAACTCTTCTTTTCCTTCCATTTTGTCACCTGGAATTTCACACCTGGGCAGTGCTCTCCTGGACATGTCTTTGATCTCTCTCTCTATCAAAGCTAACTCACATAAAAAAATGTGCTGAAGCACTGGGAACGTGGGCACCCACACAGCATATCCTGCTCTCTTTCCTTTGTTTTCTTAGCCATAGATGTCAGATTTCTCAAGGCCATGAATGTCCACCCCCATGTCACATAGAATCTTCTTTAAAAGAACTCTGGGCTCATGAAGAACTCTAGAAATACTACCAGCCTCCCCAGGGTCTGGAAAAAAACCATTTTAGTATGGAACCATGACTGTATCTGAGACAAGGATAAATACATGCTTTATACCCACCATCTCATCCAGCCAACATGTGACGGGCACTCTTATGAAAAGCTGTGTTCCCCCAATGATGGAGAGTTTTAAAAGAAACAGAAAGTAAAGTCTTTCTCCTCCTATTCTCTTTATGCAGTACACTTTACATAGGTCAGCAAAAATAGTTTATTCAACCACTCGATTTTTTACAGTGCTTATTAGGATTGTCATTTTTGGCTTTTAAAGATGTGACTTTGTCCTAGAGGAAGCATATAGAATATTCTCAGAAGTCCAGACACATGCCAAAAAGGGCGACTGGTAGTCAATTTGGTTTCTTTGGTTCCCACGTTTACTATGTACTAGAAACTATGCTAGACTAGATGAAAAGGACAGGGGACACTTGAGTGCCTGGTGGAAGACCCACAGCCTTGCCCATCAGGTCTGAAAATTAAGGTCTCCTCCTAATTCCAAAAGGGATGGGGTCTGCTTAATATGGGTCCAGGCCTGAGATGAGCCAGCACCAGGAGCATCCTTGGCAACTGGCCCTCCCCCATGTACACATTACAGATGGGTCACGGAAAAAAGCCAACAATCATTTTAGATGATCATGATCACATAGTCATCAGAGAAGGTCCAACAAGCTAATCCATGTGGTGCCTGCTGCCTACGGTGATTCTGCCAAAGAGCTGGCAGGCAATTAGGTAACAAGATAACTATCAGAAATGACCCCCGGCCTTCTCTAATGGGTATTGAGGAGAAATATTCAACCACAACCACTGGTTCCAACCTGGGTGGGTGGGGCTTTGAGGGAGGCTTTTTAAAGGACCACATGTTCTATGCACATGGTCTTGAGAATTACAGTAAGGATTTTTTTACATGATATGATAGGCAATGGGCATTTGTACATGGGAGTCTAATGACTGATCTATCCTCATGTGCTCCTTCACAAAGACCAGTAGATACTATACCAGCCATAATCTTGGGAGCGCTCACCCTCAGTTCTGACCACAGCATGCCACTACTCATCTGGCTCCCTATTCCTTGGTCCAACTAGGACCCTTTGCTCCAGGTTTTATACTTAATATAGGAAGCTTCTTAACATTGAAAAGAGGACTGGTTTACCTCTTACTGGAACCACAAATTGCCAAAGTAAAGTAAAAAGTAAAGCCTGTAAAGTGTTGGGAAGAAGGGAGGGATTGGCATATCTTACTGTAGTTAGCAGGGTACTGCAGTGGTCTGAATTTGAAGATGTGAGGAAACATCTTTCAATTCCTTCGATTAATACTTGAGATTTAGATCTTATTCAGGCTCCATCTATGAGCAGTAAAGAAGCATACATTTTAAAAGAGGGGAAGGATATGGCTAGATATCTCCCTGCAGGGAGAATTCATTCTTTAAATAGCAGCCTGGCTGATCTCTTAAAGAATAAATGTTTAACGGCTTCTCTGTGTAAAATACCTCCATGTCTTCCTTTTACATGTAGGCAAAATCCAATCTCCTTACTATGACGGAAGAGGCTGTATCATTAGACACAAGTCCTTTGTGACTTAGGCTTATGCCGCTCTCTGTTCTCTTTACCAAACTCCAATCCTGTGGCATCATTTGCCTGAGGCTTCATTAGCACTTGCTGTTCTTTCTGCCTGAAACCCTCTGCCCCCAGGTCTTCGTGTGGCTTGTTCACCACTGTGATTTGAGTCTTGGCACCTCAGACAACCTTCCCAGTCCTGTCTCCCTATCATGTTGTTCTATTCTATTTTTTTACATAGTTCTGTCACTACTTGATTTTATTTTTTCATTTATCTGTTTACAGGAATGTAAGCTTCACAAGAGCAGGGACCTTACTGGCTGTTGACAGATCTAGCCCACTGCCTGGCACATGATAGACACTCAATAATGTGACCATAGAAGCAGAGGGAAGCAGGGTCTGAGAGAGAAGCCATGTGACAATGAAGGTAGAGACTGGAGAGGCATACTTTGAAGATGGAGCAAGGAGCCATCAGCCAGGGTTGCAGGCAGCTAAGTAAAAGGCAAGGAAATGGATTCTCCCCTAGAGCCTGCAGCCTGAGCTGATTTGACTTCATCCCAATAAAACTGATTTCAGAATTGTGGCCTCCAGAACTGCACAAGAATACATTTGTGCTGTTGTGATAATTTGTTACAGCAACAATAGGAAACTAATACAGATCATGAATAAATGGAATTGATGGGTCCTAAATAAAAGTATTTAGGCATGCCCTATTTTCTTTCAGAGCCTGGGATGGTGTGTCAAGGTTAATCTTTTCTACAATGTTGGAATATAAGTAATGAAACCAACCCCACACCCTATGGCACGTAAAGAGAAAAGTAAGCCAAATTCTGGAAGCTTTCATACTGTGTGCCATGAACAGATCGAAAACATGTTTACTGTGGAACGCAGGAGAAGGAACCTAAATAAATGTCTTCAAATGTCAAACATAACAATTATACTGGAGACATTACTGTGGGCACAACACCTATACAAACTGGTCCTGGCAGCTGACATCTGTAACAAAAGAAACAACTCCCCAGAAGGAGAGCTGTGGATTTAAAACAGATGACGTCAGGCCTTTCCTAAACAAAGATATCTTCTTATCATCTCCCCCAAATACATTAGACAGCACACATTTTCTTCTGCATTTTTAAAAAAGCAAAACTTGAAAATGAGCAGCAATCTTTTATTCCCCCTCTTAGAAAATCTACAGTGACCTGTTTGCAAATAATACCGTGGAAGCATCCCAGAAGAGGCTCTTGGTTCATTAAAATAATCAGCATATTCCAATATGCATTCATCTCTGAAATAATAACAATTCAGTTTCAATAAATTAATTATGGTTTTAATGAGTGAAATTTACATTTATATTTCTGCCTTAAGATCTTCATGGAAGGAAGCATCCTCACCTGTACAGCTCCACTGAAGCAAGGCCTTTTTCTGTGTAGACCAGCAGAGGCTGATGGATCCCCTAACACTGCTGTTTCAGAAATGGAGAAGCAGGATGTCTGGAGAAGCAGCCAGACAGACTGGGCTTGCAACCAAGCTCAGCCACTAGCTAGTTTTGTACCCATGGGCAAAAGGGGAGAAAAAAAGGCCTTTTGTCACCCTAGTTTGCTTCTTCAGTTTTTCAAAACTGTAACAAAAGTTCAATTTGCTCTACCTTTTTTGATTATGGGTCTAGCATATAGACCTATATACAAATAAATAGTGTGTAATCCACCTATCAACAGACATATTTTGGCAAATACCTTCCAGACTACTAAAATTATTATTGTTTATAGTTAAAATATTTAAAGAAATTTTGTATTTTTCTGCAGACTAGGTCTTCAGTAATATAAACTTATAACCCATAGTTATCTGGCTGACTCAATGAACTGTTATTTTCCCAGAAAGTTTTGCCCTAGACTTTTCAACTGTCTTCTTTCTCAGCTTTAGAGAAAAAAACTATAATAGAAAGTAACCTGACTGCTCGGAAATTCCCTAAGATTTCAAATAAAATTTTTTCCAGAGTCTTAAACTCCCCTCTAGTTAGCTAAATATCATATATTATTGATGGGATTAAGAATTTAAATTTTTAAAAGTCTCTTTCAATTTTCTACACAGTTAAGTTGTACTTTATAATTGATTTTAATGATTTCATTGTAAGTGTCTAGATATACTGGATGATAAAGAAGGTCTGTTCTACTGTCCCAGCTGTAACACAATATTTTCATGGCTGCCTTCTCTGTGATCATATCGCATTTTTATATCCCATTACATTATTTATCACAGTTTAGCTTTACTGTAATTAGTTGTGTATTGGTCTCTCACCTCTCTCTTAATCATGAACTTGTTGAGGGTACTGACTAGGTTGTGGTGCTATTTCCCCTAAGTGCCTAGCTGCTCAATTAATGTTTGCTGAATTATAGAAGCAGTCAGTCCAAAAATAATTAAAAAGCCAAAAGTGAATCAGAGCAGAAAGTATCTACCCAAATCTTCTAAGTGGAAAAATTTCCTATGACTTCAATTTAACTTCAGATTCAAAGGCCTAATTGTATATCTCGAGAAAAAAGATCTAGGGAAGTAAAATAGATTGTTAGTTCTTCAGATGATCGAAAATATTAAAAGTCATCAGTATACAAATCTCTCTTTTTAGAACTCAAATTGGGACCTATTCAACTGAAATGACCAACTAAAGGTGACCTTTCATATGAGAAATGTGAAAAATAAAAAAAGAGAGAAGAAAAAAAAAGAGAAAATGAATAGAAGACGGTAAGGATTAGCAATAGTTTAGCCAAATGAGTACTGCGGGTTAGAAAGAAACATGCTTGTTAGATCTTAAAATGCACAGGAAGTAGGTGGGACTCACAAAGACCTCAATGGAGGGCCCCTCGAGAAGGCTAGCCTCTAGTATACATCCTGTGTGAATGGTACCTAGGACTGTTAAACACAGAACAGATTCAGAAACATTTCTGCACTTCCATAAGAGGAAAAGGGGGCTGGCTTGATCTTCTAAGGAAGGTTCCAGCATATGGGGATCAGGCTGGAGGGCTATGAAGAAGAGGTGCAGAGATGCACTTGATAAACTCTGTATGGGATGGAACATGCCGCCTTTCAAATATAAAGATGACATGCTGCAGGGTGCTCTCAGTCATTCTCCCTGACAATAAGAGTTCACTTGCTCTCTTAGTCTGAAGGTCTTTGTCCAAGAGAATACACTTTTAGATTTCACCTGGGATTGGAGGTACAGGTTTGGGCTACTTATAAGAATTGCAAATTGCTTGATGATAAAGATCCCCTCTTGATCCTTTTAAAAAATTAATCTCTGAGTCCTTAGACCCTATTACAGTACTTGGACAATGATGGGTGCTTAACTGAGATATTTAATACATCAATGGTTCATAAACAGGTGTAGTTTTTATAATATTAACCTTATTAGCATATTGCCTTAACTATTGAGCCAACCAGCTGTCTGCACTGAACAAAATTAACGAACCTCCCTGCGTGGTGTGCTCACCTGCAGGCTCAGGCCCTCAGCAGCATTTCAGGGATGAAGTGTGGAGGTGAGACTGTTACTTTTCCCAGAAGGTGTTCCATTCCCCCGACCGACATTTTTCTCATTTTCGTTTCAACACCTGCCCCTGCATCCAAGTAGCCCTCCTGCCCTCTTCATGACTATCCTTTCATACAGTACATAAACTAATCCTGTGCAATAATTCATTTAAACCTGAAAACTGCTACTTTTCCAATCTGCCAAGGAATGATTAGTAAATACTCAAGACAGGGCTGAGAAGTACACCACCCTAGTGGGCACTATGAAACCTATATATGAGTTACCTGTCTATGTAACTATCAATCACACACACACACACACACACACACACACACACACACACACACACAATTATAGATGTTCCCACAAACAGGAAACATCTTAGCTCAGCCAGCTAAGCTCTCTTAATACCAGAAAGATGCCCTCAGATACCACAAAGGAATAAAATAAAACGTAAGCACTTCTGAGCTAGTCTATGCCCAACACTGTTTCTCATATTCCTTTAGATGAAAAAATTCCTCTCTTATGTTATCTGATTATAAAGCAACATAAAAATGAATGTGTAAATAGAATCATAAACATGTCTACACAGTTTTGTATGTTTTCAAATGCTCCAGAAAAGTTGTAAAACCATACTACCCATTTTATTTTTAATTTGTGATATTTGGAGATCTTCCTCAATTTCCCCTCTTTAGTTGGCATGCTGTTAGTAAAATGTGTTCCTCTTTTCTGGTCCGAAGCAAAACCTCTAAGTATATCTTCAGTAACTTAAATTTCCATCTTGGTTCACACACCATATTGGTTTATTATGTAACTCTAAAAAAATTTTCTTTGAACTTAAGCAGAGCCAAGCTTATGTAAGCTACAGTAGTGTGAACCACTACTGGTAATTGATATCTGCAGGAGGTTATTTCAGATTGATCAATGAAGGTTGCACGACTAGCTTGAGTCCATTTATTTCCTCTGAATAGTTTTCACTTGATGATATGAATTGGTCATTGATATGAGGCATTCACTTTTGTCTTAAGTCACATACATATTTGAGGCAGGGAATATTTTAGCATAATGTCAGTTTTCTTGGCACTGAATTTTTGTGTGCTGGTAAAAAGAATTAGGCTTCTTCAAGAATTGACAGTCCATTTCTTAACACTTTGTAAAATGTTCTGGTTTCATTTAATATGTTTCTTTGTCAGGCCTTACTTGTCCATCCTTTGAAATTGGTGAGGTAAATGCATAGTTATTGGGAATAGGATTGATTGATAAAAACTAGAAAAATTATTACAGCTAGTTTTTAATCTGCTGTGTAAAAAAAAATAGGAACATATTCAATTTGGGTTGAATAATATCCAAAGCAGCCAACTGTAATACTGAACCATTTGTTAAAACTATGATCTTGTTTTTTCCAAAGTGGAATATTTAATAGTCATTGCAGAATTTTTTTTTAATATGTATTTATGTGACTGTTACAAAATACAGCTCTGAAATTTAAAAGTCCAACTAGTAAATTATCCTCTTTTGGCTTTCTTATTACATCCACTATAACAAGATTAAAAACATATGAATTATACTGCATTTTCTTGACTCGGTGATTTTTTTTCTTAAGCTAAGTCAACCCACTAAAATATCCTTTGATGCTCGTTCAGCTAAAACTTTATACTTTTGCAAAGACACATTATGTGATTTGAAAATATCTTTAAGTGCCTGGAATATCTGAATTGGAAATGTGCCATCTTTTACATCTTCACTAATAGAATTTTTAATTAGCTGTTGATACTGTCAATAATAGAGTTCACTATTATTTTTTAAAAATGATTTGTCTAAGCAACTCCTTTTCCACTCATTTGTTTTTTTATTTTTTAAAACTGGTGCTTACTATTATAATCAAAATAATTTTTAAACAGAGCACTGTTGTTTCAAAAATAGGCAAGAACTTTAGGAAAAATATTTTAATACACGTTATTGTTTTTCCCATGTATTACTAGAAGTTTATCCATTTTTAAAATTACATAAATAACTTATTTTAAATCTGATTATTTTATACTTTTAAGTTAACCAGGACTTTACTAAATATCTTCTCTTTATTGAGATGTAAGGAAATGAAACAAGCAGAAGTTATAATCTATGCCTCAAGAGAATTAGGATCTAGGCAAGAAGGAAAGACATGAAACTGCAGGAGAGTGTATAATAAGGAATTATCTTATAAGACAAAGACTCTAATTTAATGGTAATGTGGACTCCTAATTGCAGACTAGGATTTTAGTAATATTGCCTCCCTGAGAGAGTAGCTATATGGCATCTGGTATATTACAAATGGCTGTCGCTATTTTTCCTGATTCTCCATTTCCATTACAGTTTTTATGCTTGCCCCCTGAAATATAATCTGCACTGTGAATTCTGATTGAATCGTCTCAACATGCAGCACAAAAAAAAGATCCTCCTTTGATGGAGAATAAGCCAAGGACAGTGTGCCTCATCTATGCAATCAAATTCAGTTTTCCCTGTAAAGGCAAATTTTTCCTTTTAAAAGGTTGAAATGAATGGCACTTAAAAATTTCAACTGGTTAAATTTAAGCCAATGGAAGAGAATGGGGGCAAAAGCCCATTTAAAACAAAAACAAAAACAAAAAAAAAAACCTCTCTAGGCCCATAACATTTCCATTTGTTTGTGAAATGGATGAATCTCATTCTCTTTAAGGTCTTGTCTCTCAGGATCTGGTTTGGTGACAGGGAAACAGGTGTCGATAGTCCTGATGGGCTGGTCACTGTGTCAATGACCATTTTCACTGTTCTACTACCAGTTACAAATAATCTCATGCTTCTGGATACCATTTCATAGCCCAGGGGAAAGACTTATTTTTCTAAACTCTATAGCTTTGTCCACCATTGATATAGCCTATTCTGCCTCTTGATTCCATTCTAGCAATTATTCCCTGGAAAAATAAAATTAGAATCAGTGCAGCTTTACATTTGTTTCTTCATTCATTCATCCATTATTCAACAACTGTGTACTAAGTACCTACTCTGTGAAACGTAATGTGTTAGATGCTGAGAGAAACAGAGATATAATTATGATGTGGTCCTCGCCTTAAGGAAATTACAAGCTAGTAATGGAGAGAAGGCATGTTTGTAATCACAGACATCTACAATTCAATGCAGCAAAATAACAACAGTAATAACAATGTGTATCTATCCTGTGCCAAGCACTGCTCTAGATGCTTTAAGCATTTCATCTTATGTAAATTTCACAGGAACTCTGAAGGCTAGGTATTATTTCTCCTTCCAAAAAATTTTCCAAATGAGTGAGCTGAGGCTCAGAAGCTTTCAGCAAAGTGTGCACAATCGCACAGCTGGTGCACAGAAGAGTCAGGCTTCAAATCCAACACTATTAGATATTAATGCTCATTCTCTTTCAAATAAACACAGTCTCTAAGAAAAAAAAGTACGTTCGCCATTTATTGAGCATCTCTATGCCTGGCACCATTCTGAATGTTTCACTTCAGTGTCTCAATTAGTCCCCACAACAATATTATGATGTTACGATGGTTATCTACCCCTTTTGTCGTTAAAGAAAATGAAGCTTAGCAAAATTAAGTAACTTGACCCAAGTTACTTAGTGGAAGAATTTTCTTCCAACTTAGGTAGTTTGGGAAGGTATAATGGAAGAAGTGGGGTTTCAAAGAATTTTCATTGATTCGGACCAACTGAGTCAGGAGGAGGGTGTTCCAGGCAAAGGAAATGGTATTAGGAATGGCACAGAGATTGGAAAGTGCCATAGTAGTTTCAAAAAGAGTGACCATTCCAGGTTGGCTAAGTACACGGGTCACCTTGCACAGGAGTGGAAATTATAAGAAAGCTAGGCTATAGTCAGGTACATTAGGCCAAGGAGTTTGGACTGTACACAGTAGACAAGTGAGCCATTGAAAGTTCGGAGAGAGGAATGACTGATCAAAGCCATTATTACTGATCCATTCTTCTCCAGCCCGCTATATTTAGCAATCTCTGCTTCAAGAAATCATGATTTCACAAATTATTATTTATTTGTTAAGTTCATCCAAGAACATGAATACTTACAGCTTCCATCTAAACAGCCAATTGTTACTATTGTTAAAAAAAAAAAACAAAGCCCTTTTACGTGACCTCTAGAAAAGCAGACTTTTGTGCCATAGCCCAAACCAGTTCAACCTTCTTAACTTTCAATACTAAAATCAAACAAAGGGCACAGAGCAGAAGGCGGCTGGAGTTTGGGCCTGGGAAAGGGGTCAGGTTCCTTTGGCCATCAATCTGAAGTCAATTCAGATGCACTGCAAAGTCATTAATTAAACTACAGAGCAAGGACAGGTGGGTGGGAGACAGCAAACAACGAAGAAAAGGACACTTTCATTCCATTTCCACCAAAGACTAAATTTGAAAATATCAGCAGACCAGAGTTATCCTCCTTTCATGTAATACATTTAACAGAAATGCAAATGTGAGATGTCGTGAATTTAATGACTGTGGTTACAAGTGTTTTCTGCAATCACATACCGCATGAACTTGAGAGGCTGGCAGTCACCCATGCTATTTGTACCCCTCCTCCCTGAATTTGCTTCCATGGCTGTCAAGCAGTGGTTGCAGCCAGCACTCCAAACGCCCCTCCCCTGCTACCGTGCTGCCATCTTGTGCCCAGCTCACTTGCTTGAGGAGCAACTTCCAACTGGTGATCAATAAGAAACGACAAGAAGCTTCTTGCATGGGAGTATCTGGCATGACTCCCGGCTGGGCAAAGTCTGTGTTCAAGTTGGCCTTCTTCATCATGACAGTATCCAACTCAGCAACTTTCACAGATGGTGTGTCTCAGAGCATTCTGGGCTCCCAAATGATACTAAACGGATTACCTGGGGTCTTGAATCCCCAGAGCTGGCCAGAAAATAACACTGAGCACCTAGAGTGAACCAGGTGCTTGTTTCATAAATAAAACTTTTCAGAAAAGTCTGAAAGCCAGACGTCTCATTTAACAGATGAGAACACAGAGGTTTGAGGCAGTTTAGTAGCTTGACAGCGTGCTCATGCAGAGTCAAGTCTTTAATACGGGTCTAACCTACTCCTGGGTTTTGCAATTTTTCTGCTTGGCCACATGCCTCCCCCTGGGCCACCACCCAGGCCAGTTGGCCCTAAACATAGCTATAAGCAACACCTGGGAAATAGTTTTAAAATACGTATCCTTGGGCCCAATTGCAGATGTACTGAATATCCATAGCATATTTCTATCTATATCTATACCTATATGTATTTAATCTAATTATCTATTTATCCAAAACAGGGTTTGTGAACCTTGGCATTTGTCAACTGACATTTTGGGCTGGGTAATTCTTTCTTAAGGGGGTTGTCCTCTGCATTGTAGGATGGTGAGAAACATCCTTGTTCTCTACCTACTAGGTTCCAGGAGCACCTCCCCCCTAGTGTGACAACTAAAAATGTCTTTAGACATTGTCAAATGCCCTTTGGGGGGAAAACCACTCCCAGCTGAAAACCACTAATATAAAAAACTGCCACGGCAATTTGGAAAAAGCATATTCAAAGTTTGGTGTTTATAAATCACATGTCTAGGTTAGAATTTCTATATAAAGAATATGAGGGGAAAACAAAGCAGATCTGGAAGACAACAGGCTGAGTATCCTTTCAACTTGCAGATTTTGCCCACCTCTAGGAACAGTAACTAATCTTGGCCTCCTGAGTGGGTGTATAGTCATGGAAGTTTTCTAAAGCAGGATACAACATAGCATATGTCCAAATAAGAAATGAAGATGAGATACTTTAGAAATTCTAGAAAATATTATTTGATTTATAGAAGTTTGATTTGTCCACATTTTTAGAGCACTTTTAGCAAATTAAGTTTATTTGTACACTGCCCAGCTCCAAACTAGTCCACAGTAAATATTCTGGATTCTCTTAACTTTTATTTACTGAAATTTTCATCTTTGAAGGAACTTAGTTAAAAAGCATTTTATCCAAATAAAATGTTAGGCCTTAAAGAATTATTATTGCCATTTCATTTCATGGTAATAAAAAGAGGGACACATCCACAAAAGTTGTTTATCCAAAGGTATGAAAACAATTGATAAAATGGGTACTGGACTCTCATTTCTAAGTTCTAGTCACCAAAGTCCTTCTACCTAGTTACAGCCACCCAAAGCTTTCACAGAAAATGTTCTCAAATTGTGCCTCTGACATCCGTAACCTCCATTGAACCAAATATATCTGTTATCTGACTGGCAAAAAATCCAGTGAATTACCAAAGTTTGATGATTATATTGAATATATTTTTTGTGTGTATATTAAAACCAAATATCCAGATCAACAGAATTTAGAACTTCTTTCCAAGTTTTTCTCAGGTTAGATATTCTGAACATTTCTGTGGGATCACTGTAGGTAGTTTAGTAAATTCCTTTTTAGAATGTATTTCAGAATATAATTGTAGCACTACAATTGAGTACAATAATATAATATGTCACTCTAGGGTATTTGAATATAAGAGTATCCTTTTAAAACACTTTTTTAAAGAGCTGGTGTACTTTGATCTTAGAAGTTTGTCTAAACGACTGCTGGAAAGCATGCCAGTCAAGTGATTCATTTTATGTATTAATCCAGCTCGGCTGACAAGTAGTTGCTAATACAGCACTTCTAACATTGACTCAAGTCGCATAAAAGGATTTTGGCTCATAAAAAATGCTGGCATGGCATGAGGATGTAGGTGTTCCCATCTCTTGCCTCTAGGAATATAGGCATGTGCCAAATTTTGCTGGTGACCACAAGCATTTCTGGGAAGATAGGTGTTATGAAGATCAAAAAAAATGTGCAGCTATTAAAACTATCTGCATCCCCCTGTATCTCATGCCCTCATTTCTCTAAATAAGAGATACACCTTGGAAGAGGGGCGGTAGGTGTGTGGCCACTATGCCCTGTGTTTGTGTTAGCTCGTGCTGACCCTTTCTCTTTCTCTCTCTCTCTCTCTGTTTTTAATTCTTATTCTAGGGGAGAAGGCTACCCTTACCCTAATACAAGCATCAATAGTAATTACTGGGATACGGCAAATCTCTTTTCATTTACTGAGATGGTTAGCACTATCAAAGACAGAAATCTGATAGCTTCTTTCTGTAAGCATAAAATGAGAACATGACCTTGTCCTGAGAAACGCCATCTAGTAATATTTTTCATAACTTCCATGCAGTGATGATCTAATAAGAATCTAAAAGTAATTAACTGGATCTCTTTCAGCCAACCAAAGCCTTATTCATTTTTATCAGGATTCTAAGGGAGCCATAAATTGGGGAATTTTGAAAAACTGGGATCTAATCCAGTCCATGATCTGATCAGGGTTCAGTGGTAATAATAAATTGGGACTATTAAAACTGGGAATCATTCCAACATTTTATTTTGCCCATACCACAGGACCTAGCAAATTCTACGGCAAAAGACAGGGATATTGAGAGAGGAGTAAAACCATGCTGAATTAATCATTTGTAAGTAATCATGCCAAAACATGGGTGTTTTCAACAGTTTAAATAGTGCCAAAGTTTAAGTTCAATAAATAATTAATTATAGAGAGTCTCTTGGCAAATTAAAGAAATCAACCTTCTGGTTCCTTTAATAAAATATGCACTCTTTTTAGGATACAATAATGACAAAATCCTATTAATTTATTTGTTGCTCTATGTATTTAGGGGTGTAATACTTATGTAGGTTACAACATAAAACACTAATTCAAAATATACTTTCCTTTTCTTTCTTAGAATACAATAAGCATCTTCATTTTTCAGTGTGCACAAATGTTGGATAAACTCTAGCCTTATTCTGGTTCTCATTTCAATTTCCAGTAACATAAAAATCTCCCATAATTAAATAAAATGCTGAGAGGTTGGGAATAGATTTTCACCCACTTGTATTCTCAAACTCTAAATGGTTTCTGAATGTTTTTATATCTCTGAGATGCATTTCGTTTATGTGGGGAACTTGCAGCTGCATAATTAAATCTTGGTTTGCCAAATATCAAAAACACATGTATTGATTTAAACTAAGGGAACAGGCCACAAGCAGCTCAGCTGATAAGGCAAGGGAGAAGCCTCTGCAGTTCTTGGAAGGCTTCCTAAAGGAAAGAAAACTAAGAACCTTGAGTGCAGACACTGAAACCGATTAACTTGCCTAAATCTTAGCTTCAACTCTCACTTAGGCATTCCGTTCAGGCCAGTTGTTGAAAACAAGAGCCATATGTTTTCATACTTCTCAATGCTGCAGCTAGAGAGGTTACCACTTTCCCCCCTCAATTCCTCATTGATCCTAAGATTCTAATAAGATCTACAAAAACAATGTTTCATTAACACGGTAAATGAGCTCCCTTGCAAAATAAACTCTGATGTGGTATAAGAGTAATACAAGATCTTAGAGTGCAAACTCATATGTTATTAAACTCCCCCCCCCACCAATTTTAGTAAGAATTTCATTTTGTAAAATTTAATTCAGAATCAGTAATACGGGACTTTAATGGAAGACAGCCTTTGGTCAATGGAGATTTTCTCCCTCAGTGCAATAATCTTAAATAAACGAGGGGAACATATTTATCTTTAACCAATCTCCACCTGACTTTTGAGAAGGTATTAACAATACAAGTACAACATGCATAATGTTAGGTACTTTATAGGTCCTGGAATCTGGTTAATTTCACACTTTGTGGAAGGTTACAATTTTAAAGTCTTAATGCTAAACAACAGCAATAAAAGTACATGGTTTACTGACTTGTTAAGACCATACCTTGCTTTTAGCTCACCATACTAATTTACATAATCTGAATATTTGGAAAATACTAATTTAATTTAGCTTGATAAAGAATTCTAGGAGAAATAATCTTTGAACATAATATTGGATTCATTCTTCTAGCAATGGATATTAAGCATTTGGAACTAATGTTTTATTATGGCCAGTTTCACTGGAGCGTGAACAAAACGATGAGTTTATTTAAAACAGAGCTTCACTGCCATGGACTGTTTGACTTATTTCAGGAGGGGACACATGATCAGCTCAGGAAATCAAATATGAGACTAAGAAAATCCTAACACGCAATTATAAGCGAGAAACTTGGGCTTATACATTCAGATAATAATAGTGCATATGCTACCATGAATCAGTGCCATAGCCAGTTCAAGAAAGGCCACTCTAAGGAGTTTAAAGTAAATGCTTCTATACTCAGATATATATATATTTCTCAGACCCTAAGATCTGGGAGAGACCACAGCGATCATCTAAGGACACATGCAACATTAATGGCACAGAAGATGATTTCTGACGGTATGTGGCTTGATGAATTTAATTATGTTAATTTACATGGTTTTGCATTTATGTAACTTTTTAATTGAAGATATATAGATATAAATAAACCAATGAAGATAATACATCAGTGACTGAAGTTTATGAAACTGATGCTAGTCCAATCCTTTCCTGTTGCACTCATCCTTTCTCAGTGTAATCATCAGCTTCTTATTAGACATTTCCAGTGTCAAGACACTCACCACTGCATGAGACACTCTAATTTGTCAGGATGTTTTCCCCTCTATCAAGCTGAAGGCTACCTCTCTTTTTTTTTTTTGCAGTACACGGGCCTCTCAGTGTTGTGGCCTCTCCCGTTGCGGAGCACAGGCTCCAGACGTGCAGGCCCAGCGGCCATGGCTCACGGGCCCAGCTGCTCCGCGGCATGTGGGATCTTCCCGGACTGGGGCACGAACCCGTGTCCCCTGCATCGGCAGGTGGACTCTCAACCACTGCGCCACCAGGGAAGCCTAAGGCTACCTCTCTTAAAATAATTCTTTTTTAGAATCTTCAAGAAAACAAATGAATGGATGAATAAGTAGAGAGAGAGAATGAAAAGCTACTGGATGCTATAAAATATGTCTAATTCCTCTTCTACGTAATGTTCTTTAATCATGTGATATCAACTAAGTCTTAACTCTGCAGGCTATGCGTTCCCAGGTCCTTCCATATTTTTCAGGAGACATGGATTTAGTGCTGCCATTTTCTGTGTGTGAGACAGGCTTAGGGTATTTCAGGTGTGATCTGAGCAGTATAAAATAGAAATTATTGTTTCTTCCTTCACTTTTTTACATGAACTTCTGTAGCCTAGGACTGGATTAAGTTTCTGGCAGGCACATCCCCATGTTGACTCATACTAAGCTTACCCTCAACTAAAACCATCAGGCAAATTTTTCATATATTTGGTATTAAGTCAAACCTTCCACATCCTGTGCTTGTACAGTTCTTTTTTGGACCTAAAAGCAAGACTTTACATTTATTCCTATTAAGTTCCTTTATGTTTGATTCAGTCCATTGTTCCAGATGATTCTGTCATCAGACACACTGTCAACCCCTGCAGCTTCTTGGAATTCAAAATCTGATCAATGGGCACCATCACTGATGCCAGTGCTCAGCAGGCCAGCGTTAAAAATAAATTTTTGAGGCAAACTTTTTTCTTGCAAGCCTATATTGATGGAATATTCATTAGCAATCTTTGGGTACAGTTTCTCAATTAGCTAATAATCCTTCTAGGGTTACATGATCTGGTGTATATCTCTCTGCAATAGCCACAGGATATCATGAGAAAATACAATTCTAATGTCCAGGAGAGTACCCCTACTCTTTGTGAAGTCCAGAGATTAGAAAAGGGATTTTCAATCTCCACATCACTGACAGTTTGAGTCGGATAACTCATTGTTTGAGGATGGGGACTGTCTTATGCATTGTAGGATGTGTAGCCATATCCCTGGCCTCTACCCAGTACACAGTGGTGGCAACTCACTCCCCACACCCCCTCCAAAGCTTTGACAAACAAAAATGTCTCCAGATATACCTAAATGTTCCTTGGGAAGCAAATTTCCATCCTCCATGACACCCCCACCCCCCGAAGAACTGAGAATCTCTGTTCTACACTCTGCATTCCTCCAATCTAATCTAATAACTCAATCCACCAGTTGTGGCTTTTTTGACCTTTCCATAGCTATAGCTATGAATAAAATATTCATATATGTCACCAAAACAATTCCCTATCTGGAGTTAGATACATAGGCAAACTAAAACAAGATATGGAAATCATAAGAAAAATAATGAGAGGAATGATATAACCGTAACATTTAGAGTTGAGGTTAGATTAACCCTCGAGTAAAACAGTTACAAGGAAATTGAACCTTCAAATTATATGATTTAAGAGGTAATCTATAAGGACTTTTGTATTTGGATGCTCATCAAAGTATTATTTGGAACAGTGAAAAAATGGAAATAGACTATACATTTGAAGACAACAGAAGATAAATGAATTATGATATTTTGATCTCACAGAATATTAGGTAGTCATCAAAAGGACATAATTTCAAAACATTAATGACATGGAGAAATGCTCACAATATAATGGGAATTCTGTGAAAAAAGTAAGTATATGCAGTATGAATACCAAGTTTTCAAACAAAAAATATAGTAAAAATATCATAAAAATAGTAATAGTGGTTATGGAATTATGGTAGAATTATGCATGATTTTAATAATCTTCTTTACACTTTTTATGTAACCAAAAATTTCTTAATAAACTTATCATCTTTGTAAGTTTTGCACACATGAGGGGATGGGGTGGGGAAAGATCCATATTCCCTTAGGTGAGTGAGAACTGGCAAGTGTTCCTCTTTTGTTTGTAAAAAGTGTGCAAGTAAGGTAGGATGCTTCAGAGAGGGCATATAAGAAAGATGGCGATGTTTTTATACTGGGTTATTCAATCCTCCTGGGAAAAAAATCTGTACGTCATTTTTCATAGAATGAGAAGAATTTAATCTAATGTTCCAGCTAAATCTTGTCCCTCAAACTCAGTGATTCTCAGACTGCTGAAGAGTCACTTTGGGTATAACTATTAAGCACAGATTCCTGAACTCTAACTTCCAAGATTCTGATTCTGCAAGTCTGGTGTAGGACTTAGGAATTTTCACTTTTTAACAAGCTCCCCAAGTCATTCATTTTGATGCAGGTGGCCCATGGGCCATATTGAGAAACATAGCTATCTATAAGAAGTCATGTGTTTTGATTTGGATGAGTACTTTTTTTTTTTTTGCCTCTATTTTTGATAACTTCTTCCTGGTTATACACTCAATAGAATTGGTACGGACCCTCAGCGGTGTGTCAGTGAACTGGCTCTTTGAAAAAAACAAACCCAATTTACCATCATCTGCCAGTTTCTGTGGTGTAAATACTCCCACCATGACCAATTTCAAGCTACAATGGTTTAGCAACCAGCTCACAGAATTCTTGAAAGCTTAATAATCATCTTTCATAAACTGGTGCAGGCTGGCTTCAGTGATATACAGTATATATTATATTTAAGTGCTTTAAACTCTTTGAAAAAGGAATATGTTAGTGAAAAACTATTATATCTATGACAACTAGGATGAGCAGGTGAGCAATTGGATGGCTTGAATCATCTTTAGGTAACAAATTCTAAATGTATTAGAACAAAAGACAACTTTGTGAACTTGTATACACTATTTCCTATTTTATTCTATTTTTTTTTCCTGTGGCCAGGCCATGAAGAGTGATACATTTGCTGAGTTCTTTAAGAGTTGTGAATTGTTTCCAACAGATGATGAAGAGCCAAGAAATGGGACTGCAGGGTTGGGAGCAATGTCAAATGTTCAGCCTTCACTCCACCCTCTATGGTCTTCAGTCCCTGAGCTGTTGAAATACCCTTGGCCATTAATTCTATAGCACCCAACCATAACATCAACTTCTCCCACTTTTTCCCCTTGTACATGATTGAGACAATGTTGTCTCTAGGAAACCCACATCAGATGTGTTTTATGTGTTCATGTGCAGGAAGTGGCCTAAGTGGAGGCTAATAGTATAGTTCTTTCAATATTTTGACCAAACATATTTTAAGAAAATTGGACCTGAAGCCCATATAACCAGCTGAGGTGAGTTTACAGTCCTGCTTTTAAGATCAAAACCCCTCAGGCACCTGCTTCCTAAAGGCAAAACCAGAAAGTAAATGAACTCTTGCTTAAAGACAACCCACCTTATTTTATGAGTTATCAATTTTCTAGCTGGCACAGAGTTCCCTAGCTACTAACAGGAAACCCCCCACCCCCAAGCAAGTATTGAGCTGCAAAAAATGTGAAGTTTGCATTCTAGGAAATAGCTCAGTTTCCTGAAGATGAGGCAAGAATGTGGTACCTCAGAAAGTGAAGTCAGGGGAGCAGTAAAGACCTATGGCATGGTCTCACCGCACAGATGTCTTTGCCAATAGATGCATTAAAATCTTAGCCTGAATTACATTTTACATTACAGGATTACTGAATCTTGGGCTATGATGGAGAATTCATCTTTCTTCTCTTTGGGGCAACTCTGACAGGTGAATAGTCAACAACAATGGAAAGCACTTGATTTCTTTTTTTCTGCTCCACTGACCCTGGAACTGAGCTTATCAACCTCTCAAAAACAAGAAAGGACTAAATAGGGTTTTTTTCTTGCTATTGATAAAGTCAGCCTTCTCAATGGGAATAGACCACAAGATAGGGGTCAAAGGTTAACAGTTAGATACTCTTAGCCTGCTCTGTGCCAGAAAACGCAATGAATAAGAAGTATGATTTTCTTAGTACACATGCTAGAGTATTAAAATAAGTACAAGAACTGACTTTTTAAAAACGACAAGAACTATTATTACTAATAAGCAAGGAAAAATTTGCACAAATCTGACTTCATACATGATCAAGTCAGTATCAAATACTTAAAATTATGTAATAATCTCAGTCTTTCTCCAGGCTTCATTTGGTTGTGAAGGCAGAGAATTTTCAGGAGAAATATGAATATTCACTTACATGTTTCAAAATCAGACATTTATACATCTACTTGGGATAAATGCTAGAGTTAGCATCAAAGATATGTGAAGGACCTCTTGTCCTAATGGAACATTAAGCTCCTCAAATAGAAGAATTCAGCCCTTGCAAACTGTCATTATTTCAGTAAATGAAACCGGCCCTTTAACAGATGGGCAACATACTTTGCAACTTGCTGATGGCCTAATAAAAGGCACTGGCTTTTTAAAAATGAAGGGCATGTACTTCTCAAATTACAGTACCCAAATGGGCTTAGCAGAATAAAATTAAGAAGGTATACAACAGCTTGACAAAAATTAGGAACAGACTATGGAAATTTGATAGCTCTAAACATCAATATCCAGATGACCTTTTTATTAAAAAAAACCCAGAAAACAAAAAACTCCTTATTTAAACCATAGGGAACATATGCATTGATATAGTCAACACTGGGGGTAGCACATCATAGAATTATAAGTACCGATATAATAAAAACATGAAGTTAATTTCTTCTCAAAATATAATAAAAATTCCCTAAAAAGCAGATTCCATTTATATCAGGTATCTCTCCTTTTGTATCAGTCAACCTTTATGCTTCTTAAAATAAGATTTCTCCAGTTGACTGATGATATAACCAAGTTAACACAGACCACGCATGAAAATAAGAGGCCCAGCATTTCTACTCACCTCTCACGTTCTTCTTTCATTTTTTCCAGCTCCTCTTCTCTCAGGCCACCATGCTTCAGAGGACCTTTCTGCTCAGCCTTTCCACCCTTATCATCTTTCTTCTTTCCAAATCTAGTGAAACATGGAGAAGATGATTGTTAATGATAGTTATGCTCTTTTTGTGGTTAATTGAAGATATTTATGAGATGAATTCATTAAACTGTAATTCTTTATTCTAAGCAATACAAGATCATTTCACATAAAATGGAATTAAAATAAGATGCTGAGATCAGAAAAATAATACAGTTACTGAAGTCCCCTCCTCTTCCTCTCTTCCTTCTTTCCTTCCTTCTATTGACTGTGTAGTCTGCACAAAATCATGTGATTAAAGACTAAAAATTTCAAATCATTAATTCAGTAGAGATTAAAGAACTGAAAGGTTGTTGTTCCCATATAGCTAAACACTGACCAACCTCCTAAATAGGCCTCCAGAACTCCAGGTGGCATTGACATTGACAATTAAACTCATGGGATTACATAGTGACAGTGCTGCAAGGGACTTTACCGAACATCTAGTTCAATATTCTCATCTTAAAATGAAGAATCAAAAGCTCTGAGAGCCCTTGGGCCTTGACCAAGACCACCCAACAAGTTCAGGGCAGGACTGGGATTAGAACGTGGGTCACCTCCTACACTGCACATTTTCCTTCAGGCCACATTCACTCTCCCATGTAGCTGCAGGCTTTCCAAATCAGCCCAAAGTCAGTGTGCTAAGAGCCCTCCTCGGTGTTTGGCGTAAGTGTAGTTAACTGGGCACAGTGGTGATTTTATTTTTTTCCTCCAGCTTTAATGAGATATAATTGGCACATGAACACTGTGTAAATTTAAGGTGTAGAATGTATTGATTTGATACATTTATAAATTAGAAAAGAAGCACCACCATAGTATTAGTACCACCTCCATCCTGTCATGAAGTTACCATTTCTTTTCTGTGGTGAGAACATTTAAGATCAACTCTAAGCAACATTCAAGTGCATGATACAGTGTTATTAGCTATAACCATCATGCTGTACATTAGATTCCCAAACTTATTAATCTTACACCTGGAAGTCTGTACCCTTTGACCAACATTTCCCATTTCCCTACCTCCCAACCCCTGATAACCACCACTTTACTTATTTCTCTGAGTTTGTCTTTTTTAGATTCCACATATAAGTGACATCATACAGTTATTTGTCTTTCTCTGTCTGACTTATTTCACTTAGCATAATGCCTTCAAGATTCATCCAAGTTGTCACAAATGGCACAATTTACTTCTTTGTCATGGCTGAATAATATTTCATTGTATACATATACCACATCTTCTTTATCCATTCATCTTGATGGACACTTAGATTGTTTCCATATCTTGGCTATCATGAATAATGTTGCAATGAACTTAGAAGTACAGATATCTCTGCGAGATCCTAATTTCAACTCCTTGGGATATACACCTAAAAGTGGGATTGCTAGATTATATGATAGTTCTAGTTTTAATTTTTTGAGGAACCTCCACGTTGTTTTCCATAGTGGCTGTACCAATTTGCATTCCAAACAATAGTACACTAGGGTTCCCTGCAATTATGATACTTTAAAAGAACATTGTGTTTCCTTAGCACTTTTGAGAAAATGAAACTGCACATTTGAAATGAAAAAAAAAAGCAGCAATTAATTATTGGTAGAACATATTCTTAAATGATAGACATTTTTACCAATAGATATTTTCTTTGGAAGCAATCTCCCATAGTCTTGGTATTAACATACATGAAAAAATAAAATGACTGATGCTCTGCTGATAACCAGCAATAAAAGTCACTTAATCATGCATAGTCTTCAGTTAAGGTAAAGACTCTTCTTAAATCTAAGGAAACCCCATGTGTCCCTTGTTTCTTATTAGATAGCTACAAATTTAACTAAGTGTGTGTGTGTGTTTATACCTTTAGCTTACTCATCCTATCTATGATTCTTTGTATGTACCTATGTATCCATCCATCCTTCCATCTATCCAACCTGAGGACATTTTTCAAATTACACATGTGCTGTTGACTGCCCCCTTCCCCTGCTCCCATCCCTCTCCCCTAGCCTCCCAACACACAGTGACTCAGAATCTCCTCACACGAGGACCTGAATTATAAACTTGTAAGAAATTCCTGCCTTCATCAGAATTTCATAAAAATGGGTACATATTTGTCTCTTTCTGGATTGCATTTCAACCCAGAGTGGAGATTATTGGTCAAGTGGCAGCTCTGAGTATCACACATGGAAGATGGCACTGCTAACATCCATAGTCTTGGTGTTAGCCTAGTACAGAGTGCATCCTGCTTTCCTCAGAAGCCTCTCCCAGCCTTGACTCTTCTGCATATTTTTCCATTATAATTTCAATTAGCAAAGTCTCTTTCATGAACTTCCTCTCTCCCCATTGCCATCTCTCCACCTGCCTCTGCACCTACTTCAGTCCTTTTGCTGTATCCAGTCTAGTTTGGCGATCTCGGTTGATCAACCATCAGCTTTAACTCCATCGTTTAACTCCTTTCTTTTTGTTTGCCTGTTTTCTTCCTTTTTCCTGCCTCCTTTTCTGAATCTATTCCTTTTTCTCACTGAAGAAATGAACTGATCCCATTCATAGAATAGGAAAGAGAGAAAAATACAGACAAAATATGAGAACATTAACTTTCAAATAATTCAGATTTGTTAATATATTCAAGATCTCTCTTTAACCTACAAAGCAGGAGATATCTAAATAGTGTGTTTCCATGAATACATTCTTTGGCTTTTCAGACCCACGCAGAAGAGTCTTAGGGATCAACATTATTACTCTAAATTCCTCTATGTGAGAATACTTTAGTACATCACTTAGAAAAATAATTTTCCCTCAAAATGTCACTAAATATAATAATACTGAAACAAAAAAAAAATCAAAATTGTGGGGAGTGAGGGTAAAATAATGCCTCAGGAAGCTGATGAAGGCAAAAGTGTTGCCATGATCTCTACAGATTTTAGGGTTGTTTTTTCTCCATGTCTCAAATATTTTCTTGTAAATTTGGAGGTTTCAGATTTTCTGAATGAAAGTAGTCTGATTTTTGAAGGATAAAACTAACCTATACCCTAGTCGACCTTTATCTTTATGACCACAACCAACGTATTGTTTTTTCCTTCCTGCAGCTAAAATATTTCACTTGTATTGCAGTTTGAGAATAGCTTACTATTCTTCCATTAGAGTGGGATATGTTTGATAAAGAAAAGGTTAGTTGTAAGTAAATTCTGCTAAGCATTTTCTTCTAAGCAAGAACCCTCAATAATAGTCCATTCAACCAATTCTATAAATATTATGTTTTGATTTAAAGTTCATGATCATTTATTAAAGTTTCCAGTAAGAAGGGCAGAAATAGCTGTGAAATTTAGTTTATTAGACAGAGAGCAGCCACCAATTACCTTATTTTGTAAAGTTTGGGTAGGTTCAAGAATGGATTTATAAGACAATAATCTTCAAAAGGGCTCCCACATTGTTAAGATGAGGTAATTGAAACTCAGAGAAGTTAATTGCCTTTTATTTATTAACACACTGAATTCATTTTCCAGTTTTGCAATGAGACAACTTAATTATCAGTGGTGGTAGTGGTGGTGGGGGGAGTTGGGAGAAAAGCATCAGTCTAGTGAATTTTGCAAGCCTGTGTTCTCCTTTCATGGCAGCCTCTTTGGGGGTCATTTCACAGCCATTCTTACCTTCACTGACATACAGAGAGAGGAGTTGGGGAGATTCAAATACATTGATTCATCTCGCCATTAGCTATTTTTGTGAGAAAAGTCATGCAGATTTAAATGGTTGAAATTACTGCTTTGCATTCTAGGGTTTCAAATATCCACTGCATTCCAGGCCTCCCATTATCTATTACCTAGGAAATCTGAGAGTTTGCCATTCTGGGCTACATGCCTTAAGGAAATTGCTTATAGGTCAACCTTGCTTTATATAAAAGATATTTTCCTGAAGAATTCTGTGCAAACATATGGTTTTAATCAATGAAATCGTACTTTCCATGTACCTGGGAAGACTGTTTAAAGAATCTTATGATGGATCTTTCTGTAAAGTGGAAAAATCACCTTTCAACATACTCTTTATGTAAATTTAGATTTTCACGAATTATAAGTTTGCTTAAAACACCTGTTCCTCTTCCTTTTTTTTTTTAACCAGAGCATTTTATTTTTATTTATTTATTTATTTATTAACATCTTTATAGGACTATAATTGCCTTATGGTGTGTTAGTTGCTGCTGTATAACAAAGTGAATCAGCTATACGTATACATATATCCCCTTATCTCCTCCCTGTTCCTTTTTACAGAGACGTTATATGAAACAGCTTCATGGAAGACTAGCTTGCTTGCTTGTTTCTCCTTTCTTCTTTCATTCATGCATTTGTTTTAAAGAATATTTATTAGGCATCTATTCTGTGTCAGACATTGCCATAAGCACTGGATGTAGGTTGATATTGTATTGGGATACAAAACCAGACCCTACCTTCATAAAAGTTACATTCTAACAGAGACAGTCACCAATCAAGTGTGACTATGTAAGTTGTGAAAAGTGCTATGTAGGGAGTCAGGAGAGACGATAACAGGAAATTGATTGGTTGGGGAGTCTTTAATGAAGAAAATGACATTTAAACTGAGAGGATAAGCGTGAGAGATTCCAGACAAGCAAAGATGGAAGATAAGCCTTGTGGGTGAAGGAAAGAGGACATGCAGAGGGCATGAAGTGCCTGGTGACTGGTGAATCCCAAGCAGTGAAGGAAGGCCAGTATCTGAAGCGAGGAGAGCAGAGGGGGTCCTTGCACAGGATTCAGATGGAAAGAAGGGTAAGGTCCATGGAGTATAGATCTGAGAGATACTTAGCGTTTAGTCTAAGAATAACAATAGGTCATTTCTTAGTGATTCAAGGAACAGAGAAGCTAGTAAGGAAACTGGTAGATTTAAAGACTTGGTAGTGGAGAAACCAAGTCATTTTAAGCAGAAGTGATACAATGTGATGTATACTTCATAGGACCATCCTGGTTGCTGAAGTAAAAAAGTAGCACATAAAAGCAGGAAACTGGCTGGGGAGGGCTACAGGAGTGTGGGTGAAAGGTGATGGTGGCTTGGGTGATCCGTGGCTGTTGAGAAGAGAAGACAGTGATGTGGATGTGATGGGTCAATGGAGAGGCATCAAAAGTTCACTTCTAAGCACGGTTATTTTAGTGTGCCTTCGGGAAATCCAGATGGAAAAGGGAGAACAAGGATAAAACAGCTAGGAGAGGAAACTAGTTTGTTTATAGAACTGATAAAGGGGAAGTGGAGGAGTTCCTGGGTAATTAATTGATCAGTTCATATGATGCCGCATGTATAAGAGAAATGATTCCTATCCAAAAAATGAGATTTCTTGGTAATCTCATTATAAATGAATAAATCAAACTAAATAGAATATCCAAGGTAGAAAAGAACCTCAGAAAGCATTACAGAAAAATACCAGAAACAGATCTCACCTGTGTTGCTATTTTGCCTATGTAGGGAAGCCCTAAACAGCTATCTGGGGAAGTAGAATTTAATAATGGTACATTGATTCATTCATTCCGTCATTTACTGAGCAGCCACTACATATCATATGGGTTAGAAACATGGAATTTAACCATTAATAACATCAAATGTTAGGAAGATCTCTAACTCTTCAATCCAGTTAATTAAACAGGGCTCTAGCATCCTATTGTTTTCTATACAAGATATTAATACAATTCTTAGTATTTATTCCCTAGTTTCTCAGCAAATATTTTCTTGTTTCTATTTCTTTCCTTGAACTTTCTAGGTAATGATGACTTTCAAATCCTTCCCAGATTCCCAGGCACCCTGACAAACAATTCAAATTGAAAATATGTAGCTCTATCTCTAGCTTTTTCCACATCTAGCCTCTCATTTAATTCACTTCTTAATTCTGCTAAGTAGTATCTGTCTACAGTTTTCCTCCTTGATCCCATTGGGCAGTTTATGTAATTATTAACAATTACTCTTCCTCTTAGCACAGACTGTATGAAAGCAATCCTGAGCAATGGCTTAGGAGGACTAAAAAAGTCAGGCAAGGAAAAGTTCAGACACTCTTATTCCAAATTAGTGGTGAGCTATGAATCCAAAGAGAGCTGAAAGTTTGAAACACAATGTATTTCTCCTTCTACAATTAGGAAATATCTTTGGGTGTCATTGATGCATTTGGAAAAGGCGACAAGACCCACTTAATAATATTAAACACAGAAATCTATAGAATGAAGTCAGATGTGAAAATGCACAAACCTCACAGTCATAATATTTTCTGGACTTGGGTAATGGTTTATTCTCCCTGTAACTAGTTCACTTTTAAACTACACATGATATTGTCTTATCATTGTATAAATTATTCAGCTTGAAAGAGCTCAAGCAAAATATGGGGGCAGAGAAGTTCATAGACCTTTGACTATGTTTCCATAGTTTATTGTGAAATTCACCCATAAAAGGTTTCTGTTGTCTGATATATTCCAAATTGGGTTCTGAATTAGCATATGCACATGCTGATGAAATTAACCTCAGTGTATTGCAATCTCATATGGTTTTGTGCACTTCAGCTATTGCTTCTAAAATGTATGTCACAAATGTCTTTACTTGTTTACCTCAGATGGTTCCCATCATACCTAAGAGTTAATGAATGTGATAAAAATCCAGTGAAAATTGACCAATTAGAGAGTTTCTTGCCCTCCCCCCTCCCTTTTTTTGGTACTTAAGGGCGTTGCCTACTTTTATGTTAATATTGATAGAAGAATGTACAGATTTGTGTTTGTTGTAAATCAATCTTGACGAAGAAGGAAAAAATATTCTCATTTTATTTTTAGCCTTCCACAGTATGCATTATTGCCATGGTTAATGCCTATGACTTTTCAGGAGGGAGGTGGAATGCTCTAAAACTCAGTATGCTTTCCCCAACAGAGGGTCGTATTTTAAACGCTGTAGGTCCACCTCACGGCTTGCAAAAGGAGGTAGGGACTTGCTTTATAGGAGGTGTTCGCAAGCAGAAACTGAGTGGTTTCATGTTTCAGTAACTGAAGGAAAACTCATTTTTAAAAATCTTTCTTGTTAACTCTAAGTGGATCAAGGAGTTGAAACTCTAAAAATAAGATTTCCAAGTAAAATTTTAATTTCTGGCATACTGTTTAGACACTTATTTTGGGTGTGTTTATATGTTTCCAAGATGAAGACAAGCTATATGAAAACAACAAACATGTGTAACCTCACTGATATCTTTGTCTACTACTTCCTTTGAGGTCAACCTTCCCACCCCTCCCCTTAAATAGCTACTTTCCTCATTCCCAGGATGTGATTCCAAAATTGGTGATCATGACTCCCCTTTATTCCAAAGCAAGGAATCTTCAGATCTCAGACGTGTTGATGTTTGTTTTTAGGATTGAAAAGCAGGGAGGTCCTGTAGCATTCTAGGATTTCTGCCTAAGTGGATAAAACATCTGCTGGGTAGAGTCTTAAGCAGCTCTCTGGCTCAATTCAGCTGCTGGGAGTCCTTGAACTAATTTGCTTTCCCAGACTGAGGAGCTAGGAAACACAATGGATTTGAAAACACCAAATACATTAAAAATAATTCTAGAAGGTCCAGAAAGTAAAGCAAAATGCACATCACCAATAACCCGTCTTCCTAAAAATAAACAAACAAGCAAAAAGGGCCTCTGGAAGACAGACTTGTAAGAACCAGTTAAGGAATTTGTGAGCCACTGGACAGTTACTTTTGCTGAACATTTTTGTAGTAAGTGAAAACTCGACTCTGAGATTATTAAAGCAGCACTTTGTTAGAAAAAAAGGAAAAAAATATGGAAAAGAGGCCAGAAATTAAAGTTAAATGAAAACAAGCGTGAATGAGTGAGTGAGAAAGATAAAGATACTAATAAGGTATGATTTTCAGATCCACACAGGGACTATAAAAAGCTTATTAACTGTCACTACTACACTGGGTTTTAAGTTATTCCATCCCCCTGCTTTCCAGAAGACGAAATACTCTTCAGGAGCACAGTGAACTTTGAATAATTGCTTTCATACGCGCTCACTGGTTTTAAGACATTGTAGGCAAGAGCCATGGTGATTCAGACTTAAATGCTTCTGATTTCTGGGAAATATATTTAACGGGAGCATTAAAGAAATAGATCTTTTTGCATTTTTATGTTTTCTTAATAGTTAGAAAGGTTTTTCTTTTCATTACATGTTTACTTATTTCAAAGCAGCAGAATATGTGGCTTCTTCCTTTTTATTTTTATTACTTTTAAGTGGGTCTTTAAGTGTCTCTGAAGGCTGCTTGAGTGCAACCGATGGCCTGCATAAAACCCTAATACTGATCCCAAGAGACCACATGGGGAATTCAGATTTCGGCCAGCAGCCAGATAACTTCTTCTCATCTGGGTGCCCATGGCATCCCCTTTATCCTCCTTCCTTCCTTTTCTCTATCTCCTTTGCCCCAGAAACCCAAAAACTAGCCAAGGAAACAGTGTTCTGAGACCAAGTCACACTTTGTGCCCAAACTTTTTTCTACCAACTGCAGGCAGTTCCCCAGCCCCCGTGGCCTTCCCGAGGTCAACCTGTCACGGCTTACTCCAGACTGACCACAGTCTCATCCTGCAGAAGGAAATCTTCCCCCCACAGGAAACATCTCTGCCGTCCATTCACTGGCAGGTGGGAGCATTTCAGCAAGCTGCCTGGGAAGGGAAACACTGACTCATGTCAATGAAAAGAAATCCAGGGAGGGCTAACTAAAAGCTCTGTGGAAACAGGTCTCATTTAGAGTCTTTAATAAAATGTCAAATACAACTTATTCCAAGGGCACAAATTAACATACGTGTACTTCATATAAAGTCCATTATCAGAAAGAACAGATGATGGTGCCTAACTCATTATGTGGAAGGAAGAACAAAAGGACAAGAGTATTAAGAAATGACCGTGTCTTTTGTGTTTGTTTGGTTTGGCTTTTGTTTTTGGTTTTTTTGTTTGTTTGTTTGGGTTTTTTTTTGTTTGTTTGGCATAGTGATTATGCAAAGGACCATTTTAAAGGGAATCCAGGATGTTACTGCTCCATCTTCAGAAGTTAAGAGAAACAGGGCACGATTTCTCTGGAATTCATCTACACTAAACAAGAATAAAATGATTGAGCTCCAGACCTAGTCTAATGGGAGTGAAACTTATCTTTATAACTCTGATTAAACAAAAAAAAAATTATCACTTCTTTGATGCTCAAATTAGCATCTTTTCTCTAGCATGCTGAATTAATTAGTGGAGTGACAAAAGAATTAGTCCATGTAGGATCAAAGCTGAAATCATATTTATCTGGAATTTAAAATGAAGAACACACAGCTTTATCCCTCTATAGCTCATGTAATGTTTTTTCATGTTCTCTATATTCTAAACCTTCTGCGTGTCACATAAAGTATAACTAGGGCTTTTTTTTTCTTTTCACATTCTTCTTCTTCTTTTTAATATATAAAATTTTCCCTGAAAAAAAGACAGTGAAAACATCACAGAATATTTTTTTTTCCTGGGGGTGGGAAACTTTTTCATTGTGCCATAAAAATCTTAAATTAGGTGGATTTTTTTGTCAAGCATTTATTGTACAAATACAAAAGAAGCAAAATAATTAATGCACAATACAGCTGGTAAGAGAGCCTTAAACAATAGAAAGGAGCTATTATATTGATTCTTAATAAGTGATACTAAGTTTGAAACTGTTCTTAAAAGGTAGAAGTGCTCTTAACTTTGGACTTTTTCCCTCCCTTCTTCTGTAGAAGAAAACGCAATTTTGATAAGGAGAATTGTTGGGGGTTAATTTCTAGGCTGTCTCAATTCACTAGAATGAATACTTAATGTGTTTTTTTTAATGTGCATAACATTTTCACTAAACAAAACTAACTTGGGTGGGCATGTTTATCTTTACCCAAGATGGGATAGAAAGTGGATTCAGGGAGCGGATCCTGAGTCATGGAGGGCTTGTGCTGAGGCTAGCAGCTATATTTGGGGTAGGGCACTATTTTTACCATTGCCTAAATGTGAGTTCCTCAAGGGCTAGGGCTGGGTCTTTATGTGTTTCTCTTGTTTATGCATACATGCAATCATGCATTCATTCAGCAAAGGCTTGCTCAGCACCTACTTTGGGTCAGATCCTCTAGTGGATGCTACAGATACAAGTCAATTCATCAAATATGGTCTCACTCGTCTTGCCTGATGCATCATAAAAATTCAACAACCACTGTTGACCTGAATTAAAGGTCAGGATTTCAGGAATTATATCAATTGTTTCCATTTTTCATAGCCTCTATTCTAGAAGAAGGACGCAATGGTCCCTCATAACTCAGCATGTTATCCCCCCATAAAGCTCCAAAGTGGAAGATACTCTCCTTATGAATGCATAAATCACCCAAATAACTTAATTTCCATGTGATGGCTACAATCTAGTCACTGCCCTGGATGTCTACAGGCACAGCAAGACCAAAGAGGTGACAGACAGATACTCAGCTGGTAAAAGTAATGAATACTGGGCTATCACATGCCATGGGGGCACTGAGTCACCTTGGGTTTCTATCTCATGGTGGCCAGTTCTTTCGTGTTGTGTAAACACTCTGTTTAAAAACACCAGGCTAAATTCTAGAATAAAATTTAAACCCAAAGCTGTCATTAAAGATGGTTAATCTGAAAGATGTCATCTAGAAAACACACGTCTATCTTGTATTTAGGCTTTTAATTTCAAGTTTCAGAAATTGTGACCTCTTTAATCTTAGGTTTCAAATAAAGATAAATGTGAGCTAGTTGCTGGGTTCTCTTGACACAACTCATCTTTGTCATTGGTTCACTCTGTCCTTAACACAATTTCAAATAATAATACCCCTGTCTGTACCTTTCTCTCATAGAAGCATTCTTTTGGAAAAAGAGGTAATTTAAAAAATCTGAGCTCTAACTTAGTTGGTAAGGCAAGGGATCAGATTTCAATATTTTTATGTTAGACTTAAAGTGAACTAATATCCCTTTTTATTCACTAAGTCCCTTAAGAGTAGACCATAAAACTGAATTGATTCTCAACTATGAATAGGCTGGGAGGAAAAAAAAAAATCTACCCTGAATGTCTCAAGTGAAATTCTGCATTGCACTTTGACTCTCCTAGGGCCAAAAGTCACAAGTCTCATGAAATGTCTCAAACCTGTGTTGCCCGCAAGGGTCTGTACTTATTTTTAAAAAGTCTAAAAACTCCCTTTCCTTAGCTTTCTCTATTTTTAAAACTTGGAACCCATAAATAAGATAGGGTTGCCAACTACAAAATGAGGAGTAATTTATTATTTTAAATAGAGTTGTGATTTATTCATTGAAGTGCACAGGGAATATTATAGGCATCCTCCAGGTCAAGAACATTTTATACCAAAAGAAATCGGGCAAAGTGATAGTCACTCCAGAACCATGGAGCAATCAACAATGTTTCCCTTTGTTCAGAGGGGCCTGGACAAAAGACCGGAAGAATAGGATTCCCATGGGATTTTAATACAGTTTTAGAAGAATGAATATAATTTCATTCTCCAGCAATATAACATCAATAAAGAAAATATATCCAGGGTTAACACACAAAGAACAATGTAATTTCTGACAAGGTTTTCTAATCACTTGTAATTCAGAAAGAGCTATTACTAGTAACACACAATCACAAAGTAGGCTTTCACCTGGAAATTCATAGTAGCTTAGCACAGTGATGATTTACAATTTGACCAAAGAAATCAGAAATTGATTTATAGTCTGTCCAAAGCATCAGGCTCTTATTTGCTTGTCCACTAGACTGTGAAACTATTATTCTGTTATGTAAGTTTATTTTCTTGTTCCTCCCTTTCCTGTACCAATGGCTAATTTTTCCTTCCTTCAATACCACAGATAATTCCCATACATTCCTAATACTATTCTACAGTTCAAAATGGCTGCCAGTGTTCTCACAGAATAAAAGAAATCAATGCTAGAAATTTTGTGTACATGTAATTAAAGGCATCATCCTATAAAGTACATAATTAAATAAATCAAAGGTCTGAGCCTGTGAGTAGAACTTTCCAGATGGGATTTTTGGTGAACATTTCTTTAAGAAATGTAGGCTATTCAATCCAGTGAATTGACCTGACGGTGTTTTCTTATCTTTGGGGCTATTTTAAAGTATCAGATCAATTTTTGGATCATATCACATAAAAGGAATGATATTGGAAACTTTACTTTTGCCCAGCTATGCATTTATTCAGATGACAGAGGTGCCACGTAATCTGCTACAATGCACCAGCAGCCTGTGTTTGTGTGGCTTTGGATGGACGATGCAGGGCACACCAACAGCAAAACTCAGAAGATGGCTGACTTGGCAATCATCACCCAGCGCATCTGCAACCTGTATTTGGCTTTGGATTTAATGCCTCTGGCCTCCCCAGGTTTAGAATTTCTAAATTTCACCATGTAATATTGAAGTGACTTCCAATAACTAATCTTTTTTACAAACATTACAGTTATATTTGATTCTGCAGAAACCCACAGTATTTGTGTTTTTCATTTTGGAAGGTTATTTGGAAACCCAAGCCAATATATTATTTCAAGTGTGACTAAGCTGTTGTCATTCATTTTACACCAGTCCTAACACTCTCTAGGACCCATCCTACTGAGTTCTATAGACTCACTAATGCAGCCAATCCAGTGATGGAAGAATCAGTTTGGATAAAAGAACAATAAATCTAACCATAATTTCAGTTCTATAAACATAATAGTTGAGTGAATTCGTAAGAAAGAAAAGAAAGAAGAGCTAGAAAAATGTACAGTTTGGTTAGGAAAGCTTGAGCTTAACATGTTTAATCTAAAGTTACCAAGTTAGGGGAAGGAAAGGGAGTTCTAAAAGGGCCACATTAAGGGACCCCAAATCAGGAGATTAATGAATAATAATCCCAAAGTAATCATTAATACCTTGCATTTAAAATAATTATTTGATAAGACGGCAAATTTTTCAAGGTGATCCATAAGTGCTTTAAAATGTAAAATGCCATTAGAACCTATTGTGTAATATATAAAACCATGGCTTACGTATTTTTTTGTTTACTGAATTTACATTGGATTTCCTTGTGAAAGATCTGCATTATATATTGATTTTATGCAAACACCAATAGATTTTTAAAATAAGTTTGCTCAATAAGTGCTTTTGAAATATTATTTATCTATCTGTGACAAAATACTCCATTTACATTTGTAGTTATAAAGAGATTTGTATGCAAAGTGTTCTTACTGGTTCAAAAATTGTAGAGTTATATAAAGTCTCTTGGGGGTAGAAGGATCTGTGATATCATATTTATCCAATCCTGCTCAGAGCTCAGAAAGTCAAGTAACGTGCCTAAGGGCACAATGGTAGTTAGAACCAAACAGGGACTCGACCCCCTCAATTCGGTACAAAGTTCTTTCCATCTTGCTATGTTCCCTAATTGTTTATACATATGTTATGAATTATTCACCCAAAATTCTGAATTCTAAAAAGGAACCCAACTCAATAAAAGCTTAGGCTTTTTGTGAGTTCCAATTGCCCAGAAATGCAATTAGCTATAATGACAAAGTCCAATTTAGTGACTACTTGGCCAAATATAACATGCCAACCAATGTGAGGACTTGATAACTTTCTCATTATCTTAAGCTCCCTTGTTCATTGACATCCTCACCCTTGTCCACAGACGGACTCTTAATATATGCCAGCTGATTTGATCAGATTGCTAAGAAACAATTACTCAATTATTTAGTTCAACTGGTTAGAACACTGTGGTAATGGGGTCAAGGTCATGGGTTGACTCCCCTGTGTGGGCCAGTTAACTTGGACCTGGTCCATAACCACAGGCTCCACCACCAATGCAGACGGTCTTACAAATACGTGCCAGTGGTCAAAAGGGCACTCGCCAAGAATGTGTGGACAGAGCAGCATAAATCTATCACTTCTCCCAGAAAAACAGCTCAATGCCAGTTTTGTTGAATATATGTGGGTTAACAGTAACATTTTCACAGGTCAAAGACAGAATATGGTTCCAGATTTTGTAACACTACTGAATCGTAAACCTAGCATATTAAAATAAATTTTTAGAAAATAGGAAAGCCTATGGTGAAACTTAAATTTAAGTAAGCATTTGAGATTTATAGGGAAAGTTTTAAACATGAGCCAGTGATTTCTACCAGCTTCAAAAAAAAGTTAGCAAATTTGGTCTACGTGAGTAAAATATCTTGATTTTTAAAATATTGACTATTAAAAAGAATAGCTTGTGGCCCAAACGTTAGGTATCTTTGAGCCAAATTCAGCCTGTAGGATCCCAGTTTGCAAACGTTGGTATATCTAAGTACCTATATATTTATATCTATGTATGTATATATGTATTTTAATGGCTGTAGCAACCTTAAATAAATATAATTTACCAAGCTTTTCATTGATTGAGGCTCATTGCTCAGCTTTCAACTAATATTGAACAAGGGGAATCAGAATGGACATACCCAAAACAAAGATGTGATACTTTTCAATGGTTGGTACCATTATTTGGCTGAGAAGAGAGAATATCATGGGCTGGAATTTTTGGCAACCACTTTGTAGATGAGGTAGGTCACCCAGGCTTCCAAAACTCAGCCCAAGTGTATTTTTTTGAAGAGCAAACACATGAATTATCAATGCTTCTTCAGAAAGCCCTCTATAGGAATTTATAAATCGACAGAACTAGAACAGTAAATTCTGCATAATAACACAGTTTTGCAGTTTAGAGCTTATATCCAAAGTTAAAAAAAAACAAAAAAAAACCCTTTTTTTCAAGATTTCACACTGTGGAGTGACCTTTTCAAAATCACTCAAACCCTCTGCTCCCTCAATTAGCAAATAGAAAGGGAAAAATATATTCTCATCTGTCACCAATGAAGGCCACAGGGATTTAGGAAAGGAAGGCACGTGATGTAAATATAAACAGTATTAGAAAAAAATACTGCATATATTTATTAGTGCTAGTGATTTACTAGGTGATTAACTGATGTGACAAAGTTATACGGATTCCTGCAAACTAATTAAATGTGTCACAGACAGCATAGGCTAGTCAGAGCTCTTATATCATCAATAGACTAAAAAGTCCTATCAGTAGCCTAAAAATATTGAATTCATTCAGGAAGTATTTATCAATACCTATTATATATCAGACTCTGTCCTAGGTGCTAGAGATTCAAATTAAAAAAATTCAGCACTTTCTCTCAAGGAATTTGTAGTCTAGTGAACGCTTCTTGAGACTGAATGAAGATCTTCCAGACTAAAGGAGACAGGATATGAGGGCTTTCAGGTTTTCCATGTCAATATTAGAGGAACCATGGAGATGATCTTTCTAGTTAATGTTCTTAATTTTGTTTGTTTTGCAGTTTTGAAAATCTGATTCAAAACAGGGTCCTCCCTCCCAGAAAATGTGTGTATACTTGAATGTATAATTTCTAGAAGTTCACAGGTTCCCAAAAGACTATCCATGTGTGCCTATCCATGGGTATAAGTTACAAATATCTGTTTTATTGCAATTAAGTTTTTCTCAGTGCCACAAGTGGATGCCATGCTTTGTAGTGAAGAGCACATAGGTAGCTGCAAGAAACAATGGAGTTGGGAGGTTGATATTTTCTTAGTAGGAATATATTCTTTTAGGTAGACTTTCAGAACTGACCATTAAGTCTATCACTGAATCAACAAGTACTAAGCACTAAAAGGAAATCTAAAATAAGTCAAAGATACATAATCCCTACTCAGATCTATTTTACTAGAGTGCAATCAATTCTCAATGACACAGAGGCTTTTTATCCACTATATAGATTACCCATAGCCTGTGCATCCCCTTTTTCTCTGTCTTTCCATTTTTATGGTCACCTGAGGACTCATTAGTGCTTCTACTTGAGGATGAGTAAAGGAAAGGAAAGGATATAAAACTTAAAAGGAGTCAATTTTGCTACCTTTAAGTAATTGGGGGAAGAAGTAGCTGTTATAAGGCCTGTACATTATGTGAAGATTTCAATTATCCATATTCTCCTTGTCAATCTTACCAAAAATAATTAAGGCTTGGCTCTAACCCTCTTTGGAATGTTAAAATGATTGATGGTTGTAGGAAATAACCATAGTAAACAAGATGAAGTGAAGTAAACTCAGTGCTAAGGAAAGATGAAAAACATACTTTCAAAGTCACAGTTTCAGAGTCCCAAGAAGCATCAACCCATTGGGCAATTCTATGAATGTAAACATTAGATACACAGACAAAGATCACAAATTATGTCTTAAGAAGGAAGTACAACATCCACATGATGGAATACTACTCACACAACAACACAGATGAATCTCAAATGCACTTTGCTAAATGGAAGAAGCCAGATCCAAAAGTATTGTCTGATTTTATTTATGACATACTGGAAAAGGCGAAACTATAAAGATAGAAAACAGATCAGTGATTGTCAGGAGTAGAGGGGAGATGGATCTGTTGGGGTTATGGATCTCTTGTATATCATGACTGTGGATAAGGACTCTATGCACTTGCCAAAACCCCTAGAACTGCATACAACAAAGAGTGAGTTTTACTGTATGTATGTTAAAAACAATCAACCAAGATGTAGCAGGGGGGGCTTCCCTGGTGGCGCAGTGGTTGAGAATCTGCCTGCTAATTCAGGGGACATGGGCTCAAGCCCTGGTCTGGGAGGATCCCACATGCCACGGAGCGACTAGGCCCGTGAGCCACAACTACTGAGCCTGCACGTCTGGAGCCTGTGCTCCGCAACAAGAGAGGCCGCGATAGTGAGCGGCCTGCGCACCGCGATGAAGAGTGGCCCCCGCTTGCCACAACTAGAGAAAGCCCTCGCACAGAAACGGAGACGCAACAGAGCAAAAATAAATTAATGAATTAATAAACTCCTACAAAAAAAAAAAAAAAAGATGTAGCAGGGACTCCAAATAAGAATACAACCATAACACATGACTTAATTATATTACAAAAAATTAACATAAGCACATTGAAGGGCTTGGGGAATAAAAGAACTAACCCAAGTAACATTGGAAAACAGTATTTTGACTGGCTACAATAAGGATAAAGACAAAAAGAATTATACACACCAACAAGAACCTCTGTGTAGCAGAGGGAACTCTGCTCAATATTCTGTAATAACCTAAATGGGGAAAGAATTTGAAAAAGAATAGATACATCCATATGTAAAAAAAAAAAAAAAGAATTTTACACAAACACTGGTTAGTACAAGGGTAAGTATTAGCAATTCTGAAACAACTTTGTATATTAGGGTTGAAATAAGAATTAAATACATTATAGATAATGACAGATAGCCTTTTCACAGTATGAAAATGTAATTACAAATAAGGACGGGGGAACGCTACAGTGAACACTGTGGTGTTGGATTGGAATTAGATTTATCAGCACAAACTCATGGTTTTTTAATGTATACACAGACTCGAAAGTAAATATAGATGTGTGTGGAATCTAGTATGTATACAGATTGATTGATTGATTGATTGATTTCCAAGTTCTGTCTGCTGAGAGGGTCTAGAAGCAGTGATACTCCAGCAAGGAGCATTCCTAGAGCCCAGATCTTGGTTTCTGAATAGAATTCTGTAATAAAAGGAATCAGGCCTCTAAGGGAAAGTGGTTGATTCTTGGGGTGTGGCAAGGAAAATATGAAATAATCCTAGAGCTTCTCATAGCACCAAAAAAAAAAAAAAGAGAGAAAGTTCTCAAAAAAGCTTGGGCAAATCAAAAGGGAACAGGAGCTACCTTGAAAGGGCTCCCAATAGCCAAAGGTGGAATAATTTGAGCAACAAAATAATAACAGGACTGGAACAAAATATATATCCATGAATCTATAATGATATAAATAACTGAATAAATAAATTAATGGTGGAGGGAGAGAGGATAGCTCTTCATTAGAAAGGGATTCCAATTAGTGAATGAAGAAGGAAAGAATGAAGTAAAAACGACTATTGGAATACCACAGTAACAGTTGTTGCTGACGGGAACCATGGATGGATGTTAAAATTAGTGGGTGAAAGTATGAGGAGAAACCGAATTATTTGCATAGTCTCAAAATATGTCCCCAAGGGATGTGTTAATTATAAAGGGAAAAAATAGTAACTCTGCAGTGAAGGAACCCAGAAGACACCACCTTAATGATATGATCAAGATGAACATCATTAATTATAAGACATTTCGACATCATGGACCCCCTGAGAAGGGCACATCACTTCTGTAGTAGTCTGGCCAAAAATACATAACCTTAGTTTAATCATGGTGAATCATCAGACAAACCCAAACTGAGGGATGTTCTACAAAATAATAGACCAATACTCTTCAAGGCATCAAGGTCATGAAAGACAAGGAAAGACGAAGGAACTGTGCAGAGTGTAGGAGACCAAGGAGATATAAGCTCTAATGCAATGTGGAATCCTGGGCTGGATCTTGAAACAGAAACAGAACATGAATGGAAAAACTGTTGAAGCTCAAATAAGGTTCACTTTTCTGTAAGTCTAAAATTATTTCAGAATAAACAGTTTTAAAATAAAAAGAAGGACAAGCAGAAGGTGAAGATAGTTAGAAAAGGGGGAAGAAGGAAACATCGTTAACTTTATCCTGCTTTGTTCCTCTCTATTATTTCTTGCTGGACCTCTTACTCATCTCTTTCCTATCATCAAGGGCAGACCTCCCCCCAAATAGGAATCAGTAGATTATCTATGTGTTTCTGAAGCTCCCAGAAACAGGTTCATTTATCTACCTGCCTTCCTAATACATGACACTCCATCTTGGCTTTCTTTGCTGGTAATTTACTAGACTCAAAAGGAAAAGGAAGTGATGCTAAAGCATAAGCAATGGAGGTGGGAACATTGGCATTAATGCCACATGGAAGGATTAACCTAAAACAGTACAAAGATGTGGTGAAGGTGCGAAGAAATGGCTAAAATGGAAGGAGATAAATGATTAAGTATATGCAAACCATAAATATACAGAACCATCCAACCTTCCAAAGCTTTGGCATTATCTACTTTGAACACCACCCTTTGAGGATGTTACTATGTAGGCCATCTGTAACTAGCAGATCTAGGATGGATAACTTGATTTTGACGGATGAGGATTGAAGAAAGGCAAATGTTAACAGCTGTCATTTTGAAAAAATTTGAGTTTTGAATTTTATGTGTACAATATGCCACAGGCAGATAAACATCCACACATAATTTTTTTAAAAGTAGACAGATTCAAATATGAGGACTCAGTCTAATAACTGCTTGATTAAATCATGTACGAGGCTGCCATTCTTTTTCTTTGCCAATTACTATGATTTGACACAGGAAGTGCACAGGGTATGGAATAATGCAGAAGTCATTTGTGAAATTATATTTTAAAATACTAATATAATAGTTGGTATCTTCTCTTTGCAGTACACTTGTTAAAAGCAGACTCTGTGTTTGCTTTAAAAAAAATAAAAACCCCAAATCCAAAAATAACTTTACACTTTACCATAATCCTAGAGTTTGGGTCCATTCTAAAATCATCCCTATAGATCTAGCGTGCACATATACGTTTCACTCAATATAATTTTTTCAAATGCTCAGGTTCACTGGAGGCCAATACCATGAAGCTCTGGGAGGAGGGATCTGCCTGCCTGTCAATATAGCAGCTGTAAATTATAACCGTGCATTTGGTTGCCTCTAACAGTATTGGTGGTGGCAAGGATTTGAACCAAAATCAGAGGGGGTTCAATGAATTTGTAGTGAACTAGCTGAATTATGGATCCTTTGAGAACAACCGTTGCTCATATGCTTCAAATTCACTACAATTTTTCAAAGTCGACGAGGATCAGTACTTAGCCTCTCAAACTCTCCTCTGTATCTTTCCTTGGATGTTTTTTTCATGGCTTCGTGCTTCAAGATTTTGAAGGGACCCACTGATAACTCCTAACTAGAGTCTATCAGCAGCTGCTTTAGAAGTACCCTGAGATCATTTTCTCATCCTCTCATCGTTTTAAAAAACTCATGTCTCTTTTCTGCTACCTTCCAGCCCTCTGAGCACTCACAAGCTGCACCCAGGAAGCTACATCTGGGTGATCTCTGGCAACACAGAAATACCCCAGCATGGAACTCCCATTTAGCTTCTCTATTCTGAATATAAACGGGCCTTCTTGAAAAAACAAAGAAAAATGAAACTTAGGTTTGAAACCCTTCTCCTTTTGCCCTTCCACTTCTCCTCCCTAAGGGAGGTGGCTCTCTCCAGGGCCTCCAATAGGCTCCAATCTCTTTGTTCAAACTGCCTGCTTGGGTCACTAAGACCTTCACACTGGTTGATTGATGGGTTATGCTGTGCTGTGAAGGAATTTCCATGCATCCTCTCTTCCTGGCTTTTGCATTTAAAATCTGTTAAAACTGTAAAAGAATGGTATACCGTTGATCCTTTAGCAAGGGATTTTAGATGTCTGCAAGTAGGTATAAGTTGTTTTGGGGGGGAGTGGGGATGGTGAGGTAAGGATTCAGATGAGGACATGTTCTACTTCTAAAATTGAATTACACCATTGTGATGCCTGGCCTTGAGGTCAAACTGATTAGAGGGACCCAAAGTCCTGTGGGTTCTCATGTCCTCTGTGAAAGACGTGAGCCAGGCGACCCCACCTGGCCACTGGAGTTGGCTGGGAGTGGGGACAAGTCCTTAGTACCCTGCAGGGTTCTGACAAATCAGAGACTTGGAGTCCCTTCTCTCTGAGCACAGCACTGAGGATCCCCCATGACCCCCTTTCGGGCTCACACAGGTACTGGTTCTTTCTCTTCTCTCCCTTCCATCCCATCCTCACCTTGGGCAGCCTCTTCTGCTGATCTCACTCTTAACCCAGGCAGTCACACCCTGGTAGTGTTTTTCCAAACTTCTATTATATATATAATCATGAATATAATATAATCATGAAGAGCTTATTAAAAATTGATTCTAGGACCCACACAAACTTTGAAACAGAGTCTCCAGAATGAGAATCTGTATTTTACCAGGAACCCTAGGTGAGGCCTCGTTCCAGAAGTATGGGAAACACTGACCTCTGGACTATCCGCTATATTTGTTCTTCTAATTCTAAAATTACAATTTCTTATCTCTTCACTGAAACTTTTCGCACAGCTTTTTTCTCCTAACTGAAACTTGGCTTTGCTTGTGGCCCTCACAAATGGGAGCTGTGAATTCTCCCAGTTAACCCTTATAGTGTCCTTGCTTCATAGGCTTGCTGTAAAGGGTACAGAAAAGGTCCAATGATCCTAAGTGCTCAATTAATATTAGCTATTATTTTCACCTCTGGGCCTGGAGGTTGTTCCAGCATTTTCCTGCCTCTACTTTCCTATTTACAGAGCTACTTCCAGACTTATGAAAGAATAAAACAAAAGAGAAAACAGACCTCCTCTCCATTCCCACTGCAGACATCTACTTGCCTCCAGGCCTCTCAGGAATTCACGCCTGTTCCCCCAGGCTCTCCACCACACCCGGAAAGCGACAGACCCATACCCACCGCCAGTTCATTCCCTCCTGCCTTGGAACTGCTCAGTACTGATTGCACTTCCCCCTCCTCAGCTGTCATTTACATTCCCTGTGGCAGTGATTCCAAATTTTATGCTGTCATCAAACTCTGTGCCTACCACTTCCTTCTCAGCTGCAATGTGGTACTTGAATGCATCAGCCACGATTTCCCTTAAAGTCCCTGCCATCGCCCTTAGATTTACCTACAGCCACGGGCGGGCCACCCAAGCGGACCCTCCATCTGTCCCCGGCCTCTCCCAGTACCTCGTGTAGCCAGTTCTCTCTACTCTTGCTTTGCTTGGGCCTCCCCAGGTCTCAGACATCAATACCGCCCAAGTGTCTCTCATGTTGCTGGGATGGTAATGCTCCCCCAGCTTCTGTGGCCCAACCTCACCAAATCTTGCTTTCTCTGCTTCCGCACCTCCCACGTGTTCTCCAACTCAATCCTCAGTGTGGTGAGGACGTGCGTGGGCTGTGGACCTGGCCTGCTTCGATCCCCAGCCACCTCTAGTTATCTGGGGGCCTTCCGTGTTACTCAGCCCTCCAAACCTGCTTTCTCTTCTGTAAAGTGGAGATAACTATAGAAAATACATCAGAGGATTAGAAAAAGTTAAATGAGATAATATAGGTATAAGGGCTTGGAACAGCGTCCGGTACAACGAAAACAGTCAGGAAGCCTCTGTTATAATCTCTGGGTTTTACCTCAGTGAACTTTCTCAGACTCCCCTTGCTAAGGTCACAGAGGACTCCTGTGGTACATGCACAGATCTTACTCTGTAAATCGGCTGCAGCCCAGCACCCTATACTTCAAACTCTCTCACTGCTGACAGGGCAAGCTCTCTTGGCATGCTTATGTTTCTGCCTTTTCCTCCTTCATGTCGAGAAGGTCTTCTTTCTCCCCGTCTCCCTTTCAGTCAAGTACCTGAAACAAGACCTCTCCACCAGTGTGTCCAGATGCTCCTCAAATTCCAGTGAAAGAATTTACTAGCTTTCTCTCTGAGCCTCTCCTCCTCCTCTGTCGCCCACCACAGCGTATCACCAATCTCCTAAATTACACACTTAGGAATTCTTTCTTTCTCCTTCCCTCCCTCTGCCAGTGCCTTCTGTCCGGCCCTTATCTCCTTGCCTCCAGACTTTCCCATCAGTCTCCTACTAACTGGGTGTCTTGCCACAAATCTCTCCTGTTCTAGTCCATTCTCCCCACAGTCCTCAGCGAGTCTGTACTAAGAACATTTATAAACACGAATGAGCCCTGAAGCCTTTGCTCCACGAGCTCTGCTGGCTCCCTATTGCCTCTGAAATCAAGTTCAAACCCTCAACCCTGCATGGAAGGCTCTTTTCAACCTTTCCCCAATTCACTTCTTTAGCCTTATTTTGTATTACTCTCTCAAATAAATGAACGAATGAGTAAACGAATATGTGAGCTATTCATTTTGAAGGTCACTTGAAATCAGGAATATATCTCAATGATCAGTGTCTCTTACGTTGTATTTCACAGTACTTTGCCCACTGTGAGTGTTAACTAATAGTTTCTAAGAAATACATGCAAGAGGTTTCATTCTGAGGAAAATATGACCCAGTACAGCTGGATAAGACCAGCACTAGGCTGATACTTGACATTGAAACTGATTATAAGTATGAGAAAACTGAGAGAGGAGGAAATCTGAAAATTCTGTTTGGCCATGTAAAGGAATCCCTAATTATATTACGGGATTGCCTATGTCAACATTTACTATTTATGTCTAATTACCATAAAGGGCCATTACATTTTTGTGTATAATTAAATGTATCACATTAATTTAAATTTTACTTCATTATAAAAAAAAAAACTACTTATCATCTATGCTCAGTCTTCTTCGTGTTTTGTGCTCATGTCTGGTGATCTGCCCAACTTTTGAAGAATTAGAAGAAATTCTTCTCTAAAACTATTCTTGGTCTGGTTCTTTTTACTTTTACACTTTTAATCTACTTTCTTTGCACACACTAAACACTGTCAAACTAAAGGATACTAATTAAATTCTGGTGCCACCACTTGATGGAATATTACACAGCCATTTAAAAATGATGGATGTGAGGACTGTAGCAGTGTGTAAATTTGGCTATGATATCATACTAAATAAAAGCAGGAAATAAGATTATGTGCAAAATAAGGCAACGGATAGGATGAAAGCCTAAAGAAAAATAATTAAGGTGGTTTTGTTATAGGTATGGGATTATGGGGAAGAGGGTATCTTTTCTCTTTTTTATTTTCCCCAAATTTTCTGTAATGTGGTTATGTTAATTTTAAATGGAAAAACAAACAAACAAACCCCCAGAAACTGTCTCCTTTCTCTTTTGCCACTAAACCTCTCTTTAGCTTCCTGGCCTTCTCATTTCACTTTTTCCCCATCATCAAGACTCTCATAGTACACATTATTTGTACCAACACTGACCACTGAAGTCACCACTAGTCACATATGGTTACTGGGCACTTGAAATGTGACTAGTCTAAACTGAGATGGGATGTAAGTGTAAAATATACAATATATTTCAAGGACTTGGTATAGAAAATGCAAACTATCTCATTAATAATTTTTATATTAATTATACATTGTATTCATTTGCTAGGACTGTCATAACAAAGCACCATATACTAGGAGGCTTAAACAACAGAAATTAATTTTCTCACAATTCTGGAAGCTAAAAGTCTGAGATTAATGTGTCAGCAAAGTCAGTTTCTTCTGGGGCCTCTCTTATTGGCCTATAGATGACTATCTTCTTCCTTTGTCATCATGGGGTATTCCTGCTGTGTGTATCTGTGGTCAAATTTCCTCTCTCTCTCAACACACCAGTCATATTGGATGAAGATCCCCCTCAAATGGCTTCATTTTTAAATTAATAACCTCTTTCAAGAGCCTATATGCAAATACAGTCACATTCTGAGGTTCTGAGAATTAGGACTCCAACAAACATATTGTTAGCAGCCACATGTAAGCCCATAACACATATCAAAATGATAATATTTTGGATATATTGGGTTAAAAATAACATTATTAAAATAATAAAAGGCTCTCATAAAGGTCACTATTAGTGGTTATCCTGCCCTCTTACCTGGACATGCTCAGTAAATATTAATTAAGAGAAAAGTTTATAGAAGACAGAATAAGAAAACAGGGCCTTGAAAACAGACCCCAAAATAGACCTGAAAATGCAATTTAATGGTAGAAAAATTTGAAGTGATGAAACATATCTTTTTAGCATGCAGAAATGATAATCTCATTACATGATTCTGTATGGACGGAGCAAAGGGGAAGGCATCCCAGCTAACACGCTGATAGAGGGCAACCTTTACTGGATAGTCATTGGGTTTAAACAGGATCACAGTAATCAATCCAGAATAATCATCAATGTACTCAAGGCCTAGATATTAACTCTTCTTGTAGCATAAAGGTATCAAGTATAACTGAGGGTGAGAAATATTGCCATGGAGTTAAGACTTGCTGCTTTATTCCTTTTTGATATTCCTTTACTTTTTTTGTAATAAAACTTTAACTGGAATTTTGACTGTTTAATTTGTTTTGATATTTTTCCTTCCGTTTGAAATGGTTTGGAAGATTGTGCTGAACCTGGTTGAATTCTAAGGTTTTCTCTCTTGCTTCTGGTGGAAGGCACTAGTAGAAACACAGCAAAAAAGTACATCATAGTCCATTGCTGTGGAGAAAAGTTCTAAGAGATGTGTCTCCTCCATAAAATATTTCACAATTTAAGGAAGCATCCTTCTGTTCCACAATTAACTGGTGTCTACTGAGTATACCTAGGATCAGAGCAATAAAGAGAGCTGGTGTTCTGATCAGATCTTTCCTTGCTTCTGAAATGGTGTGAGACTGAGATTTTGTTTTCATCTTCTGATTCCCCCTAGAGAATCAGAGAAACATCTAGCATCTTGAACTCTATCCTAGTATCTAGAACTGACCACCCTTCCCTGCCTATCACATAGGAACTGGGCCCTTCTAACAAAGGCTTTCACTCAGAAAGAAAAACAAATAAAAAAATTTTAAAGTGCAGAAAATCATGTTTTTAAAGAGACCTTTAAACTTTATCTAGTATGAGTAAGAAATAAATTTTAACAGTCATTTAATAGATAAGAATGTAAGAAAAGGGAAGAAACTTTATAGGAACCCATTTTGTCCCTCTTTTATCCTCACAGTTCTCATTTTCCAATTCCTTACCTCTTAGACTCATTTATATTTGAAAGTAGGTCTTAAAATTAAATGACTGGCATGTGAATAGATGTTTATTCTAATAGCATATACAAATTCTCAATAAGTGTAAGGAAAAAAATATTCAAGAATATTAGTCATTAGGGAAATGCAAATCAAACCATAAGGAGACACCACTTCAAACCTACTTCTAAAATGGCTATGGTAAAAAAGACAGCTAATAACAAATGTTGGCGAGGATGTGGAGAAATTAGAACCTTAATATACTGATGGTAGGAATGTTAACAGGTGAAGTTACTTTAAAAAACAGTTTTGTAGTTGTTCAAAACATTAAACATAGAGCTACCATATGACCTAGTGATTCCACTCCTAGGTATATATCCCAAAGAAGGAAAACATATTCATACAAAAATTTGTACGTGAATATTCATAGCAGCATTATGTGTAATAGCCAAAAGTGGAAACAACCCAAATGCCAATCAATTGATGAATAGGTAAATGATATGTGGTATTTATCCATACAATGAAATATTATTCAGCAGTAAAAAGGAATGAAGTACTGATACATGTTACAACGTGGATGAACCTTGAAAACACCATGCTAGGTAAAGGAAGCCAGTCACAAAAGACCACATAGTGGATGATTCCATTTATATGAAATATCCAGAACAGGCAGATATATAGAGACAGGAAATAGATTAGTAGTTTTCTAGTGTTTGGGAGGGGGCTGGGAGATAGGAGGATGGGGGTGATTGCTAACAGGTACAGGGTTTCTTTTAGGGGTGATACAATATTCTAACATTGATTATGGTGATGTTTGCACAATTCTGTGAATATATTAAAAACCACTGAGTTGTACACTTTACATGGGTGAATTGAATGGCCTGTGAATTATATCTTAATGAAACTGTTCTTCCCAAAATTAAATGACTAGGTTACAGTGAAGTTTATGCTTTTTAGACGATGTCTAAGATCTTCACAGGAAAAAGCTCCAAATGCTAATGCTTTGAATATGGGTTATTTCCTCCAGAGGATAATCCTAGAATATGTGATATATATATACAAGTCAGAAAACTCCCCAGGCCCTGACCCTAATTTTCTAATTTCATGCCAGCACAGTAGCCAATCAACAAACATAAACACCAAGGACTGTATCACAATCACAAGCTGCTTTTGGATTCTCCAGACCATAGCTCAAAACTGAGAAGAATCTGTCCATCTACCATATTTAATAAATTCAACCACCATAGTAAGTTTCATTGTGTGTAGCTAGTTACACTTTATTATGTTGACATGTTAAATTTACAATGCCAAGGTGAAGGCTGAATTATTTGTAGCTTTGTTCCATGCTAGAGATATTAAAACTGAATATTCATTTCTCTCTCGACACAACAATGCTTAGCTAATAGAGTGATGGAAGAGATTCCCACTTTTCTGAGATGATTTTCAGTTATGAGAATGAAAATCACTAAAACATCCATCTGTGATTAAGGATGCCAAGCACTTGATCTTGGTGGCATAAGGTGCCAACAGAAAAAGCTAGGCAACACCATAAAAGTTAGGTGGGGGGATTTCAGCAATACCAAGGTGCCCACAGCTGCTTCTTGAGGGGTACTTGTGGTTGAAATGACATGTGTAAGATATATGGACTGCAGACCACACACAAGCTAGAAGCAACACATGACAACCCATACATGGACATTATTTTTAAGTTGATGGTTGCCATGCCAATGCAAACATTACCTTACCACCCACTTCACCATTGATAAATTTCAGTAAGTAACCGAGATGAAAGAATGCACTTAAAGTGCTCTTTTCCTTAAAGTTAAAAGTACTACTGTCATTCTGTTGATACTTTCAGAAATTCTTAAGTAACAGCTTGAATTCAGCTTTCAAGACATAGGTTCCGCCTACTCAACCCAAGAGCAATCCTTAGCAGTGGAAGCGTAAGGAGAAGGACAGGATGAACTGTGTCTCCCTCTGGGCAATTGGTGGTGCTATAAGGTCAGTTGTGAGCAGCAGGGAGGAACTCCTTGCTCCTCCTCCTGTCCTTTGACTGTCCTGCTGTTTGCAGGCCATCCCTCCCTTCCTCAAAAATAGTACTTATTGGGCTTCCGTGGTGGCGCAGTGGTTGAGAGTCCGCCTGCCGATGCAGGGGACACGGGTTCGTGCCCCGGTCCGGGAAGATCCCACATGCCGCGGAGCGGCTGGGCCCGTGAGCCATGGCCGCTGAGCCTGCGCATCAGGAGCCTGTGCTCTGCAACGGGAGAGGCCACAACAGTGAGGGGCCCGCGTACCGCAATAAAAAAAAAAAATAGTACTTATTGCCTGTTATCCTATGCTGGTCCAGGATGAGTTTTCACCAAGTAGCAACACAATGAGAAAAATAAGTACAACTCCACTTCAGGGAAGTCTCACTCCATTTGTTTAATTTGAAGAATTCTCCCACATTCTATGATTATATCTTTCTTATTTTGTTAATATTTAAATGTGTTTTTCTTTATGAAACACTGATTATAGCAGATGGGGAGTTTTGTTTATGTTTTTACTTGACAAAATAAAAACTTGGTTGCCTTATGGTGACCTCCATTTTTACAAAATTGATTAGAAAAATTGGAAAGTCTGGGAGCTACTCTTCTAGAAAACAACATATAACTTTAATTTCACCACATCATTAAGACCGCTAGAGAGCAAGGTGAAAAATGACTAAGTGCCTTCCGCCTTTTCCTCCCTACAGACCTCTTCCTTGTTTGCAAGGGCCTCTATGTCACTCTGAAGGCACATCCTCAGGGTATTGAAGAAAAGATGTTCCCGGAGCAGTCCAGCAGGGAGGACTCAGGGGACAAAGTCTCCAGGAGTTCCCATGAGCCAAGAAAAGTTAAGTCTATGGTATGACTTGCTGCTAATGACTAAAGCTCATGTATTGCCTGTTTATTTTAAAGGCGTCTAATTTCTACAGGCCTACCTCAGAGATATTGTGGGCTTGGTTCTAGACCACCGTAATAAAGCAAATATCGCAATAAAGTCAGTCATACCAATTTCTGTTTGCACTATACTGCAATCTATTAAGTATGCAATAGCATTATGTCTAAAAAACAATGTACATACCTTATTTTAAAAATATTACTAAAATATGCTAACCATCATCTGACAACTCAGCGTTGCCATAAACCTTAATTTTTGTAAAAAACAAAAACAAACAAACAAAACAACCCCCCAAAATTATCTGTGAATTGCAATAAAGGAAAGCACAGTAAAAACGTGGTATGTCTGTATTTTAGTCTAGGCCATTTTATTAATGTATTAATGCACCCCAAATTTTTTTACTTCTCAGCTAGTATGTTCCATCCTCTGTCCAAAGTGCTAAGGACATAAAAGTTAAGCCCTTAAACTGCACAGTGTCCCCACAAGGAGAAAGTTATACAAACAAATAATTACATTGTGATTGTCTGTAATACAATCACAGAAGGGTAGGAGCAATTAGGTGTCACTGAGTAAGCTGAAGAAGCTTTTATAGGGTGGAGTTGGGGGTTTGATGTGGGTCTTAAAACTGAGAAGGATTTTTATTTCAACTCTATCTTCAAGAGACAGTTTCAGACTGAAGAAATAGAATTTACAACTGGAGAATAAATTGAAGATGTGGTGGGACAAGAAGACAGGATCAGAACATGAAGAAGGTCATAGCCTGTCTAAAGAATCTACCTACTATCCTATATGTGAAGGCGAGCTACTGAAGGATGGTGACATGACTACTGGAATTGAGAAAGATCTTCCCTGCTCTCAGCTGGAGCACAGGGGAAAGATGCTGGGTGCTGGTAGACCAGTTAGGTGCCTAGATGTTGGTAGACCTAGTCCAGGTGAGAGATAATAAGTATCTGAATTAGGAGAGTAACGGTGGTTGGCAGCGGTGGCTGGATAGCCAGCATATGTAATACAGTAAGAACTGGATATTGAGTAAAATCCAAACTCACGATCTATCCATGCTAAATTTCATCATAGGCAGTGCATGTTAACACTAACGTATTTCACACCATCCTGTCAGTCGATAGCTGCACACTCTCTAAACCACCTGTTTTTTCCTGCAGCCACAGAAGAGAGGGCAGGCGCTTAAGCAGGTAAAGCTATATCTACACTTGAAATATGCAACAGAGTCCCATCAAACTTAACAGCACAAGAACTTATGTTGTAGTGTTTTGCCAGGAGAAAGAACTGAAGCATAGGCTGTGAAGCACACTAACTTCTGATTCATTCCCTGAGTCCAGGGGAAGACAAGTGATAAAGGGGAGTTACGAGAGCTCTTCAACATTATGGGGTGTTTTTTTTTTGGGTTGTTGCTGTTGTTTTGTTTTGTTTCTTTCATCCAAGCCTTCTGAATTGAGAACAGATCCACAGTTTGCATTACAAATAGACACAGTGCCTCTCTGAGGCTATACCAAGCCTAACAGTCAAATGTTCTATAACAACTTTAGAAATCTTAGAGAGGTAATTAAAGGGAAGACCACAATGATGATGTTAGTTATGTATCTGAAGTATGCGATTATTTTTTAGATTTGAATTTATTTTATAAATTTTTAACCTGATAGTAAGAGATAGCCATATATGCTACAGAAAATTTAAAAGACTTAAAAAAAAAAAGTTTCCAGGGAAAACGCAAAAGCCCTTGTTATTCTATCACCAATATCCCACCAATACTGGTGTATTTTACTCCCAGAATTTTATTTTCTTGTATAAAGACATTTGAAATCATGCCATGGATATGTGATTATTAATGCTCTTTTTTTCCACATAAAGCATTTCTTCAGGTAAGTAAATATTCCTGAATTTAAAAAATTTTAACAGCTGCACAATATTCCATCACTTGGACATACCAAATTATTGTGATGAATCCCCTCATGTTGGATTTTTATGTTGTTTCCAGTTTTTTACTAATATAAATAAATACCACAGTGACAGTCCTTATTTATAAATCACTTTACAAAACTATAATAATTTAACTGTGAAAGCTTTAACATTAAAGCAACGAAAGGAATAAAACAGTAAAGGATCAACTGACTTAACTATGTAAACTCAAACACTCTGCACATTAAAAACTCCCTGTAAAACCAAATAGCAACAAACTGGGAGAAATGCTGAGTTTCTTATGAAACTTTTAAGTAGGTCTCAGGACAAACCCACTCAAATTGGTAATTGTAAAGTTGGTTATTTGGAGGGTCAAGATGGTTTTTGCCACTGCAATGTTTACTGATTGGCCAATTACTAATACTCCAAGTCCCCTTGTTTATCCTCGAGCTAGAAAGAACCTTAAAAAGATAATCTAATCTGTTGAGAGGCTTTTAGGGCTGTCTGCTCTAAACCATCTCAGACAGATGGAATCTACATTGTTTTTAAAGGTCTCTAGATAAGAAGATTCCATAACCTCTCTTGATAACCATTCCAGGCTTTAAGAATCTTATTGTCAGGAAATTCTTTCTTTTACCTAACTTAAATCCCCTATGCTTTAGTTTAAATCTATTGCCTTCCACTCCCCTCTCTTCATTTAGAGGGGAATGGAAACCGTCTGATCACCCCTGTTTAAAGAGTAACTCATCATATAAACACCACTAGTAGAGGATTATTATATTTTTTTCTTAGCTTTCTCTTCTCTCCACCACGTTAACCCTGGTGCCTTCAACTTTGAAGACTATAGGTCCTAACAGATTTACAAATCAATGAATCATCCTCACTGCACTCTTTTTAAAGTCTCCAAATTTTACAAGTTTTACACAGCTCAAATCATTCATGAAGATAAAAGGCACTAAAAATAGATATCAGTGAAGGTTTTAGAGGCAGAGATCATTTTTCTAAAAGCCACTGCTTTCACCGAGAAGGAGTTTTAGGAGAGCTCAGACTTCCTGGTAGACAAAGATATTGGGGGACGCTCAAAATAAACAAGAGGATGGCTATGTGGAACCAAAGGTTCTATCTTTACAGCTTCTCAGACCAAGTGTGATGGTTTGGCTTCCATGCCCTTAGGGATCTGTGACAGCAACTAAAAGCTAGACCCAGTTATTGCTGGTTGATTGCAGTACAGCATCAACCAGTTATTAGCGGGAAACCACATGGCCCTAGGGCCACCGCAAATGCCCCCAGGTGCACAGACAAAACTTCAAAGGCTGTGGAATCCAGATGGTTAGTGACTCAGTGTTAGATCTCCTGGTTGCCTCTGTCCATTGAGGATCAGTCACAGTTAAAAAAAAAAAGAAAATCTGTGAATACAGCATTGAAGAGAAACAGATTTGAGTGTCATCCGTATGCTGACAGGCAACACGATAAGATAAAGCAATAACCTGAAAGTTAAGAGAGCTGTGTTCTGGCATTAGCTCTGTCCCTGGGTCATGATGTGACATTTCTATTCCTCTGAGTTCCCACGTATAAAATGCAACAAATTACAGAATCTTTTAAACTCTTCAGAAAAGGACACTTCATAAATATAAGCTACTGTAATAACCACTGATAGAACAAAACATTCAGTTGTCATCATATATAAGTAGGGAATTCTTCACCTCTGCCTATTTAAGCACTGCACAGCAAATTTGAGTTGAGTCAACACCTGATGACTAGCCTATGGGGATTATTCGGGAAAAATTTAAAATTCTAATTCCTCCAACTCAAAAATATGAGCTGTTTCTCCTTTCCATCACTATATGGGTGCTTGTGGAATTTAAAACTAAATTCAATGTTTCCTAAGTCGAATAGGAGGAAAGAAAAATAAGAATTTAAAGGAATTCCACAGAGTTCCAGCCAAATAAAGATAGATAGATCGATAGACAGACAGACAGAGACAGATGCATAGATAATCCCTTGCTTTACTTGCATGTCTGATCTTGTCACTGACTTCCTCCCACTGAGTACAGACCACAGGACCTGACCACTCTGTGTGCTCATTTTCCTTCTACCTCTTTCCAAAACGACTGGAAAAATCCTATTTCCAAACACTACTGAATTAGCACCCTGTGATTCACATATGTGGTAGTATAGCCAAGCGTCACTTTTCTTCAACAGAGTTTATTAATTTATTCACCCAAAGCCCATCTTAAATACTTCAGTGTGAATAATAAGAAGAAAATAATAAATGGCATGAATAACAACACATGGTGCTTGGAATGCCTTTCCTTTTAGAAAGATACATGTTCTTTGTTGTCTCTAAGATGCCTGGGCACAAAGATTAAGTCCCCAAAGAAGATAAATTTAATGAAAGCAAACTATCATTACGTTTTTTCTAAATGACATTAGGTTTGTTTGTTTTTTTCCTTCTTTGTATATCAAAAAAAATTTTTTGAGGAGTCATAACCCTGATGTGACACTTGGAGGGCAGCAAGAAGGGAAAGAAAGTGGGGACATTATCTACAAAATGGTTTGATGCTATGTGGCCGAAAAGAATGTCTCAACTTGCTAGGCCAGAGCAGACGTCCTAAGAGAGGTCTTGGGTGAAAAAGATTTAAAAACGACCAATAAAGTGAGCAGTGTTCCATGCTTCTTGAGAAATGAGTACATGTGAGTAGGTCTTATAATTAAACTAATCGTAGGCTTCTGTCAGTGTAGCCACGGGCACTTGACATTCTTACCTAGCAGATAAGTGTCTTCGTTCCCAGAGCTCATGTTAAGTGTTGAGGGAATTCATGGCCCCTCTTGAGGCATCCATACACTTCATTTTAAGCATACTCCAGTTGACAATAAAAATCACACGCTGCCTTGTAATACGATATTCAAGAGTTGCAAACAAAATGAGGCTTTGCAATTTTGAGAGGGCTAATGCCTTGAGCTGCCTCCACACAAATAAAAGATGGAGAGGATTAAAGTCTGGGAGATTACCAGCCCAGGCCAAGCTTGTTTGACAGACTGGAACCTGAGAATTTGACTGCAACAAAATGCAAAACAAATGCTGTTTGTCACCTGTAACAAGGAGGACTCAGATGTAATTTCTAGGCTTGAATAATATGGGATAGAGAAAACAGTACACTGGGGATGCCAGGTCTCTTATTTACATCATGACTAACAAAAAAGAGATGTGAGAGGAAGAGATCCTGAAAATGAATGGTTTTTGAGGAAGCTCATGCAGGAAACTGCTAACTTATGGGGCTTTAGAATTGTGAAGCTTGGTCTGAAGTTTAGTTTACTTAGCTTTGAATGACTATGGGCATCTTAACTCCTGAAATAAAATCAATGGGCAAATGTAAAATACTCTTCCTTGTTCTGCTTTTCTGGCATCGTTGATGTACTTGAAGATCTCTAAGAATTCCATATTTCTCCTCCATTTTAGAACTGGCAGATGCATTTGACTCCGAGAAAGGGTGTCTACACTGTGCTTACAAGATGGGCTGGGAGATAGGAGGAAAACCGGCTCCAGAAAAGAGACACATTTTGCTTCTCGGTCTTTCTGTGTGTTTTTCCAAGGCTGAAATCTAATTTCTGTGCACTTCTACCCCTCTGCTTTGCTTTCTTACTTGCAAAGAGGTACTGAGAATTTACTGTGTGTAAGGCTTTATATGTCTTACCTCAGTTAACTACTCATTTTACGTTGGTAGATCCTGGTACTTAAAGGGATCAGTCTTGGGGAAAAAACCCATGAAATTAGTTGGTAAGGCCCCTCTCCTCTCCAGTGCTCACCCTCCTACTGCCTGGCCTTCCCATCAAGGCACCCCACTGTGATGGCTCTTCTGGGGCAGGTCTGTGTTCTGGAAGTTCTGTGATGCCCTGACTTCTGTTAAATCTTTCCTGGTCCCTGAGGTCTCAGCTGGGCTTGAGCTAATCTCAGCCTAAAGGAGAGTTACATTGTTAACTATTGCCAACAGCTCCTTGTACTGAACTGGCAGAGAACACAGCACTTAAACAGCAGTTTTCAGCACCTACTGCAGCGGAGACGGCCCTTAGGGAATTTGAAGTCCCACAGCTTTGGCAAGGGTTAGAGACTCTCCCAGTGTCAGTCCTTGGTGGAAGCCTACCTACTTCACCCACATGTATCTACAAGGAAGGTTGTTCTAGACCTTTCTACTGCTGTCACGTATGTGGTCCTGCAATGCTTGGGAACCATAGCATTTCCTGAGAGAAGAGCTCCATCATCAGGAATCCAGTGCAGAGACACAGTGGAAGGGCAGAGGTCATGAGGGCTGGGTTCTAATTTCCGTGCTCTGTAACCTTAGGCAGGCCATTTATTCCCCTCTATTCTCCATCCTCCCAGTGTCAAAATACAATAATACTTCATTCTTGAATTTATGTCACAAAAACTAGCTAGTGTGAGCTAATGAAGGTGACCACTTTGACAAGTTAAAAGTACGTAAGTGTCAGCTACTGACACGATTAAAATTACAGACGCTGGTTGTGTCTAAACTGACTACCTAAGAGATTATAAATCTCCAAATTCAGATGGTATAGAAAATTAACAAAAAGGGAGCTGGGGTTTTTCCATTTATGACCCAGGCTTGTCAAGATGTTCTCTGAGGAACAGAACACACATTCTGTGCCCTGCTTACTTCATTATTGTCTGAATTACAGCAGCATGACTGATTGAGATGAGACATATAATGTTATTTAACTATAAATTTGTTGCAGAACCTACTGAACACGAAGTCAAAGTAAGTTATGACTGAACAACAGAAATAAATAGCTATAAGTACAATGGCCATGTGAAAATCAAAATAAAGCAGGCTATTATTTTGTTCTGACATTAATTGTATAATAATACCTATATTTAATGCTGTGACTCAATTTTGTGTGTCAAGTCAGAAAAACAATTGATATAAAGTATCTGAATCAGCAGTGACTACTTCTCATTGTCACTAGCTTCTTCTAGCAAGAACCTTTGGAAATAAATTTTGATGCTGCACAAATGCCCAGGGCCATAAGTTACTCAATGGTTGCCAATAGCAAATGGGTTTAAATGGATTCAGAGAAAGGTTTAGCTGTTTGAACCTAAAAAAAAAATATTACTCTAAAGATCACAACTTTTTGTCCCTCCAACTCCAAGATACTAAAGTACCAACAGATGGGTACTAATTAAAGATAGAGGAAGACTGGCTTGAGGCCTGGGGAGGAAGCAGAGGTAAGACAGGGGTGAGGAGGATGAACTAGGGTGGAGGCAACTAAAAGGCACTAGAAAGAATGTTTCTCTGGTTTGCTGGCCAGAGACGACCTTAAAGGGGAGAGTGAAAAGTAACCAGATAAAACAAAACCCTATTCTATATGGCCACGATGTATGACATGGAAAGAAGCAAAATGGGACAACAGGTTATCTCCTGAACTTGAGAAAAGCCTTGTCTTCCTAGAAGAACCCACCCACATGGATGAAATTAGCTATTTGAAGATATTATCTTAAGGGCACCATGAGACCCAGGGTGTAGAAATCTAATCAAGGTGTGTGTGCAGCTGGAAGGTAGGAAGTTGGCTGAGGCTTAATCAATGGTGTTGATAAACCTGAGGATGAATGTGTAAGCATCTGAAGTGTATGCAAGGGTGGGAGCAGAGAGGGAAGTGGGCGAGGAAGACTCTGTCAGCATGTCCTCAGCACCGTCCAGAGGAGAGGGTGATTGGAGTAGCTCTAAGCTTTCTGCCCTGCTTGGCAGGTAAGCATATCTCCACTACGGGATATTATATTTTATAGTATGCATATGTCCCTGGCTATATGGTGTGATGATATTAGATCTCCCATCTACCACATACTCTGGTTCCATGAGCTCCTGACTCTGAAATGCTTCCCAAATACACTCTCCATCAGAGAAGAATGTGCAGGTATTCAAAAAAACCCAAGTACCTGGGTCTGCTTGACAATTATATATCTCACTGTAAATTAAGAAATTGTTTTTGCAATCTGTTTTTTTTTTTTTTGCGATACGCAGGCCTCTCACTGTTGTGGCCTCTCCTGTTGCGGAGCACAGGCTCCGGACACACAGGCCCAGCGGCCATGGCTCACGGGCCCAGCTGCTCCGCGGCATGTGGGATCTTCCCGGACCGGGGCATGAACCTGTGTCCCCTGCATTGGCAGGCAGACTCCCAACCACTGCGCCACCAGGGAAGCCCTCTGTTTTTTTTTTTTTTAATAAATTAATTTTATTTATTTATTTTTGGTTGCATTGGGTCTTCATTGCTCCGCATGGGCTTTCTCTACTTGCAGCAAAGGGAGTTACTCTTCATTGTGGTGCGTGGGCTTCTCATTGCAGTGGCTTCTCTTGTTGTGAAGCACAGGCTCTAGGTGTGCAGGCTTCAGTAGTTGTGGCACAGGGGCTCAGTAGTTGTGGCTCGTGGGCTCAGTAGTTGTGGTGCATGGGCTTAGTTCCTCCACGGCATGTGGGATCTTCCCAGACCAGGACTTGAACCTATGTCCCCTGCATTGGCAGGCGGATTCTTAACCACTGCACCACCAGGGAAGCCCAGCAATCTGTTGAATGCATTAGTTTCTTCCAAGATTTGTTTCCCTCTCTATACCAGTTGTCCAAGTTATGTCCAATTAAGGAAATATGGACAAAATCAACTTTCTCAATCAACAAAACTGAGGAGGTGATCCTGGGTTGGGGCAGTGAAGAAAGAAGCAAAGATGAGAAGAAAGGATCGAGGCAGGTATACAACACATATTAGAAGGGCACAGTTATCACATATACTGGCACACACACACAAAAAGACACCATTGAAACTGAAGAGAATAATAAGACTGCAACAGATCCATGTATATAGAAGAACTTAGTAAATAACAACACAAACTGAGCGCTTTCACTGTGCCTGGGACATCTCATTTCTTCCTCACTGAGACTCTGTTCCATAGTTGCCTATGTCACAAAGCCGGTGGGTGACAGAGCTGGGATTCAGACCCGGACATTTGGGCCCCAGAGACCATGCTCCTGACCACTGCACTGCATGCCCTCCCAGGACACTGCAATCCTCAGAGAAATGAATATGCTATTTATTGTCTGGTGCCGGGAAAATTTCCTCACTATGTTAAGAAAAAATAAAGCTGGATTTCTACATCCCTATATTATACTATAAACCAAAGTGGAATGCAAATGCATTAAAGACATACACTTAAAAGAGAAGTCCATCAACCAAACAGAAGAAAATGCAGGAAGCTTTGTGACCTAGGGAGTGGAGAAAGATTTCTTAAGGCCCTAAGAGCCCAAACTGTAACCAACTCTAATGAAAATAATATGGTGGATTGAACCACTATAAAATTAAGGATTTCTTTTTTATGATGTATGCTACTGACAAATTCAATAAAAAATTATGAATTGATAAGAAAAAAGAAAATCCAAAAGAATAAAAAAGAAATCCAATGAAAAATGAACAAAGGATATAAACAAAGAAATTACAGAATGAGAAGCCCTAAGAGTTAAGAAGCATATAAAACAATGCCCAGGGCATCCCTGGTGGCGCAGTGATTAAGAATCTGTCTGCCAATGCAGGGGACACGGGTTTGAGCCCTGGTCCAGGAAGATCCCACATGTCACAGAGCAACTAAGCCAGTGCGCCACAACTACTGAGCCTGTGCTCTAGAGCCCGCGAGCTACAACTACTGAAGCCCATGTGCCTAGAGCCCGTGCTTCACAAGAGAAACCACCACAATTAGAAGCCCATGCACCGCAACAAAGAGTAGCCCCCACTCGCTGCAACTAGAGAAAGCCTGCACGCAGCAACAAAGACCCAACACAGCCAAAAATAAATAAAAATAAAAATATTTATTAAAAAACCCCCAAAACAATACCCAAACTCAAGAGAGAAAGCCACATTAAAACAGTGAAATATAACTTGATATGCATCAGAATGACAAAAATTAGAAAGGTGGATAATACCAAATATAGGTGAACACCTTGAGACATGAAAATATGTATCCATATTGTGATTTGGGGTTGCAACATGGCAGCATTTAGTAAAGAAAGGATGCATTTATTTTGGGACTCTCATGTTTCTAAGCCAGAGAAATTTCCTCAGATCCTTTAGGGAGTATGTATGAGGAAGTTTCTTAATTTCTTTGTGTGGCAAAAGGGGGTTGGAAGTAGCAGGGGATATATTGTAGAAGTAAAATATAGTATGCACATACTATAACATAATTAAAGGAACAGATTGATATAGCATTATGTGGAACAGACATTAAAAACAATGTTGAGTGGAAAAAAGGAAAGAATGATATTCAGAGCAAAATATTATTCCTGTGAATTAAAAATATCTACACAAAACAACTTTAATTATTTATGAATATATACCATACACTTCACAGTGAGCATACGTGGAGGAAAAGGGAAAAGAAGCATGGATTAGGGGTAAAAGAAGGGGAGAGAAGCTCAACAAGGAAGAGATATGTGTAGATAAATGATGATAGAGCTACATACTAAGGATTACTGTTTACTCAACTCTTTGCACTCCGTCGAAAAAGAAACCAAAACCAAACTCACTTGTTATGATTCTAATGGAAATACATTACAGACAGCCTAGGCAGCTAAAGGAAATGCATAATATTTCACTTCTATATGTCATATCTTGTCAGGGAGGGAAGATATAGTAGTGTTTTGAGAAATACAAGTTATCTTCAAAAGTTGTGCTCTCCTAAAACCAGAACAACAGATGAATTATTAATTTGCTGACAATTTAATCTTTCAGAAATTGGAGGGGTTAATGACAGCAGCTATTACTCTGGACCAATAAAGCAAAGTTAAAGTGATGGAAAACTTGAAAGAAAGTGCTCCTTCGTTTTCATAAGAGCCAGGGAAAGAGATGTTGGGCAGAGTCATGCCCAAACATTCAAACTTTCTAATCACCAGATTCCCAGGAGCCACGTCCAGAGTTTCTGATTCCACAGGCCTAGGGAGGACCCAGACCATACTTCTCAAGATTTTGGGCACACACATTTCTGAAAGATCAGAGGAAAGAATGATATAGTCCCATGACCAGAGTCTATGAAAAAAGATGGCTTAATGGAGAAGTGAGGCATTCAACAATAAAGTGTTGACAATAGAATAGAAAATTACATAGATGAGTAAAAATGCAGTGGAGGAGCTGGGCATGTAAAGAGTGGCGTGTAGCTGATGACACAGGGATGCTACAAAAGAGGAGGAAAAAAAGCACAATTGAAAACCAATACAAATAGGATCAGGTAAGAATCCTGTCAGGAGGGGTTAAATCTGAGAATGAGCTCAAGCTGGAGAAAAATGCAGAGGATAGTAAAAGGAATTGTTAACGTATGTTTAGAGTGAATGCAAGGAATGAGTCACATCCCCCTTGGGGCATATATTATAGTATTAGCAGATGATAGTAAGAGAGAACAAGAAACTGTTAGCATTCGGTTTGCTCCCACCTTCCCTATCAGGGCGAATGATCTTCAAACTAAGCCACAGAACAACAGATCAGGAGGAACTGAAGCCTGAGACAGGTGATAAAACTAAAGAAGAGCATCTAGTTGCTTTATATGTGTTCGTGTCTGTGGGCCTAAATGAATCTTATCCAAGTTCAGGGAAGGAACTCACAGATGTGACTGCAGAACTTCTGTGGTGATCTTGGAGCAAGCCTGGAAAATGTTGGGGTGCAGGAGAACAGGCCCAGGCAAACAGCCTAGCTTTTAAAAGGGGGGTACGGTGGGGGGATACACATTTTGAAGACAGCAGAATAATGAATTTCAAGTTGTTGGATAAATAATCAAGGAGATGGTTTGTAGAAGCACAAGAGAAAAATAAAGAGAATGGGGTAACTGTTAGCAACTAATAAAGGCTCACTAATAACAGCTTATGCCAGACTCACCTCGTTCCCATCTCTGAAAGATTCATCATATGAGGTGAGGGATGTTGGAATCTCTCTTTGTCAAAAATTCACCATATGGGGGCTTCCCTGGTGGCGCAGTGGTTGAGAGTCCGCCTGCCAATGCAGGGGACACGGGTTCGTGCCCCGTTTCGGGAAGATCCCACATGCCGCGGAGCGGCTGGGCCCGTGAACCATGGCCGCTGAGCCTGCGCGTCCAGAGCCTGTGCTCCGCAACGGGAGAGGCCACAGCAGTGAGAGGCCCGCATACCACACACACACACACACAAAAAAATTCACCATATGATTCTGTGGTTCACCCAGGTGTGGGAAAGTTGCTGAATAGCATTAGGGTCCCGCCAAAGCCAAGGATCCAACTACAGTGTGATTTTTTTCAATGACATGGCTGCATCTATGGCTTCTTGTTTTATCTCTGTCTCCTGCTTTAACATTGCTTAGGACTTTCTAACATCCTTGACAAAGGAAGACTGCTAAGCCCTTCAGTCTTTTTCTTTATCTTTACTCTCACAGTTACTGCAGACATAATATTTTCCCTTCTCTGTCTGATTTGAGAGCAGTCTGCATAATTACAACCTATAATTTGTTTTTGCATAAAACTCTGAAACGTTCTTTCATTTCCCCAGCTAAAACCTTCCTTTAAAACTTCAGGATCTCTCATTTCACATAACAATTTCTACTCTCTGTAAGTATATTTCTTTTAATTTAAAAAAAAATATCTTCATTGGAGTATAATTGCTTTACAATGGGTATATTTCTGTCTTGTTCTCTGGCATTATGGGCTGTGCTAAAATCATCCTCCAATTTCACTCACACAAGAAAGTTCCTCCACCTTTTAGTAAACACGCATCGGCCCTTTTTCTGCCCTAACTCATATCCTTTGAGTTCTTAATGCCTACAATCCAGAAAGTAATTCAGCTTCTCTTCCAAACTGAATCCAACCCAGGAAGTTTTCATGGAGCACATTCTGTTCACAGTATCCAATCCAAAGTGTGTAAGACACATTTTGTCCTCAAATGCTTCAACATCATCAAAGAAGTTCAAACACACACACCTGAAACTCCTAGGGAGCTATCAAGACTAATCATGATTAAGTAGTATAATATGTCCTTCCCTCCCCCTCCCCCATGCCTAACATTTAGCATACTTTTCTTTGTTTTGTTAATGAATGAGCGAACTGATAAACATATGTTGGTCCAAATTCAGCACTATAGGAGGTGGAAGAGAAAAGATCACAGTGGACCAGAGGTGGGAAGCAGCCATATGATAATTACTCAAAAAAAAAAAAAATGTAGTATTTATCATTTGAGTCTAGAGAAAGAAAAACTTCTTTCCCAGAAGTTTCTTGTGTTTATTGTTAGAGGACTGATATCCTTTTATGTGTACACTCAGCAGAGCTTCTCAATGAAGGCTAATATCTAAATCAATATTAGATATAATCCCAACAAACACTTTCCCTATTATTGTCTTAATAGACACTGTAAGACAGATTAAACACAAAGATGTACAAAGCAGTTTTTCAATTTTCTTCTTCAAGTTTTTTTTTTCAAACCATCCCAAGAGAGATCTGAGAAGTAATATAAAGTTTGATAAAAACAATCCATTATCAAGAGACAGCAGGAGGGCTTCCCTGGTGGCGCAGTGGTTGAGAGTCCGCCTGCCGATGCAGGGGACACGGGTTCGTGCCCCGGTCCGGGAAGATCCCACATGCCACGGAGCGGCTGGGCCCGTGAGCCATGGCCGCTGAGCCTGCGCGTCCGGAGCCTGTGCTCCGCAACGGGAGAGGCCGCAACAGTGAGAGGTCTGCGTACCACAAGGAAAAAAAAAAAAAAAAAAAGAGACAGCAGGAGGGACAGGAGGAGAAGGAACTTTGAGGCATCTGGCAAGAAGGGGCAGCTATGCAAGCTCAAGGACTCTTCCTGGTTTTATACCGCCTCTTCAAAGTTTCTGGGTAAGGATGCAAGTTATTTAGAAGAGAAATGACATCTTCACCCACAACAAGCTCTCAGGATTGTTCAGTCACAATCACCTTCCCAATATGAAGAGTGATCACTTAATGTACAGAAATTCAAGATAAAGGATTTAATTGATCATTTCAAAAATCCTAATTCTTGACACTTTATCGTTTGTTGATCATTATGAAACTGATCATAAAGAAAAGATTTAACAGAATCATTTTAGGCTTATCATTTTTGCTTACTTTTCATGTCTGCTACTACCTTTGCAATCATCTCTATTTTTTTTTAATAGAAAGTACGCATCATGGTACAAAGATTTCTCTATCCTGAAGAATTAATCACCTGCGAAGGAGGAAAGAAATCCCACATAATTGTTAAAAAATGGCAAAGTCCCAGTCTCTCAACCAGAACTGGCTACATCACTTGTGGGGTTCCATGTACAATGAAAATGTGGAGCCTGTTGTTCAAAAGTTATGAAGACCTTCCAGAGGGGAACAGCATGTATTAATCTAAGTGCAGAGCCCTTTTATTTGTGAGGTCCTGTGCAGCTGCTCTTAAGGTGTAATGAATGTGAAGATCTCAGCCAATAGGAAGAATGAGACACACCAAGCTGAGAATTACCTTCCCAAGAAAAAACTAAGACTTATTTTATTTTATATCAAAGATGTCTTCCCACATTTGAATCCTGATCACACAAATCTATCACTTCTTAGCCATGTGCTTATTCTCTGTACTTTTTTTTTTTTCCAATTTAAAAGTTCTCACCTTACTTATCCTCACTCTATCCCAGGAGAAAAACATTCTATAACAGTCTGTAGCTTACCTTTCCATATTCACAGTCAACCCAATCCTACATAAGCTTCATTTCTAGAGTGTTCTGAAAAGGTCCCTTCTCAGTTCTAATATTTTTTGGATGGTAAATTCTCTGTAATCGCTGGGATAAACTCTCCTTGGAAATATCTGTTCCTTCTCACAGCACCAGAAGACAGCCACGTGAAAGAAAGAGCCCTCATCAGAAAATAAGGATTTGAGTCCTAAACTCTGGGCAAATCACTAGCTTCTCTGAATCTCTGCTTCCTTATTTATTCAAGAAAAATACGATCTTCCTTATTGACCTCACTGAGATAACACGAGAAGCAAGTGAGAGAGTGTTTATTAAAATGCTTTGTAACGTCTAAAGTACTTTGCACACATAAGATGTTATTTTGGTGATTTTCATTATGTGTTTGTTTCTGTAACGCCAGTAAACTCCAGGCAGCCACCAATTTGCAGTGAAAAGAACATTGAGCTATAAATCATTGCACTTGGCTTTAATTCCAGTGGCTAGTGATGTGCTGCTGGAGGAAGGATAAATGGACTCCACCCCTCCAGGCCCCAGTCCTCTCATCCATGAAACAAAAGGCATCCATCACATCACCAAGATTGTTAACGATTCTAAAGTAATTGTACTTCAACAGACTTTTTTTGCCAAAACATTTATTGTATCCCAAGGACCTAGAGTTCTTGGGATACAAAGAGGCCATTCCTTCAAGGAGTGTACTGGATACCCACCATTTACTAGATGCCATGGTCCAAAAACTGGGCTTCATGTTGGTGAACAAAAGATGAGTTAGATCTGCTGCATACACACAAGGAGTTCAAGAGGGGTTAGCCATGTAAATAGCAAATTACAATATTCTGTGATAATGTGTTCTTTAGAGGCTTACTCATATACCATAAGAGCAGAAAAGAAGGGCACCTTGACCAGTGCAGGACTGGAGATGTGTTCAAGGAAGGCTTTCTGGATGTGGACAGAGCCCACTGGGATTGCATGAGGGATACTGCTCAGGCCGAACGCAAGGCGAAAGGCGCCCCCATGGAGTTGGGCAGCTTGGCTGTGTGTGGAGAGAGGGTTTCCCTGAAACTTGCACCACCTGGTATTTCCAATCCCAGGTTTATATGTTAACATCTACTGAATGAAGATTTGAAAACACAGAACTGCGTAGGCACACTGTGTCCACCTGATGTGAATGGCCAGAGGAGAGGTCAATGCTGGGGTTGCTGCTCTCCAGCCAACAGAGCCGTGTGGCTGACAGGGTCTTGGTGCTCCAGCTGGGTGTCAGGTCTGAGCCTCTGAGGTGGGAGAGCCGAGTTCAGGACAGTGGTCCACCAGAGACCTCCTGGCCCCTCATAATATCAATCGGTGAGAGGTCTCCCAGAGATCGCCATTTCAACGCTAAGACCCAGCTCAACTCAACGACCAGCAAGCTCCAGTGCTGGACACCCCATGCCCAACAACTAGCAAGACAGGAACACAATCCCACCCATTAGCAGAGAGGATGCCTAAAATCATACAAAGTTCACAGACACCCCAAAACACACCACTGGACACGGTCCTGCCCACTAGAAAGACAAGATCCAATGTCATCCACAAGAACACAGGCAACAGTCCCCTCCACCAGGAAGCCTAAACAATCCACTGAACCAACCTTACCCACTGGAGGCAGACACCAAAAACAACAGGAACTATGAACCTGCAGCTAGTGAAAAGGAGACCCCAAATGCAGTAAGTTAAGCAAAATTAGATGACAGAGAAATACACAGCAGATGAAGGAGCAAGGTAAAAACCCACCAGACCAAACAAATGAAGAGGAACTAGGTAGTCTACCTGAAAAAGAATTCAGGGTAATGATAGTAAAGATGATCCAAAATCTTGGAAATAGAATGGAGAAAATACAAGAAACGTTTCACAAGGACCTAGAAGAACTAAAGAGCAAACAAACAATGATGAACAACACAATAAATGAAATTAAAAATTCTCTAGAAGGAATCAAAAGCAGAATAACTGAGGCAGAAGAACAGATAGGTGACCTGGAAGATAAAATAGTGGAAATAACTATTGCAGAGCAGAATAAAGAAAAAAGAATTAAAATAATTGAAGACAGTCTCAGAGACCTCTGGGACAACATTAAACACACCAACATTCGAATTATAGGGGTCCCAGAAGAAGAGAAACAGAAAGGAACTGAGAAAATATTTGAAGAGGTTATAGTTGAAAACTTCCCTAATATGGGAAACGAAATAGTTAATCAAGTCCAGGAAGCACAGAGAGTCCCATACAGGATAAATCCAAGGACAAACATGCCAAGACACATATTAATCAAACTATCAAAAATTAAATACAAAGAAAAATTATTAAAAGCAGCAAGGGAAAAGCAACAAATAACATACGAGGGAATCCCCATAAGGTTAACAGCTGATCTTTCAGCAGCTCTGCATGCCAGAAGGGTGTGGCAGGACATATTTAAAGTGATGTAAGGGAAAAACCCACAATCAAGATTACTCTACCCAGCATGGATCTCATTCAGATTTGACAGAGAAATTAAAACCTTTACAGACAAGCAAAAGTTAAGAGAATTCAGCACCACCAAACCAGCTTTACAACAAATGCTAAAGGAACTTCTCTAGGCAGGAAACACAAGAGAAGGAAAAGACCTACAAAAACAAACCCAAAACAAATAAGAAAATGATAAAAGGAACATACATATCAATAATTACTTTAAATGTAAATGGATTAAATCTTCCCACCAAAAGACACATACTGGCTGAATGGATACAAAAACGAGACCCGGACATATGCTGTCTACAAGAGACCCACTTCAGACCTAGGGACACATACAGACTGAAAGTGAGGGGATGGAAAAAGATATTCCATGCAAATGGAAACCAAAAGAAAGCTGGAGTAGCAATTCTCAAAGCAGGCAAAATAGACTTTAAAATGAAGACTATTATAAGAGACAAAGAAGGACACTACATAATGATCAACAGATAAATCCAAGAAGAAAATATAACAACTGTAAATATTTATGCAGCCAACATATGAGCACCTCAATACATAAGGCAAATGGTAACAGCCATAAAAGTGGAAATCGACAGTAACACAAAAATAGTATGGGACTTTAACACCCCACTTTCACCAATGGACACATCATCCAAAATGAAAATAAATAAGGAAACACAAGCTTTAATTGGTACATTAAACAAGATGGGTTTTTTGATATTTATAGGACATTCCATCCAAAAACAACACAATACACTTTCTTCTCAAGTGCTCATGGAACATTCTCCAGGATAGATCGTATCTTGGGTCAGAAATCAAGCCTTGGTAGATTTAAGAAAACTGAAATCGTATCAAGTATCTTTTCTGACCACAGTACTATGAGACTAGATATCAATTACAGGAAAAAATTTGCAAAAAATACAAACACATGGACACTAAACAATACACTACTAAATAACAAAGAGATCACTGAAGAAATCAAAGAGGAAATCAAAAAATACCTAGAAACAAATGAAAATGCAAACACGATGACCCAAAACCTACGTGATGAGCAAAAGCAGTTCTAAGAGGGAAGTTTATAGCAATACATTCCTACCTCAAGAAACAAGAAACATATCAAATAAACAACTTAACCTTACACCTAAAGTAATTAGTGAAAGAAGAACAAAAAAACCCAAATTTAGCAGAAGGAAAGAAATCATAAAGATCAGCAGGAAATAAATGAAAAAGAAATGAAGGAAACGATAGCAAAGATCAATAAAACTAAAAGCTGGTTCTTTGAGAAGATAAACAAAATTGATAAACCATTAGCCAGACTCATCAAGAAAAAAAGGGAAGAGACTCAAATCAACAGAATTAGAAATGAAAAGGGAGAAGTAAAAACTGACACTGAATAAAAACAAAGGATCATGAGAGATTACTGCAAGCAAATCTATGCCAATAAAATGGACAACCTGGAAGAAATGGATAAATTCTTAGAAAAGTACAACCTTCTGAGACTGAACCTGGAAGAAACAGAAAATATAAACAGACCAATCATAAGCACTGAAATTGAAACTGTGATTAAAAATCTTCCAACAAACAAAAGCCCAGGACAAGATGGTTTCAGAGGTGATTTCTATCAATCATTTACAGAACAGATAACACCTATCCTTCTCAAACTCTTCCAAAATATAGCAGAGGAAGGAACACTTCCAAACTCATTCTAGGAGCCCACCATCACCTGGATACCAAAACCAAACAAAGATACTACAAAAAAAGAAAACTACAGGCCAATATCACTGATGGACATAGATGCAAAAATACTCAACAAAATACTAGCAAAGAGAATTCAACAGCACATTAAAAGGATCATACACCACGATCGAGTGGGGTTTATCTCAGGAATGCAAGTATTCTTCAATATATGCAAATCAATCAATGTGATATAGCATATTAACAAATTGAAGGAGAAAAACCATATGATCATTTCAATAGATGCAGAAAAAGCTTTCAACAGAATTCAACACCCATGTATGATAATAACTCTCCAGAAAGTAAGCATAGAGGGAATGTACCTCAACATAATAAAGGCCATATACGACAAACGCACAGCCAATATCATTCTCACTGGTGAAAAACTGAAAGCATTTCCTCTAAGATCAGGAAAAATACAACGTTGCCCACTCTCACCACTATTATTCAATATAGTTTTGGAAGTTTTAGCCACAGCAATCAGAGAATAAAAAGAAATAAAAGGAATCCAAATTGGAAAGGAAGAAGTAAAACTGTCACTGTTTGCAGACGACTTGATACTATACATAGAGAATCCTAAAGATGCTACCAGAAAACTACTAGAGCTAATCAATGAATTTGGTAGAGTAGCAAGATACAAAATTAATGCACAGAAATCTCTCACACTCCTATACACTAATGATGGAAAATCTGAAAGAGAAATTAAGGAACACTCTCATTTACCATTGTAGCAAAAAGAATAAAATACCTACGTATAAACCTACCTAGGGAGACAAAAGACCTGTATGCAGAAAACTATAAGACACTGATGAAAGAAATTAAAGATGATACAAACAGATAGAGAGATATACCATGTTCTTGGATTGGAAGAATCACCATTGTGAAAATGACTATACTACCCAAAGCAATCTACAGATTCAATGCAATCCCTATCAAACTACCAATGGCATTTTTCACAGAACTAGAACCAAAATTGCACAATCTGTATGAAAACACAGAAGACCCCAAGTAGCCAAAGCAATCTTGAGAAAGAAAAACGGAGCTGGAGGAATCAGGCTCCCTGACTTCAGACTATACTACAAAGCTACCATAATCAAGACAGCATAGTACTGGCAAAAAAAACAGAAATATAGATCAATGAACAGGAGAGAAAGCCCAGAGATAAACCCATGCACATATGGTCACCTTATCTTTGATAAAGGAAGCAAGAATATACAATGGAGAAAAGACAGCCTCTTCAATAAGTGGTGCTGGGAAAACTGGACAGCTACATGTAAAAGAATGAAATTAGAACACTCCCTAACACCATACACAAAAATAAACTCAAAATGAATTTGAGACCTAAATGTAAGGCCAGAGAAGAGGAAAACATAGGCAGAACACTCTATGACATAAATCACAGCAAGATCCTTTTTGACTCACCTCCTAGAGAAATGGAAATAAAAACAAAAATATACAAATGGGACCTAATGAAACTTCAAAGCTTTTCCACAGCAAAGGAAATCATAAGCAAGATGAAAAGACAAACCTCAGAATGGGAGAAAATATTTGCAAACAAAGCATCTGACAAAGGATTAATCTCCAAAGTATACAAGCAGCTCATGCAGCTCAATATCAAAAAAAAAAAAACAAAAAACGACCTAATCCAAAAATGGGCAGAAGACCTAAATAGACATTTCTCCAAAGAAGACATACAGATGGCCAACAAATACATGAAAGGATGCTCAATATCACTAATCATTAGAGAAAGGCAAATCAAAACTACAATGAGGTATCTATCACCTCACACCGGTCAGAACGGCCATTATCAAAAAAATCTACAAACAATAAGTGCTGGAGAGGGTGGTGGAGAAAAGGGAAACCTCTTGCACTGTTGGTGGGCATGTAAATTGATAAAGCCACTATGGAGAATGGTATGGAGGTTCCTTAAAAAACTAAAAATAGAACTACCATATGACCCAGCAATCCCACTACTGGGCATATAGCCTGAGAAAACCATAATTCAAAAAAAGTCACGTACCCCAATGTTCATTGCAGCACTATTTACAATAGCCAGGACATGGAATCAACCTAAGTGTCCATCGACAGATGAATGGATAAAGAAGATGTGGCACATATATACAATGAAATATTACTCAGTCATAAAAAGATACGAAATTGAGTTATTTGTAGTGAGGTAGATGGACCTAGAGTCTGTCATACAGAGTGAAGTAAGTCAGAGAAAAACAAATACCGTATGCTAACACATATATATGGAATCAAAAAAATAAATGGTTCTGAAAAACCTATGGGCAGGACAGGAATAAAGACACAGATGTAGAGAATGGACTTGAGGACACGTGGAGGGGGAAGGGTAAGCTGGGACGAACTGAGAGAGTAGCACTGACATATATACACTACTAAATGTAAAATAGCTAGCTAGTGGGAAGCAGCCGCACGGTACAGGGAGATCAGCTCGGTGCTTTGTGACCACCTAGAGGGGTGGGATAGGGAGGGTGGGAGGGAGACACAAGAGGGAGGGCATATGGGGATATATATACACACACGTACAGCTGATTCACTTTGTTATGCAGCAGAAACTATCACACCATTGTAAAGCAATTATACTCCAATATAGATGTTTAAAAAAAAGGGAGGCTTTCTGTATAAACTGTAGCAAATGTTGCTCTTGTCAGGAGCACAGTTGTAATTCTTATATTCCTTCTGGTCCTGATAATTTCTTTCACTTACAGTTAATTGTGGAGCACATTGCTCCCAAAAGGGTGGGACAGGCTGGACACAGTAATGGTTTTAGGGAATCTGTAGGATGAGAAGATTCTCATCTAGACAAAGCTTTATTAGACTGTATGTGGTAAACGTACCGCTTTGGAGGTAGGTAGATTCTGTTGTGATTCCTGCCTCAATATGTTTTGGGGAGATTTTTAAAGGATAGAAAGAGGAAAAACTGATTTTTTTTTTCTCTGTATGATGTAGCCACAGGTTTGGGGGGGCGTGGTTTACTCTTTTCTACCAAAATAGAGCACTTCTGAATGATATGATAAAATGCAGACTGGTTTTCATGAGAGCAATGAAACTAGATGAATCAGCAGACACAAGCAACAAGTCAGGAGTGTGACAAAGGGATGCTCATGGCTGCAAAATTATGAGCACACTTAGGTGATGAAGAATGAGGGAGTAAGTGAAACCCGAGGTTATGGTAGTCTGGTGCTCCTTGTATATCTCTACTGTCTCTTATCAAAGAACTTTAAGCGTTACTGGGTGCCACACCAGACACCAAATGCTGCCTGTGCATCTGATCCAGAATGGTTACTCTTATGTCCTTGTTTTTCTTGTGCAATATTTAAGTAAAGGTGATACAGAGTAAATCAAAGCAAATATTCAGTTTTCCTATAGGTATTAGCTAACCTAATAAAATCATACCTAAATAAAAATGACTTCATTCTGTGAGCAGCATAGATCTAACTTAAAACTGTGAAGTTAATTATCTGAAAATAGAGTCCTTCAGAGTCACCAGCTACCATATGAAACCCATTTACAAGACTCCCTATAATCCAGGACATGAGAGACCACAAAAATCTGAAATAACTATCCAGCCAGCAAAGATAATCCATAACTGTACAGCACAAAGAAAAGCTCCACTATGTTTCTTTTTTTCCTCCCTCACACATGGTTTAAATATTTACTCCTACATGTTCACTAGATGTAAGATTCTGTTATCATTATGAGGGGAACCTATCATATGCTGACCCTACAAAGAGTACAAAGCTCAATTACAAACACTGTCTTTATAGACATACAAAATCCAAGGCTCTTATGGATGTCTGTGTAATGAGAGCAAACTGTGTAGAATTTAGCATCCGTAAGCCTATTTATCTAAGAATTCCCCACATCTAACTTAGTCTTATAAAAGAGCTTAGTACTCCATAAAGAAATGGTCTTCTTTTAAACAGTTGGCTTTAGTTGTGTTTCCTCGGTACCTCACATACATCCTGGGAAGCAGGTAGTTTGACAGGAAGACACTGGGATGATATACGTACAAACAGATCCAGCAGAAGCTGTCATACACCTCTTTCAGGTAAGTCTCTGCAAATCAATGTTTTCTCTCATTTTTGCCCTACATTTCACTTATTTTAATAACCTTGAGACAGACTAGCAACCAAACGTACTCCTAGAGCTACATTTAGCAATTCTAGACTTAAAGCCATATAAAGAAGCAGAAAATAACACTGGAAATGGAATAATTGCCTCCAATTTCCAAGGCAGGCACTTCTATCTTGGAAGTCCTGATAGGCAACAGAACTGTGGAGATCTCTGCTTGTGGAATCTTCTCTTTTGGTTGGCTGGATCCTCATTTCTTAAAACCTACTAAGTTTCTGCTGAAGCTCTGCCCTCCTTTCTCACTCCCATCCAAACTGTATAGTCTGTCACTAACTCAGCACTAGGCACAGTTGACAAAAACATCCCCCTGCCCAGCACATAGCCTAAGGGCATCCTTTCACAGTTCAAAATCCACCACTCCTCGCAAAGGAGATGAGGCTACATAGCTCAAGATTGATGGATGAGGTTAAAACGAAGACTGTGGCCAACCAGGATTAAGAGATTAATCACCGATACAATTCCTCCAAGGAAAGATCTCATCAAAAACACTGGTTTCAAAAATATATTTTATTTCACATCGTAAATGGAGGGTGAGGGCACAAAGTGAGGAAAGAGAGGATAACGGCTTAATAACCATTTTCCCAGCACCAACTGCCTCCGTTTCCAACTCAACTCTGTATTTCATCCCACAAAATAATACTTACTGTTTGAAAAATAACAAATAGAAGAATTTCACTTAGTTTGAAGAGAAAACCAGGAAGACAAACCAAGAATATAGATTTAAAAAGCTGCTCTTGGCATTGATTCAATGTGTAATTAATAAAATTTAATAAAAGTACTAATTGCCAACAAGGTGTAAATAGTTTTTTAATAAATAGTTCAATAAATAGTTTTTTAATAAAACATGAAAGTCATTAACTGTATAAATAATAAAAAAAGAGAAAGGCCAAGAATATACTTTTGTAACTGCTAGAGACAAATCATTACAGAAATTAAGCAAAAATGAACAGCACAGATACTTTAAGAGATTTTGATGCTTAGAAATGTTAAGCATATTGTGGGAAATTATAAATAAGTATTTTGGTGACAATTCAGAGACCCTTTTCCTTTTAATGCCATTAGGGTTACGTAAAAGTAAAAAATGATTTAGAGAAGAGAAAACGCCACTTGTAACTTTGCCTTAGGCTATTAAGGTACCATAACAAAACACGATTAAAAGGTATAAAAATACAATAAAGGAAAAGAAACAAAGATAAAATAATATTTTGGGAAGTGCTCATAAAAGTGGTAGTGGAGGGGAACCTGACGCCAAAATAGCGGCACTTTGGGCAGGGGGAGAGTCAGGTTTTGAACAAGATTACACTCTCTCATAAAGCCAATATTATTTCAGTGTAATCAAGTGCATCACTAATGTGCAAAATCTAACTTTATAAGATGCAGCAAAGCGGAGGAGAAAGTTGCGTTTGAATGATTACTCTGAAAGTCTAATCAAAGACATTCTCCCATGTTATCAAACACAGATGTGCAAACTAAGGAGGCTAGAGATGGTTTCTTATTGCAAAAGATTGGCAATAAGATTGAGTACCTTGAAGTGAATTCATCTCGTCATCACACGAAATCCTACATATACCTGGGAGGCTCTTCAAAGTCGACACACAGAATAATGTTCAACACATGTTTGCCTATGATGTGCTTTTAACCTAACGCACATCTTCATAAGCCAATCCAGAAACCCAGGGTTTTCTGATAAACAGCGGCATACAAAGACTACTTATCTAACTCAAGAAACATTCAAGGGTTGGGACAGAGTTGAAGGGGAGCCAGCTGAACTACCACAAAACGTGGCTGCGTGGTGTGGCCTTGGGCATGTCTTGGTGCCTGTTTACTGTGTGTTTACACTCTGGGTAAAAGAACTCTAACAGGTCTCCATCAAATGACATAATCAAATAAAATACCATGGAACACAATCTCACATTTCCCTCCTTCTCCCTTTTCTAACAAAAAGAAAGAGTTATATATTTCTCTCGTTTTGGCTACAATACTTCTTTTGTAACATTTTATTATATGATTGGGAAGATGTCAGGTAGAAAGTGCTACCTACTCACTAATTAAACCTCGGTGTTCATTTCGAAGTTTAATTATATCTTCAATTCTTATCTCTGTAAAATGCTAATGGAAGAAATTCTTAAATACAAATGAATAATTGATACCTGCATACTTCTTTTTTAGAGTTGTTTCAGAAATCCTGTTTACAGTGATGGTTGTGTGATGTGGGGAGCTACATTTCTCTTCACTATTCACCTGCTTTGGGGGAAACATGGCAACAAGAAACAACAAATTGGCTGCTATTTACTCTCTGACCTTGGCAGGCCTCTCACATGCCAGCAGAATTTGAAGAGGCAGGCTAGGTAAGGACCAGGGAAGACTACAGAGGAAATGACCGTGTTTGGTGTTTGCTTCTTCCTTTTCCTGGGTTCTACCTTGAAGATTTAGTTGTAGCACCTATGACACCCCAAAAAGCCATTGGAACTGTGAAAAAAGAGCAAAGCTAAAGAGATGACCAATTCCTCTCTTATTTTCTGCAGATTCTTTCCAGATATCTTTCTCAAGTTTTCTGCCCCAAAGTGCAGGCATCATTATTAACAAAGGACAGGAGAGGCCAGTTGTTCAGGAAATAGCTATCATTTGGTAAATGGCATAATAAACACATTATGATCTTTGATGCAGTGGTTAATGAGCCGGTATATATACAATATCAATGCTAAAATTATTCTCTATCTTTGTGTGTATTTTTTTCTTATTTTACCTGAATATCCCTTTTCATTTTGTTTGTATTTCCCAGAATTCAAGTCACTTTGTAACACCACCTAAGAATTTTTATTATTATTACTATCCTTTGCTTGCACTATATGTTCTCTATATGTTCTACTATAAAATGAAAATCTCCCTTATCTAACTGCTTTTGTTTCAGTTAAATGATGATATTCAAAGGCAAGATTCAGTGTTAAAAGAACTAAAGGGCATGCACATCTCCCAAAACTAGGGTTGATTCTGGATGATTAAAATTCCCAATCAACTTTCTCTCCATGATTTTCAGAGTGCTGGGAGCTAACCATTTTCAAAGAGGCAAATGCAATCATTTTATGTAATGAATGGGAAACACATTTTAGGTAACCCTGGCCCATGTCTGATTCCTTGGTCACCTACCTGTTATGTTTTTTCATTTTCAGGTAGGGTCAATGTTTGGTGAGTCTCTTTCCTATCCAACTCTGTGCTATTTCTTGCCCATCCCAGTCTTACTCCTTTACCTAAATACTTGGGAGTTTCCTTAGATATTGGGAACTTCAGTTCCCTTTGACAATATTACTTTGGTACAGAAGAGTGGAATTTTTATGTGTTGGTGAAATGTTGAAAATAAGAGAACAAGAATGGCAAAACCATCTTCAGTAGTTGTTTAGCAGTAAGGGGAATGTTCTACACACAGAGATAAAGACGTGCTGCTTGTGTCTTCCTTCAAGAAAGAACTTGTCATTCAGCAGCACAGAGTGCAAAAAACAGCCTCTAGCTATTCTTGTTTTTAGGGTCCCCCTCAGCTTTGGACTCAAGGACACATTCTTTCCAAGGTAGCCACCAGTCAATATAGGGTTCTAGGGCTCGGCTATTTTTGCCCAGCGTGGAACTCCTCTAATGGGCAATTTTTGCTCTGGAGCTCAAGTTGGGTTGGCCAAGCCTTTGTCAGATTTGTGCAGTGGTCAAGGCTCTCCCTACCCAGTCCTGCTCCCTCCCTTTAAAAATTTTTCCCCTCAATTAACCTCTTAGCTACTGCTTACTGGATTACTCTGATCACCATTATCATCACCATCTCTGGAGAGCTTCCTTTGCTTAGACACAATTCCCCAATCCTTCCTAAACCACCAGGCAATGGGCTTGGTATCAAATATTATTTTATATAAGAAGAGAGAGACCAATAATATTAGTATGTTTGCCAGCATATCAAATGAAATGGAAAACTTGCAGTTTGCTCCTCAGAAAATTTGACAAGAGTATCTCTTGACAAGAGATACAAGAGTACCTCTCATTGATATTACTACTTTAATGCTATTTGTACAAAGAGCTCTAAATAAAAGACCTTTAGGATTTTTCCCAGATTCACTGTCCCTCTTCTATTATGGCTTTTTATTTTAGATTATTTGGAACTTTACATCCAAGAGTAACAAACAGTGTAAATTTTACATCTTGGGTGTTCCTATACAGATTGACTTTAATCATGTTTACTTAACAATAAATTATAGATTATATTTAATTCAGGCTACTTTAAGTAACAGGTTAATTAGTTCAAAGTTTAAAAAAAAATCACACCATTTTCAATGGCTCAAGGATAATCTTGGGTTGGCATTTCCTAATATTCTGTAGAGATCAGCCATAGAGTCTATATAATTTCATGTTTAAACCAGTGATTTGAATAAAAAAAAATCATTATAAAGTGTGATAATTACAATTCAAAGAGAGGTACCCAGCACCTTTGACAGCAGTAGAAAATTAAAACCTGCTTTGACCAATTTGGAAAAGTGTTTTTGCATAAGAAAAATAAAAGTGAATGGAAATAAATGGAGGGCAATGCACTTAAGGAGGAAAACGCAAGCACATAAATATAAGATGGAAATGTATTTGCTATGTTCAACCACGGGAGAAACATACACAGGAGTCACAGAAGGCCACCCACTGAGCAGAAGCCATCAGGATAATGGTGCTATTTAAAAAGGAAGCAGGACACCAGAATGCATGAACTGCAGTAAAGTGGGTGAGAGCTGTGAAGTAATCAACAGATAGTCATTCCTCATTGATCAGGCCCTCACTGTGTGGAGAGAGAAAATGTGAAGAAGATCAAGAGTGTGTGGGTATGATCAGAGAAATGAAAAATCAGGTCTTTGGAGACAGCAATCTGGAGAAGAAATAGCTGCAGGGTGACAAAGTTTATAAGACTTCTTATAAACAGGTCACCATAAGACGGATGGTCTCTGCTCAGACCTAACAAAAGCTTGCACTATATTATTGTGGATTTTAAGCAGAAAACGTGCATGCCTTGGAAGCCAGGAAGATAACCTAGTACAGTAAGCTAGGAAACCCAAAGCCCTCTTGGAATCTCTTTCATTGTCCCACTTTTGATGGAGGTACGAGCTCAAAATGATGTCCCCCGATTTTCTTAACTCTGCAACAAGTAAAATGACCACATAATCACAATGCAAAATAACACCTGTTTCCATCTCCGGGCTTTTGTAAATAGAGCTGCAATGAACATTTTGGTACATGACTCTTTTTGAATTATGGTTTTCTCAGGGTATATGCCCAGTAGTGGGATTGCTGGGTCATATGGTAGTTCTATTTTTAGTTTTTTAAGGAACCTCCATACTGTTCTCCATAGTGGCTGTACCAATTCACATTCCCACCAGCAGTGCAAGAGTGCTCACTTTTCTCCACACCCTCTCCAGCATTTATTGTTTCTAGATTTTTTGATGATGGCCATTCTGACTGGTGTGAGATGATATCTCATTGTAGTTTTGATTTGCATTTCTCTAATGAGTAAAGATGTTGAGCATCCTTTCATGTGTTTGTTGGCAGTCTGTATATCTTCTGTGGAGAAATGTCTATTTAGGTCTTCTGCCCATTTTTGGATTGGGTTGTTTGTTTTTTTGTTATTGAGCTGCATGAGCTGCTTATAAATTTTGGAGATTAATCCTTTGTCAGTTGCTTCATTTGCAAATATTTTCTCCCATTCTGAGGGTTGTCTTTTGGTCTTGTTTATGGTTTCCTTTGCTGTGCAAAAGCTTTGAAGTTTCATTAGGTCCCAGCTCTATTTACAATAGCCTGGAGATGGAAACAACCTAAGTGTCCATCATTGGATGAATGGATAAAGAAGATGTGGCACATATATACAATGGAATATTACTCAGCCATAAAGAGAAACGAAATTGAGTTATTTGTAGTGAGGTGGATAGACCTAGAGTCTGTCTTACAGAGTGAAGTAAGTCAGAAAGAGAAAGACAAATACCATATGCTAACACATATATATGGAATTTAAGAAAAAAAAATGTCATGAAGAACCTAGGGGTAAGACAGGAATAAAGACACAGACCTACTAGAGAATGGACTTGAGGATATGGGGAGGGGGAAGGGTAAGCTGTGACAAAGCGAGAGAGAGGCATGGACATATATACACTACCAAACGTAAGGTAGATAGCTAGTGGGAAGCAGCCGCATAGCACAGGGAGATCAGCTCGGTGCTTTGTGACCACCTAGAGGGGTGGGATAGGGAGGGTGGGAGGGAGGGAGACGCAAGAGGGAAGAGATATGGGAACATATGTATATGGATAACTGATTCACTTTGTTATAAAGCAGAAACTAACACACCATTGTAAAGCAATTATACTCCAATAAAGATGTAAAAAAAAAAAAAAACACCTGACACTTAGCCTCAGCTGCAGGGAGACAATGGGGCAGGGGTAGAGACTGCGGCAGGTAGGAGTATGTGTGCTTCAGCTAAATAGGGGAAGCCATCCTGTCAGGTGGAACATGGCTCCAAGGGGGCCGAGTGGTTTAATTTTCTAGGAGAAGCCAGGAATCTGCATGTATGTTATTAATATAAGAAACATTTTTTATTTTGAAAAAGAATTATTTCATCAAAATAATATATGCACATAATCCACAATTTTAAAAGTTAAAGTGTACTAAAAGCAGTATCTATCCCACCCACTCTGAGGACTGCTCCTGAGGCAACCATGCTGAAATATTTTAGCTGATACCCACACTTCTAGAAAATGAGCTTATAATGTTATTTCTTGATTAAGAAACTTTAGTCATGATTTGGTATCCTTTTATGATGGGAGATAAAGAGTTAACTACCTCTGTTCCTTACTCTCTTATATGCTCCCATACTCCTCATACAGCTATGCTCAATTTAATGCTTATATTATCATAACCTTGTAAACAACACTCAGTGTTAAGCCAAGTGCTATACTAATGACCATTTTTTCTTTCTTGTTCATTTCTTCCCCCGGAATTAATAGTTGCTTCTTTTAAAAATTTGCGTTCTTTTTGTATGTTGTCCCTCATTCTTTCTGGTCACCCCAACTCTGCCACTGTATCCCAAATTTGACAGTTCCACTGTTTTCCCTGGAGTTTCCCCCCTGGAGCCTCCCTCTCACTGTTTCCCTCATCGTGCTGTCTCCCCAGGATAGTTGCTGCTGAGCCCGGTTACTCAGCTATCAGGCTTCCCTTCCCTGCACTTCCAAGGTTGCCCTTTGTTCTCTTCTGGGTGGACCCTTGCTTCCTGAACCTGATATCTTCCTCCTTCTTGATTTATACTCCTTTATCTGATGAAGTACATCCTCTAGTCAGTCCTGAGAATGAATGCACAGCAGAAAAACTGCTTGATTCCTCATCTCTGATAACGCTTTTACCCTTACATTTGATTGATATTTGACCAAATAAAGCATCCTATGCTGAAAATCACTTTCACAGAATTTTGAAGGCATCTCACTCTTGGCTTATCGTCTCTAGTATTGCTGTTATGAAGTCCAACACTGTTTTAATTCCTGATCCTTCTTAGGAAACCTGTTTTTTTTTTTCCCTCTAGAAATTTTAGGAATCTTTTATTCTTCATGTTCTGAAATTGTATGACAATATGCCTTAATTGTGCTACACATTCTCTTTTACTCTTTCTTTTTCTCTCTTTTTGAAATTCCTAATTCATCGCAGGTGGGGCATCTCGGCATGATCTTCTAATAACCTTCACTTTACTACTGTTCATGTTTTGTCCTTTTGTTCTACTCTCTAGAAGAACTTCTCAACTTTATTTTCCAATCCTATTAAATTTTCTTAATAATTTATGATTATTCTTCTATTATTGCAACTAGTTTTGCCTCAAAGATAAAATTTCTCTTCTTTCTGAAATATAATTATTTGATGATGTCTTTGACCTTATGCATTGTCTCTTTTTCCTCTTAATTTATGTATCTATTTTTTATTTCAGTCTCTTTCCTGTGAGGGCCTTCCTCAAATACCTGGTGATCCACGGTTGTTCTTTAATACGTGAATGTATCACGGAAAGGTCAAGTAGACTTTCTATGGACACGGGTGGATCTTGCTGATCCATTAGCCTAACTGGGTGGCAAGTTAGGTTTGTTGTTACATCATTTCCCACTATCAGCATCTGTAGCTCCTTTCTCTATGACTGTTTGGTTTCTCCAGAAGAATGTTCTGGAGAGAATGTGCTGTAGCTACAGATCTCAGATTGTCATGATTTCTTTGTTTCAGTCACACTCCACTTTCTCTTGTGCATAGTTTCTCTGAACCTGGATACTTTCTAGTTCAAATTCTCCAGGCTCCTGAGGATGTGCAGACACTTGCAATTGGGTGTGTGTCTTACTTCACACAGAAACATTCAACCAAACCATGTGTTTTCACTCTAAGCTGATGCTGCCCCTTGTTCGTAGGAATACCTTTAAGGCCTAAGGTTTTGAAAAATATATTTTTAAAAATTTCCTTTTGAATATGACAGTCAAACAATCATTATGTGCTATAAAAGGGGAGAAAGAGTTAACAGATAAAATTCCCAGTTACCCAACTTTGGGATGACAAATTTTGTGATCTATTTCCTGAGTTTACAATATTTTACTGTTGTTCTTTGGCATTCTCCTCCCCACCACAGCCACACGATGTTACATATAGTCCAAGTAGCTTAGATGCGTGCAAAATACCCTAAAATTTTCAAATAAATACCCAAACGCTACTAGGAGAGACCATAATGGCAACACTGCAGAAATAGAACTGGTGGCTCCCAGGATGTGCCACTGAGTGGGGACAGAAATGCTCATCTGTCAGCTGAGGTATTGAAGACTACATTCAGCGTTTCTCAGAAGCTCCCATGGAGCAAGTCTGGAGTCAGACATATAAAATCAAGGACCACCTGGAACAGGGGAGTTCTCTGTTGACAATCATGCCAAGGAGGAGATGTCCTGAGCTGATAGGCTGTGAGTTGCCCCCAGCCTGTACAGAACTAGGAGGCAGCCCAGAAACCATTTCACTGATCCACTGTCATTCTCCCTCCAGTGTCACGCCTGCTTGCCTCCCTCCTCTCTTCACTGTGTCACTGGGAGGTCCTCATTTAATATGTTCCTGTGTGTCTCATTTACATGCCCCGATTTCTATTTCTTCTGACAGTTCCACAGCTTCTGGTCTCTGTGGGCTCCTCAGTGTTACAACAGAAAACAAAAACCAGCGAACACATTTCCCACCTCCAAAGCTCTGATTTCTCTCCATCTCCCATGTTAAAAGGCACGTTAGGCCCAGTGGCAACACCATTAAAAGATCAAATGCCGTGTATCCGCTGAAAGCACTAATTCCTTAAGAGATCTTTCCCTAACTCCCTACCACTTTTCCGCTGCCCCCCCCAAAAAAACAGCCTCCTTGCTGTTGGTGAAACTGTTCTCCATTCAAAAGAGAAGAGAAGAAAAGAAAGTACATGGTTGGCAACTTCAGTTTTCTTTCTCTTCCGTGTATGTAGCATATTAAAACATCCTGTGTTAGATGGGGCCCGAGCAGGTGTGAGGAGGAGGGTCAGGCCCAGGGGTGGGCGTGGAGGGGGGCTGCTTAGGGAGAGAAAGAGAAGATACGAGGTCGGTCAGGAAGGCAGGGTGCAGAGGGACAGAAAAGAAAACAGACGTCAGCAGGCTGAGACGCAAGCGTGCTGTTCGCCACAGCTGCGAGCCGGGCCAAGGTGGCTGGACTGCGCTCTTCTAAGGAATGTGTCAGATGCTTTGTAGTTACTTCTTAATTTTACAGGTGGTCGGAGAAAGTGCTTATGTTACTTGCCTAAAGTTACCACTGAAGGCTGATTAATACAAGATGTCCTGACATGGGACCGATGTGTAAGGCAGAAGAAACAATGTGAGGAGTACAAGTGTCCCTGTAGGATCCAAAGTTCAAGTGTCTGAAGCAACGATAGCCAACCATGTCTGAAGGCAAATTGGTTAAAATAAATCATGTCAGAGCCATGAAAGGGAAGAATCTAAACAGCTCTCTAACTCCACTCTAAGGCTGGCTTTCTAAGAGTCACACCATATTTATCCCCTTCATGCTGAGAGTGCATGTTACCGGCTATCAGCAGAGAGCTGGGGAAGGAGCCAGAGATAAGGCTGCGCATGAAGTTGATTCACGAAGGGCAATTAGGAGATATTTGATGGGAACGCTTTCGTGGAGTGGGCGGTGGACAGAACGGGAGCTTTACCCATTTGGTCGTTTGGCACTGCTTTCAGTAGAAACTGGAGTACTATGGAGAACTGAAGTGACTTCAGTATACTGGGGATATTTATTATAAATAGACTGGAGACACCAAAGATTTAGCACTGAGGAAAAGGCGGACAAAATGAATTTGGAGAGTTTCTCTCCTAATGAAAAGCCATATTAAAAAAAAAGAGAGAGATTTAGTCGCTCTGTGTTGCCAAATTGGTAAAAGCTTTTGAGGACAAAGTAATAATATAGACATCGCCTGGGTAACAGACAAAAGAGATTCCAGAAAAGATTGTGAAAAGCAATTTTCTGTTAAATGAATCCTGTTTTCCCACTGACTTACATTATAAAATCAAAGATGCATGGTGATGAGGAAAAAATGTTGGCATCTGGATGGAATAAGACTTAAAGGGTATAGAGTAACTCACGTAAAAGAATGTATTTCAGGTAAAATGTTTATGTCAAAAATAGTTCTAATATTAAATATTCAAGTATTACTTATAGTACCATGCTATAATCATGACAAATCACAAAATAAGACACTGACAATATGATCCAGCAATCCCACTACTGGGCTTATACCCAGAGAAAACCATAATTCAAAAAGACACATGCACCCCAATGCTCACTGCAGCACTATTTACAATAACCAGGACATGGAAGCAACGTAAATGTCCATTGACAGAGGAATGGATAAAGAAGATGGATAAAGAAGATGTGGTACATATATGCAATGGAATATTACTCAGCCATAAAAAGGAATGAAATTGGGTCATTTGTAGAGACATGGATGGACCTAGAGACTGTCATACAGAGTGAAGTCAGTCAGAAAGAGAAAAAAAAATATTGTATATTAACGCATATAGGTGGAATCTGAAAAAATTGGTACAGATGATCTTTTTATTTTTTTGAATTTTATTTATTTTTTTATACAGCAGGTTATTAGTCATCAATTTTATACACATCAGTGTATATATGTCAATCCCAATCGCCCAATTCATCACATCACCACCCACAGCCCCTGCCGCTTTCCCCCCTTGGTGTCCATATGCTTGTTCTCTACATGTGTCTCAATTTCTGCCCTGCAAACCGGTTCATCTGTACCATTTTTCTAGGTCCCACATACATGCATTAATATACAATATTTGTTTTTCTCTTTCTGACTTACTTCACTCTGTATGACAGTCTCTAGATCCATCCACGTCTCAACAAATGACCCAATTTCGTTTCTATTTATGGCTGAGTAATATTCCATTGTATATACATACCACATCTTCTTTATCCATTCGTCTCTTGATGGGCATTTAGGTTGCTTCCATGACGTGGCTATTGTAAATAGTGTTGCAATGAACATCGGGGTGCATGTGTCTTTTTGAATTATGGTTTTCTCTGGGTATATGCCCAGTAGTGGGATTGCTGGATCATATGGTAATTCTATTTTTAGTTTTTTAAGGAACCTCCATACTGTTCTCCATAGTGGCTGTATCAGTTTACATTCCCACCAACAGTGCAACAGAGTTCCCTTTTCTCCACACCCTCTCTAGCATTTGTTGTTTGTAGATTTTCTGATGATGCCCATTCTAACTGGTGTGAGGTGATACCTCACTGTAGTTTTGATTTGCATTTCTCTAATAATTAGTGATGTTGAGCAGCTTTTCATGTGCTTCTTGGCCATCTGTATGTCTTCTTTGGAGAAATGTCTATTTACGTTTTCTGCCCATTTTTGGATTGGGTTGTTTGTTTTTTAAATATTGAGCTGCATGAGCTGTTTATATATTTTGGAGATTAATCCTTTGTCTGTTGATTCATTTGCAAATATTTTCTCCCATTCTGAAGGTTGTCTTTTCATCTTGTTTATGGTTTCTTTTGCTGTGCAAAAGCTTTTGTTTCATTAGGTCCCATTTGTTTATTTTTGTTTTTATTTCCAGTACTCTAGGAGATGTATCAAAAAAGATCTTGCTGTGATTTATGTCTCACATAAAGGAGTGTTCTTCCTATGTTTTCCACTAAGAGTTTTATAGTGTCTGGTCTTAATTTAGGTCTCTAATCCATTTTGAGTTTATTTTTGTGTATGGCGTTAGGGAGTGTTCTAATTTCATTCTTTCACATGTAGCTGTCCAGTTTTCCCAGCACCACTTATTGAAGAGACTGTCTTTTCTCCATTGTATATCCTTGCCTCATTTGTCATAGATTAGTTGACCACAGGTATGTGCGTTTATCTCTGGGCTTTCTATCTTGTTCCATTGATCGATGCTTCTGTTTTTGTGCCAGTACCATATTGTCTTGATTACTATAGCATTGTAATATAGTCTGAAGTCAGGGAGTCTGATGCTTCCAGCTCCGTTTTTTTCCCTCAAGACTGCTTTGGCTATTCGGGGTCTTTTGTGTCTCCATACAAATTTTAAGATTTTTTGTTCTAGTTCAGTAAAAAATGCCACTGGTAATTTGATACGGATTGCATTAAATCTGTAGATTGCTTTGGGTAGTACAGTCATTTTCACAATATTGATTCTTCCAATCCAAGAACATGGTATATCTCTGTATCTGTTTTTATCATCTTTAATTTCTTTCATCAGTGTCTTATAGTTTTCTGCATACAGGTCTTTTGTCTCCCTAGGTAGGTTTATTCCTAGGTATCTTATTCATTTTGTTGCAATGATAAATGGGAGTGTTTCCTTAATTTCTCTTTCAGATTTTTCATCATTAGTGTATAGGAATGCAAGAGATTTCTGTGCATTAATTTTGTATCCTGCAACTTTATCAAATTCATTGATTAGCTCTAGTAGTTTTCTGGTGGCATCTTTAGGATTCTCTATGTATATTATCATGTCATCTGCAAACAGTGACATTTTACTTCTTCTTTTCCAATTTGGATTCCTTTTATTTCTTTTTCTTCTCTGATTGCTGTGGCTACGACTTCCAAAACTATGTTGAATAATTGTGGTGAGAGTGGACATCCTTGTGTTGTTCCTGATTTTAGAGGAAATGCTTTCAGTTTTTCACCATTGAGAATGATGTTTGCTGTGGGTTTGTCATATATGGCCTTTATTATGTTGAGGTAGGTTCCCTCTATGCCCACTTTCTGGAGAGTTTTTATCATAAATGGGAGATGATCTTATTTACAAAGCAGAAATAGAGACACAGACATAGAGAACAAACGTATGGATAACAAGGGGGAAAGGGGAGGGGTGGGATGTATTGGGAGATTGGGATTGACATATACACACTCGATACTATGTGTAAATTAGATAACTAATGAGAACCTACTGTATAGCACAGGGAGCCCTACTCAGTGCTCTGTGATGACCTAAATGAGAAGGAAATCCAAAAAAGAAGGGATATATGTATACATATAGCTGATTCACTTTACTGTACAGTATAAATTAACACAATTTTTTTTGTGTGTGTGGTACATGGGCTCCTCACTGTTGTGGCCCCTCCCACTGCGGAGCACAGGCTCCGGACGCGCAGGCTCAGCGGCCATGGCTCATGGGCCCAGCCACCCCGCAGTATGCAGGATCTTCCTGGACTGGGACATGAACCCATGTCCCCTGCATCGGCAGGCAGACTCTCAACCACTGCGCCACCAGGGAAGCCCAAACACAAAGTTTTTAAGCAACTATACTCCAATAAAAATAAATTTAAAAAAATTAAGACACTGACCATGAAATTCGAGCATATTCTTGGAAGTACTCTAGTGATACAGATGTACATGTTCCCATGTTGCCCTCCTCCATATTGTTCCTATTTGTAGTCTTGCAATCTCCAGAGTTCTAGTAATTTGTCTCAGCTTTTCACCAGGCTTATAGCACCTGAGGAGTTTAAACTTCATATCCCAAGGTAATTTCAAAATAACGAAGTGAGGTCTCTATTGTATCTCAACTTCTAAATGCTTCATGTTGATCTGGTTGGCCTTTGAGATATTCTGAAGGTGTTAATTCTTCCAAGATGCACTACTTTGGCAGACAGCTGATTCATGTTCTTCATTCTTTCTGCATGAACTGCATATAAATTCTTGGGGCGACTTAATCTCGTAGGGGAAAAAACTTTTAGAGCCGGAATAGTCATCTGTTTTGTTCATTTAAGTCTTCCTAATGCTACGTGAGTGCCTGACGTAACAAAGGCAATCAGTAAATATTAATTGATTACACTAATGAATACATCTGTCAATCCCTCCCATGTATTCCTTCCTCCCTTTAGTCATACAAGAACATTTTCTGTCAGATGCTGTGCTAGAGGCGAGGGAGAGAACAGTCAGTGACTCAGAGAGACTGTCCCTTGCCCAGATGGAACAAACAGAGAATACTATTGAAGATTATTTTAAAATTACAGAAATAATGTGACAAGTGTCACAAGGGTGAAAGTACAAGGCACTTGGAGAGCATTCAGCAGGGAGACTTACTTCAGTCAGTGGTTTTCTAGTCTCTGCTTAAAACCTCCAGGAACAAAACTCTCTCCTCATAGGAAAAAGAAGATCCATTTCAGAACACAGGTAGTTGTTTCAAAGTTCATCTTTATATTTAGCAAACATACATTGTCCCATTTACTGTGTCTATTAATTGCTTTACTCCTGCTGCCTTCTCACCCCTCTTCCAAGGGACTGCCCTTTGAACACCTGAACATGGCCATTCTAGCTCCCCTGACTTCTCTTCTCCAGCTCAAATGTTTCCAGTTTCTTCCATTATTCCTTATATGAAATTGGTTTGAGCAGCTTCACCATCCTGGTCAGTGGTCAGTGTCCTGGACATACATTCCTAAAAGTATAGTTTAAAGGATAGTGCCCATAACAGAACAAAATGACCAGGACAGGAAGTCTGATTATCCTCTCCCTCTGGATACCATGTGCTTATTAACGTGGCCTGTGCTCACTTAATTTTTCTGGGCAGACATACCACACCATTGGCTAAAATTAACCTTACATTTTACCAAACCAACACCTCTCAAACTTTAAATTGCATGTGAATTACTTGGAGAACTCGTTACAACAAATTCTAAATCAATAAGCCTGAGATGAGTTCGGAGATCATTCCTAACAAGCTCTCTGGTGATGCTCTCAGCTGCTGGTCCACAGATCACACTTTCAGTAGGAAAAAACTAAACTATCTAAGGTCAAACCACTGAAGCCTATATTTGAGTTGCACAGATTATTTTTGTGAACCTATGTGATCCTACTAAAATTCTCCTTTTTAGAATTTATTCATAGCTTTGTATTTTTGAATCTTGATTCAATAATTCTGTATATAATCTATCCCTCTTAGTTCTATGGCTGGTGACTTTACTACCCCCCCCCCCACACACACACAACTTATCTTCCTCTAATGGTAAAATGGACTAATACTTGCCTTAAGGTACTTCTTAGATGATGAACTGACATGCAAAGTGAAGAATGTCCTATATAAGTATAAATTATTGCATCAAGAAACACTTCAAGTTTGATTATTTCAGCACATCAACTTGAAATAAAATGGTGTTCAATAAACTTCAAATTAATGTGATAAATTTTACAATATGGTAGAAGCCATCAGAGATACATAACTGTTTAGGGTAGTATATGTTTCACCAGACCATTAGTTAAATTTTATCCCTCCCATCCTCAAATCTCTGGATTCCTTCCAGACTTACTTTCCCAGGAACACCTGTTCAATTTGTTATAGTCTTTCTCCTTGTGTAATATGTAAAATAAGAAGTGAAATGTCTAACATTAGCTCAGCTGTGAAGCATCACTCCATGTACACTGGGAATTAAAGCTATCTGGAAACTCACTACAATTCAATGAAGATCAGTTACTTAAAAGTTAGGTGTGTAGAATTCTACTCCCACTTGGAAAGGCTTGCTCGTGGCCACTTCCTTGTTAGAGACACATTTCATAGCCAAACATTAGATTATTATACCTCCTTTCAGAATTCTTGTGAATTAAGCAGGAGTAATTAAAATGAACTGATTTGCTACATGATAATAGTGATACACAAAACAGTGAAATGGATTATCTAGAGTAGGTTGTTTCGTTTAAGTAAAAGCTAGTTAAATTACAACAGTAGAAGCCCTGAGAAACTATGTTATACATCACTGCTATTGCCAAAATTAGATGTGATATAAATAAACTTATCTTTTCCCATGGTAATATTCTCCATGTAACTGGAGTTTAACAATTTAACTGAAAATGAAAATAATACAAAAGAATGGGAGCAGATGAGAATGTGGAGACAAGAAATAAATGAGTCAAAACATCTACAACCACATATTGGGAGGAAAGTTTTGATATATGACCATGATAACTCTATGATAGAGTCTTGCTTATATCTCTACGTAGATGCTGTAATGTGTAAAAGGGAAATCGATGATCTGTCTCCACTGTAAATAATATGCCAAAAACTCCTTCACGGAGACTTTTGTTATTTGAAAAAAACCAGGTAGAACACTAATTTGATAATTATATCCAAAATAAATGAACTAGAATATCATGAGCCAGCTGCTTTTGACATTAACCTGATTTACAAAAAGAAAGCTATTAATACATATCACAAACACCAACACAGAAAATCATTACATTTAACTTGAAAGTAACAGTAGGGCATTTTCAAGTGGCCACACCATATAACTGTGAGAGAATGAATAAAGTATTTATTATATAAACAAAAAAATCTTTTAGTATTAGCACTTGCATCGAGTAAACCTCTCATCTCCACAACTAAAAAGTCAAAGAGGATAGATAGGGTAAATCAACTTTGGCATTTCGTAATAAATGCTTTACAGTCAACAAAAACATTAACCAATGCCAAAATATTTTTCCAAATGCACATGTTTTCTAACAGGCGTAAAGATCATATGGGAATTGAGATAATACCTAGAAAATATGTTCCCAATGCATCTAAGAACATTCACTTAGGAACTTAAAATACATAGAAGCATACAAAAGATGCATGTATGCCAAAATTGGGAATCATATTCCGAGTCAGCAAATTATTATTGCTTATTAGCTTAAATGAGCCTCATGTCACATGGACAGTTTCATATGGAGATGTCTTCACCAAGTTATGCTGTTGAAACGTGTCACTAGTGTTTGCACTGTGAATCACATATCTGGTTGTATTTCTTTTAAACTTGGAAATATAACTTATCTAATTAGGACACCATTGCCTCAGCAGAGACTGAAAAAGTCACAAAGAAGCTAATGACATTTTTTTTTTAAATGACAGGGGTTAGGTTAAATTATAAAAGGTTAGGTTACATTAAAAATGTTTTTTATAGCAGACCAATTAACAAAAATGTTCCAGTAAAGAAAGAGGCAACCCTAAAATTATTCCAGAAGATGCTGACAAAATGGTTGAAGAGCAAGCTGAACTGGGCCCTAATTCTGCATCTAGGCCTAAATATGCATCTTGGTTCTCAAAAGTGGTCATTTTTCTCCCCCCAATCATGGGATTTGGGGCTCTCACACATGTGTTCTTCTCTTCTTAATGGTTACTGTGCACTGTCATGTAATTACTTATTATTTACTTTTTTTTTTTTTTTTTTTTTTTTTTTTTTTTTTTTTTTTTTTGCGTTACGCGGGCTTCTCACTGCTGTGGCCTCTCCCATTGCGGAGCACAGGCTCCTGGATGCGCAGGCTCAGCGGCCATGGCGCACGGACCCAGCCGCTCCGCGGCATGTGGGATCTTCCCAGACCGGGGCACGAACCCGCATCCCCTGCATCGGCAGGCGGACTCTCAACCACTGCGCCACCAGGGAAGCCCTATTATTTACTTTTGAATTAGAAAAGAAGTTCCTTAAGAGCAAAGACTGGATTTTTAAAAAATAATTTATTTATTTACTTATTTTTGGCTGCATTGGGTCTTCGTTGCTGCTCGCGGGCTTTCTCTAGTTGCGGCGAGCGGGCGCTACTCTTCGTTGCAGTGCACAGGCTTCTCATTGCAGTGGCTTCTCTTGTTGCAGAGCATGGGCTCTAGGTGCGCAGGCTTCAGTAGTTGTAGCGTGCAGGCTCAGTAGTTGTGGCGCATGGGCTCAGATGCTCTGTGGCATGTGGGATCTTCCTGGACCAGGGATCAAACCCACGTCCCCTGCATTGGCAGGCAGATTCTTAACCATTGCGCCACCAGGGAAGTCCCAAGACTGGATTATTAATTAACATTTTCCAGAAAATATTATTCCTAGGAAATAATAGGCACTTAGCAAATGTTTGGGAAACGAATGAATAAATGAAGGAATGAACGCTTCCCAAACTCATCAGGCTGTGGAAGTCAGCAACTAGACCTATCTCTTGTATGAGAGCTGGAGAATGGTAGTGGTGCAACAAGGTATTAGTTTAAGTGAAAATTAAAGGCAGGCATAGAGAAGAAATGTAGGGAAGGAGACAGGAAGGAATTCAAACCATGTAGCATAAATGTTGCCTTTTGGGAAATAAGAGCAGACAGTCTAGGTCCAATGTAAGAATCAGAAATGGAGCTGCTCATTATGACACAGGCTTTCTATAGTTTTTAAGGATAAAGGCCCAAGAAATAACTGTACATTGACTTGCAGATGGTGATGGTTAATTTTATGTGCCATCCTAGGCTAAAGGATGCCCAGATGGCTGGCAAACATGGTTTCTGGGTCTATCTGTGAGGGTGCTCCCAGGAGACATTATTAGCATTTGAGTTGGGGGCCCCAGTAGAGACTGCCCTCACCAATGTGGTCTGAATAGAACAAAAACCGCACAGCAAGGGAGAATTTGTTTTTGTTTTTCGCTTGAGCTGGGACGCCCATCTTCTGGTTTTCAGGTCTTTGGACCAGGACTGGGACTTATGCCATCTGCTCCCCTGATTCTCAGGCCTTTGAATTCAGAATGAATTATTCCACTAGCTTTCCTGACTTTCCAGCTTGCAGACAGCAGATTGTGGAACTTCTCAGCCTCCATAATTGCGTGAGCCAATTCTTATAATAAATCTCCTCATATGTGTGTGTGTGTGTGTGTGTGTGTGTGTGTGTGTCCTACTGGCTCTGTTTCTTTGGAGACCCCTGACAAATACTGATTTAAAATGAACTCATGGCCAAATGATATGATGGTTACATTTCAGATTTCACATATATTCTCACTCACGTGAAACTGTCTACTAATTACTTATTCTGGTTCTTAAACAAATATTCTTAACCAAAAAGAAGGGCTCTGAGCTCAGTCTTAGAGATAGGATCAAGTTTAGGGGTCACCATCTTGCTATATATTCTGATAGTGAAACCTCTGTTCACCATCTTTCATAGAACCCTAGATACTTAGAGTTTCGAAGAATTATGACAACCCAGTCTAAACTAGTTACAAATCTGACACCTCTAAACCTGAGAAGTTGTATGACTCTGACAAGATGACCCCAATGTGTTGGTGGAATAAACAAATTTAGAACCCACATCTCCTGCCTCTTGGGGCCAATGTTCTCCCCACTACAGCTCACTGCACCTCGGCAGAGTGCACAGGAATGCATGGTTCACGCTGCATGTAGGACTGAGAGTCATGGTATATGCTAAACACATACCCACGGTAAAGAGAATATTAACATGTACGACAATTCTACACCTAGCATAATTAGTGACTGAGAACGGAGGCTTTCAGAGAGCATGATGGTAATATCTGAAGATAAATAAGAGTCAGTGGACCTGGTAGACATCTGCTGTTTCTGCAACTTCCTACCATGTTCTAAAGGTGGGGCAGGCATAACTATTTAGAATTAACTTATTTTGTGGCATGGCTACTAATGCTTACATTCAGATTGGATCAAAAATACAAAAATACATAGAAGGTAAGTTCCATGAGAGGGTCTTATTTTATATCTATAGTTTCCATGGCATCTAGCACTGTTGGTGCTTTGGGAAGGAAGGAAGGGAGGGAGGGAGGGAGGAAGGGAAGGAGAGAGAGAGGGGAGGAGAGAAAAGGGAGGGAAAACAGGATGGGAAGCAGGGAGGAAAGGAGAGAGGGAGGGAAGGAAGGAGATAGGAAGAAGGAAGGCAGGCAGTGCATCAACTACGGGCTTGTTCCTGTTCTGAAACTTGATATCCTTGCTTTTAAAAGAATGGCAAAATAAATGCTTCATCTGTATCCTCAAGATAGAATTGTTTCCTTTTCGATCATGGAGAAATGTATAAAACCCACATTTGTGGGAGGAACGTGTCAATTTTGCTGTACCACCAAATATGCACATCTGCCTGAGGTAAAAAAGATACATGAGGAAAACATTACTTGATTTAGTATGTTCTCACTTATGAGCCGTCCTTTGCCATGGTGTGATCTATGGATTAACATTTTGCATGAAAAGGAGTTCAGCTAATGATAAATAAACTTTCTCACATCAGAATGCTTCCTTTCCATAAAACGTGTAAAAATCGTCAGAGCAAAATCAACAGGCTTTTTTGAGGACCAAGTGGAAAGGTCACAGAGGAAGAAAATTTATAAACTTCCAGAAGCAGAGATGATATCCCAACCAGGAAACTCTGTTCTTTATCTCAGGTTCCTGTCACTGACAACAAACACATACAAATACCCCTTGAGGTTCCATGGCTTTTTTTGGGTGCGATTAGTGTCAGGAAAATCTTTTTTTTTTTTAAACAATATTGCCACTTGTTCTTTTCTTTCCTCTACCTGCTTCTATCACTCTCAAGTTTAATTCACAGTGTACAATCAGTTATATGACCATGTGTTAACTTTATTTGCGAAGGGGCGGGGTGATTAAAATGGTCAGATTATTTATCTTTAAAAAAATAAAATTTATGGAATTGCTTTAAAAGCTCTTCTCTACATCAACAGCTGTATTCATAGTTTAAAAAATACCTGTGTGTGTGTTTACACACACACACACACACACACACACAAGTTATGAGCTGAAGAGACGTCAACACCCCTTAGAGGTTATAGGTTAGTTCACTGGTTAAAGAAGAATGTGCTGAGTTGAAACTGATCTTTACATAGGTAAATACATATTTCCACAAGAGACCACTCAATCATCCTCCGATCGCTGTTGCTAAGCGGGTAGGAGGGAAGGGTCTACGTTTTCCAGAAGAAAAAGAATTCCTAGTAAAGACCATCTGTAACCTGGCCTTCCATGCTATCAATTAGGAATGCTTAAAAGACATTCACTGCAAATAAATTTCTACAACTTACAGAAAAGGGGTAAAATTTCACTAACAAATAAACCTTTGATGAACTCCCCAAATAACAAAGAATCATGGAAAGATCTAGTAACTCCCTCTTGTTAATGCATGGGGTGCAGTGACAGGGGTGGAGAAAGGTATTTGAGTTTGTTCTTCTCGTTCTACATCTGTAGAGTGGATGGAAAATATTCTAAGACTAGAGCTGGCAAACATTCTGACTGCAGATTCTTTCAAAGAAGTTCACAGTCAGAAACCTGATTTGATAAACAAGTAAGGAGTTTCTCTGATGGAATTGACTATGGCCCTTTTCTTTGGTCTCTGGCTGACATACTAGGAAAAAGGCCAGGGTCATTAGCAACCCAGTTTGGAAACCTATGGTCTAGAACAGTGCTGTCCAACAGAACTATAATGTGAGTTACACATGTAATTTAAAACTTTCTATTAGCCACATTTAAAAAAGTGAAAGAAATGGGTGAGATTAATTTAAGAAAATATTTTAGTTAACCCAATGTATATAAAATATTATCATTTTAACATTTAATCAATATAAACATTTTTAAGATGGTTTATTATTATTTTTTTCTAATACTAAGTTTTTGAAATCAGGTGTCTATTTTACACTTCCACCACACCTCGATTCAGACCTGTCACATTTCAAGAGCTCAAAAGCCACACATGGTTAGTGGCTACCATATTGGACAGTGTAACTGTAGAGTACTTCCACTTTGTTCTCACCTACCCAATGGACTTAGTCCTTCTTCTTTTTTCTCTTTACTGGGGTAGTGTGTGCTTTTATAAAAGCACTTTACTAAAGGAAACCTTTTTGCTTTGCTTTGCAAATTTAAACCACATTCACGAGTTAATTATTATTCATTTCTAATCTGGGGACAGATTGCATGCTCATCCCTTGCCACCTCTCTCTCCCCTATTTCTTCTCAGTAGAGGAGGACAGAGGAAGAAATAATCAAGTATCATTTGAGAGAAGTCCCTGGCTTTGGTCTAGGTTTGTCCATCAATAGCCCTGGATAAAACTACGTCTGTTTTGGGATAAAAGACTAAGGAACCTAATTACAGTTTAGAAATTAACACCCAACTCTTCCTGATGTGTGATGAAATAATATACTTCAAAGTCATTCACTGTCTGAGCTAAGCAACTAGCCCAGTGGGATATGATAACGGTCTTAGCCATGCCCCGTCTGTGCTAATTCCGGTTTAGGGGTGGGGTAACACAGCCCAGACATTATTCTTCTCCCCTGGATGGTGAGTCACTTCACTCACTCAACTCAATATGCCTTGAGCACTTGCTAGGTGAAAGGTATACAGAAAGCAAAATAATTGTAAATTGTAGTCTTTGCCCTGTAAGACACAGACCCATGAAAAGTAACTAATGATATAAGGTAGTCAGTGAAAAGTTACTGTATTCTAAGTTCTCTGAGGGTAGGACTGCATCTCATTCATCACCTGTGCATGCTCATTGGTCAACAAACATTTATCAACTGAATGAATGGTGTGCCAGAGAGGAGGCAGGGGGAATGAGAAGTAGAGGAGGTTTGCCAATAGGCTTATTTAGGGAAGATGGAATATCCTAAAGGAGGTGGGACTGTAGGATTGTGATTGGTAGTGGAAATGCATTGAGGAAAAGGTTTGAGAAAAGACATATGTACCATTTCATGGTCTGTTGTGGTACTTTATATTCCTAGTAGCTGATGAATCTCTAGGGCTCATTTAACCAAAACAAACAAACGAAAATATAATATACTGACCTTTCAGGAGACATATGATGGATTCCCTTCAAGACTCTGATTTTATATAACTTCCAATTACAGGGAAAGAGATGGTTTGTGTGAAATATAGGAAAGCATTCTGAAAAACTAACTCTGCAGTGATCCCCGATGTGTTATTTTTAATTTAAAAAAAAGGGGGGAAAGGCTATAATTTTAAAAAGTATAGTGAAATTTAAAACTTATAGTGAATTGGCAGGTTTTAAACTACAAATTTTCTAACACTAGTTTCAAAATAATGAATTCATTTGATTTTTGAATATTTACAATTCCTTTAATGCTACTCTATTTTTGCTGTTGTTCATATAGGAAATTTTCTAATATTGATTTTCCTGCTCCGATAATTTCACACCAGTATTCATTTATAAAAACCATTAAGTTGCTTATTATCTGCAAGAAAAATCAGTGATGGTTATACAAGGTAGTTAAAAAAAATGAATCAAGGTCTAATACAACTGAAAATTACAAATTGTAGCAGTTATTACCATAACATTAGCAGCATCTAAAGCTCACAAGGCTAAGGTGACAATGAGAGATAATGATATAATGTCAATCTCATAATGCAATAAAGAGAAAAGCAGGGCATGAGCATTGAAACATGATAAAATAGGTTTCGCTTTCACTCTTCTTATAATATATACTTTGGAAATATTAGGGGTTTTGACAACTTACAACATTCCATGGATTATCCTATATATTTTTAAAATTTCTAATTTAGTGGTATAATTGCTATCATAAAAATTTAATCTTTTCTCATTGTAATAGCTCTTTCTTTAAGTTGAAGATGAAGGCGTGAGCATGTTTGATTCCTACATGAAAAGCGCCCAAGCTCTACCTCTAGACTACTGAGTCTATTCTCTCTAAATGAGCTTCTCAACAGAAATCATGGAACTTGGAATAATCACCTTACTGATTCTGAGTTATGCCTCTATATTAATTAATTCCTTCATCTGACACTTACTGATCACATGATAGTAATAATAAAAATAGCTAACATAAATATGTACTTAACTGTGTATCAATCACTAAGTTAAGCACGTCAGATATGTTGTATCAGTTAATTCTAACAGCAATCCTATGAGATAGAGCTTATTTGTTGTCATTTTTAAACCTTCAGACAAGAAAAGTGAGTGATCAAATACGTTCAAGGTACCCAAAATTTCCCAGGTAGCAAAGCAGTCAAACAGTATAAAGAGGAAGGTCTATGGAGCCAGATTGCTGGGGTCAAATCCCAGCAGTTTTGACCATTTAGAATTGATGTACCCATGGGCAAGTCATACTGTCTATGTCTATGTTTCTAAACGTGTAAAATGGGTAATAATAACAGTGCCTACTTCATAGGGTCATTGTGGAGATTAAATGAATTAATGCATGTAAAGAACTCAGAACAGCATCAATACTTATATAGCCACAAGCACTATAATACAGGGTTAGTTGTTATTACTGCCTCTACACTGTACCACAGACAGTACAGCCTTAGTTAGTATTAGGAGTGGGGGCATCTCCATTTATTATAAAAATGGGAAGATGCAATTAATAGTCATATCCTCATAAAAGTGGGGAAATGGAGTACAGAGGTACAAATTATGGGCTGAATATTCAAGGATTTGGAAAGAGACGGATGAGATCAAAGTGTTACTAAAGCCCTCCTTCAGCTTAATCTTGGGATACCCAAGTAAGAAATAGCAGCCATGTATATGCTGAAGATCTTTAAAGAGACATTTCATACTCTCTCTATGAAGACACACAGACAGAGCTGGGTGTTCTGATGATCAGACTAAGATATCAAAAGTTAAAAATCTTAAATTAGGAAATATTTGGTGTCAGAAGCAGAGAATGTTGTAACAACAATAAAAAGGGCACTGAAAAGAACACCTAGGGCTTGTGGGTTTTCAGCTATTACTCGAAGCATTTGTCTGCTCTGATTAATATTGATTTTTATTGTCTTGCTACATGATAGTTATCTTAGTAAGTATTTATTACTGTACAAGAATGTACCAATTATTTCCCCTAATGAACAGCCCATTTCCCCAAGCCAGGTAGATGCTACAGTAAATATTCTCAGCACTGGGGTATTCAACGTTGTTCTGCACAGATTTGGCCTAAGACCTTAGGAAAGTATTAAAACACAAAGGTGAAAGGTTACATTATTTAATTATACCAAGCCTCAGCCTACTGGGATTATGTGTAATTTTTTTTCAATTTTCCTCAGTAAAATATCCTTTATCTTTTCTTATGATTGAATGAAATGTGGTCATAGAATGATAACCATTGAATAGTTCCCTCATTCTAGCTCTCAGAGATAATGCTTTTACTCATATTCCCTGACTTGGTCATCTCTTTCTTCCACTTCCCAGGCAATGATGCCCTAAAAAGATTAACCCCCTCTCTGGGGTTGGAACCAATTCTTCCAATGGATGCCAAAAGTTCACCCCCAAAATTCAATTGTCAAATTGTGTCTCTAATGGAATATGATTTTTGTTTACTTTAGATTATGCAGTTGAAGAAGTTGTGGCTAAATACATTGGCAGAATATAAAGTGTCATTAAGACATGCTGTCACTGTTTTCTGCTTTGCTACATAAAACACATCCATCTTTGCAAAGCACTCTCCTATCTCCAGCAGACAGTTTTAAATAGTAATTTTCAAATAGGAGCTATCACAAAGGCCAAATCTATTTCGTTACAGCAGTGGGAACTAACACCAGTTATCCGCTCAGAGCTAGTAAGCTATATGACAAATCAGTTTCCACCACCCACTGGGAACAACATACTTCACATGCAAATCAACAAATTAGGCAGTTTTCACAGATCCTATTCCGTCAGATTTAAAGCTTCATAAAATACCACATGATTTTCACATTAAGATATACAAGCAATGAAGTCTAAGATGATATTATGTTTTTGGGTTTATTTGCCCTCATAATTACAGGTAAATTATAACAGTGGACTATGAAATTCAACAACCTTCTCTGTAGCCAGATACCTCCAAAGTGGGACCGGGCAAATTTATTTCAATACAGGATGTCTAACTATTCAAAATAGTGGGATGATATGAGAAACCTATCTTGCCAACCTTGAGTGAAGAGAAAATGGCTGTCAGCAAGGATTCCCAAGGAGGTGATTCTTGAACTCAGCACTTAAGCAAGACTAAGAATTGGCCAAGGGTATAGTGTGGGTTTAAGGATGGGGAAAAGGCATTATACTCACAGGGAATAGGAAGGGCCCAAAGCGTTGATGGCTGAATGCTTTCATGGTACAGTCTGACACTTGCATGTACTTATCTATGGCTGCAGGAAAGAATAAAGATGGGGCATCGTACGACATCCCGGAAATTTAAGCACTTTAAGGCATTGTATAGCCACTGCAAACATTTTGGCAGGATATCAGATTTATGTTTGTGAAGATCATGTGGGCAGCACTATAGAGGGTGGGTTGGAAGAGAAAGTCAAGACTGCTCAGACAGCCATTGTTTTAATCTGGGGAGAAATGAGGAGAATCTGAACTAAGGAAGTGCAATGAAGATGAAGAGAAAAAATTTAGATACTTAGGGACTTGGTAATGGATTGAATTTGAGGGGTGAGGGGAAAGAATGCATCACTTTCTTGACCTCCTGGATAGCCTTAGTAAGGGCAGACAAGCAAAGTTAATTCCACAATCTACAGGTTGAGTTTGGGGTACCTATGGAAGCATGTGGGAAATTGTTTAGTAAGTTTTATGTATATGAATCTAGAGCTTGGGTGAAAAGTCTGGTTTATAGCTGAGATTGCTGGGAGAGATGGGGAGGGGTGAGGACAGAGGGAGAGAGAAAGGAGAGGAGAGAAAGAGAGAGAGAAAAAAGCATGAGAAGAAAGGACTGGGTATAGAAGTCCAAAGAATGCCAATTCTTAATAAGAGGCTAGGATGAGGAGCTATAAGTAGCAGCCAGAAAGGTAAAAAGAATACCTTGAGAGCAATATCCCAGAATATGGGAGTAGAAATAGTGTTAAGGAGAAAGTGATCTATGCAGAACCAAAACAATTCATTTTTAAACATTACTAATTTCAAAAGGAAGGCTTATACGTGAAATTGCAACTTGACTTATATCTCTCATTGCCTGCCCTTTCAAGAAAGGAAATTACTGATACTTTCCTGAACAGTAATTCATGTCCTTGTTTTTTGAGGAAGTATCAATTTTTTAAAATTTTAATAAAACTGAGCATTGCTCTATAAATTATTTGACTACAACTTTAAAATTATATGGGTAAACTTTACCTATACATTCTATTTATTATAGGCACTTCTTATTTCAACCACATTCATGTTAAAGATTTTAAATGTACAGAATTAATAATAGAAGAATTTGTTTTATAGATTCCCAGGCCCCAAAGATAGTCACTTTTCAGTTTGGAGCATATTGTGTGATGTAGCAACACCTAATGGCCAAGTATGAATTTACAGCCTAGTTCTATTAGACACTGTAAAGACCCCAACAAAAGGAGATGTGTACTACCGTCCTAGTGGTAAGAGACACAATGGACTACCTAAACATAACTGAAATTTTCTTGGTCTGAGTTGTGACAGCAGAGGAGACCTCAGCTAAAAAGCACAGGGAAATGCAAACATAGAGAGCCTTAACTAAAAAGATTCATTTCTTATTTAGGTTGAGGAGAGCTGTATTTGGTTTGCACTTGATGGAACCTAGCTAGAGAGTACATTCAGCCCTCTGTATCCATGGGTTCCACATCCACAGATTCAACTGACCATGGATGGAAAATATTGGGGAAAAAAATTCCAGAAAGTTCCAAAAAAACAGAGCTTGAATTTGCTGTGCAGGCAACTATTTGCATCGCATGTACATTGCACTTACAACTATTTACAAAGCATTTACATTGTATACGTTATTTTAGGTAATCTAGAGACGATTTAATGTATATGGGAGAATGTACATTGGTTTATATGCAAATACTACACCTTTTTAAAAAAATTAATTAATTACTTAATTAATTTTTGGGTCTGTTGGGTCTTCGCTGCTGTGCCCCGGCTTTCTCTAGTTTCAGTGAGCGGGGGCTACTCTTCATTGTGGTGCGTGGGATGCTCATTGCAGTGGCTTCTTTTGCTGCAGAGCAAAGGTCCTAGAGCCACAGGCTTCAGTAGTTGTGGCACGTGGGCTCAGTAGTTGTGGCTTGCGGGCTCTAGAGCACAGGCTCAGTAGTTGTGGCGCACGGGCTTAGTTGCTCCATGGCACGTGGGATCTTCCCAGACCAGGGCTCGAATCTGTGTCCCCTGCATTGGCAAGCAGATTCTTAACCACTGAGCCACCAGGGAAGTCCTTCTTTTGTTTTTAATGTACTTATTTTATTTTTAATTATTTATTTTTTGGCTGCGTTGGGTCTTCATTGCTGTACACGGGCTTTCTCTAGTTGCAGCGAGCAGGGGTTACTCTTCATTGTGCTGCGCGGGCTTCTCATTTGAAGTGGCTTCTCTTGTTGCAGAGCATGGGCTCTAGGTGCGCAGGCTTCGGTAGTTGCGGCACAGGCTCAGTAGTTGTGGTGCACGGGCTCAGTTGCTTCACGGCATGTGGGATCTTCCTGGACCAGGCCTCGAACCCGTGTCCCTTGCATTGGCAGGCGGATTCGTAACCAACCACTGCACCACCAGTGACGTCCCTACACCATTTTCTGTAAGGGACTTGAGCATTGGCAGATTTTGGTATTTGGAAGGGTCCTGGAACCAATCCCTGATAGATACCGAGGAACAACTGTACTAGAAAGGAGATAATCATTAATAAACTCCCTTCTATAGTGAAGTGTTGCTTCCCATGATGCTGCACTTAGGTCCAAACCTGGGTCGATCTTGAGGAGGACTCTGGGATAGAAAAAGTGTTGAGAGGGACATGCTATACCTCATAATTCTTTACAGAGGGTTACATTCCTATTCCAATGATAGTTGTATCCAACTAAGTGTTGAATACGTTAGTGAAAGGAGTCAGCAAGTAGAAATAAGACTATAAAGCACTTGTCAGGCAGAGAACACAGATGGCCCTGCAGAGGCTGGACTCCATTACAAAATGGATCTTAGTTTTTTCTGAGTAACAGACCCCTTTGAGAATTAGAAGGAAGTTAGGGAGTCCTGCTCCACAAAAATATATACACTCACTTATAGTAAAAATTTTGCCCACGATTTTTAGACAGCCCTGGGACTGTGCCTTAGAAGTTTAACTCTATACGTGCTTCATAAACACTGTGCTATGGTGTGTGGATTCTCCACATGAATGGACATTCTGGAAATTCTTTACCATTAACCTTAATAGACTATATGAACAGTTAACCTATAGAGTAAAATATGACATATTAATTTTCACAAACTACTTATAATGTTACCTACCAATTTTATTTTTAAAAAGTTAAAAAAAATATTAGTGATATAACAACACTCATACAAACCACTGTTTGGCTAAAAGTTTCAAAGTGCTTTATAAAGTTGCATTATCTTTTACTTGGAAGACATTTGGGGTATAGACATTCAAAGACATATTCAACTTACAAGAACAGAGTAGATTTCAGCTACTCTAATTAAATCCTGACATGCAGAAAGAAGAAAAGGATTCTGTGGAGTGTTTACACTATTTGATCCTTTTTTGTCTTACCCAGAATCAAGCTATCTCGTTAGCAATATGGACAAATTCGGCAATGTGGTCATGTGCAGAGGAGGGTCGTTATCAAGACATTCCTGTAATTTAGGGACCGACCTGTGATGAGGAACATACTTGGGTACTGCTGCTTTATTTTCTGTAAAAGCTGGACTGAATGTGGTTTTTCTTATTTAAGTACTGATTCTCAACAGATGTATATCCCCACACCTTCTACCAGCTGCACCTATATTATATTCTCTGCAATATTATGCATTATATATATTTTATACCACAGCTATATTATGCCTCCACTATTCTCTCAAGACACAAGAGCTTTACTAAAGTCAGACACCCTTGGATTGGCCTGTCCAATGTAAACATCCCAAATACCTAACAAACGTAATTAAAAAGACTTGCAGAACACACCATATTTCTCCAGATCCCAATTCCTGATGAGGCAAATTGTAAATTTTGTGGATGAATTTAACTTCATTACCTCTATCATATCTTTGTATGTTTTTGTTTTCAAAATGTGCTATCAAATATCCAGATATTGGTAAGAAAAGCCCTAAGGTGATCAAAGATTGCTTCGCTAGCTCTCCCTCCAGTCTTACCAATAAATCATTTGCAGCAAAATGGAAAGGATAAGAAGTCTGAGCAAAAGATAGTATTGGATTTCTAAGAACCCTTCTGCAGCACAATTTTAATAATAATCAGCAGGACATTTTCCTATTTACCATCTCATTCACACACTTTGTGCTAAATTCAGTGGTCAATGAGGCTTCATCACAAGGATGAGATATTTGCACCTTTTTGCAGATGTCTTACTTTTGAAGTTTCATTAACTGTCAAAGAGATAAATCTCACTCTTGGAAATTGTACTCATTTACCAGAAGTCAATGCTGAGTTAATTTAGGTTTTTAGATTAGATGGTGATAACATAGTACACAAAAATAAAAGAATAACACATACTGGGATTTTTTGACTTATAATCCCATTTGGAATCACCACCTTCCTTATTTTATAACTTCTAATTTCACTGATTTGAGGTTGAATTGAGGCCAGCTCTTTACTTTTCTGAAATACAGCATAAAAATGATACAATGATGCAGTGCTAGTAGCTTCAAAGTAAATTTAGGGGTAAAAGGGCATCAGATTTGCAAACACTTACAAATTATTCAGAAAAAAAGGAATGCACACCTGTCTCTATACATGTATCCATATGGAAAGAAAGAAAAAAAGAATGAGAGGGAAAAAAATGCTTGCACTAATGTGGTAATATGTTAACATCTGAGGAATCTGGATGAAAGGTGCATAAGAATTCTTTTTTTTTTTTTTTTTTTTTGTGGTATGTGGGCCTCTCACTGTTGTGGCCTCTCCTGTTGTGGAGCACAGGCTCCAGATGCGCAGGCCCAGCGGCCATGGCTCATGGGCCCAGCCGCTCCGCGGCATGGGGATCTTCCCGGACCAGGGCACGAACCCGTGTCCCTTGCATCGGCAGGCGGACTCTCAACCACTGCGCCACCTTCCCTGGTGGGGGCCCACATAAGAATTCTTTATATTATATTTTGTAACTTTTCTGTAAGTCTAAAATTATTTCATAATAAAATTTAAAAAAAATCTAAGTAAGTTCTGAGGTTAAAAAGACATAAATGAGAAAACAGATCAAAGAATTTATAGACTTAGTATATAAGGATGCTCTTAGACACAATTACTATTGGCTCAATCTTGTAAATCAACAATCAATACTCAAACACTTACACTGTTTAAAGTCACTCGTCTACTGGCAATGTTCAACAATATACATTACAAAACCCATCATCCCTAAATGATAGTAATGTTTCAGCTACAGCTGTCATCAATTATTTAAGATTCAATTCCTAAGCAGGTTGGTAGGCTAGCAGGCAAGACTTTTCAGAGAAGGAATGGAGAACTATGGAAAGAACCCCCAAATGATTTTAATCCTAGTAAGAGAACACTTTCTGAGCAACCTAGAACCCATGTGTATATACATAAGGGACTATTTTCACCAGATACAGCAAAATAATACGACTGCCCAAAGGAGGCAAATCACCCCCAGGCTATGTACGTCAGTAAAAATAAAGGATCAGCTTATTGAAACATTGGCCCAGCTACACTTTCTTCCATCAACAATCGGTTGAGACACATTTTTAAAGCAACAGCTTAAATGAATAGCTGTGTGTCTGTAATAATTCTGACTTAAAATGTCAACTGTATTTGAGATGCCATGTGCATTTAATCAATGTCTCTATATTGTAAAATAAATATACTTCGGTGTGACTGCTGTGCCAGCCCTAAATCATAATTCACAAAGACTAGAACATCTCATCCTCTCTATTGACAGTCGCTAATGACAATACTGATTAAAATGGTATCTGCCTGCCATATTATTGTTAAACAGTCTATTAGAATTTCTACTGCATGCTACAACCTACCACTATTTCCCTAAGTTGATACATCTCTTTTGGAATAAAACATGATAGATTTAAAGTTTAATACTGAAAATGCAAAACTTAAGAGCAGAGCTTATCAGTAAGTTTAACCTGTATTTCCAAATGAAGAGAGTTCCTTCTGTCAGAGATTCCAGTACTGAAAGGATTTGTTTCTCCCTTTCAGAATTAATACTTGAGTTTTTCAAAATGAAAACCTCAGATTAAAATAAACAACAACAACAAGAGAAAAAATATCAGTTGCTATTTCAAAATCAAGTCAGCCTATTGAAGCATCTGCAAGTAGAAACTGATTGTTAGTTACTATTTTTGAATAGATTTCTTAGAATCAAGAATTAACTCAGTAATCCATTGTTGAATGCATATAATGGGTAAGGCAGTGAGCAATAGCAAATTTTGTGTCAGATACGCCCAACACCCTAGAGTTACTGGGGAAGGGGATTAGATAGAGTCCTAATAACCAGGATGGATAAAGGCTGGAGGAATCACACAAAGATACGGAGGATGCCTTAGAGAGGTCAGCAAACTAGTCTAGAAGTGGTCCATGCAGGCATATTCCATAAGCAGCACAGGCCATGGCAGTGAAGAAAACAAATGACAGGTGAATACTTGAAAGTCAGATAAGATGCATGAGGTTCAAAGAAAACTATTCTGAAACTAGACATATGCGGCTAGAGATGGAGCCAGAACGAGTGTTCTCGGTGTGACCTGTCAGAAATAACCAAGTTCCACTACACCAGGACTCTAGTCTAGGATGACAGGGTTCAAAGCGGGGCCCATACGGGACCAAGTGTACTAGGCAATGCTACCAGGAAGACTCCAGAGTAAAAGCAATGAAGGCAGCACTTTGTTTAAGAGTCATGGTTACTCAGCTCCGTAGTTTACTGAGTTCTGTGGTGGGGCTACCAGATGCCCGAAGTGAAGAGCAATTACACAAAGCTGACCAGGGTCAGGGGAGAGACTACTGATAATCTATTTCTGTGTTTCATTCAGGAGACTAGGATCAGGAGGAACCTGAAAACTGGGTTACATTTATGAGAAGACATGAGGGGAAGGCAAAGGGAGAAAAAAATGAAGCAAAGGCAGAGGTAACTGGAAGAAAACAAAAATTCCTAAGACATCGATCTCATACTCAAAGTGACATAAAACCAGTGGAAAATACCAAGATGATCCAGACCAATTCAAATGCAAGTCTAGAGTAATCAGACTTTTCCACAAAGTGTGTCCTGAGCATATTGAGATTGAGAAGATGTTGGGTGAGCTGGAGTTGGAAGGCTGACCAAAGGATTCAACCTGTCACGGGAGGGAGCTGAATCTGTCTGAGGGAGGGAGAATGACCTACCTCGTCCCCACGTCTGCATTTGTTGCAGAGGTTCCTTGGCACCTGTGCTTACTGTTAACAATGCAAGAACAATCATCTGTATATATGTTGAATGCTTAGGTTTTTGGATTACTCTTGTGTTTCTGTGAGTTTCTTCCCCGTTTCCCTCTACTCAAGTCACAGTATGGGGCAAGAAGTTGCAATTGAAAGTAACAAAACACAATTAAGGGGAGAAGGTAGAATAAATAGGAAGATATTCTGATAGCAAATTCCAATTAATTTGCCAAAGAGTCTTTACAAAAGTATGTCAGTAATCATATCACTGTTGATGTTAAATACCCTGGTAGATTGCGGATAACAAAGGCATGACAGAAACGTAGAGAAGGTGGCATGGGTAGTCTGGTGTAGTGTCTTGGTCAAAGGTCTAGAAAATTGGTCAAAGCCACCTCTTTCATTTTACAGTCCGTCTTCATCATAAAAACTGTTCCTTCACATATTTTGAAAATTCCAGGAGGCAAAAGGAAGGCAGAACAAATCTATGCTATTGATTTTCTACTATATATTGACTAGAGTTCAAATTTAAAGTGGAAAATTACAGTCCCTGGGGGAGAAGAAACCTATCAATGGGAGGAACTAATACCAAAAGCCCCAGAATTAGGGTTTTTACTGTTCACTGGTGATTTTGTTGGCAATCAGTCATAAACTGTTATTTCTGGTCCAGGTACCTTCCAGCTTTCTCTTGAGTTTTGAATTGCATAATATTTTAAAGAATTCTTTTGTGGGCATGTGGAGGTGCTACTTTTAGTCATTCTCTGCTGAGACATTTGTACTTTGATTTCTGGAGCTATGTGGCTTTTTTCAGCTGCTAAGAAAGCCTTAGGAGAATAGACAGCAGCTCAGGTATAGACAAGCACAAAAAACTAAGACAATAGAAGAGTTCATTCCAGTATTTTTTTCTTAATAGCTTCTGCTCTTTTATATATTTCTTTAATTTGTAGTATAAATATTTTAAATTTGTAGTAGAAAAAATAAAATTACTTTTTGTTTTATTTTTCAAAGAATTTTATGACTATATAGTGGCATATAAACAAAAGATGGGGAGGGAAATTAGGGAATCATCAGATCTAATTGGGAATGCAGACTAGGGTGATCCACTGTCCCTATTTGCTTAAAACTGAGGAGATTCCCGGGGCATGGAGTTTTCAGTGCTCAAACTGGGATGAGCTGGTCGCCCCAACAGAGACCAAAGAACATACTGAATGTGAATATGTTTAAAGGCCAAATTTTTCATTTTGCCTCTAATTAGATTTTCTACTTTGGCAAGTTAAACGTTAATAGTCTTGGGCTAGTTCCTTCAATTCAGTGACAGTTCACCTTGTGAAACTGACTTGTCAGATACCAACCCTTATCTATGTCTACAGACACATCTATGCTCTAATCATTTTCAGTCAATGGCCAAGTAGCTGATAACCACAATGATAATTTATACACATACTGAAAGTGTATAAAATGTATGTATCTCTCAGGCAGATAAAAACTTCCATTCAAGAAGGCAGTTACACAGCTAAGTTTAGATATTGAGACATCTTACTTTCAATATTTTTACTAAGGACACTGCTAATGGTTTAACCACAGTTTTATGGGATTCAGGGATGTTCTGGTTATTTAAAAGGAGCTTAGCAAATTTTATGTCACTTTAATAGAGCCCTACCACACTTTAAGGCAAGGTTGCATGTATCAAGAGAACACATCTGACTTGTTTACTGTGGTTATCTCCAAACTGAAAACAACACTTATTAGACAATCAATCAATATTTGTTGTACGAATGAAAGATGTGTCAGGAAAAAAAAGAAATAAAAGATTGGTTGCTTACTCTCAACATGTTTGTTGTGTACTTAGCAGTGGCTTGGTCAATAGTATTGAATAAATTATTTCAAAAAAAAAGATTAGGGATTGCTCCACTCAACCTAAAGAAGCAGTTTGGAAAGAGATATTGAAAATCCATTTATTTAAAAAAGGCCTGGAGTTAGCTTTTTAGGCATGGTGAGGTAGAGAGGGGCTGGAGGGTATACAACTGAATTCTACCCATAATTACGGTCATAACCTTACAGTTTGGCTCTTAATCTTAAATCCTATTTTCATTGTTAATAATTTCATATTTGTGGGTCATCTTAATTAGATAGTAAATTTAAGTAAAGGGTTCATGTTGTGTATCTTTTTCTGGGGTTCCCCAGAGTAGCATTTAATAGATACCAAAGTAATGAACTGACTGGCAAATTTTTTTCATATCATTTTAGATGGAAATTCATCCTTCCTACTGTTAAAGTACTTCAGGGAGGTCAATTCTACCACCTATTCAGAAACCTCATTCCAGTGCTTAACAAACATCTTCTTTTCTATATCTAACCTCATTTTTTTCTGACAGTGATTTTGGCCCATTTTCTCTAGCCCTGTCCTCAGTGGAGATGGTGAACAGCTGGTTACTATTACCAGTTAACTCATCCTTCAACCTTTTCTTCAAGCAGAAATTAAAAAAAAAATTAACTCCCAATGCAGTTCACCCTCTTTCTTATTTTTGTACCACTTCCACTGTTTTCATTACTTTCAATACTATTATCTAGAATTACTAAAGGGCACAACACATTAATATCCAAATAAGTCTACTCCAATTAGCATACCATATAAGCCAGTCAATCAGCAAAAGCTTATTAAAGGCCAACACAGTGAAAAGCATCATGAGGAAGTCCCTTTGCTTAAAGGAACTTACAATCCCACTGAGGACGAGACAGACACGTAAAACCCAAACTAAAAACCGAGTCGGCCTGTGGGGAGTACTAACTGAGGAGACATGAACTATAGAGCTTTGATGAGAGAGACATGCAGGTCAAAGAAGGGCTCATAAGGAGATGGGGCTTAAGGTGGGTTCGGAGCCTGGCAGGACTCAGAGAAGGAAAGGAGGTTATCCTGAGAGAGGGCGCCACCTTAGGGCTTCACAAACTTGTTTTGGGTAATAGTGAGTAATCTGGCTGGAGTGGTGAGTTTGCAGAAAGGGACAGGAAAAAACAATGATAGAAATATAAATTTGAGTAAGAATATAGAGGGTGTTGAATGCCAAATTAAATAATTTTTTTTATAAGTTAGTAGTTCCCATATGGAGATTCCTGGGATTGGATGCAACAGAAACATCAGAGGGTCCCAGGCCCTAGCCTAGACCTAATGAATGAGAATCTCATAAGGTCCAGTGATCTATAACTTTAACAAGCTCTGTAGATAACTCTAGAGTACAGTTGGATTTTTGAGAACTACTAGGTAATTGGGAATCATCTCAGCTCCTAGAGCAGAACACTACTAATATTTTAAGGATATTAGTGCTATGTATCAGGCATTTTTCATATATCATCTAATGTACTATTAGGTAGATGCTATTATTATTATTCCAATTTCACAAAAGAGGAAACTGAAATACGGACTAGTTAAGTAGCTGCTGAAAAAATAACAGAGCTGGGATTTGAACCTAAACAGAATGACTCCAGAGGATCTGCTCTTTGCCACTGTGCTATATTGCATTTTAGGGCATGAGGTGTTCATTAAATATCTGATAACTGAATGAATGAATGATTGGTACCTCTGCCTGGGATGAACTGGAATGAAGGAAGGAAGAAAGCAGGCAAATCGGTTACGTGTCTACTGAAGTAACCTAGTCATAGGTAACAAAGACCATGATTAGAGTATGGCAGTGGAAATGGAAGAAAAAAAAAAGGCCCAGATGGAAGAGAACATTTTGCAAGTATCAGCAGGATTGCTGGCTGATGGAAGAATGAGAATGGAAAGAGGGAGGCATCCCAGATGTCACAGGATTCCTGGCAGTGCCTCAAACAGAATCAGGGAAGTCAGGATGAGCTCATGACTTAGATGGGTGAATGATGAATTAGATTTTAGACATGATGAAGCTGAGGTGAGGCCGGGCCACCGTGCAGAAATGACCGACAGCTAGCTGAAGAAACAAAACTGAACTGTCTCCAAAATCCTGATGGATGTTATTCAGCATGGTTGAGATAATAGTTCTAGATGTGCAACCCAGTAATATTTGTATATTTTTGTATCTTATACCTGTTTTTAATGGTTCTGGGAGGCTTCTTATTCTATGAGGAAAATGGGTACAGTTATTACGTCAAAGATTCAAGCCTTTTACTTTAATTATTAACCATCTCATGTTACTAAGTTGCTGTTTTATACATTGACTTAAGACAGAAAAACCCAACGAATGGCGAAAATAAAGAACTATGGGTGTATGAAAGTATACACAGAATTATTGCTGGTGTCAGTGCATTTTTAAATGCTAACACAATGGTAGCAATGGTCAGGAGGGGTCTTGGTATTGTTATCAGTTCAAAGCCCGTCTCCAGGAAGGCTGTTTCACTTCTCCACGTCTCGTTCTTTGCTATTTACCACATTCATCTCCCATGCATCTGGAAGATGGATGTTAGTGAATTACACTGAGGTTCTCAGATAAAAGGTGCAAAGTAAAGAACTAATTCCATTTTTCTTTCAAGCAAATTATTAAATCTATACATGTCATTATCTAATAGTATTAAGTAAACATCCTACAAGGACATGACATTGTGCTGGACATGGTACAAAGCAAATTAGGCAAATACAGTCTCAACTAGGAACTTATGAGTGTTTACATATATGAATAAAACTGTTATTAATGTGTTTTGCTATTTAATATGAGTATGCAAATGGGCCCATTAGGAAATCCTTTGCATTTTATTAATCCAGCATCTTAAATGATTATATTTCACCTTAGATGCTAATGAAGTTTATTTATGAATGTGTAGCTTCCACTTCAGTGCTTGTGAAAGTTCTTTTAAGCATATCAATTTCTTTAAAAGTTAAGCCAATTTTTTTTTCCACTGGACTTTTGTTCTGATCTGTTAACAAATCTAAACCTCATTATCCAAGAGAAGGAATGAGGTAAACAGGTCTATTCTTCTTCAGTGCTCTTTTGTAATTCACATTAATGATAATGGAAGCTATGCACACATATTAAGAGGAGAAGAGAACCCTAATTAAACAAATAGCCTTTTGGTTGACATTCTATGTGATAATTTTTTATTGTGATAAGTATGAGAAAATCATCTTGCTTTGGACAGCCATGAACAGAACTACCGAGTAATCAAGTTTACATAGGGTAGGAGGGGAAGGCTATGAACAGCCATCAGATTTTAAAATGATTTTGAAAACAAGCCACCCACATATTTTTATACTAATTAACTCCATCAATGCCCCTCGCCTCTCCATTGAACACACACACCCCTCCAAAAAAATAAAGAACGATAAAGAAACATTTGCAGACATGCTTGACAGCTGAAAAAAAAAAATTAAAGTCAGACACCAAACAAACTCTGCATGCTGGGCACCATAGCAGCTCATCTGTCTGCACTCAGCCTATCAGAGGAGTAGCCCATCTGTCTCTGGGTCGTCTTTTAGTTAAGAAATAAATGCCGACCAAGCAATCCTAAATTTGTTTGATCCGAATTTTAATCTATATTTTTAGTTACCATACTTGCATCTCTCTCCATCATTTTATACCGCTTGTCCTATTCATAGAAGCTCCCTCTCCAATTCTTTGCATTCTGCTGTTCACAATCTATTCATATTATGAGGCTAATTTTCCCCTCTGGTGCTTAGCTACAAATGAACAAAAGCTAGGATGTATAATACATAAATATATAAATATTATCAGCTATCACACCACTGGGTTTAATGGAAGTCAATATCGGTATATTACACACTCTACTTTGCATTTCTATTATGGGCTCAACACTGCTGGTCATAAAAAGTAGCATTCTGAGTCCAGCCTTGTGATAGTAATAATGAAAAAAAAAGGGTCACTGCTCTTCCCAACTCAAATGAAAAATTAAAATTGCTAGGGCACTTAGCTCAAAGGAAAACTGGCAAATTAACAAAACGAAGAAACGAAATATTCATGGCTCATACTGTGGAAGAGAAAGTAAATAATTTAAGATGGACTGTGAGGTGAGAAAATTCAGTTACCAAAGAGGCAAAAAATGAGGATAACTAAATTCCAGTGTGTTTTCATCTTCTGTTTCTTTTCCTCTGCAATCATAGACAGCCGTGGACCAGGATGGATGGCTGCACCAGGAAGTAGCCTTTGACATGCAAATTTATTTTTTTGCCACAGTCATGTATTTCTTTCAGACTCGATATCTGCAGTCATTTTACCCTGATCTGCAAAGCACTGTGTTTTCAATGTATTTCTATATCCAGCTAGAAGCTGAATTACAAACTTTGACCCACTTTGACTTTCATTTTTCATCTGAAATTTCATGTTTCCAACTGGCCTCTACTTCGTGAAACCAAGCAACTTAACGCTAGCCTGTGCTCGGCCTTTTGCCTTTGGGGAAATGACTGTTACAATTTCACTGGTCTGGTTACATTAGCTAGGTTACCCTTCATACACATAAAATTGAACATTTTACAACCACTATCTAGAAAGAGGTAATGACAGGCATGGCTGCATTATACTTATTGTACATGAGACCTATAAACCTATAACAGCCATTATGGGATCAAGGTAAAGAGCAGAAATGTAGGACAGATATGTCATGCTCCCTGGAGATTTAAGTATTCAGTCTATCTAACCTAATTTAAAAATCAAGTCAAAATATATCTTTATGGGTAATGTATTATAAGACAACTTCCAAGGCAGTCCAATGAAATAACTCTGAGCCATGCATTAGGAATATCAAGTCCAAAACCCATCCATACCTTCTGGCCTGAAATACTGGGAGAAGGAAAAAAAAAAAAAAAAAAGAAAGCAAAACAAAAAAACCTGATTCTCCATCTGAGTCCATTCTCCATTTGTATTCAGCAATAGAAAGTTTTACTAAATTAATTCAATAGAAAGTTTTTCATCACCAAGTGATGAAATAACCTTTGAAAATAGTTCATGGTTACATTTAGAACGGGGTGACCTGAAGTTTATAAAATATAAATGATTGAATGAATTTAGTTTTATCATTACTTCTTAGAGTTTACTATGCAAAATTGTCCAGGCTAAAGATAGAATGGCCACCTGAAATACATAATAGCAATTAGAGGAAAAGTAAAAAAATCGAAGCAGAAATTTAGTGGGCTCCAAGTGAAAGGCAATATCTGATGGTTGGCTGTCTGGGGTGGGGCCTCGAGGGAAGACAAGAGGGGAAGTCTACCAAGCCAAGCACTGCACTAATAGCTTTGCTCATAAAACTTCACAACTCGGAGAGGATGCGTTATTATCCCCAATTTACTGATGAGTAGACTGAGACTCAAAGGGATTAATGAAGGCCACAGAGCTTGTAAGGGGCAGATTTTCAATTCAGTTAAGAATTAATTTGGTGGTGGTGATGTCTGCACTGTTTGTGGTGGTGGTGGTGGATGAGGGTGTGTGTGTGTGTGTGTGTGTAGGAGTGTTCTTTTTAAAATAATTCACAGCAGATGTCATTATATAGAGTTGCCCTAGTTTCAATAAGATATATACAGGCAGATACCACAGGTTCAGTTCCAGACTACGGCTGTGATAACGCAATAAAACAAGTCACACAAATTTCGTGGTTTCCCAGTGCATATAAAAGTTATGTTTATATTATACTGTGGTCTATTAAATGTGCAATAGCATTATGTCTAAAAAAAGAATGTACGCACCTTAATTAAAAGATACTTTATTGCTAAAATATGCTATCCATCATCTGAGCCTTCAGTGAGTTATCTTTTGCAATAGTAACACCAAAAAACACTGACCGCAGATCACCATAACAAACAAATAATAATGAAAAAGTTTGAACTACTGCATAAATTATGAAAATGTTACACAAAGACAAAGACATGAACTGAGCCAATGCTGTTGGAAAAATGGCACCAAAAGACTTGCTCAATGCAGGGTTGCCACAAAACTTCAATTGGTGAAAAATACAATATCTGCCAAGTAAAATAAAGTGAAGCACAACAAAACGAGGCATGCTTGTAGTATATTTGAGCATAAAATGGATGAAACATAGATGCTTTACCATTTTCAAAGTTTAGAAATAAAAGTTGTTGCCTCTGTGTTTTAAAAAACACCTTTGTCATTAGGGTTCATGATTTCATTTTTTCAATGTAGAAACTGAACCAGTGTATTCCTGAGGTATACCTGCATTAGCTGAGTTAGGAAGAAATAATAAAGAATATCCAACTATTGGGCTGCGAGGAGCAGAGTTAAATATAAGCAGCTGCAAATCAAGTTCACCATTCAGATTACAGACCATGTGTCTTTAAAATGTTTACTTCAGATATGAAGTATCATCACTTCAAAATGATACTTCAGGTATCGTATATACTAAAACATACACAATTTGGGTTACCTCTTTGTTATAACTTTATGTGAAACTGGTTTAAAAATAATCTTCCCATATTCATATGCTGCAAAAATGAAAAAAAAAAAAAAAAACAGGAATAAGGTGATTTGGCATTAGTACCCCAGTGTGCTAAGTTCTGATAACATATCTGCTGGAAATTCAGTGTAGCCTGTGCAGATGCACACTATATCAGGCTGGTAGCCAGTTACTGAGGGTGACATGACACCATCCCTTCTGATTCTACCTTCTTCATAGCACCTACTAGAGCCTGAAAGAATCTCATTTATTTTGAGTGAGTTGTTTATTCTCTCTCCCTCACTGGAATATAAATTCCATAAGAGCCATGGCCAGGAGGTCTTGCTCAGCATCATATAAATTGACTGTTGATTCCCTCGAGTTATATCCTAGGCAAACATCGCACCACTCCCTGGGAAATTCATTGTTATAGGTTACATGTTTTGTTTTTGGTTTAAACTCGCCACAAGAAATTCAAAAGTCTTTGATTTTTTTCTTCCTTTGTGAAGATAAAAGAAGCACCATTAAAGCAGAGATATACTGCTGTATGCCCAGTGCCTAGAACAGTGCTTGATGCAAAGCAGGCCTTCAATAAATGGTGTTTTTGGAGGGGTTTGAACTTCACCCTTTGGCTGCAAGAAGCCACCGGTGGTCTTTTCTACAGGGTAGTGTCATGAAGAATACAGGAAACACATAATGGAAAAATGTAAGCATCTTGCTCCTCTAAAATTGTCTTTCAACAGCAGGTAAAACAGCATACAGGGAAACTACCAAAGTTGGTAGGTTCTTAAGCTGTGTATTTTTCAATATACAGTAATTCAATAATTTCAATATACAATAATTCACGGCCTGTGTAAGAGCCATAGTTGAATCTGCCAAGAGGTAATTCTGCAATCAACAAAACATACGCATACTGGAATCAGATGACAAATGTAAAGATAGGAACTAATGAGACCCCCTCATCATTTTTTCAAAACGATAGGAAGTAGGCTAAATTAACTGAGCAAAACTGTGCTACTACATGTCATAAACACAAAAGCGGCCAGTGAATATCAGAAAAGCGCACAACACTTAGCTTCCCACAAGCAAGAGCAAAGCCACATCCAACTCCTCGAGATCCTTAGAGCAATCAATCTTTTTTAAACAAGAAACTAAGTCAATAGCGTCTGAGCAACAGATGAGAGTTAAAGAAAAATCTGTTGGCTAATGGTAACAGCTATTGTGTTCTCTGTTGTTGAAAATGTGCATGTAGCAGCATCTCCGATATGCTCACAAACTCAGATGCAAAAGGCTATGGAAAACAGTTGCTATTTTTACACTGGAGATAAAATCAAACACCACCTTTCGGATCTTAATTTTGCTTAAGTAGTACAAGGAAACAAAATCCAAATTGCTAGATGTCTCAAGGATCTAGGACCTGTGATTTCTACCAGAGGAAAACACAGCAAATACTGGATGACAACAGGAAGAGCCAGCTCTGTATTCTGGGCAGTGGAGAATGAACCTGCCAAGTCCCATCAACTGAAATCAAATACAAAGTTCAGGCTTACTTTAGTAATATTCTAGAAAATGGGATATGTGAAGCCCTAATAGTTTTTATATATCCAGACCAGTCAAATCCTTATAGTTTTCTTCTTTAACTCCTTAAAGAGGGGTTTTTTTTTACCTTACAAATTACTCTGATATTATAGAAGTATTAATAATTATGATAATAGCTATATGGTTTTCTATTGATGATGCAAAATTTGCTACACACTTAGTGGCTTAGACAACAGAAATGGGCTGAAATTAGGGGTTGGCAGGCTGTGCTCCTTTCTGGAAGCTCTCCAGAAAGAATCCATTTCTATGCTTTCCACCTTCTAGAAGCTGCCCACAGTCCTTGGCTTACAGTCCCTCCGGTCACATATTGTATTTCTCTGTACCTTTCTTCCATAGTCACATCTTCCTCTTCCACTTCTAAGGCCCCTTGTTATTACCTTGGGCCACAGGGGCAAATTCAGGATAATCACCTTATCTCAAGGTCAGCTGAAGAGCAACCTTAATTCCACCTGCAGCCTCAATTCTCCTTAGCCATGCAATATAACATACTCACAGGTACTGCAGAGTGGGACATGAACATTTTTAGGGAGGACATTATTCTACTTACTGCAATAATTTACATTTATTGAATGTTTGTTACTTGCCAGGCACTGTTCTAAGCAAGTTACTTGTAATTAAGCAACTATAATTCTCATAATAATAGTAGATTCTATTGTTATTCCCATTTTTCAGATGACACAGAAAGATATTAAATATTACAATAACTTGCCCAATGTTACCTAGAGAGAAAGCACAGAAACCAGGATTGGCATCAGAGTTACACATACAGAGTCTGCATTTTTTGTTGTTGTTGTTTTTTGCGGTACGTGGGCCTCTCACTGTTGTGGCCTCTCCCATTGCGGAGCACAGCCTCCGGACACGCAGGCTCAGCGGCCATGGCTCACGGGCCCAGCCGCTCCGCGGCATGTGGGATCTTCCTGGACAGGGGCACAAACCCGTGACCCCTGCATCGGCAGGCGGATTCTCAACCACTGCGCCACCAGGGAAGCCCCCAGAGTCTGCATTTTTAACCTCTGAACTCCATGACTGAAAAGGTGACTCTCATCTAAATATACTGCAGTTGCATGTTATCATTATTATCAGGCATGATTATCTAATAGCAGTCATAATAGTTACCCAGAATAAGGGCAAGTTTAAAATTTTAAATGGCAAATGGAAATACAGAATCTAAAGAGACCACCAGGAAAAACACCGGTTTTTGAGAGATATGTCCACTGATGTTGAAGTTATTTGTGTCCGTAAATGTCACTTTGTAGTTTCAAGGTCATATGTATGTACACACACACACACAAACATGGAGAGAGAGAGAGAGAGAGAGAGAATATATATATGAATAACAGATATGGAATAGAACTTTCCATTTCTGTCTAAAATTTCAGTGGAACATCCCAAACTGAGAACATGTGATGACAAATACCACAAAGCATTCTTAAGAAAGACATCTCCTAACGGTTTAGTAAGAGGTGCTAAACTGGCCCATCAACTATCACCTCCCATCACTCACCTTCAGCCCATGGAACAGAAGGGTAGAGATTGAGAAATGGATTTTCTTTGCTGGGAAATTACAGGAGTAAAGGAAGTAATGGAAAGAGGTGCTTCCTCATCTCACTCCCAACAAAATAAGTGAGGGGGCAACGAGAAGATCCCTCAGAAAATTTGGAGGTAATTGTATAAAAGGAGACTGATATCCCATGCTGTACCTGTTTGCTTGGTGATCTGGAGATGCCAGGCTGGTTGGGGGATCTCTATGGCAGGTGAGGAGAAATGGGAACAGTGGGAACAGGCTGCACTTCTATCATTTGGAGGGGCAAGAGTTCAGTAATTCTAGTGAGCCAAGCAGATGCTCTAGAAGGAAGTTGGACGAAAGCCACCTTAAGCTGACATCATCAAAGAATTCTACCAGCTGGGTAAGGAGGCTCCAGAGTTGTGCTCCCTGAGGTCAAAGGGTCTTAGGAAGTCAACGGAAAAATAAATCTCCTATACCAGTGATTGGTGCAGTAAGGAGCCCCCTGAAAAGTCCACAGAAGTGGCCCCAACTGCCAGATTACACCAGATACAGGCCTTTGTTTTAATGATCAAGGCCTTTGTTTTTTGTTTATTTGTTTGCTTCTTCTTCTAGATAGTCATATATCTTTATTTTGATCATACTACATTTAAGAAAAGTTTTTTCTTAAATATTTTGACTCACAGTATGTTTAGTTCTTTTTTTTTTTTTTTACATCTTTATTGGAGTATAATTGCTTTACAATGGTGTGTTAGTTTCTGCTTTATAACAAAGTCAGATAGAGAAAGGCCTTTGTTTTAATAAAGATCAAGGCCTTTGTTTTTAATAAAGTCCTTCCCTTCCCTTTGTCCCAGAGACAGAGAACCAGAAGAATGTGGAATCCTGCACACTGTAGGGCCCTCACTAGGGTTGAGCCCTGAGGGGCAGGAAGAAGAAAGCGTTGATTAACATCAGATGGTGCATGTTATCCCCTGACAAAGAGGGTGTTTTAACATCCAGAAGTGACCGGAAAGCCATCAGCCAGAAAACTGAGATGTCATCAAATCGTGGACATTCTGACAACCCCAACAGGGTGTATTTGAAGGTAGCTGTAGGAGAAGAAAGAGTTGTTTTCTGATTGCACCCTGCTGAGCTATGCCTAGTCAATGGACTGACCGCCTATGACATCTTGTCTCTCAATCCCACTGAGTTAGACGGCAGTATACTAGCCTCCTTTTGAAAGTGAGGAAATCAAGGCTCAGGGAAGTTAAGTAACATGTGCGATGCCCAGCAGCTCGTGTATGAGGGTCATGGGTTCAGATCAAGGCCCTCTGACTCCAGATGCGATGACATCACCACTGCACCTCACTGCCTCTGACGACTAATGTGGCCACAGACCTGGCCATGGGCACACCTAGAATCATGGGGGGTGGAGTGGGCGTGGGGTTGTGGTTCATCTAACCTGTCTTCTCTAATTCAAAGGCAGTGTTCTAGAGGTCACAGTTGAGGACTCCCTCACCTCTTGCTTTCCCTATGTTGATGGAAGAAGCATTTTCTTTATCCACATAATGCTTTGGTACCAAGGGCTATAGGTGTTGCCCATGCCCCTACCAGGTGTTGGCTTTTCTTTGACATACATTTATGACAGCTTCCTGTCATCGCCATGAGCATCAGGAGCCAACCAAGAGGCTCCTCCTGCCTCTGCAGCAAAGGATCAACCACAGTCAGCAGGTAAGACTTTTAGGCATCTACATATGACCCAGCAATCCCACTCCTGGGCGTATATCCAGACAAAACTATAATTCAAAAAGATACATGCATCCCAATGTTCAGAGTAGCACTATTCACAATAGCCAAGACATGAAAACAACCTACATGTCCCTCGACAGATGAATGGATAAAGAAGATGTGGTACATATATATGATGGAATACTACTCAGTAATAAAAAAGGAACAAAATAATGCCATTTGCAGCAACATGGATGCAACTAGAGATGATCATACTAAGTGAAGTAAGTCAGAAAGAAAAAGACAAATACCATATGATATCACTTATATGTAGAATCTAAAATATGACACAAATGAACTCATCTATGGAAAAGAACCAGACTCACAGACATAGAGAACAGAACTGTGACTGTCAATGGGGTGGGGGGAGAGTGGGAGAGGGATGGATTGGGAGTTTGGGATTAGTGGGTGTAAACTATTATATATAAAATGGATAAATAACAAAGTCCTACTGTAGAGCACAGCAAACTATATTCAATATCCTGTGATAAACCATAATGGAAAAGAATATAAAAAAGAATGTATATGTGTGTGTGTATGTGTGTGTGTGTGTGTGTGTGTGTGTGTGTATATAACTGAATCACTTTGCTGTATAGCAGAAATTAACACAACATTGTAAATCAACTATAATTTAAAAAATGATTTTTAGGCATCTAGCTGAAGAGGAGGGAAAGCTTGCATTTTTTTTTTTGAATGCACACAAATGAGTGATTTCATCAGCAGAAACAAAACAATATAAAACAAAACCATCCCAACCTTGCCTTCAAAGCAGGTCCCTACCTCAGCATGGCACCAAATCCCTTCCTCTTTATTTTCCTTTCTGGATCTTCATTTCCCTCTTTCTGCTTTTTCACCTTGACTTTGAATTTGCCCTTTTCCTTCTTCTTCTCCTTTTCTTTCGGTTTTTTGACTTTCCTGGCTTTATTTTCTGCATTCTCTAGCTCAGAGTTCCCCTGAGGTGCAGATTCATAATTCAGAGCTCCTTGGCCAGAGTGAGAGCTCTTATCAGACAGACCATCTGTACAGAGAAAAAAATCAATACACATGGTCAGGGGCACTTACTGTTAGTATCTCAAGAAAAGTTAAAATGTAAAATACAGGATAATAAATAAAGGCACTCCGGAATTCTACCCTGCCATGAGGCTACGTGTACCCTTTGAAGAGACAACTGCCTAAATACGGTTACTTCAAGCAAGGTTTGCTGCTGGGAGTGGGGGACATTGGTTGCTTAGCCAGTAGTATAAAAGGTTTGATATGTGATGAAACACTGATCTCTCTGAAAGCAGCTTGTTAACCTTGATCAGCTCAGAATGCTGACGTGCTGGGAAACAAACAGGGTGAGTTTATTTCCAGGAGAAGTTTTTGAGTTCAGCTATAACCGGACTGCTTCTACCCAATTAAAGCAGTCAGTCCTCGGGTTAAGGCTGCATCTAATGACTTGAATAATAATGTCAAGAGATGCATACTTAGTGCTCCTACCCTAAGGGTAAATGACAGTTGGTCCTTGTAGGAAATTGAAGGAGAATATTTCTTTGGCGGTTGCACTGTAAAATAAATCACATGTTGCGTTATCCAGTTCCATGTTCGCTAAGCCAAAGGGCAAAACATATCAGGGAAATGAATTACTTTTAATATCAAAAATATAATTGTGACCTTAAATCACTTTTCTCTGTAGTTAAGCACCCATTCTTGCCTATGATTCGCAGATAATAAGGAGAGGAAGAAACCATTTCAGCAAGCTCGTTGCCCTACCAGCTTCTAGTTCTTCGGGTCCATCGTAAGATTTGTCAATGGCTGCTCGGAAGCTCTCGTTGCAGCCTCGGCCACGGACCACGTGCGCCCGGGGCCGGTGGAAGGGAAGTTCGTTCTTCCTGACCTCGGCAACTGCAGTCTGCAGGCTCTCCAAGGAGCTGGACTTTTTCAAACCCAGAGTTGGACCGAAATCTTTGCTTGGCGAGTCTGGAAGAAAAAAGGGCAAAAGGTCACCCTTCCCCTAATGAGGCAGTGGGGTGGAGTGGGAAGGCTTGTTGTTGTTCTATCTCAAAAAGGGAGGAGGGGGGTTAAGCGGGTGGAACTTGGTGTTAAACCCCAGCGTTGCCACTTTTTGTGACTTTGAGCAAGTACTTTGACTTCTCTGAGCCTTAGTTTCCTTTTCTATAAAGTTGTGGGAAGATTTAAAATGATATGTCATACATAGAAATAAATATGCATGCATATATATATATATGCACATGTGCACACACATATACATGACTTTGAAAGGCTATAGCAGTCTGTAGAGATTATATGTATGAGGGGTGTATATGCACACACACACAGTTGCACAGACATACAGAGCACCTAACAGTGTTTCACAGTTCTCATTCCAAGCACTCCCCTACATTGTAGCTTTTATTATCTCCAACATTGTTTTTATAATTATTAAGTAATGTATTATGCACAGAAATCAAAGAGCATTGAAGTGACTGTAATTTTTATGATTAAACACTTTACCATACTCTAGCACTCTTACTGTATGGTGAATGCAATTTTTTTAGTTGACAAAGCAAAGCAAGAAAGAAAACAACTTTTCTGTGTCAGTGCTTACTGTTCCAAATGTATTTCTATTTGGGTATCTAGGAAAGAGGTAGTTTTCTTTATATGATATAATATTCCCAAAAAAAACTAGGTGAAGTTGAATAATGTGTGTGCTGATATGTAATATTTTTCATTTGCACTGTTTGTCTTGCCCTGTCACCTGCCCCTTTTCACCCATGCCTTGACCCCCATTCCCACCCACAGCCAGGCCCCTAGTTGTCTGTAACAAGATTAGGCTATATAAATACCAGCAGCACAAGGATTATTTTAAAGATGGAGGGAATTCTAGCAGGGCTCTTTTCTACCAGGGCCAAAGCTCATGATCCTCTCCAGGTACAAAGATTACTGTCATGAAGGGGTTACATGTGCATTTCTGGAAATAAACTACTTTGCAGTTTTTTAGTAGATACAGATGGAGTTCATATTAAGGACTGTGTACATACAGTACCTACTTCAATGCCTAGCATATAGTAAGGCTCAGTAAACAGCCCTATCTTTTCTTACTAGGATCAGTATTTTTGCTTCTACCAATGCTGCCATCAGGAACATTATCACTAGGTAATACAAGGAATACAAAAGAAGTACAACAAAGGTATAATGACTATATAGATATATAGACACGCATAAAGTTAAAACAACAAAACACACCCTCCATATATTGTGAATATGTTAAAAATAGTCAAAATAATGACAATAATGCTAATAACTAATAATGCAGAGAGTGCTTAGCCCTGTTCTAAGTGCTTTACCTAACCTACCATAATCCTTACAGTTGTGCAACTGCCAAAATTGTTCCCATTTTACAAATGAGGAAACTGAGGCACTGAGCAGATAAATACCTAGTCTGAAGATACACACTTAATAAGCTTCAGAGCTAGGAACTGTCCTCAGGCAGCCTAATTCCGCCTTTTCTGCTCTGTACTGTCTAAAGTTGTACTTGGCCTCCACCCTCTACTTGACGATGGTCAAGCTACTTAAAATGGCCTCTAGTTTCCTCATCTGTAAAATAAGACCCTGAGCCTAATCAAGCGGACAAAATGCAAAAACTGGATGTTGTTTTACAGTTTCATCATTAACTTACAGGAGGCAATTTTGCACTTTGAACAATATACATGATGACAATAAACATTACATTTTATAGGCAACAGTGCATCATTAATAAATGCAACAGAGATAGGACTAAGCAAAAAAATAATAATATAAGAAACTTCAGGGACAAATTTCAGGTGCTACTTGCAAATCATAAATAGTAAGAATACATCATTACTAAATCCAGAAAGAGGCATATTTCTTATAGTCCCAGGAAGGAAGGTAAGTGGAAGAAACAGAAATTGAATAAGATCATTTCTGACAAGAAAACAAAAAGCAACATAGAGGCTCAGGGTATTAAAGCAACAGTAAAAGCTTCAGAGTTTACAGAAAATCTTTTACACCATCACTCCCTAGGGATCTGACATGAAGTTTGGTGAAAACATGAAGATGAAAACTATCTGAGAAAGCCTAGTTCCTCTGTCAACAATAGTAACCATCTTTTATTTATTAATTGCCATTCAGGAGATTATATTAGAGCCCAAACTGTAAGTATTCACGTCAACCTTTAGCAATAAATTCTGGGGAACATGAAAGTGAATAAATCATCCAAGACATAAGGCATGTTATGTAAAAGGAGCTCATCTAAAGCTCAGCAAGAAGTCATATTTGAGAAGGAACAAATACACTGTTACTCATTCAAAGCAAACTGAACATTAAGGATTCATGGGCTTTGCAGGATTAATAGAGCCAGCAAGTAATTCACTTTACATAAACAGAAGTCACAAATTAGAAGTGTCAACTAATGTTGGCCAAAATTATAACCTAGCTCTACTGGATGCAGTACATAGTAAAACCAAAAGCAGAAAGGCGATTGAGTCTTGGTTACCAATGTGGACTCGGATTTTCAGGCTTGAAAACAACTTTTTATTTATTTCTAGGGAGCAAACAGGATATAGTGGTGGGAAAAAAAAAAAAGACTGATGTTAGAGAGGAGAATCTGAAATCAGGAAAGTCCTTACCAGGACTTACAGGTGCACTGAACTGACTGAATTGAATCTCCACATGAAAAGGACCTTGATTAGAGTTCATTTCCTTTACATGTCCAAGGCTTCTGAGGGAAGGTCCAGGTTACGGGTTCCGAGGGACTATTATGTCAACTGATGGCATCAGCACTAAATGTCAACAAAACACTTGGAATAAAGCGTTTTACCACACAAAGATCCTAAGTGGCCACAATAAATTGTCACAGTCAGTCCCCCTTCCGTACCCCTATCCTCACCAGTTCCAGCTTAGGTTGCCATTGCGTTGGAAATTCTGTAGCTTTCAGAATGGGAAGATTCACTATTTTTAGCCTAACCATTTATACAAATCATGTTGTTTTATAGGCTCCCACTACAAGTAGAGGTTTCTCTGAAGGGATAATATAAAGTTCTATCCTACTGAAGTCATCCCCAAGAGTGATGAGTCCTCACATTTTCACCTGTAACTGATGTGGTATTGACTGTGGCTGATTTTAAGCAATTATCTGAGAGAGTAATCTTTGAATACCACGTGTTATCAGTCACAAGGTGGTCTGTGTCCAAATTTGAGCATTTACTTGTCCCATTTTGAGTATCCACAGAACTAATCTGAATATGATTTTTCAATAGCTTCCAGGCCAGTTTAGGTTAGTTGCAAATGCCAAGAAATAAACCTTTTCACAAACTTTACTAGCATGACTTTATTTTTTTAATTTATGACTTCTATGTTCAGTGACCATGTTCTCTAAGATCCAGATAAACTTATCTTCCTGTCAGAAACATGAAGTTGACATTCACAAATTTCTTGAAACAAATGATACAACGTTTATCAAAGGTACTAAAAGAGGGATCTTGCGTGATAAAAGTTATCCTCAAAATGGTATCATGAAAATATGCTTAACGTTCCACATGCCAAATTTTTCCTTAAAGTAAAAGTCTCATAAAGAAACATTACACAAATAATTGTTTGAAAAGATGCTACAGCATTTTTGAAGATTCACCTGTTCCCAAATGAAGGATTGGCTTGACTTGGTCTTGGAAGCCTTCCCCATACAGAGTCGAGGGACATTTCAGGGCCATGTTTTCTGGCTCCACCAACCCTCAGATACATCCACTGCTCCTCACCATCCAGAAAAATACAGCGTTATGAAGAAACTGAACACTCAAGTCTAAAGACTTAAAGGATTCTGCCACCATTCCTCCCATGTGTATGAAACAAGTGGGGAGAAGGGTAGTACAGAGCCACTGTCAAGGTGGAGAGGGATCTCTATAAAACGGAGTCAAAACACTGAGAAACCACTGCCCCAGCCTTTCTAGGTAGAAAGTCCCATTTCAACATACTATAAAACAAAAAGTCCTTCCTGGAGGATTGTTTGGATGTGGACCTCAGTTTTTCTGACCCAGTCTTGGGTTCCTGCCTCTGCCCTATAGCTGAGAACTGCGTTGGTTCCCTGCAAGGCAGGTGATTAGAATAATAGAGAATAAAACGGTCTAGAGAGTAGTGATTAATAGTGAATGGTGAAGTGGAGAGACTGTGGGACATCTAACACCCTCCCACTCTGCCACTTACTTCTTGAGTTATTAATCTTCCTGTGCTTCCACTTCCTAATCTGTAAAATTTGGATAAGATGAGTATGGAAGAGTGCTTGGCACATAATAGGGACTCATAAAGCATTAGTGATGATTGTCACTGGTGCTTTTGTATCAACTCTAAACACTTGAGTAAGTGGAGGTCTAGCACAATTTATTTGGTTCAATCTGCCACTGCATTTTAAATACAACTATTCCTTCTGCAAGAAGCTGAAAAGAGCTCTATAAATAAATACCACCCTTCCTTTTTTATTCAAAAGTTAAACTTTTTTTTCCCCAAACAACTCCTTACAGCTTTTTCTTCTGAAATAAGGTATATATATATATCCATCTGTTCATCACATACAGAGGCTATTCTTGGGAAGATGAATAGTGGAGTCTTGGATGCCCTTCCCCTTAGGTTATAATCATTTAATTAGTCTGAGATTTCATTGGCAATGTTTGAACTTCCCATTCTAGCATTAAAATCTTGCAATAAAAGAATGCCTTAATCCAGAAGACCAGTAATTGGATCTTCCATTATTGATGAGATTGCTTCCAATACATTCTTATTAAAACATAAAGAATTATTTGGGGGAAGGTATTCACTTTCATATACATGGCAAGGTTTCCTCCAAGCTAGAGCTTTATAATTAACAAATACTCGTGATAAATGAACAATAAATAATGTATTAATTTGCAAATTTCAATAACATTGATGGCCCTCAAGGCACTAAGTGAAAATTAATTATGTTAGAGCCCCTCCCCCTAAAATAAAGGAATTGTGCGCAGGAGTAAACTGGGGATCAAAATGATTGCAGGGCTTCCCTGGTGGCACAGTGGTTGAGAGTCCGCCTGCCGATGCAGGGGACACGGGTTCGTGCCCCGGTCCGGGAGGATCCCACATACCGCGGAGCGGCTGGGCCCGTGAGCCATGGCCGCTGAGCCTGCGTGTCCGGAGCCTGTGCTCCACAACGGGAGAGGCCACAGCGGTGAGAGGCCCGCGTATCGTGAAAAAAAAAAAAAAAAAAAATGATTGCAATGCTATCCGGGGGACACAGCATGAAACTTGAGAAGGCCATGAATTCGTCAAGAAAGCTTGCTTTCGCCGCAGAGCACAGGGAGATCAGCTCGGTGCTTTGTGACCGCCTGGAGGGGTGGGATAGGGAGGGTGGGAAGGAGGGAGACGCAATAGGGAAGGGATGTGGGAACAGATGTGTATGTATGACTGATTCACTTTGTTATAAAGCAGAAACTAATAAAAAATAAATAAATAAATAAATGAAAGGACAAAAAAAAAAAAAAAAAGAAAGCTTGCTTTCATTAACAATTTGGCCTTGCTGTATTATGAGCAATGAACTTGGGCAAATACAATAGAAATGCTTTACTTGCTTCATGGGGAGTTGTGATGTGAAATTAATAGGCTTAAAGCTCTTTGAATGAAAAATTATTACAACTTCCAACTAGGAAGTCACAACACTACTTTATTCTCCAACACATCTCGCTGTCTTTTTATTTCAGATTACACTTACTGAAAATTTTGATTTTTTTTTAGTAGTTTCCCCTAGAGGCAAAATGTCTTATGTGCTTTAATAGATATCACTGCAAATCCATTAGCCCAAATTCCCCATCATATCCAAATGTATAATTTCCCAAATTATGTTATCTGTTAACTGTGTCCATAAGGGGCCTAATTACCTTCTTGCCTATCTCAGTATTGCAAATACTGATCATCATTCCAAGCTTATCACAGTGCCCTGTTTCCTATTCATGTACCATAGGGCATAATGTATCTGGTTTATACATTACCTGCTGTCATTTGGGTCTCAGTTCTTTAACTGGCAATCTCCAAGTACCCTAGGAGCAGAGTTTTGTTTCCTTTAAAAATCTCGTATATCCCAGGGTCTTTTATCATTTCCTGAAATTCGTGTCAAAATGTTCAATAATGAACTTCTCATTAATATTCATATATTTGCATAATCTTTCCTACTCTGTCTCCAAACATTGTCTATTTTAAAGTGAAAAGATATAGAGAAAATTACGGGAAGATTAGGTGAACAAATACAACAAATGCTTTGATTATAAGTGTGGGCATGGCCCTCCAAGTGACTTCAAATCTCTGCTAAGTGTTGCTGTACACTTTAATTTTCTTCACTAAAAATTCCCTCTTTTATAAATTGAAAGTCAAAGTCTGATGCCATATTTTGGTTTCTTTCCTGGACTCAAATTATATCCCACAAATGTAATGAACAGTGAATTTATTACACCAAAATATTCTCATAACACTTTTTTGTTTTTTTCTTTTACTCTTTAGTTTGTGGATAAGAAAATGGACTCTGTGGTTCAATTTAGTAGGGAAACTCTTTTTCAAAATATATTTATAACCATATCTCTGGGTAGGTTCTGTTAAGGCAACTGACGGACTCAAATCTAATGCCAATAGACTAGTTTGTTATAATCTTTTGTTTTCCCTGTCTCTGCCTTATCAAGATAACTCCACTGGGTCAGAAACAACACCACCACCACCACCCTAACTGGCATTCAAGCTAATAATGAATTTTAAAATTACATAAATAACATTGGTTTCTGGAAGGGAAATGTGGCTACTTAAAGGAGAAAAAAAACCCTTTTATTATTTAAGTGAGGTGGGGGGAAAGACTCACTTGAGAGTCAAATAAACTGACTAAAGAGGCCAGCTTTCCTACCTGTGGAATGGGATCAATAGGACTGATGAATGCCACCTACCATTTTCTTAATCTTGTTGATCTTTGTATTGTCAGCGCAGAGAAGTACTAAATAAATATTTGTTGTAGGAATAAAGGAAGGTGCAAGGAAAGGGTGGTTACAGGATGCAGACAGCCCTGTTCTCCAGTGCCGTGAGGCTGAAGGGAGTTTATGGGGAGAAACACACCTCACGATTGCTTCACGCCCTCAAAGCCCACACACAGCCTCCTGTTCTTCGTTAATATGACCCTTAGGTTTTTTTGTGTCATTTCCAAGGATTTAATAATTTCTGCCCTACCTATATTTACTCACTCATCTTCTCTATGTTTTGTCTTTTTCTACGACTCATTCCTTTTGCTTAACTTCTCTGTGATATCAGCCTTTTCTGCTATTTTCCCCTCCTTATGTGCACTTTGAATAGTCTTATTTTTACCCACTGCCCAAAACACCTTTATTTGTCTTCCAGCTCTTCTTTGTATGTCTTGGTAACAGGCTTTTCATTCTGAACACAAATTGTTTCAGTGATTTTTTTTTTTAAGACGTTGGGTGTAGGAGTTTAGTAATTTATTTATTTATTTTTGCTGTGTTGGGTCTTTGTTTCTGTGCGGGGGCTTTCTCTAGTTGTGGCAAGCGGGGGCCACTCTTCATCACATTGCGTGGGCCTCTCACTGTCGCGGCCTCTCTTGTTGTGGAGCACAAGCTCCAGACGCGCAGGCTCAGTAGTTGTGGCTCACGGGCCTAGTTGCTCCGCGGCATGTGGGATCCTCCCAGACCAGGGCTTGAACCCGTGTCCCCTGCATTAGCAGGCAGACTCTCAACCACTGCGCCACCAGGGAAGCCCTGTTTCAGTGATTTTTTTTTTCCTCCTCATTCTTTTTACCACTTATTCTTTGTACGGCTTGCTTCAACAGCACCTCTTTCTTCTGCTTTTGATTGTCGAGCGGTTTATATATTATACAGCGTGGGTTGTATAATGCCATACTCTCAAGATAAAGTATACTAAAAAGGATTCTAATAAGTTTCTTTAAAAACCATTAGCATAACAAAAAAGTCAAACTGATTGATTTCTTGGATGGTATCCACATGAAGACATTTTTACAGGATGTAGTGTAAACTGGATACCTCTATATTTTTAGGGCCAAAAATTATTTTTATAATTTTTGCTTTACTCTTTTCTCCCCTTTTTATAGCTAACTGACTGCACTAAAAAGAAAAAACAAAACAAAACTTTGAATTTTTAATTACTCAGTATTTCCAGAAATGATAGAAAGTAAGGTTTTTCAGTTTTGAATAACAATAATATATAATATGAATAGTCAGTAATATGAATAGCAATCTCTTAAGAGATATGCTTTAACCTAGGTTTCAATCTACCGTTAGAGTGTTAAGCCAAAATCAAGTCAGCCATCAGTGAGTGTTTACTGAGTATTTTGTGTCACTCAGAACTGTGCTAGGTCCTAAGAGGAATAGAAGGCAAGTGTAATAGTAACTAACATTTTCCTGTTGCTTTATAATTTATAAAGTTCTTTCCTGTATAAAATGAGGATACACCTTACACAACTGATCTTACCCAAGTTCAACTGTGTTTTCATGTCCAGAGAGAGCTACAAAGAAAGAGAGGAGGGAGGAAGGGCAGGATAAAATAAGTGATAAGAGCAATTTTACTCACCATTACTCTCAATGAGAGTGTGCCCCAGCGTGAGTGTGTGTCTAGGAGAGACTGAGAATCAAGAGAAATAAACTGTTCCTGTGAGTCTCTGATTTTTTTTTTTTAACCCTGGGTAAACATTTTATTTTTTAATCGAGATATAATTGACATGTAACACTGTGTAAGTCTAATGTGTGCAATGTATTTGATACATATATATCTGATTTTGATATGTATATATTAATATTTTGATTTGATACATGTATATATTGCACAATGATTGCCACAATAAAGTTAGTTATTGCCTTCATCTCCTCACATAGTTACCTTTTTGTGTGTGTGTGATAAGAACATTTAGGATCTACTCTTTTAGCAACTTTCAAGTATATAGTACAACATCGTTAACTATAGTTACCATGCTGTACATTAGATCCCCATCATTTATAACTGTCAGTTTATAGCCTTTGAGCAACATCTCTTCTCATTTTCCCCATCACTCAGCTCCTGGCAACCTCCATTCTATTCTCTGTGTCTATGAGTTTGGCTTTTTTAGATTCACATATGAGATCATACAGATCTCGAGAACCATTCCTGAGAGGCAGTGACTTACTATTATGTCTTATGTAAATTTCAGAAGAACCACTCAACTCAATACCCTTCCAATTCCTCTCTTAAATCCCCTGAGTTGGCAGATGAGAAAAGGTCAGCCACTGACTTGGCCAAGATGCTATGTCTGGACAATTCTTGAGCTAAAGCTCCTGCCAAATTCTTTGATGCCTCAGACATAAAAGATAAGGCACTTGCTTTCCTCCAAGATGTTATAATCCGAGTGCAGAGCAAAGATGAACACATGCAGTGATAACACCAGAGAATGTAGAGCAGTCCCTAATGTTTGCGAAGTACCCATCTGAGCGCAATATATCCCCAAATTTTAGAGAATAAAAATGTTTGACTCCTAGATTTCTCTGGAATTACATTTCCAATGGGGAACATGTTATCTCTTCATTCCACCAGTTAACTAACTCTTCAGCATCCACTAAAAATTTAGTCTTTAAAGCAATACCTAATACAAGCACAGATTGCTTGGATTTGTGTTCTAGCCCCACCTCTGCACTAACTGTGTGAAGCTGGATGAGGCTTGTACCTCTCTGTGCCTTCCTTGCCTTATCTGTAAAAGAGGGATAATGATAGCACATCCCTCACAGGGTAGTTAGAGGATTATCTGATACAGAGCTTGAACGTGATGCCTGGCACACAGTAAATATCCAGTAAACATTAGTTTGTACCATATGTCTTCTTTCATGAGCAATGTTTACACTCATTAGGAGGATTATCTCCAGCCAACAGAATGCCAGGAGAATTTGTTTCCACATCCATACTTTGTGGGCCTGTGTCATCATTAGCTTTGAATTTTCACTCTTTATTCAAAGCTTCTACTTTTTTGTTTTCTATTCTTTAACAGTCTTCATCACTTTTCAAATCATCTTCTGTACATTTCACTTCTTTCAATAGCCCAAATAAGTTTATTTCTTACAGAGGCATTTTCCAAAGAGAAACCAAGTGTTAAAATCACTTGATGAAAATAACCATGTCTGGGACAGCAAGTAAAGAGCTGGTTAGTTTCTTTCACCAGCCAAGTGACTCCTCTCCCTCAGAGCAACCCATGACACCATCAACAAAATGACAAACCAGGCAAGGTCATAAGGCTTTTGGGATCATTAGTCAATAGGCATCTCTGTGAATGATAGAGCTGAGAACGCTGACATATGGCAGAGGTCAGGGCTGGAGTAGTTTAGACTTGGGGAAGTCCAGAGAAGAGAAAGCACACTGTGATCCCAGGTCAAAGGATAATAAGGCTTCATGAATGAAGCAGGACTTGTCCTTGAAGATGGATCAAATACATGGGAAAGGTAAGAGGGAGACAGTCACCCTACTGCAAGGGAAACGTATGAGGAAAAGTCCTGATATGTCTGCTTGGTAGTGGGTACACAGGATGGAGGACCAGCAAGGGAAAACTGGGGATTGGTGGGAAATAAGTTTGGGGACAGAGGAGGAAGTGAGATATGAAGGGTCTCAAAGTTAAGAAGGTGAGACTCAGAGCAGGGGGCAGTTGGAAGCCTTTGAAAGTTTTTCACCTGAGGAATGGCTTGATGATACTGTTATTTTGAGAAAAGATAATTTGGAAGAAATTTATAGGACAAATTAGAAGAAAGACTGAAATCATACAGCAATGGAGCTCCCTACTTATAAAATACCTTGCTCTTTACTTTCTTCCTTTTTTACAATTGTAACTTCAGGCCTTTGTGAAACAATTTCTTCCAAAACATTTTTAGTGTGGTTAGTCATCTGTCCTCACAGTGAACAGACTACTGTCCTCAGATCTTTCTTTGACCAGGTAGGAAAGGCTAAAGAAACATGTTCTAGTCCACTTGGGAGGCAAGAGGTGTTCATGGTTGTGCCTCTGGGAATGGGTAGGAAGGGGCATTGCCTATCACTCCTAAGCTTCCTTCTCGCATGGCTGAGCTGTGACTGGCATGGCTGGGCCCAGTGTTATCTCTCCTTCAGCACACTTTACTGTATTCTATAATATATAATGATTAATGGACAGTAAAACTAATAACATGGGGACACACAAAATAAATGAGGTGGCAAATATGAAAAGGAGGCCCCACTTAATGTTTTTGTGAAATCTGACAACATGCTAGAGTTTCCCTATAACTCAGCCCGAGGAGCCCTTGTCAGCGGGAAACAAGGTTACAAGAAGGTGGTATTTCCATTAATAACTCCCCCTCGGGGAAGTCCATGATCAATCTTTTTTGTACTGAAATTCTTGCTGGATTGTAGTGAAATGTCAGCGGTACCTGGAAACATTGCTTTACGCTGACTGAGGGAAGCTCTCAGAGAAAGAGGAAGGGCATCACAATGCTTCAGTTATCCTGATTTGTCCCTTTTTACCTCCCCCTACTATGGACAACCATTCTCTCTTTTTTTTTTTTTTTTTTTTTACTACCCAGTATCCACTATTCCACCTGAAAGGGGTATCCCGCTTTTCCTTGGGTTACTACACCTCCCCTACTTTCACCCAGAAGTGTGCTTCTAACCCAGGCATGACTAGTCATTTCATCCCCTTGATTGGTTCAGGAGTACGTTGTTGGCTAATTAGAACTAATCCTTATAGAGTGATCAGGAAAAAGTCATCTTGTTTGCTACTGGGGTTACTGGGAGGATAAACCTGGAGTTGCTGGTAGCCATCTTGCTTTTCTACAAAGAGAGGAACTAAAACTGTGAGAATATAGTTGACACCGACCCTAGATCCACTCTCTGAACTTTACAGTTGCTTGAGCAACATATTATCTTCTTTGCAACAGTCAGATTGAAATCCGTTTCTTTCGATTGTAACCTAAGGAGTCTTGACTTAATGCCCTATTCTCCAATCTCTCCTTCATATAACTACCCACCAGTTATTCCAACTCAGGTCAGACAGATACTTGAGGAGCAGGGAAGATTGTTCCTTGGCTATAATGCTGGTGAAGGGATCATCAGTACAGAACTGATAACAGCAGTGAGAAGTATGTCTGAGGCCAGTCTAAAGGTGAGCATTTTCTAGTCTATTACAGGGTGGATTTTATGAGAGACAAATTCCCCAATGATGAGAAGAGTTGTATGAAATTCATTTGCTCAGCTTGGCCCCAACTCCTCCGTGAAGAGGGGACCATTCTCTAGATGGTTACTAATAATTACAGACTTACAACTAATTGTTATACACTTTAGAAAATAGAAGGGCTTCCAAAAGAGGAATACAATCAGTTCTTGCCATGGTTGACCAAGGGTTCAAACAACCTATCTACAATTGTGCTAATTAAATATGTTGTTCTGGATTTTGAAGAGATAAGAGTAAACCTGGTATCACTTTTAAGTGCCTGTTTTTCCCACTGTGTTCCCCTGGCCACTCAACAGAGACCTCACATTTGGGAAGAGACAGAGCTGCCTCACAGGGAGGAGGTGTCTGTTTCTGGAGGGGTGTTTGTGTTGTATGGGTATGTTTCTCTCAAGCTTCTTTTTCATAGAATTTCTAAAGAAACTGTGAATTAGGAACTTCTCTGTAAACTGAGTAGGTTTACAGATGGACTAAACTGATGGACTAAAAGCAAGTGGTCTTGGGTGGTTAACAATAAAGATTTTGATGTAAGAGGCATCTTGGGTGCGGACTTGGAATTGGAAGACTTGGGGTCTAGGCAAACTGTTTAACCTCTCTGGGCTTCAGTTTCCTCATCAGTAAAAGTACAATAATGAAAAAGGTTATACTGAGGATGATTATGAGGATGATGGTAAAAACACCAGCAGCCACCTACACCAGGCATGTTCTGAGTATTTTTATATAGATATTAACCCAATTATATGAGGTACACACTATTGTTATCTCCATTTTATAGCTGAGGAAATTAAAGCACAGGCAGGTTAAGTAACTTGTCTAAATGAACAGTGATACCAATTTCATGGGTTTTTGTTGGGCTAAGATGCAATTACGCAGGTACAAGAAAGTAGCAAAGCTGCAACATGCCATATATACATGTCATATTTGCTCTTAATAAGAAAAGGAGGGATGTTTTCCTCTAAATCTATCATAGGCACTGGACAGAATTGATCAAATGAAGACACAGAGGGGTATCTCTTTCTGAGCACCTGCTCTTAAGGCACAAGCAATCTGTACGAAGAGTCAAAATGCAGAATTCAAAAGCACCCCTAAACAAGGTGGGGTAAAGCAAGACATGGAGTGAGTGGTGGGAATCAGGGGAGAAAAAGAAGGACTCTGGACCCCTGAAAACTGGGCAGCATCAGACAGACTGAGAGGTGGTCCAGGGGACAGGGAGGGAGAAAGATGAGAACAGAGGCCTGTGGAGGGTGGCAAGCCCACTAATCTGTGTACTGCAGAGTAGCCACGTGGGGCTGCGGGTGCGCAGAGGTGAGGCCAGACAGAGAGAGCACAAAGAGAGGGAAGCAGCCAGGTGGCCAGAGGTACGACTTACCCCACTGGCAATATGAGGTCTCTGAAGTCTGAGGCCCTGTGTCCCAACACAGTCATCCGAATACACTTGTTTATTGCTGTGGACAATAAACAAGGAGGGGGTTTTGAACTGCGCTACACACTAGGTGGGACCCATTTTCCCTGTGTGTATGGCCTAAGGACCTAAAGTTGGGATGGATGTTTTGTTTTGGCTCAACAGCACTAACAAACAGCTAAGCTTTATTTAGCACTTACTGTGTACGACGTGCTCTGTGTCAAACGCTCGCAATCTGAACTGCCCCAGGAAGGAAGTATGGTCGTTCTTCGCCTTTTACAGAAGTCATCCTTCCAGACCAGAAGCCCCAGTTCTGTTTCAAACATGACAGAGCTCTTTTCCCACTTTTAATAATTAATTTAATAAAAGCAAAAAAATATATGGCTTTTCTAAAGAGTGTTTATGTCAAAAAAAGAAAGCAGTACTTGGTTCACTGCTAATATGGGAACAACAACAACAAAAGAGCTACTTTTGTTCTTATTTTTAAGTCAATTTTTGAGCAAAGTGTCATATTTTTATATTCCCTGCCTAGTTCTGGCTAAGAATTTAGGAAGGAGCTTGTGATGCATCATTAAATAGTCTTTCCCTTCATCTTATGACTGAGTTATGGGCACTAGATATAGCCATGGGGGGGGAAAATAAGTGTGTTTTTTTTGTTTTTTTTTTTTCACCCAGGGCACTGTCAGTCACTATGTGTATGGCATGAGCTGGAGCTGGAGTGGATCAAAGGAGTCAATAACCGGCTAGAAAGACCTGGGCTAGTCTCTCAGACCAAAGCTTGACAGGTAGGTTTGGAACCAGTGGGCCTCAGGTTGTATCTGTCGTGCAGCCATTTTGTTTGTTTTAAAATAAGTGTTTATAATGATGTAAAAGACCAATTATAAGCCTTTGCCTTATTCCTTACTCAGCATCCTGCATGGTATGTAAAAACGGCAGTGAAAAAAAATACCACATTAGAAATTTTAGCTGAGCAAAATGTCAGTTTTCAGTTACACTTAAAGAATAAAAACAACATTAGGATACCATTAACAGTTTTAGAGTAATGGAGGCAAAGCGGGATTGTTTTCTGTTATTATTATTACCACCATTAGTGGGTCAGAGCCTTCCAAGGGAGAAAAGCTGGGGACAACCCAGACACTTTCAATACAGCATTACCTCTTTCAGGTCAAAAGGGGCCCATTTAGTGGACTGTAGCAGTCATTTAATAAATGATACCCTCGTGGCCTTGGAGAATTTATCTCCTGTCCAAAGAGTCTTGCTTACACGTTCCTATTTTCTCTACTCCATCTCACTAAATATTCCAGTAAGAGAAAAGGTTAATTTACAGCTAATTATTTAGGGAGGGAGTTAAGGCAGAAAAACAAAAACAACCCGTCACAACGCATCAGCCACTGTGTGCAAATCTGGAAAAGGATAATGAGCCTCATGAAGTAACAGAATTAAGATGAAAAATTAGAGGTGTGAGATGGAATGATTTTCTTTCAAGGGAAGTACCTGCTGAAATAATTTTTCTCCCGGTGTTTGCTTTGTGCACTTTATATGTGACTAAGTACAGCTAATCCTGTCTCTTTTCAAAAGTTAATGTCAGCTACTAGAATAATCTGCTTTCTTGATTTAATTGCATAGTTTAACCTCTGACATAACCTTTTAATTCACACCATGACAGCCAACCCGACAGAAAGTTTTTCTAGAAATCTGAGTAACTTCCCCAAGGTAACAACTGCTTTCCCTCTTGTGGGTGTAGAGGGAAACATTCTGCCCAAGATCATCAAATACACCCTGACAGTTCTGGCTGCAGAGGTGGTGTGCTTACTGCAGGGAAGAGGGGAATTTATTAGAATACCTGGCATGTTAGAAGTGGGATGCACATCAATGTGAATGTACTTAACACTATGGAACTACACACTTGAAGATGGTAAATTTATGTTATGTGTATTTTACTACAATTAAAAAAAAAAGTCATGCATGGTTATCAAAAAGGGGCATTGGTCACATGATAGTTTGGGTAAAGAATGTGTTTAGGTCCACCTTGATTCAAATAAGGCTGTAGAAAAAGAAAACACTAAACGTTTTGCTGTTGTTTAGTGCACTGAATTAAATCAAATTCAGGGAACTGAATTAATAAGAATGCCTAGCTCCTTAAAATGCCAGGACAGAAGTCTTTGGCCATAGTCATGTAAAGATCCCCACACTCTGAAGGCTTTGGTTTTTATATGAAGACAGACAATGATTTGGATACTGTGAGACCAACAGCCAACTGAGTTTTGGCAATTTTTAAAACTAAAAGATGGTACAATTCTGTTGTTGTTTTAACCCTGATTTTTTCTTTTTTTTTCGAATTACTAAGAACATTTCTCCTATTTTAGCAATTTTTAAAACTAAAAGATGGTAAAATTCTGTTGTTGTTTTAACCCTGATTTTTTCTTTTTTTTCAAATTACTAAGAACATTTCTCCTATTTTAGCAATTTAAGAAACATGATTTGGGGAAGCAATTTAATTTTAACAGCAAGACATTCAATTTTTCTTATATTTAAGTCACTGAAATACCCAAAGAAGAGACAAATGTTAAGGGTTACCTTTTAAGTTTTACTCAAGTTATTAAAAATATCTGGCTTCTTAAAATGCTAGGACAGAAGTCTCTGGCCATAGGTTGCATAAGGATTCTTAGGTAGACTACGTCATTAAGAAAAAAAAGACAGAGATTGGTAAGGTAAAATAAAACATGTCCAAACATGTATCATTATGGATTAAATTCCTTTGCAGAGAAATATATTACAAACATGTATCATTATGGATTAAATTCCTCTGTAGAGAAATATATTACAAACACATATCATTATGGATTAAATTCCTCTGCAGAGAAATATAAACTAAAGATGGGGGGGGAAATCTCCTCATTCCACATTTCTCTTTTGTCATAAGCGTTTTTATTTAAATTGTTTCAATATGAGTTTTTCTCTTCATGGCTTGGGTTTTTCCTATGGTGAAATGATACTTCTTTGCTTAGATAACCTCACTTATGCTATATTAGAGTTTTGCTGCATGATTAAATAAAAAGAGGTCTAGGGGTTGAGAAAAGAAAATTTGTTTAAACAAACATCTTTGATAATTAGAAAACGGATGGGAAATTTTCTACAAAGCTGACCAAAGCTACTGGTGCGCTTAAGTTAAAACCAGGAAGCCATACAAAGTAGAATTAAGTTTCTTCCTGTCCTCAACTCCAGATATAAGGCATTCTCACCTACTGATGCATTTCAGGAATAAACTCATATATAATATGTCTTTCTCTTCTTTTTATGGAAAATTAGGCCCTTTAGAGTGTATACACCTGGCCAGGAGGGTCATGACTGGGCTATTTCAAGATGAAATGGTTTCGATTTGCTGGTTGACATAAAAGAGTTCCCTGTCCTTAGAGGACAGGTATCTTCAAAGAGTTAAGATCTGACATTCTAGAAAGAGTCTCTAGACTTTTCTAGAGTCTAGATCTAGGGTCTAGATCTAGACCCTAGATCTCTTTCAACTCAGTCTATGATGGGAAGGAAGCATATATTTTCAGAGCTTAGGGGAAAAAAATGATTTCTTAGTTTGTTTGAATCCAGAGATTAAGGTTGTACCTGGGACCTTGGGACACGAAGACCAGGGCAGTTGGCTAAGACGGGCGTCCCAAGTTGGTCTCTGTTTCACACCTGCTCTTTGGTTGCACCTGGTGTTCTGTTCCTCGTTTCCAGTGTTCAGTATCGGAGAGGCTGAAGTCAATGTGTTTTTTTGGTTTTTTTTTTTTTTTTTTTTTTTTTTTTTTTTTTTTTTGCGATATGCGGGCCTCTCACTGCTGCGGCCTCTCCCGTTGCGGAGCACAGGCTCCGGACGTGCAGGCTCAGCGGCCATGGCTCACGGGCCCAGCCGCTCCGCGCGGCACGTGGGATCTTCCCGGACCGGGGCACGAACCCGTGTCCCCTGCATCGGCAGGCGGACTCCCAACCACTGCGCCACCAGGGAAGCCCTGAAGTCAATGTTTATTTAACATGATCAACCCCAGTCCCTTTCTCCTTAGGCCTGTCCCTTCTCTCCTGCACCTGTCTGCTCTCCTGTCATGGAATCCTATACGCCTGAAATGTTCGTGACCTCATTTTATGGCCGCCTGCGCTCCCCGCCCAACCCCACCAGCACTCGAGCAGCCACTCTCATGTAAGAAGCCCTAAATATCGTTGCCACAGGTGACATGAGAGCATCGAGAATGGTGGAGCTCAACTAATAAAAAGGCTTTCACAGCATTTCAGCCTTTGCTCATGAGTAAAGTTAAAATTTATGGCTTTTAAAATACTGGATCTGGAAGAGGTCAGGTTAAACGGCTGCTCGTAATAAAAGGAATCAATACACCACAGCATCTTGAAACAGCCAGCAAACTAAATAAACACTTCATCCAAATCCACTTGGCCCTGAATTAAAAGAACATAAAATACTGTATTTATTTGGTTTGTTCCCCATCCGTCAAGAGCTTGCCTCTCTAGGCCTCAACAAATTCTACCCAAGACAAGTCATCAAAGGTTTGTTAGCCAAATGGCAATTATAGGACATGTCAAGGCTCTGGGTAATTAACTAAGTGTTAACTTTATCAGGGAAGCAGATGAGTTTACTACAAACACACAAACAAGACAAACAGCCTGGCCTGGGAAGACAACAGACTTCCTGATACTTATTTACAAAACTGACATTGGAATTTGATATCCTCTGAGAACCAAAGCCTTCCCTTAAGGAAAAAAAGGAAAGAAAAAAAGTGTTTTTCAATGGTTGCCTTCTCTCACACTGAACTCAAATCTAATCTAGATTTTAGAATGAAAATCAAACCATTTGCAATAATGAACAAAATCACAAGTTTGAAAGCCTAGGTCAATTGTGGAGTACATTGGAAAGGGAAAAATGAGTGAATTTGAAAGCAGGGCAAGGAAAGACTGACTATCCCTTTGATTTTTTTTTTTTTTTTTTTGCTACAAATTATCTAAGGCAGAAAAATACCATCTACTTTCCTTTGGTGACAAATAGCTTAATAATCTGTTAATGTTATTCTTCTGTTCAAAGTTCATGCATGGGGAAAAGGAGTGGTGACTGTATTTTGTCCTAAAGCCATTTTTTTTCCTCCCACTGGAAGGTATTATATGAAAGCTATTTATGTCAGAGAAAGTCTACTGCTATTCATCCCTTCAGACAGAAGAAATCCCGACACAAAGGGACTCTTTTACCCTTCTCTAACGGCTTACAGTTTAATATTTTAAATGTATTTTTGCTTTCATGGTTCAGCACAAAGTATGGCTCTGGAATGAAAATAAGTGATCACAGTTTAGAGACATAACAGGTAAAATAGGGATACTTCTTTTCTGTAGCTTCAGGCTGTATTTAGGCTTCCTGCTGGGAATAATCTTAGATTGCAGAAACCCAGCTTTATGGTCAGAAACATTGGAAAACTTACTTCCCAGAATGTGCTTCTCTTTGGTCTGGTTTGACTCTATCAGAAAATGAGAAATGTTCTCTAAGCAGGGGTTCATTTTAGGGAAGTGATGTCCTTTTACTGAAATGGGACGGGCTGAGCCATTGAAAGCAGCCTCTGTCCTCTCAGGGGTCCTGCATGCCATGGAGTGACTCAGAAGAAGCTTTTCAGAGTTTTGGGGAAAGGCTCTAAAACTAGACTGTGGTGATTCTAAGGTCAAATAAAAGTAGTGATTTAAGGAGAAATTCTGTTCCATGTGGTAAGACATTCATTTAGCTTGCCCTTTGGAGAATCGGACATTTAAATAATGCCAATGTGAAATTATGGCAAATGTTCATAATTAACAAAGCAAAAAACTGAAAACATGGAAGAATATAATGAGGAAAGCTGTTAATAGAGGAAACACATGAATGGGATGAGTCCTCCAACACTGGAGGCGGTGAGAATGGCAGAAACACGAGTAAGGTAGAATTACAACTCGTGAAAGTTAGAGAAGCTATAGGGCCCAGTGTTTTGGGAAATCTGAATGAAACATTTTAACAAGTAAAGAGACACAGATGTAGAGAACAAACGTATGGACACCAAGGGGGGAAAGCGGTGGGGGGGTGGGGGTGGGATGAATTGGGAGACTGGGATTGACATGTATAAACTAATAAGAACCTGCTGTATATTAAAAAAATGAATTCTGAAACGTAGCCAATACAAAAGTGGAAGGAGAGGAGGCACTGGCAACGCTACCACTTATTTTTGGCAGTTCTTTTGAAAGGCAATGTTGAATTTTGGGGAAAGGTTAGTAGAATTAAGGGAATTGGAAAATGAATACCATTTTATAAAGTTCAGTAGCTTCTGGGAGTTCTGAATTAGAATTAAATTCAAGTTTCTTAAGGAATTAAGTGGACACTTTTTTTTTTTCATTCTCACAATTGCAGGGAGCTTACAGAAAAATTAAATTCATTAACTTATTGTGAAAGAGTAGCACTTAACCTCATGGGTGCCCAGGAATTGTTTTACTCATTTCTCATTAAGTCGCTAAAGCCTCTCCCACAGCAGCTGACTCAAAACCTGCCATTACAGCAAGTCCCCTATTCCTATATATTCCCCCTCATTCTCAAAACTTAAAAAAAAAATACTCTGAGTCTCTCCTTTCTTAGCCTCAGAAATGGTCTCTGTTCCTGTATCCGTCCTGTCTTCTGAGCCTCACGTCCAATTAAGAGGGACCCCCTTCCTTCTCCCTTCTGAATCTATCAGCCATCCTGGTTCTCTCCATCCCTCTAGAAATTCTTTCTCTTCACGGAAATCAGCTCTTGAGTCTCTTCTATTCAGAGGCCCCTGCAGGTCTGTAACCTCTCTCTTTTCCCTTCTTTTAATGCCAGGCTGGGCGCACCTGGAGGCCTTATCCAGGGAGTCTACTTTCTCCCGGTCTCTGCATCCTCTGCCATATGGCATCCAGCTCCAGTGCTTCCTCGATGCTGGAAGGTCACCAATTACCTCCTAATTGCCAGAACCAATAAACTTCTCTCAGGCCTTATTTTGTTTGATCTCTCCGCTGCACTCGCTCTTGGGCTTAACACTTTCTACTTAAAATCCTATCCTCCCCATGTGTCCAGGCCCAGTGCTACCTGGTTATTCTCATAAGGTGTCCATTCCTTCTCATTCTCCTTTACTGGTGCCCTTTCTTTCCACTTTCACCAAATGTGGGCCTTCTCCAAGATGTAACCCTCAGCTCAATGCTATCTTTTGTGTACTCACATTCACCCTCTGGGCCTCTGCTTCCAGGATTTTTGATCATTCGATTCAATTACTCCTCTAGGCTCCCCATTGCTTTTGGGAGAAAGTCCAAACTCCTTAGGATAGTTTACAAAGCCCTTCACGATCTGGCCTCTTACCTCACTTCTCTTCTCCTTCCTTTGCTCTTCCCCACATTTTCCAAATCCTAGCCATTTTGAACTAATTGCTATACTTCAAAGACACTAGCTCCCTCCTTTGGGTCTTTGTTCATGCCATGTCTCTTTCTAGGATCCGCTTCTCCCCTCTCTGGGAGGCTCTTCCTCAAGACACCACTGCCACCAGGAAACCTTTCCTAACCACCTCTATGCCAGAAAAAGAAAGAAGGGATGGGTAGGCAGTCAGGTTCCTCATTTCTGGACAATGTCATAAAAACTAGTACGTACTGAGTGCCAAGCATTACTTTAAGTCCTGTACATTATTCACAAGATCAATCCTCACCACAACTCTTGGATACAAGGGCTATTATTACTGTCACTTATATAAAGGGAAACTTGGGCACAGAGAGGTTAAGTACCTTACCTAAGGTCACACAGCTAGTGAGCGACAGAGTTGAGATCTGAACTCAAGTACTCCATTTTCAAGTTCAGGGTCCTAAACAACGTGATACCACCGCTCTGATACATTATGCACCATTCTGTACATTGTCTGCACATGTATCTGTCCTCCTTACTAAACTCTACGCTCTCTGAAGGTAGGGGTGAAGTCAGGGTCACCTTCGTATCAGTGCCCTGCAGAGTGGATATTCAATAATTATTTGTTGTTTGACTAACCTAACTTTCCTAATAGTAGTCTCAAAGACTGCCCCTCCTTCATTGCTGACAGCATGGATTCTTTTTTTAATTGCATCCTTGTTGTTGCAAATATGTGGATCATTCAATTAACATACAGGGAGGTTGTCCTGAGTACCAGAACCTGTGCTAGTTGTTCTACATGAATCGTCTAAATCCATCTTCATGGAAGGATGAAGGTTGATACTATGAGGTTGATATTATTAGTATCCACTTTTCAAAGCTAAAGAAGCTGCGGCTCAGAGCGCCGCAGGGTCACACGTTGAACCAGCTGTGGAGCTGAGACTCAAAAGCCAGGAGCGACGGCTACAGGTGGGTCTCCCAACCAGGGCGGCACATTTTCTACTGAAGTTCTTTGGGCCTCTCTTTTCCGAGGTTTCATACAGAGCTCAGAGGCAGAAGTTGCTGTGTGTACGTTGGCTCATAACTGCCGCAAGCCATAGTTTGGAACACCGCTTACTTTCCCAGGAGAAGGTTCCCTACATTTCCAGGAGGGTCATCTGTGTGCTGGTCGGTGCTGCCTCCCTCTCCCACTGTCTAAGGCCTTTTGCCTTTGCTCTTCTTCCTTCAGTTCCTCCACAGGTAACACTGGGCTCCGACTCTGTCTTCTTTTAAATTCTGGCAAAAAAAACCCTTTTCCTGGTGAAGCTTTTCACCAGGTCTTTTTGTCCTTTCTTCTACTAAGGATGAATAGGAAAAGAAAAAGGAAAATACCACAAATACTGTATAAATAGTACGGAGCTGGAGGCCTTAAAACTCTCCTGCTGGCTCTCCATAAAAGGAGGCTGCCAAATGCTCTCCCATCCAAATTGCCTCTGGCCCTCTTTTCCTTTCAAATATGACTTCCCTGTATCAGTAATTAATGTTAACTACATACAGCTTACTGCGTACATTACAAATTTTCAGGGAGAGAACACCTCAGTGAGGGCAACAGCTTCAGTTACTTGTATCAAGACTCTCTCTGAATAGAGTTCTCAGACTAAATAATGACAACACCAACAACATACCTCAGATGATACCTTCCACTTCCATTAATGTAAATACCACACTCACAAGCATTAAGAGCTTCTGCATTCGTATTGGAACAATTGCACTGATATGAAAAAAATCCCTGCTAAACTTCTTCTCTCTCCTAAGGACGTCAAACTGAATTTTTGTCATCTCTCTATTTTCTGTTGACAAAATAGAGAATTCAGGATTAAAAACAACAAAGCCAACCCTAGATTTTTTTTTTTTTGCAAAAGCTTTTAAGTTTCATTAGGTCTCATTTTTTATTTTTGTTTTTATTTCCATTACTCTAGGAGGTGGATCAAAAAATATCTCTCTGTGACTTATGTCAAAGACTATTTTTCCTATGTTTTCTTCTAAGAGTTTTATAGTGCCCAGTCTTACATTTAGGTCTCTAATCCATTTTGAGTTTATTTTTGCATATGGTGTTAGGGAGTCTTCTAATTTCATTCTTTTACATGTAGCTGTCCAGTTTTCCCAGCATCACTTATTGAAGAGACTGTCTTTTCTCCATTGTATATCCTTGCCTCCTTTGTCATAGATTAGTTGACCATAGGTGTGTGGGTTTATCTCTGGGCTTTCTATCCTGTTCCATTGATCTATATTTCTGTTTTTGTGCCAGTACCATATTGTCTTGATTACTGTAGCTTTGTGGCATAGTCTGAAGTCAGGTAGTCTGATGCTTCCAGCTCCGTTTTTTTCCCTCAAGACTGCTTTGGTTATTCAGGGTCTTTTGTGTCTCCATACAAATTTTAAGATTTTTTCTTCCAGTTCTGTAAAAAATGCCATTGGTAATTTTATAGGGATTGCATTAAATCTGTAGGTTGCTTTGGGTAGTATAGTCATTTTCACAATATTGATTCTTCCAATCCAAGAATATGGTATATCTCTCCATCTGTTGGTATCATCTTTCTTTCATCAGTGTCTTATAGTTTTCCGCATACACGTCTTTTGTCTCCCTAGGTAGGTTTATTCCTAGGTATTTTATTCGTTTTGTTGCAATGATAAATGGGAGTGTTTCCTTAATTTCTCTTTCAGAGTTTTCATCATTACTGTATAGGAATGCAAGAGATTTCTGAGCATTAATTTTGTATCCTGCAACTTTACCAAATTCATTGATTAGCTCTAGTAGTTTTCTGGTGGCATCTTTAGGATTGTCTATGTATAGTATCATGTCATCTGCAAACAGTGACAGTTTTACTTCTTCTTCTCCAATTTCTATTCCTTTTATTTCTTTTTCTTCTCTAATTGCTCTGGTTAGGACTTCCAAAACTATGTTGAATAACAGTGGTGAGAGTGGACATCCTTGTCTTGTTCCTGATGTTAGAGGAAATTCTTTCAGGTTTTCACAACTGAGAATGATGTTTGCTGTGGGTTTGTCATATATGGTCTTTGTTATGTTGAAGTAGGTTCCCTCTATGCCCACTTTCTGGGGAGTTTTTTTTTTTTATCATAAATGGCTGTTGAATTTTGTCAAAAGCTTTTCCTGCATCTATTGAGATGATCATATGGTTTTTATTCTTCAGTTTGTTAATATGGTGTATCACATTGATTGATTTGCATCTATTGAAGAATCCTTGCATCTCTGGGATAAATCCCACTTGATCATGGTGTATGATCCTTTTAATGTGTTGTTGGATTCTGTTTGCTATTATTTTGTGGAGGATTTCTGCATCTCTATTCATCAGTGATATTGGTTTGTAATTTTCTTTTTTGTAGTATCTTTGTCTGATATTGGTATCAGGGTGATGGTGGCCTCATAGAATGAGTTTGGGAGTTTTCCTTTCTCTGCAATTTTTTGGAAGAGTTTGAGAAGGATGGGTGTTAGCTCTTCTCTAAATGTTTGAAAGAATTCACCTGTGAAGTCATCTGGTCCTGGACTTTTGTTTCTTGGAAGATTTTTAATCACAGTTTCAATTTCAGTGCTTGTGATTGGTCTGTTCATATTTTCTCCCTTCCTGGTTCAGTCTTGGAAGGTTATAACTTTCTAAGAATTTGTCCATTTCTTGCAGGTTGTCCATTTTATTGGCATAGAATTGCTTGTAGTAGTCTCTTAGGATGTTTTGTATTTCTGCAGTGTCTGTTGTAACTTCTCCTTTTGCATTTCTAATTTTATTCATTTGAGTCCTCTCCCTCTTTTTCTTGATGAGTCTGGCTAATGGTTTATCAGTTTTGTTTATCTTCTCAAAGAACCAGCTTTGAGTTTTATTGATCTTTGCTACTGTTTTCTTTGTTTCTATTTCATTTATTTCTGCTCTGATCTTTATGATTTCCTTCTATCTGCTAACTTTGGGTTTTGTTTGTTCTTCTTTCTCTAGTTCCTTTAGGTGTAACGTTAGATTTGAGATTTGTCTTGTTTCTTGAGGTAGGCTTGTATAGCTATAAACTTCCCTCTTAGAACTGCTTTTGCTGCATCCCATAGGTTTTGGATCGTCGTGTTTTCATTGTCATTTGTCTCTAGGTATTTTCTGATTTCCTCTTTGATTTCTTTAGTGATCTCTTGGTTATTTAGTAATGTATTGTTTAGCCTCGACGTGTTTGTGTTTTTTATGTTTTTTTCCCTGTAATTGATTTCTAATCTCATAGCACTGTGGTCAGAAAAGATGCTTGGTATGATTTCAATTTTCTTAAATTTACCGAGGCTTGATTTGTGACCCAAGATGTGATCTATCCTGGAGAATGTTCTGTGCACACTTGAGAAGAAAGTGTAATCTGCTGTTTTTGGATGGAATGTCCTATAAATAAAAATTAAATCTACCTGGTCTACTGTGTCATTTAAAGCTTGTGTTTCCTTATTAATTTTCTGTTTAGATGATCTGTCCATTGGTGTGAGTGAGGTGTTAAAGTCCCCCACTATTACTGTGTTACTGTTGATTTTGTCTTTTAGAGCTGTTAGCATTTGCCTTATGTATTGAGGTGCTCCTATGTTGGGTGCATATATATTTATAATGGTTATATCTTCTTCTTGGATTGATCCCTTGATCATTACGTAGTGTCCTTCCTTGTCTCTTGTAACATTCTTTATTTTAAAATCTATTTTATCTGATATGAGTATTGCTACTCCAGCTTTCTTTTGATTTCCATTTGCATGGAATATCTTTTTCCATCCCTTCACTTTCAGACTGTATGTGTCCCTAGGTCTGAAGTGGGTCTCTTGTAGACAGCATATAGATGAGCCTTGTTTTTGTATCCATTCAGTAAGCCTGTGTCTTTTGGTTGGAGAATTTAATCCATTCACGTTTAAGGTAATTATCAATATGTATGTTCCTGTTACCATTATCTTAATTTTGGGGGGTTTGTTTTTGTAGGTCCTTTTCTTCTCTTGTGTTTCCCACTTAGAGAAGTTCCTTTAGCATTTGTTGTAGAGCTGGTTCAGTGGTGCTGAATTCTCTTAGCTTTTGCTTGTCTGTAAAACTTTTGATTTCTCCATCAAATGTGAATGAGATCCTTGCTGGGTAGAGTAATCTTGGTTGTAGGTCCTTCCCTTTCATCACTTTAAGTACATCATGCCACTCCCTCCTGGCTTGTAGAGTTTCTGCTGAGAAATCAGCTGTTAACCTTATGGGAGTTCCCTTGTATGTTATTTGTCATTTTTCCCTTGCTGCTTTCAATAATTTTTGTCTTTAATTTTTGCCAATTTGATTACTATGTGTTTCAGCATGTTTCTCCTTGGGTTTATACTGTATGGGACTCTGTGCTTCCTGGATTTGGGTGGCTATTTCCTTTCCCATGTTAGGGAAGTTTTTGACTATGATCTCTTCAAATATTTTCTTGGGTTTTCTCTCTCTCTTCTCCTTCTGGGACCCCTATAATGTGAATGTAGTTGCTTTTAATGTTGTCCCAGAGGTCTCTTAGGCTGTCTTCATTTCTTTTCATTCTTTTTTCTTTATTCTGTTCCACAGTAGTGAATTCCACCATTCTGTCTTCCAGGTCACTTATCCATTCTTCTGCCTCAGTTATTCTGCTATTGATTCCTTCTAGTGCATTTTTCATTTCAGTTATTGTACTGCTCATCTCTGTATGTTTGTTCTTTAATTCTTCTAGGTCTTTGTTAAACATTTCTTGCATCTTCTCGATCTTTTCCTCCATTCTTTTTCTGAGGTCCTGGATCATCTTCACTATCATTATTCTGAATTCTTTTTCTGGAAGATGGCCTATCTCCATTTCATTTAGTTGTTTTTCTGGGGTTTATCTTTTTCCTTCATCTGGTACATAGCCCTCTGCCTTTCACCTTGTCTGTCTTTCTGTGAATGTATTTTTTGTTCCACAGGCTGTAAGACTGTAACTTTTCTTACTTCTCTAGATTTTTTTAATACTATTATGAAACCACAATCACCTCTTTTGGGTAATCCAAAGAGGCAGGCAGCTCCTGGCTTATTGCTGGATCTCTTAAGTAAATATTTGGAGAGAAGACACATGAACTTGTATTTCATGGCCTGATTAGAATGTGCTTTTCAGAGAGTAATTTCTCTTTTCATTATCTTTCTTCTCCCCATACACACTGCTAACTGTGTTTTCAGTACATGGTAAATACAAGGAAGTTTTTGCTAATCTGGGAAACTCAAAAGAGATCTTCCCTTTCCAATAGGGTACTGAAAGAAGCTAACACTGGACCTGGGGTTGATTTGTGATTATATATTACCTCTTCATTCACTTCCTTCTCAGTCTGAAATCATCCCACAGTTAGCAAGCATTACTCACATTTTTTTCCTCTCATGTCTAAATGTATATTCAAAAGATTCACAAGCAGTTAGAAATCTAGAAGCAAAGGGCAAATAAAACTAAAAGCCCTTCGAAACAACATGCAACTCTACAATAAAGGATAATAAAAATTAAGGCAATGGTAACAATGGGAATTGCTTTTAAAATATTAAAAGAATATTTAGTAAAATGGTACTTCCTCTTTTTACCACTGATTTTTTAATAGTTCAAATTACAAAGGTAGTATTAAGGCATATATATTATAGACAACTTGTTGAAAAACCAAGAAAAGAAAATGCTATGGATCATCTATAAAGTAATATAATGATTTCTGAAGAGGACTTAAAAGTTGCCAAAATTAAATTTTACATTTGTCACTAATTGAAGACAAATACTGTATTTAATAAAAGACATATTGAAAATGTCAAAGATACAGTGACATAGCTTCCTGAATAATTTCAGATAAAAATTAAGCAGAAATATTTTTTTAAAAAGTCGTCAACATAAAAGTGAACTATGTAAAATAAGGAATATAGAAAAAGGAAGTGTTAATAAAAACAAATGTTATATAACATATATTTGTTTAATAATAAACATTTCTCACTGGAGTGAACAAGATGGCTAGGGGTTTTTTTTTTTTTGCAGTAATATTATAAGTAATTGAAATATAAGTTTCTAAGGGGGCTGGAAGAATGAAGTATTTTCCTCCATTCATCAAGGGAATGAAATCAGTTGGCCTATACTCCTGCAAATTTACAAAGTTGGAAGTTTATGAGGTATCCTAAACCCCAAAGTGCTGTAGCAAAAGCATGTGGACATGCTGTCTATTCACAAAAGAGGAAAGAAAATAAAGAACATAGATATTAAATTGTCTTAAGATTAATATTTATAGAAAATAAATGTAATACTAGTAATTTATCTAAGATCTAGATACATATATGAGGGAAAATTGCCCGATTTTTAAAAATCCTGTATTTGTCCAAGTCTAAATTACCTAAGATAATAATATGGGTAATGTAAACCAGGAATCAATCCTCAAATGTGCAGTAAAGTAACCAGAGCAACTGCATACACTCAAATGGGTTGTGTGCTCTGTAGCCCCTGGGACACCACTCACATGACTCATAGGTAGTTTACATAGATAGCCCCCTCCCATCCCCATTGTGGAGCTGTACAGCCTGGTAGACTATGTAGTAATAAAAATGAAACAACATAGGTAACTCAAAAAAGTAAATTTTTTTCAAGCTACATTTAGAAATACTATTCAATATGGCTGCAGAATACAGTGTGACTTTATGCATTGTGAGCTCAGCATGATACACAGCACATGGTAGGAATTCAACAGGTATTTGTCAAATGAATACACGATTGACTGAATGAACAAATAAGTGTTTTCCACACCGTAAACTCACAACATTTCAAACGAGAACGTGAATGCTCAATTTAGGAGGAACTGGTACACTCTTAGGCAAATGCATCTGAAACTCTTAATATTTCTCACCTTGATTCATAGTCAAGATGGATAAGACTGGCCTCTAAATAGCTGCTCTTTGGATAAATGCTTCAGGGTTTACATCTTTGCTGAAGGAGGAGAAGGTCATGGGAAGGAAAGATCCTTTATGGAAGCTGACCCAGGTGTAGAGAGGGAACTCACATCTGCTTCCACTCCAGTTGTGTTTTGCTATAGTGAGAAGGAGCAGAGTTCACCCTAAGATTAACAAAGGAGTGAAAGCTTTCCACTAGGTGATGATGCAAAGAAGAAATGGATAGCTGGAATTTCCAACAATAATAGGAATTCACAGTATGCACCCTTTGGTAATTGAGAGTTGATTGTATGTATGAATACTTAGTTGCAACTGTTAAAGTGAAAATTTAGGTTAAGGAAAATCACTGAAGCAATCAACACAATTTAATTTACTATTCATTAAATTCCTGCAATGTATGCGTTAGTTGCTGTTCAGAGAACACTGAACTAGTTTATTTATAACTTTTAGTGTCTACGTTGCAAAACTTCTTTATTTTCAATTATGTTAGGCATTTTAAGTTAAATTTAGGGGGAAAAACTAATATATAATAAAAGGGACAATTTTTATTTGGTTAACTCATCTGTCTTAAGTACAATTACTTGTGGTCTATCCAAAATCCTTTTTTACCTTCTTCTTTCTAATGAAATCCTGACTTTGCTTGAAGAAGCAACGTGACTAGTTCAAAGTACTCATCTCCCCATGTATTCTTGCACTTCTGGGTTACTATGTAATGGTTTTGAATAAGAAGATATAACCCAAACTTCTAAGGTCAAATTTCTGGAAAGCTATTGTTTTCTGGATAAAAGGGGAAGAATCAGCCATTATGTCTTATGTCTTTTGCCCTTCATCTATCTTCCTTCCTGCCTGGAACAGGGAGGGGCAGCAGCCTTTTTGCAAACATGAGGTTGAAAGCCACATGGTATGGATGGAGCAGCAGGAGGTCAGAAGGAGGCTGGTGCTTTGGTGGCTTGTTTGAGCAACTATACCAATCCTGGCCAGACTGCTTTTACCCTTCATGATGCCTGAGAAAAATAAACTCTTTTTTGGTGAAACCATTGTCACTGATTATCTGTTACTTGCAGCCAAACACATTCTAGTTGAAACAACTAATTTTAAAAATTGAATAGTCCTTATATACAATATACTAAAGTCTACACATTTCCTGCTACTGGTGCTGTTTATGGTATGTATGTTCTATCAAATGCAAATATGATTATGAGGAAAATAATCAGGGGAATGAGGGGACAGATTATCTAAAATAGGACTGTCTAAGAAAATGTGTGACAAGGTGGTAGAATATATACTGCAGTATTAAATTCTGAGAATTCAAATTAAGCAAAATTTTACCAGAATCAAACTGTTTCCCTTTCACTCAGAGAATCAGACAAAATAAGAACATTTTTTACTTATCTTATCAGAGGAAGCTAATACGCTGTTAAAATGTAACCAATTTAAAATAAAATAATTTGTATGATACAATTTTTTATTGCGATATAGTTGATATATAACATCTTATTAGTTTCAGATGTAAAACATAATGACCTGGTATTTGTATATATCAAAAAAAAAAATAATCAATAAGTCTACTTAACACCATACAATGATTTCTTTCAAAATCAATGTGGAAGCATCAGTGGAAAGTTGAGTGGTTTCCAACCTGGGGATTCTGGTCTACATTTGAGTCCCCTTAAGAAAATAACAGGCAACTATAATGAGGATTTGTGAATTATTTCTAAATATCAAAATGATGATGACTATCAACTGTACATTTTAGTAAGCTCACAAATATTCTAAAAGAGAAATTATTTCTGCTTTGGGCTAAAATTATATACACATATTATTGGCATATTTACTTATGTTACTGGCATATTTACTTATATGTCAGAGATTGAATCACCAATCAGTCAATCACTATTGCTTATCAATGCTATTTTTTTCATGAAGGAAATTCTTCAAACATGAGGACTATGAGAGTTTCCTGCTCTCATCCTCTGCAGCAAATGCTTGACACTGGAGTTTCATATATTCTCAAGTGACTCTGAAGGCCCTTGTCTGGAAGCAATCTGATATTTTGTTGAGGTATGAATCTGAGTCACTTTGCAGAAAGTGCACCTGGCACAAAGTCCAGCTTCTGAAATCTTTGGGAGTATGATTTTCTCTGCTTGTCTTTGGACATATGGTAATTCATCTTAAGTGATTATTTTCTAGATCCAGGTAAGCTATAATGGAATAATGGAATAATTTATGATTAAAGTTTATTTTGGTGGCAGCACTTATTATTTTTTGTGGCATGACAATCACTGTTGGTTGGTTATTCCAACCCCTTTCCCAACCACCTTCTTTCTTCCCTGCTTCTGGAATAGAGGCTAGAAAATCAAATACTCATATCCCGGTTTTTGCTTCCAGCTTTGAAAGTGAGCCAACTCTGGGTAAAAAGCTATGTGCGGAAGTGGGTTGGAGACTTCTTGGTGGGGAGGCCTTAGGTTTTACCAGTAGGACAGACAAGGCTGGCACTATCCTTTCACTCCTTTTACCTTTTCCTGTTTTCACCATGGGCCTTATGCCCAGAGTTGCCATGAAAGTGTCAAAGGGGAGAAGCCAAGATAGCCAGAGACACAACCAACCTACTACCCAGTGAACTCTCCTTCCTCCTCTTCCCTGCCAGCAGATGACTTTCCCTAGACTACTTATTATGTCAGAGACATATATCCTACATCTTTAGGTTAACAATAGTAGAGCTTTCTGTTATTTGTAGCCTAGAGCATTCTTAACTGACACACTATAGTATTATGAATTAATTTAGTCCTGTACTTAGAATATTATTATCTGAAGGATCTGAAGATGTCTCTTAAAACCTCCCATTATTTGCTTTATTTCAGGGAGAAAATTACACATAATACTGCTATTTGTGAATGAGGAGATTGGTGAAAGTATCAGGAGGAATCCTAGAGAATATTTAGTCTATGGAACATTCCAAAAGTGGAAACACATATAGCTTCCTTTCACATAATCCAATTCCCCTTGCTTGCTCAACTCAGTAAGTATCCTTCAGATCTTAATTTGCTTTTTGCAAGGGAATTTTTTTTACTAGGAAAAAAAAAAATCTCTGACAGCTAAAATGACTATTCCAGTTCAGAGGGAAATTACTAATTATACCTTGTCACAAAGTAATGCATTTTTGTTTGTCAGGTATGATTTTGGTTATTGAGAATCAGCAGCCCAGGAGCTCAATTGCCCCTGGGGGAACTTAAAAAAAATCAATGAAATTCCTGAATATAAATTCCTGAACATAAAAGTTCTTGGAAATTCTAACAAGGTGCCCGTATTGCTTTCTCTCTCCTACCCATGAAGCATGATGTGAAAAAGGCTCCTGGCTTCCTTTATTATGTCTGAAATATACTACTAATGACAAAAAAACTGAAATTGGAAAACAACTTGAAAGTAGTCTATTTAGTTATAAGAGTGTATCATTAGTTCCTTAGGATTAAGTACCAAAATGTTTTAACACAAAAATCTAAATGCTATTTGAAAGACACTCAAGAGACTTTTAATCATTGAGAACTTGTCTTTGAGGAATTAGGAAATTATAAGAAAATAAGTTGCTATCTATGTAGAAATTTATCTACCCTGTTCATTTGAAGTCAAACGGAAAAATTGTAACAGTTTTGAGTGATTTATTTATTTTTAAAAATTTAAAGTGACTTAGGTTCAAATTGATAGAACACTTATTATTTGTATCAACATCTCAGTTTCCTCACCTATAAAATGGAATACCCACTCTTCCAACCTCATAGGTTTTCTGAAACTGGATGATTTATACTTATTTTATTAACAGGATAAACCACTTGCTTGGATATTCACACTTGAGCATGTCTTTTTTTACGAGAATATTACATTTTCTTCCTTTTGAGCAATTTCAGTCTATAAATGAAATAACTTCTACGAGAGTCTCTTGCTATCACCTCATTAATGACATTGTTAAAATGATGTGATTTCTTGTTCTTTTTCCACTTCTATTCCAGTCATGATCATATTTAAACCTTCACTCATTTCAAAATTTTTTCCGAAGAGTTAAGAGGTCTTCTCTTTTGCCAAACTTCTAGTATGTTACTCAAAACTATATTTTTTTAGCTTATTTTGGGCTGGGCATATATTTCAGAAATAAAATTTTAGTACTACTTATGGACCTTCCTTTTTACTTTTTATCCACAAATTACTTCCTCATAACACTAGTGACATTAGAGCACTAGGTTCTTTAGACCTCATTTCAAATCAAATGTTTCTGTGCACTTCAAACTCAATTTTCTTTCTCTTATTTTCCCAGGGGATTCTTAACACCCAGAAAAGTACAGCATCTTAAGAGTGCTGACCAGTAATCTGGATCAATACTGGCCTCTGCCAGGATCTTTTACTACAAACCTGTAGCAATTCTTTTGTTCAGTGTTATGACAGAGTCAATCTGATTTCCAAGTTGATGCTCATTTCTCTCCTAATATATTGGAATAAAGTGTTTTCAAGAACCAATTATATAAGCAGACCTTAATCGGTCTGTCTTCATGCTTATTTACTTTTACTAATTCATATTTGTCACAAGACATGGTGATGCACAACCTCTAATTTACTTTGTGATCAAATCCCTGATGATCAGCAGTTCCTATTTTGGCACAATATTAATGAGTTCTTGCAGCTGACTCTAAAACATTTCGGTGTCAGCATTCTTTCTCACTGGAGAAGGCAAGGAGAATGATGGTTATGTTTACTAGGGCTCACTCACTAAAGACCCAAGGATGAGAGCAGCCCTGCAGTTTAGCCTTAAGAGTTTGATTAATAACCAACAGAGTTGGTGCCATATAAAATATGGCAGCAGCCTTTTTCATTACAGTATTAAGAAAAACGTCCTTCCTCTAGTTTAGAGATTAGATTAGTTATCTTGAATGTTTGAGGTCCTTTATGATGCCCTAGGAATTCTGTCCTCTTAAAACCAAGCCAGGAACTAAAGAACATGCTTGGAATTGCTAGAAACTAAAACTTCAGCTTTTTCTTATTTTTATTTACTATCATTACTTGTTAAATAGATTTATTCAGTATTCACTCTTCAATCTTCCTTCTCTCTAATGAAGTCAGCTACTAAACTGGAATATTTTGCTGCTGATGTAAATTATAAGGAGATCAAAGTCACTTCCTAGGACTGCGGGATCATTAAAATTAGGGCATACTATGACATTTGCGTGACATTTCTGCTTCTGAGCTTGCTTTTGCTTTCCCTGCTGCCTGGAATGCCTTTTCCTCTTTTCTATCGTGATCCAAATCCAACCAATCATTCAAAGCTCAGGCCAAATCCTTCCTTGATGAATACAGCCCACGCTGATCTTGCCCATCTCTAAGCCCTGTTGCCCTATTGTCTGTGTCACACAATCTGGCACTTTCTATTTCAGAGTTCACTTGTTCTTAATTGTTTCAAATGTATAAGTTTTACCTTCTTGGAAAAATTGTCTGCTCCCTATGCCTTTTACTTCTTTTGGATTCTCACAGTATTTCATGCAGTATCAGGCACAGCAAGAATTACTACTTGATGTCATAATTTGTATGAGTGTAAAATGTTAAAGAAGTTCTGTTATCAGTGTTGGCTGAAATAGAGAAATATTATTGGGGCTATCAAAGAAAAATACGAAAAGGGAACTTAGAGTGAATTCTCATCTTTAAAAATCCAAGGTAAGCATTAATAAAATTTCAAAATGAGCTAGATTAGCTTCGATTTTAGCAAAAGCCTCTGGGAAAATAACTGCAAATATTCTAAATCTTGTCAGAGAAATGCCCTTTTTCCTACTTTTCCTTTAGTATCATTAAGATTGAAGATGGGATTCTTTTTGTTGAAAATGCTCCTAATAGCCTGGACTGAAAGAGTTATTCAATAACAAGTCTGAAAAGAAGCATGTCTCACTGAAAATCACTTATATTCCTTCAACCTGACTCTGAAAACTACATGTGCAAGATAAGTCCACAAGGAGACCCCCCCCACCATCGCCCACCTCTTCCTCTTTCCTCAATGATGGCTGACACAGGACAAGATACTGAAAAGAATCCTTTTATTGTCAAAAAAATAGAATCAGTAGTTCAAATCTAGTGAAGCCAAAATCATGCTTTTTGAAATTAGAGTGAAGGGAGAAAGGTGAAGAGAGACACAGACTGGTATAGAAAATAGCAACAAAAATCATAGTACTTGTTAACATTTACTGAATACTTAGTATGTTCTAGGTGCTATGCTAAGTACTTCCCCTGACCTAACTCTCTCTCAGCGTTGGATGCTAGCACATGTGCCTCCAGGGAAATCACTAAGCAACAGTTGCTTATGACACCAACAAAGACTCCAATAATTGTATTTTTGATCTACAATGTTGCATGAAGTTATGAGCTACAAAACTAAATTTCTTTTAAATTTATTTTTCCCTCCTTAAAATACCACTGCATCTTGAATGACATAAGATTGTGTTCACCTTACTTTTGTTCTAAATTGATTGAATTATCTGTGTCTAGTTAAACAGTTTCCAAATTCCATTTCATATGCCAAAATTTATTCTAGAGGTAACTGCATTTTAGTCTTAGACAAAGTCTATCTGGTGGGTTTAGGAGACAGTAAATCAATAGATATTTAATCAAAATTTACTTTTCCTTCCTTCAAATGGAAGTCTAAAAGGCAAAGCATATTCAGATCAGAAGCTAAGTATTTCAAAGATACAGTGGTATGATCTTAGTAGAAGAAACATTTTAATGTTTTGGTATGATGTTCCTAATGAGTCTTCTGATTGATGCCTTATATGATGTGCAAGTTACTTTTAATAAAAATCAAAAGCACTTCTCTCAAGATTTACATTTTATGTCCCGGCCAAGTTCCAAGATGATAAAAATCTGTATGAACAGAGAATTTCTAGGCTCTAGTTGATAGCCTGTTTAATTTAATAAATATGTGTCTGATAAAATTCACTTCTGAAAAATCCAAAGATTTGCATATCTCAATTTTCTATACTAGCATGTGACTTGAAACTACTGTAATCAATGAATATCAAGTTTTAAAAAGAGCACTGAATATTAATTTAAAAAATATTCCTTGTTATCAATGTTTTCTAGAAGAGTTTTTCTCATTTCTGAGAATAAAACAATGAAAAGTGACATCTACATAACTACACTGCGTTCAGTCTCTTTTCTGTAAAGTTTCAATATGTCAGTAGCAATATTGAAAGTAGCATATCAAAAAGCACCTGAGATTCCATCCTAATCCACACATATAAGAAATTATCCCACTTGTAGGTAGAAAAACACTGTCATCATTATATCAGCACATCAAAATTCAATGAAGAAAAAGCTGCAGAGCCCTTCACATAATTTTAAAAGTAAATATTCCCCATTGTTTCTAACATTTAGACACTGAACATCAGATTTTCACTCTTGAAAGTGCATCTATTCTATATACCACTCTAATAGTCCTCAAAGGCCACCGTGTAAATAGGCATTTTATTTTTATCCTTGGAAGTCTTTTCTTTGTCTAAGCCTAAGAAAAAAGAAATATTAATTTATCTTGGAGTAAGTCATTGGTGCTACCTCCATCCAGTTTCAGTGTTGATATTTTTTCCCTGCTTGCTCTGAGGACAGTAAAGTTTAGAGCAATTTTTGTGAAAATTTCAGCATTAATACCAGCAAACACAAGCATAGAGACTATGCAAATTAAAATATATGGTTTTATATTTGGGTAATATGAATTACTAATTAACTATAGATATAATAGTCACTCTTTGCAAACCTTCACACTTTATGTATGTGTGTAAAACAGTATTTTTAATTAATTTTAAGTAATTAAACAAGTAATATGATAAACAAGCAAAAAATTGCATTTTAAAAGAAAACCCAAGACTATATGGGCAAAATCAGTGCAAATTTCATTGCATAATGACTTCTATGCACTCATATCCACCTAATATTTAAAAACTTGAACAAAAATCTCATTTGTATGTTTAAGATCCCTTAAGAATATAAATATATAAATTGATTTAACTTGATACGGAATTTGTAACTGCTAGAAATTTTTCATTTCCATACAGCTGCTAATTTTCAGAGAAAAATCCTAGTCGTTTCAAGCTACTGAACATGATAATAGCAAAAATGAGACTGATCATTAACCCTAGTAACTGCCTTTGCCTTCATCTTAAGCTTTTAGTTAACCAAATGAATTAATGGCTACTAACTCTTTTAAAGAATTATTACTTAATTTAATCTGTGCAATCTTGTGGACAAATCCAAGATTCAATATCTCCTCTATGCAGATGACTTCTAAATCTGTATTGCTAACCTTGACCTCTCTCTTGAGTTCCAGACTAGTACTTTCAAATGACTCTTCCTCATAATTTGGCTTTTCTTCATGGTTCCTTTCATTTGGTCAAAGGCACCACCTTCCTGCTGATCTTCCAGCCTAAAAGTCTCAGGTAAGTTTTGAGTCCCCCCCCATCTCTTGTCCCCAAATACAGGAAATTGTCAAGTCCTATATACCCTATATCTGTAACATCGTTTACAACACGTTTATCAATTCTCCTATTCTCTTTAACAATCGTCTTCAACCTCTCATTACTGCTTACTTAAAATAACTCAGTAGTCTAACTGGTCCTAAAAGATGTACTGCTTAATCAACTATCACTAAAATTTCTCCTATTTTTTTTCTAGAAGCTTTAAAGTTTTAGCTTTTACATTTAGATTGATGAATCATTCTGAATAAATTTCTTATCTAATGTAAGGTACAGGTGGAGGTCCTCTTTTCTTTTTATGTTTGGTTATTTAGCTGGTCCATAATGAAGGCTTCAAAGAAGAAAAATGACATGGTCCAGGTTTTGTTTTAACATGGTCAATCTGTCTGCTATTTACGTGATCATGTGAGACACCTTAGCAAGGAAAACAAGCTTCTAAGACATAGTTCCCATTTGTACTTACTTTTTTTACTTTTCCATTGCTTTTGCTTAGACTTCCCTTCCTTCTGTTACTCCCTGCTTCCATATACTCCCACCATTTCCACTCACTGTTTCTTTCTCACCTAGATTATTCCTCCTTGGATGAAAGGAAGGAGCCAAAGATGCAGAAGAATATGAAGATGGAAGAGAAAGCCATTCATTGATTGGAGAAGGCCTTGGAAGAAATAGCTGGGGATATATTCAGAACACAAGTGACTGATTAGCTGAGGAGAGAGAATGATACATCTCCGCTAACATTCACCTCTTTACCTTCTTACTTTTGTTATTTCTTTCTCCAGATCCACAAAGCATTATCCTCACAGCAACTCACCGGTTACCTTGGGCCTCAAATTAGCCCTAAATTGCCTTTTGGTAGCATTCTATACCTAGGTTGCAGAATCTTACATTTTCACAATTTCAAAAGAAGCCCTAATAGCTGATATCCCTGGAAATAAACATACTACTCCAATGAATACTTGCTTGTAGACATAAATATTAAAAAAATACATATTTGTTAGCACTTGAGAAATGAATACAATGTAAAGCAATAAATGGACCATTTCAAGTTGTTCCTTCTTGTAGGCATTGCTGTACACATTTCAAATGACATAAGAATTCCTTAACAAAATTCAGGGTTTTTTGTGTTGTGTGTTTCTACCATATAGTACTTTGTATGAATTCTGTGACAGCAACACACTGAATGCATTTTAACCTACTGAAGGGAATTCACAAGAAAACAGTTTTACCCATACCGTTTTAACACTCAAGTAACAACTTCATGACCGGATGAAAAGGTGCTTCCTCTTTCTTACACTTCAGAAGCAATGCAGGGACAATTTCTAATATGCCCCCTCTGCCACAGCCATATGCTCTGAAATGCAAGCTACAGGGGCAGATGTATAATCTGGGAAATGATCCAAATTCACGACCTCTTTGGAGCCAAGGGTATTGTGTGTGCAGTGTCAGCCCTGGATGCCATACCCAGAAATTCTAATTCATAGAAACAAAGGATGAAACAGCACAGAGAAAGAAGAAAAACAAAAGTCTACTGATTTCTTCATCCACAACAGGCAACAAGCACATCATCTATTTTACTAATGCTTACCAAGCTAGTATTTTCATTCCAGAGAACTAATGGGGTTTCCTTAATCCTAGTAGACTCTAACAGCAAAGATAAGCTCTTCAGTTATAGGACTATAAGCTGACATCATCCAAATTCTCATGTTGTTCCTTTACCCAATCTCAGCACCTATTCTATGGTAACATGTCTTGCATAAATGAGAAGTTGCACAAAAATTCTATAAAAGTATCAGAATTTCTGGACTTCAGAAAGAGAAAAACCAAAGAGCATTTGATGCAAAAAGGAGAACGTATGGAAGGACAGCTTTTGTTGGAATGAACAGGACTGGTTTTGATTTGTTTTAGTACCTAAAGGATCTATCAAACAGCCTTCTCATAAACTACTCTTTGGGTGTGGTCATGACAAGGAATTCACTCTGGAGGGTGTTCTAGGCATCCAGAAAAAAATTCTAATCAGTATCTGATCCATGGCCCACATAGGCAGTGACAACAAATAGCCAGATAAGCCTCTTCTTCCCTACTTCATGACAAGGCAAATCATAATCTGATAAAAGCTCCTTTGTAAACCCTATTTTATTTCTTCCTATAACAATGAATCATTATAATCATCTCTAGACAGTGTAATAAATCATAGCCTGAAACTACAAATATAACCAGAACTTTTTACTATGTGGTTTCTTATGAAGGGAATTTTCCATTTCAAACTTTCTCAGCATATTATGGACATCATTCCCAACTTTGTTCCTATGTCATGTGGCTTTCCATATACTTCTAAAGAGTATTTTGTCAAAAGTAATCCAGACTCAGTGAGATAAAACCATGTCTGGGTGAACATGTGCTTTAATCCGCATTGAGCCCAGTGGTTTATTTGAACTCAGCCATTTATGAAGGATAATCATTCATTCTTTCATCCATTCATTCATTCAGCAATTATTAGACTAGAGACTTCTGCTTCCAGCTATGTATTAATTCTCAAAATCCCGATAATAAAATACAAATAGATCCTGGATAAATTAAAACAAATATACATTTAAATGCACTGCTTATCTCATAGGAAATTAAGGGAAATCCTGAAGCAAAGCAACCCTCAAAAGGACCTACAACCTTAGTAGAAGGGTAGGCTAAGAAACCTCAATGATCAAATACATTTTCCTCAGCAAAGCGAGTTCAAGAAAATCTCTCTTTACTCTGGTTCTAGAAAAGAAAAATAATAATGAAAACAAAACAAAACAAAACCCACAAAAAGACAATCTTCATGTCTCTTTGAGAATTTTCAACCACAGGACAACTGTCCTCTTGGAGGTATTAAATCAAGTTTATTTTTCTCTCCATTAATTAAGCTGTCAGCCAAGAAATTATATGAAAGGGGTTCCAGGTTAGTAGTACTCTGCTTGTACCCCAGAAGCAGCAAACCTAAATCTTCTGTGGAGAAAAGCACATGCAAATCAGGCTCCCCCAAATGCTCACACATTAAATCCAACCAAGTATGACATCCTAAAGAGAAATTACCAAATCCCAAGAAAAAGTCACCGTGGATGAGAACAGCAGAAACACGAAAGATATGTAGATACCAAATTGGAATTAGAAGATAGACCTGGAGAAATTACTCAGAATGAAATACAGAATCAAGGCGACAGAAAAGTATGAAAGAGTGTCTAGGAGACATGGCTGAAGAGTGAGGTCTAACATACATCTAATAAGAGTTCCACTGGGGAAGAGGCACATTAACATTTATAATTTATAATTTCCCAGAAGTGATGGAAAACATTAATATACAGCCGTAGGAGACACATTATATACAAAGAAAGATAATATAAAGAAACCTACAGCAAGACCTAGATGGTAGTGAAAGTAAACATCAAAGACAAAGAGAATTTAAAAGTGTTCAGAGAAAAGACTGATCACTGATACAGAGAGGCCAATTAAGCCAATGGCTGACTTTTCACAGTAGAAGCCAGAAGACAGTAGAAAAAACACCTTCAATGTGCTGCCAGCATAACACTGTATACTCAACAAAACTAGCTGTCAGGGCTTCCCTGGTGGCGCAGTGGTTGCGAGTCCGCCTGCCGATGCAGGGGACGCGGGTTCGTGCCGCGGTCTGGGAAGATCCCACATGCCGCGGAGCGGCTGGGCCCGTGAGCCATGGCCGCTGAGCCTGCGCGTCCGGAGCCTGTGCTCCGCAACGGGAGAGGCCACAGCAGTGAGAAGCCCGCGTACCACAAAAAACAAAAACAAAACAAACAAACAAAAAAAAAACAAAAAAAAACTAGCTGTCAGAACAAGATGTTTACTGATAAACAACAGAGTATAATCAATAGACCATCATTAAAGGAATGTCTGAAGAGCATACTTAAGAAAGAAGGAAAATGATCCCAGAAGGAAGATCTGAGGTATAAGAAAGAATGGTAAGAAAAGAAATTGGTAAATACACGGGTGAGTTTGAAAAAATAATAGATACAGAAAACATTAAAATTAGTATATAATATGTGAAGCAAAAAATAAGAAAGAAAAAAATGGAACACAGTATAGAAATTGGGAGGGGGTAAGGAGAGCAAAAGTATTCTAAGTTCCTTATATTGTTTGGGAAAAGGATTAAGTATGAACTAATTTTAGATTTTATTAAGTGTGCATGATAAGAGTGAAGTGTATAATTTTCAAATTAATATAAGAAAAAAGTGGGTTTAAAAACAAAATGAAGGGCTTCCCTGGTGGCGCAGTAGTTAAGGCACATTAAGGCACACAGCTATTTCTTCCAAGGCCTTCTGCCTGCCAATGCAGGGGACCCGGGTTCGAGCCCTGGTCTGGGAAGATCTCACATGCCACGGAGCAACTAAGCTCATGCACCACAGCTACTGAATCTGTGCTCTAGAGCCCGTGAGCCACAACTACTGAGCCCGCGTGCCACAACTACTGAAGTCCCTGTGCCTAGAGCCTGTGCTCCACATGAGAAGCCACTGCAATGAGAAGCCCACACACTGCAATGAAGAGTAGCCCCCGCTCGCTGTAACCAGAGAAAACCCGGGTGCAGCAACAAAGACCCCACGCAGCCAAAAATAAAAAAAAACAAGAAAACAAAAAAGCCCCAAAATGAAACAGGAATTCATTCTAAGAGGACAAGAAGTGACTCATGTATAAAATAATATGATAAACATAAATCTAAATATGCTAGTAATCTCAATACGTGCAAATGTGCCAAATTCCCAGTTACAATTCAGATTGTCAGACCGAACACAAAAACAAAAAAAAATTAAGACAAGACACACATATAAAACATAAAGACATGGGGAGTTTGAAAGTAAAAATATGCAAAAAGACATACAAGAAAAAGACTTAGCAAATATTGAGCAAAGGATGCCTACTCTGTGCCAGCTACTGCTCCTGCAGTGGGGCCCAAGGTCTCTGCCTGTGTGCAGCTCACGTTCTGTAGATGAGGAGACAGACAGTACGTTAAACACACACACGTACACACACACACACCACAGACTGTGATAAGTGCTATTGGGAAGTGAACAGACTAAGTGACAGAAACTGACTTATTTTGCCTCTTTTAGATGGGGTGGTCAGGGAAGGTATATCTGAAGAAAGAACACTTGACCTAGGAACTGAATCAGAAGGAATCAGCCACTTGAAGGGGAGGGAGATCATTCTGAGCAGAGGGAAGGCATGTGCAAAGGGCCCCAGAAGAGAACAAGTTGGCCTGCTGAACACAGAAAGCAGGCAACCCGGGCCAAGTGTCCTGAAGGAGAGAAGCAGTGGGGACAAAGTCAGCAAGGCAAGCAGGGAGATGAGGCTGGCCTTGGGGGTTGTGGTCAGAAATGTGGATTATTTTCTATGAATGGTGGGAAGCCATTGGAGGATTGTAAGCATTTGAGGACAGGATTTGTGTCATGTTTGCCAGAGATCCCTTTGGCTCTTGTGAGGAGAATGGAATGGCAGAGAGTATGGAAGTTAGGAGGCTACTGAAGGCATGAGGTGATGGTGGCATGGGCAAGGGTAGGAAGGAAAGCTTTGGGTTGTGTTCCTGTGGGACAAACCTGATTTCCTACTGGATTAATGGGGTAGGTAAAGAAAGGTGAAAAGTGAAGGCTGACTCTGCATTTGCAAGAGACTGCTTTTCCAGGCTCACACAGAAGGGCACCATTGTATCTGTTATGTTTCCTTCTCTGATGAAGGTGGCCTGTTAGAGGAATGTACTTCAAAATATAACTCAAGTTAAACTTGATGGAGAGAAGTTCATAGTAAGAAACAGTTAAAGATTTGGACATTTCTTTGCTGAAGGAGCCAGTGTTCAACCAGAATTGAAGGCATCGGTCCATGGACAGGAAATGGGGCCCAGAGAGTGAGGCCCAAGGCCTCAGGGTGGACGTACTTTTCTCAAACCAAGATTTTCTGAGCTTTGCAAAAAATCACGATGATGGAAACTATGGACATGCTGATGGAAACTTACAGAATTCATCACTGTTTCCCAGACCTCAGCAAACTGTGTCATATGACTTCAGGATATTTTGCCATGTTCACAAATCATTTTACACTGTTATTTCCTAATATTATTTAAAACCTCATACTTTTTCCATTAATATTTTATTTTTAAAAATGTAGCCCTATTATAAAAAGAAAAATAGTACTTTACTAATACACATTAATATAGATGCATACTTTTGAAAAATAAGAAGTGTTTGTCCATATAAATCACTTAAAATAGTTCATCAACCGCTAGGTCACTAGACTTACCGATAGTAACATTTTCTCTGAGTATAACAAGTAAAAAGCCTCCATCACCAGTTTGACACCAACATTTCTAAATACCTCTGACAACTCCCTGATGGCAGTATCATGATACTTTACAAAACTATCTGCTTTTTTTCTCCCTCTTTCTCTGCAGTTGTTGTTTTCCTGGTTGAAAAGGCATGCACATTTACAAAAAAAGGATTAGTTAATAAAAGGGTTTTTATTCAAAAGGTTACTTTCAACAGCTTTGTTCTATTTTGATGGGGTGGAATTTGTAAGTGGTTTTGTTTGTGTGTGTGTGTGTGTATGTGTGTGGTTTCTAATTATCAACAGAGTGTTAATGAATTTGCATTCGCTTATTTTAGCAAGAAGAAGTAATCTAGGTTGCTTTCAGTTTTCTCTTTAACTTTTACATATTCATCACAAGCCCTCATTATAATTCTGCTTTTATTGGACACAGTTGGGCACCATGAACCTCTAAAAAGCATGAAGTGGGTGCCTTACTGAATAAATTTCAAAGACTAAGTTCCTGCCCTCTAGGATACCAAAAATTGACAGGGGAGTTTAACATTCCCCAAATATGTTTTTCATTGGCACATTTTCCAGCAACCCATAAATGAGGTATCTCATGGTTAAGCCTCTCTCTATTCCCTTCCTCCCAAAATACTTTTGGGCCCCAAATAGGTTCCCAGCGTGACTCTAGGATTCAGCCTCTCATCTCCTTCCCAGAAACTATCCTTTTTCCTGTGGTTCTTCTGTGCATATTCTGTGCCAGTCCCCACACTAAATCATCTCATGTGTACAACATTTCAATGATTAGATTCAGCATGTGAAATTTTAGTACATTTGAAAAGTTTTTACTTTTTTAAACCCATAAAGTTTTTCATTACTCAAACTGCACATAAATATAGTCTCAATGTAAAAATTCAAATACTACAGATAAAGCAGAAGTCCCCCTTGTCCCCCCAGCCTCATCTTCTTCCTCTAAGTAAAGGTAACCACTGTTACTTTTTCTATGTATTTGCATTTATGTATAAGCACATGGTAGTTTCAGTGTTTGCATTCCTACTGTTGCTACTGAACTGTGAGTATCTTAGGGGCAGAATCCACAGTCTACACAACCCTGTATTTGTGGTACCTGGCACAGTGTCTGGCACACAGTAAGCATTCAATAAATACTGGTTTAATAAAAGAGTTAACACTGGTTCCTGCCCTTTCAATCAGTAGATAACAGAGTTCTCCTGCCTATATGAGGAAAAGGTAGGACTTGGGATTATTAATGATCTAAGGGAGTCATGACTATTGATCAAGGGGATTTGAGAAGCAGCCTGTGCGGGTCCTTGGGGGCTAACCGGCTCTAGAGCAGAAGTGTGAGCTAGGGCAGGAAAGGGTGAGAGAAGTTAAAAAGTATAAAACCAGAGCCTGGAGACACCTGAAGTTAAACAAGCCTAGATACCAGAGGAGACCTTGGTCTGAGGAAGCTGGGGAGGGTTTCTCAGGGAGGTGGGCCTTCCAAGAGGTCCGCTGGGGCTCTGAGGCATGAAAGAATAAGATATGGTCAGACAGCAGTGGTGAGTAGCTCTGTGAATTGGGAACAAGTGTGATGAGGCGGGGATGGGGTGGGGTGGAGGGTGACAGTGGCATGAGAGAGGCTGCAAGGGCAGGTCAAGACAAGGTGATAGAGGGCATGGTATGACTTGTTAAAGGTACTGAAATTTATCCCTGTCGATAGAGTCTAAATACAGGAACAAATGAGCATTTTTTTAAGTAGGCAAAACCCTTCTTGAAATATACTAGTCTTTTAATGCTTCCCTCCCCCTCAACCCAGCATTCACTTATGGAACTCATATGTGTGTATACACACACAACTTGTGTAAAGTCACACTGACATTATCAAAACCAATATATTCCAAAATATTTCTCACCATTAGTTGGCATTGTTATACCTTTATCAGATATTAAACAAACAAAATTTAGGCTTTGACATATTTTATGTTATTCAACACAGATTGGGCATTTATTATGTAAAAGCTGATCTTCAGGTGTCTCAGGCTGGGTAAAAGCTGATCTTCAGGTGTCTCAGGCTGGGTTTTAAAATTGTCCTTCCAATATCATATGTCGGCTAATATTTTGGTGAGAAAAGTTCAGAAGTAAAACACTGCTGGAATGTCTAAACAGCCAATCACTTAACACTGGCGACTAGATTATCCGTAGAAGTTTAAAATAAAAGGTCCTACAAGCAGGGAGCTATAACCTCTCTGGGTCATTGGAATCAGAGTGTCTCCGCTTTTTCTCTCCACAACACATTTACACATAAAATACTTTCCTTAGAAGAGTGATTTAAAATTCCAGGTGTCAATGTAAACCTTTCTAACATAATTACATAGGAACTGAAAAGCTTTGTAGCTCCTGCCAAATCTACTCTTGATAAAGGGCTGCCATCATTTAAAGCTAGTAGGGGGCTTCCCTGGTGGTGCAGTGGTTAAGAATCCACCTGCCAATGCTGGGGACACGGGTTCGAGCCCTGGTCCAGGAAGATCCCACATGCTGCAGAGCAACTAAGCCCATGATCCACAACTACTGAGCCCGTGCACCTAGAGCCCTTGCTCCGCAAAAAGAGAAGCCACCGCATTAAGAAGCCCGCGCACCGCAACGAAGAGTAGCCCCCACTCGCCGCAACTAGAGAAAGCCCGCGCATAGCAATGAAGACCCAATGCAGCCAAAAATAAATTAAAAAAAAAAAGCTAGTAGGTATAGAGTCCAACAATTTTACTGAAATTGTTTCATTGCAAGAAGTTTACTTAGGAGATCCTAAAGCTAAATATAAAGGAAAGAGGACAGAATTGGTGCTCACAGCTTAACATTTATAGTTATTATGTTTTTGAGAATGTGATTTGTTTTTACCCATGATACATTCAAGTCCATACAATAATGTTGACTGATGATGGCGTCTCTGTGTAATTTTTAAGTCACTCGCTGTTTTCTGTGGCTCCTACTGTTGTCCCTCTCCAGTTGCACAGCTAGTCCAAAGCTGAGTACAGATAGCTCAGCCTACAGTAAAGTTTTAATGTCAAACATTCACTTTGTATTTATCAACCATCATGTAGTCATTTAATAATATTTTTCACTGTAGATGTTCACTCTGGCATTTAAAAACACTATTAGAATTGTCAGTTCCAAACCACTGTTTTCCAAATGTACAAGACACATATTCCCCATGGATGGTGAAGTTTCAGAGAGTTCAGCCACATTTGAAAAATTTGACATATATAGAAATAGGCTCGTCTCTGTATAAAATTATTTTTAATTTGTTCAAACAGTTAAGACTTTAGAAACTATACATTTTCTAAATCAATGCACACTTAAGCACAGTAAATTTTATCTCCAAAGATAAGCTGTTGAGTTCTGAATTATGAGACAGGATAATAAAAAATTTCATTGCTGAGAAATCTGTAATATCAATATCAATATATAAGGGCGTAGGGGAAAAGTATGTACCGAATACACCATATCAACAAATGTCTATTGGAGCTCAGAATAGAATAATTTGTCCTGTACATTTATATTTAGGGGAAAAATAAACACCATAATAAAAATATAAACTATAATGAATAGCAACCATAAACAGATACAGACTTTGTGACAAAGTCTGTAATAAACTTTGAACAAAGTACATACTTTTTATATATAGAAGCTTATTCAATTCTGGTGGGTTTCAATGAGAGAAGCTGAAAAGACAAAAGACCAGAGCTGTGCTAAATTATTCTTTCTGTTATCCATGCTGGGTTTGGGGAAATTTTGAGCATTTTAATGATAGTTTAGGTTACTAAATCAGGCAAAACTGGTAGCAATGATGTTTGAATTCACAAAGCAAGAGGTTGCTGAAGTAGAAGTCAACAGGTCTGACCAGCTGGGCCTTTGGTGGGGGGTGATTTTCCCTTTCTAGGTATCAATCTACTCTTTAAAGTAAGTTGGTTGTATTAGACATATATAACTATCCACTTAGTCCTAACTTTCTATAATTTCACCGTAAATAGAGAATTGAAAATATAACTGCAAAAGATAAGAACATTTTGTTCAGGGGAAAACTGTAGCTCATTTGCAACTCAACCCTTGAATGCAGTGAATATGTGCATGTGTAGGTGTACATATATTGTTTCGTAGTTTCCCATCCAATTTTGCTTCAGTGACTTAAACACATCCCAACATGGGCTACCTATTATCTATAGTTTTTCTTATTTTCTTGACCAGCCTATTGACCAACCCTACAATGCCATTATGTACAGACTTTGACATCATCAAGAAAATTGAGACCATTAACATCCTTAATGTCTTACTCCCTCTACCTACAAATTTGTCTGTACTACATGCAGCCCTGCCACTTTCCCTTCCATCTTGGCTCATCCTCTTCAAGGCCAGCTGCTATAAAACTATACTCTTAATCCTATCCCTTTAAAAATTTCCTCTTTCCTTTTTCTTCATTCTCTTACAAATGTCTCTTTCTTCTCAGTCAACAAACTTGGTCCAGTGTTTCTCATTCACATGAAATAGAATACCACCACCAACAAAAGACAACTTCTCTTCTCTAGATACATCTCTCTTTTTTTCTCTTAATATTAAGCTTCTGGAAAGATCATCTATCCTTGTTTCCACCTCCCGTTCCTCCTCAAGCCACTTCATTTTGATCCTGCTCTCCTGTTTCCTGTCCAGCAGAAATGATGACCCATGGCCATTTCTCGGTTTCCAAACCCAGTACAATGTAAGCATCTTCTCAAAACTTGTAACCTTGGGACTGTTTCCTCCTGGAAAATCTTCATCTCCTCATCCTTCAGAGATAGGATCTCTTTACAAAAAAATAATTCTTCCAGGTCACCACTGAGTCATAACTGGCTCAAGCCTTTTTTCTATTTACCAAAGAGTGAGAATTGATTCTCTTGGCAACTGCAAAGCCATCTAAACAGACTAGGTGCATCGCTCCTGACACCCTTAGTCATTTCCCAAGATGTGAGCCCTTTGGTCATCTACTCCTTCCTGTGCTGTAGCCTTACACCACTCTGTCCATCTCCCTGTGACTCACCATCCCACTCTGCCCTCCAGCCCAGACTCCTCCACCTTGCCTTCTCGAATCTCCACTATCCTCCCATGGTTGACAAAATGCTGTTCACTTCCAACCCCTTCTCTGGAAATTCCCCTTCCTTTTAGCCTTCATTGAAATCTAGCTCTCCACCAAGAATTCTGCTTCTCCTGCAGCCCTCTTATTTGAAGGTTTTCTTTCCCACGCACATCATGCAAGTCAGGGTTGGGAGGGGGCTCAGCTATCTCCTTATTTCGCATTTGCATGTTCAGGTACATTGCTTCTCTACCCTTATATAAAATCCTGACTCTTTCAGAGCTCACGCTATCCTGCCACACTTCCTTCTACTCCTCTTATCATTCCTTCTATCACCTTCACTCTCACATCATTAATACATGAACACTGCCACATAGCTTATGGGTTCCCTCTCTGTCTACTCTATTTTCATCTTATCACTGTTGTTATCAAAGGTAAAGGTACTTGCCTCAGGAAACCATTGGCCCAAGGAGGATAAGAGACACAGGCAGAAAACCTGGACCTGAACTACAGGTTAGAGCCAAGCCTGGCCAAACACTTCTGAGATTGGCAAGTCCCAGCCCACCTGAAGATACATGATCAAGAAATAAATGTTAACTGTTGGTTTTATTACGTAGCATGGTTATAGCAAGAGTTGACTGATACACTGATAATCAAATTGAATCTTCTCTCTCACTTACCCGCTAAGTTTGATTAAAAAACAAACAACAAAATTCAAGGCTTTATTCTCTAAATATTTCATACTTTTCTTTCCTTAATTTAATCACTTAAATTTATGCCCACATCATCTCTTATCTGGACTATTGCAGTGGTCTTTTAACTATTCTTGCCTTAAAAAAAAAAATCCTTTCAAGTCCCCACAACAACCAGAGTGATATCACTAGACTATAAAACTGACCACTCCCCTCCTTTAATCTGTTTAGATTCTCTGAGCCTGTAGGATAAAATTCACATTCTTTCATTTGGTAGGCATTCCCCATGATCTAATCTCGGCCTTCTTGCTTAATCTCCTCGCATGTCACTCTCCCCTTTGCACTCCTGCCATGTCGAATTGCTTACAGTTTCTGGAACACACCATGAAGTTTCATGTTTTCACAACTTTCCATGTGCCTGGAAAGTGTTAGCTCAGTGACCTTTTCTATTCCTCAAACTTCAATTTATCTTTCAGATGCTGCTATGGAAGCACTTCCTTTCTGACACATGTCACTTTGTATCTCCAGCGCTTAAAACTTAATACCTGTTACAGAGTGGGTATTTAATAAACACGAGTGGAACAGAAATAATTTTGAAAGTTGATTTATAAAAAAAGTGTAGTATCTATTTACTCATGAAATTTATAAATGCACACACCTACACCATATTTGAATAGTAAATAACCTTATCTCACGATATATTTCTTTCTAATTTGATTTGATTCTTTGAAATTTAGAGGATAGCATAATCACTAACATTTTGCAATATAGGAGACACTAAGGTTGCTTCATAATCAAGTTTCTATAGAAAGAATCCTAGATGTATCATTAATTTTTTTCTAATGAAAACATCCTGAATCCCATGGAAATGTAAACCAAGGCTGAAGCATGTGGGAAATGTTTAGTTTTTTTGTGTCTAAAGCTATAGTTATCCAACATAACACATGACAGAAGCTTAGAAAATACCCAATAAAAATGTTTGTCCAAATAGATGACTGTGCAGTATTACCTTAACCAACTGATGAGGAAAGAAACAGAGTTCAAATCCACTACCCACTTACTTTATGATTTTAGTTCCTCAACAACAATAACAATGAAAAGTCATAAAAAAAACAGTAATTCAATTAGAAGACTCAGATATGAAAAGTGATCATGGTTGGTGCTCCAAAATTTAAATGCATATTTTAACTTAGATATTCTATAAAAGTATGGAACACTAAGACTCAACAAAATTTATGAAATGTCATTTAACAACCCATTACTCTTAAAGTGACTATCCAATCACCTTATGTTTTATCTTTTCTTTTGCAAAGATTCAGCAATTTCTTTAGCTACATTCGAACATTCTAGATTTGAAGTTTACACACAATGCATCTATTTATTTATTTATTTGGCCGTGCCATGTAGCATGCAGGATCTTGTTCCCCGACCAGGGATCGAACCTGTGCCCCCGGCATTAGGAGCGCAGAGTCTTAACCACTGGACTGCCAGGGAAGTCCCTACACACAATGCATTTAAAGCAGAATGTATGTTCTCTCAAGTTAGCAACTTGCATATTAAGCTCTCAGCCTTTGCTGTAAGACACGTATCACATGCACATTTCCTATAACTTATGTATAATATGTGCACCTCATATGCATATTTTTTCTCATACATCTCTTGGCCCACACATTCACGTGCACATGCATGCAGAGAAACAAAGGCACAAATGATCAAATTTGATGTTCTTCTCCTGCTCACTGAATTACCATAGAGAAATTACACCTACTGTGTTCCTGGTTTAGCTAGTTGAGGTTATAAAAGGTAAGTAATGATTTATAGAATATCTTGATATGTGTGTCATGCCTTCCAACTAGACTGTGTCTTACTCCTATATTCTTCTCAGTTCCTGAGATTGTGAGGTGTTAGGCACATGCTGGTGGAATATAAAGTGTCCAAATTCATGGGCTCTGCCACACCGCATCTGGGTTTCTATCCTAACCGTAAGAGTTACCAACTGGGAGAATAAGGACTTATGCCTTGAGCTTCAGCTTCTTCATTAGCAAAATGTGTTGAGATATCAACTGTACTTAGTGGCTGCAAGGCACCTCAGCTGGAGACATGTCCCCCTAGATTGTTAATGAATACTTGCTCATTAATTGATAAACTCATCTCAGAAAAGGTCTGGACTTAGTGCCTACCATTACTTTTACAGACTTGCCTGTTTTACAGTTATATAGACAGGTGTTTGAGACTATAAGAAATTTAAATAGAAATAGGAAAGCTTTTTAGTCCATTTTGCTAATTAATATGTCAGAGCTCATAAAGAAGGACTCATCGGCTTTCTTCAGTACTGCATCATCTTAAAGAGCTGGGTCAGCAAAGATCCCTGTAGACAGTCAATACATACTAAAACCATTCTAAGCAGTAAATCAAAACAAAAAAATATGAAGGCACATTTTAAAAAAGTAAAATTTATAAGTCCTTTCTGTCTGAATGCTGAGGAGCATTAAAATATTGGTTTAAGTGTCAGTTCAGTACATAGGGAAAAAAAAAAGGACTCCTTCTCAGACATACTTTATGAGTCTGTGTATAGCTAAAATTAAAGTATAATGTAAAAAAAAAAAGGCTATGACAAATCTGATGTCATTTTTCTTTGGATTCTAATGTTTCCTCAGAATATTTGTCATTTAAAAAAATGGTTTTATTGCTTAAAATATACATTTTGCTGAAGTTATTTCCCCTGTGCATTGCTAGGATTTGAGTTTTGTCAGAATTCAATTAGTGAGATAGTTAGGGGAAAAGGTGAAAGACAGCTTTTTGGTTTTTCAAGGCTCTCTGAAACTTATGATTTTTTTTTTAAAGGAGCCAAACAAAAAGCATTTTGCTCTTAACTTCTCTATGGTAGGTCTCACCATCCCATAAACATTAATACCTCTTATATGTGGAAGAGGACCCCATAAGATTATAAACAGGAGTACCAGCCTGCCATTTTCCTTGCCAAGGTATGAGATGCAATGCACTGCCAGGAGTAGCCCCTGAGGTAGATTATTAGAGAAATCTCAAGAATATTGGATTGATTCCAGGAGAGGTGAGGGAATACTACATTTTAGGCCAAAAATGTTAGAAAGATTTTTCTTACCTAAGACTTTGATTTGATCTGAGATCTGAGGAATCAACCATTTAAAGAATAAGCCAAGGAAATGGTGCCAAAGATATTGTCACAAATTTGGGAAGTACCCAAGCCAGACCAACAGATGGAACTTGGCATGAAATGGCTCTCTACACACTAAGTAGCTGACTCAGAAGAAATTTTAACTCAGATGAATTTATTAAAATGTTGAATATCATCCTAAATAAGAGGATGGATGATAGATTTAGGTCTGCACATAAAATTTAATTTAACTTCCTGATGGTCTTGGATAGTGGGAAAGAGGCCCACATTTCTATAATTAAAAAGAGACAGAGGGAGATATTCTTTCTTCTTAGCAAAAGAGATATCACTTTTTCACCTGAAAATTCTGGAGAAAGGATTTGGGGAAGAGAAAGGTGAAACAAAAAGAAGCTGACATTGGTGAGATAAGTATGAATGATCAGGGCACGTTGCACATTACAATCCAAACTGGCACTTGCTTAGTGGTCTAGACTGTAGCAGATGGAGACTATAGTTCTATATTAGGTGAATGTTAAAAATGACAGAAACAGGTTGCCAGAATCAAAAGGATCCTTAATTCTCTTTCACTGTCATCACCACCAAAGCCTAATGGGAAAATGCTCTACCCAAGTGTAGCCCACACAGGGAGTTGCACTTCATGGGAGGGGTGGGTTCTTGAGGAGCATTATAATTCAAGACCTTAATAGCATCTTTTTCTATCATGCTGCTTTTTATTTTCTCAGTACTGTCTCTAACGTTTTATAGAGTGCTCTTATTTAATTTAAGTCTAGAGCTCACAATTTGAGGTGACTGGTTAGCCCTCTTCACTGTGTTTTATCGTATGCCACTTTGGCTCCAAAGTTATCAACTTTCTGGTTGTTTTCAGCATTTACCCTGGTTCCACAGAGAGTCAATGAAAAATTTGATGATGTTGCAATAGGATATAAAAGTACTTAAAATATAAGAATAGTGAATATTGTAATAATAGTTCATTAGTAACAAAAATCTTATTTAAAACATCTGATGTATTTCAACAGTTTGATTCATGGGATATGAAGACCATTAGTATTATTTCTATTACCAGCTAAAATAACCCTGCCATGTGAACCTTACAGTTAACCTGACTGACAGCTTTAAAATTATGTCATTTTTAACATTTTTTTTTAATTTGGAAGATTATTTCAATTTTTATGTTTAGAGTACTTCTTTACTAATATCTTTATTTCACACTACATAAAAATATATCATTAAAATTTACCTAAAATATTATAGCAATATACCAAGATAATGTTTGCCTTTAAAAAGAGTGACAATAATTTTTAGTTATTGGCTAACAGTAGTTTGTTTGGAAATGAAGTAAGATTAGAGTAAGATTTGATTTCCTGGAAAAAGCCAGAAAGTTTATTATTTGTTTTCAAAAACCAAATTGATACACATTCTTAAAAAAATGCTTCTACTTCTTATCTTGAAGCCCATCCCAGTATGTAAATAGGTTTTTATCTTCAAGTATTAATATGTGCAAGAGAGCTAAGGACAAGAAGTACCAGGCATGGGAACAAGCAGCATGTGGCAATTTATCACTCCCTCAGAAATCTTTTCTTTTACAGTGATCTAACCTCTTAGGCTCTTTATTAGGAGGGGCAGAAAAGAAAACATCTAAGAGTTGTGAACCAGACCTTCCCTGCTGTTATCACTAGTGAATCTGGAGAAAGAAGAAAAGGAAAAAAAATCGTAATCTTGCCCTGGAACATGATGGACGTAATGAGGCATCAAGGCCACTTACTGCTGAGAACATAATTGGCCCATAAACACAGGAGATGCTTGGTGATGGGAACGACTTCTTTGTTTCAGAAACGAAGGGATGCCAACAAATCATAACCCTCCTGTTGTTTGGAGTGGCATTTCTAAGAGTAAAATGGATAGTTTCCCCCCAAATAATGCACTCTTACAAGAAAAGGATTACTGCTGTATTTACTAGCTTAGTAGCTTTAAGTGTTTTCAACTAATGTGAATAAATGATGCTGAAGAAAGGGCAAAGGAATAGAAGGTAGGTCATTTGGCAATGAAGGAAAAGCTTGGATTTTAGACCTGAAGGTATCTCACACGAAACAGAGGAAGAGCCTGGAGACCCTCAGAGTCCTTGTGGACTTCCTAGGGCACCTCCAGGGAGCTCATTCATGAGTCTAAAGAAAGAGAATACAGTCATCTCAGGCCCAATCCCCTTTGATGACAGGCAAAAAAATGATTTTTTTTTGAGAAGGAAGAAATGGCCACATTTTTCTTATTCTGGAATTCTTTGTCCTGCCACTTTAATGTGAGAGTCATCATGGAAAATAATTTCAAATTTTCTTGGGTTTTCTTTGTAATTTTTTTGTTATTCTAAGTGTTCAGCTGGCATACAGGTTAAAGATTTGGGGTTTTATAATTATTTTTTTGGAAACCTTTCTTCCTCCTTCTCAAACATTTGAGTCAGCATACATTATGCCACTATACACATGGCCAAGCAATAATTTACCTTTGTGGAAGTCAGAGACATCTCATGTATTAATTAGCAAGTCTTTCAGTGATGAGTGGATGGAAACAGGTTCCATCTGCTACTCAAACACAGCCAGAGATTTCCAGGAAGGAGAATATAAAGTCAGTTACAAGGAATTTCTTACCCGATTTGTGTTCAGCCAATGAATGGACTTTGCTTTCATCTGGCACTGCAAAGAAATTAAAGAGACAAGGATCAGACCTGCTTGTAAATCAGCCATTTTTTGAACAATAAATTAATATAGACTTGTAATAAGTGAAATCTTTTACTGGCAAAGATTTGAGAAAACGTTTTTCCCCAGCCTGCCTGGGGCACCTCAATTCTATTGGTACATAATTTAAAGACAGTTATGAAGAAATATATGTACATTAAACCTTCTGTGAATAGAATTTCATTCTTTCAAAAATTTCTAATACTTTCAGTTCTTTTAACTGGGCTGTTGTTTCTGTATCCACAAAAACAGAGAAGCTCAAGAATCTAGAGCTGTATAATATATAATAAAACTCTTTGAGCATGACAGCAATATATCTAATCCCCAAGGATCAGACTTCTATATCTGGACAAAATGGAGCAAAAGGGAACAAACTTACAATTCCTCCTGAAAAAAAATTTCTAAAATAGACAAAACACGAAACAATGGCATTCAAGAGATTAGACATCAGGCAACAGAGAACAGTGACCCTTGAGAGGTGGAAAACAGGTGGGTGACTCCTGCCATTGCTCCATCTTACTGTCTGGAGAAAGTTTCCAGGTTGTGGTGCAGGAAGGGGAACACAGGCAGAGCCCAGGGATATTCCAGCCTGAGGACATGAAACTGGAGGCCCAGGGAAACCAAGGCAGACACAGTTTAGGTCAGAGAATTGGAGAGAAGAGAGGTATACAGAAATCGTTCTGAGATCTGCAAAGGATACCCTCAGGTATTTAATTAATTGCTGATGATCACATGCATGTGAGGAAACTACCCAAGACCTGGGACAGAACTGCCCCAAAGGGGAAAGAGCACAGTGTCCAAAGTTTACACAAGGTTGGGAATAAAGTTCCTATTCCCAATACCCAGAGTGAAAAACTTCAAAATTCAGGGGCATCCATTAGAATAGGAAGAAGAATCTTGCTTCAGCAGTGGATAAAATTTTAGATGAACACAGCTCTGATGAAATGGATACGATTTTGAAAGCCACAAATTACCAAAGCTTATATAGGAAGAAAGAGATAATCTAACAGCCCTATAGTTTGTTTTTTAATCAATTTGTATTGAAAGTTAAAAACTTTCCCAGAAAGAAAACTCTAGACCCAGCTGATTTCCTGATGAATTCTACCAAACATTAAGGGAAGAAATAATACCAGTTCTACAGAAATTCCTTCAGAAAATTTAGAGGAGGGAATATTTCCCAACTCATTCTGTGAGGCTACCATTACCTTGATGTTAATATCAAGCAAAGATGTTATATGAAAGCTACTAACCAATATCTCTCATGAACAAAGAGGCCAAGTTCTAAATCCTTAAGCAACTCTGCATGGATTATCACTTCAATATTCACCAACAGCTGTTCAATATTCACCATATGTCATCGTCTACATTAGTCTATAAAACTCTGGTGGCTCAAGGGTGGAAGAAAGGTGAGGGGAACTCTGCCAAAAAGGACGACCTCTTCATTTTCCCAAATACGAGATTGGTCTCAGAGTAATAAGCTCTTCCTTCCTTTACCTACAACATTCAGTCATATTTCATTGACCCAGTTATTATACAAAAATCTTCCTAAATCTTCCCACACCCACCTAGCACTCCTTTCCTAAGCTATTTCTTTACTTTCTAGACAAAAGCACTACGTTTGTGATTTTCCTGGTGTTAATTGCTTAAAAATCTTGTTGGACTTTTCTTCGTGTTTCCAGTTGGAGATGTCAATCCATATGTATCAGGCTCCAATTGTGGGCCAAATTCTGTCTTTTCCAGGTCTGAAAAAATATACAGTGGAATCTATAGTACAAATGAAAAAATATTGGAAAACAATGATGGTGACTAAAAAAATAATACTAGAAGCTAATACCGAGCACTTGTAATATACAAGTTCTACCCTATACTCTTTATAGCTATTAATTCATTTAATGCTCACAGTAACCTGTAAAGATAGCTATTATTATCTTTACAGATAAAGAAACTGTGGCACAGCTTGTAAGCGGAGGAGCCAGAGCTTAAACATGGCACTTTTAATCACTCTACTATACTTGTGATGAATCATAGAAGAGTTGTTATATTTTTCAGATTATTGATAACATGAATTAAATGTAAGAAAACACTTGACAGACACCCATATGTTAGAACACTATTACCCTTTTAATTTGAATATATGTTATTAATAGAAATCTTTCTATGTTGACCAATATTAACAAGTGTTAGCTATAAATTTGTTTAACATGTTCAGAAATCTACAGTTCTAATAGGTTCAAGCTGAAATAATTCATCTCCATTACACAGATAAGAAATCATCTGTCTGAGTTAAAATCTTGACTTAGATACTTACTGGTTATGTGCAATTTACTTTAACTTTCTGTGCCTCAATCTCATATATAAAATGAGGTTGATATTGCTTTCCCCATAGGTTTAGAGTGAAGATTATTTGTGTAAGTTTATGCAAAATACTTAGAAGATCACATAGTAAGTGCTTAATAAATATTAGTTATTAGATCATTAATGATAAACTAAATTGAGTTAATTTATATTAGATGTTACAGAATAACATGATAGCTAATAATGGGACAGATGTGGATTGAATTCAAGATTTACCAGGCAAGTTACTAAGCTCCTTTAAACCTTAGTCTCCCCATGTGAAAAATGAGATAAAAACACTGTACAAGGAGTTGTGAGAACTGAATGAAATAAATGTAAAAAAGCACTTAGCACAGTTCCAGGTACATGTTTCTCAATAAATGAAAACTTTTGATAAATGGAAACTGAGAGTGGTAAAGGTTGTGAATTTAATGATGGCGGTGGTGCTTATGATTTAACTTGCCTAGGATTACAAAGGAATAGGCAGGGCACAAGGTACTTTCAATTGCTATCTCATGGATAATCCAATACCCACAGCAGGTTTTACCTCCCAGTTTACATGGCTCCCAATTCATCTTGTAGTGGAAGAAAGGCAAAGGAAATATGGTATTCAGACTACATACATGATTTTATTTTGTGCAGTTGTTCTGAAAAAGGAATTCACACAAGGGTAGGATCTTATTTTTTGTTTTTGTCTTTTTTTTTTTTTAACAGACATAAGTTATCCCATTAAATCTAAGGCAATTTAAGTACTGCAAATTCCCTTGCCATGTTAGGTTGAACATGGTAACTTAACTTTTTGGCTGAATACTATCACTATTTTTAGTAGGAATATTAATTATTTTAATTGACAATTTGAAATTCTTTAGAACACTACCAAACTATTTCAATAAACAGTGTAGAACATCCAAATGGGTGATGGGCATAAAAATTAGGGGTCTTTCTCCAAAATATTCACTGACACAGATGTCTATCTTGAGGACAGAAGATAAATGAATAAACATCATAGAAAATAGAGGGAACTGTAATGACTTAATTAATAGAATACATTTTACTTAAAAGGTTAAATTGGGAACAATCATCTTTTATGCACATGCTTAGTGCTGGGAAGTGATTTAAATAACAGTAGCAAGTGAGAAAATGAGGTAAAATTATACACACTACCAAGCTTTTAAAAAAAATGACAAGTGTTATAATTAATACTCAACTTCTTTTATAACTCATATTACCTTAAAGCTACTATAAAGTTTCCTCTCAGGGTTGGAGCTTAAGTCTAGTCATTTCCTGCATATTATTTAGATAGCACAGCAGTTGGAACAGTAGCAATATTAAAATGATAGCTATGTCATTTTAAACAAAGAGCTTATTTACAAGAGGTTGAAAATGAGTTAGCCTGGTGTGGGAAAGGCCTACCATTCCAAAATGGTAAGTAAGGTACCAAAAGTGTCAAGTAAGAGAGTGTTGATGGAGCAGGAACCAAAATTTCTTGTTCTGGTTCTCATGACAGATTGTCTTCTCTTCCTTTCTTTCTTCTCCCCACCTCTCTCTCCCTCTCCCCTTCCCTCCTCCCTCCCTCCCTCCCCCCTCCCTTCCTTCCCTCTTCCCTTACCTACCTACCTACCTTCCTTCCTTCCTTCCAGTTTCTAGAGGATATTATATTCCCTTTCTTATCCTTCAGTTTCCAAGGATTGGTACTATTTGCTCTTGATTACTTTAAAGAGTTATTATAGTAATTGAAGAGGTATTAGGGAAATGTTGAGTCCTTCTGAAGATGAAATTCACAGACATTTATATTACATTCTTAGAGGGCACTGTGGACTTGTCCTCCTGAGATTTCTCTAGATTTATTTAGATAATGGGTTTTCTATTAAGCTCCTGCTTCCTGGCATTCAACTCAAGATCAATGGACACTATTTGATTTAATTACTATAAGGTTTTTCGTAAGGAGGACACTCTTTGGTTTGGATGTTTGTTAATTTCCTGGTGCGTCCTCTGGTTCAGGAAGACTTGCTCAGGAAACACAGCACCCTGTGGGCCTATGTTTCCAGTTATTTTGGTTGTAGACCTTTGAAGCTAATCAAAGGTCTACCAACTACCCAACACCAGTGGAACATTTTAAAAGGGTGTGGATAAACACACAGTGTCTTTTGGCTTAATTTCAACTAGGTTCATTGTTAGAGTTGAGAGAAACCATAAAGAAAGAAAATATAGGAACAAAATCTGTGAAAAATATGGTACTCCAAGATTTATTAGTGGCAGACATTAAAGTGCATATACTACTTACATATATTGGCTTCCTGGTAGGATATATTTATATTAATATAGTGATCACTTAAAGTGTTTTATTCTTTTGTCAAGCCTCCTTATACTCTTCAAATGCATTCTCACTGGGGGAAAATAATCCCCTTGCTTATTGATAGCATTTGATATGAATTTTATAAGTGATTATTAGGGACTTCACTTGCTTAATAAAACTTTGAAGAACGGTGGCAGATTTAGTGAATTAATGGGCCCCACAGGCTCTTCTTATGCTGACAGAAGATGGTATATTGCTAACATGCACAAATCTCTTCAGATAAAAATTGCCACCAGGTAGTTATTCTTTTTGAGAATGCCAACACTATGTCACGAATGGGGAATATGCAAATGTGTTTAGATTCCCACTACTTCATATTGAGATACTTTGATGCAAAGCAGCATTCTAAAACATGATGCAATGCTGGTCTTTCACACAGATAGTTTTATCTCATTTAACTTTTGATCTCCCTGTCTTTGGCATAATAGAGACTGCAGTTTTGAAGATGATGATTGGCACAATAAAAATCTATCTTCTAATGAGGCCATAAACACTTCTCTTTGGATAGTTTACTAGGAAACTAAATATCAAATAATTCCTTAATGCTTAATAAACTTGTTTCTAAAAGTTGTTCCTTCAGAATTAAAAAAAAAAATTGATGTAGTTGCCAATATTAAGAATCAATTTTCTTCTCTTTTAGCAGATCAGTTTCCATGCCACTGATTGATTTCCAGAATTTCTAAGGAACCCAAACCTGTCTCAAGTTGTAAATTAAGTTCCTTTCTTAGCAACCATGAACTATTACTGCATTAATTTATAGTGTTTTCTTATGTCAATTACTATTTGGCATACTGCTTCTCCTTAGGGAGACTTTTTGAGTTTTCAGCACTATAAATTCTTATGTGTTGAAAAATTCTTCCATCTCTTGGAAAAAAAAGCGAAATACAAAAATAAAATAAGGCTTTTGCTGAAAACGGGGCTAGGCGATCAGTACAATATAATGACATAAATGTTTATCTCACCATCTCCCCCAAAGCACCCTGTTCATCCCTGGATGTGTTGTTGCTCTGACAACATGCTAATCAGAACACAACAGCTGAAGTTTTCTTCTAATGTTATATAGCATCTTCCAGCCAGGCTGCCACAGGACAAAAATGAGGGACCCATTCCCTCATCATTATCCAACTATTCATATGTTCACAGCTTTTCAGTGATCTCCTCAGAATTCCTTTTTTTTTTTTTTTTTTGGCCACGCAGCATGCAGCATGCAGGATCTTAGTTCCCCGACCAGGGATCGAACCTGGGCCCCTTGCAGTGGAAGCATGGAGTCCTAACCACTAGACCGCCAGGGAATTCTCCATGAATCTTAGGAGAGCTTCAATCTAAAGTTAGGAAAATACAATACTTTCTTTATGTTCTTATACTATTGTCTATATCTCATTAAAGAGCATTGGAAAACCCAAAACATGTCTTCATAAATTCATTGATTCATTTGTCTTGAATCTACTCAATAAGCACTTTCTTTCTGAAAAGAATCAGACACGCAAGCCTGGGGTTTAATGAGGAGATACAAATAAATAATGTATTGATACAATGTAATGTAATAAATAGTATAATAAAGGAAGGAGGATATGTGTTAGGGATATAGTAGACAGTCACACAGACACGAGGGTTCACAAAAATAATAAAGGTTTTCGGTGACTGAGTACTTGAATCAATACACCTGGGACACTTTTTGTTCATGGCAAGGGAGCAGCATGATAAGAGTGAAAGAGCTCAAGCTTAGCTGTTGAAGGGACCTGGATTCTGACACTAATTACATGTGTGACCATGGACTAATTACTTAGTCTTTTTCAATCTTACTGAACTTATTTGTAAAATGTAGATAATGCCCCCTACCACAGAGTATGAGACAACCTAGAGGATATAAAAACTTATCTTGTAATCTAGCAGAAGCAAGTGCTTAAAGATGGATTATACGTGCTTTTCACACACCACCACTTCTGCTAGGTGTGCTGCACTCTATCACATTAGAAGTATGTTTTTGAACAGGCAGTGCAACTTCATGCATCTGTACAATATTATACACATAGCACATGGAATTTTTTCTGACTTACAATGAAAATTCATCTGTTCTCCTGTTAGGCAAACATGCTTTAGACCCCATTCAAATGTCATCTTCTCCAGGTCATCTTCTCATGTCTCCAGGCTGAGCTTCAGGACCAAAGTAATTTGTAAATATCTCAATTATTTGTGTATGGGTCTGTTTCACATTAAACATGAGCACCTTAAGGAAGGGATATGTCTTGTTTTTCCTTGTTAGCCTGGAATCATGCCCACCCCCTCGTAAGTACTCATTAATGTTTGCTGAGTGAATGAATGCAACATTTGTATGAGTAAAGAAAGGAAGCAGCAATTTGGATACATACATTCAGCAAAATGTTCTAGAGCAATGAATGTGAAATATATTCATTGTGGTATACATATGGTTCTATGAATGTTGTAACAAAAATGTGTATAAACCTAGTAAAATTCTTGTGGTGCAATTTGCAGATATGTTCCTGGCAAGGAAAGGGTGACTGGAAGAAGGTGACTGGAATTCGAACCTGGGATAGGTCTAAATAAAGACCACAACATGGTAGAACTGTTTGTTATAAATATAAACTCACTTATATTTTGAGTAGTGAACTGTAGAAAAAAATATAATTGGTAGTCTAGTCACAACTCACTGTGTATCTCTAATAAGTAAGTTATTAGTGTTTATGAATTTACTTTTGGGCTTGCCGGCACTCATCTCACTGTTGTTCCCCACATGGTAATGACACTTGAAAGAGCAACTCATTCTGTGTACAGAAAATATCACATTACATTAACAACAATACTGAATACTTGGTACAGAGGGTACTTCTTTCAGTACACAAATGTTATGAGTTTTCAAAGCTGTAAATAGAGTAAATAGGTGTCATTTTTTTACATCACAATTTCAGACAAAAACAAAAAGAAAACCCACTAACTTTAAAAACTGCTTCTACAAAATATTGAAACATTAAAATATTTATAACATATGTGTAAGATATAATGGACAAAAGTAAAGCAAACACTGTGTATCAACCAATGGGTTTGAGAAAAGAATATTAGTTTACTCAAATTCATTCCTTTCTCTCCTTACTCAGAGGTAACCATAATCCTGAATTTTGTACTGTATCATTTTCTTGCTTTTCTTTAAAATTTTACCACAAATTTGTCCCCAAATAACATTCTTTAAATTTGTATCTTTCATTAAATGATATTGGATTTTGTCACATGCTTTGCTGTGTATACTGATGTGATCATACAATTTTTATTTTTCAGTCTGTTAATATGTGACTTACAAATGTTTGCTTGATTTCAAATTTTAAACCAACTTTGCATTCCCAGGACAAACTCTACTTGGTCATAATCTTTTTTGTACATTGTTGAGTTCAACTTGCTAAATTTTTAAAAATAATTTTATACCAATTTATGAAGAATGTCAATCTAAAGTTTTCTTTCTTCTATGTCCTTGTCTGGCTTTGGTATCATAGTAATGCCAGCTTCATAGAATGAGTTTATCTTTATTTATCTGGAAGTGTTTCTGTAGAATTCCTATTATTTCCTCCTATAGAATTCACCAATAAAGCCATTTGGACCTAGAGTTTTCTTTGTGGGAAAGTATTTCACTATAATTCAATTTCTTTAATAGCTATAGGGATATTCAGACTATTTCCCCTTGTATGAGTTTGATTGTCTCTCGCAAGTTTTGTCCAATTAAGCTGTCAAATTTATTGTTCATGATATTGCCTTAAAATTCTTTTAATATTTGTAGAGAATTTATAGTGATGTCACCTCTCAATCCTAACAATGCTCATGTATCTTGTCTTATTTTATTTTGATCAGTCTGGTTAATGGTTTATCATTTTTATTGACCTTCTTAAAAAACTAGATCTTCATTTAATTTCTCAAATATTTTCCATTGATTTGTATTCTGTTTTATATTATTTCCCTTGTAATGCTTAATTTGGGTTCAATTTTATCGAACCCTCTTTATTTTCTTAACATGAAAGCTGGCTGAGGTTATTGATTTGAGAACTTTCTTTCTCTAATATAGTTTAATTCTATAAATTATTCTCTTACTGGCATCCCACAAAGTTTTTTAATCACACAAATGTTGATATGTACCGTTTTCATTTTCATTCAATTAAAATACTTTCTAATTTCCCTCTCAGTATTTTCTTGATCCATGTGTTATTGAGAAGTTCTTTATTCTCCAAATATTTGTAGGTTTGCCAGCGTTCTGTTTTTGAATTTCATTTTAATTCCACTGTAGTGAGGGAATATAAGTTGTATGACTTGAATTCTTTAAACATTTTTTTGTGTGCTCAGGAATTCACTGAGACACTTGGATCTGGCTTTCTAGATTTCATTAAATTTGGAAAATTTGTGGCCATTATTTCTTCATATATTTTTTCTCTGTTCACCCTTCTCTCTCATTTGAGGAATCCAATCACACATACTTTAGGCCACCTTGAAGCTGCTCCTCAGGTCACTGTTCTTTGCTCATTTCTGTGTCTTTTTTCTTCCTGTGTTTCAGTTTGTATAGTTCTACTGCTATGTATTCACATTCACTTACCTTGTTTTCTGCTATTGTCTAATTTGCTATTAATTCCAATCCAGTGTATTTTTCATCTCAGACATTAAACTTTTCATTTCCAGAGGACAGATTTTTTTACATCTTCCATACCTCCACTTAACATGTTTAATTTTCTTCTAGGCTTTTGAATATATGGAATACAAACATAATAATTTTTTAATGTGTTTGTCTGCTAATTCTAATGTCTGTACCATTTCTAGTTTTAATGATTGATTTTTCTCACTATGTGTCATATTTCCATACTTCTTGGCAATCATGATAATCTTTTATTGGGAGCTAGATACTGTGAATTTTACCCTTGTTAGGTGCTTGGTATTTTTATATTCTTATAAATATTTTTTCTCTCTTCAGGATATAGTTGAGTTACTTAAAAAGATTTAATCCTTTTGGGTTTTGCTTTTAAGACGTGTCAGTCAGGACTATAGCAGCATTTACCCTACGCTGATGATGCCCTACTGCAGAAGAAGTGCTTTTATGCATACCTTATCCAATGTCCTGTAGATTTTAAGGTTTTCGCAACCTTGTTGGTGGGAACAGGTACCATTTCTGGTCTTGTGTGGGCTCTGGGTACTGTTTCCTGGATCCTTTTGGGACTTATTTTCTCAGCCTTGGTAGTTTCCTCACATACGTGCTCTGATCAGTGCTCTGTGTATAATACCCAAGAGAGATTCTCTATATAGTTCTGGAGTTCACTCTGTATGCAGATCTCTCTTCTCTGGTACTCTGCAAACTCTAACCATCTTGCTTTCCCTGGAGTCTCAGCCCTATCTCCTTAATTCAGGTATTTAAAAATGTAATGTGAATCTTGTAACAAGTTTCATAATACGGTACTATTTAATTTCTCTGAAATAAGTTGCAAGATAATTCCAATAGTTAATAAATTAAAGTATCTTGTCCTTATAACCACAGCTTCCTAAATCACAGAACCAGTGGTCCTAAGACTACTTGAGTAACTATAACCCAAAGTGTAATGGGGAGAACACTGAGCTAAGAATGTGATCAGTGACTGAGGATATTCTTTGAAAGTCTCATTACCTGCTTGCCGCCTACATAAGGATATGATGAAATCAATTCTGAGAATAAGCAATTAAAAATTTTGTTTGGAATACAGGACCACAAAGAGAATGCAGCTAAGCTGGTGGACTGAAAGGAAACCATGTCTAGGCCCAGGGCTATTCCCCTGTCCTGACAGCACACATGCTACCTTCATGAGCAAGTCACAGGACTTTCTTCCAAGAGTCTTCAGAACCAGACCCAAGGCTTCTTCCATCCCATGACTGAACTTTGGCAAATGCCTCCAACGTGCTTTTGCCCTCCCTCCACCTGCTCAACTCTACATCTTATTTACCATATTCCGATTAATCTATGCTAAACATCACTTTCATCATTTCTCTAACCTACTCAAAAACCTTCACTAAATTCACCTGCTTAGAAAATAGTTTCCTTAGTCTTTTATTTAAGGTTTGAACCCTTTTTACCTTTCTCCCTATATTTTCCTCTATTTACCTGTTATTGACGTCATTTACAGTGATTTCTTGTTTCTTCCTATTTGTCTTTATCCTTAATAGAAATGCCTCAAACCTCTCATATAAAAACACTATATTTCTCCTGGGCCCAGCTCTCCACTATAACCTCCTTTTTGTAGAATACTCTATTTCTGTCTCCCCCAGAACACTTTAGGTTTGCCTCCAAGCAAATGTACCACTTTTTATCCTGTGTTATGTTGATTTGTGGACAACTTCAATGAAGGCAAAGCTAGTATTTTGTTCATCTTTACATCATAAACAGTTACAGATTACAAAGGCCCTCAGGTTAGTTGTATGAAGTCTCTCTCTCTTTTCTTAAATCTATGACAGGGAAAAGAACACTGTGTGAGATCCCTCCCAGGAAACTTCTTTCTCAATGAATTCTTTGGATCTACCCAAGGGTTGGACTATTTCCAGTACTTAGACTATGAAAACTCTCATGTTTCCTAGGCCCTTGGTAAGTATTTCCGTTATCAGCAAGAAATCAATATTGATTAAACCATGGGGAAAAAAGGGCAGAGGTGACCCTCTAAGTCACACAACGAATGGCCATTATTCACTATGAACCAGTGAAACAACACATCTCTCATCCCACTATTTACAATGTATATTTCCATAGAGTGAGTCTCTCTTTAACAGGGATAAGGAGGGAGGAAACCAAAACTTACTACCAACTTACATGTGTCACAAATTGTGCTAAGCATTTTAATATACGTTATCCCATTTAATCCTCACAAAAGCTCTGTGAGCACTATTACCTTCACTTTACAGAGGAGGGAGCCGAGGCTCAGAAGTGTTGTGTCATTAAGTTAGCAAGTGGGATAGCTGAGAACTGAAGAGTTCCCAACTTCAAAGTATACATTCCTTCTACTATGTGAGTCCAAGTGATAGGATTTTGCTAATAGCTTTACCATCGAGAACTATACATGTCACTAGTCACCACTACCTCCTAAAGTAGAATTTCATAACCATGTGACAGGGCAAATGGTGTCTCTTAAAAATGGTTGTTGATGCTCTCAGAAGTAAGAAATAGGGTTGTCATAAGTTGTTTTGAGCCTCATACACCTGGAAATTGTTACCAAGGGGAGGCATTGACTATTGTTCAGACGACGTCAGAGCAGGGGAGAAAGAGAAAAATCAAAGTGACGTCACAGAGAATTTATTGCTCGAACATAGGAATGAAGCAACAGAGAGAACCACAAATGAATCCAGTGTGTGGTCTTGGGACTGAGGGCCACCATTATTAGAAGTCAGAGGGGAAAAAATGGTGTAGGATCAGGTCAATAGTCTCGAGAGAGTAGAAGCAGCATGGCATGTCTGGGGACTCACATCTCTCTTTTTCATCCCCTGACAACTTTTTGATGCAACCTAAGACAGTATTAGATTTTGGCAGCCAAACTGGCCTACTGTTGGCTCGTCAAGTGTACAGTCAAGGAAAATCCTGAAGTCCTTCTTATATTAACTGCTGTTAAGCCAGGTCTCTGTCCAATAAATATCCGTGGAGATCCAGTGCTATGCCAGTCATCATGCTGGGCACGGGGATTGTGGAAGTGAACAAGACAGTCTCGAGCCGTGCACCAGCAGAGTTTCTATCACACAACTAACCACAAATAGTGAGAGGACTATTAGCAAACCTTCCTGATCAAAGCTACCTTCAGCTGTTCACTTTTGACAGATGTAGTAAGCCCCTGACTCATCTTTGGGATTCTGCGCTTACTCCTTATAGCCTACTTTCCACACGGGCACTACCGTAATCCTTTTAAAACAAAAAACAAAACAAAAATCTTACCGTGACAGTCTCTGTACTCAAAGCCTACCAATAGCTTCCAATCACATTTAGAAGAAAATCTAAAAACTTACTAGAGTCTCCAAGCCCTGGTCCCTGGGGGCCTTTCCAACTTGTTCTGCATGGCTCTCCCCTTGCTCAGCGTACTTCACCCATGCTGGATTCATTGCAGTGCCCCAAACATGCCAAGTACGACCCCCTTTAGGGCTTTGGGACACGCTCTTCCCCCACATAGTTCATGGCTCTCCTTCATTCACATCTTCACAGATATCAGATCATCACAGAGGTCCTGCCGGACCACCTTACCTAAAGTAAGGCCTTCCACCCCCAAGTCTATTACTATCTCCTCCTCCTGCTTCATTTTTCCACAAAGCATTCATCACTGACATCTCCATTAGAACATAAGCTCCATGTGGATGTGGGCTTTGCTTTGTTCACCGTTTTGTCTCCAGGGTCTAGAACAGTGCCTGCTAGGTAGGTACTCAATAAATATGTTGAACGAAACAAGGATGCTCAGGGAACTGGGAAAATAGGTAATACAGAGACTAGACCTAGTTTATGGATTGGGCCTTCCTGATGGCTTTAAGTTGAAACCTGGAGATGTAGAGGGAAGGGTTGATTTTTGGACAGAGGAAACATGACAGCCCCAAAACAGGTCCCATACACGGAATCTAAAAATCCTTTGTACAGTAGAAGTGCTCAGTATGAGCGCGTGACTGGTGAGAGACTGAATGGGGGAGAAAGAAACGGGTCAGTCATGGAGAATCTCAAAAGTCACATTAATGAGTTTTGTCTTTATCCTCAAGGCAATGGGACACTGTTAAGGGATTTTCAGCAAGAAAGTGACATGATCGGATTTATGTTTTAAAAAGATCACCCAGGCTGCAGCGTGGAAAATGAATTGGATTGGAGTAAGACAGGAGGCATTTGCTTCTTTTTTTTTTTTTTTTGAACCCAAGTACAGGAATTTACATTTATCCCTATTAAATTTAATCTTCTGATTTGTAGCTCATCAGTTCTCCCTGTTGAGATCTTTTTAAATCCCTATTCTGTCATCCATGCATTAGCTAACCCACCAAACTGTGTGTCACTTATACATTTGACAAGTTGGGCTGCTACACATGAGTAACGCGCAGGGCTTATATTACTGAACACCATTCCTGCTCTCTTCAGGTACTTGTGGGATATCTGGCTGGGTAGCAACATACTCTCCCATCACGAGGCAGTATCTCTTGTAAAGTTAACTGGCCATCCCAGAACTGAACTATAACCCTCAAGATCTAGTAATCCGAGCTACCCAGGATTTTCATGTGCATTTCCCCCAGAGCTTATGGACTTCATACTAAGACAGCAACTCAGTTTATTCTTGCATGAATTAATTTTGGCACCTGGCTTCTGGCTGGGGACTGTATAGTTGCTTCTGTTCCTGGCTACAATAAATGCTATCAAAAGATTTCTGTTCTGGCATGAACTGAAATACATAATAGTGTCTATATTTCTGCCCAGACTCTTCTATCATCTGTTTAATATGCAAACTGTCCAAGGCTACTAGTATGTAATAGATCTTGAAAAGTTGTCATCCAGACTCACTGTTTATTAGAGGATGTTAATTTGGGGGTTTATGTGCTGTCTCTCCAATTCAGAGCATACAACAATTCACTTAAAAAGGGTCACAAAGTTCTGCACACACTAGTGAAATGATCTGGTAATTTATAATGATCTATTAGGTGAGCTCATTTAAATCAGGCTCCTTTTTGCAGAACGGGTGGTTACACATACATATTAAATGTCCACTATTTTTTTGGAAGGTATTGAGGTATATTAAGGATCCTGAACAAGGTGGAACTAATAGAAAACATTACTAGGAAAAACAGAAAGTTGCTAGACCCAGACTCCAAAGTGACTTCACAGGAAGCGATTTTTTAATCTCTTTTCCTTAGACCAGGGGTTTCTTTGGAGGCCTCAGAAGCTACCAACCAAGCAAGGGAAAAAGGAAAAGCAGTGGGCTGCATTTATGGTGCATCATCCCCTCCTTTCTGCTGCCCCCCAATTCTTACATTAAACACAGTTTCTTGTCATAAAAGTTTGAAAGATATTCAGAAAAATTGATTTAAAATTATTTGGGTATGAATCTCTCATTTAGTAAGAATTGGCTGACTTTTTAATCAATCTTTGTGAATACCTAGAAATTCTTGTCAGCTGGGAAAAAAAAGCCCAAAATATAAATGTAATGTATTGATATTTTAAAATAAATTCTAAATGTAAAATTAATAAAACTGGCATAATTATACATTTCAGAACTAGTCATTTATTAATTTCAAATTTCTGGCTTTATTCTCGTAGTTTGGAGCCAGTAATTTTTTCATATCTCGGATACTTTGGGGTCGGTCCTTGTAAAGCACATAGGCTCTAAGCCTTGTGCCTAGAATGACTGATAGGAAAAAACCAAAATCATTGCCTGCTTCAACCAGAGGAACTGTTTCAATAGTTCAGGACATGAAAATATAAACTTAAAAATCATAGCTTTAGGATCATTAAGAAGAAAAAAAATAATGGTTTACTGATGTTCCATATGGGCATCTCCTTTCTATATGTTGTGCCTTCACTAGATTTTCCAGCTTGAAAATGGCACCGTCATTGTCCCAAGCAACTCCTCATCCTCTGCTCCTGCCTCAATATATAATGGGTCAAGCTTGACTTTGACCACAGGTAGGGAATCAGGTCATTGCTCTCTTACTGCTTTTCTACCCATTCTACAATTGTATCAAAATACGATTGGAATAATAGTCCCTAAAGACTAAGATTTAAAAGAACTCTCAACTTCTGCCAGCTCACATGAGGCTCTCTTTGCATTTCTGTATATAAGCAGTGACCAGAGCATACAGCCTTACAGGGTAGCTATGGCATACACTGTAGGTTGGCTGACCCAATGTCACCAACAACCTCATTCTCCCCAGCTACTTTCTGGCTACAAGGAATGTGACATGTCACAGCCTGGCCAATAAGCTAAAAGTGGAAGTTTTCAGGGCAGCACTTCTTAGACAATATTGGGTATCCTGACAGAAAGGGAAGAAGGTGGCACACCCTTTTGCCTTCTCCCCGTGCACCACTCTTTTTTCTTTTGCCTGGAACATGGATATGATTTCTGAAGATGTAGCAACCATCTGGACACTGCAGTAACAAATATGAGGACAAAGGCCAAAAAATCAAGAATGACAGAATAGAAAACGAGAAGGAGCCTAGGTTCTCTGATGGCTTCACTGGGACACTGAATTGGCCCTATCTGGACTTCATGTAATATATGACAAAAAAAAACTGTTTATTACACCACTGCTGGTAGAGTTCTCTGAGAGTTGCAATGGAATGTGCTCCTATTTAATACCATTTTAACTGGTAGGGAGTAGTTTTTTGTGTTGACCCCTAATCTGTTAACAAACATCTCATCACTCTGCCCATAAATATTCTTATCCTCTCTTTCAGATGATAGTCCTCAGTGATGTGAGGTCAGCAAATACACCCTGCTCCCTCTTCACCCTTCTTTTTTTTTTTTTTTTTTTGTGGTACGCAGGCCTCCCACTGTTGTGGCCTCTCCCGTTGTGGAGCACAGGCTCCGGACGCGCAGGTTCAGCGGCCATGGCTCACGGGCCCAGCCGCTCCGCGGCATGTGGGTTCTTCCTGGACCGGAGCACGAACCCGTGTCCCCTGCATCGGCAGGCGGACTCTCAACCACTGCGCCACCAGGGAAGCCTCTTCACCCTTTTTATAGTTAAATATCCCCATTTCTATCAGGGACAAGATTACCTGCTTTTTAAATTCTATTTTAAAGTTATTTCAATGATGCCAATTGATTTTATTCTAATTTTAAGTGTAACAGATATTTGAAGATTTGAAATATGCAGAAATATATCTAAGATAAAAATGATCCTTGCACTGTCCACTAAGAGAAAAATCAACGTTAACATTTTGACAAATGTCCTTCCATTATTTATATATGTATAGACACGCACATCTCAACATACATACATATACTAATTGTACACTGTGTTCTTCAAATGTTTTATCATTAATGTTTCATATCATTAAATAGTCTGAAGAGTTTTATTGGTTGCATAATAGTCTATTATATCTATCAGATTAATAGCCTATAATTTCACTAATCCTCTTACTGCTGGAAAATTAAGTTCACTACAGTGAAAAATCAAACTTAAATCTCGGTCAAATCTTTCATTTTTTTTGTAGGATGGTTCTTCTAAATGGAATTACTGGATAAAAGGTAAAAATGGTGCTAAGGTGCCTTATACAATTACCACATTGCCTCGCAGTAAGGCAGCATCAACTTAAAAATACACCATCATGTGTTGTAAGGCTGGTACATATATTTTTCAACATTTTCCAATATTTGCCAATATAATATCTTAATTTCCTTATTGCTTGTGAGGCTGAATATATTTAATATATATTGGCTTATTAAATTTGTCTTTGCTTTTGTGAATTGTCTGATCATATATATTTCTAATTTTATATTGAAATGTTTTCTAATTACTACCAAGAGCTCTTCCCATATTAGAGATGTTAATCCTTTGTCATGTATTTTATAATTATTCCTTTATTCTCTTGAACACAGAACATGAGGATAATAGGGAGTGATTATTAAGTGTCTCTTAAACAGGGTCTCAATCTTATTTAAGAAAGCTGGAGTTTCCAAATTAATTAATTTTTCAGGATGCTGCTGGATTAAAAAAGAACAATGTCATACAAAATGAACTCCATCCTTAGTTTCACATATACTACCCATAGTAAATCTCTTCTCCAACTTAAGAAAAAAATATTTTCTCTTTCCACTCAAATAACCTTCTCTACATATTTCTCTTAACACTAGCATTTTATTTTCAAAATGAACCTTCTAACACATGCTTAGAAAAGTACATGGTAATGATATATTGAATGCCTGTTTAAGATTATTGCCTTCTTTCACAAATATATTCCCAGTCCATTAATGATGAAGCATATCATCAGTTTTTCCAGTGGGGCAGACAATTAGACTGAGCTGTCTTTAGAAATTCTTGCCCTTAACGACTTTGTGACCACATTTTCAATATAACAATATCTCTAAATTATGGCTTGTAAAAAACTATTTTACAAGTTTTACAAAAATACTTTGCTATTTTACAAAAACTATTTTTTTTACTTGGATACAGATTTAGATATCTAAGGGGCTAGTTACTTTAGCCGATTTAAGTGTTAACTAATACATCTATGCTGGATACTGTCTAAGTCAGGTTATGTGATTATGAGGCCTTTTAAGGCTCTTCAGTTGCCTCAGCATATGAGGCTGTAGAAGACTGTACTTGTATTAATAAATTCTTTGATTAAACCTAAATACATAAACTGCTTTGTGGATAAAAATGGGCGTAAATTACGGAGCTGTAATGGGTGAGCCTGTACCAGGTGTTTAAACTATGTAGAATATTTCCAATTTATTCTAAGTTAATCATGTTCTTTGACTCAGAATTTTTTTGGAATTATTTTGGGGTATTTGTCATGATGACTAATACTATATGACCCAAGGTGAGCAAAATCTCTGAATATTCAGCTTACACGACCTTCGCCACAACTCACATGGAGTCAAATTACTCTGTCCTGATGTAATTCGATTTCGTGTTGCTGCACGTAAAAGCAAGCAGTTCAGGAATATTTTGAATATAATTCTCATGCCATGAGGTTTATGCACAGACTACACCACTCTTCTGCACACAGATTTACGGAAAATGAAAAGGGGAGTCATAAATAAGCACACCGTTTTTTTGTTAGAGAAATACTTGTCTTCAACTTTTTCTAATTCAATAAACAAAAGGAAAAAATTCTCATAAATTAAAATATAAATAACAGGATGTACTGCTTTAGATTAAAAGGAAGATAACAAAAAGAAATGATAGAAGAACACAAAGGGGGAAAAATGTCAGTGATAGAAGACTAGGAAGGGCCACAAAACAGTCTGATCTAATTAACCCTCCCTGGCAGTGCAAGGGAATTCACATGATCTAAATCAATTATGTCAAGTGATTGCCTAATTTATTCATAGATTCCTCCAATTAGGAAATAAAACACACGGCCCTTTTCTTCAAGTTTTAAATAACTGCTTTCACTCTTTTCTATGTAATGGAATTAAAGCCCTTGGCCTTCTGTATTTTCTGCGTTTGACTCTTTCCTTAAATCTGTTCATTATTATGAACCTTCTCCAAACACTTTCAAATGAACAAAACGAGTTTGGGTAAGTGAAAGTGAATGTAGACTGCTATATTCCACACCCTCCTAAAATATTTTTATCCCTATTCTATTTTGCTACCCAAATCAAACATTTATTTGCACTTTTATTCATTTATACTTTAAGTATTCGTCTGCACTTTTATTCATCCATTCATTCGATATTTTGATGTAGAAAAGGTGAACCTTTCTACTTAGTAAGATCAGTCAAATCAATCATGGAGATCAATGGGTTTCTGAGATTGCAGCCAGATTGCTCTAATGCTATCCATCCACATCATCCATCTTGGATTTACTCGACACCTACACATTCTAAGGGGTGAGGAGGAAGCCAAAGACTTATAAGGTACGACCCTGTGAAGGCTTGTAATCTGATTAGAGTGGGCAAAAATTCTCACTCAGTAGGTACCCAAATGAGTATGTAGTTCAGTGGTAAAATTCAGGATACCAAAAGAAATTGCTTTAAGAATTCAGAGAAAGAGCTGGGAAAAAAATGACAGCTCCCTGGAGCAGGCAAGACTTGAGTGGGTCCTGAATAAAAGTTAAAATTTAAATAGGAAAGAAGAGAAGGTGGCGGTCTTCTATTTTTACAGTTGAGACTGGGAAATTAATAAGCCTCACTTGTAACAGAAAGGTACAATGGTTTAGAGCCTAGGCATCAAAGTTTAATGTGTCTGAGTTCAAATCCTGGCTCCATCGCTTACTAGCTATGATACCTTACAGAAATCGATCACTTTAAGCTTTGTTACACTCATCTATAAAATGGCAATAGAACTGCTGTGAAAGGAACCACGCTTGGCATAGAGCAAGTGCTCAAAAAAAAACATTAGCTACCACCACTACCACCACAGATACTACTGCTTTCTCTCTTTTTCCTCTTCATATTCTAGATTAATAGGTATCATCACTGCCCTGAATATTGGGCTGAGGAGTTTGATCTTTTTACCAGGAGTAAAGGAAAGTCAGCGGCTTCTAGCCATTGGATAGATAGTCATCCAGCAATGTATGAGAGGTTATTTTACCATACATGTGCTATTCTTTCTGAGGCACATTGCATGCAGTCAGCCACATTCTGTCATCATAATCCATTATTAATTCATGCTTAGTTACAGCCTTGTTCTTTCATGCTGCTCTGCAGTTAATTCCTGCATACTTAGCGACCATAGACACTTCTCTACCCTGGAGATTCTCTCCCAGATTGCATCCCGCTGCACAGCACTGCTCACATGTCCCAGCTTGCTGGCAATCCTTTCTTTCCTCACTCTACTCTGGCTCTTGCACACCACCTTTCAACTTCACAAACACATCTTCTCTGCCAAGGGCATTCCTCAGAGCTCCAGTCCTGTGAGATGGTCTGTACTCAAGGTTTCTGTGATCAAATGAGTTTGGGAGATGCTGCACATTATTGTATCTTGAAGACTTATGGGGACTCTTAAATGCCCAGCAATGTGTATAGAACACATTAAAGGTTGTGAACAATCTTGTGTTTAAGAAGACTGTTTAACTCAGAAATTTCCAAACTTGCTTGACCGTTCTTTACTATATCATTCAAGTTACTACTAAGACATTCAAACAATTCAGTTTCAATTTTATGTTCACCTATTTTTATATTAACGAACACATTCTGTAATCTTCGATAAGGCTTCATTACTAGTCCATAGTTAGAGGACTTTGCCACTTATGATTTTCCTCTAGAGGGGAAAAAAAAAAACAAAGGAGAAAGCACTAAGATTATTCACCTGGAATCTACTGATTTATTAAGGATAGAAATAGGAAATCTCTGACATAACTCAGTTTTCACTCAATTTGGGTGCTAAGTATTTTTTTCCAAATTTAGAAAATGGGCTAAATGTTTTCCAATAACTCGGTACACTCTTGTTTCCCTTTTAAGACTTTTTAGCTGCAACCTCTGCAGGTCTCACATTCTTTCAGGACAATCCTGATGTGCTTGGGGATTATGTCAGTTAGTTCCTGGATCAGCAGAGGGTAGATTAGCTATTCCCAGCTCGCTTGAAACCATCACTCATGATTAGTCAATTTCCAACTTGATCTCTATTGCAATTTTTGCTTTAATTTTAATAACATCATCTGATAAGAGTTCCTAGTAACCTTTTCTTATGAACACTAGAAACCAAGTGGGGATTGAAACATTAGCCTTTCCCGTCATGTTCCTTCTCTCCACAATTTGTGGAAGTTTATGTTTGTTATACTGAATATCTTTCTGGTGTCTTTATTCACTTATTATTACTGTTCATGAGACTATTTCCACTAAGGGTAACCTACAGAAATAAGATAGTCTGTTGTCACTGATAATTCTCAATTATTTAGAACAGTGTGTGGCACAGAGGAAGCACTCAATAAATATTTTTTGAAGGAAGGAAAAGAGATGGATGGGTGAACTTTACAAGGGACTGAAATTATGTTTTCAAGTGTTGGACAACTTTTCAGTCTTATAAAAATAGAGTAGGTGTTTCTGGTGACACCAGCCCTTGTACTAATGTGCTCTAAATCAGCCAAAGCCACTGGATACACCGAATAGTAGTTTTAGTGTTCCAGTGAAGAACCAAAAAGAAATTATTTTAGTAAGATTAACTGATTTACCCTAGAAGTTTTTCTCATAAATAAGTCCAAGTTCTGACTCTGTTTCTGATTCATGTTTAACTAGACATTTTCTAACCATTTAATGAAAGATACAGATGTAGTAATTAATACATACTTTGGAGGAAAAAACATACTTAGCTTTAGGAAAGTAAAAGCAAAATATCTATTTTCCCCCATGAGCAAGAGGTGAGATTTGACCTTTAATGAAGATTAACATTTTACTTACAAAAAGTGCTATTTAATTTAGAAATTTTCAGGCTTACAGAGGAAATGTTTAGATGATTCAAAATAGAAAATATACAATAAATAAATATATAAAAAATGTTTAGCCACAGCAATAATTTTAAAAGTAAAATTAAAATATTCCTGTTGAGCCAAAACTGGCAAAAATGAAAATAATGATGACACCCAGATTCTTCCATCTACTACTGAGAAGAGTGTAATTTCCTTTCTGGAGGGCAGCTGGTCATATATATCAAAAAAGCCTTAAATCTTTTTTTTTTTTTTTTTTTTTTTTTGTGGTATGCGGGCCTCTCACTGTTGTGGCCTCTCCCGTTGCGGAGCACAGGCTCCGGACGCGCAGGCTCAGCAGCCATGGCTCACGGGCCCAGCCGCTCCGCGGCATATGGGATCCTCCCAGACCGGGGCACGAACCCGTATCCCCTGCATCGGCAGGCGGACTCTCAACCACTGCGCCACCAGGGAGGCCCTTAAATCTTTATATAACATTTGGTCAAAGAATGATACATACCGAAATTTGCAATGATGAAATAATTATGATTTTTTACAAAGGTTTATGTACTAGTAGGGTCAATCCACTGCTATTTCTAAGAGCAAAACATGGAAACAACTTTTACCCCAAATGACATAATATTAAGCAAATAAATCAGGCTATATTTTTTCAAGAGCAAGCTTTACAATTAGAAGACAATATTATAGAAACAAAGACACAGAGAATAATATTTAAGCTAGATTATTCTTAAAGGACTCAAATTTAAAAGCATATGTTCAGTAGAATCACTTTGGGGAAAAATTAGAATATAAAAATATGAATATGTGTATATGAGAACAGAAATACATAAGACCAAAGAAGTTTTGCTTTTTAAAGAATAAACTGCAACTTCTGCACTTAAAAATGAGATAGTTGTACCTTCCTACAGTAGTTTTTATCTCTGCATAAAGTATTGCCAGTAACAAATATTTATCATTCTGAATAGCATTTGGAAGAGACAACTATAAAACTGCCAAACTTCATTAACATGTATTTATTATAGTATATATTTTATATGATATTTTATTATACTATATTTAATTATATATTTATATATAGTATTTTCAGCTAATGGAACTCTCGCTTCAAAACAAGTAAACTGGTTCATATTTGCGAGGAGAATTTAAGTATTTTCTTTAGCTTTGAAAAGCTTCCTTAGCTTCATATTTTATGAAGATGTTCTTATATTAGTACAAAAGTTCTATTAAAAAGGAACACAGAATTTCATTTAAATATGAACAGTGGTTTAGAAAACAAAGGCAAGTGGGAAAGAAAGTTCATATTTGGCCTTATTTAAAATGGTTAGTATCAGAGATGTAGAGCCTCAACTGAGGTGCAAAAATATTCAATATAAAGAAGAAAGCACTTCATTTACTAATCCAAGTTTTAAGAGGGGCCCAGAATATGTCAGTTTTAAAGGATGAGGCAGATTCTCCATTGATCAGGATTTCCCATCGGAGAACAAATAATGCTCTAAATATACAGAAGCTAATTTAAGCAAGATTGGCATGGGTTTGTCATTGGCATAATGTCATTGGTTAAGGTTCAATTATAAACATTTCCAAATGTTATAGTTTTCTTTATATTTCTTGTGGGAAAACAGAGCCTTGGGTTTCTCTTCCCAACACTAAATTTTTACTTTATCTACATATGCCACTAAACAATACCCCAGCTTAAAGAAACCTAATCTTTGTGAAAAACCATGGCAACATTTGAGACCATGTGTGACTCCATGATTGAATTAAGAATCTACATACGAAATCCACAGCAACATTTTCTGCAGTATTTCACAACACTGACTTGAGGAGAATTTACTTATACCAGCAGCTCAAGTCAGCCACCAAGTACAAAAATACGTGTAGTATATGAAGAGGCTCACCTCTGATACCACTACTGACATTACCCTCTCCACGACTGCTGCTATGACTAATAACATCATTGAACTTCTTATGTTCTACGCACTAGGTTAAGTGTTTTTATGTAAGAGGGATGGTCCTTGCTTTAAAGATTTTTTTTTTCCTGATGGGGCATATGAAAGAGTTGTGTCTCTTAGTCATTCATGCAACAAATGGTGAATGAGAGCAACTGTGTTTAAGGTATTTACCAGCACTTATTCATGGGAGAGGGCATGAGAGTGGGACGGAAGGTGCCACAACTTTCAGAGAAGCCTACAACACACAAAGTATTGAATAGCATAAACGTACAATTTCTACACAAAAGGCATCCTTGGGGCTTCCCTGGTGGTGCAGTGGTTGAGAGTCCGCCTGCCAATGCAGGGGACACGGGTTCGTGTCCCAGTCCGGAAGGATCCCATGTGCCGCGGAGGGGTTGGGCCCGTGAGCCATGGCTGCTGGGCCTGCGCGTCCGCAGCCTGTGCTCCGCAATGGGAGAGGCCATAAGAGTGAGAGGCCCGCGTACCGCCAAAAAACAAAAAAAAGGCATCCTTTTCTATTTAATAGTAATAATGAACACAAAGTCAAATTAGTCTTGAAAATGAACTTCTTGAAAATATATTCCTTAGGGACTGTAACTTTAAAAAGCAAGAAAAAAGAATACATATGGAAAAGAATTTGAAAAAGAATATATATATGTGTAAAACTGAATCACTCTGCTGTAGACTTGAAACTAACCCAAATTGTAAATCAACTACGCTTCAATTAAAAAAAAGGATACCTATGGAATTACAGGGCGAGAAAGAGGTCCTTTACAGAAAGAAGCATTTATGTACCTTTGCTTCTAACCCCAATAGTTATTCCAATTAATTTTAAACAGAATCTGCATTATTCTGCTATATTCAATATAATGATCTAGTTATATTAAAGTTATAGAGAAGTGATCCATATCACTATAATTTAGTTAATAGTAATATTAGTCCTTAATTTATTTTCATTTTTAAATGTGCAATTGTCTAAAATTTAATTATATGTTTTAGTTAATGCAAATGTTGCTTTTTCTTAATGTTTTGAAAGAGGCCTGGTTTTGGATGTGTGAAGACAGTTATTCTAAGTTTTCCTGGTTTCTCTTTTCGCACAAGAGAAGAATTCAGCCTGAGTTCTGATATGTAATTTCTCTAAACTCATTGAACCTGTTTTCATCTAGTCACCCTACTTCAGTTATAACCTGTGTGATTACTTTATTTAAACATATTAAGGTACACTAAAAAATTTTAAAAAAACTGTACCTTTTATCTAAAGACAAAAAATGCACAGTGTCTCCTTTTCCATTTTTCTGATGAATTTTGCTTCTCTTCTCAGTCTTCATGAGTTGTTTCAATTTATATATCTATTCTTTCCTTGCACACAAAATATGCCACAAACCAGAATTAACTTTCCATCCTTATTAACTTCCTAGATTTCAAAGCTTGTAAACTTGATGTATCTTCTGATCTGGCTATCATCGCTTGATATATTTGGAGTGCAGACTCGATTTTAAACAGACTTGAGTTTTTCAATATTAGCCATGAAAATAACTAAGGAGATCTCTCATATGTCTCTTTTTCTTTTTTTTTTAAATTAATTAATTTATTTTTGGTTGAGTTGGGTCTTTGTTGCTGCACACAGGCTTTCTCTAGTTGCAGCAAGTGGAGGCTACTCTTAGTTGTGGTGCGTGGGCTTCTCGTTGCAGTGGCTTCTTTTGTTGCAGAGCACGGGCTCTCAGTGTGCGGGCTTCAGAAGTTGTGGCACATGGCTCAGTAGTTGTGGCTTGTGGGCTCTAGAGCGCAGGCTCAGTAGTTGTGGCACATGGGCTTAGCTGCTCCGCGGCATGTCGGATCTTCCAGGACCAGGGCTCGAACCCATCTCCCCTGCATTGGCAGGCGGATTCTTAACCACTGTGCCACCAAGGAAGCCCTCTCATATGTCTCTTAAGTCACCTCTCTTCCAGGCAAGATATCTTTATTTCTTTCCACTGTTTTTCATCAGACATGGTTTCAAGGCCTCTCACCAATATCTGGATGCATCTACTCTATTCTTGTCTTTATTAAAGTACTGTAGCCAGAATTAAATACAGCATTCTATCTAGGTGGGTTATGGCCAGGCCAGGGTATAGTGGAACTGCTGTCTTTCTTAATCTGGTAACATGGGAAGTAGCTTTGGGGGTGGCCATGTCAGGCAAGAGCTAAAAAACAGGGACACCTTCAGTAACTGTTATTATTCCAGGTCTCCTAAACTCTACGCTCGTACAATTGATTTCTTTTAACCTGACTTCAGGACATTGCCTTTATCCTTTACCACCCTATCTAAAATAGGTTTGCCTCTCCCCAGTCTTCATCTTTACCTGAATTTGGCTTCAGAGAAATCATCTCTATCTGAAATTTTATTATTTATTTACTGCTATGCAACTTTATCATCTACTTACCCAACGAGAATGACAATACCGTAAGAGTGGAGCCTTTATCTTATTTACCTAGGTATTGCCTGGCATAGAGAAAGTATCCAATAAATCGCTGTTCAATGAATTCATCATCATTCGATAAATTCTATCTTCTTCAATTCTGAATAAATCATTTGAATGCTAATTCTGTCAATCTATCATACTACCCAATTCTCTGAGACAACATCTATTGAAAATTTGGTAAGAACGTTTTTCATGTCTTCATCCAAGTTATATATACCCAATATTCATCAAATTCTGTTGTTTTGTTAGAATATAACAAGAGGGCCCAAGTACAGAGTCTTATAGTATACCGTATTTAATTCCTTTCAGAGTGACAATGCATCTTAATTAGCACATTTTGGGAAAGGGCATCCTAATGCTATTACCTAGCTTAGTGCATAATTTGGTAAAAGTCTCAATCAGAAAACAAATGGAAATACCTTTATTAAGATCAATGTAAACTACATTTATAATATTTCCCTGTCTAGAAATCCTATCAAAAAGGAAAGCAGACACTGGTTGTTTCAGAGACCCCAGCATGGAGGTGGCTAGTGACCACTTTTTTATTTTCCTTTTCATTTGACAAAGAGAAATCCTCTGAGGATCAGCATTGAGATCACTAGTTTCACCAGTTGTTTCTGGAATTCATCATCTTTGCGAAAATTGGTAATCTGCTTCCTGTCCTCCAGTATGAGGACTAATCCTAATTTCGAATGATCAGGAATAGTCACTTTATAATCACAGTCCTTTTAGTGCACAGGGATACAAAGCATCTAGAATTCCGCTTGCTGGCAGCCATGCTTTTCCAGTGTGAACATCATTCTCTTGTGTGCATGAAGATAAAATTAACACAGGAACCAGTGGCTCTGCTTTCCACCTGACAGCTGTTACGTGCTCTAAACAATGGTCCACCACACTTTCTTTTTCGTGCTCTAAAAATAGCTTGACTGTCTAACTCTTAAAAGTTTTGCAAGCCTCATCGTGTTCAGCTGCTTAACTCTTCCTACATTGATTCTTTTAGATTATTTTTAGTCTTTTTTCACACCCTTTGCTTCTCTCTTTCTATTCTCTACACAGCCAAGCTTATCAATTAGTTCTTAGAGTAGCCACACTAGTGCTTCAGATGCCTCTCCCTTTTCTTCTCTCTGAGATAAGTTATCATCATCATGTCAGTACTTCTTTTTGGGGATCTTCACTCTTGAGTTTCCCTTTCTTGTTAGGGTTGTCATCTAGGTATCTGCAACAAGCACCGTTTATCTCATTTACTACTGAATCCTCAGCATTTAATGCACTTCCTGGCACACAGTAGGTACTCAAGAAACATTTGTTTAATCAATGAGTATTCTCTGTAATTCCTTCATTTTGACTTCCTAAAGCTTAGGGCATTCACCTGATTGTGTCCTTGAACTCTTCCTCATCTAATAGAGACGGTAGATGCTTTCTTTTAGTATTACCATTAATTCTTCTTTACCAATCAGGTTGTTGTTTTTGTTTTTTTAATAAGTCAAAGTTATACCTTAAATAGTGGTACTCAATTCAGCTTTCACAATATTCAGAGATATTACTTACTGATGGACAATAAAGAAGATCCCTGGATATAAATAAAAAGTTATATTAAAAATGTTAAAATATTATATGGCATTATATGATATATTTTAATGGATAAATCAGCATCACAGTTATCAGAATATACAGTTTTATAAAAATTATCCTGTGTATTCAGTGTTCAGGATTTTTGTCTTATTTCTGAGAATGCATATGAAGGTTCCTCACTATATAAAAAATAATTTTAAAAAGAAAGTATTAGAACAGTAGAATGGGTTTAATTAACTTTTTTCATGCCTATCTTCCATTGGATACTGGAGATACCTGACTTCCCTCTGAGAGGAATGCCTGATGTGTATGAAAGGGTTATATTCAAAATTTGACCCAAATCTTTTGTTGAAATGAGAAATCAGATTTATAATTTACTTCGACTGTGAATGTTTACTAATACTTCTATCTTAATACAAATTTCAGCAAGCAACTAGAAAATAAATGGCTGAATCACAGATCTTGAAAGAAAACCAATTTATCTATTGTCTTGATTTTAGGGATAGTCATTCAAGACACACACACTGTTTTAAGAGACTATGAGACGTGGAATGTTAACAACCTGCATTGTCAGGAAACTTCCTCAAATTTCGTCCGAATGCCTCATGCATCACTTTAAGCTCATTTCCTCTCATTGAACAGAGGCAGGACAGCTGGTCAGCATCTTCCATCTGCACTGCCTTCAGCCTTCCTCTAACTGTGTTACACAACACCCCTCTGAAATGGGAGTAGGAGGCCAATTTGAAACAGGAGAGAAAACTCTCAGGAAAAAAAAAAATCTTGTGGGAAATAGCATTTTAAACTTAACTTTGAATGGGGCTATAGATTAGGTCAGGGAATGGGCCAAAATACTGAAGTGCTGTTCCCTGAATAATTCAGACTAATTCTTAAATAGTATTAGGGGGTCATAAAACACCAGGCCTGGATATTGAAGATGTTTGTGCTTCATCAAAAAGTCTTTGAATGTGACTCTCTGGCATACTGCCAACAAGGTCAGCTCTTTGGGGGAAAACCCTATGCCAAAGGCCAAAGAGGCAGCTGTGTTACTCAGCTCCTGAGAGCTTCCAACTCAACACCCACACAAGCTCAATTATGAACAAATTAAAGGGATCCAGACTGAACATAGTAATTCTGGTAATTTAAATAAATAGAGGAAAGTCTACAATTAGTAGGACAAGATTGATTTTCTGGAAAACCCAGAAAATGACACCCTAACCCCTTTGAATAAGCATAGTTACATCTAATTATTTAAAAATAAATTCCCTGTATTCATCATTTTAATCATTTCTGATCTGACTTAAATGTGGCCACATGCATGCCAGCAAAAGTATCCACAAATATTGAGGCAGAATAGCCTCAAAAAATCTATAACTTTTAGATATATAGGAATTAATGACCCTGAGTAAAATTATAATCAGAGTCTTACACCTACATTTTAGATCACATAGATATATGTTGTTACTCATTTCTACCTTCTTCAAATGCACAGAAAAATTTAGAGTCATTCAGAAAGAATCAAAGATTCAATACTGGGGAATCTATTAAAATAACTCACTATATTAATAGAATAAAGAACAAAATACACATGATCATCCTGTAGAGATCCTTAAAATCACTTAAGAAAATTCAACATCCATTCCTGATTAAACAAAGTGAGCAAATAAAAAACTTTTCAAGAAGCTAGGAACACAAAGAAACTTGTTTAAATTGATCAAAACATTTCTATCAGGAACCAAGGGCAAACATCATAAATTAATGGGCACACCCATGGTAGAAGCATTCCTCTTTAATCTTTAAATTCATTTTTGATGAGCTGATCTCAAGCTCATGTGGGAGAATAAATGCATGTGAAGGGCCAAAGTAATTTTACAAAAGAAGAAAAAACAGAGGAAGATAGCTCTATAAGTTATCAAAATACAGTGTAGTCAGATGACAATTGAAACAGGGTGATACTGGCATGGGACAGACCAATGTATCAATAGAACAGCATGTGTAGAAATCACCCTATGTATGAAAGGGAATTTAGTATTCAATGTGACTGCATTCCAAATTAATGGGGAAAGGACATAAAAGTCAGTAAATGTTATGAATAATTTGCCTATTTACATGGAGAAAAATTTTTCCACCTCATAAACCATGAATAAAATTATTGCTAAACATGGAAAAAAAACCCATCAAGCCTTTAAATGTACAAGAAAATAAATGAGGTAAATAAAACCAAACAGTCATGAAGGAAAAGATGGAAATATTTGACTATACGACTAAAGCCTTTTTTTTTTTTTTTTTTTTTTTTCGGTACGCGGGCCTCTCACTGTTGTGGCCTCTCCCGTTGCGGAGCACGGGCTCCAGACGCGCAGGCTCAGCAGCCATGGCTCACGGGCCCAGCCGCTCTGCGGCATGTGGGATCCTCCCGGACCGGGGCACGAACTCGCGTCCCCTGCCTCGGCAGGCGGACTCTCAACCACTGCGCCACCAGGGAAGCCCACTAAAGCCTTTTTTATAGTAGAGGATATCACGCTCAAACTAAGAAGACAAATAATAGATTGCAAAAGTTATTTATAACATACATAACAATATTCTAAAGATGAAAAAGAATTAACAAATGGAAACATTTTCAGCAAAGAATACGAATAAACAAATCATAGAATAAAGAATAAGAAATACAAATGCACCGAACCCCCTCATCCAAACCAAAAGATACAAACTCTCAGTTAAGTCCAAATTTAATCAAAAGGGGAAAAGTAAATAGTAAATCAAGATTCATTCATATAACATAACACTATACAATTAGAATAAAGAAACAGAGTGACAGAGATGTTTGTACATAGATGGAATGGCAATTAGGTAGAGTATTTTCTATAAGGATATACATAGCAAACTATGTTAAAATCATGTTTGTATCTCGGAAATAAAAGAAGGAGATGGGGATGAGAATTCTTTATTTTTCACAATAAGAACTGTCTGTCTTTGGAAACATAAGTGAAAAGAAATAAATGGAACCCACTCACCTTTAAAATAATTTGAACATAATATGCTAATGAAAATACTAGCTTAGACTCAGCAGCAAAAATGAAACAAATAAAAACTAAGGAGGTACCGACGAGGCTTATTAGCTTTTGAAGAAGTTTAAAGGCTTTATAAAGGAGGAATATCCAACATAAATTATGCAATAAATAGGAGGTTTATCTTTTTCATTTTGAACATATGAAATTGCTGTTTTTCTAGGTCAAAAATAATCAAATAGCACTAATTTGCTGTTCAACCTAAATACCTCAATTTTTAAAAACTTTTTGAAGAATGGATCTTGACCCTGCTGAGAGGATAATTCCTCTAAGCATAGTCACCAAGCTTTTTATCAAATATATTAATTCCTTATGTTGGCCCAGTGCCATAACTGGAAAACTAAACTACTTACAATATCTTTTTCATCTAATCAAACAGGAAAGTCACTTCCAAATGTTTACCATTCTGGTATCACCTGAGCTTATTCATTGAGAAAAACCAACATATTTATTGAGCTCACTCAATTGTTCTGAGAATAGGGGTTCAGAATGGCCCTAGAATGTTGACCTCAGAGCCCTCTGAAAGACTGTTAGCTTTAATTTGGCTTTTCCTGGAAGGGACCAAACTTTGATAGTTTCTTACAAAATGTTTTTATAGCATATTTTACCACTTGTGCTGTATGGTGCATTTAAGTCAATGCTTTTAGTTTGATACCTGTATCCCAAAGAAAATAGCTCATGACCTTTGCCCAACTATGTAAAATTGAACAAACATTACTATTGTCATTTATGTTATAAGTACAATAAAATGCAAAGGGTGACTGCTAACTATTAATATTTTGCAAGGGCTATTTCAATCTAAATGAGAACATTTCTCAGAAACAAAATTTTCAGTAACAAAAAATGTAAACAGAAAAGCTGTTTCTGGACATGGCTTAGGTTTTGTTTTTATGGAACTGATATAATTTTCTTCTTTCTTAAAATGGATGCTATTTTTTTCTTTTGCAGAGACTTTTAAAAACTGTACTACTGGGCTTCCCTGGTGGCGCAGTGGTTGAGAGTCCGCCTGCCGATGCAGGGGACACGGGTTTGTGCCCCGGTCTGGGAGGATCCCACATGCCGCGGAGCGGCTTGGCCCATGAGCCATGGCCATTGAGCCTGCGTGTCCGGAGCCTGTGCTCCGCAATGGGAGAGGCCACAACAGTGAGAGGCCCACATACCGCAAAAAAAACAAAACAAAACAAAACAAAACAAACAAAAAAAAAACTGTACTACTGGCTACTTTTTTTTTTTAACTAAATGAGGAAAAGAGTAATATATTTCTCACCCCAAATTAAGAGCAGTTTTTACCCATTCATCTTCTTTATAGAGAAATTGGGAAGACAGAACAGGAAATATTTATCAACCACTCTATAAAAACAAATTGCTCCTTAAATTATTAGTAGTAATCTGTGTCACTGTCATACATTATTCCTTTGGTCAGAGGTTCACGCTTGAGAAAATACCCTTTTGACCAGTGCTCAAGACAGCTTCCTTATTAAGGCTTTCTGTCAGTCTCTTACTATAGGTGATTAGAGCAAATGTATCCCAGCGATCTAGTTAATTTATAGAAAATAGAATCAATTTCTTTTTTCATCATGACTGAACATCTTTTTGAACTCCTATAAATGAGTAACAGATAAGCACTATTTATCAGATTGTTTCATGGAACATGCAGTTTTGATTATTCCATTTTCTTGGTGCTACTAATGAAATATGTAATATGCCTCGGAAAACAAACAAACAAACAAACAAACAAAAACATTGGCAAAGCTTGGCCTCTGAGCATTCAGGAAGCAGTGAATATTTTGCTGAGAACTTATTTTGCACCAGCATCCTATTCCAATAGTTCTCTCTCTCTAAGGACCCACGGGAGTGCAACAATGTGCTTGGGTATCTGAGATGTCTTCCAGGATCTCACATTCCAGGGCCTGAAGAGCAGAGTTTGCAGGGGCCCTTGCTCTGCCCTGGCAGCCAACAGTCACCCAGAAATTCCTTGTAGGACTCAGAATCTCACTGAGGTTGTCTGGGCATGAAACCAAGGTACCTTGACTCCCTCAATCTGGCAAACCCAGGGACCCCTCTTCCCTCTGGTATTACAGGATTTGGGGATGGGCACTTAAAGAGATAGATCTTCTCCACTGCCGCCATCCCCATCCATTGCACAGAGAGATGGGATGCCCTGTAGAAGAGGATTCATTGAACTGCCTTATCTTCCCAGGCCCTGCAACAGGTATGTACATGAGAAACAGAAGAACACTAGCAGAGGTGAGAGTACAAATGCAAAGGCAGGTGAGTTAAAGATGCTTATGGCATTCAGATCCTCCAGAAGGTATACTCCTATTTTTCTGAGCTGTATATAAAAATGTCACTTATCTCTCTTTTAAAAAGGGGTAATTACGATTAAATGTGTGAGAGGAGACAGGAAGATAGGATGACCAATATCCCCTCTTCCAAGCTTCAGCAAACCCTGCCCCCTAAGGTTGGAGTTGGAGAAACAACGGCAGGACATTCAAGAAGATAGATGGGCTGAGGCTGGACAGTTGATCTGGATGTCACCTCACCCTCACTTACCAAGGTCCATGCTCTTTGAGGCTTTCAGATTCATTGATTCAGGCTGCCTGGCTGGTGTCACAGATCTAAAGTTGAGGTGCTGATCTGGAAAAAATACTGCTGAATCCACTCCAGGGCTGCAGAAAGAAGCCATACGCCATATTTAGGCTTAGAATAAAATCTTATTTTTTATTCAGCAGTTCTCATTTTGAATACAGCCCCTCATCGCTCCCTCTGCAGCTTCCAACCCAGCATTTTCAACCACTTTGTGAACCTCAGGTTTCTTTTACGAGATATAGCAACTCTGTTTTCATGCATTTTATCATATTCTGCAATTCAAATAATATTCTCTGGCTAATATCATGTTTTCCTCTTCACTGATTTCTGCTAATTGGGATCCTGCTATACAATATATAACTTTAAGTGAGTAAAGCAAACCCACAAAGCACTGGCGCTTCAAAGGATGTCACTAGATACTAGCAGAGCCTAAAGGCAGGTTAAGAGAGATCTGGGTAAGCTGTGACAAAGCGAGAGAGTGGCATGGACATATATACACTACCAAACGTAAAATAGATAGCTAGTGGGAAGCAGCCGCACAGCACAGGGAGATCAGCTCGGTGCTTTGTGAGCACCTAGGGGGGTGGGATAGGGAGGGTGGGAGGGAGGGAGATGCAAGAGTGAGGAGATATGGGAACATATGTATATGTATAACTGACTCACTTTGTTATAGAGCAGAAACTAACACACCATCGTAAAGCAATTATACTCCAATAAAGATGTAAAAAAAAAAAAAAAAAAAAAGAGAGAGATCTGTGGGCTAAGAACACCCTTCCTTTAAAAACAAGTGTAAGGGTTGTATCCTTTCTAGAAAATCATTCTGTTGAATGACTAATGGCTGCCATAGTTTGGTTTTCTACTCTATTTAGGTCTATTTTCTAAAACTAATGTTAATGCTGAGCAAATAGTCTGCTCATCAATAATACCAACAGGAAGTAACAGGAAAAGCACAGCTGACAATTTAGACAAAAGATACATCAAATGCCCATTATAGGCTTCCTAGTACTTGTAATCTCAAAGAATTCCATTTCTGATGAATATTTTATTTATTTTGCTTGAGGATGGAGGAGATTATATAAGGGAATTACAGACAATGCCTCATTTCTTGATCTAGAAATAAATTATATTTATATACTTTTCATGAATTAAATTACAGCCACTTTCTCCCTTGGTACTCTCCCTTGGTACATATATTTACAAAGTAAATATGGTAGCTCGTTTCAACACAACTTTAATCTTAAATACAGTAAAAACTCAAATCAAGTGTCCTTGGTAAATCTGAAAGTACTGAGGTTGAATTCTTTTCAAACAGTTGGGATTTGACATTGTAAAAAATAAAATAACCCCCAAATTCAACTGTCACGAATGAGAATCCTTATAAAATGTACTGGGTATCTCGATTTCTTAACCAGATGCACCAAAATAAGTTTAATCTTTTCTTGAAACTTATTAGTCATGTATATTTAGTATTGCCTTGCAGCAATAATAATATTGCGGGGGTCCTGGAGCAAATTCCTCATGGTTACCGAGGGACAACTGTACATTTTTTCATGAAAATTTCCTCAAGAAGCTTAAATCAACTCTTTAGAATTATGAAGGTGCTTCTTTTCTTTCTTTTTTTTTTTTTTTTTTTTTTTGGCTTCTTTCTTTGTGTCTGGCTACATGCTCAATAAAGAAAGCTACCGACATAAAGCATATTAGATGTGGTATCTAGTGGTAGTGGACAAATATGTCAATTTTAAACAAAAATCCTGACCTGCTAGTGCTGTTGACACTGACTTGGCATAATAGAAATATTTTAATTGTTTTAGCCCACTTTAAAGAAGAATTATGAGATGCCATGGTGCCTATGAGCTTCCCCCTGAGCCTTGATGTTTTGGAAGCACTTGCCTTTAAATGCGTTACTCGACCTTTATTTGCACTTAGTTTTTCATCCTTTGATCTCTTGTGATGACGTGGTTTTAGTGTCAGAGAGACTCATGGCCTTCATGGAACCAGTGAATTTAAGAGCTGGAAGACCTTAAAGGTCACCTCATCTAACTCTTCATCTTGTAGATAAGACACTGAGGCCCAAAGAGGAGACTGATGTTCCAAGGTCACACAGCTGGCCAGTGCCAAAGCCAGGACCAGATTGTGGTTTCTTGAACTCTTCCCAGAGCTACAAAAGCTTTGGCTAAAATGGTGGCCAGCCTGGGACACAGGTTGTTGCTGATCTTGAGCCCACAGAAATCAGACTTTTCCCTCTTACTGTAGTTTCATGCACCCTCTCTCATGCAGCTTGCATTTTAGGTTAGTTTTTTGTTTCAACAGTGGTTCATATCGTGAAATAAAAGAAAATTAAAGGGTTAATCAAAATAGATGCCACATGTTGTAATGAATACCTTTAGGGAGGAGGTTTAGAACCAACATGAATATTCCTCATTAAAACAGCTCACGCTGCATTTAAAGTGCTCTGCCCAAGGCAGACTATGGGAATCTACCCAACTGAGTAATGTTTTGGTTAATCCACTTTATTGTTTTATTTATTTATTTATTAGCTTGGTTTCTTTTCTTTTCTTTTCTTTTTTTTTTTTTTGATGTGGACCATTTTTAAGGTCTTTATTGAATTTGTTACAATATTGCTTCTGTTTTATGTTTTGGTTTTTTGGCCATGAGGCATGTGGGATCTTAGCTCCCTAACCAGGGATTGAACCCACACCCCCTGCAATGGAAGGCAAAGTCTTAACCACTGGGCCACCAGGGAAGTCCCCACTTGAATGTTTTAGAATACTTTACTAAACCAGGCATTACGTGACAAATTAAGAATAAGAACTCAAATTTTCCCAAACTCTTGAGAAACAACTACCCTCATCCCCATTGAAAAAACAAGAAGACAATGTAATAACATGATGTGGAGACACCATCAAAGATGATCAAAGAAAATAAAAAGCTGCTTTGTACATATGAATGTAACATATATTCATATATGTGTTTGTATATATACATATATACATATGCATACCTGGGTATGTCCATTAAATTGATCATGGTGATATGTACCTCTGTGACCATTGTTTTGAACATGCCTAAGTGTACACTTTGAAAACCTTCAATAAAAGGACCCCTCTTGCCATGGTACAAAATGGAAACAAGGCTGATATCAGATTGGCAGATATTTAAGGAAGGAAGGAAGGAAGTGTAATATGAGACACGATGTGATTGGAGCCAATGTGAACTTCTAATGTACTTGAATAATGAGTATAGTACTGAATTGGTTAATGTGAAAATATCTTAGACACATACATTAGACTAGTAAAACAGTTTGTAATTTTAGGTTACATATTGGAAGTTTTTGGTGTGAGAGGGTGACACAATGATTAACTATAAAACATGACATATTTAAATTTTGAAGGCAGTTAGCATGTGCTCATGGCTGAATGGGCTGCAGCGGAAGCTGTAAATTGACAGCAGGCCAAAGACGTGTCTTAGCTAAAGACTGTATTTCCCCCATGAACAACCAGGGAATCTATCAAAGAGAAATGATATTCAATGTCAAATTAGGCTGCATAATGAATAAATAAGGGTAGCATGAAACATATGCCAATGTCCTGAATATAGTGACAAATCAGGAATGTGAAAGACATAGAAGACCCCCGTGAATGTTCAAGGAGAACTGTCTGAAATAAAAAGGCAGGGGAAGGTTTTCAGGGGCGTGTCTGAAGTCTCAGGTGGCCATGGATCAGCTTCAATGATAGGCTACTCTGAATGAGAGTAGATGCAGGTCACATGTATGAAAGAGAGAGAGACAGCAAGAGCCGAACTGAGAGAGAACCAAGAGGGAAGGAAAATATGAACATGTAGGGAATAACCAAATGTTGTCTGAATAGCTAATCAAATTCATATATTCTCCCTGCTGTTGATTTGTCTTAAACCCTCCCTGAGACATCACAGTAAAAAATTTATTTCCTTTATATATATAATATGTATATAATATATATACTTATATCATATAATATATAATATATATTATATATATAAAGGAAATATATATAATATATAAATATATATTTTTTACTTTAGACACACCTATTCTAAATGTTTGTCAAATAATTATTGACATAATAGTACAAATAAGTTCAGTAAGTTCCTGATTTCGTTTTGGTTCAAAGTACAGGCATAAGTTTAGTTTGATCAAATTTGTTTTTCACTTCTCATGAATTAGTAGTTTTCTGTTTCACAAGACTGGTTCCATCCCTTAAAGCACCACTATTCCCTTTCAGGGGGCTTTTAACTTTTTTTTTTTTTTTTTTTAAGACAGGACAGCCTCCTTTGCTCAGCCCTCCTGGCTCCCTTCCAATGCTTCCTCCACTGTAAGTTTCCAACTGCAAACCCCCACTGCAGCTGGTCACCTAGGCAACACAGCAGTTTGCAGGATGGTGCAGGTCACAGAATCCTAGGAGAGGGAGAGAGAGGGAGAGAGGGAGGGAGGGAGGGAGGGAGGGAGGGAGGGAGGGAGGGAGGAGGGGGGAGAGAGAGAGAGAGCGAGAGAGAGATTCAAAGCTTTAGATTTGTTCCTTCCATTTCAAAAATGTCTTTGACTCTGTCCCTTGCTCTCCAGCTATGCTGCTCCTCCCTTCATTCAAGCCCCTCTCCTCTCTTGCTGGTTGTCCCAGACTAGTATCCTTGTCCATGGTTTCCCTTATCCATTTATTCTCCACAAGTGAACTCACTTAACATGATATTGTCAGGCTTCAAAGCCTTCAATGCTTCTCCACTGCTCTCTGGAGAAGCATGGCGCTCACAGAGCATGGCGGACAATGCCCTTCCTGTAGATTCCTTCCCCAGATACTATATGTTTTAGCCACGTTGAACACACTGCATTTTCCCTCTCCCATCATTTGGTTTTCCTAACCTAAATTGCCCTTCCCACCTCTTTTCTGCCTAGCAAGTTCCCTTCTATCCTTCAAGAAACCTTTCACACACTACCTCTCCTGTAAAAAACCTTCCTTGACACCTACAGACAGAATTAGTGGCTTTTTCTTCTAGGCTCCAATGACATTTTGTATCTCATGCTCAGCAGGCTGTTTCCTGATTATCTGTGTGTCTGTTTCTTCAAGGGGACACTGCATTCCTTGTGGGCAGGGATGCTTCCAATCCATTCCAGTACCTTCTACGGCGCCCAGTTTAGAGTTCCATAAATAATTTTGAATGGATGAGTGAACAAGTGAATGAAAATGATCAAAAGAAGACTTAAGAGTGAGAAAAAGTTATACTTTTGATTGAAAGGAGATTACTGTCAATGTTAAAAAGAGCAGTTCTAGAAAAGGGTGAGAATGGAAGCCTAAACACAGCGAGTTAGGGAAGGAGAGGGTGAAAAGGAAGTTGCTGGTTCACATCATGTGATGAAGATTTATAGCAGTGAGAGCCAATATAAGCTGTTTTTCAAGATCGTGGAGAAACATGCTTTCCTGAAAAGGGAAGGGAAGAAATATGTGGCGACATGGAAGCAGCCAAAAAGGCAGTTGCTAATTCTCAATGATTCTAGCTCTGCAATATCTCTGAACTACCTCTGTCCCCTGAAAGGTTCCCACCTGAGAAGGTTTATCCCCATCCTCCCCAGCACAGGTCCTCAGTAAGTCTCACTGCCATGGCCCCAGGAGGTATCCACAGAGTCTCTGGCTTCTAGCAGATATTAACCCTCCTCCATTTACCTAACCCTTGGGTTTTTTTGCTTTTTTTTTTTTTTTTATTCAAACAGAAAGTCACAAAAATTATAATCCTTGTTGTACACAACTAAAACCCAATCTTATCTGCTGAACTCCCACAATAAGATTTTACTATCTACCAAATGAAGTCTGATTTCCTTATCCTTGCATTTTGGGCGTGATCATCTGGCCAATCAGCCACGATAGAAGTTGCACAAATCAACTTACTTTCCTACCTCCACCTGTTCCTTCTGCCTTTGCCTCTCTCTGAAATTCTCTTCCTTCTAGGGCTCTTTTCATGCCCATGCTCCTATTCATATTTTAGGGGTCAGCTCAAGTATCACTTTTTCCCCTAACATTCTCCCTGCTTCCTGTACTTGGGAATACTCTCCTTTCTCTGCCTCAGCAGCTCAGGGCTTTTTATCTATGTCTTCTGGTAAATATCACTTTGTACCCTGTGTTCTCGTTTGTCGCTTTTACCTATTAGCCTACCATCATCTTGAGGCTAGGGTTTCCTTTTGGGCTCTTGGACCCAATTTTAACAAGTGTTGGGTGGGGGGGCGAAGAGTTCTCCCATACTTCCAATAATTCTAGGACAGCAGCAGGGTTTCGGAGAACTCAACTAAATTCTGACACTATCTACCTGGAGACTGCATCAGATCCCACAGGTTGAGTGCTCAGTCCTATACGACTGCCCCCCATACTCCACTTCAGACGCCAGTTTCCAGCTCAGGTTGTCACCTGTGCTTCAGACTGATGGGCTATAGATTGGAGGCTCCACAGACCCCTTGAACTTCAGACACCAGTCACAAGTCCAGGTTGTTACCTCTACTGCTGACCAACTGGCTATAAATCAGAGGTGCCCTAGACCCCTCCTTGGGTTCGATTACGTTTTTGATAGTGGCTCTTAGAACTCAGAGAAATGTGTTACTTACTAGATCACTGGTTTACTGTAAAAGAAAATAACTCAGGAACCGCCGTATGTAGAGCTGCCCAGGGCAAAGTATGTGAGAAGAGGCTCTGAGCTTCTATGCCCCCTCTGAGTGTGCCCCTCTCCCCACATCTCCACATGTTCACCAACCCAGAAGGTCTCCAAACCCTGTCCTTTTGGGTTCTTATGGAGGCTTCATTACAGAGGCAAGGCTGATTAAATCACTGGCCACTGTCAACTGATTCAAGGCCCATCTCTCTGGATGGGACTTTAAGTTCCAACCCTCTAAGCACAAGATGGTCTCCACTGGCAACCAGCCCCTTCATTAACATAACATGACACCTTAATCAGTCTCAATACGTAGAGAATTCCAAGGTTTTTAGGGGTCAGTGCCAGAAATGGGATTAAGGCCAAATACATTTATCTTATTATGAATACAATATCACAGGTTTATATCTGATTTATCTCTGCACTATTCCAGCAGTTCTGTGCATATACCCTGGGTAAACAGTAAGGTAGGAGGAGTGAAATTATTTTTAAAATGGATTTTTTTAACATCTTTATTGGAGTATAATTGCTTTACAATGGTGTGTTAGTTTCTGCTTTATAACAAAGTGAACCAGCTATACATATACATATATCTCCATACCTCCTCCCTCTTGCATCTCCCTCCCATCCTCCCTATCCCACTCCTCTAGGTGGACACAAAGCACAGAGCTGATCTCCCTGTGCTATGTGGCTGCTTCTCACTAGCTATCTATTTTACATTTGGTAGTATATATAAGTCCATGCTACTCTCTCGCTTCGTCCCAGCTTACCCTTCCTCCTCCCCATGTCCTCAAGTCCTAAAATGGATTTTTTAATGCTACCAAACTGTCATTTTTGATTCAGGATTGAGGTAAGCAAAGCAAATAAGCATGCAAAATTTAAAAGGTCCAGACTTTTGCTCAAGAAACCCCCAGAGATACTGATCTAGAACATTACTGTGATTATCAATCTAGTTCAAGAAATTGTATTTGAGTAAAAAAGTTGACTTCAAAAATGTAGGAGTCGGAGATAGCTAAATATAGGTAAGCTTCTGGCTAATAGAGTTAGCTGTACTCTTGTTGTATTGTTTTATTTTTAGCAAGTTGTAAAAAACAAAACAAAACAAAAACCATAATAGTGATGTTTGAAAGAAAACAGCATTGCTGCAAGAAAAATGAAAAAAACTTCACAGGATTATCATGGGACAAGAATGGAATGAAATATCCAGTTTTTAACAGCCATAATAAATACAGAAAACAGCAAAGGGACAAGTTAATGATTTTTAAAACTCATCAGAAGAACAAAATCTATGAATTCTACTAGTCAAATGGTGTGTATGTTAGTAAATCTCTCTCTCTCATGCTTGTGTGATTCTAAAAAATATTGATTTTTTGGTTTCAATTACAGAATGGATATAATATTGGGCACTCTTTTCAATAGTTTAGATTATATATGGTGCTGCTTTAATTTTTAGATTCCATTAACTTTCTTGGAACATCTATTTTTAAAATACCTTTAGGGTTTGCCAATTACAAATAAGAAAGAAAAAAAAAAGCTTTATGTCTTCTCAGTTTTGTTTCATACCTTCCCATATAACTTGTTTTTTTTTTTGAGTTCCACCTCTCTGGTTTTTAACTTGGTAAAAGAAAATTCATCAATTTTCTCATATATTTTAATAAGATATGATGAATCTTAAATTCCAGGAAGCAAAAATGAATAATCTGAGGTATTAATATTTGCTATGAGAAGTTTTCGCTGGAAAGGAATTACAGATACTATGAGATTTCCATCCTGGAAAGAAATAGAGTTACAATAAGGTTGCTGGGTTTTCCCAGAAAACCATACCGGAGAATATTTATGGTGTGTATATATATATATATATATATATATATATATATATATATCTTTTTTTTTTTTTTTTTTTTTTTTTTTGCGGTACGCGTGTCTCTCACTATTGTGGCCTCTCCCGTTGCGGAGCACAGGCTCTGGACGCGCAGGCTCAGTGACCATGGCTCACGGGCCCAGCCACTCCGCGGCATGTGGGACCTTCCCTGACCGGGGCACGAACCGGTGTCCCCTGCATCGGCAGGTGGACTCTCAACCACCGCGCCACCAGGGAAGCCCCTATGGTATATCATTTTATCGATACCTGTGACTGTAATCTTCAAGGCCCAATTCCAGAACGGGATGTGGTGGAGGAGGAGGCCCTCCGCTCTCAGGCCATCCGTCATTGGGAAGCAACAGCTCTATAAGCAAAGAACAAATAAAGCTGTAGTAAACAGGAGGCAGAACCGTACAGCGCCTGGTTTTGTTTCAGTCCATCTCTCAGACATAATTTTCACCAACACAGAAACCAGCCTTGAAACAAATAAGTCCTCACACAGCACTGAAGCATTCATATGCACGCTAATACAGCCTGTACGAGGAAATCTAAGCCTGATAATGTGACTTGCTGGTAACCTGCTGGCAACCTGCTGGCAGCCTGCTGGCAACCCCTGGGAAGTGAAGTCCGTGCATCTTAACTACCTTTTACCACCTGGGAAGGGTTGACACATATTCACTACCTGTGATTTGCAGAAGATTAACAAGCCATTTCTTTTATGACAACGTTTTTGTAAACAAGACTCTATAATGCATGCTCTGGATTAAATGGTGATTTAAGCATTTGCCTCAGTGACAAAAAGTACTTAAAAAAAACCATGAGATACAGTATATCTACTCACCATTTAGACACCATAGAGGTAAATATATATATATATATTCTTTTTGCATCTGTGTTGTAGTGGAAAACCCTGAGTTTGGGGCCTTGGAAGCAAAAGACTGGGGTCTGAATTCTAGTTTTCCTACCTGCTAAAAATGTTTACTTTTTCAGTCTATTTTATACAGAAAAACATAGACATGTATACTGAATATTGCAACAACTAATAACAAGTAAGGTTTGTTGAGATCTTATCGTGTACCACACACTGAGCTAAGCCTTACGCATCGTTTAATCCCCATTACTAATGAAAATATTAAATGTATGAAAAAATTATAGAGCATCATGATTAAGAGTATAGTTTGTGAAGCAAGACTGCATGTTTCCAATCTTGTAATGCTGTATGAACTTGGGCAAACTACTCAACTTCTATAAGCCTTGGTTTTTATATCTATAAAGTAGGGATAAGAATACCTTCATTGGAGGAATACAAGGATTATATAAGATAGTGCGTATTCAAGCAGTGATTTATAAGTGCAATGAGTGCCAATGAGTAAATAAAGGATTATTATTCTGTACACCATAAACTCTGCTGTGGATCTGTTACAGTGAGATATTTGTAAAAAGTAGACTCTATTGCTAGAACAAGAAAATCATCTCTTTGTCCTTGAGAAATGCTGCTGGTAACAACTGCTTTGACTTGCCCACATACCAGGTTTGATGGTTAATTTTATGTATCAACTTGACTGGGCTCAGGGTGCCCAGACACTTGGTATTCTGTGAGGTTGTTTTCGGGTGATATTAACATTGAAATCAGTAGACAGGGTAAAGTAGATTGTACCCCTCTTATGTGGGTGGGCCTTATCCAATCAGTTGATGGTCTGAATAGAACAAAAAGTTGACCCTCCTTCAAGTAGGAGAGAATTCTTCCTGCTTGACTGCCTTCAAACTGAGACATTGCCTTTTTCCTGCTCTTGGATTCAAACTGAATCACTGGCTCTTCCTAGGTCTTGAGTCTGCTGGCCTTCAGACCAGGACTACACCATTGGCTCTTCTGGGTCTCAGCTTGCCCGCTCACCTTGCAGACCTTGGGACGTGCCTGCCTCCATAATCACGTGACCCAATCTCTTACAATAAATCTGTGTATGTAATCTATATATACATACACACACACACACACACACACACACACACACCACTGGTTCTGTTTCTCTGGAGAAGCCTGATGAATACACCAGGGAAGGACTTGCTCCAAGCTCTGCCCCAGGGACCAGTATAAAATGGAGGCAGTTCTAGCAGTGCTGACATGTCCCAGGGAATGAGATTCGAAGCAGGAATCTGGTAAGTAAGATGATCAGGGTACAGAAGCATGATGAGCAAAGGCAGCCAGCACTGTCCTCCTGCACTGTCCCGCACTCCAGTGATCTGGTAATATGGCAGCAGTTAGGCAGCCAAAGATTTGCTGAGAGAAAAAGAGCAGAGGGTCTACAAGGTAAATTGGAACAAGGGACATATTGGGACAACATCTTTTCCACTGGTTCTAATTACTCATCCTCAACTTCTCAGTCCATCTTTCACTGGTGGTAAACATAGCTGTGACCATGTAACTGCCTGCTCAAAAACACTGCAGTCGCACACAACTGCCTACAGAATAAAGGTCTGTGTCCCCGGCAGCCAACTTTATCTCCTATTACACATTAGCCACTCAAGACTATTTATTGCTCCCAGACCACAAGGCCAGGTTTTCCTACCCCAGTGTCTTTGCTCATATAATTGCAAAACCGACTTCATCCATTAAAGTCCCACCCTTCTCCCAAGGTCCACCTCAAATATCACCTTCTCTATGAAACCTTCACTGTTGCTCTGGGATCTGTTGGTACTTTTACAACAGTGATGGAGAATATTAGCGCTCCCAGTGTCTGTGTTCTTCCTTTCTTCCTGGGCACACAGCTAGACCCCAGACCCCATTTTCCAGCCCTCTTTGTATCTAGACTGGTTCTTGCCAATAGAATGTGAGTTACTGTGGTCAATGTTGTGCCCGGTCTCAGGGCTGAAAGAAGGGTACATGCAACTTCCCCACCTTCCCCCCCAATCCCATCTACCAGCGGCAACCATGAGTGGATGAGGCACCAGAAGATGGCCCAGCTACCAATGGAAGGAGCCCAAGTCCCTCAGTTCTCATTGGGCTGTGATTTGAGCAAGAAATACACCTTCAATATCTTTATCCACTGACACTTTGGCTCTATCTGTTAATATTACAGAAAGTAATTCGTGTGTAACATTTACCACGTGCTGCTTTTGCAATGAGCTATCTGTCGATCTATCATCTATTTATCTACATTTATTTCTCTTACTGGACCACAGGTAACTTCCTCCTTGTCCATCTCTTCCTCCTCTCCTTCCTCTTCTTCAGCATCTCCTCTGGTTTTATTACAATCATTAACTTTCATTTTTATTTCATTCACATGAATAATCTATGTGTTTTTAAAGTAATGATAGATGCAGAGGTTAGTATCTTCTCTGATGACTCTTTATCCTTGGTACTTTTTTTTTTTTTTTGCGGTACGTGGGCCTCTCACTGTTGTGGCCTCTCCCGTTGCGGACCACAGGCTCCGGATGCGCAGGCTCAGCGGCCATGGCTCACAGGCCCAGCCGCTCCGCGGCACGTGGGATCTTCCCGGACTGGGGCACGAACCCGTGTCCTCTGCATCGGCAGGCGGACTCTCAACCACTGCGCCACCAGGGAAGCCCGGTCCTTGGTACTTTTTAAACAACAAATCTAGTTGTTGTAAAGGATATTTTTTTCCCCTCTTGGCCCAAACACGTTTGTTAAGCCCTTTATCACCATGAAAGTCTGGAATTCTTATCCCTTAAAAATAGTATTTCTGGATCTCACTGAGTGTACAAGGTCACTTTATATATCACCTGTGAACGTTGCACCTCTAGTCACTACTTCATCCATGACCAAATGACCCTTATTTTAATCACCATCTTTTATTGTTGTGACTTGTTTTACAGGATCCATCCTGCCAGGGCCAGATCAGAAAAGAAGGGCAAAAGAGTTTGTGCCTTTAGACTAGAACTCAGCAAGCTATGGCCCTGGTCCCAAACTGGCCCGCCAACTGGTTTTGCACATAAAGTTTCACTGAACACATTCATGCACGTACTGTCCATGGCTGCTTGCGCACTACAATGGCAGAGGTGATGAGTTGCAAAAGAGATCCTATGGCTCACAAAGCCTGAAATATTGACTACATGGCCCTTTACAGACAAAGTGTGCTGACCCCTACTTTAGACTGTTTTTGAGAACAATAACAGCATTGTATTCATCGCTGCAGCCTAGCGCATTCTGCACAACGGAGGTATCTCAGAAACATCAGTCAAATTGAAATGTATAATTCAATTTCTGATCATCACTGCAGTGGCAGTGCCTTACGTGCTGTAGGGGGGTGGATACATGCAGGTTCCCAGGAGGGAAGATATTATAAATAATCACACTATTATGTGTCTCTTCAAAGGACCCCAGGGCACATGGATCCAGTGGGACAGGACATAGAACCGAAACATTTGATTTGGGGTATGGATGAAAGTCCTGAGAAGACCTCAGTGGGTGATCCTGGGCAGACTTAAGGCAATGGGCTACTGGGGCAGGGGCTGGAGTTCATGAACTGAAAGTAGGGAGGAAGCAAGAGTAGTGCACAAAGCGAAGATAAGGACTATTAAAGGAGAGGGAAGAACAAACCAGAGGCAAACTGTGCTTAGGCTGTAACTTGGCCCAGGGTGAGATCTGCCAGCAAGATTCTTCAGAAAATGCAGTGTTTGCACATTTCATTACCATTCGAATGCTTAATAGGATTTTATAGTAAACCCCTGGGACACAACCTCCATCCTATTACCATCTTGGAGCCCTACACTCATTCCACTGCGGGCATTGCGAGCAATTCTCCAACGCAAATGTGAATTTTCTGGTGTTACAATTTCTACAAACGTTAGTTCTAAAAATGCCTTTTCTCTGGAACAGCTTGACAGGAATATGTATATATAAAAAAATAACAGTGGAACGATGGGTGGTAGTACTATTATTATAAAAATAGATGGAACGCAGCATATCAAGATTGGACTTTTAAATATACAAAGGAAAGGAGGAAAGGAAGAAAAAAAAAGTTAATGTTTTGGCTGTAACGGTTCCTCTCCTCACTAGACATTACATTTTGTCAAGTCAATTTTGTTTTTCTAAAGGAGCTCCTTAAAAAGGCTTGGTGGTGGCGAGTCAACACTCACTAAAGTTTCATGAGTCTCTGTGGCCTATGGCCACCTCGTGTGCGTCGGAAACTCGGGAACTCTCAATGGCTCTAAACAATGAAAATGTTATTAATGCTACACAAAGACGTGATAAGCATGATATTCTTCTACAACATCATGTCTATAAATTCTGTTATATATATTTTTTGGTCTCTCAGTCAATAGGCTTATATAAAAAGAAAGAGCATTCCATCTACTGGCCTCTTATAATTAAAATATAACAAATCTGTGCTTTGATAAGCCTAATTCTTATAACCAAGTATTGTATCACAGATCCCCAAGGACATAATGACAATAGATTTTCTGTGCTTTTTAAAAAATAATGTTTAATGGAGTCACTTCGTAAAAGAACTGGATTTTTGATGTTACCTTGGAAAATTGAGGTGGGAGGAGGAAGTGTAGCGGGAACCTTATGGACCGTGGATCTGTGTCTCAGGAGGGAGGGAAGAGACAGAACCTCCCAGTGGTTCTGTGCCTAAAGGACTCTAATTGTTCAGTGACATACAAACTCTGAACACTCTACTGAAGTTCCAAAGTATTACTGCTTTTTATTTTTAGCATGTGTTTTGGGTGGACTTTATTATTTAAAATTTTTTTTCTGGGTGGATCCTTACACTATAACTAGTTCTATAGTTTCATTATTTTAGCCTTTGCTAGCCTTCCTAGAGCTATTATCCCATTTCCTTGAGTATCTCAATGTCCTCTAAAAATATACTGCTTAATTATCACTTCAGCATCGATATTTTATAAGTACTGAAAAAGACACAGGATGGGAGGTAATGTGTCCAATGTTCCTTTGGGCAACACTGGTGTAATTAGGAATAAATCCCAGAACTTGGATTGTCACTGGACCACATGTTGCTTGAGAATTAAGTGCCAATCAAGTTATATAAAGGCTGGAATGTTCTTGATCATTAGTGGACATGGTAGAGAGAAGGCTCTTCTGGTATGAGGTAAACTTGCTGTTCCTTCCCCAGATTCTCCTGCTATTGCAACTGAAGGACTCAGAAGGAGATGCTGCTTTGTCAAGAAAACTTTTAATTTTATTAAGATGAGGAAAGACATACTGGGCGTTTCTTTATCTGACACAAAGTCAAGTCAGCTTCTAATGGACACTCTTGGGATGAGGTGAAAGAACAGTTTCAAGAGACCAATGTAAGACAGGGCCCATGCTGTGGTTTAGGGAATGAACTTGAGTCAGAGAGACAGGAGATGTATTTAGGTTCTGCAGGGATTATATATATATATATATATGGTGTTGGATTAGTCATTTACTCTCCTCTCTATTTCTTCATCTGTAAAATGAGGATAATAATATCACCCACTTTGAGTGTGCATGTAAATTGCTCACCACAATATGTAACAGACAGTAAACAATAAATGATCACAGCTGTTGCTGCTACTCTCACTGAAACAGAGGAATTCAGAGGAAAAAACATCCCATTCAGATGAAAGAATTTAATTCTAGAGGAACCTCAGATTTACAAGTCTGTTCTGATGGAGTAATCTCAGAGTCTAGAAATTGTTCCCCCATCATCAAATTTGGGTAACATCTTAAGTGTAAATAAGGGATTGATTATATAAACAGCACCTCCGTTCACTAGACTACTATGCAACTACTGAACGTGATGTTATGGAATATTCAGTGACATAGTAAGATGTTCATAATGTGCTATTAATTAAAAAAGCAATTTCCTAAACATTTTATATATATTTCATTTTATTTTATATGCACATATTTACATGAAGGAAACACTTTCAATATATACATAATGTTACTGATCAGTATCTCTGACAGAAGTATGAGTGCCATTAAATTTTCCCTTTATTGCTTTTCTCTTAATTTTCTGTCATGAATATCTATTGCTTTTGTGATACAAAAACGTAAAGTTACTAAAGAAAGGAGATGTAGAGAAATAAAAGAATTTTCTTGGTGGCCTTAAGTATAATTTTTGAAAAACAAAGAAGAAAATCCAATTTTTTTACATGTAGAGCTCTACTAGAAATGTGATCCATACAAGATAGTAGTAGTGAGGCAATAACAAAAACATTCCACCATCATATCATGGTCTTGGTTCACAGTAATTACCACTCAGAAACAAGCATAAATCTGCGAACTGTGTTATGACCACTTTATGACTTAATACTATTGCATATATCAATATTTTGTAAGTTTAGTTGTTATTTACACTTGGTAACTTCCAATATTAAAAGACTGTTAAAAAAATATAACAGTTTGTCATTTTGTTTCTCCAGGCATGGTTTTGTTTTATACGTAACCCTCCATGTTTGGGGCAGCAGGCATAGAAACTGTCACTTAAACTTTAGGCAATGCCAGGAATCTGCTTCACAACCTGCGAGTCAGATCTCCCACCCATCTCTCATTTTCATGACTCAGAGTAACAAAGTCTGCACTTAGTCTAATTAATTCCCCTTTGTTCCTCTTTTTTTTTTTTTTTTAAATAAACACTCTACTGTTTTCTCATACCACTTGCAGATGAAAATGGATAGAATCTTACCTTTCTGTTTGTTCTGTGGACTGTAAGTGCCAAATGGATGCAATGTACTATTATCATTTCTCCTGGAGGTGGTTACAGCATTTTGACAGTTCTCAAAGCATGGCTTAGAAAATGCCCCACACTCTGCAGGCTCCTAAGGGATGAAAATAAAAATTATGTTCGCTTTTTTAGTATGTTCCAACTTGGTCAATGGAAGCAAAGTGAAAGAACGATCAATTTATGAATAATCTTTCAAGAGTCTATTGCATGTAAGTCCTCGACTGTGGAAAATCAAAATGGCCCTATCAGCTAAAACATCTCTGAATAGGCAATAAAAAATACTGACAATGTGGTGTTAAGGCTTAGGAGTGCTGATAGCAAGCACAAAAGCAGATTAACTTTATTATTCTTTCCCACCATTTACAACTAGCTTCTTTCAAATTTTCTTCCATCTGGGAGTACAGCTTGTGGCAGAGTCAACACAAGAATACAGTTCATGCCAAGGGTGTTTCTCTGCCAACCAGCTGGTTCCTGTCTCCCTCTCCCTTGGTGACTAAGTGTATATGCTCTAGGACAAGTCAGAACCCAGGCAGGTTTGTCACTGAAATGTCATGAGCGTGTTCCACTGCAGACACTAGGCCTTTTGGCCAGGAGCTAAAACAAACTGCTGGGACAATGCCAGACAGTGGTTCTCCTGAGATTTTTTTCTCTTCTTCCATATTTCCCCTTCTGTTTTGATTTTGATTGTCTGTAAACAAATTCAGTTTCCTTAAAACTGCTAGCTCCAGAATAAACCGTGTTCCACAGGTGCTGCCGAGGTACTAGGAATGGGCTGTCCCCAGGGAGCTCTAGTGATTGTTCTAGAGGAAGGAGGCACAGAGAACTGCGTTTTGCTCTGGTTCATATTGTGTGCCTTCTAACAGATTTCAAAGAAGTAATTTGAAAGCCATCTCAGGGCTGTTCCCTTGACCATTTGTGAGAGGAACAGTCCGCGAACACAAACATAGATCTGATCCCCAAAGCACTTTCCTTCTGAAAAAGAGCATTTGGCCCAAACAATGCATTTGATTTCTACTTTCCTCTTTAGTTACAGAAACTCGGTGTCCTGCTAGTTAAACAAAATATTCAAAACATTCCATGCATGCATTCTTCATAATTAAAATGTTTTCAGCGGCTGAAGGTCCTTTAGCTTTTTGTCAAGGCTTATAACACTTTTTCCACACCCAGTGTTACCTTTTGCCCCTGGTTCATTAGTCAACCCAAGCCTGGGGCGAACTACTCCTATATTAAAGCTGGAGCCCTGGAAGGTAGGAGAGGTAGGACCTACCTTGCACAGTCAAGTGCTTTAACAGCAACAACAAAAAATTTGTTTCTGCTTTCCCAGCTCTTTGATAAATGACACAATCAATATCCCAACAACTGATCAGTAACCAGCCTAATTAAAATATTCAGCCTGTAAAATAGAGCTGTCGTGGAGCCTTCCATTAGTGTCCCAGCCAATAAAAAATACAATGGATTTTTAAACATATTCTGCTTCCACCAAGCTGAGCTTACAGCTCAGGGGAGGGAAATGCTTTGGGGAAGGAAAAAAAAAAACAGAACAGGTCATAACCCATTTTTTAATACCAAGTCTCTAGGCTCAAATAGAATTACAATTGAACCTCAAGCTCATCCTTTGAAAAACATGTTTCTGTTTAAAATGATTTTGATTCAATCAAGGGCTCATTATGTATTCTTCACGAGGTCCTCATCAAAACTGTTTACATATCTTGTACATCTGGGTAATGTGGGAAAATACCCAACGACAATATATTTTGACTTTTCTTAAGTAGCGTCTTCAGTATTTTTTTTAATATCAATATAATGTTCAAGTAACCATTTTGGTATTCTTCCCAAATCTACCTAATTGATTTCCCTGAATATATGAGCAGAACTGAGGCCTTTTCTAGGTTACAGATCCTTTCTTATTGTATCTGAGGGCGATTGCTGTTCCACTGAAGAATCCTCCAAAAACACGAGCACACAACATATATAGTTTGACACAGCACAACAGATTTGGGATATCAAATAACTACAGATTTTTTTTTTTCACTTTAATAAAGATTATCTGTACGTTAGGCTGCTGTCTTTATATGAAGAAAACACTCTTTAATCTTCATAGGTACCACAGAGATTCTCACTAGTTGAGAGAGCCAAGTGCCTGCTCATCCCCCATGGAAAGCATGTAAATATTAGGGAAAATAAAAATGGATCTTGTTTAAATGTCCTCATAAAAACTGCTTTTTGTCCCATTTCTTATTCCCAATTGAGACCCCAGTGAACAGTATTAACAAGAGAAAAACAAATACCGTATGCTAACGCATATATATGGAATCTAAAAAAAAAAAAAAAGGTACTGATGAACCCAGTTGCAGGGCAGGAATAAAGTTGGAGACATAGAGAATGGATTTGAGGACACAGGGTGGGAGGGGGAAGCTAGGGCGAAATGAGAGTAGCATCGACATATATACACTACCAAATGTAAACTAGATAGCTAGTGGGAAGCAGCTGCACAGCACTGGGAGATCAGCTCCGTCCTTTGTGACCACCTAGAGGGGTGGGATAGGGAGGGTGGGAGGGAGACGCAAGAGAGAGGGGATATGGGGATGTATGCATATGGACGATTCACTTTGTTGTACAGCAGAAACTAACACAGCACTGTGAAGCAATTATACTCCAGTAAAGATTAAAAAAAAAAAAAAAACTACAGCAACAGCGACAACAACAACAAAGACACTCCTGAGGATGGGCAACGAACTGAAGGCTTAGTACTTTCTTCTGATGAAATAATTGTCAACCCGGCCCAGAGTGTGAGAATTAATATGAAAATACGTGCGGTAAAGGAGAACGCAAATAATAAAGTGTCTCAACTTGATGAGTCAAAACAGAGAGTACTTATCCTCTAGGCATTCACATATTTTAGAGAAAGACATGAAACTAGGGAAGATGAGAGGTGGAGAGGTGGGGAGGGAACTCTTTTAGCAATCATGTTCATTTCTCTTTTTTTTTCTTTTACTTTTTCTATCTACACAGATATGGAATTCTTGAGCAGTGTATTCCAGACTTTTCTATTAGTTGAGGTATCTTTGTCCCAAGACATCTTAAGGGAGATCTAAAACACAGATGCATGGAAGGGGTGATTCAGGGGTCTACAGGTCATACTTCACACCCACATCCAACAAGTGGGTTCTGTGGAGGTCTAGGGCTCTCGAGTAAGAACCAAATTCAACCAGAAAGCAGCTGATTCTCTCATGGTAGGAAGTAAGCGATAAGGGTTTCATGACTATGTACATAAGTAAAATCCCTTAAATATTCATGGAAACCTCTCTGTCACTTAAGCAGACACAAATGTTGGAAATGAGCTGGCTCATTATATATAGTCTCCAGTAATTGGGAAATTTACATTTATTTAACATTTACAAGGTTATGTACAGAAAAGTTAAAAGGTACAGTTACTCCTTTCCAACAGCTGATAAAATGGCAAAGTAAGATACAGTTGATAAGTTCACTACTTCAGCTTATCCTCTCAGATGAAGTAGGTCTCAGATGCAACTTTTATCCATTCATTCAACAATATATAACAACTGTCTACTACTAGGTGCTGGGAAATGAGGATCTATGAAGGGATAAGGCAGACAATAGTATTGCTATCTATAAGTACAGAGCATTCAACTACGTATGTCTTTGCACAGCCAGGAAATGACGCACGTGGGATTTTAACTCAAGTAATCCAAAACTCCAGAGCCCAACCTTTTAACCACTATCATCCCCAACTACCTTCCAGTCTTTTTTTTTTTTTTTTTTTGCGGTACGCGGGCCTCTCACTATTGTGGCCTCTCCCATTGCGGAGCACAAGCTCCGGACGCGCAGGCTCAGCGGCCATGGCTCACGGGCCTAGCCGCTCCGCAGCATGTGGGATCTTCCTGGACTGGGGCACGAACCCGTGTCCCCTGCATCGGCAGGTGGACTCTCAACCACTGTGCCACCAGGGAAGCCCACCTTCCAGTCTTAATTTCAAAATATTTTCATTTTAAAATGTTTAAGTTAAACTTATTATTAAAACTAATATTTTATATTAGTGTATTTTAATAGGATTCTATTTTAACTTTGTGTATTACTGTATCACAAAAACATTATTTGTCCTGAGAGAATATATGTGTGATTTGCTGATGTTTTTCTCAACTCTTAACTATTATCGACTTTTTTCTTATCTTTTCTTAAAATAATTTTTAGGAGCATTTAATAATTATTCTCTCTATATAAGTGAAAATAATGTTTTAGGAATACCTTATGATGAATATGATAGCTGTACACTATAATATATAATTGTATAATATAATAATTATATAAATAATATAATTGTATGTAACTGAAATGTTTAGGGATATCAGCATTCAAGAATAGTCTATGTTCACACTTCATGTGTATGTAAAAATATTGCTTACATTAAAAATATCCATAAAGAAATCATGATAAAAGATTTTAAAAATACTTCTTTAATTAAAAACATTTATTTAAGAGCATGAAGCAAGAAGCTTGTTTAATAGATCACATTTTAAATTAGTTAAGTCCCAGGCACACATTACAGGGAAGAATGTAGAGAGCTGATTGCATTATAATGATCTTCACAGTAAGCATTATATACATCTGATTAAGAACTTTCTAAGGTATGGACACTGCTATCATGTCATCCAAAAAGTATATAAGCATGTTTTATGCTTTAATGTTTATAATATGAATAAAGTGTTACTTGTAAAGTCCAGAGCTCTAGGAGTTTCTGGGGGGAAAACTGGAAATTATGGATTTGTTACCCTAGATAAATTACTTAATTTATATGCACATTTTTACACCTTCTAGTTATACCTAAAATATACAACCACCAATTTGCCACATAAACCCATCAGAGCACTTCTAGGGCATATTTTTCCAATTTCAGAATCAGTATGAGCCTAGCTACCATACTAGTGGTGGAAGCGTGAATATTCTGGTGGCCATTTGGGCAATTTGCAGAGGGAAATAAAAATTTGCATCACCTCCAGTGGTCTCCCTGGCCTCCTCAGAATCACCAACTGGATCATCCCTCGTATGTTTCCTTCCATGGACATTGATCGCCTAAGTGTTTCCATAGCTTCGTGGTTGGACTTTCCCAGAAGAGATTCCCCATTAACTGCAATCAGCTGGTCATTCACCTGCAGACGACCATCCTAGGGTGGAGGTAAGAAAAACAGTGTTAAATAGAGAAAAGCATGGTGATGACATGTGGCTGTTTCAGGGAAAAGTTCAAGTTCAAAATGAAAAATGAAAAAAAAAAATAGTCATTAGAAATAATTTATTTTCCGTGGCAGAAAAAGATTCTGGAGTTTATCAAATAGTCACAAATACTAACAATAATGAATTGTGTGAAAGTGATTTTTAGAAATCTTAGAGTTCCAAACTGCAATAATTTAGACATTTGTATAATGTCTCTTACCTAAATCTTTGGCAAGTATACTAGCCTAGCCTGATTCTGACATTCGCTGTGGCTGGGACCATATTGCTGACTTAAGGAAAGGGGGTTTGGAAGCAAAAGAAAGTGGTCATATCGCTTGCGTTTTCAGGCACAGAGAGACATCATGCTTAAACGTTGCGAGCTTGAGTGCAGTAATGTGTCTCCTAGATATCATTGCTAGCTCTATTGGATAGTGCTGAGAAAAAAAAAAATTCTCCTGTAATTTTCTCTAACACAACTAAAAAGTTGCTGGTCTGCAAAAGAACGCAGAGGTGTGTAACACAGGACCAATTTGCTATGATGTCTTCCGGCAGAAACGCTTGACAAAGGGGACTGTCAAGCCTTTTGTGATGAGGCCCTGACTGACAAGCACTTCCACCCAGAGCCTTCAGGAAGGAACACCACATGCCACAGAGCACTCGGAACCGCGGCAGGTGGATAGGCAGCCCAGATTCTAGTCTAAAGCACCTCTAGGCACTAGTCATCTTCAGCCTGGAGCCTCCCACAAGCTGGAGTCTATAGCAGTAGCTAAACAAACCGGGATGCCAGCTCTGCCTACAAAAGAACTGGTGGGGATCAGAGTACATGTCCCCATCAGGCAGCCTAGGAGAAAAGATGCTTAAATATTGACAGTCTGATTAGGGATGTGCGTTATACCTGCTACACACGAGGGTAGGAATTTCTTGCTGTGAGGCACAGATGCAATTTTAGGAAGGTCATGATGCTAGCGCCACTGCTAATAAATTTAACAGAAATAACAGTAGGCTTGTATCACAGTTTTCCCACGAATTATCTCTAGTTCTCACAGAACTCAAGAAGTTGAGTAGATTAATGCTTTTATGCACATTTTACAAATAAGGAAATTGAGTCAGGAAAGTGATGTAAGTTGCTCTAGGTCAGAAAATAGAGGCAGAGAGAAACTGACTTAAGTTCAGGTTTCATGAACCTTGGCTCTTTTCAGTTTCTCTACTAGGACTCCCTTTGTTCTTCGTCTCTAGACTACAGTTGTGCCACATTAAAACAGGCAGAGGGAAGTATTAAAGTTTCTGCAGTTAGAAGTATCTGGGATCCATGTTCAAATTAACAGAATGAAATGTAAAAGAAAAACAAAACAGAACTTCCCTAAGAAATGAGAAAAACAGACATACAATGAACAAGAGGAGCAACTGTACAGCTTTGGGAGAGAAATCCTGTGGACAAGTTGATGAACTCTGACTAATGCGGCAGCAGATGGTCAGAGGAAGTTCCTCTGCTGACAGCTGGGAAAAGGGGGGAGTGGTGAGAGCTGTTCTGGAGCGCCAATGCCCTCGTGGAGATGCACTGCACGCGCCTCCTGCTGCAGAAGGCGTTGGCCCATAGATCATGGAGGCCGCCCAAAGGCGCACACGCCCTCCTGATGAGAAAAGTTGAGATGGAGAGGCCATGGGATTGATCGATCGAGAAAGGGGTAAAATTGAGCTGTAAAACGTCTGAGTGCACTGCCTCAACAGAGCCTAATGTCCTCTGCCTTCCTCTTGTTTTCCCACTCCACTTAACCTTTCCTCTAATTTGGAGCAAATCTGGAAATGAGATTTACAGGAAAGGCCAAACGAGAAAGAAATCACTTCATTTCTGTTATCTCATGTTGAGTGAGGCACATAAAGGGTAAGATTAAGGCTACATGAAATGGGGTAAAACAAAAACAGCCTTAATGGCTGTGGCAAGTGAAGTGAGACACTTTACTCCAGAAATTATTCTGTTCTATTATGGCATTTAATGGAAGGAGGACTAGTGGGCTGAATCTTTTGCGGGAAGTTGGGAGGGTCACAAAAAAGTTTTTTTTAGGAGGACTGGAAACAGATGTGTGGTTTTTAAAGACGAGGAGGAAGCAGAAGAGTTGGATCAGGATCCCAGCCCTGTTAACAGGAAATGAGGTCGAGCGCTGGATCTGTAGACGCTGTCTTGGCAGGACATCTCATCCGCTATGACAGGAAGAAGAAAGATAAAGATTGAAACTTAATGGCTACTTCTAGAATTGAGGGAATGAAATCTGAGTGAGATCCACCTGGTCACCTCCTGTGAACTTTCTCTGTGAAGTATGGGGCAAAGTCTGAGTGAAGAGGTAAATAAGAGATAAGGAGATGGAAGACAAACATTTTTTGTAAAATAATCTCTTACCAGCAAGTATTAAGCACAGACTTTTGTTTTCAGCTACATTCTGAGTCTCAAGCATGCGGAACTACATTAAAGTAGAACATGTTTGCGTATCCAAGTCCAAAACAAAAAGGCAGGTCAGGTCACCCCAGGGCAGTTGGGATTTTTTTTTTTTTTTTTAATGAAGACATTCACATTCATCACAAGCATCACTGGAGAGTTGCTGGTGTGATAAAAATCCACACACTCTCCTTTTTAGGTTTGACTGGTCTGTTGCTATTCGTTTTTGCTTTTCCTTTATAAGATAAAGGATGGGTAATTTCATTACTGGTGATGCCCGTAAGTTCCACATTGTCCTAACATGTAGAATACAATCACAGAATTCAGAGCTGGAAGGGTCCTTAGAGATCATCTTGTCCAACCTCTTCCGTTTATAAATAATGTGATGGCCAAAGAGAATGAGAAACCATTTATTGAACTCCTCTTCTTAAGAGAAGGCACTTTCACAATCTATGTGGAAGAACGTGATCAGCTAGTTAAGATCAGACCTGGATCAGAATAGCCCAAGTTCTGACTTCTCAGCACTCCCTATTCACTACCCATTCTGTGTTCTACGAAGATGACAATGACAAGTCCCTAAAGGGATCATGCTTCAAGGAAAAAGACTTTCAAATCCACCAGATGTCTCCTGGAAGAGAACCTTACACGAAAGCCAGAGTCAGACGATAGAAGATGGGGAGACAGGAGACTCGGCTGGGGGATGGCAGAGCAAGGAAGCAAGCTGGAAGTGGCAGGGGCAAAGGGGGTAGGGCAGGGACTGTTTACCTATCTAGTTATATATACATACATGTGTATATCCAGGTCTAGTCTTGATCTAAAATCAAGTTGATTCAATGAAGAGGCCATGACTCAAAACTCATCAAAGATTCCTCAAAATTGTGCATGTCTATTCTGCTTTGGAATGATTTTTACCAAGAAAAGTCATTTTTTATGGTTTTCTGTTTTTCTGTGAATACTATGTTTAAGTAAATACTTAGGCATGAGAATGGTAACTCTCCTCAACTGATTTTACATGAGTGAATTCAACTATCCAGGATGTTACCCAGGAATTCTAGGATATTTATTTCATAGTAATCTGGATCATTGCATTTGTTGAATGAAAAGAAAATGCCCTTTCTGCTATGGACTGAGTGTTTGTGTTTTCCTCAAATTCATATGTTGAAATCCTAACCCCCAACATGATGGTATTAGGAGGCAGGGTATTTGGAAGGTAACTAGTGCCCTTATAAAAGAGGCCTGAGAGAGATTTCTTGTCCCCTCTGCCATATGGGGTTACAGAAGAAGAAGACAGCTGTCTATCAACCACGTCTCACCAGACACTGAATCTGCAGCACCTTGATCTTGGACTTCAAACTCAAGGACTGTGAGGGGTAAATTTCTGCCATTAAAAAACTACCCAGTTTATGGAACTCTCTTTCAGCAGCCTTAAAAAAAGACACTTTCCTTCCTACTTTATGGCCATCAGGCCCCTAACCAAAAAGACCACAACTACACTCCTTACCTTTGGCAACCCCCATAACCAACTCTATCCAACCTCAAGCTAAGATGGAGTAAAGGAGGTTCCCAAAAAGGAAGAAAAATAAGAAAAAGAGGAAGGAGAACAGACTAAAGATAGAAAGTAACTTCCTCCACATTAGGGCAAATTAGGATGAATAAAAACTGGTATGAGGGGCTTCCCTGGTGGCACAGTGGTTGAGAGTCTGTCTGCTGATGCAGGGGACGCAGGTTCGTGCCCCGGTCCGGGAAGACCCCACATGCCATGGAGCGGCTGGGCCCGTGAGCCATGGCTGCTGAGCCTGCGCGTCCGGAGCCTGTGCTCCACAGCGGGAGAGGCCACAGCGGTAAGAGGTCCGCGTACCGCAAAACAACAACAACAACAACAACAAAACTGGTATGAGATTTAGGTCTTCTCCATGTCCTGGGATGGCTTCAAGTCTCATCAGCCCTAACCTGGTTCTAATGCAGGAGGAAGAATGGACTAGGGGACAAGGTGTTTGAGTGTTATATCCCCTTCTACTGAACACCAAATGCAGGCCAGTCCTTGTGCAAATATTTTGCGTATGTTCTCATTTCTCAAAACATCCCTGTGATACAATCATCACCCTGCACTAAGAGAGGTAAAAATGGAGGCTCAGAGAAATGAAGTCAAAGAATACTGTCACAGCCAGGTCTACCTGTCTGAGTCAGATATGCACCCATTATGCTATGTTGCTTCTAAAATCAGAGTTCTAGAGATGATTAAAGGCACTACAATGAATATAATTATTTAATGAGTTTCTCCTTTGCGCAGTTATTGTGCTAAACCCTTTATATGCGCTAGACAATTTAATCCTTAACAGCAACGCTATACACTGGGGACTACTGCTCGCCTTTATGAAAGAAGAAACCAAGGATCAAGCAAGTTAAGTGCATTGTTACAAGTCACATGTCTAAAAGCAAATTTGAAGTAGGTCTGGGTCACTCTGAAGTCCATGTTTTCAACCACTTTGCTAGTGATTCCTGACCTTTATGGGCTCTTCTTAGACTCCTTTGAAAATCTAATAAAAGCTACAGATTCTCACCTCTTAAAAATAAATATTTACATGATAGTTTCTCCACAGCTGCACATCTGGACCAGGTAATCCTTTGTAATGGGGAGCAGTCATGTACCTTTTAGGATGTTTCATGTGCCCAGTGAAGCATATCTATGATTTTCAGGGGTCCAGTGACCTCATAGTTAAGCCCTGCTGTGCCTCTGTCATGATTACTGGTGACAGTGCAAGGCTTAATCTTTTTGGCCAATTTTTTGTAGGTCCCTTTACCTCTAACGTTCTAATGAACACAGAGGGAAGAGAAGAAAGCCATGGCAAAGAATGAGCCTCTGCAAAACATGAGTCAAGCATGAGGGAGTGGGCTGGCTAACCCACGGGTAGCTGGCTGGGGCCCAAGGCCGGTCCCTATTTGGCCAGGGTGTTGAGAGGATTAATCATGACCAGATGTTGGTTCCTGCCTCTGCCTGTTTCTAATGGGGCCCTTGGTGAAGCCTTCGGGGACATCAGCACCCAAATTCTAAACCCTGACTTCAGACTACAGGCAGCATTTCCTTGGAGTGGGGTGGAACTCTAGGCAGGATGGCACCTGAAAGAAATGATTTTTCTGAACAAATATTTCTCAAGGTCCTAAAATCACTCCATGACAACATCTGCTTACTGTATTTTTGGGAAAAAAAAAATCCAACCTAGAAAGAGCCTTGGATTCCAGATTGAAATCATTTAGCTTCATTTTCAAACAAGAGCAATGAAAGGCAAAAGAATAAATCAAGATTTTAAAGTATAGTTTTTAAAACAAAGAAAAGAATAAAGGAAGTTGGTAAGACTAGAAGCATGTGAGCTCTTGTCTTGAAGGGCATCTGCCCACATTAGTCAATGTTTTACTACATCTGTCCTAACACAATTTCAACCAATATGAATGGCACCATTCTTCCCAAATAAGAGCTCTCTTTTCCAGACACAATAAATTGCACTCTGATGTACACACCGTGGTGACGTGGCCCACACTCTTCCTTCTCAGCAAAATGCCCTTTGCATTTCTGCTCACCTGTTGAATATCTATCCTTCAAAACAAGGCTCAGCAACTGCCTTCCATTCAGTTTTCTTCACAGGCAGAATTAATTGCTCCATTTCGATACCCATGATACTTTTATATTTGTCTACCATAGTTCTTATCATATTCGAATCGTTTATGTATTTATTATGCTACCACTTCCTGTATTATGGAATGAGTCTTTTTAAATTTTCTGTCTCCAGTGTATTATATATTGAATTACTTGCTGTAGCTGTAGATGTTCAGGAAGTGATTGCTAAATTGAATCACTTGAAACATCTTTCATTCAGGTGCTTTGGACCTGGTGTATGTTTCATCTACAATGGACAAATCCTGTAACTTACGAACTGTCACTGTAAGAGATTCCTGATCCCAGGCTGGCTTGGAGATGCTGGCACACGCTCAGAGAAACTTTATAATTCTAAAAGTGAAGCTTGATTACTTTCTGTGTACTAGCTCAATCTCCCCTTGTTCAGTTATTATAAAATTTTAAATGTATCTAATTCAGTTATTAAGAGCCTCACTCCATTTTATGTAGGAAGCAAATCAGTGAAATCCCAGCAATGCACCATTTATTCAGCATCTGTGGTATATGAGACCTTAATTAAAGATAACTGAAGAGTACTTTTTAAAGCATCAAAATATACATAATCCAAACCATTCTGATATAATGTATTATAATTCTTTCCTTTTAAAAGATCTTCTGGAAACATATGGGACATAAATAAACATACTGCAACTTACAGCCTTCACTATGGTCATTAGTGAATTTTACAATTTCCTCATCAAGAAGTTTCAGAAGCACTGACTTAGAGTCATCACAAATATTCCTTGGCCTGCTTTGCAGCAATAGCACTCTGTGCTTGTTTTACACTTTTTCTATTTCCTGTCCTTTCAGTTTTCTCTCCACTCCTTCTTATCCTCTTCCTGATTTTCTGCTTTTTGTTTACTCTGGCTTGGAAAACTGGATAATGAAAAGCTTATTAAGGTGTATGTGTTATATGAGTCAAGAAGATCCTGCATGAATGCCTAACTAGATTAGCATCTCAGAGGCCTTTTCAACTTAATGAAAGGATCTTATTTATTCACTTTAAAAACAAGCAAACAAACAAAACTGTGCTCTTGTTTGTGCTAAGATCGCTAAAAGTCTGGTCTCTAAAAAGACAGACCTAGAGCAGAATGCCTAGACCAAAGCTCTGACCACATTATGAACTCAGTATCTCCACAATGCAGGTGAATATAGCTTTTCAGGTAAGAGGTACTATTTTCAAAGTACCATGATCATGTTATATCAGCTTTTGTAGATAACAATTTAGTTTTTGATTAGGTCTACCAAGTCTTATATTTTTTCAAGCCTCCTGAGGCAGTCATGGAGTTCAAAATACACATCAAAATGACACAGAGTTCTAAAATTTTATCCAGCATGATATAAATTTATTTCTTACTTGCATTTCCATATATAAGATAAAAATATGAAAGTGCTAAAAATTGGCAAGAAAAGCAATGATTGATGCTGGTATTATGGGATTTTAAAAGTAATGTTCTCTTATATCTCTTTAAAATTTATTGCAGAAAACCCATAAATGATAAGCCTGATTATATTAACATATACTAACATTTTTGGTTTTTTTCTAAAAAGGAAATTGGTTTAAAATCTTTGGCATAACATAGTTGATAATTCTTTTTTTCATGTTTAAGTTAGTGATTTTTTTTTAAGGCAAAATTATTATTGGGTATATAGTGATGGTGAATTTTTCCAGGCAGAGTTCCTGCTTTTAGTTGTTCATAGAATATCACATTTTTGTGGTTAGGATGAAATATTAGAGTTTGGCTTCTAACAGTTGAGGATTTGCAATGAAGCTGTTTACACACCCAGACTGTATGGTCCTTTTGTAAGAGGTAAAAACCTGGAAGACATGACTACAGGTAATGATGTTTATAGCTCTCCACCAATAGAAAACACTATCAATTTTAAGAAAAATGGATAGTTGAAGAAATCATTTAACATTTGTGTTCCTTAAAATGCTGTCCTTTTTATCTTCCTTTGAATTCATTAATTATAGATCCACCACATGATTTACAGATACCAGCAGAAATGGAGGTGGAAATTACTCCCGCTAGAACTCCTACTGAACTCCTGTTAAGTAGCTTGGAGGCTGTTAAATGTTCCATACTATGAAGAGACACGGAAATTCAGCACCAAGCACCGTGTTCCCGGAAATTCTAGGACTGTGCATATTCTCTCCAAAAATTCATACTTTTCGTCATTTTAAAATAGGGTGATTTCTTGTACCATTAAATTTTTTTAACCTATTACTAAATGGCATAAATCATGCAATTCTGCATCTCTCAGAGGTTGTATTCCAAATTTCCTTAGCATACAAGAATCAAATTACTTAAATTATGTCTATTTTATATTCTGAGTGCATGCATTTGCAATTAGCTATGTCAGGCATTTTTCTTTCATTTAATTTCATCATCATCAAGTCATATTTATTAAGTACAAACCTAGCTAATTAATTTTCTAGAGAATAAAAGGTATTCTTAAATTCATTCTTTCTATTTAAGAGCCCTTAAATAATCTACCTGACATATGACATTTTTTTCCATAGCAAAAACTGCCTTTAAATTTTAATTTTTACATTATTGTTTCCAGGTTTCAATAGAACGCATTACACTTCCAAAGTGAGTATATTCAAATTAAAAAACATCATTCAGAATTAGTACAACGGACTCCATGGAATTTTTATTCTTACTATAAAGGGTGTTAGTATTCTACTGTAATTTTTAAAAAATATCACCATTCTAGTTATATATTTTCTAAAAGTATTCATTTTTAAGGTAGAAAAAGAAGAAAAATAAGCAGTTTAAGTTAGTATTGTCAATAGACATAAAAATGCAGTTTCTGTAAAAAACATTCAGTTAATAGAGTATGTCAAAAGCAAAGGAAGAGAAAGCCACTGACCCCAGAATTCAAAATGTTTAGCACATGAGGATGAAATTATGTGAGGTCTTCAAACTGATCGTCTAGACTTTATGTGTGCTTCCTTGGAAGAAGAAAAATCTCATTTTTATGTAGATTTTGGGAAAGGAGAATATTTTTCTCAAGTTATTATTTTTCTAACTGCACAAAGACAATATACCATTTCATTTATCAGTAACAACAACATATTCACTTTAAATTCCAATCACAAAAATGAAATTTTAGAAAAGCATCCTCATGAAATCCTAATTTCATTCCACCCATAGTTCTCAGTTCATGAGAAAGTTAACATATATAGTTGCATCTAGTATAATTTGGTTCTGGAAGCAATTACACTACACATTCAGGGGCAAATGCCCAGGAAGAATGACAGAAACTAAAATGGAACTATGAACATTTAAGGCATGTAATTATTTAAGCAAATCAGCATCAATACTCTAATCCACATTTGGTTGTTACACTCAGTGGTCACTCTGGCTGTACATTGAAAAGCATAGCTCAAAGGGATGTTTCAGAGGGGTCTACAAAGGACTCCATAGGCTACAGAAGCCTGAAATGGCAATTGCTGTGACCTGCCAGTAGCAGGGAAGAGTGTCTGGGTTTTACTTCTTGACATGCAGACTGGAATTTAAATATTAAGATGAGATTAAGCATTTGAATAATTCTGAATTGAGTAAAAATACTGTTACTTTGCCCTTAGAGTGGGTGATGGATTCACTTCCAAGAGGGAATTCTAGGGTAGCTAGATGCTCTTATTTTCAAATAGAGATTTATATCTTTATTAAAAATGACTCAAATAAGAGATGGAATGATAGAAAGCAGCAGCCAGAGAGGTAAGGGGCAGTGGGGGGCGGTGGGAAGAAGGCCCTTAATTATAATCACAGTCATCCAGGGGTTTTACATCTGGCAAGAAGTAGCCTGTCTTTGTTTACACCAATGGAAGTCCCCAGGAGAATAGAGCGCACAGAAGCCACAGGAAGAATTTGGTCATACTTTTCAAAGTAGTTTAGTTTCCAAAAATCCACCTTCCCTAAAGGGGAAAACACCTTGAGAACCAATTAGTGGTAGGAAGGGCCAGGAGACAAAGAGTGCGCCCTGGTAGGAAGACTATTTTGTTGATTTCAGGTAAAAACCTCCGGCCAGATGCTAAAGTGGATGTTCCCCATGCTTATCTCCCCTCTGCCCCAGGGACAGTGCAGTCTGTTACATGTGTATCTTCTGAACAAGGACAGGAACAAAGTCTCAAAACAATTTTTGTAAAACCTAATCCTCAATCACAGAACAGGTGGCAATTTTCTGAGGAGTAACAGTGGATTATTGGAACAGCAGAAGGAGAACAGAAAAATACTTTTCCTTCTCCTGGTTAATCCGATTTCTTGCAAGCAAAGTTTAGATCTCTACCCTCTACACTGCAGAAAGTAAACAAGACAAATGGATACTAAACATTCACAAAAAGGCTAAATTCATGATCGATGCCTCTTACTATTTAAGATCAGCTATAAATATGCTGTCCAGTAGTTTTTAATGTTGTGATTGTCTGACTCAGCAGACAGTGTCAAGAAAGAAATTTACATAAATGGAAAGTGAAACCTTTCTGCAAGAAACGGGACCGTTAGAAACTGCTTAGGTAAGGAGATGCTCACTTACACAAACATGGATATACATATTAAACCTGCTATCCAATATCGCTTGAGCTTAAGTTATTGCCCATAAAAAAGCTAAGATGTTTGCTTTTAATTTCCAAAAATTCATTTCAGTTTCAATTTTACTTGGAATAAATTCTGTAAATAGAGCTGTCATTAGGAATAAGAAGAAGAATGTCAAGTTGGTATCCACAAACATGACCAAGACGCATTCTTTTTTTTTTTTTTTCCCCTTTCTGCGGTACACGGGCCTCTCACCGCTGTGGCCTCTCCCGCCGCGGAGCACAGGCTCCGGACACGCAGGCCCAGGGGCCATGGCTCACGGGCCCAGCCGCTCCGCGGCAGGTGGGATCCTCCCAGACCAGGGCACGAACCCGTGTCCCCTGCATCGGCAGGCGGACTCCCAACCACTGCGCCACCAGGGAAGCCCCAGACACATTCTTAAACATAGCACTTGTTTAGATGGCTTGGCTCAGGATGATAAGCATGATATAAGACAACTCCAGGGCAACAGCCCCTGATCTCTGGAAATATGAATAGATGAGATGACAGAGCTTTGTCACAGGACAGCATAGCACAGGCTCCAAAGTCAGACTGCCCGGGTTCAAATCTTAGTTTAAGCAATTCCTGGCTTTGTGACCATAGGAGAGGCACTAATCATTGAAATCTGCAATTTCCCCCGATGAGATGGCATGATTATTATGCAGTGTGAATGTGAAGAATAGAATTAGAGAATCCACCTAAAATGCTTATTATACAGTCCAGCACATATTAAGCACAAAACAGAATGAACGTTAACTGATGTTTTTGTTGCTATTATTATTATCATTTCCCATCTGCTCCTGGTTCTGCATTTCTGAGCCTGATTGGAGAGTTTGATACATTGGATGATTGGCCCCAATTCTTCACCCTTCTCTGTACCCAAACCTTTGTCATAGACTCATCATGGGTGGACTGTTTCCCTATTCCTTACATTGACCTTGGACTCAGTCATATGACTTGCTTTGGCCACTGGTATGTGTCAGGAGCGACAGCATGCCAGTTTGGAACTCAGAACTAAAGAGGCTTCATGACCCTCTGACATCAGCTAGCCTGGTAGTCCAAGGTGTAGTTAAAATATGTGGAGTACGCTCAGACCTGTAGATCTACGGTGCGATAGAGACATACCAGCCTGAATCAAAGCCCTTCTAGTTGCCCTGCAGGGCCATGAGGGAAGTAAAGGCTTACAGATGTATGTTACTGAAATGTTGTCATTACTTATTACGCAACAGAAGCTAACTGATCCAAGGAGTGCATTAAAGAGTTATCTATCCCCAACGCATTTCTTCTTTCCCAAAGAAAAAGACATTAGCTCCGTGTCTAGGTCTGAAGCAAAAGTGGAATGATTAAGTGTGAGGAAACAAATGCTTCCATAAAGCCAGGATCCTAGGACCAGGGGTGCCTCCTGTAAACTCTAACTATGCCTTCGTGGCTTTTGAGTGGGAGAAGGCACACATTATTAATATCAAAATGATTTTTAAATGGCTAACATTTATTCAATGTTTATCATAGGTGCGGTGCTAGGCATTTTATATCTATTGCCTTTTATCGTCCTCACAAGAGCATCAGGAAGCAGGCACTACTAATTTTACTAATTTTACACATGAGGAAACTCAAGCACACTGAGGACAAGTAAGTTTCCTACATTCAGCCACGGTGAGAGTAGTGAAGGCAGGATTCGAGCTCAGGAAGCCTCACTGCATGGCATGAGATGATGATGGTGAGGACAGCTGACGATAAGCACAAACGTGTTTTTCCCCCTCTCTGTAATCACTTCACTGCTTTAACCACATTGTGTACATTACTTTATTCAATCCTTAGAACTCTATACATTAGGTATTATTATTAATGGTGTGCTACTTGAAGCCCATGGTGGTAGAGTTGCATGTGAACTCAGGCAAATCTAGTTAACCATTATATTATGGCAACAGCTATGATCATGTTGCCTGCCCCTGTATGAAAGAGTAGAATCACGTTCTTCTCTTTTTATCTGGAAATTTATAAGCTTCTCTAAGTTCAAAGGCAAATATGCATTCCCAGCATCATGGATTTTCCAGTGCATAAAATGTGATAAATGACTTTTAATTTGTACTACGGTCTCTCCGACTCCACTGAACTTTCATTCTTGCAAGCACAAGAAGGATAGTTTCCTATTTGTTGCTTGGATGTTGACTTGTTTTTAGTTTTGCTTTTCTGATTTCATATTTTTAGGTTCAACTTTATTAGGTTACAAACTCAGAAGAATCCTAACAGTAATAAAAAATAATGTCAAAGAGAATATTAATCATGGTGAGTTTTAAGAACTATCAATAGGACATGACCACTTAAAGTATGAAAACAAACTGTCACCCAGATCTGTTCACACACACATTTCCTGCATCTGGCAGGAAAGCCTCAGTGGTCTCAAGCCTTTAGACACTTTCTCCATCCAGTCCCCAAGCACAGCGATGACATCTCTAAATATCTTCTCATTGATGTGCAAACATCACCCCTACCTACCTTAAAAGCAGCACCTCCGTGGATGATGGATTTGATAAAAATCCCCAAGTCTGTTCCAGTTTCTCGAGATTTATTCCCCTTCAAGCTCACTCCAAGACCAGCAGAACCAGAATCATTCAGGGGGATCTCGAAGGTGAGTTGCTCAGTTGTTTCCAGGGAGAGTGCATAGCAGTCAGGTTCTCCTTTCTGTTGGAAATACACATGAAAGGAGTAAAGGAGGAGAAAGCAGATTAATATTTATACACTCAGATGGCGAAACACAGATGCAACCGGCAAGATGGGATGACTGGACCTCTAATAGCTGTAATTCTGCTCCAGGTGGGCAAAGGCTGGTCTCTCTCTGAAGGGGCCACCATCACATTGACGGGGTGGAAGGGAGAGGTTCCTGGGAACAATATTTGGTGATGGTCAACAGAGAGGATTCTTTGGCAAGGCTCTCCTACCACTTGAAACATTCGAAAAGTATTTGAAAATTCAGAAGGATATTCTCAATAATTAAAGAGACTGGACATTACTTAGGGAATCTTAGGTACCAGAAAAGACCTTAGAGATAATGTGATCTCAACACCTTCATTTTACAAATGAAGAAACAAGGGCTCAGTGTAGAAATGTTCTAAAATTTGGGGGAATATTTGGCTTCTATAATTTAAAACATATCATTTACCGTGAAAGTAAGATTACTGATAAAGACTGTCAATAGGATACCGAACACTGAAAAAATAAACTGTTAATTTTAAAGTTAGAGATGTGATTTTTAACAGATATCACTGAATTAAATTTCACTTTGTCAAAACTCATGCCTTAAGCTTGCCCCTTTGGATAGTATAACTCACTGGCAATTGGTTTTTGAACCTAAACAAAAATGATAATGCACAACAAATATTCATGTCATTGTTGACAAATGACACTTAGCCATAAGCCTAGCTGTTCTAAAAAAATTACAGAGTATGGTAGCAAAAGGCATAATTAGGGTTCAGGTCTCCAGGGAGAAGCATGCGGTTAATCATATCTGGTCTCTAGTGTTTTCAAATATACAGAAGTGGGGATAGAAAAGTGCTGTCCACATGATAAAGTGTAAAGATGCCCCTCCTGCATCTCTCCCGAGCTTGCAGAAATGTGAAACTCTGCCCCAGTGTTTAACTGAAAAATTTGAAAATGAGATAGCCCTGGAAACCACCAACTCATTTCAGGTCGGTAGTTCCTTCTGCTCTATAATTATGTCTAGAGACTCTCATCTTAAGGTCACTTTGAGGGGCACTTATATAAAATTATGTATTTTAAAAATTATCGTGAATGTCTGAATGTCAGTCACAAAATAACAACTATAAAATCAGAAGTAGCAAAGAACCCACAATTAAAACAGGATTAAGAGGTCTGATCATAGCCAGATCCACTGACATGGCATCTTCGACTCCTCCCAAAGTAGAGAAAGCCCATGTCTAGCCTTAGAGTCATTAATTAGCCTTAGCCTTAGAGTCATTTAATTTCACTGTAAATGAAGTTAGCTGTAAAGATTTTGACAAGGGGTAGTTTCAAAGAAATTAAACTTTACTGCTTAATTTAATAAATCTATTACAGGTTAGCTCTTTTAACTAACTCATTATATTACTACCTAAGAAACATATCCCATTATTTGATACAAAGCAGCTCAGGCTTTCTTTAACCTAAGCACAGGTGACATTTGGGGCCTCATATTTCCTTATGGGGGCTGTCCTATGCATTGAAAGATATTTAGCAGAATCCCTGGCTACTACCCACTAGATGCCAGTAGTATCTCCTTTCCCAGTTGTGACAACCAAAACTGCTTTTAGACATTGCCAAATGTCCTAAGGGGTCAAAATCACCTTTAGGTGAACACCACTGCCCTGAACCAACAATTGTCAAATGCAGTCAAGTTCAAGGCAACCAGGGTCTAGAGAGGCAATGGGGACTACAGTGAGGGCTGCCTGATGATATGTTCCTAAGTACCAGGAAAGGGTGGCAGTAAAAGTCCCTGCAATCAACTGGGTCTCATGCTCAAAGGCTCATGACAGAGCACTGAGATGGTCAGAATGAACTCCTAAGGAAGTCTGCTACGTATTGTATTAGCTATGTCTCTGGTTATATGGCAGCTAATTTTTCAGAGGCAGAAATGCAAACTTTGTGGGACGAACAGAGTATGAAAAGTGAAAAATACTGAATTATTGGTGTGTGTGTATATGTAAATATATATATATACATATATACATAAAATACTGCTTTTTACTTATATTAGAACACAGAAGAAAGACGCAGTCTACCAAGTGGTGTTTGCTAAGTTAGTTATGCTTATATATATATATTATATATATGCTGTTTTTGTACATTTTTATTAAGAATCACAGAATTATATAAAACAGTGGTGAAACAGACTTTTAATCATGTGAGAATATGACAGTATTAGGCATAAAAGCTTATGTATACAGTACATTTCAATACATAACATACACTCTATACTCATATTCAGACACCTACTCATCTACCTATTACCTGCCTGCCTTCCACCCCCGTCCCATCTATCTGCATAGGAAAAAACTTGGTTATCTACTGCCACTGCAATATGGACTGTTATTTTCTTCTTTATAATTTGTTTTCCAACACTTCTCAATTATAAAACAATAAATGTTTTTAAAGGGAATTTATGAAGATATAAGAACCATTTGCTATATTATTGCACTGCCAAGTAGAGAGATGGTAAACACATCTCTATGATGACACGCATGTAAGCATTTACACACACATGCACATAGATATACAGATATGTCTAATATAATCAATACTAGATATAATATTTACACACCCTACAGTAGTATTTATACTATACATTTTTTTTTTTTTTTTTTTTTTTTTTTTGCGGTATGCGGGCCTGTCACTGTTGTGGCCTCTCCCGTTGCGGAGCACAGGCTCCGGACGCGCAGGCTCAGTGGCCATGGCTCACAGGCCTAGCCACTCCATGGCACGTGGGATCTTGCCGGACCGGGGCACAAACCCGAGTCCCCTGCATTGGCAGGCGGACTCTCAACCACTGCACCACCAAGGAAGCCCCTATACATATTTTTTAACACTACACACAATACATAATATGTATATATGTTTTATAAATATAGGTGTAGGTGTGTGTATACTAACTCCTCTTAGAGTCACCAATGACCTTCATGTTGGTAAATTCGATGGTCAATCCTCGGCTTTCATCTTACTAGGTCTACAGTAGCATGAGACCCAAATTATCAAGCCCTACTTCCTGAAACACTTTCTTTTCTTGGTTCCAGGACACCACTTTTCAGCGTTCATCTCCTACTTCACTGTCTACTCCTTTTCCGATACCTTTTGCAGACTCTTCCTAATCTCACCAATCCCTAAATACTAGTGTCCTAAGAATCAATCATCTGACCTTTTCTCCTCCCCCAACCTCACTTTCAAAGTTACCTCATCTAACTTCTGCCCCCAATCCTTTGCGTCACCTCCTCCCTCTGCTTTGAATATTCCTCCCTTACATTCCTGCAGAACTTCTTCCCTTATTGCCTTCAATTCTGTGTTCAAATGCCAATTTATCAGTGAGGTCTTCCCTGATCATTCAGTTTAAAAATGTTTTAAGGTTCTCCCAATACTACCCTACCCATGTCCATTATCCTGATTTGCTTTTTCTCCATAGCATTTATCACGTACTATGTACTTGCTTGCTTACTTTTTTTTAATAGTGTCTTTTGAATGCAGGAACTTTTATATTGCTCTGGTTTTTCTCCATCAATGTATCACTGATGCTTAAAACAGTGCGAGACTCAAAAATAGGCCCTAGGTTCCTGCTATTCTGGATTTCATTACTTTAAATGTTTATACAAATTAGTTTTTACATTAAAAATAATTATAAAGAGCATACAGTATCACAGTTATAAGAAACCTTAAAAGTAACCTTGTCTAATTTCCATTTTCATACCACACTTCCTACTCCTAGGAGAGATGATAAGCCAGTTCAGCTTCAGCATCATATTCTCAATGAAAGCACCAAGATGTGTCATAGCTACCAATCTGTGACACACGTTGGACTGTTCATGATTTAAAATTGCATCATGTACCTCAAATCATAAATGAACACTGCAAACAACAATATTCATGGTACATTTCATCAAGTTTGGGAAGTCCTGTGATCAAGTACCCAAAGCCACATTATTTATCTACCTGTCTTCCTGTCAATGCATCCATGCATACACATATGTGTGCACATACACAGATATAAATAAAAGTTTTATGAGACAATACTTACCGAGAGGGCAATACATTCTAATGTTTTCTATTTTATTTCATTATTTTTTTAAAATTTGTCATGACCTACTACATTAATTTCATAATCCAATAATTAATCACAGTTTTCAATCTGGAAAACACTGCAATGATATATAAAGGCATTGTTTTTATTAAATAAAAAAAAAGAAATGGAATGCAAAACCAAATGGTGAGTAAAATGTTAACTGCCTTTTCTTTCCTAATTTTCATAAGCCATTTTAATGCTTTATCCTACCTATCCCCTAGCCCTTAACTAACCCTTTATTCTCATTTACACAAACTTCCTTCAAGTTCCTACAGATGTTGTTCTGTTATCATCCTAATTATTTATCTCTCCGCTTCTCCTTCCCATTCAGCTATTTCTTTTTCTATTTCTCTATTCTCTCATTTTGTTCCCTAAAATACTATTTCACTTTCTAAGCATAATGAATAATCTCTCACAGTTGGAATTCGGATATGAGACTGGCCCATTCTGGCCTGAGTGAAAAGAGTCAATCAACAAATTTTTGCAAACAAACCAGTCATTCAACAAATTTTTATCAGGCATCTACTATGTATCAACACTGAAATGTGAAATGGCCAGTCTACACAGAACATGATTGGTAAAAAGGTTGTTGAACAACATGGCAGGGCCTTTCTGTTTCACTCACAGTATTATCTGACAGGAAGGAATAGAGTTTAACAATAGGAAAAGGAAACAGAGGAATCTGCATAGTAGGAGATTGACAGATATACAACCATTTTTTATCAAACAAATATCAAAAGTAATTATTTGGTGTGAGAGGAGGAAAGAGAGGCAGGAAGACGGATGACTAAGGAGGCATCCGTATTATTAGCTTAAGAGTGCTCCAAATGAGGCTATCTCTGGAATCACAAATGTTCCTGTATTGCAAAAGCAGTCTCGTTTCACACACGCAAGTGGTAATAACCCAGTCTTTCAAAGCCTGGGGGAATCCCCAGTCCATAGGGCCAATGTTCAATTTCCAAGAAGCCCAGGTCAGACCTGAAAGCATCCATGCTGAACCTTTTATGGCCCTCATTTCATTAAATGCTGTGCTCTTGGCTCAGCACAAGTAAGTTCTGGATGTCTTTGCCCTGCCTCCCAAATGTGTAATTAGTTTGTGTTGCGAGCAGCTTACTTTATGCAAGAGTTATGTTTTACATGCAATCATTTTGTCAGTTACAAAACTCAAACAAAGGGGCTTTAAGGCAAAAAAAAAAAAAAAAAAAAAAGCTTTTTTTTTCCTTTTTTTTTTTTTTAATATAAAGCAAAAGCCAGACCTGGCAATTCTGCCAGGATAGATATTTTATAATTAGCACTGCTGTATTTGCCTAAATAAATTCTCAAGAATTTAAGGTGATGAAACTTTTGTTACATCTAAATAAATTTTCACAACAATGAAAGGATAAGACACCTTCAAGACACTTAATTTTCTGAAAAGTTTTAATCTTCCGTAAAAGCATGGGTAGTTATTATTAGCATGAAAGGTTTTTGGCCAATTGGATTACATAGAATTTAAAATGTGAATATTGCCCTAGAGTGGAGATCAGAGACTCATTCCAACAGCTGGGAAGCATTTTATTTTAGATTGTACTTTTAAGAGAGTCAAGAAAAGAAGACGACGAGAGATGAGCTAGCGCATGCAAAGCTATGTGTGATCTAAAGACAACCATTGTAATAAATAGCAAAGGATTTTCCCACCACTGCTGCTAAACCAGAAGAATTACTGGTGATTTGCAAGTAGGCAGATTATCTTTTAAAGTCTTTTGCCCTCTGAACAATATAGACAAATCACCGAAAAGAATCAGAAATCATAGTACAGATAATTTTTAAAATTCTGAATTATACTATAGGTGGCTGCAAATTAACCCCAAACTCAATATTATATACCTATCACACAGAAAAGGAAAATGTAAGTTAATGTTTCAGTAAGTAGGGCAAAAGCTTCATAGAGCTATGTGTAAACAACACTGCTATTTACTTTTAATGAACGAATGATTTTTAAATGATATTGTTATAGTTAGCTCAGTAATCAATATTTTAAATATATGTCGTTATATGATGTTTTAAAGTATACATTCATTCATTTTAAAGTAATTTTAAATCAAATATCGGAAAGACGAAAATACTATAAAATATTTGTAACTGAGACACTTTTTCATGTGTTTTGAAATCCATTCCCCAGAAAGGGGGCAGAAAGGGGAACTACTGAAAGCAAGAGCTGGTCTCTGACTTAACTTATCAAAAACCAATTTCCTTTATGTAAAGGATTAATCTAATACCAGAAAACAAATGTCAAAAAATGGCCATTCTTTACTGCCTGTTCAAGATAAAAGTACCTTAATATAATACTAAGTCAGAGATTAAAACTAACAAAAGTAAAGTCAGTCAGAGTTAAGATTCCTATAGCAACCTTTTTTCCCTCCTACTTACAGTATATATACTTGAAAAATCAGCAAATTCAACAGTTTAAGGACACTGGAAATTTTTTTTTCCTTTTCAGATATAGATTAAAGAAGTGAAAATAATATTTTGTCATGAAATGTAATATAAATTAATATTTTATAATCAGACAGCAAGTGTTTTTATAAAACTAGAACCTGCTTTGTTAATATCAAGAAACAGTAGATCTTTTTGTTTTGTGTTTAGTCTTTCCTATTAGAAGTCAAAAGACTTTAAAGTATTTTACAGGCAATAATTCAGTAGTTAAAGTACAAAAATACATGCTTTTATATGAATATAAGATTCAAGAGCAAACAAAATGATTGTAATAATCCGGTGATCTAAAAAGGAAGCAGGGTGGGCCTGATTCTAAGAGGAGCAGACCCATTTGAGAAACTGGGTTCCTAGGTGAAATACTTCTAATATTTTGTCATCGCAAAGACACTGCACACCAGGCTACCTGCACTTAATGCCTTTAAAAGACAACAGAACTATCACGGACAAAAGCTAAACATAAATAAGAATACACGGCACTGCAGGAAGTGGGCTCCCGGTAAGGGTGCTTGCTCTGACCACAGCTCAGCCCGGCCCACTTCTCAGGAAGTGGGTGTCCCCTGACCCCATGACACAGTCAGTCCACAGGCTGCTAGAGATCCCTGAGGACGTCTGGCCTGAGGCCATGTCCAATTAGGGCTGGCTTCAGTAACCAACAAACTGATTCCTTCTCAGACTTGGATCATTCTAAGGTCTAACACACAGGGGCATTGCATATGAGGAAAAAAAGGAGGGTTTCCATGATGATGAATTCTAGGGAAATGGTTTATGTTAGGACTTTTCAGTGCTTTTCAAAGTTAATACAGGGCCTTCCTGGTGGCGCAGTGGTTGAGAGTACGCCTGCCGATGCAGGGGACACGGGTTCGTGCCCCAGTCCGGGAAGATCCCACATGCTGCGGAGCGGCTGAGCCCGTGAGCCATGGCCGCTGAGCCTGCGCGTCCGGAGTCTGTGCTCCACAATGGGAGAGGCCACAACAGTGAGAGGCCCGCGTACCGCAAAAAAAAAAAAAAGTTAATACACATTCCCTAATTTACTTGACCATGGAACGCATCTTTGCATGAAGTGTATTACAGGAAAGAGTTCCCTAGCGTACACTTAAAGAAATGGTGCATTAGAGAACACAGGGAAGGTCAGGCTAGAAAGGAATGGAGCAGAGAACAGAGAAGACTCCAGAAAGAAATCTTGTAGGTCAGGAACAAGGTCCCAGAGATGCCACATAACCTCACGGTTCAACCTTCCAGTTCCATTATTTCTGCATCACACTCTGGGTACATGTCATATGTCACAATTACCATCAACAACAAAAAGAATCATGTAAGGAAAGTACAGTCTCATGCCAGGCTTCAAAAGATGCAGAATAGCAAGTACATTCTGAAGCTTTTAGAATAAGGGAGTCCTTATTCCATAAAGGGGAATAAATGACATTTAGTTTCCTGATGTGAAATTTAAAAAAAAAAAAATTTGTCTGGGACTGGGAGATTTCTGAAGATAGTTTAAAGACAATGAATTACAGGTTGTTTTCACTAGGCTCTTAGGAAGTGTGAAGTCACAGAATAAAATCTTAAATCATCAGAGTGAATATATAAGAATGTTCTACGTAACACCCTCTCTTCTTAGTCTATGTGTCATTGTTTAGGGTACAAGCTCTTTTAGTAAAGATGATATACCTTTTGTCCCAACTCAAGAATTCTAAAGGCAGTGATTACAACTCAGGTACCTACATTCTCCCTAGAGGACCCAGTAAATGTTCTTTTACTTTAAGGCACAGAGAGTCATGTTTATTAAACTATGCTATAATGAAGTAACAGTACTACCACAGCCTCAAGAAAGTAATATTTTCATGAGGGCTGGGGGAGGCGGAGTTTGCTTGTTGGTTAAGCCTTAGAAGAAAATAACATAATTAGGAATATAACCACTTTAACCCTACCCTTTTCTCTGATGTCTGAATTGCATCTAATGAGACTCCAGCTGGAAACTAATCCCCTTTAGTATAGTATTAATGATAAATAATCTTAAATTCCAAATAGAGATTGAGAAATCTCAGTGGGAAACAACTGTTTTAAATTCACAGTAAATGCTTACTGTTGTAATGAGAATATTCTTACCATACATATATGCCATTTGTAGATAAAGACATATAATTTGCCTTTTATCTTAATAATTAAATCAATTACCCTGTTAAAATTAATTTTCAGATAAAAATAACTATAAAATAAGTCATTTAGGTTCTAGAGTATAAAACCCATTAGATTTAAAATGTGGATATGTCTTCCTATCCTCACTACTAACAAACTGATGGGAGAAGGGAGGGAAATCTACCCAGAGTTAATTAATGGGGAAAAGTGAACGGATGTGTCAGTCAGCTGTTGCCTCTCAAATACTGCATAACAAATCAATCCCAAAATTGTGATATGAACAATAAGGCATTTATTTCCAGCTCACATTTCTCAGGTTGACTGCTGTCTGGCTGATCTCTTAACTTCCTTAGACCACTGGGTATCTGAAACATGTTTCTCACATGATGAAAGGAAGGAATACAAAAATCAAAGTACATTTAAAGCCTTTGCCCACAAAACATCTACTAACATCTCAATGGCCAAATAAATTCATATAGCCAAGCCTACAGGCTAAGTTTGGAAATACTCTCCACACATCATGAGACCATAACCAAAATATAGGTATTAAATGCTACTATTTGGAAGTGAAGAAGTGAGACAAATAATCCCATCCAACAACTGGGTGATACACACACACGCACACACGCACAAGGGAGATATCCAGGGCTAATGATATATCATAGGGTTTGTATTTCTCTTAATCATGTCTTTTCTTTTGGTAACACATTTTCTATTTGACACACATATGCATCTGTTATAGTCTGCATGTTTTTGTCCCCCCAAAATTCATATGTTGAAATCCTAATGTCCAAGGAGATAGTTTTAAGAGGTGGGGGTCTTTGGGAGGTGATTAGGTCATGAAGGCAACACCCTCATAAGTGGGATTGGTGCCTTTATAAAAGAGACCCCACAGAGATTCCTAGGCCTTCCACCATACAGAGATACAATAAGAAGTCTGCAACCCAAAAGAGGGCCCTCACCTAACCATGCAGGCACCCTGACCTTGGACTTCCAGCCTCCAGAACTGTGAGAAATAAGTTTTTACTGTTCATAAGCTATCCAGTGTGTGGTACTGTTATAGCATCCCTACTAGAATGAGACATCAGGCTATAGTCATCCTATAGTCTGGCCTTCAGAGTGGCTTCTGGGTCTGTGAGATCTCACCAAGAGAGAGGAAGTAGGTAGCCTAGATCTGAGAAGACTCCCTCTCTGACATTCCTGCACTGTTTCTGCCAGGTTCTTTTTTTTTTTTAATTTTATTTTTTTTTATACAGCAGGTTCTTATTAGTTATCTATTTTATACATATTAGTGTACATATGTCAACCCTAAGCTCCCAGTTCATCCCACCACCCCCACCACCCACTTCCCCCCCCCATTTTGGTGTCCATACGTTTGTCCTCTACAGCTGTGTCTCAATTTCTGCCCTGCAAACCGGTTCACCTGTACCAGTTTTCTAGATTCCACATATTCGTGTTAATATATATTTGTTGTACTCTTTCTGACTTACTTAACTCTGCATGACAGTCTCTAGGTCCATCCACGTCTCTACATATGACACAATTTCATTCCTTATTATGGCTGAGTAATATTCCCTTGTATATATGTGCCACATCTTCTTTATCCATTCATCAGTTGATGGGCATTTAGGTTGCTTCCACGACCTGGCTATTGTAAATAGTGCTGCAGTGAAGAGTGGGGTGCATGTGTCTTTTTGAATTATGGTTTTCTCTGGGTATATGACCAGTAATGGGATTGCTGGGTCATATGGTAATTCTATTTTTAGTTTTTTTTTTTTTTCTTTCTATTTTTAGTTTTTTAAGGAATCTCCATACTGCTCTCCACAGTGGTTGTGTCAATTTACATTTCCACCAACAGTGCAAGAGGGTTCCCTTTTCTCCACACCCTCTCCAGCATTTGTTGTTTATAGATTTTCTGATGATGCCCGTTCTAACCAGTGTGAAGTGATACCTCACTGTACTTTTGATTTGGATTTCTCTAATAATTAGTGATATCGAGCAGCTTTTCATTTGCCTCTTGGCCATCTGTATTTCTTCCTTGGAGAAATGTCTATTTAGGTCTTCTGCTCATTTTTGGATTGGGTTGTTTTTTTAATATTGAGCTGTATGAGCTGTTTACATATTTTGGAGATTAATCCTTTGTCCATTGATTTGTTTGCAAATATTTTCTCCCATTCTGAGGGTTGTCTTTTTGTCTTGTTTATAGTTTCCTTTGCTATGCAAAAGCTTTTAAGTTTCATTAGGTCCCATTTGTTTATTTTTGTTTTTATTTCCATTACTCTAGGAGGTGGGTCAAAAAGATCTTGCTGTGGTTTATGTCAAAGAGTGTTTTTCCTATATTTTCCTCTAAAGGTTTATAGTGTCCAGTCTTACATTTAGGTCTTTAATCCATTTTGAGTTTATTTTTTTGCAGTATGCAGGCCTCTCACTGTTGTGGCCTCTCCCGTTGCAGAGCACAGGCTCCGGACGTGCAGGTTCAGCGGCCATGGCTCACGGGCCTAGCCGCTCCGCGGCATGAGGGATCTTCCCAGACCGGGGCACAAACCCGTGTCCCCCGCATCAGTAGGTGGACTCTCAACCACTGTGCCACCAGAGAAGCCCTATTTTGAGTTTATTTTTGTGAATGGTGCTAGGGAGTGTTCTAATTTCATCCTTTGACATGTAGCTCTCAAGTTTTCCCAGCACCCCTTATTGAAGAGACTGCCTTTTCTCCATTGTATATCCTTGCCTCCTTTGTCACAGATTAGTTGAGCATACATGGTTTTATCTCTGGGCTTTCTATCCTGTTCCACTGATCTATATTTCTGTTTTTGTGCCAGTACCATATTGTCCTGAAGCTATAGCTTTGTAGTATAGTCTGAATTCAGGGAGTCTGATTCCTCTAGCTCTCTTTTTTTTCTCTCAAGGTTGCTTTAGCTATTCAGGGTCTTTTGTGTCTCCATATAAATTTTAAGATCTTTTTGTTCTAGTTCTGTAAAAACTGCCACTGATAATTTGATAGGGATTGCACTGAACCTGTAGATTGCTTTGGGTAGTATAGGCATTTTCACAATATTGATTCTTCTAATCCAAGAACATGGTACATCTCTCCATCTGTTGGTATCATCTTTGATTTCTTTCATCAGTGTCTTATAGTTTTCTGAGTACAGGTCTTTTACCTCCTTAGGTAGGTTTATTCCTAGGTATTTTATTCTTTTTGTTGCAATGATGAATGGGATTGTTTCCTTAATTTCTCTTTCTGATCTTTCATTGCTAGTATATAGAAATGCAAGAGATTTCTGTACATTAATTTTGTATTCTGAAACTTTACCAAATTCATTAATTAGCTCGAGTGGTTTTCTGGTGGCATCTTTAGGATTATCTATGTATACTGTCATGTCATCTCCAAACAGTGACAGTTTTACCTCTTCTTTTCTAATTTGTATTCCTTTTATTTCTTTTTCTCTGATTGCTGTGGCTAGGACTTCCAAAACTATGTTGAATAAGAGTGGTGAGAGTGGACATCCTTGTCTTGTTCCTGATCTTAGAGGAAATGCTTTCAGTTTTTCACCATAAGAATGATGTCTGCTGTGGGTTTGTTGTATATGGTCTTTATTATGTTGACATAGGTTCCCTCTAAGCCCACTTTCTTGAGAGTTTTTATCATAAATCGCTGTTTAATTTTGTAAAAAGCTTTTTCTGCATCTATCGAGATGATCATACGGTTTTTCTCCTTCAATTTGTTAATATGGTTTATCACATTGATTGTTTTGCATATATTAAAGAATCCTTGCATCCTTGGCATAAATCACACTTGCTCATGGTGTATGATCCTTTTAATGTGTTGTTGGATTCTGTTTGCTGGTATTTTGTTGAGGATTTTTGCATATATGTTCATCAGTGATATTGGTCTGAATTTTCTTTTTTTGTGATATCTTCGTCTGGTTTTGGTATCAGGGTGATGGTGGCCTCATAGAATGAATTTGGGAGTGTTCCTCCCTCTGCAATATTTTGGAAGAGTTTGAGAAGGAGGGGTGCTAGCTCTTTTCTAAATGTTTGATAGAATTCACCTGTGAAGCCATCTGGTCCTGGACTTCTGTTTGTTGGAAGATTTTTAATCATAGTTTCAATTTCATTACTTGTAATTGGTCTGTTCATATATTCTATTTCTTCCTGGTTCAGTCTTGGACGTTTATACCTTTCTAAGAATTTGTCCATTTCTTCCAGGTTGTCCATTTTATTGGCATAGAATTGCTTGTAAGAGTCTTTTATGATGCTTTGTATTTCTGCAGTGCCTGTTGTAACTTCTTTTTCATTTCTAATTTTACTGATTTGTGTCCTCTTATTCTTTTTCTTGATGAGTCTGGATAAAGGTTTACCAATTTTGTTCATCTTCTCAAAGAACCAGATTTTAGTTTTATTGATCTTTGCTATTGTTTTCTTTGTTTCTATTTCATTTATTTCTGCTCCGATCTTCATGATTTCTTTCCTTCTACTAACTTTGAGCTTTGTTTATTCTTCTTTCTCTAGTTCCTTTAGGTGTAAGGTTAGATTGCTTTATTTGAGATTTTTCTTGACTCTTGAGGTAGGATTGTATTGCTATAAACATCCCTCTCAGAACTGCTTTTGCTGCATCCCATAGATTGTGGATCATCGTGTTTTTTCATTGTCATTTGTCTCTATGTATTTTTTGATTTCCTTGTTGATTTCTTCAGTGATCTCTTGGTTATTTAGTAACGTATTATTTAGCCTCCATATGTTTGTGTTTTTTAAGTTTTCTTCCCTGTAATTTATTTCTAATCTCATAGCATTGTGGTCAGAAAAGATGCTTGATATTACCTCAATTTTCTTAAATTTTCTGAGGCTTGATTTGTGACCCAAGATGTGATCTATCCTGAAGAATGCTCTGTGTGCACTTGAGAAGAAAGTGTAATCTGCTGCTCTCAGGTGGAATGTCCTATGAATATCAATTAAATCTACCTGGTCAATTGTGTCATTTACAGCTTGTGTTTCCTTATTTTCTGCCTGGATGATATGTCCATTGGTGTAAGTGAGGTGTCAAAGTGCCCCACTATTATTGTGTTACTGTAGATTTCCTCTTTTATAGCTGTTAGCATTTGCCTTATGTATTGAGGTGTTCCTATGTTGGGTGTATATATATTCATAATGGTATATCTTCTTCTTGGATTGATCCTTTGAGTCATTATATGTGACCTTCTTTGTCTCTTGTAACATTCTTTATTTTAAAGTCTATTTTATCTGATATGAGTATAGTAACTCCAGCTTTCTTTTGATTTCCATTTGCATGGAATATCTTTTTCCATCCCCTCACTTTCAGTCTGTATGTGTCCCTAGGTCTGAAGTGGGTCTCTTGTAGACAGTATATAGATGGGTCTTGTTTTTGTATCCATTCAGCAAGCTTGTATCTTTTGGTTGGAGCATTTCATCCATTCACATTTAAGGTAATTATTGGTATGTATGTTCCTATTACCATTTTCTTAAGTGTTTTGGGATTCTTTCTGTAGGTCCTTTTCTTCTCTTGTGTTTCCCACTTAGAGAAGTTCCTTTAGCATTTGCTGTAGAGCTGGTTTGGTGGTGCTGAATTCTCTTAGCTTTTGCTTGTCTATGAAGCTTTTCATTTCTCCATCGAATCTGAATGAGATCCTTGCCAGGTAGAGTAATCTTGGTTGTAGGTTCTTCCCTTTCATCACTTTAAGTATATCATGCCACTCCCTTCTGGCTTATAGAGTTTCTGCTGAGAAATCAGCTGTTAACCTTATGGGAGTTCCCTTGTATGTTATTTGTCATTTTTCCCTTGTTGCTTTCAATAATTTTTCTTTGTCTTTGATTTCTGTCAATTTGATTACTATGTGTCTTGGAGTGTCTCTCCTTGGGTTTATACTGCCTGGGACTCTGTGCTTCCTGGATTTGGGTGGCTACTTCCTTTCCCATGTTAGGGAAGTTTTCGACTATAATCTCTATAAATATTGTCTTGGGTCCTTTCTCTCTCTCTTCTCCTTCTGGGACCCTTATAATATGAATGTTGGTGTGTTAAATGTTATCCCAGAGGTCTCTTAGGCTGTCTTCATTTTTTTTCATTCTTTTTTCTTTATTCTGTTCTGTAGCAGTGAATTCCACCGTTCTGTGTTCCAGGTCACTTATCCGTTCTTCTGCCTCAGTTATTCTGCTGTTGATTCCTTCTAGTGTATTTTTCATTTCAGTTGTTGTATTGTTCCTCTCTGTTTGTTCTTTAATTCTTCTAGGTGTTTGCTTTTTAATTCTTCTAGGTCTTAGTTAAACATTTCTTACATCTTCTTGATCTTTGCCTCCATTCTTTTTCCAAAGTCCTGGATCATCTTCACTATCATTATTCTGAATTCTTTTTCTGGAAGGTTGCCTATCTCTACTTCATTTAGTTGTTTTTCTGGGGTTTTATCTTGTTCCTTCGTTTGGTACATAGTTCTCTGCCTTTTCATCTTGTCTATCTTTCTGTGATTGTGGTTTATGTCTCACAGGCTGCAGGTTTGTAGTTCCACTTGCTTCTGCTGTCTGCCCTCTGGTGGATGAGGCTATCTAAGAGGCTTGTGCAAGCTTCCTGATGGGAGGGACTGGTGGTGGGTAGAGTTGGGTGTTGCTCTGGTGGGCAGAGCTTAGTAAAAATTTAATCTACTTGTCTGCTGATGGGGGGTGGGGTGCTTAGTTCCCTCCCTGTTGGTTGTTTGGCCTGAGGTGACCCAGCACTGGATCTGCCAGGTTCTTAAGAGGGACTCTTCAGAGGCCCCAGAGTCCTAATAACTGGCTTGGGCTGCTGAATGTTGACTTTAACTTTGCATTATTCTTCTTCAGTATTCATCTTCCAAATGTTTTTCTCCTTTGCTCTTATATATACAGGAAAGCAGGCCAAAAGTAAGGGAGCAATTTCTGTGGCCTTAATTCCTGTAAAATCAGTCTGTAATTACAAGAAGTTTAAAAGTTCAGCATACTTCCAATCAATATTTCCCTAGATGTAGGCTTAGCAGAACTTCTTTCTTCCCTGAAATAATGGATCTTCATTTTCCAACAAAGTAAAGTATGCTTCAAAGAATAAACAAGGACTATCTCAATTTAGTTCATTCCTAAGGAATTAAATTTTTTTAAATGAATCCATCACAGGTCCATTTTTACTCTGATACATGAAAAACGAAGAATCATCTAAGCATAAAGAGTGAATGAATCTTTTTAGTCAAGCATTTTCCTGATGGTACAGACCTACATTTTTTATGATAATGAAATCATACACATAGGGAAACATTTTTATTTCATATGTGTGTATATATATAAAGTGCAGCAATTATTTTCATCTCAAAGGAAATTTTACAGCAAAGTTATAAGGGAATCAAAGACTCCTTACTTAGTATTTCCAAACACCCAGTCTTTGTGTCTCAGCATGCAAGCTGCCTCTTCCTTCTCTGATTTTATCAGTAGGAAAACAATTTGCCTTCCTCTGAGTTCCATTCTTCTGTTTTTCTCCTTTTCTTTTTTTTTTTTTTTTTGCGGTACGCGGGCCTCTCACTGTTGTGGCCTCTCCCATTGCGGAGCGCAGGCTCCGGACGCGCAGGCTCAGCGGCCATGGCTCACGGGCCCAGCTGCTCTGCGGCATGTGGGATCTTCCCAGACTGGGGCCCAAACCCGCGTCCCCTGCATCGGCAGGCGGACTCTCAACCACTGCACCACCAGGAAAGCCCCATTTCTCCTTTTCTTATGATTCTCATCCCTTTCTTTCTATTCTTACAATTATTTGCTGGTGTGCCTGTTTTGATTCCACTATAGCACTGTGATCTCACCAAAGGCAGGAATTATGTTTAATTCAACTTTCAATCCAGTTTAGCATCTGATAGAATGCATATGTATAAAAATATTTGTTAGAGGATGACTTCATAAATTATTTATTTGATGCTTCCCTGCCATAATGCCCTTCTTGAAATAATAGCATTAAAAGGCCAAAAAAAAAAAGGGGGACAGATATGTCTTTCATCTTATCTATAAAAGCATAGTTTTAACACTTCTGGCCTAAACTTTCTAACATGTTTGTTAGATAGAACTGAAGTTAATTAATTAAATGTTATCAAGAGCTTCTCTTACTTTTTAGGTGGGGTTCTCCCTAAAAATAATTCTCTCCCCTCCTTCCACTTTGACACCCACTGAAAACTCTTACATATCAATCAAAACCCAGCTGAACTGTCACCTGCTCTCTGTAGCTGGGCCCTCACCTGGGTCTCTATACATAATTCAATTATAGTACTAATCATATTACATTATAGTTATTTGTTATTATATAAATCTTCAAGGATTTCAAGGGCAATAAGGTCCATTGCACTTCTATTTATGTCACTAGCACCTATTCCAATGAACGCCTGAGAATAAGTGTGCAGTAAATATTAAAGAGCATTGCAGACAACTGCTGCATCAGTTAGTTCTTCCGTTGCAACTCAAATGGGCGACATTTTCACTAATATTAAAAGTAGTTTAAAAACTGCTAGTTAAGTCCCAATACTCTGTAATGTAGACCACTGTCACCACCATCACCTAATGGAACTTTGGAGTATTAGGTAGTGCATTTGGGATATCTACAGCAACAGCGATCCCACTTTCTCATTTCTATAATAGTGCTAAGCTTAATCACATGTTTGTACTTTGATGCCTATGGAGGGCTGAGCTTTGCAAGAAAATAGCTTGCAAATGTTTCTAAGAACTCACATTTATTTTGGCTCTTCTGATCACCATATCTGCTCTTGAGTTTTGATATGGGGTGGAGTAAACCTGTCACTCACTTCTCCTTTATTATGACAGCTGGTACTATTTGGCAATTACCCTGTTCAAATTAACCCTAAAAAAGCAATTTTTTCACATTCAAACCTAAGGCTGTGTCTATGTCCACTCCTAAACAATTGTCTACGAAGTTTAAATTCACTTATTGAGTGAATTCATTTGTTCTAAATAAAACTGAAAAGCAAATAAACTAAAAGTTGCTTTGACAGTTTTTTTTAAACTAAATTGGGCAGCATTGTGTAAAACACCAAGTAAAACACTAAATATATTTGGTATCTCCCTGTCTTTGTCCTTTCAAATGTATTGCACATTAGGCACAGATAATCCAGAATAATTTTTATACTCTATTTGACCTAAAGGAAAGCTCAAACTCTTAATTCAAATATGTTAATGACTGGTAAAAAAGACACCTGACCAATTATTTTCTTGTTAAGGCAGTCCTTGATCCCAGCCTTTGTCTCTATGAATGTAGAGTCCATCTCATTGTTTTAGCCACATCAAAAGTAGGGCATGGCTAGACAAATATGCATGATTTATAAGGGAGCCATATTTTAGTGATACAAAGCAAGCCGTTTAGTGTTTAATGGGGACCGTATGTTCAAAAGCCTCTTCATCTTATTTTTTTCTTTTCTGTTACATTGTAGAACAGAAACCCAACCTACTAAAAAAACAAGCTGAGAGACATAATCAAAGAACCAAAAATTTCTATAAGTGCAAATCATTTACTCATATAACTCAACACAATAGACATTTATCAATTTTAACCATTATTCAGCATCAGTACACTTTGTACTCTGTCTAGATCTCTAACTTCCAACAAAAAATATCTGTACTAGTAGTAAGTTCAGCTGCAACTTCCTAGGAAATTTTATAAGTGTTCTAAGAACACTGTGTATGAACAAGAGCTCACTTTTTCCCCTTAGTATCCTATTAAGATAATCTCCTACCTCCTCTTAAAGAGAAACAGATTTGGGAACGTAGGAAAAAAAAAAAGAATGGTCTTCCTTTTATTTTCTTCACTCTCTGGTCTATGGTAATTGATGTCGACAATACCACGCTCAATCATCTATCTCCCGTGGGACAGTACTTTCAATTAAACCTTTTATTTCATCCAAGAATGCCTGTTCTCATTGACCACTGCACTTTTTATCTGTGGGTTTATGATAATCTAATGCACATCTCCACACAGGCAGAATGGCCTTGCTGTTCTTATAACAGAAGAGAAGTGCAAAACAAAGTTAGCTCCTGTAGAAGGCGGGAAGGAAACCGCATTTGTTTAACACAGCAAGAGGCCTTTCACTACCTGCCCAGTGGCCTTGACAACTACACTGCCCTGGCCTCTCAATGTGCTGGCTGCCCTTGCCTGGTTGCTCCTGCCTGATAAGACATGCCCACTCCCTAGAGAGCTACTGAGAGCTGAGGGTGAGAGACAACATAATCTTTGGGTTACATTTTCAAAGGTTTGTGAAGGAAGTAAGACATTTACATGCTATCGGTATTCTTTTTATGAAGAAACCCTACAGGTTAAAGAGGAACCTCTGAACTACTATTTGACTGCAAAGACTGGGCTTAAAAACAAATAAGCCTCTAGCTTGTTTGTAGGTATTTTGCCTTTACTTTCTTTCCAGCTAGGATGTATATGATTTGGTTCCCAAAGTACACAAAGAAGTACACAAAGAAGTACACAAATTATAGTGGCATGTTATTAACTTAACCACCATGAAAAATTACATATATATATATTTTTACAGTCATACTCAGGCAGCTGAAGACAAGGCTCGATCTAGTGCACTTCTATCTCCTTACCATATGGGGAATAAGTCACTCTTATGTAGGTCCTCACACATGAACAAGTACGTCAGCCTTCATCTTTGTTTAACTTTCTTGCATGCCTACATAGCACATAAAATTATCAAGTTGATAATTACATTAATATTTAGTTATATAATTTATTTACAACCTGTCTAGTACCCAAGAGGAACTGAGGTGGCTTGCGTTAATAATTACATTGAAAATATCTGCCAAGTTTTCAACAAGGTGCTAGTGTGGACACAGTCATATTTTTCTAATAGAAGAATCCAGAACCCAGAGATTTTTTTTTATTCCATTAAGGATGGCCAAAATATTAATGAATAGTGTTTGTAACTCATTCACTTTTCTCTATGTGTAATGGAAATAAGCTTTAAATAAACTGTGACTGTGGGTACAGGCAAGGCAATTTCTAGTCAGAAAACAGGTTGTATGCTGTAAGTTGGTTTGTAAATTTGATTCTTGGGACTCGATTTTTTATTTTCCTAAAAAGAAATACTGGTAAATTGTGCCTAGGTTTCAATTAGCCAGCATGGTTTGTTCACTCTGCAGTATCTTCAAAACATAACAGTACATAGGAATTTACATTCTATTGGATGGGCTATATTTAAGAATGTTCTATGGGAAAATACACCTAAATTTCCAATTTAGGAAAGAAGGAACACATTCTCTTCTGAGCTAGCTATGGGAGAAGTCTCTTATGGTACCCATAGCTATGGTGGTGTCAGGAGAGTATTAGAAGAAGGGCTCCATCTGTGTCTACTAACTACTATGGCAACAAGCACCACAACGGCAGGGGGTTGAAAAGGTGGCCAGAAGAGAGATATCTGTTGGCAATTAGTTAGCTCTACATTTACTTAGGAGAAGGCATTCTTTGGGTCAGAAGCTCCCAAGGCATTCTGAACTGTGGAACAAACACTCTGAGGTGGACTCCTGCTGCCCATTTATATATACAGATTATTCATAATTCAGGCATTGTCTTTATGGCGTGTCATGCCAAGATCTGATGCACAGAAATTTACAGAAATTTCCAGTAGGAAGAGATCTAAGAGACCATTTAGTTTAGTCTTCTCATTTTATAGATAAGGAAAGTCTTCTCCCATTTCACTATCAAAATACTTCTTATTCTGATGATTTAATCTTAGTATTTATTAGTTTATCACTATCTACACTATCCAACCCTGACTCCCGGCCCCCCATCCAGGTCGTGCGATGGGAAAAAAAGGGAAAAGCATATCCCTCACCTAGGGAGAGAAGTATCCAGAATAGAGACAGCAATTTATGTTTAGCTAGAATGTCATGGTTAAAATGTTGCTAAACAGCAAAGTAGGGAAAGGGGAATGGCTTATAGACACTTTTATCTCTTGCACTCTATTTGCACTAAGAACTCGATAAAAATTTTGTGAATACAATACAGAAAGATAAGACCCAAGAAGTTAAATGGCCTTTCTAAAAACTCAACCATCCAGTGGAAGCCCTGGGCCGGTAACTGAATCTTACATCCCTGACCAATACTCATTCTGCTATAGAACAGTGTACTCACTAACTTTCCTAACCTAACGTGAGAGACTGTAATATTGGTCCCAGTGAATTATGTCTTCTTGAAACATGACTACTGCTCTTTCTGTCCAAATGTAGAATCTATCCACCTCTCTTTTGAATCTTGATTGGCCATGTAACTTGCTTTGGCTAAGAGAATGAGGCAGAAGTAACACTGTGCAACTGGCAAGGCTGGGCCTTAAGAACACCTGCATCTTCTGCTTTTGCTGTCTTGAGAATGTCATGTAAGGAAGATGTACTGCTTTCTGGAGGATGAGAAGGCACATGAAGGAGAACAAAAGTGCCCCACCCAACAGCCAGCACCAACTGAAAGCCTTGTAAGGGATGCCATCTTGGACTTTCCAGCCCAGTAGATGCTCCAGTTGAATGTAGGCTACATGAATAAGCCCAAACACAGAACTTATAAACAAAGACCTTATAAAAGAGGGCTTCAAATAGATCCTAAATTCACATTTGAGGGATTTCCTATGCTATCCCTAGAAACAGCCTTGTTATAGACTTGCAAATTTTGCTGGGATAGCATAAGTAGCCAAAAAGAATATCACTGTAACCAAGATGCTTCGTTTCTCTACTCCTTCCTTTTCCTCAGTTTTCCTTCCTGCCTTTGGCTCATGCTTCTCCATATTCCTGGAAGTTTTTCCCTCTTTGCTTCTTTGAATTTATTCATGGCCCAACCAAAGTCCTACCCCCTAAATGAAATTTTTCATGATTTAAAAACCCTTATTAATTTCTTTCTTTTTAAACTTCTAGTTCACTATTAATCTCTCAGCTTCTTCCTTAAATTTCTACACCTATTTCCCTCCCACTATCTTTCCCCACAGATGATAGGTACTATGCCATATTCTTACCCTGTTTCTCTAATGGCGCTTAGCATTGCCTGTAAGCTCCAGTAGTTCAGGGATCACGATTTAGTGCATCTTAGAATACCCAGTGCCTGGTACAACACCTAGCATAAATAAACAATAAGTATTTGATCAACTGAACTGGAAATAGATGTTCAGTAAATATTTATTGAACAATTGGGTCCTGTTATCATCAATGTAGATCCAGACATAGAGGGAAATGGAGGCCCAAGAAGACAATTCTCCTGAACATCAGTCTCTCTGTGTATCATGGATGAGAAGCATTTGATCTCAGGGAGATGGAGTGCAAGCAAGTCATGGGTAACATGTTGTGGTTGGGTGTTTTTGTGTTTTGCCACTTTCTGGTTTTTTGCTTGTTTGTTTCTGTGTGTTTTTCCCCTCCAGTGGGAAGTCAAGGGTCTACAGTTGAAAGATGTAGTTGCTAGGAAGGAGAGAAGAGAGCCCTGTTGAGTCAGGCTGAAAGTCTGTAACACCTGCAGGGTGCTAAGGCTGACAGTTCCATAAACCAGGAGCCAGAGGCACCAATATTTATGCAACAAAGACCAGCAAGGGGAGGCTTTGTTGTTCTTGGGGATGATATATTTCTCCATTCTACCACCACTTTCATCTACCACTTGGCATTTTAATGTAGTTTAACATAATATACTATTACCTTCCTCTTCGTCACCACCTGGCATTTTAATGTAATATAGAAATAAAAATATTCTGCAGTTGAGAGATACCATACTAAGTGTTATTTGCTTCCAGAAAGGCAGGATGATAGGTCAGAGCAAGAAAGAAAAGGAGAGAGGCAGGAAAAGAAGAGAAAGAGGAAATATAAGAAAATTGAAACAACATTTTAAGCTGTTAAACAATCCTTCCTTAGGTCCTAAGCCTCTAAGAAATGCAAAGAATTAATTACGGAAAGACTCGGTGATAAAAGTCCTTCATATAACTCAGTAGTAAGTGGCCAGGAAACATAATTGAACTCGTTTATAATTGAATATCCTGCCATTGGGGCAGATTTAAAGAAGGGTATACTTAAAGAGACAAAACAATATTATATGTTCTTTTGTCTTCTTAACATTGTGATAAAACATTCTTTTTTAAAGAGAGAACTAAGACTGGGGTGGGGCTTTCTTTAGGCAGCAACAGGAATTGAATAGTACATGATTTGCACTTGGGCATCTTAATTTAAATAATTATAATATCTTAAAGAAAAATGCATCTTAACTCCTTCGATGTTTTATTATATCTGACAAGTTCAGTAAAAGGGCACCTATCTAGTGGTGCATTATGCATCATATGTTCCGCACACTCATTAAAAATAATGAGAACATATTTAAAAGTCATTGCCCAGAGAATCTTTAGGGACAGGGCATGGGAAGAGGTAAGTGGCAACAGATTGTTATTTAAGTGTCTATCTCTGTTTTATCAGCCCTTAGGAAAAAAGAAAAAAAAAAGTAACAGTCTTAAGCTGATATTCTTTAACGATAAAGATCACACATTTTCTTGAAAAACAGGCAGATGCAACATGTTCAAACCTCTCAGTATACTTTCAAAGTGAAATGGACTCTTGCGGCAGTTTCACATGTGTGGTATTTACTTTGATAACAGCTGGAAAAGTCGACCACAACCAATTATGGCAGTACTTTTTTTCCCCTTAATCTTTAAATATCCTTTACAAAATGAACGCATTTCCTTATCTTACAGCGAATGTACCTTAACAAATGTACTGATCACAGGCATCGGGGTAATTAGGCAAATCAAGGTCATCCCCTGAGCTTTGTAACACCTTCTTATCCAGCTGTTCCATATCAACAGCTGGCATGAATTACTGGTAACATTTTGCTAACTGGATAATAAGAAGGATATAGTCTGTGGCTGGTCACAATATTCCTTTCTCTGAGCTGTTTAAACATGGATATTCAGAAAACTCTTCTTTTTTCTAGCCTCCGGAAGCCTAATCATGGCCACAGTAGCCACTAATAAGACATATGTCTTGTGCCATGAGAGTACGGCCAGATCTCCTGGCTCTTCATCCTTAACTTTGCAAGAGAATGTAATTAGGCCCCAGTCCTCTGAATGTCAGGAGAGCTTCTTTTCAGCACAGAACACTCCTCCTTGCACCACCTCCCAAACTCCAACAAAACCAGTCTTGTGATAAAACCCATTAAGTATTTTCATTCTGACACCTGGAAGCCATACAACCAGGCAAAATGGCCAGCACTTCCACCATCTGTTTTAATAATGCTGAACCAGAGCATTTATCATCATCTATTTTATCAAGACTAGATTTTGCTGACAAGGGCTCAGTAAAATTCTTTTAGGTATGAGTACTTCCCAGGGAGTAGCAGATGACTATTAATCCCTCAGCCTTGTGGGTTCTTGAATGCATTTTAAAAAATTGGCAGAGATTAAGGGCCTGGTCTTTTAGTACACAGCACAAGTGAGAAGGTATGATGCTTATCTCAGTGAGGTGGAAGTCTTCCTTTAAAAATATTTCTGATTTTGACAAACAGTATAAATTCTGGTAAGGGGCAATATCTCTGTGCCTCATTTTTTGCCACCTTTAAAATGAGATAAATGGGAACAACTAAGCATAGTGGCTCTGTGACAGTACACGAGGATTACTTTCTTAGGAGCTTTACAAACTGTGACCTGAATTCAACACAGCAGAATGGGGATGGTAGATTATGGTCTATGCACGGAGCCGGTGGAGGATACCTTACCTGCAGCACACCATGTTGGAGATAAAATAAGTGTAACTGCAAACAAATGCCAATAACCCAATCTTCTAAGCTTCCCTAAAAGTACCTCCCTTTGGTATGTGTCTAAATCTACAAGTTACAAGGTGGCACATAACACATTTTGAGCACTATCAAATTGAGTGTGAAAATTTTGAAGCACAATCGAGTTGGGCCTGAAAAAGTCAAGTACAATTGAGTTTGCCTAAATGAATCAGGTGTAATTGAGCTGAGTAACTGGATTGCGTTCAGTGCTGGACCTTTGCCAAAATGAGGGGCACGTGGCTAAAGATACGCAACTCAATTGGGCTTGAAATTTTCACTGAATACTTTTTTTTTTTTTTTTTGGCGGTACGCGGGCCTCGTACTGTTGTGGCCTCTCCCGTTGCGGAGCACAGGATCCGGACACACAGGCTCAGAGGCCATGGCTCACGGACCAAGCCGCTCTGGGGCATGGGGGATCTTCCCTGACCGGGGCACGAACCTGTGTCCCTTGCAACGGCAGGCAGACTCTCAACCACTGCACCACCAGGGAAGCCCTCACTGAATACTTTTCACAGAGCAAGAAACTGTTTGAAGAACAGAAAGATAAAGTTGAAAATGTGATTATTGAAGCTAGTCAGCTACAGGCAGTAAGTTATCCTATAGGCCTTATTACACTCTATAACTAGACCACTATTCCAGTGGTTCTCAAATTTGAGGGAGCATCAGAACTACCTGGAGTGCTTGTTAAAATACATATTTGAGCTCCACCCCTAGAGTTTCTGATTTCTTAGTTCTGGAGGGAGCCTGAGAATTTGCATGTTTAACAAGTTCCCAGGTGATGCTATACCGCTGGTCTGAGACCATGTTTTGAGGACCAGTGTTCTAACACGTTATTGTAGCCAAGACTGAAACGTTTTAAAAGTAATTTAAAATACTTTTAATACTTCAAAAATACCTCTAATGTTTTAAAATAAAAAGTACTGATACTTATTGTTTTTATATGCCTTTATAAATAAACTGTACAACTAGACCATGCAAATGTCTTCATGATAATTTAAACTACCTAAACTGTCATTTACATTTATTTAAAAAATTTTTAATAGATCTTTATTGGAGTATAACTGCTTCACAATACTGTGTTAGTTTCTGTGGTACAACAAAGTGAATCAGCCATATGCATACATATATCTCCATATCCCTTCCCTCTTGCGTCTCCCTCCCACCCTCCCTATCCCACCCCTCTACGTGGTCACAAAGCACCGAGCTGATCTCCCAGTGCTGTGCAGCTGCTTCCCACTAGCTATCTAGTTTACATTTGGTAGTGTACATATGTCGATGCTACTCTCACTTCGCCCCAGCTTCCCCCTCCCACCCTGTGTCCTCAAGTCCATTCTCTATGTCTACATCTTTACATTTAACACTAACTATCCCTACCCTCATTGTCTTGTGTGTAATTAGAAGTTGCTAGTGCCCTGATATCTAAGGAAATCTCTGCATATTTTTTGTTCTAAAATGATTGTAGCAGGATGGATAATGCATTCAATACAGATTAGATATAGAACAGGGGTAATAGCTGTTTTAGCAATACCTTTTCCAGCTTTCTATATTGTCTACTTTAATAATGCATAGCTTTCACTTATTCAGTCAACAAATATTTACTGAGCACACAGTGTGCACCAGGCATGGGAAATAACAGGAGTCAATACTATTCGACACCTACCACGTGTTAGCATCTATGCTCAACTAATTCTCACAACAACCCTACAAGGTAGGTGCTATCATCATCCTTATTTGACAAGTGAAGAAACTGAGGCAGAGAGGTTGAGTAAGGTTGTGAAGCAGGGATTCACATTCAGCCCATGAGACTCCCAAACCTGGACTCTGAATTGCTATTTGTCTACAGTCTTTAAGGTGACTCAGAAGCATGGTAAGTTTTGAATATAAATGGAAAACTAAGTGGGGCTCCATAACCCAAACTTGGGGGTTCAAGGATGCTCTGTAAGTAAATGTTTTAAGGAGTTGTACAGTGAGAGGGAAGGGCGGGGGTGTCCTAAGCAGAGGGAAGTCTCACAGCAATTGATTGACAAAGAGAGGGCACTGGTAACATTTTAAACAAGTGAAAAAAAAAGTTTGGAATGGCTAGAGAGCAGGGAGAAGGCAAAAAGGCTGATGATCACTGGGCCATAGACCAGCTTGGGATCCATGAAAGGAACACAATTCTAGGCCAAAAATAATTGTTTTCTTCTCCAAACCTGCCTATGTATCTTCTATCTCCAGAAATCCAAACTCAAAACTTGGGTAGATTTGATATATCTCATTCCATTACCCTAACATCTATCAGATGCCAAAGCCAAAGTTTTCTATTTCCATACCCCTCTCCGTTCCCAGTGAGTGGGAAGCCCTAACTGTGCACTTAATCTCTCTCATTTAGATGAGTAATAACGATAACAACTTACATTTGCTGAATCCCATTCTATGTGCCCTATACATGCATCTCATTTAATGCTAACAAACAGTCTCTTAGGTAGACGAAACTCTGATCCCCATGTTTGTGATGAGGAGTGGGGGCAGAGGGAAGTAATCGTGGCCATTCAGCCAATCAGTAGGAGAGCCAGGATTCAACCCAGGTCTGACTAAACCCAGCTCTTAAGCTCCCCGTCATTACAGTCTAGTGAACTGCAACAGATCCTAGCAGGTATCCTAATACCTTTTCACCCCTTACAAACAATACCACTCATGATAGCTCCTTGCTCAGTAATCTACCAGGATGGGCTACTTACTATCTCCTTGATGTATTTTGTATTTTCCAGTCTCTGAGTATCTGAAGATGCTATTTCCTTCCCCCCGTAGCTCTGCATTTTGAAATCCTACTCAATCATCAAGATTGCTCTCAAATACCATTAGCTTCTTAAAGGTTTTTTGGTCCCCAACTTTGAATTCCCATAACACTTTATTTGTGTAATTTGATCAACTCATCACTCTTTTTTTCTTTATGGGCTAGAAGCTTCTTGAGGACAGGGACACATTTTGTTGATGCTGGAGGTCATGTTGCAGAGCCTTGACTACTGGTTGAACAGAAATGCAGTAAGAAGGAAACCGAAATTACTGTAGAAAGAGGCAGAAATGGAGATTATATCTTAGCAAGGACTCCATCTAAAGTCATAGAACTGAGTTACTTGGAGAATCTATAAAATATAGCAATGAATTTTGGTTTTTGCATAATTATTTAAATTCCAAAACATAACTTCACTCTGGTTTAGGTAGGAAAAATCATTCTGAAACCATACTTCAATTTCTGCTACTTATCCACAAATAACCACTATAATATTCATTCCTCCTTAAGTACCTTGGTTAATTAAGCATGGAATCATTTTGAATCAAATAGCCAAAGAGAACAAAATATCAGTTAAATGAGGTTCATCTAAGTTTTCAAAGTAAAATTCTTCCATGATTCACAACGCTAAGTCATTTGACATTTGAGGTGTGAATTTTTCACTTAGGAAGAAGATAGAGTAAACTGTGAAGGGGTTGGGGCCATGTGTCATTTGCTAAGGTAGTTACCGGGACTGGTGAAACGGTAGTGCTGGAATACACCCATCTCAGCAACTATTAAGGGAGCCTCCACATATGCATGCATCAGTTTTTTCTCAGCAAAAGTGATGTTCCTGAGGGAAGGTCAGATCAGCATGACAAACATGGCTAACTTTGGGATCTCAATCATTCCAGGCAGGAGCACCTTGCTTGCCTGAAATATAGTTATTGCCCCTTGCAGAGGCCAGTGCTTAATAGCAGGCAAAAATTATAAATACATTTGAAATTTTCCCAGCTTGTTTTACCCACCAGGGGTTGCTGTGATTTTCAGGATAAGTTAAAAATAAGGCAGCAGGTCAGAACATGAAACGTTAAACAGGTTAACAATGAAATGGCAGAATACTTCTTTTCCCCCCGTAAACAAAAGAAGACAGCCACATACATGTACACATACATGCACATACGTGGCAAATAATAAAGTGCTGCTTTCTCTGAAGTCCTTAAAAATATAGGCATGAAATACATAGAAAACCTTTAGTTTTTCAGAATCTTTTCTGAATGGAAAGAGAGCTTTATCTGACACTTTGCACAGGACAAAAAGAATTATAGGTATCGGGGATGGAAAAGAACATGCAGACCATGTCTCTCACAGAACAGACCAAACCACCGAATAAGTAGCATCGTTTTTGTTTCAAGGGCAGGCGCAGATACAGCAGTTTCACCTTCTGATTCTATTACCAACACTAATCTCAAAGTCCCTTTTGCAAAAATGTTCCTTATGTGAACACCTCTTTAATAAACTCTCACCCAGTAAGGGGATGAGAACATCAAAGGATCTTCTGGACTGGGATTCTGGAAAGATTACCTTTGAAGCACAGTTCTTTTGGTAAAAATACTAGAAAGAGCTAAATAGTAATGATGTTATTATATAAATTCCTTTCATTTGATTTTCAACCCAGACTGCCACAGATGGAAAGAAAGTTGGCTAAACGTGCTGCTGTACTTGTGATACTAACCAATTGCTCAGGAAGGAAGACATGGACCAGCAAATACAAGCATTCAGCACAGTTCTCTTATGTGGCAAGTCAGGAGAAATTACCAGGAAATGGATGCTGAGGCCTTTGGAATGGCAGAGGGTCACATTCGAGAGACCATCCTATATTGGGCCTTCCTGTGGAACTGCTGACCACATGCTCCCTTGGCTGTGAGGGTTAAGACTTCACAGGAAGCTAATGATAACAAGGAAGTAAGGAAGATTTAACTGTCAGAAAATAGGCAGAGCAGTGCTGTTAAGAGGGTACAGAGCTCACGAAACAGCGCAGCTTAACAAAAGGGAGAGGACAGTTTCTCAGAACAGGAAACCAATAAACAGTTTGTTTTCTTCAAAGGAGATAGAACAAGACAAAAGCAGGAAGTGCTGTCCTTCCTTCATCCTGCCGGATTTTCAGTGGCAAGTCAAGTGTGCGCATCAATCACAATAAGGGAGAAGAGACCGACATGATACCACCTTCAATTTTTGGAAAGAAAAATACAAAGATGTATCACGTCGCACACTCTTCTTTATTCTGTGCTTTCAAATAGTCCAGTGCCACACTCTGAGTATTTCCCACTGAAATAGCCCCATGAATGCCAAATATGACCTCTTTATAAACTTCCTGTAGAGTTCCTGCTATTTAGCATTCAAGACAGGTATTTGGGCTGGAAAAATAATATTATTCCACATTTCTCCAAAACAAAGATTCTGGGTCCACATTACTTCAGTGCTTGTTAGCCTCAAAGGCCCTTGCTTTGCTGTGGTTACAAAGAATATTCCACATATTTGGATAGTTAGAAGTCAAATATTTTTTAAAGAGACTATTTGCCAGAGAATTCTAAGAGAATGGATACTAACCACATGCCCTCCAAATTTTGTATAACACAGAAAATGATGAGAACAAAGAACTTATTTTCACTTATAATCTCATAGTTGCACAATTAATTTAATATACTCCCTGGTGGGCTTGGCCTATGATATCACTTTCTGGGATAGAAATCCAATTTCACTAAATTATATTAAATGAGAGTGAAATAATATATACAGGCTGCCTGGCTTGTAAATTTGGTTGGTTACACAAATTTTGTCTGTAATTCTGTATTTTGGATACCAGAATACATATTAAAATAATGAAAAAGAAAACAATCAATGTTCAAAATAGTGGTTAATCCCAGGTAAGCCTGCATAAATCTATTTACCCCATAATACCTATACAGTATTGTGTTTACAATACTACAGAAGTGGTAATGTACTAGAAGAAACAAGTATAGCTAACATATTTAGTACTTACAACTGACCAGAAGCAACACTTAGAGCTTTGCATGCATTCTCTCTTTTAATTGTCACAGAAATCTAATGATACAGATGAGGACTGAGCCTCAGAATGATTTTGTGATCTGCTCTGGATCACGCAGTAGGTAGTAAGGATAGAAGTTGAGCTTCAGAGACAATAGTAAATGCTAAGAAACCTAGGCATCTAGTTCCTGCTGACTGTGGGCCCATGGACAGGTTACTCAACCACCCTGAGCCTCTCTGTTTTCTCAGCTACAAAAGTAGAGCTGGGCTCACAGATTCTTTCAGCTCCCTTTAGTCCAAGAATTCTATTATGCCATTTGCTAACTTCTAGATGTAATTGTCTTTGACTAGAAATGCTTTCAGAGTTTCAAACTGGAATAAGATCAGCATCCCTTTCCCCCTTACTGGGGGCAGGGGTGGGAGTTGGTGGGGGCAAAGGGGGCTGGGAGAGCTTATAGGAAGAAGGAATTAGATGTGCAGTTGGGAATTCTAGAGGACATATGGAAAAGGGGTATAAGTAACTGTTAGATGGGGAACGAGGGACTTGTGAGTGTCTGAGTTCCTAGCTGGAGCTCTGCTATTGGATTCCTCTGCATGCCTAGGGGCTGCCTGGAATATTTCTCTCTATATGCAGGATTTTACTCCTCCCAGGACCACAGTTCAAAAGAATACACAATCAAAATTTCTTTCCTAGTTATCCTATCCCTGAAACAAGTACATAGTCCTACTGAGGTTTTCTAACCACTTTTATCACCAGCAACCAACGAATTAGATAAGAAGTGTAAGGGCTTCCTGCTATATATCCATGCTGCCCCCTTTTGTGTTGTTTCTTTTCACTTTGACCCTTGTAGAGAAAGACCAATGTCTTTGGATAAAGAAAAGATTGAGGGAAAGAATCCATCTGAATTTAGAGAAAAAAAATCTAGACTTCGAGTTTTGACAGCATTTCTCTTTAGGAAGAGTCGGGAGCTTCAGTGAGGAGATGAGGCCGTAACTCAAGATTCTGCCTTCCAAAGCACTGAGTGTGGAGGAGTCCAGTAGCGGAAAGTGGGGAGTGCATCTCCCCTTCCCTATTTTACCATGGATCTTCTCAAAACATAAAAGAGGACAAGAGGAAACAGGGATAAGATGATGGGAAAGATAACGAAGGATCAAAAGGAAACTCCATGGTACAGAAACATGGAAGGAAGGGGTTCCTTTGACCAGTACTAAGGAGGCTTAATATATAAGAGAGGAGGTTCAGGAAGGCTGTATATTCAAATGTGGATATAAACACATGTAACAGAATATTAGACCCAGAGTAGGTATCTTAGAGGTTATCTGGTCTTATCACCTTACCAACAGGAGAATTGTTTCTGGAGCATCTTTGACAGATGGTGAGGCAGGTTCTGTTTCAGTATGCTAAATAACCTGTTTCCTTCTTGGACAGCTCCAACAGTTAGAAAGTGCTTGTAACATTATCACCTCCAACTATTTGTTTTGGAACAGGCTCACATAGGGCAGGAAATTAGTCTTAATTATTTTTGTATCCCCAGAACCTCCAAGTTAGCGCACAGCGCATGCTCAGTAACTTGTTTGTTGGATTAATGTGTAAGTAAATTAATGGATATAAACTATCTGAAGAAACAGACTAAAATTTACTTTCCAATCCATACAATAACTCTTTATATATGTGATAGCAATTATCAGTACTAAACTTTTTTTTTCAAGTTAACTATACTCAATTTTCTCAACACCCACTATTCTGATGATCTAACTCGGGGAACCTATCATATTACCCATATGTGCCTTTGTCATTTCTTATATAGATTCAAAGGAAATAAAAAACAAAGGGTAATTAGAAGTCCTTTGACCACATCTATTCTACTTTATTATTAGCCATAAAAGTCCTTTGAAGTTTCTAAAGCCTCCTTAAACATTTCAATAATATACTATGTGTTCATTGTAAAAAAAAAAAAAAAAGAGAGAAAATAAAAATCTCTCATAATCCCAACAATCTGAGTGCATCTCCTTCCAGCTTTTTAAAAAAGATTTTTAATGTAATTTGTCGTACTGCATATGTCATTTTATACCCAACTTTTTACTTAATAATATACTATGAACATTTCTCATATTATTATTAATTCCTCACAGAGACCATTTTAAGTACTTACTATATTTCATTGGAAAGCGATCCAGTTATTTATTTAACCAGTACCTTCTTGTTGTACCATGCCCAATATATCACTATAATAAATAGGACTGGAGAAAAAAAATCAATATAGAAGAATTTTTTCCACATCTTTGATGATCAGTTTAGGACAAATTGCTAAAAGTATAGTTACTAGGTCAAAGGGTACACTTTTCTTTTTTTTTTTTTTTAAGGGTACACATTTTTAATAAGACTTGAAATTCTCTTTCTTGAGATGCCTTTCCCAGCCTTCAAGACTAGGTTAAATTCCCTTGTTATATATTACTGTAGCACTCCGCAGTTTGCTTTCATAATCTTCATCACCATTTTAAATACTTGGTTATATTTAATTTCTCTTTAGACTGCTAATTGCACTAAAGTACGGCCATGAACATTTCTGCTGGTTGTGTTTTGCACAGGGCCTAGCCCATAGCACATACTCAATGTGCATTTTATTTTATCAAATATTGTTAAATTGCCTCCTTGAAGGGTGTTTGAATTTGTACACTTGAAGCACTGTTTGCATTTACCTACCTCACTGCATCATCACAGCATCACCACTAAAACAGTGATACCCCAAATGGGGGCAAAACACTGTCAGTGTGATTCACTTTTTAAATTAAAAAAAATTTTTTTTTTTTTACAAATGAAGCCCATGACTTAGAACTCATTTCTCAGTTATTATGAATTCACTGAGTGTATTATGTTCTGTATTGAAAATTCAGTAAGACTGTGATCTGAACATTACCAGCTCTCGGGGCAGAAAAGTTCCTTCCTGGCGGGCGATGACCAGTGATGCAGTCTCTCCCTGCTTGGTGCTCCTCAGCATGGCCACGAGCTCTTCCTGAGTTCGTCCAGTGACATCTCTGCCATTTACCTAATGCAGGCAACCATATGAGCAGTCACAATTAAAACACTTGCCATCCCCTTCTGCCCTAGATGGTTTTTGAAAGCAAGCAGCAAATGGGCTCCCATGATCAATGAAGCTCTGGAAAGATGAAAACTGAATACATGAGCCCAAACCAACTATGTTTATGATACTAGCAATATACCAACCATCATTATTGTGGTGCTGGACAGTCTCAGACATTCAGTAATTGGCATCAGCAGTTTTCCCTAAGACATCACATTCTTAGCAAGGACAAATCAAACTGACAGATACCAGAGAATGATTCCTCAAGTAGGAAGGAAGCTGATTTCAAATGCTTAGCTGTTACCATTCTCTGCCGAATACAAATAGGAGAAATGGACGGTTATCACACAGTAAATTCTTGAGGCATAAGTATTTTTGTTATAATTCTACAATTTTCCATGTTTAGAAAATTATAGTCATCAGGTTACCAGAGATTATTGGAGATTGTAATTTGGAGCTACATTAGTCATTTGGCCCATTTTCTATCATGATCTAGAACTATATACAAAGCTATAGTGCTACTTCCATGCCATGAGAAAGTTCAATGGAACTAGCCAGTTTCAATGAATATGATTTCTTGAAAGGTAAATTGACAATATATATTCAGCCAAGAAGATGATGCTATCAAACAAAAATAAATGACAAAAAAAAAAATCCTCTTGCTTTGGGTATTCCAAATACTTCTCTATATGCATAGACCAACCCGAGACAGGCTGGCCCACTCTTGGAGAAGTTGAAGGGAACTGTTACAAGGGCTTGGGTGCAACTTTGAAATCCTTAGCCCTAATTGAATATATGATGAACTCGTGGATTTGACCCAAATTCCCCAGGGACTCTAAGAGGCGGAAGTAAGAAAGAGGAGATAAGGAGAACTTTTCAATATCATTTGGCCCCATATCGTTGCCCTTATTGAGGACTTACAAAGATAGGCTATTGAGTAACCAGTTTTCTAATTAAAGTCCTCATCTTGTCTATAAGTACAGTTTTCAACATACTGAATTCAAAATTTAATACATTTTATATACTTATTTCAAACACCAAGAAAGATTTTATTGAAGGTATTCCTTCTAATTCTTACCTCCAAAATTCTGTCCCCTGATTGTAGGCGGCCATCTTTTATTGCTGCTCCCTTTGGTAAAATGTTTTTTACAAAAATGGGACCAGGACCATGTATGGAAGAATCTCTGGTAACCACAGTGAAACCAAGTCCTTCAGGTCCTAGCGTATAAGACCAGGAAAACGCATGGTCACCTTCAGCAGGAGTAATATTATATTCAATTTTATAGTTAAATCCACCTAATTTAGACTAATGCAGAATAAGTGAAATATTGACATTCCAGTAAATATTTTAAATATGCTTCAGTTTTTCTGGGTTTAAATACAGATTACAGTTCCTTACAGGCCATGATTGTATCACAGTGAATTTAGGGCCAGTGTAGATATATAACACTTCCGTTTACTAAGGTCCTAGAAGAAACACCACATGTTATCTATATACCTGGGAGACTGATTTCTCAGTAAACCATAACCTGACTTCATACTTTCCTGAGAAGCAAGAGGCCATCTGACATGCCAGGCTTTCAATCAACTAGCCAGCCTGTGGTTCCCCCTCCCCCTGAGTCTCCATTCCTTGTGTACTGCATCCCATTGTCCCATCACTCGTTCCTGTTACTCCTGTCCCGCTCTCTTGCATCTCCAGTTTCTCTCTTTGAGTTTATGTCTTTTTTCACTCTATGTGAAGGCATGCTTAGATTTCTCTACCCTAAAGAATCCTTACGTCAATCCTACTGCTTCTTCAATCTTCCATCACCAACTACCTACCCATGACTGTATCCAGTCATTTTTCCTATTCTGATCTTTCCCCTTTTCTAGCTTTGACACTTCTCACCAACCATTTTCTTGAAATTAACTCACCCCTTGGTATTCATGTTTTTAGCTTTTGATTATTTTCCTGCCTCTCTGATCACAACATGTCTGTCACTCTTTCTCTTACCCATCGTTCTCCCACGTAAACATAGATGTTCCCCAAGCATCTGGAACAATCTGTCCTCTAGACTTGCCTGGCATGCTCCTGGCTCCAGCTACCATCTCCCTGCAGATGACACTGACATCACTTTGTTTGTCTCTAATCTCTCTGGTGTCAGTCTCCAGCATATTACCATGCACATTCTTCCACAAGCATTTTAAACTTCACTATGAACTTCCTTCTCCAACCCAGATCCTTGCCCTTTCTACTTAAAATTCTAATTTCTTGTAATGGTATCTCCATTGCACAAGCCACCCTGGCTGAAAACCTCAGCAATAACAGTAATTCCTCTCTCTTCCTGCCTACATCCAGTCAGCAATTTAGGCATACATATTATATTCAGACAGACACCGTGCACCCTTTACTGATCCCTTGTTTTATGCTCTCTTCTTTAGTATATCTTTTTCTGTCAGATTAATCTTCCCAAAACACAGCTGTGGGATGTAATATTCTTTATTTTTGTATTCAAGGCTTTCTGATGGATTTTTAAGGTCATGTTCTGTGTCTGATTTATCTATTCTCAAAGCACTCAACCCCATGTCTTATACATAGCTGCACAATTTGTATGAAAAGCACAAGTGATGTATTTACATAAAAAGCCTAACTGTGCCTCCTATCAATACATTTTCTTCCCAGTATAGAATTCTTATAGGAGAAAAATTTTGACCAGAGGGTTTTTCAGAATAATCTCTATAGCCCAATTAAAGGTACATGTAATTTGCTTTAGATATATGTGAATAAGTATTCTAAAACTACCTTGTGATCATTACATTTCCTATTAATTCAGACAAGAATCCATAAAATCTTGGTTTCTTTTGAATGGACTCTTGAAAATCACAGTGGGTTGCAGAAGGTTGCAGTGGGGGAAGGGATTATCAGGAGAAGTTACAAAACAAACAAAAGCACAGAAATACATGAATGTGTATGTGTGTATGTATAATATTGCGTAAATATCTATGAACACACATGATCTAGTCTTATTGTTCTGGGCTTCAAATGGATGAAAAAGTTGAAAAAGATGAAGAAAAAAGGTTATACATACTTTTGAAATTAAGAATACTTGAAAAATTATTTGCATTGTTGAATTAGTGAAATTAATAATTACTACATATTTGCTGAGGAAAAATTTTTGCTGGTATAAAGCTATCTTAGAGAACCAGAAACAATATATTGCCTTTTCAGACTTGGACTAAAGGATGCTTCAAAAATCACTAATCTTGCTTAAAACAGACAACTGAATTTCAGTGCCTATTTAGTATTAAGTTGTGATACAATAACACTCTGTTCCTACCAAGTTTGTAATGGTTCTTTCTATTTCACAGCAGGTCTTTATAATTTTCTTGCTTCAAATAATTTACACTCTCCAGAAAAAAGAATAAGAAAGTACTACGATTTTAAGAAATTTAAGTTACTGCAGTATACACTTAAATCTATTCTTTGACTCAATTAAATGAAGGGAGAATTAACAAAATTAGCCTTAATGCATTTCTCTTAACCAATTTTACATGTTACAATAATAGAATGCTATTAAGCATAATTTAATAATTACCTTTCTTTAGGTCAATCTTAATTTTCTTTGCATTTTTCTTGCTGCCAAACCCCATAAGCGGGGAGAGAGAGGGAGAGGATGGCTTTCTACCTAGTCTTGGTACTCGGGGGCTCTTGCTTTGCTGCAGGGAAGTTAATGCATCTTCTTCAGGACTGCTTGTTCCTGTGAGATTTACTGTCTTTATTCCTGATTTTCCATGGACAGGAGGTGGCACCTTTGTTCTCAAAACGCCATCATTGTTACCAAAAATGTTAAGAGGTCCAGTGACTGATTTTTCATACTGTTCCCGGTTTTGAGGTGGAAGCACATGAAGCAGCACACTTGGAGATTTCATTGCCTGACGGAAGACGTCCTGAGCCCTTGAAAGACAGTGAACATATAATGATACCACTTCCTAGCATGCCATCCAAAGCACCCAGCCTCACGGCTATAGGAGCATCCCAGGAGCATAAGCACAGGAGATACTATCACTATTACTACCAATATGACTTTGCTAACTAAATGCTAGTTACCATGTATGGCCTGCCCATTAGGTGCCCCCACACTGGGCTACATGTGCATTATCAACATGCACGATTCTCTCATTTAACCTTTTTAACAACCATGTTAAGTAAGTATAATTAGCTCTCATTTTGCAAAGTGAAGAAGTGGAGGCTCAGAGAGCTTAAGTAACTTGTCCAATGACCCACAGCTTTTAAGCATTTCTAAATCTGAAATTCTACCCAGAAGTATTTACTGAAGTAAATATAAAAGCAAGCTCTAATTTTAAATGGAACAAACATCTTTCATAGTCTCCATCAGATTATCATTTGGTTTCCTTTTAAGACTTTAATCTAAAGTACAGGTCTTTCCTAATGTGGGTTGTGTTGCAGAAGCCCAATTCTGACACAAACGTTTCTTCACGAAGACGTTTGGTAGGTACGTTGGCTGTATCAAATATCACAGTGGACTGGCAATCCAAAATGCCTCCCTGTTATTCTATTATAGAGTCCCTAATGTTTTTACTTTTTTGTCTTAGCGCTTTGTGCTTTTCCTCAAATTTCCTACTACTTTTTCTTTCCTTCTTCCTTATGTCTCCTTATACCTTACGACTAGGTAAAACAACTCTCTTTCCCAGCTTTCTTGCCAATGAAATGAAAGGTTAGAGAAAATCTGGCTCATCTGGGAGGCAGAAACTTTTTTGTTCTACTGTTTCTCTTTCCTATTTCTTAAAACTCAGAAGTGATGGAGGGAACTCCAGCAGCCATCTTGTGACCATGAGACAGCTTAAAGCTAGCATCCACATAAGAAGGATGGCAAAGCAGAAAGATGGAGGATGCCTGACTCACTGATGATGGTGGACCCTCTGTTCCAACTCTGGACTGCCATCTCCACACTTATTTGTCCTTAGAAAAGGTAAATTTTGTTTAAGCTACCTTTGTTTCAGGTCTCTGTTATTAGCAGCCACACCAAATAATAATTCATCATAATTCCAACTGCTATCTGAGCTCCCCCTCACTTTATTCACGAAGAGCTTACAATGTTAGGGGAGGAGGGAGAAGACTTCATATAGACAGCCCAACTCCTCTGGTCAGCTCCTTGACTAGGAGTCAATTTCTACTCCACATTGAATTTTTATAACCCTTGATTTCTACCTCTATAATATAGGGAGAATAATGTCTGCCTTGCATTCCTATTAAGCCCTGGTAACAAGCATAGTGATATATAAAAATAATATCATTATTGATAATAATTATAATTTTACCTATTATTCATTATTTTTAGAAATACACTCTTCAGGCTTCATTTTCTTCCACACTTAAGCAGCTACAGCACTGCCCCTCCACCCAACACAATATTGGCAACTAATGGTCACAGAGAAGATATATTATGAGTTGTTTTGGTTGAAACAAGAGAGGTTGGTGATCATTACTAAAGAATATTCATGATTATTCCCTTGTTCCACTGTAATGCCAATATACATATAAAAAAGCATATGCAGACTGTTGCATACTCTAATTCTTAGGTACAAAGACCTATTCCTGTAACATTTTCACATGCAGAGAAATAATTTCTTGAGGGAGAGTATTTTAACTTTTTTTTCCATTTGTTTCTATTATTCAGTGAGTCTTCACAGTCATCTCTCACAGATATTTAGTTTAAGGAAGACTACTGACACCAAGTAAGTTAATTAATAAGCTGAACTAATAGTCTGTGAAGAGTTCTTAAATACCAGTCTAACTGACCTGTATCCCAAGAAAAACAAACTCATCTATCGATGCCCCAGAAAGACAGCCAGGCAGAAGGTTTGCTCTATTCTGCAGTTTGCCCTTCTCAGGGCTGTCAGGGACATTTGCAGCCCACCTCTGGGTATGCTAAAACACAGGACGTATTTGAAAATGGATGTTCTGGGGTCAAAGGGAACTTACCAGAAGTTCTACCTACATTTTTGATCATAATGAGCTCAGTAATGATTATAAGCATTCGAGGAATCAATAAAGTAAATAAAACAATGAAAAAAAATGCTTACTGAGCAAAGGTTTTGTCTACGAGGTCCACGCTGTTGATTTTTACAATACATTCATTTTCGTGAAACAGTCCTTCCTGCTTGGACCTGCTGTTTTCTTCAATGCCACGGATGAAGAGCCCTAGAATCCTAAATGCAACAGTTAGGTTGAAAGAGAATGACTGAATAACCTGCGAGTTGTTTCTCCATTTGTAACTGTTCAGAAATAAATATTGGTTTCTATTTATGAAAGAAAGTATGCTTTATATTCAGGCAACTGTTATTTAAATCCTTAGTAAACAAACAAACAAAAAAACCCCAAAAAAACACACTTGCACACATGACTCACTAAAGAGAAGAGGCCCTTCAAGACACATATACATAAACACCAGCCCAGAGCACAATGACCTACAATCCCATTCCTCATGCTTGTAGTTAACTTAAAAAAGGCTAGTGTTGCTCAGTAGAGTTGAGGACACAGAGGACTCATGGCTTCGAGAGGGCTTCACAGAAGGGCTGACTGTAATAAGTAAGTTTGAGTTGGTGCCCAGGGGGCAGCTCGATGTTTGATAATGGGAGAGGATTAGGTATTCACAGTAGTTTTTTTGCAGTCTTCCTACCTCTTCCAATAGCACGCATTTGAAGTAGTAAATGTTTAGCAGAGATCATATTACTCCGTTTAGAAGGAAGTTCGGTCCCATTTGTTAGTGCCACTGAATCAAGTGTGTGTTGAGTGTTCTCTATGCACTTCTGAAGGAGGAATATGAGACAGGGCTGTAGGACCAGGACAATGGCTCAGCACAGGCTTGGAGTACAGGAGAAACGAAAAAACTGGAGCTATAAGCCTAGAGTCTTCATAGAAGGATTTGGGAAGAAAATGGGATGTAAACTGGATCAGAAGAATGAGTGGGATTTGGACAGGAGGAGAGAGAGAATACACACAGAGGCAGGAACGAACAGGTGTGTGTAAGGGGAGCAGGGTGGGAGCTCACACTGGATATGGAGGCCAGTGCCACATGAAGGGGCCTTGAACACCAGCTGATGGAGGTATCTGATGAGGCTGGAGTAATACTCATGCCACTCACTGCTTTTGAGCGAGATGGTGACCGGATGAAATTAGGGCTTTGGGAAGAGTTGTCTGAAATTTCAACCAGGAAGAGTCTGGATTCAGAGAGGATCCCCTGAACCTCCTGGTGCTTCGGGGCTGTGGCTTAGAGTCAGGAGGGGATGGGGTTGGAGAAAAAGAAAAGGAGAAAGAAAGCTACAGCAATAAAAAGAATTCAATTGTGTGTGTATGTACTCGCACGTACCTATTACATATTGGTAGTATTTGAACTGAAAACTCAAAGAAATCAAACTTGTGTATACTTTAGCCATTTCTCATGTGAGGGATTTCCCTGTTCATTGCAGCATGTCAGGGTCCCAGGTGTCTCAGGATAAAACAGACACGTCCTCCAAGAGGAGTCTGCTAGATGTGGAGAAACCACCACCTCCTCTTCCCTCATCCTCTTGTTTTCCTACTTTGTCACTCTCTTTCATATAGGGGCCTTAGGTGCTATTACGTAGTCCCTTTGCATTAAGACTCAAATCTAAATAAAACATGAACACATTTTATGTGTGCATAATAGGGTCTGCTATAAAAAAGGGAAGTCTCTAATGAAAGTGGAAGAGAAAACCATCTTCCTGTTTGGAGCTGCCACAAAGTGGGACCTCAGCCTCCAGGGCCTCAGTTCATCTGATGAGCTCATGTCATCTCAAGACAGCCGGAGGAGAGCACATGCAGGGTTATTTAGATCTCTACTTTAAATAAGTTAAATGAACACAGTACGCTGACACAGGAGAGAGCAGAGCTAATAGTCACGTCACCTATTGTGGGGAAAGCTCAGGGTCACAGGTCAAGTGTGCAGTGATGCTTCATTTCCTACTTCTAGTAGGTTAGTAAATTAATCATCTTCTGGGTGGAAGAGAATAAGGGCCAAAGCTACTATTTGATAAAGGATCTGAGATTTAAATTAATATATTTAAAGTACTAATCCCACCTTAATCTCATAACATAATATTAAAAATTGAACTATTTGACATGTCAAAAAAAAAAAAAAAGGAAAGAATAAAATACTGTTTCTCTCCTAAACTGAACAACTCTCTAATAGTTCACATTTTGGATTTTTGTTATGGTGGATTCACAATAACACGACCCATTAGGAGGCTCACATGTGGTTATAAACTAGTTTATGTAAGCGATATTTTTTTAACAAGCATTCAAGTCCTCCTTTAATTTAATTCAGTACATCATCAGTCATGTAATGTTACTCCCTAGGATTTAATTTCACATTTTGGGAGATGAATTAATTCTTTCAGGCCACTGGGTTGCAATTTAGCTGGCATATTACAGCTGGAGTATGCTATGTGAACCTCACTCAACTAAATAACCTAACTTTCCATGAAAAATTTATTGACAGAATAAGCCCAACTGTAAAACCCATATGTCAGAGGTAATTTTGGTAAAATGTAAAACTAACTGATTTTATTAGTTTGTTCCCTGGCAACAAACCACTCCTGCCTTCCTTATTCTATGGAAGGGATGGATTCCTTCCAGTTTGATTTCATCCAGACCAGTATGAGAAGGCTCAGAAAAGAGTCCTTCTTTATTCTCTTTGCCCCAAATGGGCGAGCTGTGGATAGCTATCTCATTTGGGAACAAGGCTCTCAGGATTTAAAAATTAATGCCATCGATGAGTTATAGGCCGAGATGAACCAGTTAATTTGCATTAAGAAGCAGTGATAAAGGAGGCCGAAACCCACAGCCCCGCAGAATAAGAGGGGTAACAATTGCTTCTTGCTCTTCTAATGATCACTTAGGCACAAACCTACGCCCTGCTGGCCTCCTCCTTTTTTCCCACTGTATCACACTGCCTAGGCTGCTCACCAGCTTAGAGGTTTTACCTAAACATCTCCTCTGCTCACATTATATATCACTCATTCCTTCCTTCTTCTGCCTCATATTCAGCTGTCTTTACTATGAAACAGGTATATTATGCTATCTTTATTTACTGATAATTAGATTTTATGCTTTAATTCTAAAATAAAACTATATTTTTTTTTTTTCGAAAAAAAGAATGAAATTAAGTTGCTTTTTACTTTCAGGGACTCTTGTTTTGTATTGTTTTTTCTTGCATTTTTGTTTTTATTGTGCGAACCAATGGTCCTCCGTACAAGCAGCATTCTGCACCCCAATGAAACCATTGAGGCCTTATTTAGTACAGCAGCCAGTGTGTTGTACTCGGGGTGTTCTAACTTTGATTAGGGACTTAATTCTACAACAGGTGTGGCTCTATTTTTGTAAAAGAAATTGAAGGCAGAGCAAATTACAGTAGTCTTAGTAAATAATTAAATGTAAATTCTAATTTAAAATAATGACACAAACCAATACATGGAAGGAAATGAAGAACTAAGTCTACCACTATGACCTTAACTCCCCCCATCCCCTGTGCTCACACAGGGCAACCATATGGCATGATGAAGTCAGACACTTGTCTGACACACTCTGTATGCAATTGCTTCTAGACACATGGGTTGAGTTAAGTGTGCTGTTTCAGCCTGTACTCATTACTTCTTAACTTTTATTGGCTCATGTCTCCACTTCCATATTATTTTTTATGTTTTTTAATTAAATTTCCTTTCTATAATACCAGTGGATAGCAAAAAATACACACACACACACACACACACACACAAACACAGAAAATTATTTCACCAATTTACTGAACAGTTGACCATGAACTTATAAAAGTTCATTTCTGAACAAGGTTTTTCTGTTTTAGCCAAAATAGTATTAATCCTAATAATTTACACATTTGTATGTTGTGTGTTTCACAAGGAGCATTCACATTTTTAATGTGGTTTAATCCCCACAACCTTGATGTGAAGTAGGTATTCACAAGAGGCAAATTTAGGGGACTCACGCAAGGTTATACAAAAGAGAACAGAGAGATTCAAGTCCAATTGTTCCAGATCCGAGTCCAATACTTTTTCCGATTCTATAAAGCTTATGCTAGAAATCAGAACTAGGAAGGATCAGGGGGTAAATCAATGCATTCTAGTGTGTTTTCCTCATTTGAAGTGAGAGAAGGTGATTTTTGGTCTATAGGGTCAACTTGTTTTCTGAACAATTGAAAATGATGTAGGGTGACTGTCATGTTGTATATTTCTTCATGTTTTGAAAATTGGGATGATCTTGTGGTCTATTCCAGCTTCATTAAGCTAAAGGGCCTAGTAATTTAGCCACACTGGTATTTCACAAAGCTCTACCAGTACACCTCTGACAAAAGCCATTAGAATTCCTCGTGACAACTGGGTAAATACTCTCCCTGTCTATCAAAAACAACCTCAGCTTGCCCTGTGCCATAACCCATAACATTTATAAACATGCTTATTAACACATACAGGAAATGAGACAATAAGAGCCACTAGCTTTTCAGTTCATTTTTTTTTAGGGGACATTCATTCCAGCAAGAGCTTGGCATCAGATGTTATTTGCTAAAGAAGGTGATGACTTAGCAATTACAGGTAGCAGATGGCTACCTACTGAAAATGATGCCAACCAAAATATCATGACTAAATCTGTTCTTCCCGCTGTATGGCAAACCAAATTGAATAAATATTCAGAACCAGTAAATAAATACTATATAAGCTTTGGGAAAAGTTTTGTTCTAGAAAGAGCAATGGAGTGAGGTCAAGTCAAGATATCTGGATTTTGTATGACCTTGAGAAAAATCAACCGACTTTTCTGGTCTTTGATCACCTAAGCTAAAATCAGGTATTTTGCCTTTTCAATGATATATTTAATTTAAGAAAATAAATTTAGCAAATTAATTAAAATCATATCATATGGGTGAGAAATTCATTTTCTTTAAGTTTCTGACAGCCTTTGTCAGTGTCAGTCTAGTGCAAAAGGTAGTCATCCTATTGAAAAGTATTATAATAACGTAATATCTAATACTAGTTTTGTAAGGTTGCTATAACTAATTTGTTAGAACTAATATTAACTCTCAGACACACACTTTAATTCCCATCAGTAAAACAAGTTTTACAGCCAGTTAAGTAGACACAAATTTCAGGAGATGGTGATGCAATCTAAATTACCATTTACCAGCATGGATTTAGAAATATAATGTCTTTAAAATTTCAAAAGGATGCGATAAATTATTTTTAATTGGTTATATTTTATTTTAGAACAAAATAAATAGAATAATGGCATTTTGCTACTATAGCTAAAATCAAAACATATTTAACTTCTGATATAACTACTTATAATATTAGAATATTTATTATCCTAAGTTCTGTAAACCTGAGGCATATCAAGAAATATCCATTTGGACCTAGAGTCTGTCATACAGAGTGAAGTAAGTCAGAAAGAGAAAGACAAATACTGTATGCTGACACATATATATGGAATTAAAAAAAAAATGTCATGAAGAATATAGGGGTAAGACAGGAATAAAGACACAGACCTACTAGAGAATGGACTTGAGGATATGGGGAGGGGGAAGGGTAAGCTGTGACAAAGTGAGAGAGCGGCATGGACATATATACACTACCAAACGTAAGGTAGATAGCTAGTGGGAAGCAGCCGCATAGCACAGGGAGATCAGCTCGGTGCTTTGTGACCGCCTGGAGGGGTGGGATAGGGAGGGTGGGAGGGAGATGCAAAAGGGAGGGGATATGGGAACATATGTATATGTATAACTGATTAAATTTGTTATAAAGCAAAAAAAAAAAAAAGAAAAGAAATATCCATTTGGAATTACTATATTTCATTTAAGTGTATTTTTGAACATTAAAAAATTCAGTTGCTATATTTCTCTAACAATATGTTAAAGTCTTTCCACGATTTCTGTCTATGTGTCACTGATAAGAATACTTTAATAAAGTACTTCTTAATTAATTGTAAATGCCGAAGCCATGATTTCTTTTCCATCGTATCCTAGAAGTGATGTTATTTTGTTTCTAACACATAAGTGGCCAACAGAAGTATATCTTGAGGTGTCTATCTAAATAACAGAGACATACACTTAATCCCCTTCTAAAAAATGTTTGGGAAAATGAGCTCAAGTCAAGTTTTGCATTAGTATGAGCTTCTGATATAAGGAAAACATCTTACCTTCCACTCAGAGATGAAAAGAAAGGTACTACATGTATTCCCAAAGGGCCTCCTTCCCCAGAAATCTCCACTGTTCTTGTCATATTACTGGGACAGAAAAAAAAAAAAAAAAAAGAAGAAGAAGAAGACAAATGAGTTCCTGCTAAAAAAACAAAAACCAAAAAAATCAGATGTGGCATATTAAAAAGAAAAACAAAAAACCTTAGGATTATAAAAACTACTGTAAATTCAACAGCAGAGATGAAATCAAAAGAGTACATGATTTGCTGGTATGTTCAGAAGATCCAGGAAATAAAATGTTTAAAAGGCTATCTGATTTCTTATATTTTTCCTAGAAGAGGAAAAAATGGAAATGACTACGTACAAAAATAACTTCCTATTTAACTTAATCTGCATAAATCAACATATTTAAAAGGATGTACACAAAAATGAAATTTCTCCCCATTGAAACACACTTGAAAATTACTGAATAGATGATAAAATACATTGAATTAAGCATATCTATGGTTAAAACATAAAGGAGGATTTTTCCTCCAGAACAGAGGAAAAATGAAATAAAACAAATTTTTATTAGAAAAAGCACATAATTACATTTTAAACAACTGTGAAGCCAAAGTTGGTAATACATATGGGCATGTTCGAAGCATTATAAATCAAAACTAAAACTTGCCTTTCAATAAGGCCTCAGTTGTATTCGATGGAACAATTCCAAATTTTCACCTCTTAGTGTTTTTTTTTTTTTTTAAGACGTAGAAAAAGAAGTTGAAAAGCCTGGAGAAAATGTATTACAGAAAGAAATGGAAAGCCTGACCTGTCTAACCTACTCCAGATTAAGGAAAGGATGAGCTAGAAACATTAATGGATAGTGTGTATGACTGAAATATACAAGGCACTGGGAGCTTTGGAGTAACGGAAAGTGGAACTAACAAGTTTTTATAAAGATGAAAAATAATAACCATGAACAATTATTGGCTCCTTTAATCCCAGAGAGAGAAAATAAAATTGTCAGAGGAAAAATGATAAAGTTGAAGCAAACATCCCCATTATGGAAATTGTAGGCAGGTCTCTACTGTTTCCTATTTACATGAAAATGACCTGAAACTAGATGTCAAATTAAGAGCTACAGCTGCTACAAATACATTTCTGCTCCAAATTGAAAATGGGAAAATTTTGGCTCCTTGCTGGAAAGTTGAAAACAGCATTAAGAAAGCAAAATGCCTAATGAATTCACTCTGCATGAAGTACTCCCTAAATTATCAGCAATCTAAAATAAATATATTAAATATATTCTCATCAGTGGATTAGGCTTATTTTTAATGTGTTTTCATTGCAAAGCTATTATCATTAAGAACTGCAAAAAAGAGCATGTTAGTTTCCAACATTTATGGAAAGGGATGGAATTTCAAAACTGATAGTAAATTTCAAATGAGTTTTGCTCAGATACTGCTGATATATTTAAACTTTGTTCAGTCAAGCAGGTTATATAAGAAGCCTGGAATAAAAGTTAGAAATAAAATAAATCTTAGAGTGCTAATATCAAGGGATAAAGTAGATTCTTCTCTATACTTTCTGTGTAAGCATAGGCACTATATGAATATACGCATATGAAATCCTAAATATAGGTATGCATTATAAGTCCTGAATATAAACTATTTGGTAGGAAGAGAAAGTTGTGTAGCTTTCAATGGACTGTGAAGAAATAACTTTTATATAACAGATTTATAGTACATTCGTAGGTATTTGAGGAAGACTAAACCCAAAGCATACACATTCTAGGGTTATGATATTATTGTAAAGACTTCTAAAAACAGAGACGAAAATTTTGTTTAACCACTGAAACTTTATTATCTCTACCTTTATAACATAATTTTATAGTTTTACACTTAGAGCATAACACAAATCTTTCCTAATAAATGTATTAAATATCCACATGCTGATAGATAGCATTCATATGCATTATACAGGTGCTTTTGGAATATAAGTGTTTAGTCTAGACAACAAGATTTCAGCTTAAAAATTTTTAGAATGGCTTTATGGATTCTTTTTTCTCGTTTGCAAGTATTTCTTTATCCCACTCAAAACCTCTCCTATAAAACATAAAAATTCTATATGTATCATACTGACACCTACTCTTTAGTAATCATCAAACTTGTATTTTTACATTTACTTAAAAGTAAATCACAAAATTTGTTAAAGTAATCAATCTTATTTCAAAACACTAAAACTTTGTTGGAGGATGCAGTATTAAGGTTTATTTCAACTTTATAAGGTTCCCTTTTTCAATATTTCAGAATAAACTTTTATGCTATCTTTATACATGATAGTCACATTTTTTGGCTAGAATGATATTTGACAACCTATCGCAAAAATATTACTATCCCAGAAAAAGCAGCATAAAAGACTTTCAATTTTGTTGAGTGTTAAATGCAGATACTTAGAGAATTAGATCTATTATATCTATAGACAAGCATTATAAGTTTTACACAGACTATGTTTTACCAAGATCTTTATAAATTGTTATCCATTATTTGTTTCAAGATGGAAAGAAAAGCATTTGAAAAAGGAAACTCATAGACCAGTCCATCTTTTAAAATTTATTTTAAAAGGGGAAAACACCACTCAGTGTTTTATATACTTGATGGAGTTCTGTGGAAATCCCTGTATATATATACTCTCATGGAAGATAAACATAGCAAGGAGGGCTACACACAATTACTTGAATACACATCTCATAAAATGAGATTTCACTAAGATGTGAAAATATGCTATTAATGTTATTTGTTTAGGCAAACAGCACAGTAGAGTTCAAGGACCGGTGAGCAGGGTATGCACATTTATGTTTTGGAGGCAGACTGAGAATGGAAAATGTAGAGAATGAGGTGAGAAGGCTATTCTAGCAGTGGAAAGAGAAAGGGATTGGCAGCTATTTGTGAAAAACAGATAAAAAATGAATTGCGGGGCAAAGGAAAAGTATTTCAGTTACAAAAAGAAAAGTCGGAAGATTTCACTAAGCTCAAAAGAGCTAATTCAACTTTCTAAGACATACTAAAACAAAAGCAGATAGTCACCAAGCAGGTCCAGTAGTATTAAGCAAGCTACATGTTCTAAGCTCCAACTGACAAAATTGATTCAAATAATCACTAGAACCAGCTGCTACCTACCTAAGATTTTAGTACAAAACTATGGGTGAAAGTACAGAATCAGTGGTTTAAAATGAGCCTGTTGTGAACGGCTATGGCAAGAGCTAGATGAAAAATGCTTCATCTGGTTCCTTCCAGCAGAAAGACGTGAAGCTTGAGGGAGAGAAGGGGCTGCAGACAGATGGTTGTAGGTCTAATTGCTCCACACAAGGCAAATGCACGGCATCTTTAAGATTAGTCAACCCAGTGATTGGCCACTAGTTTAGGGTACGGAAGAGACAGGTCTGAGGGCAGGGAAGGGGAGATACTTTGTTTCAGGAGGAAATCATGATTAACTTATGAAATTAGAGAGAAGTGTATCCTAGTGGTGGCTCTGAGCCAGGTGCCTGAGTAGATCATTTAACCTAAGACCGCAAGTACATTTCCTCATTTGGACAATGAGGGAATTAAGATAAACTCCTAATAGAGTTGCTGGTTTTAAAGAAAAATATAGAGAATAGTATATAAATACATCAAACACACAGTCTCTGGCATATACAAAGGACTCAATATCAGCTATTAGTAATATTATTAGAACTTTCTGAAGGAACAAAGAAGCTTATGGGTTAAAAGGCAATAACCTATTTCAAACTTTCCAAATTTTCCTCAACTTGATTTCCTCAGTAAGAGTTTTTTTTCTTAATCCGTAAATACTGTAGGATTTGCTTCATAATTAGACTGCTGACAGAGAACACAGTGGGTAATAATGAGTGGAGAGAAGTTACTGGCAGGTGTTCTTTGGGGACTGATATCCAGGACTGTCATATACAGCAATGTGAGAGATGGATCACAGAGAGAGACCTCCAAGAAGAGCTTGCTGATGACGCCGAAGGCTACTTGACAGTGAAATGTCTTGGGTTTCTCCCCCCAGTTTTACTGAGATATAATCAACAGCACTGTATACGTCTAAGGTACACAGCATGATTTGACTTACATAAATAATGAAATGATTATCTCAGTAAGTTTACTGAACATCCATCATCTCATATAAATACAAAATTAAAGAAATAGAAAAAAACTTTTTTCTTGTGATGGGAACGCTTAGCATTTACTCTTTTAACGACTTAGGAAATGTCTTGTTGATACGAATATACTGAGTAAAAATCTAACAAAGAATTTGATGTCAAAGGTGGTGGGATTCACTTAATGCAATTAATCAAGTAGTTCCAATGAAGAAGCTCTGCAAGGAAAAAACAAAGTCTAATGCTTGAGGAGTTCATAATCAGCAGGCAGATTAGGACAGGTAACAAAAAATAATACAAAGTAATAGAATAGTAGTAGTACTTGCAGTATGTTCTCAATGAATGTATGCTATCTGGGGGGAAGCAGCATGTTAATCATCTTCTGGGTATTATAACATGTACTCACATGAAATGTACAAAGTAAACATATCACTTCCATTACAGATAAGTAAACCGGTGCTTAGAGAGATTAAATAATCTGTCCAACATCACACCATTTATATAAGGTAAATTCAGGACACAAATTGGAATTTACTGCTTCTCAGAGCAGTAGTTTTCAACCATTTTGACAAGTAAGTTTCAAAGCAGAGGTGCTTTCTGATGAGGTTCAGAGAAAAGGGAACAGGATCAGGAAGGAAAGCTGGAATCAGGAAAATCTTCTCAAGGGAAGTAGAATTTTAGATGGAACTGAGAAAGGTAAATGAATCTTCAACCAGAAAAGCTGGTGAGGGTGTGGAGAGATCATGCACAGGAGAGGAAACAGTTTGCACTGAGACACTGAATCAGGATGGTTTGTGGACACATGGATTGTCTGTGATACTAAAGAGAGAAGGAGGAGAGGGGAGGAGGGGGGAGGAAGGGAGGAGAACAGAGGTAAGATAATGAGGAGATAAGGCTGACCTATCAGCTTGAGATCAAACCTCAGTGTGATATGTCAAATTCCACAATGAAATAAAGCACGTTTAATTTTTTAGAAGATGGAATCACTATAGGTTTTGGAAGATCAATGCAGTGGTTTAGAAATATTTTACTTGGCAGAGATGTGGGATCTACTGGAAAAGGGAAAGACAAGGGAGAAATTGGTACCTGAGGTAGGAATTAGTAAATTACTGCAACAATGTAGCTGAGAGGTATTACGGATTGAGCAATGATTATAGGAATAAAGCATGAAAACATGGAGAAAGATTCAAGGTATTATGAAATGGACTCTGTCAATAATTTGCAAAATGAGAGGCCAAGGAGAAGATAGGATAAAATGTGATGACAGTTTTCATCTTGGGAAAAGAGGCATATCTGGAATAAGTGAGGTCAGGAATGAGCCAGAAATTAGGAATGAAGGGAAGGTTTTTTGCATACACTGCTTGCTAATTACAGAGAAGCTTAAAGTGCAATCTTTTTCTATTAACATCTTTATCGGAGTATAATTGCTTTACAATGTTGTGTTAGTTTCTGCTGTATACTGAAGTGAATCAGCTATCTGTATACATATATCTCCATATCCCCTCCCTCTTGCGTCTTCATCCCACCCTCCCTATCCCACCCATCTAGGTGCTCACAAAGCACCGAACTGATCTTCCTCTGCTGTGTGGCTGCTTCCCACTAGCTACCTATTTTACATTTGGTAGTGTATATATGTCCATGACTCTCTCACTTCGTCCCAGCTTACCCTTCTCCCTCCCTGTGTCCTTAAGTCCATTCTCTACGTCTGGGTCCTGCCCCTAGGTTCATCAGAATCTTTTTTTTTAGATTCCATATATGTGTTAGCACACAGTATTTATTTTCTCTTTCTGACTTACTTCACTCTGTACGACAGACTCTAGGTCCATCCACCTCATTAGAAATAACTCAGTTTCGTTTCTTTTTATGGCTGAGTAATATTCCATTGTATATATGTACCACATCTTCTTTATCCATTCATCTGTTGATGGACACTTAGGTGGCTTCCATGTCCTGGCTATTGTAAATAGAGCTGCAATGAACACTGTGGTACATGATCCTTTTTGAATTATGGTTTTCTCAGGGTATATGCCCAGTAGTGGGATTGCTGGGTCATATGGTAGTTCTATTTTTAGTTTTTTAAGGAACCTCCATACTGTTCTCCATAGTGGCTGTATCAATTGACATTCCCACCAACAGTGCAAGAGGGTTCCCTTTTCTCCACACCCTCTCCAGAATTTATTGTTTGTAGATGTTTTGATGATGGTCATTCTGACCAGTGTGAGGTGAGACCTCATTGTAGTTTTGATTTGCATTTCTCTAATGATTGGCAATGTTGAGCATCCTTTCATGTGTTTCTTGACAATCTGTATATCTTCTTTGGAGAAATGTCTATTCAGGTCTTCTGCCCATTTTTGGATTGGGTTGTTTCTTTTTTTGATATTGAGCTGCATGAGCTGCTTGTATATTTTGGAGATTAATCCTTTGTCAGTTGCTTCATTTGCAAATATTTTCTCCCATTCTGAGGGTTGCCTTTTCATCTTGTTCATGGTTTCCTTTGCTGTGCAAAAGCTTTTAAATTTCATTAGGTCCCATTTGTTTATTTTTGTTTTTATTTCCATTTCCCTAGGAGGTGGGTCAAAAAGGATCTTGTGATTTATGTCATAGAGTGTTCTATGTTTTCCTCTAAGAGTTTTATAGTGTCTGGCCTTACATTTAGGTCTTTAATCCATTTTGAGTTTACTTTTGTGTATGGTGTTAGACAGTGTTCTAATTCCATTCTTTTACATGTAGCTGTCCACTTTTCCCAGCACCACTTATTGAAGTGGCTGTCTTTTCTCCATTGTATATTTTTGCCTCTCATATCAAAGATAAGGTGATCATATGTGCATGGATTTATTTCTGGGCTTTCTCACCTGTTCCATTGATCTTTATTTCTGTTTTTGTGCCAGTACCATACTGTCTTGATTACTGCAGCTTTGTAATTGCCTCAAGATTGCTCTGGCTATTTGGGGTCTTCTGTGTTTCCATACAAAGTGTGAAAATTTTTGTTCTAGTTCTGTGGAAAATGACATTGGTAGTTTGATATGGATGCACTGAATCTGTAGATTGCTCTGGGTAGTATAGTCATTTTCACAATGTTGACTCTTCCAATCCAAGAACATGGTATACCTCTCCAGCTGTTTGTATCATCTTTAATTTCTTTCATCAGTGTCTTACAGTCTTCTGCATACAGGTCTTTTGTCTCCTTAGGTAGGCTATTCCTAGATATTTTATTCTTTTTGTTACAATGGTAAATGGGAGTGTTTCCTTAATTTCTCTTTCAAATTTTTCATCGTTAGTGTATAGGAAAGGAAGAGTTTTCTGTGCATTAATTTTTTATCCTGCTACTTTACCAAATTCACTGATTAGCTCTAGTAGTTTTCTGGTAGCATCTTTAGGATTCTCTATGTATAGTACCATGTCATCTGCAAACAGTGACAGCTTTATTTCTTCTTTTCCAATTTGGATTCCTTTTATTTCTTTTTCTTCTCTGATTGCTGTGGCTAAAACTTCGAAAACTATGTTCAATGATGGTGGTGAGAGTGGGCAACATTGCTTGTCTTGGTCCTGATCTTAGAAGAAATGGCTTCAGTTTTTCACCATTGAGAATGATGCTGGCTGTGTGTTTGTCATATACGGCCTTTATTATGTTGAGCTAGGTCCCCTCTATGCCCACTTTCTGGAGTTTTTATCATAAATGGGTGTTGAACTTTTTGGAAAGCTTTTTCTGCATCTATTGAGATGATCATATGGTTTTTCTCCTGCAATTTCTTAATATGGTGTATCACATTGATTGATTTGCATATATTGAAGAATCCTTGCATTCCTGGGATAAACCCCACTTGATCATGGTGTATGATCCTTTTAAAGGGCTGTTGGATTCTGTTTGCTAGTATTATGTTGAGGATTTTTGCATCTATGTTCATCAGTGATATTCGCCTGTAGTTTTCTTCTTTTGTGACATCTTTGTCTGGTTTTGGAATCGGGGAGATGGTGGCCTTGCAGAATGAGTTTGGGAGTGTTCTTCCCTCTGCTACATCTTGGAAGAGTTTGAGAAGGATAGGTGCTAGCTCTTCTCTAAATGTTTGATAGAATTCGCCTGTGAAGCCATATGGTCCTGAGATTTTGTTTGTTGGAAGATTTTTAATCACAGTTTCAATTTCAGTGCTTGTGATTGGTCTATTCATATTTTCTATTTCTTCCTGGTTCAGTCTTGGAAGGTTGTGCTTTTCTAAGAATTTGTCCATTTCTTCCAGGTTGTCCATTTTATTGGCATAGAGTTGCTTGTAGTAATCTCTCATAATCCTTTGTATTTCTGCAGTGTCAGTTGTTACTTCTTTTTCATTTCTAATTCTATTGATTTGTCTTCTCCCTTTTTTCTTGATGAGTCTGGCTAATGGTTTATCGATTTTGTTTATTTTCTGAAAGAACCAGCTTTTAGTTTTATTGATCTTTGCTATTGTTTCCTTCATCATTTATTTCTGATCTGATCTTTATGATTTCTTTCCTTCTGCTAACTTTGGGGGTTTATTTGTTCTTCTTTTTCTAATTGCTTTAGGTGTAAGGTTAGGTTGTTTATTTGAGATGTTTCTTGTTTCTTGAGATAGGATTGTATTGCTATAAACTTCCCTCTTGGAATATTTTTGCTGTATCCCATAGGTTTTGGGTCATCGTGTTTTCACTGTCATTTGTTCCTAGGTATTTTTTGATTTCCTCTTTGATTTCTTCAGTGATCTCTTCTTTATTTAGTAGTGTATTGTTTAGCCTCCATGTGTTTGTATTTTTTACAGTTTTTTCCCTGTAATTGATATCTAGTCTCATAGCATTGTTGTCAGAGAAGATACTTGATACCATTTCAATTTTCTAAAATTTACCAAGGCTTGATTTGTGACCCAAGATATGATCTATCCTGGAGAATACTTTACCAGCACTTGAGAAGAAAGTGTATTCTGTTGTTTTTGGATGGATGTCCTATAAATATCAGTTAAGTCCATCTTGTCTAATGTGTCATTTAAAGCTTTTGTTTCCTTATTTATTTTCATTTTGGATGATCTGTCCATTGGTGAAAGTGGGGTGTTAAAGTGCCCTATTATTATTGTGTTACTGTCAATTTCCCCTTGTATGGCTGTTAGCATTTGCCTTATGTATTGAGGTGCTCCTATGCTGGGTGCAAAAATATTTACAATGGTTATATATTCTTCTTGGATTGATCCCTTGATCATTATTCAGGGTCCTTCTTTGTCTCCTGTAATGGTCTTTAAAGTCTATTTTGTCTGATATGAGAATTGCTACTCCAGCTTTCTTTTGATTTCCATTTGCATGGAATACCCTTTTCCATCCCTTCACTTTCAGTCTGTATGTGTCCCTAGGTCTGAAGTGGGTCTCTTGTAGACAGCATATATACGGGTCTTGTTTTTTGTAACCATTCAGCCAGTCTATGTGTTTTGGTTGGAGCATTTAATCCATTTATATTTAAGGTAATTGTAGATATGTATGTTCCTATTACCATTTTCTTAATTGTTTTGGGCTTGATTTGGTAGGTCCTTTCCTTCTCTTGTGTTTCCTGCCTAGAGAAGTTCCTTTAGCATTTGCTGTAAAGCTGGTTTGGTGGTGCAGAATTCTCTTAACTTTTCCTTGTCTGTAAAGGTATTAATTTCTCTGACGAATCTGAATGAGATTCTTGCTGGGTAGAGTAGCCTTGGTTGTAGGTTTTTCCCTTTCATCACTTCTAAATATGTCCTGCCACACCCTTCTGGCTTGCAGAGTTTTTGCTGAAAGATCAGCTGTTAACGTTATGGGGATTCCCTTGTGTGTTATTTGTTGCTTTTCCCTTGCTGCTTTTAATATTTTTTCTTTGTATTTAATTTTTGATAGTTTGATTAATATGTGTCTTGGCATGTTTCTCCTTGGATTTATCCTGTATGGAACTCTCTGTGCTTCCTGGACTTGACTATTTCCTTCCCCATGTTAGGGTAGTTTTCAACTATAATGTCTTCAAATATTTTCTTAGACCTTTTCTTTTTCTCTTCTTCTTCTGGGACCCCTATAATTCGAATGTTGGTGTGTTCAATGTTGTCCCAGAGGTGTCTGAGACTGTCCTCAATTCTTTTCATTCGTTTTTCTTTATTTCACTCTGCAGTAGTTATTTTCACTATTTTATCTTGCAGGTCACTTAGCCTTCTTCTGCCTCAGTTTTTCTGCTATTGATTCCTTCTAGAGAACTTTTAATTTCATTTATTGTGTTGTTCATCATTGTTTGTTTGCTCTTTAGTTCTTCTAGCTCCTTATTAAACATTTCTTGTATTTTCTCCATTCTATTTCCAAGGTTTTGGATCATCTTTACTATCGTTACTCTGAATTCATTTTTCAGGTAGACAGCCTATTTCCTCTTTAATTGTTTGGTCTGCTGGGTTTTTACCTTGCTCCTTCATCTGCTGCATATTACTCTGTCTTCCATTTTGTTCAACGTACTGTTTTTGGGGTCTCCTTTTCACAGGCTGCAGGTTTATAGTTCCTGTTATTTTTGGTGTCTGCACCCACTGGGTGAGGTTGGTTCAGTTGCTTGTGTAGGCTTCCTGGTGGAGGGGACTGGTGCCTGTGTTCTGGTGGGTGGGGCTGGAGTTTTTGTGTTTTGGTGGGCAGAGCTGCATCCAGTGGTGTGTTTTGAGGTGTCTGTGAGCTTGGTATGATTTTAGGCAGTCTCTCTGCTAATGGGTGGGGTTGTGTTCCTGTCTTGCTAGTTGTTTGGCATGGGGCATCGAGCACTGGAGTTTGCTGGCTGCTGGGTGGAGCTGGGTCTTAGCATTGAGAGGGAGATCTCTAGCCAATTGGTATTACATGGGGCCAGGAGGTCTCTGGTGGTCCAATGTCCTTAACTCGGCTCTCCCACCTCAGAGGCTCAGGCCTAACATCAGGCCAGAGCACCAAGACCCTGTCAGCCGCACAGCAGTCCTCAGAAGAAGCACTTGTCACCCTTGTGGATGAATGGGAGTGCACACCAAGCGGTAATCTTATTTTAAAAAAAGAAACATCCAATAGAAACCTCTTGCTTCATTGTCTTCTTAAGATCAAAGTACATTGAGTAGTACTTCATAAGAGATACATAGAAGACTATTGTAAGATAGTCTTACAATATATTGTAAGACTATTATAAGATATATTGTAAGACTATTTGGAGAACTGCCTCTAAATATTATTTTTCTTTAAATATAAATGCTTGTGTTAATAATGGGTGAGCAGTTAATACTTATGCCTATGATTTATGAAGCACTGTGTTTTATCCATTCAGTCATTCACTCCACAAATATGCTGCTATTATGTTCCAAGATATGTGCTTGGTGTCGGAAATCCTTGGAGGATCCATAGTCTGTTCGGGAGAATGACAAATAGTTACAATATAGTATGAGTGATAATGATAATTGCAATAGCCATTAATGTTTATCCACCCTTTCATTTAGTATTGTGCTTGTGTAACTGCCCATTTTCCATAGGAAAAAAAGAATATTTTAAAGAGTTTTAATAAATAGTCCACAGTTACAAAGGTAGTGTTCAAACTCAGGACTTCAATAAATCCAGAAGTTTGGAATTTATCCAGGGACTTCACTGGTGGCACAGTGGTTAAGAATCCACCTGCCAGTGTAGGAGACACGTGTTCAAGTCCTGGTCCAGGAAGATACCACATGCCATGGAGCAACTAAGCCCGTGTGCCACAACTACTGAGTCTGTGCTCTAGAGCCCACGAGCCACAACTACTGAGCCCGTGTGCCACAACTACTGAAGTCTGCGTGCCTAGAGCCCATGCTCTGCAACAAGACAAGCCAGCACAATGAGAAGCCCACGCACTGCAACCGAGAGCAGCCCCTGCTCGCCGCAACTAGAGAAAGCCCGCACGCAGCAACAAAGACCCAACGCAGCCAAAAAATTTTAAAAATAAATAAATTTTAAAAAAGAATAAAAATTTTATCCAGTAGTGATATGTGGGATCAATGAGAATAAGGAGAGATTGACACTTAAGAGCAGAGTTTGTAGGTTATTACAATAGACTGACAGAGAGTAACAAAGGCTTGAACAATAGCTAGGGGAATTAAAACATCACAACAGGTTGAAGACATTTTGAGATGGACTCTGCAGTAATTTACTTAGCTTCTATGCCATCTGCATGGAAGTGAGTCCAAGGTCCTATGCTTGGGCCAAGCTCTGTGGGGTATCAGATTATCATTGCCTTAGGAGAAAACTGATGATGTAACTCAGCTGTAAGTGGCTTCCTAGTTTCCTTCCATTCTTTCTTCCTCATCCCATACCAGCTAGAACCAACGTCCTGTCCTAGAATTTTAATCTCTAAGCTTCCTGCCACTCTGCCCACCTCCACTCCCCGCCCCAGCTTTGCATTCCATACTGTTAATATCCTCATCTTCCCCCCATCTGAGAGTCTGCAAGCAATGGAGTTCACATTCACTCTACTTTCTGATCTTGGCCTCAAACTAATTTCAGATGATTTTTCCTACACTGGTGCTCACCACATCAAGTTTCTTAGCCCTGATTATGCATCATGAAATAAAACACCAAGGAATCAGTGAAGGTGCACACAACAGGTAACACTGGAGTCAAAGGATTTGGAGACAAGAGTGGTGAATGTAGATTGGGTCTCTAGAAGTTAACCACTCTGGATTGCAACTCCTTAGCCTGCTAAAGGTGATAAGAAAACTCATGCAAAAAGTCCCTTGTGATAATCAAATTACACAGATACTCATATGTGTTTTCATTAAAGAATATTATTTTTTTAAAGTCTTATAGTCCATTTCTCTGAATTCCTTCTATATGGAGAAAGCTGAGCTAATTTGTTCATGCAGCCATAAACCAAACAATTGTTAACTCTATAACAACATAATACTTAGTCAAGATGTTAGCAAACTTTTCAAAAAGCTAACATTAAAAAAAAATGAAATTAAAGGCAAACAGCGTAAGAGTATTACATTCATTATGCCTACCTCCCAAAACAATCTTATCAAGCTTCTAAAAAGACAGTGCCCTGGAGATTTTCTGTACCAAAGTTTAAATATTGTGCAGCTCATTAATCAAAGAAACACAATCTAAATAAAGAGTAACTATGTCATATGGCCATCAATTAGGAAAATCCACACAGTAAAGCATCATGATAAAAGGTGAACACACATTTTTTTTTTAAGCTAATTCCATGTAACATGCTTGGCACCTATTAATAACTGGACTGAATGAAAGGAGTATGTTGACTGAATGAATGAATGACCATCAGTCTCAAAAGCATCATCTTTCAGGGCTAAAGCCAACAATCTATTAAACATGAAATTACTTATGCAAATTCTGAAGCAACTTTAAAAATGATGATGATGATAATAATAAAGATGATGATGATGTTGATGTTAGTGGAAGCAGCAGGACTTACTCTGACTCAGGCACTGTTCAAAGTACTTTACACATGATAACTAATTTTGTCTTCATACTAACCCTCTGAAGAAGGTTTTAATATTATTTCCATTTTACAGACCAGAAACTAAGGCAAAGATTGATGAGCAACTTGCCTAACCTCCTAGAAGTAATAAGCCGCAGAACTGGGATTTGAACCCAGGCAGTAGCTAGGGATGAACTGGAAATTAGCACAGAGCAAAGCAAGTGCCCGTAAACATGACAGCAACTAACTTTGTATAATAAGTTACTTACATTAAAAACATGAAAAATCCAGGTTGATAGGCTGGATTCATTTTATACACATAGAGGAAAATATTGCAAGATGGTTAAAACACAAGGCACAGTAATATTCAAGGAGCTGACATCAAAGAAAAACACTGCACCACGACGAACGCTGAAATGTTCACTTTAAATTGTTGTTCAAAGAGAAGAAAAAAGCAATTAAGAAATCCAGGTTGCAGAAGAGTTGGAAGCATTGAGGCTCATTTGTATATATGTTTGTCAGGAAGTTCTCATATTATATTTAAAAAATGAGAGAAAAAAGTAATTTAGCAATTAATTTTAGAATTAGGTTTCACTCAAGTATTCTACTTATCTTGATGTTTCCTATAAAATAAAAACTATAATCTAAAAAAACCCAAACATTAAATTGAAATAAAATATTCTTATTCACATAAATAGAATATACCTCAATGCATCCATTGTTTTCGGTGATGTCAGGAGTTCTGTCTGCACGCCATTCATAACTTCATCTTCTAAGTCCTGTGTGGAATTCTGTAGTGAAACAAACACATAAGCATGTGGATGTTATGCACACAGAATTGAAGATTTGAATACAAATTCTCAACAGGAGAGAGTAAATGGTTTTACTCTGGATATATACAGTGTGCTCCAATTTCTTTGAAGACTGGAAACAGGTGTTAATCTTTTCAGTGCTTTCAATGTTCTTTTCTCTTCCGTTTGGTTTCTGAAATACTCAAACGGGCCATTTACACAAGGCAGTATGTTAAGAGCTTTGGAATACATCATTTAGCTTCCTGCTACTCAACCATAAGCTTTTGGGACTGAGTGTTTTAAATCAGAAAGGAAAAGGGGTACCAAAGGGAAGGTACCATTGACAGGTAGTGATGTATTAGCTTTAATGTACTGTACTTGCTTGCATCTCCCTGGTGACACTAAAAATATAAAGAAAGCAAAATTCATGAAAAAAAAGTTGCCTGTCAAGGTCACTTCTATCAAAAGCGTGACAGGATTAGTGCAGGAAAAGAAATCTGGAGTTCTTACTTTGCCTTAAGACTTTAATTCTGAGGATGATCTTCAGCACAGAGAAACTAAAATTAACCACTTAACTTCTAAAATGGTAAACACTCTTCTACTGCAGAGAGGTAAGAGCGCGAGAGAGGTCCTGCACTCCAGGATGGTGGCAAAGTTGAACTAGGTGTTACATAGAGGAGAGATGGATTCTAGAAAGCCAGCCCGCTTGAGATTCTCAGTTAGTAAGACATTAGTTCTCTGTTAGGCTTTGGAACTGAACTATTTTTTATTTTTTAAACATCTTTATTGGAATATAATTGCTTTACATTGGTGTGTTAGTTTCTGCTTTATAACAAAGTGAATCAGCTATACATATACATATATCCCCATATCCCCTCCCTCTTGCGTCTCCCTCCCACCCTCCCTATCCCACCCCCTCTAGGTGGTCACAAAGCACCGAGCTGATCTCCCTGTGCAATGTGGCTGCTTCCCACTAGCTATCTGTTTTACATTTGGTAGTGTATATATGTCCATGGCATTCTCTCACTTCGTCCCAACTTACCCTTCCCCCTCCCCATGTGGAATGAACTTTAACAGAGTAATTCTGCAGACACATCACTCTTCAGAAGCAGAGTCACAGATAGCGCTCATTACAAACTCAGGTTTCACTGAAACAAACTACATGGAGCATTCATGGATCTAAATGTACCATTTCAACCAAAAAATACAATAGATGAGCTAAAAGGCTGGACATAAAGGAATTAGGTTAATATTTTGAAGAAAACAAGACAGGGAGGCACAACTTAAGCAGTGTGTCATTGTGAACTGATTAAAAAAATGTATTTCATTTTTAGATTGAAGAGCAACATTTCACCTAGGGGTTGGTAGTTTGGGGAAGCACTTGATCTATACTAGATTCAAAAAATTTATTCACTTTTTCGTCTTCATGAGGATAAAGGAAGAAAAAAAATCCAAAAAGTTAAAGGATGCTTTTTAGTTTAAGGTACTAAATCTTAAAAGATGAATGTCTTTGAAATATTTAAAACATTCACCTTATTATGAAGGGCTTGATGTATGCTTACATTGAAAAGTCACAGGGTTGGGCAGGTTACAAAAATACTTGGAGACAATTTAACAAAATATACATACTTGTGACTATTGCACATGACAGAACATTTGATGACTGCATTTATGTCAAAATCAAAATCATTGACTTTCTCATCTCTCTCTCTCAAAAGAGGGAAGTCCATGAAGGGTGAGGCTGTATCTAGTCCTCTCTACATTAAGCACACAACACACAGAATTGATTTAGTGAATGTTAATGAACAAATAAGCTGAATGGCATTCTATTAGCTTCCTAATACTCTGCAATAAATTCAAAATTAAATGGCTAAAAAACATTGTCTCCCATAGTTCCTGTGAGAGATTTAGAAGTGGCTTGGCTGGGCAGCTGTGGGGTAGAATCTCTCATAAGGTTGCAGTCAAGGTGTCAGCAGGGCTGCAGCTGCAATCATCTAAAGGCTTGACTGGAGCTTTAAGATCCACTACTTTTTCTCTTATAAAAGCTTCATTAAGATATGCTTTACATAACATTAAATTCACCCTTTGAAAAAGTACAGTTCAGTCCCTTTTCACTTATTCACAGAGTTTTGCAACCATCACCACTATGTAATTTTAGAACAATTTCAAAACCCCACAAAGAAACCCCATACTCATTAGCCAGCACTCCCCATGTTTTCTGCTTCCCACAGCCCATGGCAATCATTTACTTTCTGTCGCTAAGGATCTTTTTAAATAAAATTTATTTATTTGTTTTTTTGTTTATGGCTGGGTTGGTTCTTCGTTGCTGCACGCAGGCTTCCTCCAGTTTCTCTTCGTTGTGGTGCGCGGGCTTCTCACTGAAGTGGCTTCTCTTGTTGCGGTGCATGGGCTCTAAGCTCAGTAGTTGTGGCTTGCGGGCTCTAGAGCGCAGGCTCAGTAACTGTGGCGTGAGGGCTTAGTTGCTCTGTGGCATGTAGGATCTTCCTGGACCAGGGCTCAAACACAGTCCCTGCATTGGCAGGTGGATTCTTAATCACTGCACCACCAGGGAAGCCCTGTCGATAAGTATTTACCTATTCTGAACATTTTATATAAACAGAATCATAAGATATGTGGCTTCTATCACTTAACATGATGTTCTTAAGACCCTCCCGTGCTGTGGCATGTATCAGTATTTCATTCCACTTTTTTGGTCAAATAATATTCCACTGTATGGATGTACCACATTCTGTTTACCCATGCATCACTCTATGGGCATTTGGGTTGTTTCCACTTTTGCTTATGAATTATGCTGCCACGAATATTTGAAATAGTGTTCAATTGTGAAATAATGCTAAGAATGAGAAATTCTTGCATGGACAGATGTTTTTCATTTCTCTCAGGTATACACCTAGGAGTGGAATTGTTGGGTCATATCGTAACTCTATGTTTAACATTTTGAGGGACTGCTATAGTATTTCCAAAACATCTGCACAATTTTGCATTCCTATCAGTAATATATGGGGGTTCCAATTTCTCAAAATCCTCACCAACACTTGTTATTTCCTTTTTTAAAAAAAATTTAGCCATCATAGCGGGTGTAAAGTGGTTTTTGTTTTGCATATACCTAACGAGTAATGATTTGCATTTCCCTAATGATTAATGATGCTGAGCAACTTGTCATGAGACTGTTGGACATTTGCATATCTTCTTTGAAGAAATGCCTAATTATTTGTATTTTTATTATTGAGTTGTAAGAGTTTCCTAAACAGTCCATATACAAATTCCTTACGTATATGATTTCCAAATCTTCTCCCATTCTATGGGCTGTGTTTTCACTTTCTTGATGGGCCCTTTGAAGCACAAAAGTTTCTAATTTTAATGAAGTTCTATTTATTTTTTCTTTAGTTCCTTGTGTTTCAGTGTCATATCTAAGAAATACTGCCTAACACAAGGTCACAAGGATTTACTCCTATATTTTTTCTTGTTTTATAGTGTTAGCTCTTACATTTAGGCCTATTACCATTTCTAGTTAATTTTTGTACACTGTGTGAGGTAGGGGGTCCAACTTCATTCTTCACATGTGGATATTTAGTTGTGGCAGCACCATCTGTTGAAAAGACTATTCTTTCTGCACTGAGTTGTATTAACACCCTTACCAAAACTCAACTGACCAAAAATGCAAGGATTTATTTCTGGACTCTCAATTTTATTCTATTGATCTATATTTGTATCCTTTTGCCAGTACTACACAGTCTTGATTACTGTAGCTTTGTACTAAGTTCTGGAACCAGGAAGTAAGAATTCTCTAATTATTTTTTTAAGTTTGTTCTGACTATTCTGGGTTCTTTGCATTTTCATATGAATTTTAGAATCTGAGCATCAATTTTTGCAAAAAGCTGGATTTTGATAAGGATCACATTGAATCTGTAGCTTAATTTAGACAGTATTACCATCTTAACAAAATAAGTCTAGTCTATGAACAGTTAACAGTGGCAGTTATTAAAATAAATATTCTTTTTTGGCTTTGTAATTCTGTATGGACATACATCCTCGGAATGTCAAAGAAAAAACTGGGATGTTTGTTATAAGGTTTTAACTGTATTTTTGACTCTGCTCCCTACTCCAACTGTAATTTTCTTGTTGATCCCATGCCAAGGTAAGAAAATAACATATTTTCTGGTTCAACTCAACGTTCCGCAAGGTTCAAAGGAATTTTTTTCTAGTTCTGGTTAGATAGCAAGTAAAGGTTTTATTTATGTCAACAAAGTACCTAATGCTCCGAGTATATGAAAATGTCAATTAGAATTTGAAAGCAATATTGGCCCAATTGCAATGTGATAATCTGCTCAAGGGTAATTCTGAACTGACTACAGTTATATAGCAATCATGTCAATCACTACAGACTTAAAGAAAAAACACACATTCACAGACTTACGTGTCTAAGACAAAAGTTCTACTATTTTAAAAGCTGCATCAAAAACTCTGCTTGCCACAGCTATAAAAAAGGGTAGTGACGAACTACAGAAATGATCCCAGCTAGAGTCTGTCATACAGAGTGAAGTAAGTCAGAAATAGAAAGACAAATACTGTATGCTGACACATATATATGGAATTTAAGGAAAAAAATGTCATGAAGAACATAGGGGTAAGACAGGAATAAAGACACAGACCTACTAGAGAATGGACTTGAGGATATGGGGAGGGGGAAGGGTAAGCTGTGACAAAGTGAGAGAGCGGCATGGACATATATACACTACCAAACATAAGGTAGATAGCTAGTGGGAAGCAGCCGCATAGCACAGGGAGATCAGCTCAGTGCTTTGTGACCGCCTGGAGGGGTGGGATAGGGTGGGTGGGAGGGAGACGCAAAAGGGAGGGGATATGGGAACATATGTATATGTATGACTGATTAAATTTGTTATAAAGCAGAAAAAAAAAGGGTAGTGAAAAAAAAAAAAGAAGGGCTTCGCTGATGGCGCAGTGGTTGAGAGTCTGCCTGCTGATGCAGGGGACACGGGTTCGTGCCCCAGTCCGGGAAGATCCCACATGCTGCAGAGTGGCTGGGCCCGTGAGCCATGGCCACTGAGCCTGTGCGTCTGGAGCCTGTGCTCCACAACGGGAGAGGCCACAACAGTGACAGGCCCGTGTAACGCAAAAAAAAAAAAAAAAAGGTAGTAACTACAGTTTATCATCTCAACTAATGGGCAGTGTTTGTCACTTGCCAAAATCATCTCTATATATTGAAGAAAAGAATTCTTTGATATTATCTAGAGATGGGGCAGGCAGACAAATGCTTAGGACATCCTACAAGGACACAAAGCCAATTCCCAATTGACTTCAACAATACTGTAGCAGTGAAGTGCTTCAAGACTTAGACAAAGGCAACTTATTTCTTGACAGGGTCCATAAAAATCACTTTTTCCAAAAATTACCAAAAAAATCATATGCAATAATTTAAGAGCACTTAGGCTTTTCCTTCACTAAATAACAGGATGAAATGAAGAGTCACAAAATCACACAAAGCTAAAAATAAAAATTAGAGATTTCAGAGCTGCACCCTGGGAAGACGGAGACCACAGCACCAGGCAGCAAGAAAAGAGCTGTGGGACGCTGTCCAGTACTGTTTTGCCAATCCCCTCTCCTCTCTGTCTTCCTGGCTTCTGCTCCGACAATTACCTTTCTTGTCTGCCCCATTCTGTTTGTACGATTCTGGGCAGAGGAGGAATAGGGCTCCAGAGAGGGCCCAGTCTAGACAGGCCAGGCTATGGGAACACTTGTTGGCTGAGTGGCCTTGGCCGAGTCACTTCATGGTTAGAGGGTCACAGCCCTTCCTCTCTGAGCTGAGACCTCCTTTCATGTGATTTTTGTTCCTGCAGTCACTAATCAACAAATATTTATCGAGTGACTACTAGGTGCCGGGTGATGTGCTTGGGCATGAGGATACAGCAGAGAAGACAGGCACAGACTCTGCCCTCAGAGAGCTTGTCATCTGGGTTGGACGGGGCAGGGGAATCAAAAGAGACAATAAGATCACTACAATAGACGAAGCTGACTGGCTGGGGGCAGTGGAGGGTGCTTTGGCAAAGCCAAGAAAGAGCAATTAACCCAGTGTGGGAGGTTGGAAGTAGCTGCCCTATTTGGTCTGGGGAGGGGGGAAGGGAGCCTTGTGGCTGGACGGTATGGGAGAGAATGACCAGAAATGAGTGAAATAAAAGTTCCCTCAGGCTGAAGTGTGGAGAATGGATTCACCTATCCTCTTCCCACCATTCCACACTCTTCCCCCCGCCAAAAAAAAAAATTATATATATTTTTTCATAGCTTATTTGAATAACTTTGAGCCAAATCTGTAAAATCGTGACTTTTAAATTTGGAAATAAAGGGGCAAAAACCACCTCATTATGAAGAGCTAGGGTATAAATAACAGGTGCTGAACAGTCACTATATTTCTTCAGTTTAGATTTGAGAAATATTAATTACGTGATTTCAAAGCCTCAAATTTGTCTCCAGAAAATACTATGGTTTGGCAAGCTCTATGCTTAATCTTATTGGTAAAATTATTATAATTTCTATTTTTAATCTTAACTTAAAATAGATCTGATCGGTTACATAGAATACAAGGGTATAAAACTATGTTGAAATTTACTTTGTCTCTTCCTTTTGTTCACATTACAATACTTTGCTCCCTAATAAAGTTCAGCAGGAGGTCGTGTCTTGCCAGCCAGGCAGAGACCTTTAAGAAGCTTGTCCTTTACCTCTTTGATTATCAGAGCAGGGAACGTATCATATGTGGCTCTCACAACAGACAAGTTTAATTACTACAATTTTTAAAACGTGAACATTTTTAGCAACACTTTCAGGATAATGGGAGCATTTCTGACAGCCAGAATGAGTTGGATTTAAACATCACTGTGCTATTTTTAGCTTTAAAGTCAACACTTATATAAATACTCCCAAACCAATTAGTGGCAGCTGGAAAGTAAAGGTGTTCACATTTAGTTAGCATGAGTGCTCACGACGGCAAGTGTTCACAGGCTACATGGAAGGGGCCAAGTACCAGGCAGGGCAGCCCTCTCTCTCCAGTGTGATCCTGGTGTTGGCACCAGGTTATCGTTTCAACGTTCACTGTGGGTATAAGTCACCGATTTCGTACAGGAAAGTGTATTCATGACGTAGCCTCATTAAGTTATACATCTCCAAATAAACTTAATACTCATGATAAAACTTTTTGGAAGAAGATGTTACCCACATTCTCATCACTATTCCCTAGTCATGCACAGCTATAAAACAATATTAAAAACAGCTTTACTGCTCAGTTTTTCGTCTCTCAGATGAGAACCGAAATAGATGTTATCTGTAGATGGCTCGCTTTGACTTACAGGTGAAGATATATGGCCTTGATTCCCCACCCCAATGCATTTTAGCCACATCTGAAACCACTTGCCTACAAAATTTTAATTACAATTGAGTTATGTTTCCAAAACTCAGGTGTATTTTATAACAAGATTTGCATTCTGAAAAGCCAACTGAAAGTTTCCTTTGAAATTGCATATGAATTTTAGAATGAGAGTAATAGAAAAATTATACAAAGAAGACTCAAATGCTAGGTTATGTGCCTGGTGCTCATACATAAACATCGTGTAAATTATAAAATAAAATTCTGGGCATAATTTCAGAATATTTGTTTTGACTTTTTAGAGCATGAATATCTGTACTAAAGTAAAAACAAGTTGTATCTGATATGCACACATGAGATGAACATCCATTTTGGTAGTCAAGCACTGTTATTTAAGCTTGACCTAATATATTTTCTTCATGCCTTGAGCAATGCCGTGCCATGGGAAATATCTCAGTTGGCTTCATAGATCCTACCCGAAAATGTTCCAGTCCTAGCAATTTGACACGTCCATAATTTATTTTATATAAATGATATGTTTATTCATTATATATATATATATATATATATGAAACAAATGTAAATGTTATATATACAAAATGTATATTAGGTTGTATTGGGTTGGCCAAAAAGTGCCTTTAGTTTTTAAGTAAAAAGACATTTTTCAGGCTTCCCTGGTGGTGCAGTGGTTGAGAGTCCGCCTGCCGATGCATGGACATGGGTTCGAGCCACGGTCCGGGAGGATCCCACATGCCGTGGAGTGGCTGGGCCCATGAGCCATGGCCACTGGGCCTGCGCGTCCGGAGCCTGTGCTCCGCAACGGGAGAGGCTGCGGCAGTGAGAGGCCCGCGTACCACACACACACAAAAAAGACATTTTTCATTTTCACCAAGAACTTTATTGAACAACGTATCCACCCTTTTGTTCCACTACCTTCTGCCATTTTTCAAGCAATTTCATAATTCCATCTTCCCAAAACTTATCTTTTTGAGCAAAGAACTGTTCCAAGTGCCTTTTACACTCTTCGAGGGATTTGAAACTTTTTCCATTAAGAGAATTTTGTGAAGACTGAAATAAATGGAAATCCAAAAGTGCAATGTCTGGTGAATACAGCAGATGAATCAGAACTTCACAGCCAAGCTGTAACAGTTTTTGCCTGGTCATCAGAGAAACAGGTGGTCTTGTGTTATCCTGATGGAAGATTATGCATTATCTGTTGACTAATTCTGGACGTTTTTCGTCGAGTGCTGCTTTCAGTTGGGCTAACTGGGAGCAGTACTTGTTGGAATTAATCATTTGGTTTTCCGGAAGGAGCTCATAATAGAGGATTCCCTTCCAATCCCACCATATACACAACATCAACTTCTTTGGATGAAGACCAGCCTTTGGAGTGCTTGGTGGTGGTTCATTTCACTTGCCCCACAATCTCTTCCATTCCACATTACTGTACAGTATCCACTTTTCATGGCCCATCACAATTTGTTTTACACATGGAAGGTTTTCATTACATTTAAGTAGAGAATTGCATGCGGAAATACGGTCTAGAAGGTTTTTTTTGCTTAACTTATGTGGAAACCAAACGTCAAAGCAATGAACATAGCCAAGCTGGTGCAAATGATTTTCAAGGCTTGATTTAGATATTTTGACTATGTTGGCTATCTCCCACGTGATATAACGTTGATTGCTCTAAATTAATATCTCGATTTGATCGCTCTCAACTTCAACTGGTCTACCCGACCATGGAGCATCATTCAGCTAGAAATCTCCAGCACAAAACTTTGCAAACCACTTTGACACGTTTGAGCAGTTATAGCACCTTCTCCATACACCACACAAGTCTTTTTTTGCATGTCAGTTGCATTTCTACCTTTCTTGAAATAATAAAGCGTAATATGCCAAAAATGTTGCTTTTTTTCTTCCATCTTCAATATTAAAATGGCTGCACAAAAACTGACCAATTTTGATGTCTTTTTTTAACTGCATGCTAATATGACAGCTGTCACATACAATCTAACAAAACTGTTTTGAATGAAAGTAAAGACAACTAAGTGCTAGTTGTCTAGCTAGAGCCATCTTATGGAAAAAGCCGAATGAACCTTTTGGCCAACCCAATATATCCATATATCTAGAAATTGGCACTGCCTTTAATAAATAGTGCAGATCCTCAAATATCCTGAACAGTACTAAGCAAGCCCTAGAAAGAATGGTGCTGACAAGCTAGTCTAGTCCACTCATTTTATAGCTAAGGAAACTGAGACACAGAAGGGAGAGGTGACAAATCTTTTAAATTATTGTGATAGTGACAAAGCCAGAATCCAGGATTCTTGATTCTCAATTCAGTGCTCTTTCTGTGTACCATGGTAAACAGTTGCTGACTTAATGAATGCTGATCTTATGCTGATCACTTTATGGATTCTTTTCTCTTTCAGTGACAGTAACAAAAACTCTAATGATGTCTTGGATATACTTTACCCATATTGCAAAGATCTCACAACATTTCACATACAACTAGATACATATTCATGACAATCCTAAATAATTTCTAGGCATTCATATTCCAATTTTGTACATGGGCATATTCAAGTAAAAAAAAAAAAAACTTAATGCCTTGTTCAAGGTGAAACTAAGGGAGAAAGAAAGAACCAAGGACCCATGTGTCCTAAGATTGAGGTTTGTATGCAAGCATGTTAAACATATTTACCTTGTGATGTCTCTTAGCTGCTGATTTTAGAGAAATGGTGCAAGCAAGAAATATTACATTGTGAAGCATTAAAAAGGATTTATATGAAAAACTATCAAGTATGTCATTATTCTAGAGATTGAGCTCTAATAATTTTATGTTTTATTATTTATTTATTTATTTATTTTAACATCTTTATTGGAGTATAATTGCTTTAAATGGTGTGTTAGTTTCTCCTTTATAACAAAGTGAATCAGTTACACATATACATATGTCACCATATCTCTTCCCTCTTGTCTCTCCCTTCCACCCTCCCTATCCTACCCCTCTAGGTGGACACAAAGCACAGAGCTGATCTCCCTGTGCTGTGTGGCTGCTTCCCACTAGCTATCTATTTTACATTTGGTACTGTATATATGTCCATGCCACTCTCTCACTTCGTCCCAGCTTACCCTTGCCCCTCCCCATGTCCTCAAGTCCATTCCCTACATCTGAGTCTTTATTCCTGTCCTGCCCCTAGGTTCCTCACAACCATTTTTTTTTTAGATTCCATATATATGCGTTAGCATATGGTATTTATTTTTCTCTCTGACTTACTTCACTCTCTATGACATACTCTAGGTTCATCCACCTCACTACAAATAACTCAATTTCGTTTCTTTTTATGGCTAATATTCCACTGTATATATGTGCCACATCGTTATCCATTCATCTGTCGATGGACACTTAGCTTGCTTCCATGTCCTGGCTATTGTAAATAGAGCTGCAATGAACATTTTGGTAAGTGACTCTTACTATGGTTTTCTCAGTGTATATGCCCAGTAGTGTGATTGCTGGGTTGTATGGTAGTTCTATTTTTAGCTTTTTAAGGAACCCCCATACTGTTCTCCATAGTGGCTGTATCAATTTACATTCCCAACAACAGGGCAAGAGAGTTCCCTTTTCTCCACACCCTCTCTCTCCAGCATTTATTGTTTGTAGATTTTTTGATGATGGCCATTCTGACCAGTGTGAGATGATAACTCATTGTAGTTCTTTTTTTTTTTCCCAAGGTAACAGTAGTTTTTTTTTTAAATTGCAAACATGTCTATAAACCTAGTAGGTTTTTTCTTCTTTTTTTATACAGCAGGTTCTTATTAGTCATCAATTTTATACACATCAGTGTATACATGTCAACCATTGTAGTTTTGATGTGCATTTCTTTAATGATTAATGATGTTGAGCATTCTTTCATGTGTTTGCAGGCAATATGTATACCTTCTTTGGAGAAATGTCTATTTAGGTCTTGTGCCCATTTTTGGATTGGGTTGTTTGTTTTGTTGATATGAGCTGCATGAGCTGCTTGTATATTTTGGAGATTAATCCTTTGTCAGTTGCTTCATTTGCAAATATTATCTCCCATTCTGAGGGTTGCCTTTTCATCTTGTTTATGGTTTCCTTTGCTGTGCAAAAGCTTTTAAGTTTCATTAGGTCCCATGTGTTTATTGTTGTTTTTATTTCCATTTCTCTAGGAGGTCGGTCAAAAAGGATCTTGTTATGATTTATGTCATGGAGTGTTCTATGTTTTCCTCTAAGAGTTTTATAGTGTCTGGACTCCCATTTAGGTCTTTAATCCATTTTGAGTTTACTTTTGTGTATGGTGTTACACAGTGTTCTAATTTCATTCTTTTATATGTAGCTCTCGAGTTTTCCCAGCACCACTTATTGAAGTGGTAGTCTTTTCTCCACTGTACATTTTTGCCTCTCATATCAAAGATAAGGTGATCATATGCGTGGATTTATCGCTGGGCTTTCTAACCTCTTCGATTGATCTATATTTCTGTTTTTGTGCCAGTACCATATTTTCTTGACTACTATAGCTTTGTAGTATAGTCTGAAGTCAAGTAGCATGATTCCTCCAGCTCCATTTTTCTTTCTCAAGATTGCTTTGGCTATTTGGGGTCTTCCGTGTTTCCATACAAATTGTGAAATTTTTTGTTCTAGTTCTGTGAAAAATGCCAGTGGTAGTTTGAAATGAATTGCATTGAATCTGTAGATTGCTTTGTGTAGTAGAGTCATTTTCACAATGTTGATTCTTCCAATCCAAGAACATGGTATATCTCTCCATCTATTTCTATCGTCTTTAATTCCTTTCATCAGTGTCTTATTATTTTCTGAATACAGGTCTCTTCTCTCCTTAGGGAGGTTTATTCCTAGATATTTTATTGTGCTTGTTGCAGTGGTAAATGAGAGTGTTTTCTTAATTTCACTTTCAGATTTCTCATCATTAGTGTATAGTAATGCAAGAGATTTCTGTGCATTAATTTTGTATGCTGCTACTTTACCAAATTCATTGATTAGCTCTAGTAGTTTTCTGGTAGCATCTTTAGGATTCTCTATGTATAGTATCATGTCATCCATAAACAGTGACAGCTTTACCTCTTCTTTTCCAGTTTGGATTCCTTTTATTTCTTTTTCTTCTCTGATTGCTGTGGCTAAAACTTCCAAAACTATGCTGAATAATAGTGGTGAGACTGGGCAACCTTGTTTTGTTCCTGATCTTAGTGGAAATGGGTTCAGTTTTTCACCACTGAGGACGATGTTGGCTGTGGGTTTGTCATATATGGCCTTTATAATGTTGAGCAAAGTTCTGCCTATGCCTACTTTCTGGAGGGTTTTTATCATAAAAGCGTGTTGAATTTTGTTGAAAGCTTTCTCTGCATCTATTGAGAAGATCATATGGTTTTTCTCCTTCAATTTCTTAATATGGTGTATCACGTTGATTGATTTGTGTATATTGAAGAATCCTTGCATTCCTGGGATAAACCCCACTTGATCATGGTGTATGATCCTTTTAATGTGCTGTTGGATTCTGTTTGCTAGTATTTTGTTGAGGATTTTTGCATCTATGTTCATCAGTGATATTCGCCTGTGGTTTTCTTCTTTTGAGACATCTTTGTCTGGTTTTGGTATCAGGGTGATGGTGGCCTCGTAGAATGAGTTTCAGAGTTTTCCTCCCTCTGCTATATTTTGGAAGAGTTTGAGGAGGATAGGTGTTAGCTCTTCTCTAAATGTTTGATAGAATTCGCCTGTGAAGCCATCTGGTCCTGGGCTTTTGTTTGTTGGAAGATTTTTAATCACAGTTTCAATTTCAGTGCTTGTGATTCATCTGTTCATATTTTCTATTTCTTCCTGGTTCAGTCTTGGAAGGTTGTGCTTTTCTAAGAATTTGTGCACTTCTTCCAGATTGTCCATTTTATTGGCATAGATTTGCTTGTCGTAATCTCTCATAATCCTTTGTATTTCTGCAGTGTCAGTTGTTACTTCTTTTTCATTTCTAATTCTATTGATTTGTCTTCTCCTTTTTTTCTTGATGAGTCTGGCTAATGGTTTATCAATTTTGTTTATTTTCTCATAGAACCAGCTTTTAGTTTTATTGATCTTTGCTATTGTTTCCTTCATCATTTATTTCTGATCTGATCTTTATGATTTCTTTCCTTCTGCTTTGGGGTTTGTTTTTCTTTTTCTAACTGCTTTATGTGTAAGGTAAAGTTGTTTATTTGAGATGTTTCTTGTTTCTAAGGTAGGGTTGTATTGCTATAAACTTCCCTCTTAGAACTGCTTTTGCTGAATCCCATAGGTTTTGGGTCATTGTGTTTTCATTGTCATTTGTTTCTAAGTATTTTTTGATTTCCTATTTGGTTTCTTCAGTGATCTCTTGGTTATTAAGTAGTGAATTGTTTAGCCTCCATGTCTATTTTTTTACAGATTTTTTTCTCTAACTGATATCTAGTCTCAGAGCATTGTGGAAGGAAAAGATACTTGATACAATTTCAATTTTCTTAAATTTATCAAGGCTTGTTTTGTGACCCAAGATATGATCTATCTTGGAAAATGTTCTATGAGCACTTGAGAAGAATGTGTATTCTGTTGTTTGGGGATGGAATGTGCTATAAATATCAATTTAGTCCATCTTGTTTAATGTATCATTTAAAGCTTGTGTTTCCTTATTTATTTTCATTTTGGATATGTCCATTGGTGAAAGTGGGGTGTTAAAGTCCCCTACTATGATTGTGTTATTGTCAATTTCCCCTTTTATGGCTGTTAGTATTTGCTTTATGTATTGAGGTGCTCCTTTGTTGGGTGTATAAATATTTACAATTGTTATATCTTCTTCATGGATTGATCCCTTGATCATTATGTAGTGTCCTTCTTTGTCTCTTGTAATAGTCTTTGTTTTAAAGTCCATTTTGTCCGCTATGAGAATTGCTATTCTAGCTTTCTTTTGATTTCCACTTGCATGGAATATCTTTTTCCATCCCCTCACTTTCAGTCTGTATGTGTCCCTAGGTCTGAAGTGGGTCTCTTCTAGACAGCATATATATGAGTCTTGTTTTGGTATCCATTAGCCAGTCTATGTCTTTTTGTGGGAGCATTTAACCCATTTACATTTAAGATAATTATCAATATGTATGTTCCTATTACCATTTTCTTAATTGTTTTGGGTTTGTTATTGTAGGTCTTTTACTTCTCTTGTGTCCTGCCTAGAGAAGTTCCTTTAGCATTTGTTGTAAAGCTGGTTTGGTGGTGCTGAATTCTCTTAGCTTTTGCTTATCTTTAGGTTTTATTTTGTCCGTCAAATCTGAACGGTTTCCTTGCTGGGTAGAGTAATCTTGGTTGTAGGTTTTTCTCCTTCATCACTTTAAATATGTCCTGCCACTCCCTTCTGGCTTGCAGAGTTTCTGCTGAAAGATCAGCTGTTAACCTTATGGGGATTCCCTTGTATGTTAATTGTTGCTTTTCCCTTGCTGCTTTTAATACTTTTTCTTTGTATTTAATTTTTGATAGTTTGATTAATATGTGTCTTGGTGTGTTTCTCCTTGGATTTATCCTGTATGGGACTCTCTGTGCTTCCTGGACTTGATTAAGCATTTCGTTTCCCATATTAGGGAAGTTTTCAACTATAATCTCTTCAAATATTTTCTCAGTCCCTTTCGTTTTCTCTTCTTCTTCTGAGACCCCTATAATTCAAATGCTGGTGTGTTTAATGTTGTCCCAGAGGTCTCTGAGACCGTCCTGAATTCTTTTCATTCTTTTTTCTTTATTCTGCTCTGCAGTAGTTATATCCAGTATTTTATCTTCCAGTTCACTTATCCATTCTTCTGCCTCAGTTATTCTGCTATTGATCCCTTCTAGAGAATTCTTAATTTCATTTATTGTGCTGTTCATCACTGTTTGTTTGCTCTTTAGCTCTTCTAGTTCCTTGTTAAACGTTTCTTGTATTTTCTCCATTCTATTTCCAAGACTTTGGATTATCTTTACTATCATTATTCTGAATTCTTTTTTAGGTAGACTGCCTATTTCCTCTTCATTTGTTTGGTCTGGTGCATTTCTGCCTTGCTCCTTCATCTGCTGTGTGTTTCTCTGTCTTCTCATTTTGCTTAACTTACTGTGTTTGGGGTCTCCTTTTCGCAGGCTGCATGTTCGTAGTTTCCGTTGTTTTTGGTGTCTGTCTCCAGTGGCTAAGGCTGATTCAGTGGGTTGTGTAGGCTTTCTGGTGGAGGAGACTACTGCCTGTGTTCTGGTGGATGAGGCTGGATCTCGTCTTTTTGGTGGGCAGGTCCACATCTGGTGGTGTGTTTTGTGGTGTTGTGGCCTTATTATGATTTTAGGCAGCCTCTTTGCTAATGGGTGGGGCTGTGTTCCTGTCTTGCTAGCTGTTAGGCATAGGGTATCCAGCACTGTAGCTTGCTGGTCATTGAGTGGAGCTAGGTCTTGGCATTGACATGAGATCTCTGGGAGATTTTTGCCATTTGATATTACGTGGAGCTGGGAGGTCTCTTGTGGACCAGTGTCCTGAACTTGGCTCTCCCCCATCAGAGGCACAGCTCTGACACCTGGCTGGAGCACCAAGAGCCTGTCATCCCCACGGCTCAGAATAAAAGGGAGGGGGAAAAAGAAAGAAAGAAGAAGATAAAATAAAGTAAAATAAAATGAAGTCATTAAAATTAAAAAAAAATAATTGTTAAAAAAATTTTTTTAAGTAATAAAAAAAAACGGACAGACAGAACCCTAGGACAAATGGTAAAAGCAAAGCTATACAGACAAAGTCACACACAGAAGCATACACATACGCACTCACAAAAAGAGAAAAAGGGAAAAATATATAAATATCGTTGTTCCCAAAGTCCACCTCCTCAATTTTGTGATGATTTGTTGTCTATTCAGGTATTCCACAGATGCAGGGTACATCACATTGACTGTGGACATTTAATCCGCTGCTCCTGGGGCTGCTGGGAGAGATTTCCCTTTCTCTTCTTTATTCGCACAGCTTCTGGGGTTCAGATTTGGATTTGGCCCTGCCTCTGCATGCAGGTCGCCTGAGGGAGTCTGTTCTTTGCTCAGACAGGACGGGGTTAAAGGAGCAGCTGATTCAGGGGTTCCGGCTCACTCAGGCCGGGGGGAGGGAGGGGTACGAATGCGGGGCAAGCCTGCGGCGGCAGAGGCCAGCGTGACGTTGCAGCAGCCTGAGGCCGCCATGCGTTCTCCTGGGGAAGTTGTCCCTGGATCACGTGACCCTGGCGGTGGCAGGCACACAAGTCACCCGGAGGGGAGGTGTGGATAGTGACCTGTGCTTGCACACAGGCTTCTTGGTGGCTGCAGCAGCAGCCTTGGCATCTCATGCCTGTCTCTGGGGTCCGCGCTGTTAGCCATGGCTCACGCCCGTCTCTGGAGCTCCTTTAAGCAGCTCTCTTAATCCCCTCTCCTCGCGCACCAGGAAACAAAGAGGCAAGAAAAAGTCTCTTGCCTCTTCGGCAGCTCCAGACATTTTCCCGGACTCCCTCCCGGCCAGCCGTGGAGCACTAGGCCCTGCAGGCTGTGTTCACGCCGCCAACCCCAGTCCTCTCCCTGCGATCCGACTGAAGCCGGAGCCTCAGCTCCCAGTGCCCGCCCGCCCCAGCGGTTGAGCAGACAAGCCTCTCAGGTTGGTGACTGCTGGTCGGCACTGATCCTCTGTGCTGGAATCTCTCCGCTTTGCCCTCTGCACCCCTGTTGCTGTGCTCTCCTCCGCGGCTCCCCATCTTCCCCCCTCCTCCACCCGCAGTCTCCGCCCACGAAGGGCTTTCCTAGTGTGTGGAAACCTTTCCTCCTTCACGGCTCCCTCCCACTGGTGCAGGTCCTGTCCCTATCCTTTTGTCTCTGTTTATTCTTTTTTCTTTTGCTCTACCCAGGTACGTAGGGAGTTTCTTGCCTTTTGGGAGGTCTGAGGTCTTCTGCCAGTGTTCATTAGGTGTTTTGTAGGAGTTGTTCCACATGTAGATGTATTTCTGATGTATTTGTGGGGAGGAAGGTGATCTCCACGTCTTACTCTTCCACCATCTTGAAGCCCTTCTAATAATAATTTTACTTTTTAAATAAAAAGTTATTTCTTGAGAATACAATTCATTAGATCAATCTACTAACTAATCTCAAAACTTTGGCTTGTGCACACATATATATACACACGCACTGCTAAGCGACAGGGTAAGTTACCTTAATGCTCCTAGGGTAAAACTGGACTGAGTTTAAACAATTCTGGATTTTGTAAAATACACTGAAAGTCAACAATATTCCAGCCGGCTGTCTCACAGAGATCGTGCCATTGTGAATGATGCACTTCACAGGTTAAATCCCACGGACTCTTGACACATTCAGAGTTGGCCACAACTTCTCCTCATCTGGCATGTGTTCAGGAGATGCTGCATAGTTTTAATAGGTTTAACAAAAATAAGACAGACCAAGGTATATTCGTAAAATTAAGCTCTGGTCTAAGACAAAGGAGACACAGGTTCCAATAGAAGTTCTCTCATAGCTTTGCCTATTGATGTCACCTAATCTGACCCTCTCTTCCATTATCTGTAAAATAAGGACAAGAAGATTTCTAAGGTCTATTCCAGGTACAAAATATCCTAGATATCCCAGAACTTAGTGAAGAGACACCAAATAGTAAGGCAGGTAAGTCCCCACTGAAGAAAATAAATATTTTTCAACAGATAAATTAAGGGTGATTATTCATTTGAACAATTTTTTTTGAAAGCTCCTCTTGAAAAGCAAACTCTCACAAAGACATATAATTATATACTTTCTTCACATACTGATTCTAAATAACTTTTGGGGAACAAAAATATGACATGAGGTAAAGTCTACTTGAAATAAAACTAAAACCCTCCCTCCAAACCTCATTCTTTTTCTTCTTCTATGATATTTTCTTGGATATTTCCTTTCCTCCTTACTGTTAGTAATTAGCAGAGTTAAGAGTTCATTGTTAAGATTTGCCAGTATTCTGATTTAGATTTGAGAAGAGAATCTTTTTAGATCAGTTTTTTTTTAATGCATACTCTTTACACATTTTACCTGCTGGGATTTTTTGTTTTTGTTATTCGTTGTTTGTTTTTTTTAGAAAATTATAAGATGACCAAGCTTGACTAAACCTGATATCAGGAAGTTAAAACACAACTGTAAGTTAAAAAAATAAAAATAAAAAAAGCTGGGAGAAGGGGGGGAATTCAGTTCTATTTGTGAGATCTGAGTTGAACAGACACACTGACTAGTCATATCTAGGTACCAAAAATGAAAACCACTATTGATGCCACGATCAGCACTGCATTGGCTCTATTGATCTTTCAACCTAACACCAACACCTATGGGTGTGCTGCTTCCCAAGCAAATATGTTCAATGAAAGGCTGCTTTAAAAACCTTAGAACTGTGAAAGTTCAAAAGTTCAACAAGGCAATCCTGCAGCTGCTGTTTTAAGGTTCAATGTTTCTTACTCATACTCAAATAACACATTTCAAAAAGTGCTAAAAAGAAAAGTGGAAAACACATTTTTTTTCAAATACAAGACTGATACAAACATGTTTATAATGACTGCTTCAGTTTATAAATGGATTACTTCCCCCACCCAGTTACATCTAATTTTCCCTAGTTTTCTGTATTATTGAATCTGTGAAAACCACCTGAGTACACCAAGATAGTGCTGTCTACCAGTGAAAGGGTGAAGATACTGAACAATACAGCACACTCTCCCATAAGGGTCTGCTTCAGGTCACGCTCCCATCATAAAACATGTGATCAAAGGTATTATAAACACCTGCTTCTCTTCCATTTAATGTCTTTATTTAAACTGTAGCATCTTCTCAGATATTTAGAATACAAGTCTGTCCAAATGGACAGTTTGATGGCACTAGAGCTTCACATGTAACTATAAACCATCACCTAAAGCTGGCAAATATCAAAAGACTTGAGGAAGTTGGGATAATTTAGCAATTACAAAAAAATTTCTAGCTTAACTGTTTTTCTTGCTGGCTGAAATATATTTCAATCAGGTTTGATTCTCTAAATGTACCTTATGCACTGAAGCAAAGCTACACAGATTCCAAGCTTGGCTGGGAGAATGTAAAGATAAAAGAAAATGCTATTAAAGGAATATTTTTCATTTGCACATTCATTTCACTCATGCCAGTCCAGGCATACTCCTCTGCCAGTCTGCACTATGAAAGTCTTCCCTATGAAAATAGGCTGCAGAAAATGTTGAATCCACACCCATGTCCATAGGGACTTGTTTTTTTTTGGGGGGGGAACACAGGGATTTAGGTACATGCTCTGTTTGGTAGAAACTTTCCAAAAATTTCTCAAAATGTAGGAAGTCAAAGGTCTGTGCTGAAAAATCCTTTACAGTTATCAGATGGAGAACTAAGTCTGCAACTCCTCTTTGTCCATGAATAAGGCACGTTCAAGGACTTTGTTTTTAAGTCTTTCGTGTTGCTTACATTCGGTAGACATTCACTCTCTTCTCATCCAGCTCTGGGCTTGGCAGCGACAGGGTGGGGGTGTGTGGAAAGTAGGATTCAAAGATGAATATAGCACCGTCTTTGCATTCAAAGCTGAGAGCTAGGCTGGAACCACTGCCAGAGCCATCTCTGGCGAGATAATTTAAGGCTGAATTGAAAGCTAATCTTTATTTATTGATTGAAATAATTGAAGAAAAAGAGAATGCACCAATTTGTACCTGGCTGGTTATGTTTCTTTATATATGCTTTTATATTTTATTTAATATAATGTAATTTAAAATGACTTTCATTATTTATAAAATGTATCTAAACCAATATTTAAAACCATCTAGGTCCCACAGTGGCTGCAAGCTTGAGTTTGTCAGGCTTTGGCCAGCTGGGAAAAGGAGACCTGTCCTACTGAAACCTCCAGACTGGAGATTACTGATCATGGTGGGGACCTTCCACCAGAGACAGGACTGGGAGCAAGACCCCATCACTGCAGCAAAGCCGTTTTGAAACTTTTGCTCAATAACTTTTGTTCAATATCTTTTCTTCCAGCTATCTCATTTATTTAGATCCAAACGTAGGTCAAGGTAAGAAATCTCTTGGGTCAATTGTCTTCTTCCATTGTTTTTCCCGCTTTGGGCACCTCTTCATCCGTCAGTGGTACATCACATCCCAAATGCCTCCAAACCTTCCTCCTCCGCTATTTTCAGGAGTGCCCTGAAGCAGCATGAAGAAAATGAGCATGTTCTACTTCAGAGGGTTGCTGAGGAAGTGGTATCACTGGGCAAAGTCAGTTTTCATTTAAATCGAGGTAGTGGAGTGAATACTACAAAAAAATTCCTGAGCTCATGAAAGAGTTTCAGGGCAGGATGTTCCCCTGTGTTCCAGGCACTGTGCCACACACTAGGGATAAACTCATATGTATTCGTCACCTTAATGAGCTTATATTGTGGAGGGAAGAGCAAAGAGGTTGGAGAGGAGATGGTATTGACTGGCCTCTGCACCGTTCCCCTTTATAAGCTCCATAATTCAACTCCACTGCACACCAGCCAGATCCCAACTGAACTGCTAGTTTTCCTCCAACCTCAACCCCTTTCTATGTACAACAGCAGGTATAAGCAAACAGACTAAGAGAAATTAGACATTCTCCATCTAAAGCAGTGTTTTTAATATATATTTTTTTATCACAGTCTCACCTACAAAACTAATGACAGTAATGGTTCCCTTCCCAATACAGGTATACATATGCACATACACACAGAATCCTGCACAAAATTTCAGGCTTTCCAAACTCCCCAATCTTGACTATGATCTCAAGAACTTATATTTAGCTGTTAATGCAAGCCCATATCTCTGACAGAATCATAAGAGATTTGTACTACAGAAATGATAAACATGTTTTCACAGACATATCCTTAAGCAGTAATTGTTACAAGGGACAATATCTGAATAGGGCAGGAGGTGGCTGCTACAGATAAAAAGCCTGAGTGGGTGGGGGGCGGGGGGTATCTCACTGACCACACTGCTCATCTACTTTCCTGAGATCCTCCAGGGAGGGGAGAGGTACAGTACAAACATCCCTTCAAAATCTGTCAGCAAATGCTGCGATCTTTTCTGAAGACTCCTTGACAAGCTAAGTCATTCCTGCACATGAACTTCCCAGTGTGAGTGATTCATATGGTGCTGTGGCAAAATTACAAATGATCACATCACATGCTCTGGACCTTTGGCTTACATGCAGTATATATGAAATTTCAAATATTGAATCTGTGAGTGCTAAAGGTCTGATATTCTTGACGACTACTAGTCCATTTGTTCACTATTCTGCGATTGACAAATTTCAGCCTCTAAACTTAAATCTCTTCCTCCAACCCCTGATCCAGAAAATTACTAGAAGTATGTGGCAAAGGTATACTCTAATTAGTTTTCTTAATTCACATCTTAAAACTGCTCCTATTAGACAGTGATGAGTTAATCCAAATGTCATCTCTGGATTAATCTTTGAAACCCATTCAGATTTGCCAAATGGGCACAGTTACTGGAGCAATTCTGTAGGACAAGAAATTTAAAGCAATGAAAACTGCTAGAGGAGGAATTGGCAGATCCTGTAAAAGTTCTGATACCTCTTACAGAAGAGCCACAAACCAGCTTCATAAGGACTTCTCCCACATCACCGGGCAATTCTTTTCAGCACAGCGTGTGCATCACTACCACCTCTCCCACCTTCATGTTCACCAGGCTTCAAGAACACAGTATGCGTGCTCAGGAAACACTGTCTGATGAATGTCACCTGAAATGCTCATGAAATTGACATGGCTCCCACCTTACAAAGTTGGAAGAAAGCAAGTCATGTCAGTTCACCTTAGGTCTCTGCTTGATTTTTATCAGCTTACAGTAGAAGTTCATATTTAGTGAATGAACGAATCACTGAACAAGCCAATCCACCTACCCTGTTTTCTGATTGTGAACCAGACTGTACTCCCGTATTCCCTCCCAAAGAAACATGGGCCAGTGCACTTCTTCATAATTGCATGCAGAAATAATAAGCCAAGGAAAAACTGTAGCTTTCTAGTCACTCAGCAAAATGTCAATTTATAAATAGTTGTAAATATTTGAATGTTCCCTGAACTATATTTTTCTAAGTGATAAGTATAACAGAAAAGATAAGTATAAACAGAAAAGTATAACAAAAAAGAACAAGCAGTTATTTTTCAAATCTATTACAGATCACTTACTCAATTCTATATATACAACAAAACAGAATCCCAAACAAGAAAGAAGTCTTTCTAATCAAAGATTCCCTGGACCTGAACAAAATAGAGATTTTCTTCTAATCCAATGTCTGTTAAGATGTCTGTCACAACACCATCAACCCAGGCCTCAGCCATGCCTAATCAGTGATAAAGGCTCACACTTTTAATGAACAACCGGGGTTGCACAGAGAAGTGAACGCTTCCTGACAGGGTTTTTAAACTGAGTGGTGATGTAAAACTCTCTATTCTCTTCGTATTACAAGGGAAATACTTCTCCTGTAGCTGAGGACACTCAGGTGATGTGCGTCTACAAAACATGGCAAATGACCTATCCATTTGTGAAGCAATCACAGCATACTAAAATTACATTTAACAGCTCTTCAGAAGGGAATGGCAACAGGAAACAAAAATAATAGTCTATATAATCATATATATTGGTTACTTTTCTGTGGGTGGCCTCCTAAGGAATAATCAAATCACAAATATGACAGTAAAGAAAAAGCTTGGTGTTAACTCATTCTTAAAGACTGAAATACATGCATGCAGAAAGAATAATAGTTAGGATGCCCAATGGATGAAAAAGAGTTTGAACAAAATAAGGGACTCAGTCTTACCCTCTGCTCCAGTACATGGGGAATCCATGAGATTTTAGGCTCATATTTGTTATCTCACCAAAACCAGAAATGTATAGCAATTTGGTGGCTGGTATTCAGCAGTGGGATGAAGTACCATGGACAATGAAAGGAGCCAGGCATGCAACTTGTGCTTACTTTCTCCTCGCGAGTCAGGTGGTCAGGTGTGCTCATCAAGATAATTTGGAGCTGGTAGAGAAGAGGGGTCATAAGTTTTGCACCATTCTATATACTTTGCACTATGAAGTCTGTAGTTATTCATATAAATCTATATTATTGCCACTAAGGGTACCAGAATATGCCACTCCAAAATATGCCACTTTGGCAGAAGGACTATTTAGAGTTAAATGCAGCTGAGAACCAGCAGACACAGTAAAAACTCTTTACCTCACCTTAAATGCCAGAAATCACAAATAAATAAATAAATAAATAAAATTACAGGCCAACGTCACTGATGAATATAGATGCAAAAATTCTTAACAAAATATTAGCAAACCAAATCCAACAATTCATTAAAGGATCATATACCATGATCAGGTGGTAAGACCTCTTGTCTTAATTGATTTCCTCACTTAAGCCCAAACTGTCAAATTTTAATCTTTCCCTCTAAAGGAAATGACTCCGCACAGTTGTCTCATACATCACTGGCTGAGTATGTTTCTATCATTATTCTTAGGTTTCATTAGGGCTCTAATGATGACTTCTCAGTGTGTGGGTCTATTACTGGAAAGACTGATAAGTACTTGCCCAAGAGTTAGAGCCTTGTTGCCAAAACTTGGTAGTCATTTGGTTTGCAGTTGCAAACTCTTTAAAGCCTGATGCCGTTTACTTGATTGGTCTCTTAGAATCACATTCATTTGAACACTTCTGCATGAAAATAGTTCTCAATATATACTTGCTCTGGACTCAAACAGTTGGCCTAACCCTACTGTCTCCTATAATCCCACTGTCACAGTTGAAGTCATTCTTTAACAATTTCTTAGGTATGGCCTCTATCGTTTGTTGAAACGATAGCCACATGGAATGAGACTATACCTATTTTGCTTATTCCAGCCTGAGTAGCTGCTGTGATAAGCATCACTTTAAACCTGGTAGAGCTTTTTGTTTGTTTGTGTGCTTTATAATGATGTTATCATTAGTAATATTACTTTTCCATCTGAAACATCTAATATTAACACTGAGGAAATGGTGACATTCATTTCAGGTTGATGGCTTTTCAAAATACTACTTTTTCCTCTATCTACTATTGGATAAAGCAGTGTTTCAATAGATTCTTTATCTCTTTCATTCCTCAAATAATCTCATTACAAATGATTTTTTATGTAGTGAAGAGAACCTGCTACAACAGGACCATTTTTGTCCATAGTACTGAAGACAGGAAGAAAAAGAGGAGAAAATTTACTCATAAAATGGTATGGTCAATGAGTTCTTTAAAAAGCTAGCTATGAGGATGCCAGGCTTATAAAAAGCCAAGTCTCATGCCCCACTTGAGACTTCTAAGAACCACTATTATTTAATTAGCATAAGAAGAAAAGAAGCAGTCAATTTATAGAAGGTACATTATATGATGGACAAAGAAAGATGACAGTTTTAATCAATGAAGGAACAAGTATGTGTTGTTTTTTAAGCTGAAATTGAAAAGAAACCAAAAAGAGGGCTCAAAATATTATGTCCCAAATATAGAGAATATTTTCCATCTTCAGTTTGGATGCACTTTTAAGTTCAGACAATTTTTATTATTAATACTCTCCTCATCAAAGAAGAGTTAAAAATACAAGAAAAAAATAAAAAGCCTTAATTAATTTTGACAGCAACTGCATTAAAATGAACTGTTAAATAAACTTCTAAGACTCTAAGCAAAGAAAGCTAGAGGAGGGCTGCTAACGATACCGTATCTAAAATCTAAATCTCAATTATCTGCTATATTTACAACTTCATGCTTTACAATGTGCCAGAAGGGATGGCTTAGTGGTCTAAGCATCTGGTTTTGAACTGCTGTGTTCCCTGAATCACATCACTTAATTCACCCCCTAGTCCTTGCAGGGGCTGGATATGCAGACAAGTCTCACCACTTGTGGGCTTATTCATCCAGGGCCTTTCACACTGGCGGTAGAGCTAGGGGCTGGTCCTAAATCATCCCTTCTTTTTTCTAATTGCAACAGACCCTATTTTAAATAAAAGATGGTTTCTGTCTCCATACTTTAGGAATGTCCTCAAAGATGCCCTCCATTGTAGTGAAATATATAAAGTAGCAAGGGATTAATTACTTTTAAAACATGAGAAAAAACAGCTGATCGTCAAAATACAGTTAGAGCAACTACAGTTTTCAAAACTGGAACAAAACTGCTGTAAAGGCAACTCAAACCATGCAGAACTAGGTGCAACTGGATGTCTTGGTCTCTGATGAAATACAAAGAGAAGCCTCTGTGATTGCTCCCATGTAAACTGTGTGTTTACTTCCTGTCTCTCATATTCTATGTTCATTTTCGTGGAAAATTAAGAGGCCCCAAGAGAGCCCACATAGAATGCTCCTGTCATGCAAACATGTCTGCACTATGTGACTTTCCAAAGAGCTGTACTTCAATACCTATTTGGTAAAATGGATTATTTCTGTAATATTTATTGTCACCTGGGGGAAAACACCAGTAGGTGTTGAAGTCTTCACTAAAATAGCAAATTAATTGAGGTTAGAAATGCCATAATTAATTAGACCAGCTCTTCTTCACTTGAAGTCCAGAATCTACCGAGTGATAGTAACCTGCACTTACTAATAAAGCAATATGGCTAATAAAGGAGTATGTTCTGTGTTAACAACAGTATCACCATAAGTTGTACAGGTATTAAACTTGACCTTCCACTGTTTCTCAGAATTCCACATTCTTTTCTGCAATGAGCCATTCTGACCAAATATAGTTCAAACAGAAAATGGAAAAATAAACTCAATATCAAAGTATCAGTAAAGGTTTTAGACAATAATTTGATAGAAAACACCTCAAATAAATGTACATGATGCTTAACATGAGGTTTAGGACAAGAAGTTCAAAGAAGGTGAAAATATCAATGACTATTGTTTAAAATATGTAAATGTCAAGGGAAGAAATGAATGATAAATGCAGACACTTGTAATATAAAGTGAAAAAAATCATGTCATGGATAATTTACAATATACATGGAATAATCCTTTGTAATGGCAATAGGTATTTTTATATGAAAATAGACTCAATTTGTGGTTAAAATACTTTGTCTGAATAAGGGTATATAATTTTAGAAGAAACGTTTTAAAGATTTTTCATTTTTTAAATGAAAGAAAAATTAAAAGCAGAGATTCTTGATTTAAAAAATAAAATCCAAACATAACCTTTCATAAAAGATATATCTAAAACATGACAACACTGAAAGGTTTAAAAGACAGAAATACATATTAATAGATACTGAGTAAAAAAAAAAAGCAACTTGTACAACTGTCTTAAATACAAAATAGACTAAGCTAAGAAAAATTATTAGGGAATTAAAAGGCCATTAATTATGTAATGACAAAAAGAACAATCCAGAGAAAGATATATACCAACCTACGTATTCAACAACACAGCCTCTTATAAATAAAAGATGGATACCATTACAAAGAGAGACTGACAAATACACCATCGTAATGAGAGATTTTAGTTTACTTTTCTCAATAACTGAGGGCTGTTGCAGACTAAAGGATGTATGGTACTTAAATATCACAACTGGAAAGTTTGGTATAATGTTCAAATGTACATGAATTGGCATCTGACAATTTTTTTTTTTTTTTTTTAGGGAAACAAGGACATATAAGAACAGATAAGAAAAGCAACATTTAAGGAAAAAAATCTGACCATGTACTATGATATAATACAACCTGAATACACCCTAAAGAGATTATAAAAACACACCTATTCTCTGACCAAAGTGCAATTAATAAGTTAAAATAGTAACAACAACCAAAACAAAACAAAACAAAAACAAAAAACAAACAAAAACTCCATACCCACATATTAGGAAAATTTGTTAAAAAATTATGTGTCTAAAGAACTCATAAATCAAAGAACAAATCACAATGGAAATTTCATGTACAGCTCTATGATTTCTAAAAATTAAATAACTTCTAAAAACTTGAACATTTATATTAACAAAGAAAGCCTGCAACAAATGGTAAAAGTATCACATGAAAAGGTAATGGAGGATTTTACAGAGGAGAGATCAGGACCTGAACAACCTAGATACCATGTTCCCTGTGATGTGATTCAAATAGTAAGTTCACAGCCCCATCTGTGGAGTATTGTTGCCAGAAGAACTGACCCTGAATCCAATCAAGTCATCGCATTTAAACTATAGAAAATTCAGGGGATGAAAAAACAACCTAAATGATCCTACAAGGCAGCAATATGCTAATTCCAGAATGTAGGAATCTGTACAGCAAAAAAATGACCTGGTTTCTCACAAAATTCAAAGAACCTAAAAAAGGAAATGAGATGAATGACAGTTACAAAATAAAAACCCTAAGATTCATAATAAACAAATGCAATGTATGGGCACAATGTAGATTCTACTGCAAACAAATTGACTAAAAAAAAATGTTTTAGCTATCTGAATAAGTTTCAATATGGACAGGGTATCAGGTGATATTAAAAGAATTATTTATTAATTTTTTTAGGTGTGGTGACAGAATGGTGATTATGCTTAAGAGTTCCTATCTGTTAGAGACGCACATTGGAATATTTCCATATGAAATGGCATGATGTCTGGAAGTTTCTTTGCTGTATTAAAGTAAAATTAATAAGAGGGAGAATAGACTAAATGAGATAATATATTGCTGATTATGGAAACTGACAGGTACATCGGTACATAGGTTGACAGGTACATTGGGGTTCATTATACCAACCTACTTTTATGCATGTTTAAAAATTTTAATAAGGAGGTTAAAATGTTTTAAAATAGTGAAAAAAGAGCCTGAAAATTAAAGAACAAGCCTAAAGAAAGAAAAGAGACACTAAAAAATATAAAAACAAATTAAAAAAGAAAAAAGCCACAGCTAAAAGCATCAGAGCCAAAAATTGATTCTTCAAAAGAAAAAAAAAAAGGAAATAGAAAAGCTAGTGGTAAGACTGAGCAAGAGACAAATGAAGGAGAGGAAGCACAACAGACAGCATGAATGAAAGCAGTGGCTTTGTAACAAAACTGTTGAGGTTTTTAAAACCATAATTTGTGCCCTTTTCCTATCATGATGAAATCAGCCTATATTTGCCCATTTCATACCATTCCTACCTAGTTTTGGTATTACAGACGTACTAACATCATAATGAGTAGGGAAGTACTTTCTCTTCTTTTTTCTATTCTTTGGAACCATTTTTATACTATTGAGGTTATCTGCCCTTTGAGGATCTTGGAGAATATTCCTCTACCACAGTCTGAAATGTTCCCCTTTAAAAAAAAATCGGTGTATTTTACCTCTTACTTTATAATTTATTTTACACTTATATGTCTAATTTGGGACTTAAATTTTTCTTGAAAAAGCTTTAGTAATATATTGTCCATTAAAGCAAAGGTTTCAAATTATTGGTCTGCAGTTGTTTACAATAATCTTTCCTAAAATAAATTATCTATGCTTCCATTTTAAAAGCTAAAGAAGAGTAAAGTAAGTATAAGAAAGAGAAGACTATAAATAAGAGTGGAAACTGATGAAATAGAAAATGGACATATGATAGAGAAAAATCAATTAAATAAAAAGCTGATCCTTTGAAAAGATGAATAAAATTAACGTATCTCTAGCCAGATGACCTAGAAATAAGTGAGAAGACACAGATTGCCAAGATCAGGAATGAAAGAGGGAACACCACTACACGTCCCATAGACGGTAAAAGAAAAATAAAGGGACAATATTACTTATGGCAATATAACTGTCTACTCTGATGAAAGTGATAACTTCCTTTAATGATGTAAATTACCATTATTGACTCAGTAAGAAAGATGGAACTCAGAGGGCTCTATATCATATAAAGAAATTCAATCTATAACGATAAGCCTTCCCACAAAGATAACTCCAGGCCCAGATGACTACATATTGAACATTTTAAAAAGAAATAATACCAATTGTATAAAGTCTCTTTTAGAAAGAGAGAAGCAGGGAATGCTTCCTAATTAATTTCATAGCATTTTTCTAAAACCAAGATCATATAAAGACATTTTCCAGAAAAAGAAACCAGAGACCAATATCCCTCATGAACAGAGATGCAAAAATATTTAATAAAATATTAGCAAATTAAATCCAGCAATATATACAAAAGATAATGTACCTTGATCAAATGAGGTTATCCTGGGGATGCAAGCTTGATTTAACATTCACAAATCCATCAATGTAATTCACCATGTTAACAGAACAAAAGAGATATTAAAAAAAGAGTTTTGGGATTAAAAACTCTCAGAACATTAGGAACAGAAGGAAACTTCTTCAACCTTAAAGGGTATCAATGAAAAACTTAAATGTAACATTGTATTTAATGTCGAAAGACTGAATGCTTTCTACCTAAGATTGGGAAGATGGCAGGAGTATCTGTTCTCACTTCTGTTTAACATTGTAGCCACTGTAGCCAGGCTAGAAAAGGGAATAAAAGCATAGATACTGCCGAGTAAGTAAAATCATCATTTTTCTTAAAAAAAAAAAAAAAAAACGATTCTGGGTCAAATCTGTGTAAATATATGCAAAGACTGAAAATGGACCTCTCATTTACACCACAGGAAAAGTAAATTTCAGGTAGATTATATATAAATTAAAAAATTAATGACAAAAATAATAAAGTTTATCAAAAGTAACAAAGAATATGTTCATGATTTGGGGATAGGGAAAGACATATTAAACATGACACAAAAGCAATATCCATGAAGGAAAATACTGATAAATTGGACTACATTAAAAAAGATCTTCATCAAAAGACATTACAGAGTGAAAAAAGCCAGCTACAGATATGTGCAACACATTTTCAATAAAAGGGTTCTTAAAGAGAATACATAAAGAATACCTACAAATCAATGAAAGGAGGGAGATAGAGGTAATCCAACAGAAATATGGGCAAGAGACCTAGATAAGCAGTTCACAGAAGATGATAAAACTATGACTAATAAACATATGAAAAGGTGTTCAACCTCATTAATCAAGGAAATACCAATTAAACCTTAATTTGATACCACTACATACCCATCAGAATGGCTAAAATGAAAAAGCCAAATAGTATCAAATACAGGTAAGGCTATGGAATCCTACTCTCTTACACTGCAGGTGCCAGTGTAATTTTGAACAGCCATTTGAAACATTGGTAATATGCAGACAGCCTCTAACTCCTAGGTGTAGAGACTCAACAAAACGTGTACATGTGTTCACCAAAAGACAAGTACAAGAATGCTCATAGCAGACTTACTAGTAACAGTCTCAAAGTTGAAATTCCAAATATCCATCAACAGTAGAATGGATAAAGAATTGTGAGATAAAAGTAATAATGGACTCATAAATAGAATGCTGAATCAAGGGAAATTTAAATAAGAAAAAGGCTTCTAACTGCTTCATTTATCAAAACAAGGATTAAGAACATTGCCTAGGGTAGGTATATCAAGAAATAGATGTTTAAGTATATTATTTAAAGCTATAAAGGTGACTCTTTGGTGAAAGATAACCATTAACCTGAAAATTGTATGTAAGAGTCAGGAAGTAGAGGAGGTGAATGAGAGGTAGTAGGTAAATGTAAGTGTATGAAATCCTTCATCTATGATAGCAGGTAGTCAAGAGCAGACATTATATAACATTGACAAATCAAGAGGGGGAATACATATAATATTTAATTTAAACATTTGCCTTGGGGATTGGGACTGAATAGGAGGCAGGGAGGCCAATATTTCATTTTACTTTTTCTTTTTCTGTATCAAGTTTTAAGCATACACATATATTACTTCTATAATATAAATACCAAGAAACATACATAAAATAAGTAGAAGGCTCTGAGCAAAGGCTTGAGGAGTTCTAGTTCTCTACTACAGCTCAGCAAGTTTAGTGTACTGGCAAATGGTTGCAGCAAGGTGTGAGCATACAAAACCTCTTAGAATCCTAGAATATAAACTAAGGCAATTGCCTATAATTTTATCATTTGATGAGAAACTCTATAGCATATTAATTTTCACTTTAGCATAATTCTATTAAATGTTTTTGTTTTGAAATTTGAATTTATGATTTATATTTTCAACACATACTAACCTATGTATAATTAGAAGAATATATTAATAATTTATAAAGATTGACTCACAAGGTGTTCATATAATGGGTTTAGCTCTTTGAGGCAAAATAATTTTTAAAAATTATGATTATCTTTTGGAATATATTATATCATGTAAGAATAGATTTATGTAATTTAATGAACCTACTCATTCTGGTTACTATTATTGCATAACAAATTATCCCCAAATTGAATGCTATAATATGTACACTTGTTTACATATGTATGTTTCACAGATCTGTGGATCAGGAATTCTGAAAGGCTAAGCTGGGCAGCTCTCACATGGGGTCTCCTGTAAGGCTGCTGTCAGATGTAGGCTGGGGGGGGCAGTCAAGGCTGCACAAGTCTGGACATTCAAGATGGCACACTCACTTGGCTGGCGGTTGATGTGAGCTGGGCACTGGAAGCGCTGCTATGAGTGTCAACCAGAGTGCTTAGACATGGCCTTTCCAGCTTAGGTAGTGTGGATAAAGAATATTGCCTGACATATCAGTAAACAAAGGATGCTGCAGCCACCACCTAAGGGTGTACCCTGAGGGGATTCAGGATGGAGAAAAGCAGGATACTGGCCCTAGATAGGTAAGGTGCATACCAAAGGAATGATTTCAATGAGTTCAGACTCTTACATCTTCTCATACATAAAAAAGTGCTAAATACATTAACTTGAAATGTCTGGTTGTATAAACAGTAATCTTTTTTTTTTAATTTTATTTTTTTATACAGTAGGTTCTTATTAGTTATCTATTTTATACATACTAATGTATATATGTCAATTCCAATCTCCCAATTTATCACAACAGTAATCTTTTGATATTCTTTTATTATTATTATTATTATTTTGGCAAAAACTCCTACATACCCTGGTTCCTCCGTTACCTCTTCAGAACAGTCCCTCAGAGCTATCTGAGAGGTTATCTCCCAGGCTTAAGCCCTCAGTTATGTCTGTTGAATAAAACATAATTCTCAACTTTTAGGTTGTGTATTTTTTTCAGTCAAGAGCAGACTTGGAGTAATAGAACTTCTCACATGGCAGCCTGCTTCCTCTAGAGTGGGTTTCCCTAGGGAATCAGGTGGAAGCTGCGTGGCCTTTTCTGACCTAGCCTCAGAAGGCACACAAAGTCTGCCAATGCTCTTAGCTACAGCTGAGTCACTAGCATCACTCCAGATTCATGGAGAGGGCACAGACCCCTGCTCTGGATGGGAGGGGTGTCAAAGACTTGATAAACATGTTTAACAATCACCACACTACTCTATGGATTAAAAAGGTAAATTTAAGCAAAGTACTACAATTTTAAATTAATGGAGTCACATTTACTTTGAATTTCTATCTTAGCAGAATACTTCTGTGAACCGTATAGATTAAATAACATTCACTGGATGAAGGAGTAGAATTACTAAGAAAAAAAAGTGGATCCTTGACACACCTTTAGACAAGAAATACTCTCACCTGAAAACATAAAAGGAAAATTGTGCAATCAATAAAAATTATTGAGAATGATGTGGCAGTAGCGACTGAACTTAAAAATACTCAACTGCTCTGTAACATTGAATAAAAGGAGCAAAGCTAAATTATGAACACTAGGTCAGAGTTTTCCATGCATTAACTTATTTACTAAAATCCTCATAGCTCCTAATTAGTTTAAGTTGAACATTTAACCATAGAAAAAGCACCTTTTCCTAAATAAACTAGACTTCACTCAATTATCAATACCTAAAATGCCTTTTTGGAAAGCCATGTCTGTTATACATATATTAACTGATTCTCTGGGATTAAAATGTCAATGAAGTCATTCTTAACTGTTAAGTGAAGGATCAGAGGGTAGAATTTTAATGATTAGGTGAGCTTAATTTGTGACAAATGTAAATAACGACTTTCCATTAAAGGAGACACGGAAGGAAGTTATATGTCCTATTAGTTATGTACTTCCCCACCCCCAACTCTAAAATTCCTATGGCCAACTGCCTCTTTGTTTAAATCAGAACATAGGGAGCTGTGAAGGTGGTTAGTAACAGTGTGGGTATTCAGCAGAACAATTTCTTTTAAGCAAATGTTATTACTTAATGTTCCTGCTTTCTATAAACAAAGAATTCCCAAGGGAATTCTCAAGCTTCTTTATGACTATTATTTCTCACTCACCTCTAGCAATCATCCTCTAGAAGATCTTAGAGCTGGTTTCAATTTATTTGGAAAACATTTAACATTTAATTAAGAAAAAGATTTAGGGGTGAGAGGGGATGTCTCCTCATTCTTCAAGTAAGAGAAATCACTTACACAACTAGAGAACGGTAAACAAAGGAACTTCATTGGTTGCCTCTAATGTCAAGACTGCATACATCAAGCCAAACAGCTAGTGAGATATTAAGAGAGTATTATGCAAGAAGGTATGGACTGAATTGTTATTTATCTTTAGAAATAAGACCTTGGTTCTTAAAAAAAAGGGGAGGGGGGAGAAGAAAAACAAAAATTCAGTCTTGAGACATGGAATTTCGGAATTCAAAAGGAGGTTGCCTAACATTCTAAACTGAAAAACAAGCAAAAACAAGACCAAAAATAAGTATTGCAATTTGCTCCAGGCCCCAAATGAAGCCAAACCCCAGGCTCCTAGGCCCTTTCAAGCACAAGAATTTTAGACATTTCTCAGAAATAACAATACCCCTTCTTCCCTTTGTTCCTACTCATCTGTCAACTAAATCTAGACATTTAAAAACAAATAAAAACTTGGTAATTAAGTCATATGCAATTGGTGGGCTAGATTTAGAGTTTACTTTTGTTGCTGTTTGTAAGATATAATAAGATTGGTATTTCTAGTATTCCTTACAATGTCTTCTGTGGGTTATTAGTAGACAGCGCTTGCAAAAAGGGTTCTGTGGTAATATAAACTTGGCAAACACTAAATTAAACAAAATTCCTTATATAATACTTCTCAGAAATTTTAATTTGCTGTATTTTGAGTCCCCATGGAGAGAATATAGTATATATAATGTCCCAGTCTTATTTGATTTGGGATGATCTAGAAGACTAGAAATCTGTGTAACACAATTTGGGAAAACCTAAACTACATGCATTAAATTTGAAGTATGTTAACAATTACTGAACCAAAAACAGTATGGAATCCAATCTATAGTTCTCCTAGATTATTGTCCTAAATATGTAAAGGGTAGGTTAACATAAGATACGATTTATTAGCCAATAGTTTTAGATGTTCTTGAAGTCAACAGCCAGTTAATTGGAATTGTTAATGCACAGGTGACCAATGCTTTTGACTGACTTCCTTTATTTTGTTAGTTGTATGAATCTATTCATATACGACAAGAATTAGACATCTAAGGTGGTCATTAATCAGATAACTTTACATCTGCACTGCAGAACAGGATACTCAAAATCTAATTTGAAAGTCATATTTTTAGTTTTTAGCTTCCTCATTTCCCTTTTTAAAATGTTATAAGACAATTACAAACAGAACCAAGCAGTGTCACAAAATTAGGTAAAATTGAAGGTTTAAAATAATTCTCTCATAAAACACAGGAGACTTTAAAAACTTAATTACCGTGTTGTTCACTGTTAATTACATAAAAATTTTATATAACAAAATACATAACTTCATAGCTTTAAAAAATTATAAGCAGCTGTTCATTGTTGGCATGGGGTATCTTATTAATATTTACTGTAGATGCATATTAGTTTTTATTTTTTTTAAGTATGAGGAGTGCAGTCATGGTTAAAATTTGATCCATAGTTTGACACCATTCAAAGCAAAAACGTGTCTATTTATTTTAAAAGTTCAACTGTAGAGGTCAAGTAAAATGTTACTTTTGGATAGCCTCTTGGGTATTTCACCATTATATCAGAAAAACTGTCTATCCAGGTGAGGCAGCTAAGGCAAACATCTATTAATTTATTTCCTTTAAAGAAATAGTAAATATAGAAATAATTTTGCAACCTAAGTAAGAGGTAAAATCTCTCATTTTCTTGGAGACAGGATGAACTTTAAACTCCATAGGCATATGAATGTTCCTTAATACATGTTTTGGGATTTTTCTTTCCTTTTTTTAGGATACATTAAAATATTATTGAGCTAATTTAGAATTTATGTATATAAATTTTAAACATTTTTTTCATCCAGGAGGGCCCAGTCATTTTATTCAATAATTCAACTTTGCATCATAATCAGTGAGAAGAAAACTTTACAAATATGTGAACCAAAGCTTACTAGTACAGAATTTCTAAATTTAACAACAGCAACAGAAAACCAACAAAAGATAAAATTCATTTTCTGATTTCCCTGAAGCTCTTGAACATTCCTTCACAGTGAAATTTGGTATAAAATACCTATAGGCTAGAAGAGATTGTCTCATTACAATATATTATGTGCAATGCCCCATTTAAAGCCACATCAAATTATAAGTAGTAATGTTTTAAAAGCCCATCCCATATAGTTCTCTTTATTTCAGAGTCATAATGGAAAAATTATGTATTAATGAGTTTGATTTATAAAATTGTACCCATTGCAATTTTTGCCTGTGGGCATTAGAACAAAGTTTAAAACATTCAATGAGCTACAGACACTTAACAATTATAAAAGCAGTCAGCAGCACCATAAATCACAATTATTCCAAAACAATACACCAAAAATGCAATTTAAACCGATAATGTATCATTTAATTATATTTTGATGTAGAGCAACATTTGTCTAAATGACCTGGAAAAATATGGCATATTGGAAGACTGTTATTATTAAGGAATAAATTGGAGAGCTGGCTTTTGTGTGTGTGTGTGTGTGTGTGTGTGTGTGTGTGTGTGTGTGTGAGGGGTGTGTGTGTATGAAACAAAAGTTCTCTCTCTTTGGGTGTTACCATTTACAGCTTAACAAGAAGCCAAGCTCTGAACATTTGTAGATTTTGTGATGTACAATGAGAAGGGGACACTGCTAGGTAACAGCCGTTGCTGAGTTTTAATAAACCTCTTTGACACATCAGACAGCCATAATTACTAAGAGCTCACCTAATCACCGTATTTTCACCAGAATTGATATAGAGGGCAGAACAACCAAATCAGCACCATTTCCTGTGAAGATAAGTTGCTGATCATCCTGGATGGAAGAGGTAACACATGATATTTTTTTCTTAAATACCTACATAAATCAATATTAATCTCTGCTTTCAGATTCCTCAAGATAGAAATTCCCTCACAAATCAGCAACTTTTAAGAGTTCAGATGATTAGTAAACCCTTGATATATGCAAATGTGTTACACAATATACTTAATTCTTGGCATGAAAGTCAATTAAGTAAAAGTCCTTTCAAAAAATATTTCTTTGTAATTAATAAATCGGTTTTTATTTAAATAGACAACCTGCAGATTAGTAACTTTATTTCAGAAAGCATTATATAAGTCAAGCGTTTTTGGTACCAATGTTCTGAATACATTCTAAGCTTATAAATGAGAAGCCCCATGGATAAATGGATCTACTGAGGAAAAAGAAGTCCACATTTAAATTAAAGAAACAATGGGTATTTAAAGCAAACAAGCTCCTAAAATGTCCACCAAGATTAGCCACGCAACAGCCTTTCAGTTTGTCTGATGAGATTGAAATGCATTTTCTACAGACCCTATTCATAAAATAAAGAGGAATATCTGCAGGTTAGTTAGATCACTTGCATATTTGGCTATCATGAGAATCATATGTTATAGCTTCAATATGTTGTTTATAACCAGTGAAACTAAAAAGCATTAGGGGTAAGTGTTCATATTCCTTACTTGGAAGTGTTTCAGGTTTTGTATTCAAACATATCTTTCCACTAGTAGCTACAGATGTCATACATGTGCCTACGGCTTTTAAATGGTTTCCTGTTTTAATAGTTGGTGTGAATCTAAACAAAGTATGGACTATTCCTTGCCCTTTTAGGGAAAATGGAAAAAAGCAACAAAGAAACCTAATCAGGTCTAAAAATGAGTTTATCCTATTTTGTACAAAGAAAACAGAAAGAGTCTGGGGAAGATAAACTAATTTCTACCAGTTTCTGCCTACCACATATACACTAACTCAATTTAGATTGATCTGATAATGTCTACAGAATTACTACCAAGACACAAGGTTACTATATACATTTGGGTTTTTTTTCCCCCTGCTCAAAAATAGAATGAGATGAAATGTTGTCTAAGCATCTTTTAATTTTATTTTAGTTTTATCTTAATCTCTTACTTCAAAGCAAATAACACAAGATTTTTGACATCTTATCAAAATTTACCACAGTAGGATAATGCCAGAACCCATCTTTTTTACACAGAACAACACAACTTTAAATCATAAGATGATGATTTTTTAGGAGAACACATCCTGATTTACTTAAAAATATGAGTACACAGGAGGGGAATGAAACAGTAGCTTTATTTCACACTTTAAAGTTGTTTTTAAAAGCAGCCAATTTTCATGTATAAAAATAACCATTTATTCAACTCTGGGGCAATGAGAGATAGCTGGAATAGTATCCAAGAAAACTAAATCTTAATTTTTGATTTTCAACTAATTAGCTTTTTGCTAATAATATCTGTGTTAAATTTCAAGGACAAAGTCTAAAATATTCAGAAGATATAACTTCACATTTATAAAAGTGTTCAGGATTTGGTAAAAGCATTTAATTCCTCTGAAACTTACTATCAGCAATTCAGTATTTCATAAGAAGTTACTATATACCACTTATTAAGCAAATCAAAGAACAGGACAACATTTCTATCCTCAGCGAACTAAGTTTAATTCCATACATAAAATTCTAATTTTAATATATCTGATTTGATATTGTTTTTCAAGACTATATCATCAATGTTATCATATATAATTAATATAAGTAAACTAAGAAATGTGGCCATAGCAAGTAATGTTATTTTTTAAACAGTACATAAATACAGTTACAGGGAAGAATGTTATTTTCTTCATATGTTCAATTCTATTTAAAAAAAACTTAATGAGAAAATGTTATTTAGAATGTAAAATATCTAGACTGTAAACTATATTATAGTTGTGAGCCAGTGATAGGAAATAGAATTTGGATATCTCTTCTTATCCTTTAATAAGTAGCCCGGATTATTTTACTTCTTAAATTCAAACAAAGGTTACAAAAATATAGGCATTTTAAAATACAGAATTCTTGAACATATTCATTGTGCATGATTTACTAATGATATAAACAGTCTTCAAACTATATCTTATTTATAAAAAAATAAAAGTGCAAAGTTTATTATTATGCATGAGGATATGTTCATAAGAAGAAATATAAAAAAGAGCTCACTCAACTTATGTCTAAAACTTTAATAAAGATCAAGAGTATGGATGCCCTGGGGAATTCCCTGGCAGTCCCATGGTTAGGACTCCATGCTTCCAAAGCAGGGGCACACATTTGATCCCTGGTCAGGGAATGATGATCCCACAAGCCATGTGACAAAAAAAAAAAAAAAAAAAAAGAGTATGGATGCCCCACACAATGAAAAATTTTTTGCTTGAAGGTCTAATATTCCATTAATAATGCACAGTACTCATTCCACAGTAAAGGAGAAATTGGATTATTTTTCACTTCTCTCAATTAAAAAATATTATTAGTGCCTTCCAGCAAAAAAAGTAACAAAACAGTAAGGATTTGATAGCACCTCTTCTTAAAACACACAGAAAAAAAGACTAAATATAAAAAAGAATTAATCCTAAAAGGTAAGCTTGACTCAACAAGATAAACACCATAGTATCACTGAAACTGAATAAAAACAAAGTGGTAAGTGGAGCCCAAGCCATGGACTTGCTGGACTCTAGAAGAAAATGTTGAGAGATCCCAATGATTGTCTAAAAAGCATGCATGAAGAAAACGGAGCAAATGTTGAAGAATCACTACAGTTTGAGATAATAGCTGATACATTTTCTGAATAGAAGGAAAACATTAGTCCTCAGAGGTTGACATTGTACTTAAAGTGAATAAGAAAACATACTGAAAATGGAAAAACACGAAGAACAAAGAGAAAGTGCATACCATCCACCAAAGAATGTCAATTAAACTTTTATCAGCAACAATAGTTGCCAGCAGACAATGAATAAAAACTCTAAAGCTTTAAAGAAAAATAATTGCAACCTAGAATTTTATACCCAACTAAGCTATTATCCAAGAGTTAGGGCAAATTAAAGGTATCTTGAAAATTCAAAGTTTATGTTTCACATATCCTCTCACAGAAATAGTCATAAAGTACTTCCGCATTAAAAAAAAAAAAGCAAATTCATGAGAAAGTATGAATCAGAGAAGTATAACAATTGCTGAAACAGATTGCTAAATCTACTGAATTATTGACTTTAAAATGTTAATGACCAGTGTTTTGAGCTTAAAGATAAAACTTAAATCTATAGACAAAAATAACAAGAATCATGAGGGTACTATCAGTAAATGGAGTGTGTAAAAGTGACAATCATGTTTACAAGACAAATTCTGAATAACAAAAATTCATTTTAAAGAATACTATGTGTATGTATGTGAGTACCTCTCTATATACACATGCATATGATAAACTACAGAATGAAATAATTTATTTCAAATGATTTTAGATCAACACACTTTGATAGTACATCTTTTGCTGTTACTGGAATTTTTTTTTAATTGTAGGATAAATCAAATGAGTAATTATGTTAAAGTTAACAGCAACTAAGACTTTCAGAATGAAAAAGAAGCAATTAGAAAATCAAAGAAATTAAACTCAATGATAAAACTAAATTAGAGATATTGATTTGAACTCAAGATTTTAAAAACATATTTCACATATTTTCTAACTCTGGCCAGAAAATGATGTAGAAGTAATGTACTCTCAGGAAAAAGTACATACCTAGGACCGGGATTTTGATCCCTGTCCATACCATTCTCTACAGATCTTTGGAGAGAAGACTTGGGCCAAGTCTGGGGCAAGAAATGTGTAAGGTTATCTTGGGAAATCTGGCTATTCCAAAAAGCAAGGAAGCTTGATGTCAAAACCCAGAAGTTAGCCTGAAGGGACTTCCCACTCACCAAAGCTGAGGTAGCAGAAAGAATGATTGTAATTGATTGAAATATACTATCTATGAAATTTTGAGTCCCTAAGTGATATTCAAGAAAGACAAAGCCAGAGAAAACGTCTTTGTCATCATTTGGCACTTCTATGAATCAAATTATTTACTTTGAAAATTAGTCATTCAAAGCACAAAATAAGCATTTTTCTACATTAATAGTATGAATTGTCTTTCAGGGTAATAAGATATCCCCATCTGAAAGCTGGGGAAATCACTATATTATAAAAGAATGCCAGAAAGTGTAGGAAAAAAAATGAAAACATTTAAAAAGCATCACATTGTACTACTTAAAGAATTTACTGTTTCAGGACAAAATCATCAAGTATTGTAAAAACTATTGACAGTAACTGGACATAGTACCCAAGTTAGTCCATAAATGATTATTTCTGGTTGCAAGTGAAATAAATTCATGTTTGCAGTGAGGGATGAGGTTATCACCTTAATCCAATAACCAAATTTAGGTCACTAATGGTGAAAAGAAAATAGATATTATGTGTTTTTTGACCAGATACATAAGAAGTACATGTAACCTATGATGTAATCTTGCTAAAAACGTTTAACTTAAATTTAATGAAGTCTTTAGCTCCAGCTTCCAGTTATTAGAACCTACAGGGACTAGAGAAGTCAAATTATTTCACAAGGAAGCAATCACATCCATAAAAAGATGACCTACTAAAGGACAACTGGTTGGTTTTTCTGCAAGTCGGTATAACAAATAATTAGAGATTATTCTAAATTATAGAGATATTCAACATGCTCAGCAATCAGATGTGTGGTTCTGGATTAAATGTGTGGTCTTGGATTAAATCATAACTTAAAAGAATATTTGGAGGACCATTAAAGAAATTTTAACATGGATTAGGTTTATGATATTAAAATGACTAATTTCACGAGGCATGATCATGTTATATTTATAATGTAGGAAAAGATTTCTGCTTTTTAGGATACACGTGTAAGTTTTTGGAGATTGTATGTCATGGTTTCAGTTTCACAAGCAGATACTTTAGCAGTCACCACCTACTGGGCAACAGGGCTCACGTTGATTTCACAACCTCACACAGGATGGGTTAAGGAACAGGGTTGAGGAAATTGAAGTAGGGATGGGTGGGGATGGAGGATAGCAGGAAGACAAGAGATAGCACAGGTTCCTTGATCATTCCACTGACCCCAAGGAAGGCTGAGCAGAGACCAGGGTGTTCTGCTGGACATGCCATGGGTAGACATCACAGAACATCCCCTATTACTCTTACTTTTTATAGGATGAGTATGAGAGTAGCCTTGTCAGTGGCACAAATAAGGGGCTTGGTACCAGGCAGTGCAGTGCGTGGATACCAGCTGTTTACTGAGGTGTTCTGCAGAGGCTAGCTGCCTTGAACCTAGAGATCTTGACACATGTGGGAATTTGCTGCAGCTGCTGCTGGTGTCAGGGAGCCACTGGCCTCACTGAAGATGAGTTCAAGCGCAGCCCTTTCCTCTCAGGGTAAGGGCGGGGGCCCTGGTCCTAGCCAGCTTATTTTTCAGGTAACCCAGGGCAAGCCCCCACTGTCATTTCAGCTAATTCTGCCTGTTGTATCACAGTGCTTAAAATCTACTTCAGAATTCTTTAGCATGAGATATTAAAATTTACACATTAAAATTTATGAGTAACTAGTAAAGAACACAAAAAACGTATAGATGTGAAACAAAGAAAATAGAGGGGGCCTATTAGTCCAATGGTAATCAGAAATAAGACCAAACAGATCCCAAATCTCAATAATTGGAAATGTATTGGACTAATCTATCTAAATGCATAGATTAGATTTTAAGACACTATCTATATGTCCCTTATGCACCCCCCCCATCTGTATGTCTAAGGTAAAAACCACACAGAGATTGAAAATAAAGGAATGGAAAATACATCAGGAAGACTGGAACCAAAATAAGCTGGTGGTTGCAAATATATCACATAAAATAGGATTTAATGTAAAATTACTAATGTGGATAAAGAGAGAAACTTCAAACAAAAGGAAGAACTCATCAACAAGATGTAACAATCATGAATTGTAAATAGCCTCAGCATACATAAGACACAATCTCACAAAGTTAGAAGTACAATTTGACAAATCTATAACCATACTGGGAAATTTTAGCACACTTCTATCAGAAGCTGGCAGGGGGAAAAAACAACAACAACAACAAACATATATAGGGTATTTGAACAACAAAGCAAAGAATCTTGAGGTAATAGAGAAACAAGGAGGTGATATGCATTTTAATTACGTATTAAATTTTTACAAAAATTAACCATACACTAGATTACAAAATATCACCACAAAATTCAAGAAATCAGTACCATATAAATCTCTTTATAAACACCGTGATTAAATTAGCAATGGGTCTAGAGTGATATGTTCATCAACTTTAAAATGTACTACTATTACATATCTCAAAGAGTAAAGAGGAAATCACAATGGAAATCAAAGTGTTCTGAAATGAATGATGAATGAAGGTACTGTGAATCAAAAATTAAGGGAGGCTGCTACATTCGTAGCTGTACTTTGAGAAGAAGCAAATTTATATTTTAAGTGCATTTATTTAAAGCAAGAAAGTGAAATAGATAACCATATAAAAAACTAGGGGGCTTCCCTGGTGGCACAGTGGTTGAGAGTCCGCCTGCCGATGCAGGGGACAGGGGTTCGTGCCCCGGTCCGGGAAGATCCCACATGCCATGGAGCGGCTGGGCCCGTGAGCCATGTCCGCTGAGCCTGCGCGTCCGGAGCCTGTGCTCCGCAACGGGAGAATCCACAACAGTGAGAGGCCCGCGTACCATAGAAAAAAAAAAAAAAAAAAAAAAAAAAACTAGGAAAGAACTTAGAGTTATTGTTTCTCTACTTTTATTTTCCTTAAAACTAAAGCAGAATAAAGGAAATAAGAGCAGAAGTTAATAAAACAGAAAAAGAATAGACGGACAAAACGTAAGGTTGTTTCTTTGAAAACAATTTTAAAAATAATAATACAGACAGATCTCCATAAGACTGATCAAGGAAAAAAAATAGAAAATGTAAAAGTTAACAATATTAGGGATGATGGAGAACATAACTACACAAAGAGCAGAGATTATTTTAAAATTCTAAGACTACACCAATAAATTTGGAAACCTAAGACAATGTAGATAATATTCTGGAGATTTTTAAAATTGGAAACATGCCAGAATACATGTAGACAAAACAAAAAATCTGAATAAGCCACCTCCTTCTACGCCCCACCCTACCCACAAACAGACACACACATACGCAGTCGCAGACTGAACAGATGATTTACAAAAACATAATTCCAATAGTAAACACAAATTGTTTCAGATAATGGGGGGAAAACACAGTGAAGCTTGTCTACTCATTTAGTGAAGCTTACATAAGGTATGGAAGGCATAGTGCCAAAACCAAACAATGCAAAAAATAAAGAACTATCTCAGTTACATAGATGATAACATCCTAAATAAAACATTAGCAAGTTGAATTCAGCAATATAGAAAACACAACACATCATGGCCAATGAGCCTTTATCATGAGGCTGTACTGACGGAATACATTACTCTCAGGGAATAAAGGAAAAAAATTATCATCTGAAAAAACAGAAATAACACTTGATAATCAACATTCATTAATTATTTTAAATGGCAGTACAATATCAAAAAAATAAAATAAAAATAGATCTCTACTCACACCACTTAAAAACTTACAGGTGAATTAAAGGTTTAAATGTGAAAACTTAAAAATTCTCAGCAAAAGTAATATTGGAAAATATCATTGTGAGTCAGGGTAAAAAATTATTTTTTAAACACACACACAGCACAACACTAAAACTAATAAATATATTAAAATTTAAAGCTTGTTTATAATAAAAAAAATCAAGGTAAAAAGACAGGTCACAGACTGGGAAAGATATTTCTAATGCCTAAAATAATAATAAAAAAAAAGCCTAGCATTCAGAATAAGAAAATAGAATAGAAAAAAATGAATGCAAATAAATATTTGGTGACCAGAGAGGGGAGTATTGGTTTGCCACTAAGATCATTGCATCTTATTTCCCTTCCAGTTAGAACTGCCAGTTTTGCTCAGGTACGTAACTTCAAGCACTGCATAAGGTTTAGAGAAAGCCAACCCCAAACCAGTTACAACTCTTTCAGCGTCTTCTTGGCTATTTAAGAGAGATAATGAAAAAGTGAAAATAAAAGACACACTCCTTGAAATCAGATAATTTAAGAACTAAAGAAAAGCTGTAAAAATAAACAAAAAAAAAAAAAAGAGGGGGAGGTGTAGAAAAACGTTCCCTCATTACAAATTCTTAAACTGAGAATTAAGATCAGGTAATTTCCTCATGTATTATACCAATTTATGTTCCTACCAGTGTTATACGAGACTTCCCAATTTAATAATTTCTCATTTTACATTTAATCTTTCTCATTTTACAGATGAAAAAACTGTTCCCAGGAAGTTAAGTACCGTCTCCAAGGCCATGCAATTCAGTCTCTCAGCTGAGACCAGAAGGTGGGTCTCCCAATTCCTTGTCCACAACACATTTGCTGCTATTGTGTAACTTGAACTTGTATTATTAATTCAGGTAGAAAACCCACAATTATCTACTTCACCGGTTCCTCCATCAGCATAGCCTTCCATGAGTCAGAAAATCTATCTTAAAACTGCTTTACCAGAAACCACTTTCTCTTCAGGCTTGATGTTAAGCATGCAACCAAATATCAGAAATCCTGCCAGACAGAGAAATGCTAAAAGGGCAGGCTATTCTGTTCAACACATCAGATTAGATTAGTGCCTCAGCCAAAAGGCAGCAGAAAAATGTGCACAGGATCTTTGGGGGAAACTTTATCTGCTCTTACATTTGGTGAATGTCAGTTAGTTACTTGAGATACGTTCTTTTCCAGACCCAAAGGAGTCTATGTCCTAAATTATTGCTTCTGTGACCTGAGACAAAACTCTTCTTTTTAGGGAGATAGGTGTTTTCTTTTTTTTCCCCTTGTCTGCTGTCCAATGAGGCTGATGATACTAATTATGATTTATTAAATGGGGACAATAAAAATACACGCTTGTGTCTTAAATAAGGTATCACGTCAGGGTGTCTTTATGGTCCCATCAAATTACCCTATTTTAAAAAATTCCTTTGTGTTTCACCACTTCTTTCTTCTCCAAAAGAACGTCTGTCCCACTTTCTTTTTCTCCCGCCTTTTTTTTTTTTTTTTGGTTTTGGGTTTGACAACTTCACAATTTTATGCAAAATGTTAGTTAATTTATTTCTTCCAAATCCAGTGTGTATTAATTTGTCAAATATATTGTGATCTTTTCATTCTATCCGCCACATCTTTGAATAAGTCATGAAAATTATGCTTCCAAAGGGTTTCTTTCATGTCCGAACCCGCTGAAATAGCTAACCACATCTCCTGGTGCTCAAGCATCTTGTCCTCCACAGGCCAGGTCCAGTCTCTCTTTATAACCGAATTTCACAGAATTCTCTCATCACATTGGAGATTGCACATCATAACTAGTACTCATTTACAATGCAGATTCCCTGGACTCTACTCTCAAAATTCTGATTCAACAGACTGGGAGATAGCTCAGGAATAGGTGTTTTTGCAAACTTCTCAGGTGTTTCTGACGTAAGTTGTCTTTGGATTACTCTGAGAAACAGTGCATTCAGAATTCTTCTACTCGGCCCAGTAAGGTCTGCTTCTGTCCAAACACTACTGACATATCCTTGTTAACATGAACTTGCTCACTGAATTCTCTATGGCTATCTAATACTCATCCTTCCTTTAAGACCCATATCAAGCCATCTTTCTTCTTGAAGCTTCCTTGGCCACTCGTGCACAGAGCTCTTCCTGAACTTACAGTACTGTCATTATTGATTGTTTACACCTGGCCTTGGCTCTGAGTCTGCATGGATGGGAACGTCTGACCAGTCCTCCCCATGCTAGAAACTGCTCTTCCCTCAATGGACCATGCAGCAAATGTTATGTGGCTATAGACCACTCCTGCCACCCACCATAGCCATGAGTAGCCACGGCTGATTTAAAGTAGCCATAGCTGAAAGCTGCCAGACTTCTTTCCTGGAGCCCAGGAAAAGAATTAGTACCTCTCTGGAGACGGTAAAATTGGAATTGTTAGCAGCCATGTTCCCCTCTGTTGAGGAAGCTGGTCTGCAGATAAACATGATGAAATCTATGAAATAATAAAGCAGAGACAATTAGTTGAGTCTCTGATTCCAGTTTTTCCTGAAGCCCAGCTGCATCTCTCCCTTCCCAAGACACAGATATTCAACATGCTCATAGATTACGGGCAGAATTCTCAGAAAAACAAAATACCGCTCATTTTTTGACAGAGCCATTTTACACTGTACAAAAGTTCCTTGAAATTAAGAGTCCTTAAATGGTTCCTGGCATATAAATTTTAACTGTGTGTGCCCTCCCTAATGTCATAAGCTCTGTAGGAGCTGTTTCCACTTCTTTGTCTCCAATCTCCTTCTCAACCAACAGTACAGCCGTTTCCACCCCCCTTTCCTCTACTGGAACTGCTCTTAATAAGATCATCAAGGACTTCAAGGTATGAATTCTTACTTCTTTGATTTCCTAGCACCTCTATTTGTATCTTTGCCCACAGACTGATTCTACGTTCCGTGTGTTTGACAGTAGAACATTGTTCTGCCTCACTACACAAAAGTGGACCCTGGGAATTCTTAACATCTCTTGTATGTTCTACCCCCTTATCCAAGATCTGTGGATTTTATTTCCTAAATATTCCTGCCACTTGTTAGCTTTATGACTGAGCAACTTGACCTTTACTTAGTCTCTATGTGCCTCATTTCCTTATCAATAAAGTGGGGATATAAATGGTAGCCATCATTGTTATGAGGATTAGAGAGAATAATATATTGATAGCACTTGGAACACTGACTGGCACAAAGAAAGTGTGGTGGTGGATGTTTTGTAATTATCACCAAATCAATCAAATCACTGAGTCCCTGTCTATAAAGGAATCGTGGTATAATTCAGATCTTTGCCAGTTCTGTCCTCAATCATGCTATAACAAACTCCTAAGTATTTTCTTATCTCTACTCTGACTTTTACAAAGTTGAACCTGTAACCCCTCTATTTCAAACTCTTCAGTGGTCCTGTGTAACACATAGAAGTCAAGCTCCTTTATATGACATATATAGTCTTTCATGATTTGGCCACTTATTTCCCCAAACTCTCTGAACAAGACTAAAGTGTTCGCAATTCCTCCGGAAAACCTCAGGAAGACTATTTCTCACATCTCTGTCTTTATTTTTGTAACCCTCCGGCTAAAACATATTTTTCCATGATGTGGCCTGGTTGCCTCCCAGTCATCCTTTAAGACACAGCATTTCCATGAAACTTGCACCCTTCATGAACTACTTTCAAATTCTCCTCTTAGTTTTCCATAGATTTTCCTTGTCCATAGGAAAATCACTGCACCTGAATTGTATCATAATTTCTATTTATATGTCTGTGCTCCTCAATGGATGAGGGAGAGAGACACATAAAAGGGAGCTCTCTGGGGAGAGGCCTATGTTTTACTCACCTTTTAATCCTTAGCACAAACCATGGTACCAATGCTTGTTAAATGAAGGAAGACATTACGAACCCTTTTGCAGAGTTAGCCCAAACTTAGGAATGAAAGATCCCAGCAAGTTCATGTAGTCAAAAGTGGGAAAGTATTATGAGAACTTGACAAAGCCTTAATCTTCCATAATGGTCTCCAAGTGTAATATCAGTTGGGAACCATGCAATGAGCTGAAACTAGACAATTTTTTTCTCCGAATTAGGCCAGAAGAATTTTATCCTGAAACGGATGCCTAGATTCATTGCTTTAAAATATTTAGTTTTATATGTTATCTTTGGCCCGCTACTTTGAAAAGTAGCCAGAACTATGAAACCAAAAATCAGTTTGGCAATTCCTAAGGTAAATTGTTTTAGGTTACGTGGTGCAATAAGTCAGTTTAACTATAGGTGGTAGACACAAGGCAAAACAAAATTTTTCACCCAAAGGCTGTCTATCACATGGGTGCAGTCACACAAGAAATGGCTATAGAGTACCTTTACAACTCGCACAAAGTCTCCAAATTCTACTTTACCTATTCATCAAAACAGACTGCAAAATAACTCAAATTTTGACATTAAATGGTTATTTTGGTAGGTTCTATAATTAATCCCCCAAATATACATAGGTAATTAAATTAAATTACATATTTTCAAATGGTTAAGAAAGCACTGATCAGCAGCTGAACTTAAATGATTATAATCATTTCCAAACAAACTCCCTCCCCCACCATTGCCAGCATGTTTAAAATGAAAGAAGCTGGAAAGGGACTGGGTTTGAACTATATTAAAAATGCAGAAATGGCATAATATTCTCAGAGGTCTATGTGTGTTCTGTTTTATGTTGTAACGTAGAGATAGCTAAATGCTTTTCATGAAGAATGAAGTCCATTTGTTCATCATTTAACAGTGAATGTAGAAAAGAACAACAAACAATACTATCTACATTACCTTTTAAAATAATGTATTCTTTCAATACTGCCTTTAAAATATTCTCTCTATAAAAACATCAGTCTGTCAGAATCGGAGAATTTGTTCATTTTTCTTTCTTTCTTTCCAGTTGCTTGTCCACTATCTTTATCACTCATTCATTTATTCAGTCAATTATTAAATACCTACCATATGCTAAGTGCTAGGCTACCAAGACAAAAAGCACATTCTCTGCCCTCAGAGCACCTCCACTCCAAAGGAAGGAGGGAAACATACAAATAAAAATGATAAGTGTTCATGATACCGTTCATGGCAGAAGTATGATCCATTCTCATGTGGGGAGGAGGACAACAGAACCAGAAGGAAAGAGTTGGCTCAATTCCAGGCACAGCAGAGTATGCCTGAGTCAGGGAATCAGTGTGTGATATGAGAGGCACCCATACTGTGCTCTCTAGGTATCGTGTCTCTGGCCTCTGATATTTCGGTCCTGTATTAAATACTGCTCCTCCAAAAATATTTTCGTCATGATCTCAACAAACGCTATGTCATACATTAACAATATTGCTGAAACGGCACCAAAGTTCTGCCAGGGAGTAGGGTTTTGAGAAGAGATTTAAAAAGCAAGTGATGTTTTAGCCTGGCCTTAGCAGATGAGAAGGTGTCTGCCATGCAGAGAAGTGAGAAAGGTGATTCAAGGGGGCAGAAGAGCAACCTAGGGAAACACCGAAGGGCAGGGCTTTCAGAAAAGTGCAGGAGATGAATGACACGTTTGAACCATTAGAAATTGCCCTGTTTCTTAATAACACTCCTTTCCTGTTTCTTTCTAGGTTTTCAATTTAAACAAAATGTTTACAAGGAAGAAAACCATTTCACATCAAGAGAGGAAAACTAGGGATGAATTCATTGATGCAGTTCCAATACTGCTTTAAGAATTGGTCTTTGGAGGGTTTTTTTTTTCTTCTTCTTTTCTTTTCTTTTTTTTTTTCCTTCCCCCAACTCAAATGAAAAGAAATTGGAAGGGTCTCTATAAACAAAAGACACTCAACATACATTTAACATTTACATACATTTAATGTTCAACTTTGGAAACAGTATTTTTTTCTAGCTGTGTGCTAAGTGACTTCCTTAAATTAAAGCTAAACCTGATAAAGGTCAGCTTTTAAAAAAATGACTCTCAGAATTGCTTGTAGAGTCCACTTTACCCTACCACCCTTTCCTCCTTCATGTATGACTCAAATCCAACACATATATTTATTTAACACATATAGTACTTACTATATATTGTAAGAATTTTTACAAATAACCGCTCGTTTATTTCTCAAGATGACCCTGTAAGGTAAGTACTGTTATCACTATTTTATAGATGACAAAAGTGAGACCAAAAGAAGGGACATACTTGACAAAAATCACCCCTTTACTCAGTGGTGGAACTAGATTTGAATCAGGCAGTCAAGCTTATGAGTCCATGGTCTTAACCACTTCAGCCTGCTGCCTCTCAGAATTCTCAGCTCCCACCTACCTCTCTAATACCTTATGAAATAATCTGAGTTCAAAGGATGAATCTCCAAGCTGAATTTCATGGGAAGTTATTTATGAATATTGTTTCCTCTATTCCACCTACACCTTTTAGAGCCCTTCCAGGCAGATCTGTTTGTTACCCACTCCAGGGATGGTATCCAGCTTCTAGGAAAAGTACCTTTCTCTCATGGAACTCAGAGATTGTTACGGCAATAGACTATAATAATGTCTGATGCACAATTTCACATGGTCAAGCTCCAATCACAAAAGTCCTTTGTGGTTTCCCATTCATTACTGTGCTTTTCAACTCAAACAGATGCAGTTCTAGTTTCCAGATCCTGCATGGGTTCTGCATACATGACCAGAGTGAAACTATAATAATAATTGGACCTAATACTGGATTCACATTCATGATGTTGGTTAAGAAGCTAAAAATAAAAGCTGTGGCTAGCTCTAGCTTTTGTGCGCATGCATATTAATTTAAATCATTTCTCTTTAATTATATTTAACACACATTAGAAATTTGGTAATTATAAAAGACCTTTAATTATCAACATTCATTATTATCACTATTATTAACATATATTAAGCATCCACAGTCTGCTAAATGCTATACTCAAGATAAAAGGCATTAACCTCGCAATTCCACTGTGTGCAAGAGAGAAGACAATCTTCTTCTTCCAGACAGTGAACAAAATTATACTTGCCTACCTTGACAAAGAGCCAATGGATGAGTTAGGGATAAAACCTAGTTGTCTCAACCACTAGACAATTGGATAAACAAAGAATGGCTATAAAACTCTGCTGCTAAAGAACACCTGAATCTATACTTCCATAAATATTTTTAATGCCTGCATCAGATTTGTGTGTGTGTGTGTGTGTGTGTGTGTGTGTGTGTGTGTGGTGGCACATCTTTCTGCTGCATAGGGATATCTAAATTGTATAAACAGTCAAGTTACTTGAGACCAACTTTACAGTATAAATTGTGGCATCAAATAAAACAATATCATTTTTGGTGGAAAAATAACATGTGAGTATAAAATGATTAAACAACATATATATATATATTTTTTTTTAGGTAGCACCTCATAAACTGGCTTTGAAGGCAGTTTCAAGTGAAGATTGCCCAAAGCAGTTGAGCAATGGCAGCATCTATGGGACAAAGGTATAGACTCCAGGGTGCTACTTCCAAGGGTAACATTTGATTTGAGTGGTAGAATGAGAAGAGGTTACACTTTGGATTACAACGTATCTGAAGTAAAATTTCTAGCACTGCTACTTATTAGCTACATAATCTGGGGCAAATGAGTTAACTTGTGTGAGCCCTAGCTTCTTCATCTATGAAACAGAGTAAATAAAGCCAAACTTGCAGATTTTTATGGGATGAAATAACACATTTAAATATGTATAATGAAGTGTCCACATCTGACATGAACTTAGAACTGAGCAAAGAAAGGCCCTCCCTCCATGACATCCCGGGTAGTATTACGTGGCCATCTGTTGGCAGACCTAGCATGCAGATTAATGCTACTAAAACTGCAATTAAATTACTCTGCAATTTAAATAGGCTATTATGTGATAGGAAAATGTACTCCATTCTGTTCTTTATATAAACCTTTCATAAGTGCCCTCTGTTCTTTAGGAAAGATATTATGTTCTGGGTATGTGAAAGAAAATTCGATCCACTCACAAGGAGTTCAGAGTCTAGTAAGGGAATTATAAAATGTGGAAAATTATAACATGAGGTAGAAAGAATTATAATAAAGATATGACAGTGTGCCATGGGCAGGACATGGTTAATTCTGCCCATAACAGAAAGAGGTTAGGGAAGTATTAGTGAAAGAAAGACCACTGCACTAGGTTTTGAAAGAAAATTGCACATTCACTAAGGGGAAAGGGGATGAATGACATTTGTCGTTTGCCTGGCAGAAGAAACAGCTGGACAAAGACACACAGGATCATTCTGTGCACATGTGAGAAACTGCAGGCAGCATGCTAGAGATGAAGCTAAACATATAGGCTGAGGTTAGGCTGTAAAAAGTAATGCCAAGAAACCAAAAATAAACCCTTGCTCATATGGTCAATGATTTTCAACAAGGATGAAGGGAAAGAATAGTACTTTCAACAAATGGTGCTGAGAAAAGTGGATATTCACATGCAAAAGAATGAAGTTGAACCTTTACCCAATACCACATACAAAATTTAACTCAAAATGGATCACAGACCTAAACATAAGAGTTAAAACTATAAAACTCTTAGAAGAAAACAAAGGGCAAAAACTTCACAGCACCGAAGTTGGCAAAGATTTCTTGGATACAGCAACAAAGAAACAGGCAACAACAACAAAGTATATAAACTGGACTTCATGAAAAATGAATATCTTTGGGGTATCAAAGGACACTGTCAACAGAGTGAAGAGGCAACCTACATAATGGGAGAAAATATTTGCATATCATCTATCCAAATAAGGGATTAACATCCAGACTATATAGAGAACTCCCAAAACTCAAAAACAACGAAAACAAACAACCCAGTTCAAAAATGGACAAAGGATTTGAATGGACATTTCTCCAAGAAAGATATATGAATGACTAACAGGCATATGAAAAGATGCTCAACATCACTAATCATTAGGGAAATGCAAATCAAGACCACAAGATGACATCTCATATCCGTAAGGATGGCTATTTTAAAAAAGCAGAAAATAACAAGCATTGGTGAGGATGTAGAAAGACTGGAACCCTTGCACACTGTTGGTGAGAATATAAAATGGTACAACTATGGAAAACAGTATGGTGGCTCCTCAAAAAATTAAAAATTTAATAACCATATGATCCAGAATTTCCACTTCTGGGTATATACTCAAACTAATTGAAAGCAGGGTCTGAAAACAATATTTGTACACTCAACATCCATAGCAGTATTATTCACAATAGCTAAAAGATGGAGGCAACACAAGTCTCTATTAATGAATGAACAGATAAGCAAAATGTTTCATATACATATTATTCATCCTAAAAAGGAAGGCAATTCTGGTACAGGCTACATGAATAAACCTTGAGGAAATAATGCTAAATGAATTAAGCCAGTCACAAAAACCAAATACTTTATGATTTCACTTATATGAGATACCGAGAGTAGTCAAAATCATAGATACAGAAAGTAGAATGGTGATTGCCAGGGGTTAGGGAGAGGGGGAAATGGGGATTGATTGCTCAGTAAGTACAGATTTCAGTTTTGCTAGATAAAAGGAGTTCTGGAGAGGCACGGTGTCCTGGTTGCACAATAATATGAATGTACTTAGTGAAATCTAACCATACGTTTTAAAATGGTTAAGATGTTAAAAATTATATTATATGTATTTTGCTACAATAAAAAAAGGCATACCAAGAAATTTAAAATGTATCCTGGGAAATGGTCAGTTGCTTCAGGGCAGGAGAAGGACATGGTCAAATTTTGTAAATATATTCAGATATTTATAGGTATACAATAATTTTATTCACGAAATACTGAGGAATCATCTTATACCAGTAAAACCTCACTGGACAATTTACACAACATTTAACCAAACAATACTTACATTTAATAAGACTATTCAAATAACATTTTGACAGGATAAATGTATGAACTTTTGATAGGTGTTCTAAAACTGTGGTATAACACTACAGCAATATCAACTGCTTTGGATGCCTAATTATCTTTGGATTTTCATAGAACATAGCTGAGTGTCAAACATATTTTATTTAAAAATTAAGAAACATGCGTGATTGACACAGTGACTGAAATTAAAGGCAAAGAAAAGGAGACAATACCATTTCTTTAAGCAAGTCCTTAAATTCTGACTTGTAATGCTTAAGAATCTGCCTCTTCCTTTTAAAGGGGGATAATCCTTTATGATTTTTACAACAAATGCCGCTTACCCATTCTTTGCTTGAAAGGTAGGGAGTCCTGTAGAGAAAGGGGGCTGGAAAGTCAGTTGGAAAACATCAGGGCTACGTCAGTCAGAAAATTGTCAGCCAGTTGCAGGTTAAAAAAGATTTGCTAAAAGTAGTGATGTTTTCACTGGTTCAAGTCTGTCAGAAGACTTTAGATTCTCCAGCGCCTCACACCAGTAACTTCAAAACTAACTCACTCCAGATGTCCCTATGATCGTCTAATCAGACATCAAAAGCTGTATGGTGACAAGCTCACATGCTGCTTTCGAGGACACTACATGTTTCCACAAGCGTGAAACACACACAGTAGCTACTTTTAAAATGTGATTCATCTAAATCAGAATTCCACTTTAAAGTACAGAGCTATTAGGAAAGGGGCCACCCTCTTGAGAAAGAGAAACATCTTGTAAATGTCTGTACAGTGTCATTCGATGACTAGATTTTGAAAGAAGAAAACAAAATGAAACCTGCACTTCAGAAGAGTTTAGGTTGTGAGGGAAAAAAAAAAATTTTCCTCTCAATACTGATTGCCTTGTTTCTTCTCAAGGTGAACTTTCATTAACTCTTTCCTTCCATGTCATCAATCTTCAGTAAATGTCCACAACACAGAAGGGGCATACAGCAGATCAGAACTTACATAAGACATGATCCATACCCTTGGGCTTTCACTTTAAAGTAACGTGATCTACCTGCACTTTAGTCTACAGGTTTAAGCAGTGCTCTCCCCCAAAGAATTTAAGTGTGCATATGAAGACGTATGTATGTTTTTATGCTGCTGCCTTTGTGTATTTAGCTTTTTAAAAAATATATATATTTCTTGATATCACTACCTTGAGCAATAAAGTTTGGCATTTTGCATAGAAAGATAGCCTCATTTCATGAGCACTAACAAATATTGAGACCTTAAAAGGAAATTTAAAGATGAATTCATACCATACCAGTCAAGTTAATAATTTACATCGGGAACCCTGAAGTTGCTAGTTCGGGTGTCTGAGTCCTTAAGAACAACAGGAGTTCATATAGAATTTCTGTTTATTATTTCCTATTAGTGACACAAAATTTCTGAGGAAATCATCCATGATGTAAATGATTTTCTCAGGGTCACAGTTACTGATGCAATCAGGTAGAGTAAAGCTACCTTAAACATCATCTTTACCAAATTTCAAACAACACTGTCAAATCACATCTGCCCATGCTATTAACATGAGATGCTTATTAGTGTTTTGCTAAGAAACACCTTGTAAATGTTCCCATGCTCTTGATTTAATTCACATATCAGAATTTTCATTTTTATTTTCTTCCAAATCACTTGAAACCAGAAGAACTTCTTAAAGAAGATGGAATATAAGGGAAATTTTGAAGGGGAAATCTTCAGATGTGATGGCTATAAGAGAGGAATCTTGTCCAGAAATTTCTAGTCTAATCAAGGATTTTCTAAGTTCTTTGAACATAGTTATTAGAAAATTACAAAGCTGTAACTACTGAGATTACTAACTTTTTGATTATAGAACTCACAGTTTTATTACAAAGAGGTAGAACTCAGATAATTGACTCCATTGACTGTCTATTAAATTATTTTCTTTGTTCACATTTCAAGGACACTAACAAAATTAGGCTTTATAATGTTCGTCTCTAGAATTATCAAGGTTTGTTCTTTTCCTATAATTCTATTTTCTCAGAATCAACTTCTATGATGGAGTCATTGCTAGAATTGTAAGAAGATAAATCAGGCCTCACTTGAAACTGCTGACTTCAGCCACCCATCCACATCATAAACTCCAAGTGGAGAACTTGTGTTTAAATATCTCTCTCCCCTTGACAACACCAAAAAACACAGGTAACACACTGTCCTAAAGCAGAAAATCCTAACCTAAAGCTATTTAGGGAGAAAAACAGTATGTATACAGGTAATTTCACAATTTTCACATTTTAATTCATATATACATATGTGTGTGTATATATCCGTATATGTGTATACACATACATACGCACAAATTAACACATCTTTACAAAACAGTTAAAAGTTGCTGAATTGAATTCATTTTGCCCATCTCAGAAGTAAAAGTTTTAATCACCTAAATCATATTTATGTGTCAGGCACTGTGTCTGCGGGTTTGCATACAAAAATGAATACATCAGCTCATGCCTCTAAGGAGCCCCGTCTTGTAACAGACATTTAAACAAGCAGTTATATTTGAGTGAGGTAAGAGCGAGAGATAGTACACATGGTAATTCCCATGACAGGCTGAGCAGAGTATAGACTAAAAGCAAAGGACATTAATTTTAATGGTTAAAAATATATTATTTGATGATTTGATACTCGCTGGTGGGTTGCTAGGCTTAATTGCTTTAGCTCTGGTCTTCATAACTGGGTTGTAAGTTTCCTGAGGACAGGGACCATGCCTTATGCTTTCCGGATGGCACATGGCAGAGGTCATGGACATCTAAGGGATTAATCAATTTATGTTGGCATAAAAGCAAACTCATTCAATTTTCATTATGTGCAGATCAATCTAAACAGCAAAAGACGACATGTCATGGTTACCTCTTTAATTTCTGAAGCTGACCTCTGAATAGTGATCCCTCTTTTTTAGACTTTCAGTTCTGGACTAGACCCAAGAAGAATGATGGGGGAGCACTCACCTAAACAGGGGTCACAATCCCCAGGTTCCTTCATTAGTCATGGCACAGACATTCAGACTGTCTAAATTTGTTTCACCAACTCCTGCAAGGTTTGGTGAAAAACTCTTTCACAGAATAAACTGGGCTTCTAGATTTTCCCCAGCTGAATGTGAGTCTTACAAACGTAACTGTTTCAGAAATTAAGCTGCCTAAAGTTGCCAAAGTAAGTAAACATTTGGCCCCATGAAATACTGGATGGCAGCTTTATCTCTTAAAAACAAAGCCATATGAAAACCATCGTTGCAATGTGTCTCCAAGCTCTGGCTTATCAGCACACAGCGTGAACAGCTGGAGTTACAAACACCAGGACTATTATTAAATCACTGTGTCAGGAGGGGGGGAAAAAAAAGAAAAACCTTTTGTAGGCTTCAGTATCTCTAAATAATGAGATTATATATTACATGCTATTTCTCCCTCCATTTCATTCTTCAGTATCCATCTCTCCTCAATGACAATGAATAGAGCCTTCCTTCTAATTTATATCAGAGTCTACAATGATTATTTTGTTCCCCTATTTCTATAGCTGCTTAATTATATATCTAATGGATAGAAAAATATGATTTGGTCATCCAGAATTTTCATTAAGTTCCTATGTTGGATTTTGACAGTCAGCAACCCACAACCAAAAGTCCTCTGACATGTCAGTGACAATTTGATGATTTTAATCCGAAAAGCCAAGCTATTTAACTTTCTCTGTAATATTTCAGTAATTCCTTTCATGGATTTGAAAGTGTTTAATCCAGGGGCAACACTGGCTATAATAACTTCAATATATGTGACATCCAAGGGGAAATTCTCAAATCAATACATATATGCAAGACACAAAGAGAATGATTCTACTCACTGGAAAGATTTTCTCTCACTGGAAGCTACCTGCCATTATCTTTGCTGATGAAATAACAAAAACTCCACAAAACTGATACTGGATACTGTATTTTCACTTTTCATTCCTATTGAAAACACAGGACCACTGGAAAAAGTTCTTCTCCCCAGGGTTTCTTCCCAAAGGAGTTGGCACCCCTTTCTCCCAATCTTACTGCTGCTACGAACTGTGTTGTTACTGACCAAGGAGTTATTTTGGACCTCTCAATGCAGCAGTTCAAACACTTCCATTCATCTGTACATCTTGGATTTACATACTATATGTTGGAAAGGAAAGGTAATAATATGATGAAACAACCTTAATTATTTAATACACATCTGGAGGACAGCAGCAATTTCCACTTTACTTCCTTATCACTCATCATACTCTGAGAATTGGTAGCTTTCCCATATTATTTCATCCTAACCCCCCCCAAAAAGTTGTTCTTGATCTTTTGTATTCCTTTTAACATTTGGTAAGTGATAGAGCCCCTTCAGGAAGCACGCCCGTGTGCCCACACACACACACCATGTCATGGCATAAAACTTCAGAGAGTTAACAGACCCTCTGAAACCCACCAAATGGAGTTCCAATTTAACAACTTCAAAAACTGCCATGTTATTTTTTGAAATAAAATGTATATATTATAGACACAGACTTAAAAAAACAGACCAGTATTGTCTTAATTTATTTTGGTGAATCAAGACAAGTAATAGTTTTAGAACAAACAAAGAGAACAACCACAGCATTATAATTTTCAGGAATCCACTTTTTAATTTACTCACCCTGCAGGATCATTTTGCCTTAGGGGTTAAACGTGAAACTATAAACAGTCATTAAAACACAAAACAACCATGGTAGTTAACCGGATATTAAGGGAAAAAAAAAATCACATCTGTTTTAGAGTTCTCTTCCATCCGCAAATTCAGGAACATCAATTTCAAGAACCTGGTTTTATGGCTTGTCCTTAAGTCAAGAACACCAGGTTACAATCAAGGCAAGGAAGGTAAGACTGCCCATAAGGGAGGCTCTCACTACAATATCTTGCCCCCAGGATTTTCTTTCTTTGATTCAAAAGCAGTCCGTAGAATTGACTTTTCTACTCCTTGAAAAATAGTCATTACTATTTGCACATTAATAATCATGCTATTCTGATTAACTGGATAGGTTTATGAAAAGAGGAAGAAAGGAAACAAATTCCTGTGCTGTTTATCTGGTGGTACTCTAAGTGACAAATAATGAGATTTAGTGGCTTTGCAGTATACACAGAATTAGAAGCTTGCAGAGGATCTGATTTTTCTAATTTAAACCCTTTTTTAAAATTCCAACTTGTTTGATGGTGTACATCTTAAATAACCAATATGTAATAACTTCACCAGCCAGAAAACAAGTGCAACTTTTCCGACATTTCAAAAACATATCTCCAGACATCAGAGAAAACTCTCCTCCCTATAGCAAGCCTAATGAAGTACAACTAAAAATAACAATCATCAACTGTGGTTTTAGAGGCAATATTTCAATATAATCAAATGTGTCAAATATTCATCCTTACAGCTTCTTATGCTGTGGGTTGTAAGTAAGTTTCATTTCTTGGGAATGATTGAATATAACCCACGTGGGGCTCTGCCATCTGTGAATTACCTACATATGAACACTCTGTTTAAGAGATGGAAATTTTGTTGTCATTACCTTTCTTCTTGGATATTGAAATGAAATGCAATTGAACAGAGCTTTTTAAGCAATTATTTTTCATATTATTTGCTACATGGGTACATTATCACATGTCCCCCATGTTCGTTATTACTTATAAAATCATAGGAATCAAGTATGGTGTCGCTGAAGTGAAGGAGTCATCGAGTAGAATTACGGAATCTGAGAGATGGAGAAGAATCCATATTCTCAGATTCTGTACTACCTGGGCTCAGGTCATTGCCACACAGAACACTCTCTGCAGTGTGCTCCCATGTAAGAGTTGTGGTTCTTATGTCCCCATGGTTTCCTTGAAAGGCTACTCCTCTGATCACTGAACAAACAAAACAAGTGACATACAGGGCTATGTGTAGGGTGCCACATAATTTATCATCCATACATGGACACCTCTGAGAGTTAGCAGGGACACTATTAATAAATATGCCAGAACAACAGGCATGAACTAGGATTGCCCCAGGCAAACCTAATCATACTGTTATCCCAGAGATATTGTGCAACTCAAAGAACTTTCTCCCAAGGGTCTCAAACCATTTCATTAGTGCTATTTCCAATTTTACTTCAGTCTAGAGCTACTCTGTCCAATAGGAATAGAATGTGAACCACAGATGTAATTTTTAATTTTTTAGTAGCCATTTTTTTAAAGTAAAAAGAAATAGGTGAAAACAATTTATATTGTATTCTATCCAGTTTACCAAACATAGTATCATTTCAATGTGTAGTCAATGCAAAATTATTGAGATCTTTTACATTACTTTTTTCATATTTCAATCTTTGAAATCTAGTGTGCATGCCACACTTAAAATACATTTCTTATACTCAATAGCGACATGTAGCCAGTGGCTATGATAATGGACAATCAGGTCTGACCAGCCCACGAGTTAGGATGTGCAGGGATAAAGGAAGAGAGTTATAATACATACACACACATGTGTGCACACACACACACACACAAACACACACACGCAAACTGCATTTTCCTTCTAGGTAAAAAATAGACACACCTAAATGTCTTCATTTATTAACTTTACACTTGCCTGGGGTGATCCAGACCTTAGGGCAGATAAACACTCACTTGGCAGATTCTTTGGGGGAGCAGAGAGAATATCTGAGTTAGAAAAGTTGGGTAATTGCTGAGAATTTCTAGGACTTTTTCCAGACTAATATTAGTCTTGCGTCCAACACACATACACTGAGTACCTTCCATGTACTTGGGACTAGAGAAAGAAAGATAAATAAGGTACAATGCCTGCTCCTTGTAACGTTAAGGATTAAAGTTTGCATGAAGATTATTTTAGAATTGAGGCAAGAGAAGCCTAGGATGTGCCATTATTCTGGGGCAAGGCAAGGACCAGATTCTCTTCTTTGAGTCTCAGGTCTGAACTTCATCATCCACAGAGAACTCTGGGAGGGAAGGAGGAAATGTGCTTTCCTTTCTACTGTTGATACATAGGGACTGACCCATGTTTGATAACTTGCATAGGTTAGGTAAAAGGATTTTCGGTGCCAGCATTTCTTCTTGAATTAGAATTTGCATTTTTGCTAGTAATAATACACCTCCCTCTCCAAATACCCCAACTTGGAACTCAACAATATCATATTTTGGTAAGGATACAGAATCTAGCAGAAAGATAGTAGCCCTTATTTCCTCTAGGGCAAGCTATATTGTTGTATTTTCAATTGGTCTCAACACAGAGCCTAAATGATAGAAACACAGACCTAATATTGGTGGGGTTTCTGCATGTAAATCATGGTAACACAGATCACACTTTTGTTTCAGGGTGTATTAATGTTGTAAAAATAAGCAGTAAATTATAGTTTTTTCTCTTTTATGTAATTCTTCTCATTTTTATAGTTCTTCTCTTCCTCCAATCCAATATATTCAGGCTTAACATGGTCTCAATCAGTGGGCATTAAACACACACACACACAGCATACCACATACTGGTTCTGTTTGTACTCATCATTAGAACAGAACACACACACCTGATTTTTACTAAAGTAATGTTCCATTAAATATGTTTCTTTAAAAGGATGGGAAGTGAGAAAACATTACATCTAAACTACTTTCAGGACACTCCCTTGCTTAACAAAAGAAACATGCCCGAATATTGCTGCAAACCTATGAGTAATTACCCCATGATTTATTATGGTGACTCCTACCTCACACACATTAACACTGGTTCTTGATAAGAATATTTTATACCAAACTGGGAGAATCCATTTAGCTCATTTAGCATCTCTACATACCAAAAATGTTGCTTTTGTTCTGAAGGCACTACACACAGTGAGACTTAAAATGGAGAAGAGACTTGCTTTTAGGAGACTTTTAAATATGGTTACATTATTGAAGATCACCTATTGCAGTGATACGCAGCCATTATCCAAAATCTAACTCTCAGGCTATTTCAGAGGATGAATCAAAATTACAATTCTTCAAAGCAACTCAGGACTTAGCAGAAAAATCCCACAGCTCCATATGGAAGGAGGGCATTGTCTCTTCAGGAAACTATTCTCCACTTAACTTCTCAATTCTAAGTAGAGCATTTATAGGTATACCTAGGTTTAAGCACTTTTGGTATATAATTTTATTTTTCCTTAATTTGAATGTTGAGATCTAGAAACCCAGTCCTGGTACCACATGTCTGTGATACTGGTAGCTTGAAACTCTATCACCATTCACCATGGTATGACTTCACAAAGCACTGTATTGTATTAACATACTGGAAATAGATAAACTACCTCTTGGAGCATTATGAAGGAGAAGGATGGGAAACCCAACAGTACAGTGCACTGGTTAAGAGCATAGGTTCTGGAGCCAAACCACCTGGGTTAAATTCTCGGCTCTGCCACTTACTAGCTGTGACCTTCGACAAATCACTAAACCTCCTTCTGCCTCAATTTCATTATCAGTGAAATGGAGACAAAAACATGTTTGTACTTTGATGTGGAAGTACAGATGACTTAATGTAAAGCCCTTTTAACAGTGCTAGGCACATAATTGGTGCTCCGTAAATAATAGCTATCACTATAACTATATACTAGCCATAGCTCATGCTAGTTATTATTATAACTAACACTATATATCCTATCAAAAGCTCTAATTATCCACTTACTTAAGACTGCAAAGTCCCAGTTAGTTTATGGGTAAGGCGCTTTGATCTTTCATTAGGAATGCAAACGGCAGGATACCTACTGGAATAACAGGTTTCAGACTCTGGCCACTGGGGTGTGAAGCGCTTGGCTGGGCATCAGCAGGTGGGCTTGGTGCTGGGTCACTGCTTCTCCTCACCAGCAGTGGAGTGCCTGTAGGACAAAACAAGAGGTGAGAGGTCAAGAATGCCCTGGGGGGGAAGAGAGGGCATGGTACAATGCAATTTAATTAAAAAGGTTTACAACATGCTTTTATGTAAAAACATTCTATTTCTAAGGATGCCTATAAATTAATCAATTTAATGATCTTTTGTCATCTATTTATAGAATGACACATGGAAACAAAACCTTTCAGCTCTCAGCTTTCCCCACTTGCATTTCAAAACAAGCCATTCTACTTAACAGAAAATTGTTAGGCAATGCAAAAAGTTGACAGTGTACAATCGAAAACTGGTCTAGAAAATATATTTGAGTATTAAAAAGAATGATTATCCAGCAGACAAGTGAAGAGGTTCACACAGTCAGTGCAATTTGCTATTCAGGAGAGCTAGAAGAATAGTTATTACTGCCATTTGGAGCTTCCCAACTCTTTGGAATGATGATATACACTGAAATAAATTATTTGCTGGGGTTATAGCATTAATGTCTATTTAAGTACACAAAGAGATTGGTTTCATTCTCCTCCTTTTCTCCTAAAGTAGATAAAACTGATAAGGAAAATAAGTTAGTTCTTCTAAAAATATATCCTGATTTCTTTTTAATAATGAAAGCTTCCACTATTAAATATTTGAGTCAGTTATTAAATTCTGAAAACAGATCATACTATTAGAAAGTTCAAATGAAATTCAACCTTAGCAGAGAGGGTGGCCCAACTACTCAGCCTGCAATTAGACTGAAAATAATTTGTTTCATACACAACTGGTCACTATAGAAGAAACTCTCAAAAAATCTGTTTGTGACTTAACAATCGCTCTCTTATAAAAATTAACTTTTTATTTGTGTGCCTTTGGGGAAAAAAGAAACAGTTGAAATGCAATCCTCTGTTTATCAATATTCTGAAAGTAATTCCCTAACTTCCGAGCTACTGCAGTTTAAAATAACATTTTTTTTTTTTTTTTTTTTTTTTTTTGCGGTAGGCGGGCCTCTCACTGTTGTGGCCTCTCCCCCTGCGGAGCACAGGCTCCGGAGCACAGGCTCAGTGGCCATGGCTCACGGGCCCAGCCGCTCCGCGGCATGTGGGATCTTCCCAGACCGGGGCACGAACCCGTGTCCCCTGCATCGGCAGGCGGACTCCCAACCACTGCGCCACCAGGGAAGCCCTAAAATAACATTTTTCATACCTCATTTTATATGGTACAGTTATAAAAAGTGAATCCATTTTGAAGTTATTTACAAATCTGATTTTTCTATGTGCTACAACATCCTTATTCTGTGAACAAAACAGAGAATTGCTAATATTTTTCACCCTTATTCAGTTAGAAATTGATTCTTAAAAAATAACTTATTTTATAATAAGAAATGAATGTGCTACTGAGGAGGAAACACTATGCCAAAAGGTATTATAAAGCCCAAGTTCACATTCCATTATTTATTTTTTATTAATAGACACTTCACTACATTATTGCCCACTTCCATCTAAAACTTTTTTTAAGTATAGCTGATTAACAATATCATGCTGGTTTCAAGTGTACAGAAGAGTGATTCAGCGTTTTTGCAGATTCTATTCCATTATAGGTTATTACAAGCTAATGGGTATAATTCCCTGTTCTATACAGTATATCCTTGTTGCTTATCTATTAAATATATATTAGTGTGGATCTGTTAATCCTGTACCCCTTATTTGTTCCTCTCCACTTCCCTCTCTGCTTTGGTAACCACGTTTGTTTTCTATATCCATGAGTCTGTTTCTGTGTTGCATATACATTCAGCTGTATTATTTTAAAACATTTCTTAAGCAAGTGACATACCAATAGTTCTATGGTTGGCAATTATTCTCTGAAAGAAATATTAAAAACAAAAAAATAAGAGGAGTAAAAGTAAGAGAAAGTACCATAAAATCTTAGACAACAGAGTCCCAGTTCCACACCAATATGTTTTTCCCTCCTTCAGGTGATTTAGAGACTAAGAGCCTTTCAGGTTAAGCCCCTGAACTACCATTAACACAAAGTGAACCAGACACTCTAAACACAATATCCTCAGAAGCAACCCATGATCTTTAAAATTTAAAAGAGAATGGGGCCAACTCCATGAAACTCTGGTTTGTTTCCAAGCATTTAACCCAGACTAGTACACTGCAACAATCAATAATATCAAATTGGAAAAAGACAAACAAATAAAAAACATGGTAAACCTGTTTGGGATACCAAGGTCACAAAATACATTGATTTAGAGGCACAGAAATAAATATTTCAGTGACTGACAATTTCAGTTATGTTGTTTTTTTCAGCTGAGTCATATACATATATACATACACATATACAGAATGTGTGTGTGTGTGTTGGTGAGGGGAAAGAGAGTAAAGGAGGGAGAAAGAAAGACATTATTCTTGGGTAACAAATATATTTTTCTCAAATAAGCCACACTATATAGTTTTCCTTCATCTCTAAAGACATGACTGACTCTTGACTTACTGTCGGTATCTGCTGTTTTAATAACAAAATGTTAAATTATTTAAAACATAATTTTATAATAGCATGTATTTGTATTTCTATAATCAATCAATATGCCACAGTATTATAGGGTGTCTTCCAGAAGATGACAGTTCAGTTTTGTACCAGTGGACCAACTATTTGGAACATTAACAAACAAACAAACTGTAGAGCAGCTAGATCTTTTTTTTTTTTTAACTTTTTATTTTATATTGGAGTATGGCCGATTAAAACAATGCTGTGATTGTTTCAGGTGCAGAGCAAAGCGACTCAGCCATACATATACATGTATCCATTCTCCCCCAAACTCCCCTCCCATCCAGGCTGCCACATAACACTGAGCAGAGTTCCCTGTGCTGTACAGTAGGTCCTTGTTGGTTATCCATTTTAAATATAGCAGTGTGTACATGTCAATCCCAAACTCCCTAACTATCCCTTCCCCTGACCCTTCCCCTCTGGTAACCATAAATTCATTCTATAAGTCTGTGAGTCTGTTTCTGTTTTGTAAATAAGTTCATTTGTATCATTTCTTTTTAGATTCCTCATATAAGGGATATCATAAGATATTTATCTTTCACTGTCTGACTTAGTCCACTCAGTATGATAATCTCTAGGTCCATCCATGTTGTTGCAAATGGCATTATTTCATTCTTTTTAATGGCTGAGTAATATTCCGTTTGTATAGATGTCCCACATCTTCTTTATCCATTCCTCTGGTGATGGACATTTAGGTTGTTTCCATATCTTGGCTACTGTAAACAGTGCTGGAATGAACACTGGGGTGCATGTATCCTTTCAGACCATGTTTTCCTATATGCCCAGGAGTGTGATTGCTGGGTCATATGGTAGCTCTATTTTTAGTTTTTCAAGAACCTCCACACTGTTCTCTATAGTGGCTGCACCAATTTACATTCCCACCAATAGTGTAGGGGGGTTCCCTTTTCTCCATACCCTCTCCAGCATTTATTGTTTGTGGATTTTTTTGATGATGGCCATTTTGACTGGTGTGAGGTGATACCTCATTGTAGTTTTGATTTGCATTTCTCTAATGATTAATGATGTTGAGCAACTTTTCATGTGCCTCTTGGCCATCTGTATGTCGTTTTTAAACGTACTGCCAACTCATCAGGAATAAGTTCTGTTTTCCCCTACTTTTCTGTATTCCATACTTAAATGTCTCCTATTGAGTCACTTAATTTCTCCTTGGCTGTCTCCAATGAGCACCTTTAAATAGGAACTGCTGTCCCAGGGAGTTTTAAACAACCTTTCACATGGTGATTTAAAATCTAATTTTTATTTATTTATTTATTTTTTTTTTTTGCGGTACGCGGGCCTCTCACTGTTGTGGCCTCTCCCGTTGCGGAGCACAGGCTCCGGACTCACAGGCTCAGTCCAGTGTCACAGAGCGAGGAGAGGTGAAGTTCAGTCTATTTGATTCCAAAGCCCAGGTCCTCTCCACTGTCCCGACACTGTAGTTCTTAGTGTCTGATCTTTACTGTTAGGTTATAAACTCCTTCAGCGCAGAGGTTATATTTTATGTACACCCCCTTGTCCCCCACCCCCAGGAGTTTCCAAAAACCAAATGTAGTTTTCTCCCTCTCATTTCAGCCAGATGTGCCTTTTACCCTATTATATATATATATATATATCTCCAAGGATTTGCCCAAATCATCTTCAGTACTTCTGATTACTTTCTCTTATACAGTACGATGTTTCTTTCCTTGTCTTTAAAGTGTAACTCAGTCTCACCTTCAAATGGGGCTTGGAATTTAAAAATTAGATTTTGGGCTTCCCTGGTGGCGCAGTGGTTGAGAGTCTGCCTGCCGATGCAGGGGACACGGGTTCGTGCCCTGGTCTGGGAAGATCCCACATGCCGCGGAGCGGCTGGGCACGTGAGCCATGGCCGCTGAGCCTGCGCGTCCGGAGCCTGTGCTCCGCAACGGGAGAGGCTACAACAGTGAGAGGCCCGCTCACCGCAAAAAAAAAAAAAAAAAAGTCCAACACAAATTTAAGGTGTTATTTAAGGTGTTATCTATTTAAACAAAGGTTGCTGTCTCTTTGGTATAAATGGTGCACACACACACGCCGGGAGGGATTGCTTTCCCCGTTTAGAGGATGTGCTTGGGAAGAAATCAGCTTAAATGCCAGATGATGTGTTATATATGAAATTCTGTTTGGGGGGTTTTGAAAGATGCCTCAGAAAGATAGGCAGTTATAGAGACTGAAACCAGATCCAGAAGAATCATCCATATCATGATGCAGTGGGCAGAGAAAACAAACAATGGTTTTAGACATGAGTCCCGTGTCAAATGTCACAAAGGCACAAGTTCTAAGTTGCATGGTGAATAGGAGCAGGGATTTATTTAAGAATGGTTAATGATTCTCCTGAGCAAAATCAAACAGGCAGCTTGTCATCAATACTGATGCTATTTCATCCTAGGATGACTGACACCTGGAAAGCTTTAGGGGGTCCCAGTTAAGACACTGACAAGGCATTCTGTGAGAACTGGGAGGCCCCAAGCACGAAGAGGCTAGAGGAGCTATGTGAAGAAAGAGGGACTCAGCAGTCACAGGCAAAAATGGAGTAAGAAACTAGAGAATGACACAGGAGAACTTAGCAATGACTAAGTTCATTGACTAAGTTCAATGACATACAAAGCAACTGAGAGGGAGCGTCCAAAAGAAACCTAAAACCATTCTTAGATTTCTTGCTTGAGGAAGAACAAGCAAAAGGAAAGTTTTAGCAACTGTTATGATTTGTTTCAGAAAAACAACAACAACAGCAAAAAACAAAAAACATGAATCTTTGCCCACTGAAGGTTAGAATGATTTGCTTTTAATCTGTCTTGATAGGCATGAGAAATTAAAGACTAGATCTTCGGGCATTCATAAAGGTGAGTATGAAGTTCATACTGGAAATCATATTGGCTTTCAGAATGAGTGATGGAGACAAACACAAGGTAAACAAAGGAAAACAGGAAGAATCAGCACAGGCCTACAAATGGCACTGCATGCAAACTAATGAGAAAACCAGAATTTTATATTCCCAAAGAATCTTCAGAGGATTTTCAGAGTGTATCTAGAATGACGTGTGGTTAACAGAGCCACAGAGGTGAGCCTAGAGGAGAGGTGGGGCGGAAGGGAGGAGAAAGGAACTGGAGCTAACAAGATAAACTATTTTTGTGCAAAGAGGGGTAAAGGCTGGTCCTTGTAGAGATTCAGTTTTCCTTTGCCCTGAAGGATTACTTCTGTGCTATTGAATTAGCAGGTCACCAAAACACCTAGTTTGAAGAAAGAAAACACGCTCTCCTTCCAATGCTACTTACACTTAGGATAAATAACAAAACAAATATAGATGGGGGAAAAGGTTGTTGAAATACACCTCAACTGGTAAATATTTCACTTGATGATGAAAATGCATTGCAGATGGTTAACATATTTAGGGACTTAAAAAGAGATAAATAGCAAAAGAAATGCCCTGCCAGGTAAGCAATATTAGTAGTATATTAATAATATTAACAGGATGCATTAGCTGCATCTCGGTTTCATACAGTACATTTCCATAACAGACTTTGTACCTAGTCAGTACCTGGAAGAATGCCTTTTAATTATCTTGCACTTCAACACTTGTTGAATGCATCTGGCATTACAGTATGGAGATGTCCTTCAGATATATGGTGCAAAAAGAGCGAGTGTGAGGAAACCTGCCTTCTAAAGGTGGTCCTGGCATTACGTGCCCCCCAGGAGACAGCTGAGTTGTACCTCAGAGTCCAAGTCCTCTGCATTAACTAAGGAAGCATGTTGGATAAGCTATACCAAAGGCCCTTCCAGATCTGAAAAGAGACAGTTCTGTGAGTTATAGAGCCAATAAGGAAATTGAAGTCCAGAGAAATTAAGTTCCTAAATCTTTTGGCCTTGATTTCTACTCCAGTTTTATCCACGTGACACTTTTCCATTGTGGGGTCACATCTTTACGTGGGTGAGCGCATGGAAGTAAGGGGAATGATGTCTCTTCAATGTGGTAGCAATTCTTTTCATCGAAAAAGGTCAGCAGATGGAAAGGCTCGGATAGGAAGATCAAATGAAAGGGTGCTGGGAACTGAGTAACTAAAAGGCGGATATCAACCCATAGTCACATGGGCATATCTGGCAAGATGCCTGACTCCACTAGTCAAGGCCTACCAGCACCTCTCTCAGAGGGCATGGTCTCTCTTGTCAATGATTTAAATATCCTTTTCCTATTAACCCTCAAATACCTCAATTAAAAAAAAAGAGATTAGTGAAAGTGGTACATCATTTGCTTTTGGAGACAACTAGATTGTGTGTGTGTGTATGTTTCGTGGGCATGAGATAGGGCTTTTCCACTGATGCCTAACAAACTCCCCTTCACTGAAACCTGGAGACCTATAAAACAAATTGGTAATGATATCAATAGCAACGCAATTTATGGTAAAGTACCAGAGAAGACATCACTTTCACTACAGGAGTTCCTGACCAGGTCTGGTGCCTGGCCTGTGATGAATGCAGCAGCTGTGACATGCTTTCCGACACCGTGATGGAAAAACCACATGAGAGAAACCAAGTCACATTTTAGCAGAATTTTAGCTGTCCAAGTACTTTACTCTTAAATATCACTCCATTAGAAAAGAGACTCCCAGTATTGCCATTAAAGGAGCAAAGAAGTTCAAGTTGCCTAACAGTGTTGTTTTTCTTTCATTTTGGATTGCGAAACCCCAGAAAAGCCTGTTCAACACACGATGGAACAAACACAAGCAATTCACAGAACAGTCTAGCAACACAATAATTATGAATGAGCAGACACCTGATAAGATATCTTTTAGTATTTGGAAAGCTGCTTAAATTGGAGTGCCATTGCTATAAAAACAAGTGAGGGCATTTGTAACTGACTTTTACTGGGAATTATACTTTTCTCTGAAGATTGTTATGCCTCCAATTTGAAATATATTGTTGCCGCATTCCTGAGGGTATATGCTTTTTCTCCTATTGAAGTGTTCACATTTTATCCAGTTGACATATACAAATCTACAGTTTTTCATATTGTTTAAACCACATCGCAATATCAATTTTCGCATGCTATTGAAAGTCAGTTAATGCCAAGTCTTAGACATGCACTATGTCTCAAGTGTTATATGAAGAACAATGACAAGCAATAAAAGGACAAAGCACACTGTATTTTGGCAACGCCCATGGAAGAAATTCAAAAGTGGTCATTTTAGGTTAAGAGTAAATTCAGATGATTTAAATAAAAGAACAATGCCAAGTTACAGTGAAGGTTCAACAGAAGCAAAGGCCCTGGTCTCTGAAAGGTATACACTCTAGAAAAAGCACAAAACATTAACAAACAAATAAAGATACCTGAATTAATGACTCCAGCTAAAGGCTCCAGAATCATAGAGGTGAATGGAAGGGATGTGAGACATGCATATTAACCACCCATTTCTTGTTCTGGCATTCAAGGACCTAATGGGTTTCCCCCAGTCTACCTCTCAGATTACATCTTGCACTGCATTCTTTGCCACGCAGTATCTGCCAAATGGGACTATGTGTCATTGCCTAAAAAGTCTTGCAGACTCTGACCTCAGCGTGTATGCTGTTTCTACCCCCTAAATTATCATTCTCTACTACTGCAATCAGTTGTAATCCTGTCCATCCTTGAAGGTATAAAGATCTCTACTTCCTTGATACAGATTTGCTGTGGGGTTAATGAAGCCTAACTTCAGGGCCCCTCACAAGCTCCCAGGTAGAACCTTAGCAACATGAGCACATGATTATATGACTTTGTAAATTTTACCTAAGTAAATAGTTTAATTGCAATAGGTTAATTCTGTTATCTCTTTCAACTCTGATGTCCCCTCCAGCATACTTCCCCTTCTGTTGGGTGAACCTAGAGTGGTCAAGAACATTTCCAGATTCAGTTAAGTGAGTTGAAGATACATTTCATCTGAATAAAGTGGACTATATATATTTGTGTGGTTTATAGATACTTCTATGTATAGTTCTATGCCAGTCCTCTTGGAGGAATATAGGTATATCCCTCTTACCCACTATGTTGGTTTATCCAGCTTCACAATACAAAAGTACAAGGCCAGGTGACATAATGAAATGGCTGTGCTCTTTTTGCACCCAGCATTGCAAGAGTGTGGGTGCTGAAAGATAAGACTTGAAATGTATAAAGCCAGGAGGTAGTCTAAGGAAAATTCACTCACTCCATGTATACAATTATATGTAATTCAGTAATCAGATAATTCAGTTCTCAGTGATATCTTGACAAATGGGAAGTCCTCTTCTATATGGAATATATTTGAAAACGTAGCATAGAATTAAAATTCCTATGCTAGTAAGACACAAACCTGTAGCCATTTCACAGATTACAAGAATGTATGTGTGCAGCCCCATGTTTATATATCACATATACTATTTAAACAAAAAACATTTTTATTACCATACTACAGCCAAGACTGAATTATCTGTTTATTCAGTGTATAAAAAAAATCTTACATATGAAGAGATTATTAAAGATTATACAGTCAAAACTGTAGAAAAAAGCAAGTTATTTTAAGCATTAATTTACAGTCAATTAATATATCATTATAAAATATTTTTTCATATTTTCTGACATCTTTAGTATATTAGCTTTATTAATTTTTTAAAAATTGTTGGAATTTTTTCTCATTTTGAACTAGTAGTCATTTATACTTTTGTATGTAAAATCTATGTTCCTTTTCTTAAATAGTAATCTCCCCAAGTTTCATACCTGAGAGCCCTACAAAATGTGGATCTGCTTTTGTGCTTTTTTAGGGTATGTCACATCCTGTTTTGTCTTATCTGTAAAGGTGTATTTTTTCTTGTCTCCCCTTAATTTACTCATTTAATGCCTAAAATATACTAGGCAGTCTTCTAGGCATTCTGGATACAACAGCACACGACACACAAAGGTCTTAATCTTGTAGTGCTTGTAAATAGCTGAAGGAAGGCAGCTAATAAACACGTACATAAATAAATGTGGGCGTTTAAGACAGGGATAAAGCAAGTTCTTAAACAGGAATATGAGAGAGAGAGGGAAAGTGATGGGGAGGAGAGTAAGGCAGGGCAACATTACATTGTAAGCTCCTTGAGGGCAAGCAAATCGCCCTAGTCAATCACTTAGGATCCCCAGCAGAGTGGGTACTTAACAGATGCCTGCTGAATTGAACTAAACACAGTAAGAGGAACAAAGATCAACTTCTAAATTCAGAAATCTTTGGATTCTGAAATGTCTCAGACAAGGGAATTTTTTTGGTTCGTGAAAGGGGTCTATGCCCCCAATAAGTGAATAAATTGCTACTGTCAGGTTCGTTTCGCTTCACCTAACACTTTTTTTCTTCAGCATCAACATTTATCTTCAAACACTATCACACTAATGCAGCATATGTTATCACCCTTGCAACTTAATGATTAATGAGCATAAAAGTGACATCAACACCAATGTTAAATAATTCCAGTAGAGGCTCTAAAATATTAACTACAATCTTATCAGTTACTGTAGTTTACAAAGGGATCTATTGCCTGGTCAGCTGATCTTTCAGTTTTCTCTAGTTTACAGTCTTACATCCTTGATATTTATGAATAATCTATATTCATAAGATTTACGGCAACCTATGGAAGAAGTAGAAGGAAAACAGTTGAGTTTACTTGAAAAGATTCTTTGGGAGAGTTGACTTTTAAACAGAATTTTGAAATGTGTAACATACATGAATTGATAAACTGGTATAAAATGATGACTCAGATATTTATAGTAGGCAGAGGGGCATATGATTTTAGAGGCCAGAGATGGACATCCTTGCACAGATCCTGATAATATTTGCTCAGCTAGAAAACAGGCATGATCCAAGTAAGTAGAGGTGAAAGTGACTGAGTGATCTGGTTAGAAGAACATTACTAGAAGGTCTTAAAATGGGAGAGTTTTACTTCAATCTTATTTGAATAACACTGTGGCTTCCAAAGGGAGACCATCTACAGCATTTTTTTTCAAGTGTTGAAGAACTGATTAAAGTACATTTTGGAAAGACATTTGTAGATTATAAATACATGAAACATGTTGACTAAAACATTAAGTGGAGTTATCTTTTCCAAATGGTTTCTTTAGTAATTCCCCTATAAAAACCATAAAGTGTATTTGGATATGTGTCCAGTGGAGGAGGTTTGGACTTGGGAGGACTGTTTGATTCAGTGTGGAGCACATTTGGGATGGTTTATTAGGGCAGTGATCTTGGTCTGTAGGAAGTGTTTATGGAACCTTTCTTTTTTCCTAGATTTTAGGCCACAGCTCCCACTGAGTTGAAAACAGCCTCTGAAAGACTACTTCACTAGGTTCCTTACAAGATGAGAAAGGGAAAAATCAAGCAATGCCTTCAGGCCATTGAGCTGCAGTTGCAAACAATTACTGGCAACATCAAAGTACCAAATTCAAATCACCAAGTCCTTCATGATAGATGAGAAACATCCATAAGTCAATTTAAGGCATCCTGGGCACAAATCTATATGACTTATCAGCTGCATTTGAAACCTTTGATCATTACATTTTATTGGAGTATTCAAAGTCCCTGGAAGGACTGGAAAGGGCATTATGGAGCCACTGTTATCTCTTAGGAACACTCAAAAGATGGTTTTATGCCAATGCCTCTATGCCCCAAATGCTGTCTTCTGTGTTGTAGCAAAGGGACCTAATGCCTCTCAGGGCTTTAATTCCTCTGATGGGGAAGGCATGGTTTCTACTTAATAGCACTTAAGATTCTAAACAAGAGTCAATCAACTGAAGCTCAATCCAGAAAAGAGAGAAACTGGGCTCCCCTGACAGGGAACATGTCTAATAAAAGTGCCAGAAGAAAATCTGACTTTCTCCTGTCTTGTCTTGCATGGAGACTTTTCCAACATTTGTGACTGTGGTTTGAGACCTCCTTTGCTGACACACAGCTACTCCTGGAGCCCAGGGATCAGCAGTGACCTCAGGTACCTTTTACCTTATGCATCCGGTAGGCAAGGGGTCATATTCTACTCATGATGTGGAACTGGCCCCAGCTGTCCAAACCTTTGTGACTTCACATTAGATAACTGAAATCTAATCCACTTCAAAGTACCCTGAAGACCACCCATGTGTTTCATATGGCTGCTGTCTTGCTACTAAATAGGTCCATTACACAAGCTGGAGCACATTACACCAGCAGACTTATTCACCCAGTGGCACAGTGAGGCAATGATCCATGGATCATTATTGACTTTTCTGTGTAACTCCTAACATCAGATTCAACATGCATCAAAATTCAAAGGCCGGGCTTCCCTGTTGGCGCAGTGGTTGAGAGTCCGCCTGCCAATGCAGGGGACACGGGTTCGTGCCCCGGGCCGGGAGGATCCCACATGCCGTGGAGCAGCTGGGCCTGTGAGCCATGGCCGCTGAGCCTGCGCATCTGGAGCCTGTGCTCCGCAACGGGAGAGGCCACAACAGTGAGAGGCCCGTGTATCGAAAAAAAAAAAAAATTCAAAGGCCACAGGCACAAAACTAGATTATGTTTCTATGATTCTTCAAGAGAAGGGGCAAACTACTCTTGCTAACAGCTTTAAAGCTCCAGCTTTCAAGGAAAAGATGTTTGAACCTAGAGGGCCTGCTATCCTAAGAATGGGAAATACAGAGTTCGGTTTGAATTTAAAATATTTTCTACAAATGGAGTTTTGAGAGTCACAGTAATGACTGGGTTTCAGTCAATTAAAAGAATAGGCCAGGGACTTCCCTGGTGGTGCAGTGGTTAAGAATCCACCTGCCAATGCAGGGGACACAGGTTCGATCCCTGGTCTGGGAAGATCCCACATGCCGCAGAGCAATTAGGCCCGCGCCACAACTACTGAGCCTGCGCTCTAGAGCCCATGAGCCACAACTACTGAGCCCGCACGCCTAGAGCCTGTGCTCCATAACAAGAGAAGCCACTGCAATGAGAAGCCCACACACTACAATGAAGAGTAGCCCCTGCTCGCTGCAACTAGAGAAAGCCCGTGTGCAGCAATGAAGACCCAACACAGCCAAAAATAAATAAATAAATAAATATTAAAAAAATTTTTTTAAAAGAATAGGCCAAAGATTGAATATCTATGACTATTATAAGTGACAGAACAAGTAAGTTTTTAACACTTTTTTTTTGCACAAGTCCTAGGAATAAACCAAATTATGCCAGAATGTGAAATGTTTATTAACTTGAAGGTGATACCTGTTTTACCCAGCTTATGTCACAAGTCCATTATATCCATAAGTACTGCATTATATTAGGTTAGTATTTATTATAACTGAATAGCATGAAATAGACAATAATGATAAGAAGTCACAGAATAGCAAATTAAAGCATAATCTACCAAGATCAGAGGGAATCTGATAACAAAACTTAACACAGACCTCCAACCTATGAAAAGCATTAACTTGCAGGTGCTGATAAGAGGCCAGTATCTGAACTTGTCAAATGGCTCCTGAGACAAGCCTCCATTAATTTGAGAGGAAGGATCATAATCTCATCTCCAGGTCTTCTCAGGGCAAGCAAACCAATACACAGGGCTGTTTTCCAAAAACGCTGACACAGAAAAGGAGGAATTGCTCTTATAAGCTTTACATGAAAGGACGGTATCAGAACTGTCTTTGTACTATGCTTGTCTAGGTCATCCAATACTACTATGTTATCTAGCTAGATTAGAAAACATACACATGTGTACACATGCAGATTGCTTCCACAGATGAGGTATTTGGGCCTCAAAATGAAACAGGATGACTGCTCAGCTATGCTGGTGGCATTGCTAAATCATTTAATGTGTTTCTTCCATGTACACAGCTATACAGGATGTATGATGGGTATCTTTCCAGTTTGTGACTGACTTTGGCTGTATTCTTGAAGACTATCCAACATTTTTACAAAAGGCCTGTGATACTCCTTGTCCGTAGCTCCTGGGCATTTTCAAAAGTTGCTTTTAAATGGTCTTTGAATAGAAAACCCATCAATTTCAGACTAGACTTACACACCACAATAAAAAGACTTATTACCCAGCAAATGTTGGATTCTTAGCGAAGCATATGAGAACACATTTTAGCAAGGGGCAAGGAAACACTCTCCCTCTGAATGGGAACAGCAGCAAAGTCACATTACAAAGGGTAATACATACTAAGATGGGAGGAATCTGTGATCACGCAGTAATCTACCACAGCCTATATACTAATTTCATAAGCCTTTATGTTCAGAATACAGATTTCATAAACCCTTATGTTTAGAATAGATTTCGTTTCCTATCTAAAACAAACATATGGTATCAAACAGTCTTTTAACGCTCAGATTTAAATTAGTTTTAAAGAGATAAAAAGACTGAAATAGTTCTGCTATTTGAGCACACTTAACGATGGCAATATTTATATAAGTGTATTGGCAAAGGAAATGGTAAGTTCCCTACATCTCAGTGTGCCCATGGTTTCATTTTAGAAGCAACACATTTACCTAGAACGTTCACAGTGTTGTGTACAAATATGGTGGACTGAATGACTATGAGACCTGCATCTGCTAACTTTCCATCATTCAAAACAATTTAATTCTGTATGACAATGGCTCTCCCACAGTACACAGATTGTTTGTCAATGACAGCATTTTTTATTTGTGTACCACATGGTCACTGCTAGTTTTGGGCAAATATTCAACAAAGAGCCAGTAGAGTTCATGTTGCTTTCTCTGAAATCCATCTCAGGAAAATCTCTTGATCCTTGAAAGCAGGATTTTCTGACTATGTAGGATACAACTCATTCACGAGTCTTAAAATCAATTTAAGGGGTCATAATCAGCATTTCAAATCATGGATGGTATAGAAAATAACAGATTGTGTTACACATAGTAAAGCTATGCTTTGTTTTATAGAAGAGTTATACCACATGTGTTTGCTGGGTTGCAATGTAAAATGCATTTTTTTTTTTTTTTTTGCTTTGAATCATGGTCAACATTTCTTGACAGAAAAAAAGAAAAGAAAAAAACCTCTAAATAAGTCTGACTTGGGAAGTCTCTGGGGGATTACAAACTCCTTAAGGAAACACATCTAGCCCAGGAGTGAGTCTGATAACCTACTTCTAGAGTCCGTCTGTTTTTGGAGGTTTATATCCTGTTTAACATTTATTTTGTATAGGCATTTACTGGAAACTTGCTAAGTTCTAGGAACTGTGCTAAATCCTGTGGAAACAAAGATGAGTATGACATAGTCCTTGACCCCCAAAGGGTTCTGGAGAGACTGACTTGTACACAATAATGCATGAGGCAATGTCACTAAAGATATCCAAGCAGTCACTGCAAAGTGCTGTAGGAGCCAAGAGGGAGAACCATAATAATTGCTGTTGGAGAGGTCCTCCCAGGAGATGTGACATTTTAGTAAGTAATCTCTTAGTGGGTATTCACCCACCCATCCATCCATGCATGCATGCATGCATCTTCTACTATGTTCAAGACACTGAAGTAGAAGTTGGGAAAAAACTTAGAGGAATAAGACAAGGGCACCGCCTGAGATGAGCTCCCAGCCCATAGGAAAGGAGACTCACAGGACAGGGTAAGAAGATTAAGAGAAGGGGTGGGGACCAGGCACAGAGACCCTGCAGAGCAGGAGGGGCTACCTCTGCCTCTGGAAGAAGAGAACACCCCCGACAGGAGGGGCTGTGAGTGGTGGTGGAGGATGGTAGATAGTGGAGGAATGCTCTGATACCTGAAGCAAAGCTGGTTCATATTTTAGACACAGCAAAACCAAGTACACACGTATGCGTGAACATTTTTAAAGCTAAATACCAAACCCCTAGGCAGAAGCTGGGATAGGGGCTAGTACTCTGCCACTGGAGGCTGGGCTTCAGTCAAAGAGGCGGAAACAGGGACATAAAGTAAATCAGATTTTAGCACTATCCTGCTTCCAGTCCTCATTTCTCCAATGGAGTAAAATTAACCCTTTCCCAAGACCTACAAGACTCTAGGTGATCTGGCCTTTTCTCTCATCGGACTCCCCTTCCCCTCGCTCACTACACTCCAGCCACCTGGCCTCCTTTTGGGCTCTGGATCTTCCCTGATGCATCCACACTGCCCTAGAGCCTTTGCGCTAGCTGATCTCTCTGTTCTGAACACTCCCTCGCCTCTAACAGCAGTCCTCTCAGAGTTCCTTTAATTTGTTTAATTTTCTTTGTTGCAATGATATTATCATTTGTTTACATGTATAATTACTGACTGAGCCAGGATGGAAGCTTTTTGAGAGCAGAGACTTGTACAGCTTTTTACTGCTGTATGCCCAGACTCTAGCGTACTCTGGGTACTGCATGGATGTCTGTTAAATTAAGTAAATAATCCAGAGTTGGGACAGCTGTCGGTTGAGAAATCATGCAGGGATATAGGTGAGCCTGAATCAGGATACACAGAATTAAATGAAGTATCAGAAATTCCAGTTGCTGATTCAACTTATAAGGTCAGATACAAAGCCTATGTGTGTCGAGGGACGGGGAGGGGGCACCCTTGGATCTCAGAGACGGGCTGGTATTAAACCCAGAGACACTCTTGGCTTTTTTACACATCTGCTCAACAATAATCCAGACCACGGATCCAGTTCCACGGATCCAGAAAAACCAATACCATGACATCTCGTTGCTGATTCTCAAGTGTGTACATAGTGAAACCAAGGCAGGGAATCTGGAAACCAGGCTTCCCGAGAGAACACTGTGGCACAAATTCTCTCAACAGTCCCAGAGTATCACTTCAGAAAAAAACAACAGAGCATTTATTCCAGTTTCTTCTCCAAGGGACTGGTGGGAGACAACTCCTTCAGGATAATAAAAGCCTCCCATGATGTTAGCAGCAAGCTTTCTAGCCCAAGGAAAGGGCACCGTGCATATGTCAAACGGGCAGGTCTGCAGGAGAAATGCTGACATTTCTGGCAATGACAGCAGTCCAAAAGGAAAACACAGCCCCAGTAAGCCCAGCTAATGGTTGCTGTGAATCATCCTGATTATGAGCTACAAGCATGCAATCACTGGCACACAGGAACTCCTGACAAATGGCTGTGAGCAGTTTGCCTTTGCTATCTAAGTGTCGCAGACTGAACACGCTCTTGCCCAACCTAACTCGGCATTAATAACTGAATCACAGCCTGTGGAAGCTCAATATTCTACTGCTGGGGAGAAGATAAACAGCAATGAAACAAAGATGCAGCCCTTTTTAGTGCTGCTGGTTCAACCAAATGCATTTAATCGTTCTCCTGCATCTAAAATGTGTGTCATTTTCTCTTGGTGGAATGAATGATATTTAAACACTCTCACAGAAAGCCAGTTTCTTGAAGTCTTCTCCACATCCCAAAAGGCAAACAGAATAAAAAGCCTTGGCTACACTCAGCATCACAGGATGCAAATCATCAGTTGCTGGAGGTCATGCTGTCCATGGTTCCACCACCAGAGAGGACCACATGACCATTAGTGATAGCACCTACCTACAGCCCTGAGATATACAACTAATTTCTCTGGTATAAGATATGCAAAATCTGCCCTGGAAACGAATGATATACTTCATTAACTATCATGGTATGAACATATTATATATCTATAGGGAAATTACCCATATTAAATGGTTTCTTCTCACCTTGGTCTAGCATAACAAGGAATTAATTAAGAGTCTTATCAGAAAGAGTTGATCAGATGCCCACTTCACCACCACCTCCATTACCACAGCTAGTACGTGCTACCATTTGTGGGAAAAATAATCATAGCTAAACCTCATCAAGAGCTTACCAAGCATCAGGCACAATTCTAAGTGCTTTGCTAGTCTTCACAGCTATTCAAGCAATTCAAAGCTTGAGGATGTCTTTTACCTCACTGCATAGCTAAGGAAACAGAGAAGGTTGGTCCTGTTCACACACCTAGTATATGGTAAAATGAGATTCAAACCCGAGCAGATGCCTTTGAAAGCCTGCACTCCTATCCCCATGCACAGTGCAGCCTGCCATAGAGACTCCTGTGAACAAATCAAAGCAGATTCTGCCAGACCAAAGTCCTAGAGATGCTAATGTAAATCCACACTTGCTTTCTTAAGGAAAGACATTCAGTCTTACTAATCACCTGAATGGTTGAGTCCATTAATATAAGGGTTAAAGGAGGAAAACCTAAAACCCTCAATTATATTTAATTCAAGTTACAGAAGAAATATCACTCTATAGAATGCCCTTTCACAAATTTTTCTGGCTGCAGTACAGCATGGAGTGTCTAGATATATAGCTGGAGTGCCATAAGTAGGGTGCTTGGGAACTGGGAACATGGTCGGGCTCATCGTAACCCCAGTCCAAAATGAAAAAGGTCACTGCTACTAAAAATAAATAAATACATGAAAATGAAAATAAGGTAGATGAATTGGGGAAGGTCTAGGTACCAAGAAAGATGCAAACTCAGTGATCATGGTTACCAGAGGCAACTTTCCTCAGCTTTCCCTTTCTTCCATTTCCTTTGCTGGGAGGCCAAAGGTGGGGACCTATCTAAGCAGCATTGCTACCGTGTACAATTATTATTTTAATCGACATTGTGCTGTGTTAATGAGTGCCAACCATGTGCCAGATGGTGTTGAAAACAAAGCCTTCTCTGCAATCCCTCCCCAGTGGGATCACCACCTCTCTTCTCTGTGAAAGCGATCACGAATGTGGTAATGAGCTAACTCCGATGCAACCCAACTTCTAATCCCCCCGACACTTTCTGATTGGGCACTGCACCAAGACTTGGCATAGAAAAGGCACCTGGAGTGCTGTCGGATGATCTCTTCAGGGATAATGGACCAGGGAACTGAGCCTGTAATGATTTCATATCAGTTTGTTCAAGTTCAGTTGCTATTAATTGGGTTCAAGTTCAGCTCCAGTTCACACAATCTAAATAAATAGCTGTTGAAACCAGCTTAGTGCCTGGCACAGTATGTATCTTTGTAACTAACAAGAAGCAAGCAAAAGAGAAAGATGTAGAGGGACGCCTTGCATGGATGTTGTTTGGTGTATACAGTCTGCCTGGCAGACTTGTGAGGTAAAGGGGCGGGGGGGACAACCGTGTTCTGGCTTGTTACAATTGTGCAGGGCTATGTTGCTCAACAAATGACAATATTCTGAAGAACTGAGCCTGCTAACCATTTTAAATGCAGTAAAACTTGCACATAATTCTTGAGAACTACAGGCAAAACACTGACTCAAAGTCAACGTGGTCTAAAATCTGGTCTTCCTCTGTACTTTCCATCCACCCTGGTAATTGTAAGATGTTAATTCTATTGTAATCTAAGTAAAGTTTAAAAAGAAATGTTTTAGACAAATTCATTGTTAAACAGAGAAAAAGAGCAATATCTCGGAGAAAAAAATCTATTTAAAAATAGGGTTTTGCATATTTTATGGGAAAAATCAATCCAAAATCTATTTTGTGCTAGCCCGTTAAGATTCACTCTAAGTCGGTTTCACTAGAATGAAATTTAAAATACATTTCTAAAGTTCATTTGTAGGAAATTTTGAATGGAGGAATTTTCCAATTCAGTGTTGGCTGGCAAATTCTGATTTCTGTTAGAATTCAGGCATAGATATTGTGTATAAAAGTGAACTGGTTTGAGAAGATACTGGCCTGGTTATTTAATAAAGTAATAGAATTATATATTGAAGACAATATGTTCAGGTAATATTAGACAGGATATACAATAACCACTTTTTGTCACACAGGAATATACCATTTAAAATTTAACTCTTTTAATTCGACTGACTGTAGTCATTAGGCTTATTTTATTATATATTTATATTGTTCAACTAAATAATAAAATAAGCAGGTGATTACTAAAGACAGCACATTATGGATATAAGGATAATACAAATAAAGGTTTGAATTTATATGAAAAGGTAACTTCTGATATTTTGAATTTTATTTTTTGTTTTATTTTCCCAAAATAAAAGCAAAAGGAGTTTGATCAGGTAAAAGAATTTGGCACTCTAACAATGCACCTTAGGTAAAATATACCAAAAAAAAAGTGTGCTATGGAATTGCTGTTTCTACCATTTACCTCATGTATGAGTAGGTCAAGTCCCTTAACTTCCTTGAGTCTCAGTTTCCTCATATTTAAAGGAAGGATTAAAAGTAAAGGCACAATGTCAATGAAAAGAATGAGCAAGTAAATGTATATTAATGTCTGGCATAATGCCTACAATATAATAGGTGTTCAGTAAATGTGTCCCTTCCTGCTTGTCACATAGCAACCGTACATACTCTGTTTCCACTTTGTCGTCAGTCCTTCCAAAGTTACCACTTCCAGAGGCAGTCTAAGCAGATGTTGAAAAAATTAACCCTAAAATGTGAGTCACAATTTATGGCCCCAATACTCGGTCAGAATCAGGAAAATCTATGGTATGTAATTTGCTTACCATTTACAGTAAATTTTATTGTGTCATAAAAAGTCTAAATAATTATTTTATCCTACACTCCATCTACTCAGAATCTGTTCCCTAATCCTCAAGGGAGTTTTAAAATTGGGATTCAGTTAGTGTCAAAGTATTTTTATTGAACTATTCAAGTAGTTCTTTTCAGAACACCTTTCCAGATGTATACCTGCCTATATAGGTTAATGATATCATTCACATTTCCTTTATTTGCTATATTATAAATTTTTAGTTTTGAGGCAACCTACAGGTAATCGTGCTTTCTCTGTCCCTCTGTCACCCATCACCCTTCCCTGAACTCTGCCGCCCTTTAAGCTGAGGTGCTCTGAAGCCAGGTCGCTTGGGGAGTCCCTTCCTGGTCAAATTTCCAGTTCAAGTTGTCTTGGGTCTCTGAGGGAAGGCTTCTAGCCGGACCTCACTTCAGGCTGAGGACTCCCATCTGTTTCCTATTAGCCTGCCTGTATTAACCTTTGCCTTGTTTGCTTGACTTTGCCCATCTCTAATTTCAGAACGAGAGCTCAAGGACAAAAGTGGAGTACAATGTTCCAAAAGACTAACCTTGGGGACAACTCAACAATAGAATCTCTAAACTGAAATGCCCCACTGCCATGGCCCTAGGGTTTTAAGATTTGGAGAGAAACATCACCTTAAGTCACTATTACCCACCTGATTTTCGTGGGTACAGACAGAAGTTTGGTGGGTACAACACAGACAGAAGTTTCAAAAATAATTTCATACATAGAACAAGTCCCCCCAATATAACAAGCATTGATGGCATTCCCCAAATCCTTTATGAATTAGCAACTCCTTAAAGAAATGTTATAATTGTAAATATAATCTGAGCTGGAAACAAACTTTTTATCTAAAAGAATAAAATAAATTCTTCCCCTTGTGCTGTATGAATGAATTTATAAGAAGGGCACCTTTTTATTTTCCCCAAGGCCAGCGAGAATCTGTCTGCATTCATGAAATTGTAAGAGTTTAGATGGAAATGGAAGAGTAACACTTTGATTTAATTCAACAAATGTTAGGTACACTAAGCACCTATATTATTACTAAGCACCCATATTTCTGGGTTTATAGGCAATATTAAGTAGTATAAACCCATTATTTCCCTTTAAGGAACACACTGGAATATGTGAAACCTCACATAAAATAATCAAACAATGCAAGACAATTTTATCATTAACTATGAAGCTGAGTGATGCAAACTTCCTAAGTACAGTACAAGGGCTAAAAAGGAACACAGTGCTGTTGTTCAAAAGACCAGGAGAGTTTGTAATGAGCAGGTGGGCCAAGTGTTAATCCTAGTATTAAGGATGGAATTAGAATGGATAGAGAAAATAGGGGAAGTCATTCTAAGAGAAGGCAAATGCAAAATCTATGACAGAGTGGCAGACACGAGCACTCTGAGTAGAGAAGGGGGTGGGTAGGAGAAGTAAACACACCCAAACTGTTTTGATTAAATTGAACAAGGAAATTTATGCCGGGAATATTGTGTGAGAGAATAAGCCACACACAAATTCACCCCTGGCTTTCCCTGAAGGGCCATAACTTCACCACCACTGAGGCTTGGGCCATGGCCATAATCCAGAAAAATTGTCTCTATGGAGCACTGCCTACCAGGCCCTATCTCTTGGCCAGTTCTCTAAGCAACTCTGACTCTGTCTCCATCTCTGAAATTCTTTTCTCTCTCTGTACTTTCTCCCAGTTTCTGTCTTTGTCACTCTGACACTTCTTTATTTCAAGAACTATCCATTCTACCTTGAGGAAAATGCAAATCAAAACCTTCATGGAAATGGAAATGCAAGTGAAAACCATAATATTTCACATCCACTTGGATAACTATCCTCAAGAAGTCAGAAAATAACAAGGCTTTGTGAGGATGTGGAAAAACTGGATCCCTTATGCACTGCTGGTAGGAAGGCAAAGTGGTGTGGTATCCATGGAAAACAGCCTGGCAGTTCCTTAGTGGAATTCTGCCCCTAGGTATATACACAAAAGAAATTAAAACGTATGTCCACACAAAACTTGTGCATGAATGTTCATAGTAGCACTATTCACAATAGCTAAAGAATGGAAACAACAGAAATGTCCATAAACTGATGAATGGATAAATAAAATGTGGCATATACAAAAAAATGGAATATTATTTGGCAATAAATATAAATGAAATACTGACACTTGCTACAATATAGATGAACTTTGAAAGTATTATGCTAAGTGAAATAAGCCAGTCACAAAGGATCACTTATTGTATGGTTCAATTTACATGAAATGCCCAGAATAGGCAAATCTACAGAGATAGAAAGTAGATAAGTGATTGTCTGAGGCTGAAAATGGGCTTGGGAGTGGGGGGAGGATTGGGGGTGTTATTAAGGGGTGCAGGGTTTCCTTTCAACGTGGTGAAAATGTTCTAAAATGGACTGTGATGATAGTTGCATAATTCTGTGAATACACTAAAAAAACATGGAACTGTATATTTTAAATGGATGAACTGTATGTTATGAATTACATCTCAATAAGCTGTTAAATAAAAAAAATCCATTCTGACAACTTCAGGTAAAAATCACTTTTTTTTATATGAGTCATAAAAGTCCTAGCTTCTTAAGAGTTGAGGTGGGTATTGAACTACTGATGGAAATTTCTTTAAAAACTGAACTCATTGGACAAGCAAAATATTGCATCAAACACAGTAAATCAGAAAAAAAAAAAAAAACAGTATTTTAACCTGCATGTGCATTTTTTTAGTTATACAGCTAAGTCAAATTGGTAACCTGGAATTTTCATTGTAAGCTTGGGTCAACAACAGTGAGGGTCTTCCAATGAGGCAAATTCTAGGTATGTAATACATTTAAGTGTGCATATTACTTTTTTTTTTTTTTTTTTTCAGTACCCGGACCTCTCACTGTTGTGGCCTCTCCAGTTGCTGAGCACAGGCTCCGGACGCACAGGCTCAGCGGCCATGGCTCACGGGCCCAGCCACTCCACGGCATGTGGGATCCTCCCGGACCGGGGCACGAACCCGTGTCCCCTGCATCAGCAGGCGGACCCCCAGCCACTGCACCACCAGGGAAGCCCGAGTGTGCATATTACTTTTATTACATGTTTCAAAAGCATTTAAAGTCAAATGTTTCAGGAATCTTTGCAGAACTGTTTGATTTGACAAGAGAGCAGCTGAATACAGTTAATTTTGTCCAATAGTCTTAGCTTGCAAATGAGAAAACTAAGGCTCAGAATAGGTGCCTCAGTCATCTGGCTAATAAGTTTCAGAACGTTGGTCTCCCAACTTCTATCCTTCTTTCCAGATTTAATGATCACATTTCATATTCTGGAAATTGAAGCATTATGCTGTGGATAAATAAGTAGATCTGTGTACAAAGATACATCACACCTAAGAGAGTGAATGTCTAAGAATTCCAAATCACTCCCTTTTTCACTCCCAGTGCTTAGCAGGGTGCCCAGCAACAGCATAGGCATGAATGAATACCTGAGGAATGAACTTTATCTTCCAGTATTACCAAAAACATAGACTTCCAAACTACAGACATAGTCTCTTATCTCTAACCCCCTGAATATCACATCTGCTTAGACAAGTTGTGTTGTAAATTACACTTATCTTTTCCCTCCTGTCAGCTCCCCTTTTGACTTTACTGTTTCTAGCAATGGTACCATTTTTCTGCTAGTCACCCAGTGACAAGGCCAGGATTTAGAGAGTGTCTACACAGGACAATTCAATAGAGTCTAGGACCACTTCATTTAGTCAATTGCGGTTAAGAAGAAATTAAGAAAGTCATTAAGCAAGACATTGATTGAGGAGGGTGATGATCGAGAGGAGGGATTGGGTGAGCATGAGAGTCCCTTGATGAGACCCGTAAGCAAAGTCAGGCAAAACGGTGAGATATCATTCAAGATAGTGATCCAAGCTGGGGCAGATGTTCACAGAAGTAGAAAACAATGAGTGCATATGAGGCAGTAGTAAGATGATGCTGGAATTTAACATGTACTGTTTATAGTTTTTGTGGGGGTTTTTTGTTTTGTTTTGCTTTCATTTTCATACAAACAACTTATACTAGATGAGTTTAGCAATCTGCCAAAATGTCCTTGGCCAAGGATGGGACAACCAAGAGGTATCTTCGGAAGCAAGGGCTGAAAAGTGACAAATAAAAAAAAATAAAATTTTAGTTCATTCAATAATATTTTTTTCTTGGCTGGACATATTTATCACAACAGTAACTACTATATTTGCATTTGTTAGTGAGGGTGTAATGCTCTGTCTGTGCAATGGAAATGGCCCAGCTCACTTAAGTTTCACCATCTTACACTACATATGGTAAGCCAGCTACTCTACACATTTACATTCCTTTGACAAACACTGCAAAGATAGATATGATTACCCTGTCTGACAGAGAAAGAACCCAAGACACAGAGAAGATACATAATCTGGCAAAGATCCCAAAGGTCACATGTGGCAGAGCTGGAGTCAGACCCCAGCTAACGCAACTCCCAAGTCTGCACTCCTTCCTCTACATCATGACAGCTTCCAAAAACACAACTTCCCTCTAAACCATGAAGTGGGGAGTGGCAGGTAGCAGGGGCTGGAGAGGAAAAATTCACAGACTATCCACACAGCTCTTAGGAGACAGGATGCTCTGCTTCTAAACATATAATCATGGATATTTAGATAGAAAAATCCTCCATCTGAGAAGGGTAATTCATCACGCTACCCAACCTTAATGGAAATATTTCTTATGAATAATCAATTCCTGAGATAGCCTCATCCAACAGAGAGGGCAGAAATTGAGACACAGATGTAGAGAACAAACGTATGGACACCAAGGGGGGAAAGCGACAGGGAGGTGGGGGGTGGTGGTGTGATGAATTGGGAGATTGGGATTGACATGTGTACACTGATGTGTATAAAACTGATGACTAATAAGAACCTACTGTATAAAAAAATAAATTTAAAAAAAAGAAGAAAAAAAGAATCAATTCCCTCTTTTAATTCTTTTTGCACTGAGTCACCTGTGCCCTTTGATTTCATCCCCTGAGAAGACTTCCCTGAGCAGGTTACCAGCCTCAGTTCTTGAGACAGGTATTTTCCCTACAGCAAAGCTATCAACTGTTGTAAGGCTCACAAATCCATCTCTCATGAGTTTTGGCCCTTGGAGCCTGTTCACCTTTGAGAAAATAAAATTGTACATGTGGTCCCTCAAAGTAGAGGGGCTCATTTATATAGAACTTTACAGCAGTCAAAGGGCTTTCACACTTAACACTATGCCACAATGTGGTTAATGTCTCTAGGATACAACCTTCTTCCATTTCCACTAACACCATTCTAGGTTCGATTATATTTAGAGCAGGGAATTCCAGACAGTGTATATTCTGTGATCAGCCCAAATTAATAAGTCTTGGTTTAGATCCTTCTCAATTCTTGACTTGGATTATGGAAAAACTGCCCAGTTGGCTTTCCCACTCTGGTTTCTTTTAGCATGAAAGTTAACAAACAGACATGGAATCAAATCTGTCTGCCGCACTTAGGAAATTTTTCTGGCTTTGAGCAAGCAGTGTAACATCTCTAAAACTTAGTTTCCTCATATGTAAATGGAAGTAACGATGAAATTTATCTGTAAGAATTGAGAAGAGAAGACGTTCACACAAACTGCTTAAAATAGTGTCTAACCCACAGTATTTATACAATGCATTTAGCTATATGGTCACTATTCCGTCAACCTTGCATACTTTTACAGCCCCCATTCATTTACAGCTTCAGCTCTGCCTCCGTAGTGTGACATCTAATGCATTTTACAACGTGATGGCAAATACCTTCAGGTCTATCTCATAATGTGGGCAAGGATGATGCAAGCACCCTTTCAGTTACTACAATTTTCTCACCCCCTTTAAACTTTTGCTCAGATTATAATGTACAGGAGACTACCTGTATCATTTCTTTCTACCCCTTACTATTTTCTGATCCCCATCTTATGTCCCAACATCTCCATGAGTTATTTCTGTACTTCTCTCACCCCCAGTAAACTCTTGCTTCTCTAGACTCTTATGATGCTTTGGGGAACTATTTGGAAGTTACTCATATAAACATTTTATTTAACTTTCATACATCCATCTTATTGTCCCACCTAAACTGTTTTAACTTTTCCAGAGTAGAGTGTTTGGCCATGTAGGAAGGCAGGCGGTCAGGAGTTCACCTAGACAGGAAGCACATTCTACATGCCCAGAAGGACAGTGGTCCACATTCAGAGAAGCCTGAGATAGTAAATACAAAAAACAGGCAGGTGCCATGGGACTAGATCAATGCCTTGCAGACCATGATTGATGGGACCCTGTGTTTCCAGAAGCAGCGTTGTCACTTAGAGGAGGTTCCTGTGCTTTTTGTTCCAACGGCAATCAGAGGACCACAATTTTCATTTCCTTTACATGTTAGAGTTCTGCATAAAATTTCCTTGGAAAGAAATAATCCCATAGGTTAAATAGCAGCTGAAAACCAGTAGACTAAATAACCATTCATGTCTCCAGTAGTTCCTGAGTGCCTGTCTGGGCCGGATCCTCATCTGGGGAATGACAGTTGGGTATGTGGACATCATGCTTAGAGGCCGGTGTGTCTGTAGCATGAAGATCAAGAGGGTAAAGGGCATGAGAGGACACCACAGAGGTAGGCCGGGGTCAGAACAAATAGGTCTGGCAGAGGGTAAGGGTTCGAATTTCACTCTATGTGCCAGCAAGCCACTGCGGTTCTCAGCACCATAATCTGCTTTATAGAATGCTTTATATTCTGCATTTATATTTCATATTTTAAAATATACTTTAAGCTTCTCTGGGGAGAATGGATTGTAAAGAGATAAAGAGGAGATTATGATAGCTGTGCTAGAGAAATGATTGACGGTGGTTTGGCCTAGGCAGAGAAAGAAACGGTTTTGAGACATATCTTAAAGATAAGACCAATTTTTCATCTCCAGACAAATTAACAAGTGTTAACTGTTGTGGCTGGAGAAGTGAAGGCAGGCAAGACTCTAGGTCTCAGAGGTCAGCAGGAAGGCTGAAACAAGGCTCGCAATCAGGAAAATAAACGCGTTCTCTCATTCATCCACCTCTCACTTACTGAGTGGCTAAGTGCCAGGCACTGTGCTGAATGCCGGACCTCCAACGTCAAATAAGGCAAATTGTTCAAAACTAGGTAAGAAATCCCACTTCATAAGAAGGGGTTTCCAACAGCAGGAATAAATGCAGAGGACAAAGCACCTTCCAATTCCCTTTATTTCATCCTTCAATCTGTTCATTCATTAATTCATACATTTTGGTCATTCACTCATTCGCGTCCTTAATATTATTCAGTATTATTGAGTTGTGAAACCCGGGACTGAATCATACCAAGATAAATAAGACCCACTGCGTATCTTCCAGGAACTGTTTGCATCTTGCTGAGGAGAAACACGTGTAAACACGTCAGTTAATGTGAGGTGCTAAAAGAAAAATACGTTCCTGGGACATAGAGAAAGTGACCTCTGTAGCCTAGAGTGTAGGCCTACGTACATACAGGCCCTAAGACAGGAACACTCCTTTGGCCTCAAATGTACTGAAATTAAATTTCACTTTATGGACATCTTCTCTGATGCTAATTACACTGGGTTCTCTGAAAACTGCCACCTCTGCAGCACTTCTCAGAGTTTGAAGTTATATGCTTGTTAATTGTCTCCCCCACTAGACTATAAGCTGTGGGAAGGCAGGGGCTGCATGTGCCCTGATCTCTACTGTATCCTCTACAGCTAGCACAGTGCATGGCACAGAGGAGATGCCCAGTAAATGTTTGTTGGGCAAGTGATTTTTAAAATCCAAGATAATAGTAGGCATGTTCAACTAGAACGTGCTAAATATTCTTACAGGTAAACTTTATTGCCAAAGCTTAGAGGTAAATGTTGATGAACAACATTACTTAGGCACTTTCTCCTCAGCCTGCAGACTGGTGCATCCTAGCTGTGAATTAGATATCACTCCTTTTGTTGCAACCATCCCTTCATGCTCCATACCTGAGAACCATAGATAAGAAGGTAGTTCTACCCTGTGGACTTCAGTAACTGTACATGTGACTGTCAGATATCAGAATCATAAATACAGAATGACAGAAATCTACTTGCACCTGCAAGGTTAAAACAGCTGTGGTTGAAGTCCAGCTGTCGGGGAAATTTCTGGTTTTTGCAGACTTATTTGAAAAGGGCACAAGGAGTCAGGATGAAGCTATTTTTATTTTTATTTAGTGTATGGTTCAACTCTTATTTTCATTTAATTCAAAGTAGCAGCATGCCAATATGAATATGGGGTGCCTTTCCTAAGAATTCTCCAAGTTCCAGGGGTGAAGTTGGTTAGCAGGACAATTTAGATAACTAAGTCTGCCACTGGGCTGTTGACAAGGTGAATTGATAGACACACAGACAAGGATGGAAAGATTAAAAGATACATGAAATGTCCTCTCTGTCTACAGATTTCACAATAGGGTGACACCTTGGTCCCCAAATTGCTTGGTCCCAAATTGCTTGGTCCCCAAATTGCTGCATTGCTTCCTTCCATCAACTGTGGAAGCGTGACTATGACAGTACAGGTCATGCTTCCCCTTGGCCCCCTGTGGTACCTCAGCAGTTGCTCCCTTAAAGTGGTTTTCAACCTCTGATGCTGATCATGGTCCTGTGGATGCCAGTTCACAGCACTGTCAATCACCTCTCAAGAACACTTCTACTTTTTGCTCCATCAGTTCCTATGCATGCCTAAGTCTTGCAGCAAGATTAGATCTCTGAATCCTCTCAGTCTATCCGGCCCCCCTCTCCAGTATTAGGCAACTCATTTCAGGTCTTCTCCCAAGGTGAGTTCCACTCCACCAGTAGGACTGACTCCTCCCACCCCCAAGGGGTCATCTGACAATGACTGGAGATAACCTCGTGGCCACTAACGTCGAGGTAGGCATGGGGGTGCCGCTGGTGTCTAGTGGGTAGAGACTACGGATACTGCTCAACAACCTACAATGTGCAATGCACAGCACAGCCTCTCCTCAACAAAGACTCATCCAGGGCAAAATGTCAGTCATGAGTGCTGAGGATGAGAAACTCTGCATGACAGCACAGGATAGATGAAGCAGCGAGAGAAGAGATTCCCTACTCCCGAAAATTAAATGGTCTCATTGGAGATAAGGACATTTATACACAAGACAGTCCAAGAAAAAAATTTTTGAATCTCTAAATATATATATATATATATATATATATATATATATATATTTTTTTTTTTTTTTTTTTAAAGAAAAGTCCCTGGGCTTCCCTGGTGGTGCAGTGGTTGAGAGTCTGCCTGCCGATGCAGGGGACACGGGTTCATGCCCCGGTGCGGGAGGATCCCACATGCCACAGAGCAGCTAGGCCCGTGAACCATGGCCGCTGAGCCTGTGCTCCGCAACGGGAGAGGCCACAATAGTGAGAGGCCTGCATACCCCCCCCCAAAAAAAAAAAAAAAGTCCCTATCTCACTCTTCTCCTACTCTCTGATCACCTGCCAGCTCTTCCCATCATCTGAAACCTACCAGAAGTCAGAGTGCAAGGGAGCCCATGATGTGGTCCATAAAGGTCACCCTCTGGGGGAATAGATCAGGATGGAGAAGTGTGGGGAATGGAAATGGAGGGTCAAACAAATATCCACACAAATATATCTATTTTCTTAGCAATAACATAAGCTAATAATAACAATACTCTATTAGTCCAGTTTCCCTAGAAAACAGAGGCCTAGGCAAAGCCTACATGCTGTTTCTTTTTGGGGAAGTACCTAAAAATATTTTGTATAATTAAACTACAGTTATAAATTATGAATACTAGAAGAAGACAGATGAACAAAAGACTGTAGAAAGTAAGAATTGGCATCTGCAGTACAGACAATATAAACAATCCGGGACGATGGCTTTGTGTCTGCCTGGGGAGTTTTTGGATGGGAAGCTGTCACCTGACTGAGGGAAAGCACATTTGGTTCTAAACTCATAGCTGGAATCAAGAAGGGAGAGGAAGGAGCCTAGCCTGCCTGGGTAGGGACAGTGTATGAGCAAGAGTCAGAGTTTCAGAAAATACTACCTAGATTTTAGGTCCATCAGCAAAAAGATTATGATCTTAAATACAACTTATTCTTCTGCTTATGCTAGACAAGTAAAAGTTACTAATTTTAGAAATGCTATATTTTAGAAGTACTTTTATTTGAGAGTTCAGTACAGTTTCTCATGTGTCTAATTTCTAGCAGTGTAATAAATTACCCACGGAATGACTTCACTGGTTTCACCTTGTGGTATCGTAAGAAATATTTCCAACTTGTTTATAGTTTTCTTTCCATGATCTTAACACTATAAGGAACAGGTAGGTTTTAACACTTAAAACTGAAGATAAATACAGATATACTTCAGTTGTATGTGCAGTTAAAAGGTTATCTTTTATGTAGTTGCATGTGTTAAGCTATCAAGCATTTGTTGTGATGGACATTTTAAAGAATGGTCCAAAATAAATCCCAAATCCTTGGAATTCTAAGCTGACTCTCCAGATGTTACACTACTGACCATTTCTATCTACCCTTCTTTCCTGTGAACTACACTCTAAAGCAGCCAGAAATCAAGGGAGTCATGGAAAACAAAATCCATTCTATTCTCATCTCAAAAGCTTTGGGCAGGATAAGCTGATTTAGTCTGTTAACATTTTGAATTCTTCCTCTAAAAGTAAACTTTGTAGGAGACACTGATCATCAAGGTATGTATTGAAATTATACAAGTAGAAAAAATGGAAATGCGTACTAAATGGTAGGCTATGTAAAGGAATTCATCCAGGCTAAAACTTTATCACAAAGACAATGAAATAGTTTAAAAAAAAAAAAAAAGATTAAGGCCACAAAGTCAAAGAATGCTGAAGAGAAAACGAGACCTGCTGAGGAATACCAACAAAATGTTGGAAGATGAGAAGTGGAGACATAAGTAATTACTTTACCAGATGGAGAAAGTTGAAGCTTAAGATATCTCTGGGGTGGGGAAGCCAATTGAAGCTTCGGCAACCTCGCAAAGCTCAGAAACTGGGGAACCAGGTTCCTCTGAAGGCTGGTGCGGGACTGATGGTGAGAGGACTGATAGAAAGCCTATAAAATGCCCAGTTAGGTCTTGCCCCGTCTCCTTCCATCAGTCTGGATGCTCCAGAGACTGCCCTGCCCCTCTCCTTCCCTAATCCGTGCACACATCAGTAGTTATACTTTTTGGAGAGGCTGACCAAACAGGAGTCACACAGTAACTACAGGAGTCGTTGTACCAGGAGATGCCAGGAGTAACTACAGAGGGAGGGTGTGAACACCGCACTGATAACCAAAGAACTAAGGAAAAGTCTGAATACTAAATAGTGAGATCCCTTTCTCATTTCCCAAGCCAGGTTCCTCCAACCCTGACATCTAGGCTTAATGCTCCAGGTAAAGAGCCTGGAGGAATCTGCTCTGGGGAAACTGAGAAAAGAGATCCAGAGTAGTCTGCTTCCATAATGGCCCCTAGTGACTCTGCTTCCTGGATTCACACACCCTTGCAGTCCCTTCCCATAATGTACCAGAATTAGTCTATGTGTTCAATAAAATACGGCAGCAGTATTGGAATGTCATTTCCGAGATTAGGTTATAAAATTGCACTTCTGTCTTGGAGGCCTGCTTCCTTGCTTTCTCTCTTGAATCACTCATTCTGGGGGAATTCAGCAGCCACACCCAAAGCAGCCTCATCAGCACACCCAAGTGGTGAAGGACAGCCATCTATCATGTGAGTACAATCTCGTAAGCGAACTTAGGAGTGAATTTGCTGAACTAGTCAAGCATTGAGTTGACTGCTACTCTAGCTGACAGCTTGGCTACAACCTCTTAGAAGACCCTGAACCAGAATCACCCAGCTAAATTGTTCCTGCATTCCTGACACTGAGAATCTATGGGAGATAATAAGTGTTTGTCTTTTTAAGCTTCTAAGTTTGGAGTGATGTGTCATAACTAACACAAGATCTACGGAGAAAGACATTCAAGAGCCCCAGTGAAAAAGCAGGATCTCTGTCCAATCAGCTTAAGGGTGCTACCAGCCTGGAGATGCACCTACCACCACCATACCCCATACACAGAGAGCTTGCAATCACAGCCTTCTTAAATATGAACCGACAACAGAGGATAATAATTGAGAAAAACCTCCAAAACAAAGGACCAAAACAGTAAGGAATTCAGAAGTAACACATGAGCAGAATTGAAGAATTAATATTGAATGCCGAAGACAAAAGTAAGACACTATATTCAAAACATAAAAATAGCATGATATAAAAAGGAGCATTCAGAAAACAAGACAGAACTCTTAGAAATTAAGAGTACAATAGTGGAAATTTAAAAACAATATATAAATACAAAGGTGGTAGAAGATAGATTTGAGGAAATCTCCCCCAAAGTAGTACAGAGACAGACAGAAATGGAAATAAGAGAGAAAACATAACAAGTCAGAGAATCAATCCAGGACTTTTAGCCTCCAACTAATACAGAATTCCAGAAAGAAAAATACAGAAAAAAATAGAAAGGGACATTAGTTGTCAAATAAGTAACACAAGACAGTTTCCAGAATTGAGATATCTGACTTTCTAGATTAAAAAGTCCTACTGAGGGCCCAACTCACAGAAAATATACAGACTTGATCATGAATATCACTGAATTTTCAGAACACTAGAGATAAAGAGAATCCCCAAATTTTCCAAATAGAAAAAAACACTCCATGTACAAAATCTGGAATAAGAAGAGCGCCATCCTTCTCTACAGCAACATTGACAGCTGGAAGATAAAAAAGCAATGGCTTCAAAATTCAGAAGCAAAAAGACCTCCAGCCTAGAGTTATGTATGTGGTCAAACTGCAAATCAAGTGTGATGGTAGAATGAAGACATTTTCCAAAAATATGAGGCCTCAAAAAATGTTTGCTCTCAGGTAATCTTTCTTAGAAAATTACTGAGGTGTGCTTTATGAAAATGAGGGAATAAACCCCCAATGGGAAAATATGAAATCCCAGTAAAGGGGGATTCAACCCAGCAGATAGGTAAAGGGAATTCTCATATTACAGCTGGGCATAGGCCTTTAGAGAACTTAATACAATTGAAGGAAGAGGATCCAAAGAGGATGCCAGAAGGAATAACTTCAAGAAAAAACAAACCAGTAGACTGACATGCTTGATTATATTATGGGCATTTTTACATTCCTGCTGGAAGTTTTTAATTGAAATTTTTGATTGGTGTGTATTAATCACTTAACTTTAGAGAACCAGTATAATGAAGGAAATGGACCACAATGCACCACATGCTCTGTAGCATATACACAGACACACATGCACTATTATATATATATGTTATATATGTACATATACACATATTTTTACATATATGTTTTATACACACACACACACACACACATACACACACAAACACACCCAGAGAAAATAATAATATAAGTACAAAGTACAAATTGAACTCAAATTTTTTACAACTATTTTGGAAAAATGGGGGGAAGAAAGCTAAAGGTGGTTAGTATAAAAGGGTTTAAATCTTCATTTTCCATAAATTAGGAAGACAATGTCCCAAATTGAAAAATAAGTATCAAAAAGAGTACAAGCCTTCTATTTAGAAATAGATCAGCACTAGAGAAAAACAAGCAAAAGAATTGTGAATAGTTGTCTAGTGAGTAGGAATTAGGTCCAGGGACTACACTTTTTCATTAAACCTTTGATACAATACTGGCCTTTTTAAGCTTTATACATATTTATTGATAAAGTTTTAAAAACTAAGATAATAAGGAATGGGTTAAGAGATACAAATCAAACAAAAAGAAAGTAGAAATGATGATAATCAAATGAGTAAAGATGAATATAAGGTTAAAAGTACTAAATATGATGAAGTAGAAGTAGAATATTAGATAATAATAAAAGGTCTACTTCCCTCCCTTCCCCCCAAAAAAAACCCCAGACATATTGATCTTAAACTTATATGTACCAAAACATCACTATTTTAAGCACATGAGAGGAGTTTTATTTATTTTTTAAAAATAAATAAAAAGGAAAGTAGAAGATGCTGTAGTGCATTCTCATGCTACAGATGTTCCCTTTTTTTTTTTTTTTTTCTTTTAAGGAATAAGATCTGGCTTCAAACCTGGTGGCACATCACAGTTTTAAGTAAAATCTTTGATTTTCAACTTGTTACATGTCTGTCTGGTAAGTTGAGCATTGAGTAATACATAATCTTAGTAAAGGAATGCCACAACTGTTTCAAAGGCATAAGTCGTTTTTTTTTGTTTCACTGAAGGAAAAAGACCATTCACGTGAAAACAAGTTCTTCCAATAAGAATGTTTCTAGGCGTTCTTTAATATGAGTATTTGATGAAAGTGGTGAATTCCCCCCTCCCTACCTTCAGAATAAACTTGCCCTTTTTCTTTAAACTAAAGAAATGTGCCTCTTTCTGTCATCAACTCCACTGATGTTCAACTTTACTATTAATATTTTTAGAAACATATTTTTGAAGAGCCCGTTTCCTCCCCTTTGCCCTCCACTTGGTTGCTGTACTACTGTATTTTCCAGTGCTGAACAATAAATGGAAATCAGCATTCCATTTCCAATAAATGGAAATCAACTCATCCTTAGACTAAATAAACTGAGAGATAAAAGAAAAATATAAAAGCTAACAATCCTCTAAGTATAAAACAGGGCAAATCAATCTTTCTCAAGCAAATCAATTTAATACATAGTAGAAATGAAATAAGTCAGAAGAAGTTAGAATTTCTTGTTGCAATAATACACCACATACATGATTTCTGCGATGCCTGTAAACATTAGTTCCTGTTTTAGAGCTGACAGTTATTTGTATCAGAGAGGTTAAGTGATTTTTCCAAGATGAAACAGCTTCTAAGTAGGTCACAGAGCTATTGTTACAGTCAAGAATCAAGTACATAAAAGAAGTCTCAGAAAAAAATATTACCATCCAAGGTGCATTATGACTAATTGGGATAAAACAGGGACTCAGAAGGAAAAAAAATTGAGTAAAGTAAAAGACAGTCCTTGACATACAGCAAGGTACAAATATTTATTGAGTGAATTTATTTATATAAAACAAATTAAATAGATTTATATGACACCTTATTTTTATACTGTGGGATTAGTTCTACTTTGACATAACGTTTGAAAATGAAATAGAGGCATTTGGGATATGCATTGTAATTAAAATAACATAAAATTAGCACCATCTAAATATTTAACACTGTGATATGAATACAGACTGGAATGTACTAGGCCAGCTAGTCCCAAAAGTTTTACATAAGAATAAACTGATATTGAAAAAGTCTTAGAATATATTAACTGGGGATGAGGGAGTATATTACCAATAAAGTACATGTATTATGATCTCATTTCTATTAAAAAGTAGAGTTTAGAAGTATATACACCAAAATATGAAAATGGTGTGTTTACGTTTAGTTGTGGGTGGTAGGATTAAAGTAACTTCTACTTTCTTCCTTTTGGTTACCAAGATCTTAAAATTCTCCTACAATGAGCATACATTACTACCCCATAACCCGTTAATTTTTTTTTTTTGTGGTACGCGGGCCTCTCACTGTTGTGGCCTCTCCCATTGCGGAGCACAGGCTCCGGACGCGCAGGCTCAGCGGCCATGGCTCACGGGCCCAGCCGCTCCGCGGCATGTGGGATCCTCCCAGACCGGGGCACGAACCCGCTTCCCCTGCATCGGCAGGCGGACTCTCAACCACTGCGCCACCAGGGAAGCCCGACCCGTTAATTTTTAAACAAATGATTTAAAGGTATAGAATTTGAACCCAGATCTTTAGGTCCAAGTTAAATACTACAGTTCACCACTGGCTCCAGGCACTGTGCTAAGCTCTTCACATTCAGAATCACACTTGCCCTTCCTGAAGACCTGTAAGGTAGGGATGATTTGTTCCCATTTCACAGGGAAACTGAGACAACAGAAGTGTTCTCTCTCTCCCTGGAAAACTTAATTTCAGTGACCTAGTACAGCAACCTTGTCCTAAGTAGGCAATTTTAACCAGCAATGCCAATAACAATCTGAAAATAAATACCTCCTTGAAAAAGGAAGGAAGGAAAGAAGGGAAGAGAGTAAAACCAGCTTGACCTTTAAAGGAACAGAAGAACTTAAAACAGAGGGTTGGTTTTGCAGTGTGGAAGTGAGGCTTAATAGAATTACACTGACTCTCCCACTAATTCTCAACAGAAATTCTGCTTCAGGAAGCAGGGGAGCACAGCAGAGAGGCTGCTGGAATATATGGAGGGGGAGAGGCTGCAAGCCTTAAGTAAACGTGATAGGAATCTTGAGAGCACATCAGGTTGAACCAATGAATAGCACATCTCTCATTGTGGCTGAGATGCTTTCTGTCTAATTTCTGCTTTTCATCCTAATAGCCATCCTCATGTATTTGAAGTGATAATAAAGAGAAATGCAATATTTAGTTGCCCAATGTATCTTAATTTAATTTATGAAAATATTATCGATACAACATTGCCTTGGCAACTTAACGTGTTTCACAATGGACATGCATTACCATCATTTCATTTCATTTCCTTCTGCCTTCATAATATTACCTGAGCATTGTCAGAAAGTTCTCAGGACAGCAATGCAAATCAAAGCTTCATGACAAAGCCCAGTGAAATAGCATTACTGCAAGAACATTTCATGAAAGGTAACTACTGTGCATGCTTAGGGCCTGAATTGAAATGATAAAATATAGATTGCAGTTATTTTTATAACAAAACCTTATTTTTAAAAAAATAACACCTGGTCTTCCAAATCCTCATGCTTCAATTCATTCACTCAGAGGGAGAGGAACTCTTTCAGAAGCAGAACAGGCTGGAATATACAGAATATTTTTCATCATCCACACTGACAATGCACTGAATGATTAAATATTCTCTTCCATAGCTCTTTCCATGAGACAAGAACAAAAGAGCCCTCGGGGCTGAAGACCTAGAGGGGGTAATTTTACGAAGCAATATAGTGACACCCCAAGTTTTAATAATTCAGCCACTCTTCCACTACCTTGCTAACCTAGCCCATCTCCTCAATTACAATGACTATGAAATTGCCTGAAACTCTCCTTAACTCTGTTTCTGAAAGCCAGTCTAGACTCATAAAATGAAATGGGTTTCATACTTTCCCCAAGGACCCTGTTTTGATAATTCACTTTGACATATGCCAAGTGTCTACGAAAAGCCAGTTCCCCAGCTAGACACCACGGAAGATCCCAAAGCAAGCCCTATTGTGGCCCCTTCATGGAGGCTATGGGGACGTGCTGAAGCAGGCAAATGATTATATTTATTAAACAAAACATTAAAACAGTCAAACTCACTGAAGCAGAAAGTAGATGGTAGTTACCAGGGGATGGGGAGGGGAAACGGGGAGGTGCTGTAGAATTGGGTATAAAATTAGAGTTACACAGATGAATAAATTCTAGAGAACTGCTATACAACAGAATGCCTACAGTTAACAATACTGTATTGTGCATTTAAAAACGTAAGAGGGGGCTTCCCTGGTGGCGCAGTGGTTGGAAGTCCGCCTGCCGATGCGGGGGACGCGGGTTCGTGCCCCGGTCCGGGAGGATCCCACATGCTGCGGAGCGGCTGGGCCCGTGAGCCATGGCCGCTGAGCCTGCGCGTCTGGAGCCTGTGCTCCGCAGCGGGAGAGGCCACAACAGTGAGAGGCCCGCGTACCGCAAGAAAAACCAAAAAACAAAAACAAGAAAACGTAAGAGGGTAAATCTCATGCTAGTGTTCTTACCACAAAATAAATAAATAAATGAAAATAAAGCAAGGGACACAATAAATATTGGAGGTCATGAATATATTCATTGCCTCGATGGTGGTGTTAGTATCCTGGGTATATACATATGTCCAAACTCATCGATATATACACATTAAATATGTGTAATTTTTGTATATTAAGTATGTCTCAATAAAGGTGAAAGAAAATCAAACAAACAACAAAGATTTCATCCATGCTACAAATATTTATTGCTTGCCAACTATCTGCAGGCACTATTCTAGGTCTAGACATATAACAGAGGATGAAAGTTCTTTGAGAGCTTTGAGTTCTTTGAGAGCTTACATTATAGACAACAAGCATAAAAGTAAGTTGCTTACAATGTCAGATGCTGGGGAAAACAGAGTACAGAGTGGGCTGGGAGCAGGTTGTAATTTTAAATAGCGTAGTCAGCTTGGACCTCACTGAGAAGGTGATTTTTGAGCAAAGGCTTAAAGGAGGTGAGAAAGTAAGCTATGTAGATATTTAGGGGGTGACCCTATCAGGGCAAAGGCCGAAAGTGGGAGCATATCAGGAATTTGTAACAGCAATGAGACCAGTAAGACTAGTACGCGGGGGCACACAGGAAAGTAGTAGGGCCTCAGATCAGAGAAGTAATAGGGGCTAGACCATGAAGGCGTTGCAATCTACTGTGGCAGGCAGAATCATGCCCCTTTCCCACCAAGACATTCATGTCCTAATCCCTGGAACCTGTGAACATGTTATGCTAGATGGCAAGGGGAAATTAAGGTCACTTATAGATTTAACGCTGATGATCTGCTGAGAATCTTACCGGAGGAAAAGCATCCTAGATTACCCGGATAGGTCCAATGTAATTGAACGGGCCCCTTATATACAAAAGAGAGAGGAAGAAGAGTCAATGTCAGAGTGACAGAACATGAGAGAGACTCCACAGGCCACTGTTGGCTTTAAGGACGGACAGGGACAAGATGCCAAGGAATGCAGGTCTCTCTCTACAAGCTGGAAAAGGCAAGAAAACAGGTTCTTTCCTAGACTCTCTCCAGAAAGGAAATCAGTCCTGTCAGCCCCCTGGATTTGGGCCCAATAAAATTCAAGAACTATAAGACAATATATTTGTACTGTTTTCAGCTACCATGTGGTAATTTCTTACAGCATCAATAGAAAAATAGTCAGTCTACCCACTGTAAGGAATTTGATTTTTACTCTGAATGAAACAGGGAGCCACTGGATGATCTGGAACACAGGAAAGGTTTGAACTGATTTATATTTAAAAATTTGCTCTTGCTGCAAGAATAGACTTTGGAGCGGCAAGGGCAGAGGCAGGAGAGCAGGTAGAAGGCTTTCAGAGGGAGAGAGGATGGAGACTCGGACAAGAGCTGTTGAGGTAGAGGTGGCTGGAGATAAGAAGGGGTTACATGATCAGAATGAGGAAATGACATTGCCATGGGATCGCAGAGAAGACTCAAAGACCCCTCCCTGAGAAAGGAAGCATTTGATTTGGACCCAGAAAGACCGAATGCTTTCCTCCAGGTAAAAATGTCAGTGTGGAGGAAGCCTGGTAGGGGTGAGCATAGGAAATCTTTCGTATCGAAGAAAGAATATTAAGGGCACAGAGCTGGAAAGTTCAGCATGGGGACCATTCAGTGATGTGGTCTGTCTGAAATGTCAGAGCCAGACTCTGATTTATTAAGGGTTTGGATTTTATTTTTTAAATGTAGTTTACAGTCAGTAAGAGGGTAGGAACAGGACTGCTTGAGAGAAGGCCAGGACTTACTTATGACATGTTTGGCTGGTAGGCTAGGAACACACACTTTCACCTTATAAACGCTGTCTACCTCATGACTATTGACAAGCTTTAAGGGAATTGATGGCAGTTGAGTTTCTAAACTACTCTCGTGAGTAATATGACTGTTACTAGTAGCTACTTATCCTAGGGAATGGAGTAAATATATTTTGTTTAGGGAGATTTTCTTGACATTTCTTGTGAAATTTAATCCCTAAAGGAGCCCAAGTAAATTTTAATGTACTTCCGCTTCTCCCTTTCTTCCTTCAATATTGTATATGAGACATATTAGGTGAAGCATCCTCCCTAGTTCAGTCCTCAAGACTAAAAATCTTCTCCCATCCTGGAGCCGCTCTCACTTACTTTATTTTAACAAGCTCCACATTAGCCTAAAGCAACTTTCAGGCAATGTTAGTCTTGGGTTTTAGCCCTGTGGTGCTTGCCCAGAGTCAGTTCTCTCCTTCTGAGCACCCTGGGGCGGGGGAACACATTATACTACCCCACGGACGTTTTCATTGATGGGTTCTGATCAATAGCAGAGATGTATAGCAGAAGCGGTACATGCCACTTCTGAGCCAAAGTTTTTTTTTTTTTTTTTTTTTTTTTTTTTTTTTTTTTTTGTGGTACGCGGGCCTCTCACTGTTGTGGCCTCTCCCGTTGCGGAGCACAGGCTCCGGACGCACAGGCCCAGCAGCCATGGCTCACGGGCCCAGCCGCTCCGCGGTATATGGGATCCTCCCAGACCGGGGCACGAACCCGTATCCCCTGCATCGGCAGGCGGACTCTCAACCACTGCGCCACCAGGGAGGCCCTGAGCCAAAGTTTTTAAATGCCTTTATGAGACCATCTGGAGCCATCACCCGTGACTGCCAATCAGGAAGGCCAGGTATTCCAGATAATACAGCTACAGATGACAGTGCCTGTCACCCTGCATCACTGTGCTCGTAAGAGCCACTCAGACCTACAGTGGACTTTGTATGGAAAGGAAATAATTCTGCTGTATTCAGCCACCAAGATATGGAGGTGGGGTGGGTTAGCCTATTCAGACACAAATGACTATAAATCAGTAACAGAAGAAAGAAATTTAAAACAGAATCAGCATTCCTGGGGTTTGATCTCACAGTTATAAGGCCTGCATACTCTTGTAAATTGGTGCTTAAATATCAAAGCAATAAATATGAAAATACAAAAGTTCCTGTCATAGCAAGGTATTAATATCACTAAGAAATTTTACATATGTGATTATAAAAATGCATGTTTAATTGAATTAGTAAATCAAATGTAAGTGGACATTGGCCATTCTGCCTATTTCCTTAAACGTTTTCATATCCTCATTGAGAAAATAGGAGTCACTTTATATTTTACCGTGCTATATACTCAGGCATATATGGTACCTAATATAACAAACATGGAATTTTTAGGGAAATCTAATAAAAACCAGAACAAAGAAGGAAAAGTTATTTGTCTGACTTGAGGTACCAGCAGAAACCTTATCTAGTCCCCCAACCGCTATAGGCACTCAATAAATATCAGGAACAGATTTTATATGTGACACCTGAGCAGGCTCACTCAGTATAAAACACAAGGCCATGGCCGCACTGAAAGCATAATTTAACAAGCTTAACAGAGCAAATCAAGCTGTGCAGTGCTGGCCCCATTAGGGTAGGAAAGGGCTTGTGGTTAATGTTGTACTGTCCAGAACTTCAGCATGTGGCATCTGCTCTGGCCAGTCTGTGATTTATACGATCATGTTTCAGTAGTACAACAGAGCTGCCTTCCCAATTTACCCCCATAGATGCAGTTTTTCTACAAAGGCAAAAGGAACAAGAGAAAGGTGTCCTTTGACTTTAGCAGTGCTTATATTTCTCATTGGTAACAATTCTGCAAACTCCCAGGCTGAAAGAACTTGAAATGTATACCACCCTTGTATCCTGGAAGTATACAGACTATTTTTCTGAACACTGTTCTACTGAGATAAACCTTAAAAGTTTCTGTGGTCCTGAATGCACGTCAAACATTTTCCTTATTGCTCTGAAAGCTCAGGTAAATGTATCACGACCACTTGCCCCCTAAGAAGGACTGAATCCGCTGAAGTAAATTGGGTGGTTCTCAATACCACTCTATCCTTATCACCTGCAGGACTATTCTTCATCTGAGAGCACTCCAGTTCCAATGGTCTCCTTGTGAATATTATAGCAATTAAGGAGACCACTTTAATGTACAGGGGAAAGGAGGATGATTACCCGTGGGATTGGGACTCTGGAATTAAGTTTCAACATCACAGGGGAAATGTTCTCATCTCCAGTGGATAGAAGAGATGTGGTGCACTTGACATTATTACCAGGTGAGATTGAAAAAGAACATGTTCAAAGTTCAAAACTCAACTTTAAATAGTTTCTAGGCACGTTCTATAGCAAGCTGCTGAGTCCAGTACAGAATGTTTCATGAATTAATTTCAGAAAGTATGGAACCATGGAAATTCTATGAAAATGTTTTTAAAAAATTCTTATGACAGTGTCATATTTTGAAATATATTTCCACTTAACAGGGCAACATCAGCTTTTCCTTCCATCTCCTACCCTTTCTAGTACTTCTCAAGAAATGAAGTAAATGATAATGGCAAAGATAATGAACTATAGAGCCACCACATTTTAGAGTTGGGAAGGATTCTGTAGACCACCTGGTAACGAAGAATTCTCTGTACCTCATCCAATCCATGCATGAGACACTTGTCTGTCTCTGAAAGACAAATACACTTCCACTTGTGCTCCATATTAGAGTTAAATCTCAAACCAAGCACATCCCTACCCCGGATCAAAAATGCCCAACCAAACTAGTCTCAGTGCAAGAATGAGCCTGTCATACAGGGTGAAGTAAGTCAGAAAGAGAAAAACAAATACCAAATGCTAACGCATATATATGAAATCTAGAAAAACGGTACTGATGAACCTAGTGGTAGGGCAGGAAAAAACATGCAGACATTGAGAATGGACTTGAAAACACAGAGGGGAAAGGGGAGGCTGGGACATAGTGAGAGTAGCATTGACATATATACACTACCAAATGTAAAATAGATAGCTCGTGGGAAGGTGCTGCAGAGCACAGGGAGATCAGCTCGGTGCTCTGTGACGACCTAGATGGGTGGGATAGGGAGGGTGGGAGGGAGACGCAAGAGGAAGGAGATATGGGGATGTATGTATACATATAGCTGATTCACTTTGTTGTACAGCAGAAACTAACACAACATTGTAAAGCAATTATACTCCAATAAAGATGTATAAAAAAAAGAATGGAAATTACAGAACAATCTCACTCAAGAACATATATACAAAAGCCCTATAGAAAACTAAATCCAGCGATGTATTATAATAGTAACACCTTATTCCCAATTTAGAATTGCCACCGGAATACAAGTTTGATTTAAATTTGAAAAATCAATTTAAAGGTGTCACTGTATTAACAGATTAAAGGAGAAAATATTTAATTACCTCAGTGGATATAGAACAAAAATGTTTACTAAAAGTTAATTCATTCATGCCAAAAACTTTTAGTGAACTAGGAGTTGAAGGAAACTTCCTTAACCTGAAAAAAAATTCTTTCATTTATTCTCTAGTCCTTATACTTTTCTTTCTTACTTTACTATGTTAAAACCTCTAGTACAGTGTTGAACAGAAGTGGCAATAGTGGGTGATCTTATTCATAATCTTAATAAGAAAATAAGAATTCACTTAACTACTTTTCACTTGTGATTATAATATATACATGTGCACGTACATAAATAACACATGTGTGCATATATATACAGACAAATATAAAAACAAAAATACTAAAATACTAAATAATACAAATGTATATTTGTATTATAAATGTTATAATAGAGATGTTTATACACATAAATCATATAACAAATTATATAAAATAAATACCTAAATACATAAATGTCAAATCATATATACATATATTTATACATATATGTACTAAATGAATAGCAAAATCACAATCAAGAGTGAAAAGTTAAGCAAATTCTTATAAGGATTATGAATAAAATCACCTGCTCTCACTACATCTATTCAACAATGGAGGTCTTAAAATAGCAAGGCAAGAAAGGATTAATAAAGGAATAAGAAAATTTGAAAGGAAGAAATAAGTCATTACTCATAAGACTATTTGTGTGAAATACCTAAAAGAAACTGTATTTAAATTATAAGAGTTCACAAAACTCCTCAGAAAATTTTCTGGCTTAAAAAAAAAAAGTTCAACCGAATTTATATTCCAGCAACAAACAGAAACAAAACAATTTAATAATATTCTTTGTAATGGCATCAATAATTCAAGTATGTAGAAATAAATCCAAAGAGGTACAGGAATTTTATGAAGAGATCATCAAACTTTATTGAAGGGCAGTAAAGAAAATATAAATAAATGGAGATATAGCATAGTCACTGATTTTAAGACTACAGGATAAAATATCCCCTTAAATTGATCCATGGATTCAATTCAATCTCAAACAAACTGCATTAGGTTTTTGTTTTTGAAACTTGACAGGCCAATCTTAAAATTTAAATGGAAGAACAGAGGGTCAAGAACAGTCCAGCCATTCCTGAAGAAGATGAACAACATGGGAGACTTGCCTTGCAGAGATCTTGGAATGTGATAAAGGTACAGTAATTAAGCATGCAGAGTATTAGCACAGGAATGGACAGAATGACAAATGAAATAGTTTAGAGCACCCAGAGCAGACAACAGAAAAACAAAGAAATCTGAATTTTGACAGAACTAGCTGTGAGGAAAAGAGAGACTTTGTAGTAAATAGTCTGACGACTGCATGGAGGAAAACCTGTACCTCTAACTCACACCATACATTAAAAAAAGAAAAAAATTATGCAAAGTTCAAAATTTAAACAAAATTACAAACATTTTATATAATAAAGTAGAAGAATCTCTATGACCTTGCAGTAGGGGACGATTTCTTAAATAAAATACAAATTATCCAAACATAAAAGGTTGATAAATTTGATTCTATTAAAATCAAGAACACCTGTTCATCAAAAGACATACAGGTATAAATAGATAAGTCATCAAATGGGAGAAGATATCTGTACAATACAAATTATTTGTATTCTGAATATGTAAAGGAATTCCTATAAATCAATAAGAAAAATTAAAAACCCAGTGGAAAACTGGGCAAAATTCTTGAAGAGGAACATCACCAAATGTTCCATCACTAAATGGTAAACAATTATATTAAAATATGCTTAAGCTCAACACAATGAAATATTTCGTAAAATTGGCATAATTTTAAAATTTGGCAATATTAAATTTTGTTGACAACGTGGAATAACTTGAATTTGTATATACTTAGTAGCAGAGAAAAATGGTAAAACTGCTGTGTGAAATAATGTCATCATCTAACATACTTGAAAACTGGTATACCGATAAATGAACAATTTAACTTCTAGGTATATTTTCTAGATGAAACTCGTACATATGCTCATCAGACTACATGGAGAAGAAGGTTTATACTCATGCTGCATGTAAAAACCTGGAAATAACACAAATGTCCATTAAAAGAAAAGTGGAAAACTATACAAGAGTGAAAATGAATGGATTATAGGTATATTTAACAAAATGGCTGCTTTTCAGGAATGAAATACTAAGAGGGAAAAGCAAAGTGTGGGTAAATTTTTACAGTATAATTCCATTTATAAAGTTAAAAATCTTATGAAACTAAACAATACAATTCTTAGAGATATAAAAATATGTGGTCAAATTATAAAGAAAAGCAAATCTTTGAGATAAAAGTGAAATATATGGGATTGGCAAGGGGTTCAGAGGGAACTTTAAAGATAAATGGTAATGTCCATTTTTTTCAAAGCAGGTGTTAGGTTCATGGGGTGCTCACTTCATTTCTACTCTTCATACCTAACGCACAGGTTTTTTTTAAGTCTTTTTTTTTTTAATCTTCTCAAGACTTGATAAACAAAGTACCTTTCAATGTCATCTAAGAAATTGTCTGAGCCACTTATCTTGGCTCTCTAGGCCCTTCCAGACCAGGCCTCCTCATAGTTTCTAGCCATCTCTCTCCATACTTCTCTCCCCATCTTACATTCCTATGGCAGTCACACTTGTTGTTTTTTATTTCCTTGAACACACATACTATTCACTTAGTCTGGAATATTCTTTCCAATTTCACTAGCTTAGTCAATGCCTTACTTCCTCTGAGTAACCTTCCCAAAATCTCCCCTCACCAGCTCTTTTCTTAGGTTAAGGGAACCTGTGCCGAGTTCCCACAGCAGCCTGTATTCACCTTCTCATTACACTTAAGTCCTTTATTGCTACTGTTGTCTGTCTTCCTGTAATTGGCTATATGTGTGGTGAAAGCAAATACCATTGCTATCTTGCCCATTGTTAAGTCTACCATATAACCCAGTGCCTGGAATTAGGCAGCACCTGAAAAGTATTCCTTGATGAATAAATGAATAGATGAATTAATTTCTTTTTGTAGACACCCATTCTTTCTACTACTGGATAGACCTAATAGTTAAAAAATTATTTCTTTTATAGAATCTGCCTCTGTCTCCCTGCAACTTCACTCAGGTCATGCCTATGCTTGAACTGCCTTCACAGAGCAAGGTACATGACAGGTGATTAAATCTGATAGGAGAAGTGGCCTCAAATGAAGAGTCAAGAGACCTAGCTTCTGGTACAGAAGGAAAAGCTGTCCATCGACAGATGAATGGATAAAGAGAATGTATACACACACACACACACAATGGACTACTACTCAGCCATAAAAAAGAATGAAATAATGTCGCTTGCAGCAACATGGCTGGACCTAGAGATTATCATACTAAGTGAAATAAGTCACAGAAAGACAAATACCATATGATATCACATATGTGTAATCTAAAATATGTCACAAATGAACTTATTTACAAAACAGAAACAAACTCACCGACATAGAAATCAGATTTATGGTTATCAAAAGGGGGCTAGGGATAAATTAGGAGTTTGGGATTAGCAAATACAAACTACCACATATAAAAAAGATAAATAACAAGGTCCTACTGTATATCACATGGAACTATATTCAATATCTTGTAATAATGTATAATGAAAAAGAATATGTATACATATATATTTGTGTATATATGCATATATATGTGTGTGTATGTATATGTATGTATGTATGTGTGTGTGTATATATATATGTGTGTGTGTATATATATATGTGTGTGTATATATATGTGTGTGTGTGTATGTATGTGTATGTGTATATATATATATATATATATATATATATATATATATATATATAAAACTGAATCACTTTGAAGTATACCAGAAACTAATACAACATTGCAAATCTAGTATATTTAAATTTAAAAAAAAAGATCTCAGGACCAGATGACCTCACTGGTGAATTTTACTAAAAATTTATAAAAGATTTAATACCAATCCTTCTCAAACTCTTCCAAAAAAAGCAGAGGAGAGAACACCCCAAACTCATTTTACAAGGCCAGTGTTATCCTGATACCAAAACCAGAAAAGGACACTACTTGAAAACTATAGGCCAATATCCCTAATGAATACAGGTACAAAAATTCTCAATAAAGTACTAGCAAACCGAATACAGCAGCACATTAAAAGAATCACTGACCATGATCAAGTGGGATTTATCCCTGGGATGCAAGGATGCTTCAACATACACGAAATAAATGTGATACATCACATTAATAGAATGAAAGAATCATATGATCATCTGAATAGATGCAGAAAAAGCATTTGACAAAATTCAACATCAAAATTCACTCATAATAAAAAATCTGCAATTAGGCATATTAGGAACATGTTTCAACATAATAAAGTCCATAGCTAACATCATACTCAGTGTTAAGTAATAAATTTTAATGGACTTAAGGTGTTTCTCTTTCTCTCTCTCTCTCTCACCCCACAACCCCAGAATTTCTCCTAACAACTTCCTTACCTGAACTCTGTTTTTCCTTTCCACTTCAACAAACCCTCTTCTTTCTTTCCAGCCTTTTAAACATCACTTTTTAGATTCAGCTTATCAGCTGGATTAACACAGGGACAAATACATGAACTCCCCAGAAACAAGCTAAAACTGAAATGAAACCACCTCCCTGTATGGGAAACAGAGATAATGATTCTAACTTTTCCTGGCACATGTGTAACATTTTCGTTGAATGAAAAGCAGTGAAATATGATTAAGATTCCAACTTGAAAAGACTGAATGAGAAGGCCTCAGTAGAGGGTAGAGAGCAGAAGCAAGAAGAATTACAATCCTGCAGCCTGTGGAACAAAAACCACATTGACAGAAAGATAGACAAAATGAACAGGCAGAGGACTATGTACCAGATAAAGGAACAAGATGAAACCCCAGAAAAACAACTAAACAAAGAGGAGATAGGCAACCTTCCAGAAAAAGAATTCAGAATAATGATAGTGAAGATGATCCAGGACCTCAGAAAAAGAATAGAAGCAAAGACTGAGAAGATGCAAAAAGTGTTTAACAAAGACCTAGAAGAATTAAAGAACAAACAAACAGAGAGGAACAATACAACAACTGAAATGAAAAATACATTAGAAGGAATTAATAGCAGAATAACTGAGGCAGAAGAACGGATAAGTGACCTGGAAGAAAGAAGGGTGGAATTCACTGCTGCAGAACAGAATCAAGAAAAAACAATGAAAAGAAATTAAGAAAGCCTAAGACACCTCTGGGACAACATTAAACACACCAACTTTCGCATTATAGGGGTCCCAGAAGGAGAGGAGAGAGACAGAAGAACGGAGAAAATATTTGAGGAGATTATACGTGAAAACTTCCCTAACACGGGAAAGGAAATAGCCACCCAACTCCAGGAAGCTCAGAGAGTCCCAGGAAGGATAAATCCAAGGAGAAACAAGCCAAGACACACAGTAACCAAACTGACAAAAATTAAAGACAAAGAAAAAATTATTAAAAGCAACAAGGGGAAAGCAACAAATAACATACAAGGGAACTCCCATAAGGTTAACAGTTGATTCCTCAGCAGAAACTCTACAAGCCAGAAGGGAGTGGCATGATATACTTAAAGTGATGAAAGGGAAGAGCCTACAGCCAAGATTACTTTACCTGGCAAGGATCTCATTCAGATTTGACAGAGAAATTAAAACCTTTACACACAAGCAAAAGTTAATAGAATTCAGCACCACCAAACCAGCTCTCCAACAAATGCTAAAGGAACTTCTCTAAGTGGGAAACACAATAGAAGAAAAGGACCTACAAAAACAAACACAAAACAATTAAGAAAATGGTAATAGGAACATACATATCAATAATTACCTTAAATGTGAATGGATGAAATGCTCCAACCAAAAGACACAGGCTTGCTGAATGGATACAAAAACAATACACATCTATATGCTGTCTACAAAATACCCACTTCAGAACTAGGGACCCATACAGCCTGAAAGTGAAGGGACTGAAAAAGATATTCCATGCAAATGGAAATCAAAAGAAAGCTGGAGTAGCAATACTCAGATCAGATAAAATAGAATTTAAAATAAAGAATGTTACAAGTGACAAGGAAGGACACTACATAATTATCAAGGGATCAATCCAAGAAGAAAATGTAACAATTATAAATATATATGCACTCAACATAGGAGCAACTCAATACATAAAGTAAATGCTAATAGTTATAAAAGCGGAAATGGACAGTAACACAGTAACAGTGAGGGACTTTAACACCTCACACCAATGGACAGATCATCCAGATAGACAATTAATAAGCAAACACAAGCTTTAAATGACACAATCAACCAGAAAGATTTAATTGATATTTATAGGGCATTCCATCTGAAAACAGCAGATTACACTTTCTTCTCAAGTGCACACGGAACATTCTCCAGGATAGATCACATGATGGGTCACAAATCAAGCCTTGGTAAATTTAAGAAAATTGAAATCATGTCTAGCACCTTTTCCGACCACAACACTATGAGATTAGAAATCAATTACAGGGAAGAAAATGTAAAAAACACAAACACATGGAGACTAAACAATATGTTACTAAATAACCAAGAGATCACTGAAGAAATCAAAGAGGAAATCAAAAAATACCTAGAGACAAATGAAAACAAAAACACGAGGATCCAAAACCTACAGGACACACCAAAGCAATTCTAAGAGCGAAGTTTATAGCAATATAATCCTACCTCAAGAAACAAGAAAATTCAAAATAAACAATCTAACGTTATACCTCAAGGAACTAGAGAAAGAAGAACAAACAAAACCCAAAGTTAGTAGAAGGAAAGAAACCATAAAGATCAGAGCAGAAATAAAATGAAATAGAAATAAAGACAAAAATAGCAAAGATCAATAAAACTAAAAGCTGGTTCTTTGAGAAGATAAATAAAATTGATAAACCGTTATCCAGACTCATCAAGAAAGAGAGGGAGAGGACTCAAATCAACAAAATTAGAAACGAAAAAGGAGAAGTTACAATGGACACTGCAGAAATACAAGCTTCATAAGAGACTACTACAAGCAACTCTATGCCAATAAAATGGACAACCTGGAAGAAATGGACAAATTCTTAGAAAGGTATAACCTTTCCAGACTGAACCAGGAAGAAATAGAAAATATGAACAGACCAATCACAAGCAATAAATTGAAACTGTGATTAAAAACCTTCCAAAAAACAAAAGTCCAGGACCAGATGGCTTCCCAGGTGAATGTTATCAAACATTTAGAGAAGAGCTAACACCTATCCTTCTCAAACTTTTCCAAAAAATTGCAGAGGAAAGGACATTCCCAAACTCATTCTATGAGGCCACCATCACCCTGGTACCAAAACCAGACAAAGATACTACAAAAAAAGAAAGTTACAGACCAATATCACAGATATTCATCTGCATCTATATACAGATGAACATAGATGCAAAAATCCAACAAAATACTAGCAAAGAGAATGCAGCAACACATTAAAAGGATCATACACCATGAGCAAGTGGGAATTATCCCAGGGATGCAAGGATTATTCAATATATGCAAATCAATCAATGTGATACACCATATTAACAAATTGAAGAATAAACACCATATGATCATCTTGATAGATGCAGAAAAAGCTTTTGACAAAATGCAACACCGATTTATGATAAAAGCTCTCCAGAAAGTGGGCACAGAGGGAACCTACCTCAATGTAATAAAGGCCATCTACGACAAACCCACAGCAAACATCATTCTCAATGGTGAAAAACTGAAAGCATTTCCTCTAAGATCAGGAACAAGACAAGGTTGTTCACTCTCACCACTCTTATTCAAAATAGTTTTGGAAGTCCTAGCTACAGCAGTCAGAGAAGAAAAAGAAATAAAAGGAATACAAATTGGAAAAGACAAAGTAAAACTGTCACTGTTTGCAGATGACATGATACCATGCATAGATAATCCTAAAGATGCCACCAGAAAACTACTACAGCTAATCAATGAATTTGGTAAAGTTGCAGGACACGAAATTAATGCACAGAAATCTCTTGCATTCCTATACACTAAAAATGAAAGATCAGAAAGAGAAATTATGGAAACAATCCCATTCACCATTGCAACAAAAAGAATAAAATACCTAAGAATAAACCTACCTAAGGAGGTAAAAAGACCTGTACTCAGAAAACTATAAGACACTGATGAAAGAAATCAAAGATGACACAAACAGATGGAGAGATATATCATGTTCTTGGATTGGAAGGATCAATATCATGAAAAGCAATCTATGATTCAATGCAATCCCCATCAAATTACCAGTGGCAGTTTTTACAGAACTAGAAAAAAAAATCTTAAAATTTGTATGGAGACACAAAAGACCCTGAATAGCCAAAGCAATCTTGAGGGAAAAAAAATGGAGCTGGAGGAATCAGACTCCCTGACTCAGACTATATTACAAAGCTACAGTAATCAGGAGAGTATGGTACTGCCACAAAAACAAAAATATAGACCAATGGAACAGGTTCGAAAGCCCAGAGATAAACCCACACACCTATGTCAACTAATCTATGACCAAGGGGGCAAGGATATACAATGGAGAAAAGACAGACTCTTCAATAAGTGGTGCTGGAAAAAAATGGACAACTACACGTAAAAGAATGAAATTAGAACACTCCCTTACACCATACACAAAAATAAACTCAAAATGTATTAAAAACCTAAATGTAAGACTGGACACTAAAACTCTTAGAGGAAAACACAGGAAGAACACTCTTTGACATAAATCACAGCAAGATCTTTTTTGACCCACCTCCTAGAGTAATGGAAATAAAACCAAAAATAAACAGATGGGACCTAATGAAACTTAAAAGCTTTTGCACAGCAAAGGAAACTATAAACAAGATGAAAAGCCAACCCTGAGAATGGGAGAAAATATTTGCAAACGAATCAATGGAAAAAGGATTAATCTCCAAAATATATAAACAGCTCATGCAGCTCAGTATTAAAAAAAACAAACAACCCAATCAAAAAATGGGCAGAAGTCCTAAATAGACATTTCTCCAAAGAAGACATACAGATGGCCAAGAGGCACTTGAAAAGCTGCTCAATATTACTAATTATTAGAGAAATGCAAATCAAAACTACAGTGAGGTATCACCTCACACACCGGTTAGAATGGGCATTATCAGAAAAACTACAAACAACAAATGCTGGAGAGGGTGTGGTGAAAAGGGAACCCTCTTGCACTGTTGGCGGGAATGTAAATTGATACAACCACTATGGAGAACAGTATGGAGGTTCCTTAAGAAACTAAAAATAGAATTACCATATGATCCAGCAATCCCACTACTGGGCATATACCCAGAGAAAACCATAATTCAAAAAGACACATCCACCCCAATGTTCATTGCAGCACTATTAACAATAGCCAGGTCATGGAAGCAACCTAAATGCCCATCGACAGACGAATGGATAAAGAAGTTGTGGTACATATATACAATGGAATATTACTCAGCCATAAAAAGGAACAAAATTGGGTCATTTGTAGAGATGTGCACAGACCTAGAGACTGCCATACAGAGTGAAGTAAGTCAGAAAGAGAAAAACAAATACAGTATATTAATTCATATATGGGGAATCTAGAAAAATTGTACAGATGAAATGGTTTGCAAGGCAGAAATAGAGATACAGATGTAGAGAACAAACTTATGGACACCAAGGGGTGAAAGTGGGGGGGTGGGAGGGGTGGGATGAACTGGGAGATTGGGATTGACATATATACACTAATATGTATAAAATAGATAACTAATAAGAACCTGCTGTATAAAAATAAATTAATAAACACCAAAAGAAAATATATTTAGAGGTTAATTTATTTATTCAATTTGTTCATGCATTCATATAGTGAATATTCATTGCCTGACCGCTACAGACAATGTTTTTAGGGTTAAAGATACAGCAGTGAACAAAATACACAATGTCCCAGAATTCATGTGAGGTACCTTCTAGAAAGTGGGGAAGACAAATGCATGAATGAGTATGTGTCACCTATATAATCCGTGCCCCAAAACTGCAGAAAAATCTTTTCTTTGACAATGATAATACCCTGGATGAAATATTCCAGATGTAAGTACATATTTTATCAATTAATGTGTATTCCAGTCTGGGGATACTCTCAGAATTCAAGGAAAAATATCTTTCAATGATTTTATACCCAGAGAACATATTAGTCTTTTGAATTTACATGTCACCCCAGGGCCACATTTTAAAAACACACTTATTTGAAAATTAATTGCCTTCATTTTACTAGTAAGTACTTTTATTTTTTTCTTTTTGGACATTTCAACTGGGTACACTTCATAGTCTATATTTCTTCAAAGTCAAAGCTATTCTCTTGTTGCAAGGAAAGGCACCTTTGGCTGTTGTATTAACTCTTACAATAGGACACAAGAGTGCCATTTAATACACCAAGCCAGTACTATTTAGCAGCCTTATAACGGAGTCCCTAACACACCTGGGAAATTTGATTCAGCACCTGCACTATTGTTTTAGAATTTCTTCCCAAAGGACACATTTTCTGCAGGTAATGAGAAAAATACCTTGAAGACAGAGAGAGCTTTCAAATTTTGAGGAACTGCACTGAGGGAGATATGCAACAAATGACTGTTGAGAATCTTATCCCTTGAGTAAATTTCTGTTCCTGCATTTTATGGCAGGAAGTAAAAGGTTGGCAGAGAGATGGAAGAAGGCTGTCCATCAAGTGTCTGTCAATTTATCCACCGAAAAGGTCATCCCAAAGACAATTATTCTTCCAGCTGCTATCATATTAGGAATTTTTACCAAAGAGGTTTTTTAAACTCTGCATCTGAGAAACTGAACAATCTTACCTATGAACTCTAAAAAAATCACTTCAGAATGCTAAGAAGGATACATAATAATATTAACTGCACACTTTAGAAATATAAACATGCTAAAGATAGTAACTAATTCCTTTTACTCTGAAACAGCTATCTGAGACCCACAAAAAAGGAATGCTGCCATTCGAGGGGTTGCCGTGCTGGTCTTTACATTTAGTTTGATGTATTACAAAACTAGATTTAAGAGCTCAAAGAAGGGTTAATATGATTTACACTAGAGAAAGTGATGATTATTACAAATTAATAATTGACGATGCTGAATAAATCACAACTTAGGGCTGACTTGGGCTATCCATAACACTTCAAAGTTCCATCGACATGTTTTAAAGAACGATTCAGAAGCTTATTCTGAGACCATTATTCCCTGTGTACTTTGCTGACTTATGTATCTGAAGCCTCTGAGGTCCTTTCAGTCAACAATGGCACCAGACAGGGCTTAGTGAAGTAAAGGAATCCAGGAACATTTGATTTGCCAACAGAGACCACTATCAAAGTCAGCAAGAGATACAACAGATCTGGCACATCCATGAAGGTCTTCAGGATACAGCCCCAGCTACGCCCTTTTCAATACAATCCAGTTATTTCTCCTCCACGCATCCTTTGTCTATTGCATGTATGATTCCCAAACTCTTCCCAGATATTCCTCCCAAATGAAGCCAGTTTGGTACATGGGGCTCCATCAGTTGTTTCCACTTCCTTTGAGTGGTTTTTTACATTTAATTAAAGTGACATGAGAGAGGTCTTCTGTTACTGATGTAAGACAGGGTGGTAGATGCTCAGTACAGTTTCAGCAAGACTTTCTGCCCATTTAGTCAGACTCCAGCCATGTTCCTGTCCATGGTGCATGACAAGAATGCAACCATTTTGAAATTTCCTCTTTTCTTACAAAATCTTGGTGAACTGTGCATGCTCCCTTGAGCTCAATGACTTCCCATGTTCCATTTAAATTAATCAACTGTGAAACCTTTCTTTCCAATACATGATATCAAGAGTGTCTACTCAACCACTTAGGCATTTAGGCTTGGTGTCCAATTTCATACAAATTATCATTCTTCAGAAAGATGAGCATTAGGAATTGTCTAATTTTGCTATATGGGCTTTGATGTGTAATTGTCACAGGAAGGAAAGTCGAGAGAGATTACAAGAGGGAAGGAAGAAAGGAGATGAGGACAGAAAGAAGATGGAAGGGATGGAGAGAGAAAAAAAAAGGAAGGCTTGAAAGAAAGAGAGAAGGAGAAAGGGAAATTAGAGAGGGAGGGAGACTAAAGCAGAGTGTTCTTAATCTGGTAGCCTACAATATCAACCTTGGTTTTGGGGGCAATGCCTAAAACCATTACTAGATGTTCCAAATACTATAGACAAGGTTTTGTTGGTGTTGGAGCTGTGTAGGATTGTCTGCTTAAACACTTGGTGAATTAAGACACTACACAGTCCTCTGGGGTGAGGATGGAACAAAGGTGGAAGCATTCTTTCCCCCAACGGTTAGTCCACGCCTCCTAGACATCACTTCTACCAGCTCGGTAGTTACACAGGGCTCTCAGGTTATGGATCCACACCACTAAACCCCCCATCTAAATGTATAACTGGATGGAAGGAAAATAGTCTTACAGCTGCAATGCAGAAATGACCCTTCTCTAACCACCATATCTGAGTTCTCAAAAGAAAGCCCATCCTCCAAATTCCAGGCCCACGCCATTTTCCGCTACTCAAACACTTCCCAGAAAAACTGACACCTTACATATACAGTAACATCACTTTTTGGCTTACCTGTTACACACATTTATCCTTTACATTAATGTTATTCATATTAAATACAGAAAGGGAACTTCTACTTCTCCTAGGGGCCCGGGCTATGACTGATCTAAATTTGAAGCTCCATGAAATCATTTTGCCACTTCTTCCCTTGAGTCTCACCCAATTTTAATTCCATCCCATCCTCCACATGAAACTCCAACAATTTCAGTGATAAAGTAGCAGCGTTTATACATCAAAAAATATGTGAAAACTATTTTAATTATTCTCAGTGATGAATGAGAAGATTGAAAAATCTTGACTGATATTAATATATTTCAACAAAGATCTGTTAAGGGCTTCCCTGGTGGCGCGGTGGTTGAGAATCTGCCTGCCAGTGCAGGGGACACGGGTTCAAGCCCTGGTCTGGGAAGATCCCACATGCTGCGGAGCAACTAGGCCCGTGAGTCACAACTACTGAGTCTGCGCATCTGGAGCCTGTGCTCCGCAACAAGAGAGGCCGCGATAGTGAGAGGCCCGCGCACCGTGATGAAGAGTGGCCCCCGCTTGCCGCAACTAGAGAAAGCCCTCGCACAGACACGAAGACCCAACACAGCCATAAATAAATAAATAAATAAATAAATAAATAAATAAATAAAATAAAAAAATAAATAATAAAAACAAGTTAAAAAAAAAAGATCTGTTAATACTTGTCCAGTAAGGTGAGTCAAGATCTTTGAAAAGGAAAAGTATCTTTTATTAACTCTTTTGCTAGTTTGGCCATTACACTGTAAATACAATGAAAATTTCCTCAGATCTAGAAAAAAATTTTTTAAATAGTTTTGATTTAGATGCTTAACAGGTAATAAAACAATTGAATATTTTCTCCACACAGGCTGAATTTTTCTTCTCCAAATTACCAGCTATATTCATTGGTTGAATTGAATAATATCAGACTTTGACTTTCTTATATTTTTACTTTCCTTAAAAAGAACTATCTTCCTCGCCATCTTCCTTTTCCCCCTCCAACCATACAAAACACATACATACACACACACTTTTGGATGTATTCTTTACCAAAACCTCAGTCTGAAACTTCATGAGTTTTAACCCATGATACACACTCAATTGATTAGGATCATGGTATAGAGTTAGCAAGCATATTTGCTCAAGATTCAATAACACCAATATTATTTCAGAATGAAACTACCAAACAAGGAAATTCTTATATAATGTCTAAAAATCATCAGACCCAACAACCAGCTGGACAACCAAAAATGCATTGCCTTATCAGAATTTCTCAGTATCAACCCCTCCAGCTTCAAGACACTGTGTTAAACCTCAAGTAACAACTTGAGGAAAATACTCAAGCTGTGTCTACCTACACTAAGTCAGGTGGAAAATGGAGGCAATTATCCAGATAATCCAAGCAAAACAAGACAAAAAGTACCCCCATTGTTTTATACTTCAGGTGAAGTATTTTTAGTTGTGCTAGATTTAGATAATTGCATGGGAATCATTACAGATGCACACAATTTGAAAGTCTCCCCTCAAGTAAAATCAAACACACACACAAACAAAAAGACAAACCCTACAGAGTACATTACAATTCATAAAACACACTAATGTTCATTAGATACAATGACTAATTTCTTTTCAGGTCTAAATATTTAAGCCCTGAGTAAATACACACAGTCTATTTAATACTGAATTGTTATACATCATCTACAGGCAATGTTATAGTTCTTCCCCCAGTTCAACAGGTTTAATTAGAAAACCGTTTTTCTTCCTTTTGTTATACACTTAATTCAAATCCTCAAGCTTGACTTTCAATACTGTGAGTGGTGAAGTGACTTGGTATTGGTGTGGAATATGAACCAGCACTCTCATGATTCAGGAAAGCAGTTTAGAGGGCAGCTGAGACATGTCGCCAACTCCCTGCCCTGGTGTGCCTAACTTAGGTGGACCTGGGGGGACTTTGCGACTGTTCTCAGAGCTGGCCATGGTCAAAGTCATTCCTGAGTCTCCCAGCTTGGTCTCTGAGTTGGAAAAAAGAGAGTGAGCTGCCCCTCCAAGCAGTTGACAAGTGTATTGCAAGCAACTCCTTACCAATAAGAAGTACTTAATTTTGCAAATAATTTATCTTTAAAAAATATAGAGTGGTTTCAAGTTTCTCTAATAATGTCCCTCACATTCCTTTCCTACTACTTGTATCCTAATGTGCCCCCCCCCACCAAATTTAAAATGTTTTATATGTATGTGTGTGTGTGTGTACAAGTTTTGGGTGTACAACATAGTTCAACATCTGTATACACTACAAAGGGATCAGCACCACATGTCTAGGTGTTCACCCCCTTCATCCATTTTGCTCACCTCCCCCCAAAACTCCTGGTAACCACTGATCTGTTCTCTGTATCTATGAGTTTGTTTTTATTTTTTATTTATTTTTTGTTAGATTCCATGAGTGAAATCATATGGTATTTGTCTTTCTCCATCCAACTTATTTCACTCAGCATAATATCCTCAGGTATTATGCTATCCATGTTGTCCCAAGGATTTCCTTCATTTTATGGCTAACACTCCATTATATATATATGTATAATCTCCCATGTCTTCTTTATCCATTCACCTGTTTGTGAGCACTTAGGTTGTTTCTATATCTTGACTATTGCAACCAATGAACACAGAGATGCGTGTATCTTTTCAAATTCATGTTTATGTGTTCTTTGGTTAAATACCAGAAGTGGAATAGCTGGGTCATATGGTAGTTCTATTCTCATTTTTTTTTGGTGGGGGGGGAGGGAATCTCCATACTGTTTTCCATAGTGGCTGCACCAATTTGTAGTCCTACCAACAGTGCCCACATCCTCTCCAACTCTGTCATTCCCTATTTGATAACAGCCATTCTAACAGTTATGAGGTGATATCTCACTGTGATTTTGATTTGTATTTTCCTGATGAATAGTGATGTTGAACATCTTTTTCACGTACCTGTTGGCCATCTGTATGTCTTATTTCAAAAAACGTCTATTCAGATCCCCGGCCCATCTTTTAACTGGGTTGTTTTGTTGTTGTTAATGTTTTATAAAAACAATTCAACCATCACAATAATTCAAACAATGCAGAAAGAAATACAATTTTCCTTTCTCCCCTTCACTGTCGGGTACAATTTCCCAGAAGCTACTATCTTATATTCTTTTATAACACCTCTACTTTTTACTCTTTTGGTGTCTAACTGCATATATACATGCAGCATTGATTCCTTGCTGTGAAGGATAAGGACTTTTCCTCATCTACAATACCCTTCCCTCTTTTCCTCTAAACAATCTTCACTACTCTTACTTCCTCACCCCCTTCAAGTTTTCACTTTGGTGCAACTCTGTTTAATGCTAGATACACATTCTCACCGAGCACCCTGAATTCTCCTTATTCTGCTTTAGCATTCTTCTAAAACTAGAATCACTTTCTAACATACTATATAAATAATTCATTTATTATGTTTGTCTTCTCCCAGTAGTATGAAAACTACATGAGAGCAGGAAATTTTTGTATTTTTGTTGTCTTTTACTGCTATATTCCCAGCACCTACAAAAATGCCTGGCATACAGTTAAGTGTCCAATAAATATTTGTCAAATGAATGAATTTTTGATAGCCATTTTTATTTTCAGTATCTACACTTGCCTGCCCCATCAAGTTTAGCCTGAATCTCTCACTATCCCACAGTGGAAGACAAGGATACTAACAGGCCTATGCATTCTACAATATTTCGTGGGTTTCTTCTATAGTGTTTATCTGTTTCGGTTGCAACAGGTAAATCAACTGTTGTAAAGCTTGCATTGTCTGAATACACCAGGATTTATTTACCATTTTATCACGAGTTGTTTTCATTTGGGGACTAGTAGGAATAAGTATGCTGTGATGTCTTTTGGTGAATATATGTGTTCTTTTCTGCTGAAAAATTACCTAGTTTAACTAGAATTAGAATTGCAGAGTATAGGCAACGTTCAGGTTCAACTTTAGTGGATACTGCTCAACAGTTTTCCAAAAACGTTAAACCAACTTAACCTCGAGTTAGCAGTGTCTGTCTAGTTACTATACAGCCTCACCAACATTTGATACTGTCTTTCTCATTTTAGTAATTTCTGGTAGATCTGTAGTGTTCTTGCATTAAAGAGTTTTTTAAACCACCTTTTTATTTTGGATTTTCAACTTATAAAAAGTTGTAAAGATAGTACAGAGAATATCCAGTTTCTATGTTAACGTCTTACATAACTATGATACCTATGTCAAAACTAATAAGTTAGCATTATTGCATGACTGTTAACTAAGCTACAGACTTCATTTGGATTTCACCAATTTTCCCACTAATGTCTTTTTCTGTTCCAGGGTCAATTTAGGACACCATATTTTTCCTAGTCATCAAGTCTCCTCTGGTCTGGGAATTTTTCTCAGCCTTCCTTTGTTGTTCATGACTTTGGCAGTTGTGAAAAGAACTGGTCGGGCATTTTGTTGAAAGCCCCCAATTTAGGCTTGTCCAATGTGTTTCTCAAGATCAGGCTGGAGTTATGGATTGTCGGGAAGAGCAGCACTACAGTGAAATGCTCTGCTCATCACAGTGTATCAGGGGACATGACCTCAGCTGACTTCTCCCTGGTGATGGTAATCTTGATCAGTTGGTTCAGGTAGTGTTGGCCAGGTTTCACTGTAGACTTATTACTTTTCTGTTTCCATATGCTATTTTTGGAAGTGAGTCACCAAGCCCAGCCCACACACAAAGGGGAGTACCTACATATATTATTTACAGAACTCTTCTGTTAAGAAAGATTTGTTCCTTCCCACCACTACCACCAATAGTTGTTCAATCATTTATTTCTACCACTATAGACTCATGTAAATTTACTTTATATTTTAGGTTATAAGCCAATACTACGCTATTTATTTTGATGTCAAATTTGCAATGTGGCTTTAATGTCCTTTCCGTGAAGATTAATGAAGTTGAACATCTTTTTAATATATTTACTGGCTTTTTAATCTATTTTGTGAAGTGTCAGATTAGAGTTCTTTTCCATTTTTCTATTGAGTTGTCTGCTTTTCTCTTATTTTGGGGAGTTCTTTATATACTCTGGGCATGGCCCTCTGTTGGATATATGTATTACAAATATCTTCCCAGAGTCTATAGCTTTTCTTTCTCACTCTTTTAATTGTATCTTTCTATTAACAGAAGTTATTTGACATAATCCAATTTATCCAAATTATTCCTATGACTAGCATTTATGCCCGATTTTACAAATAAGCCTAACTCCAAAGCTATGCATATAGTCCCATTTCTTATATGTTGCCTTCTATAGTTTGGGTATGTTTATTTTTTGTTTTGGTGTGTGTGTGTGTGTGTGTGTGTGTGTGTGTGTGTGTGTGTGTGTTTTCTATTTCTTCATCTTTCGATCTACAATCTGTCTCGCATTGATTTTTGTATGAGGTGTGTGGTTGGGATTTTTTTTTTTATATATAGATACTGAATTGACTTGGCATCATCCCTTCCCCACTGCACAGCAGTATCAAATCTGACATAAAACAAATGGCTGTATCTGTGAAGGTCCGTTGCTGGAAATGTCTATCCTATGCCATTCATCTGTCTTTGTGCCAAAATCACACTGAATCAACTAATATAATTTTATAAATCTTGATAACTGGTAAGGTAGTCCTCCAGCTTTTTTGTTCTTCTCCAAGACTGTCTAGTCAATTCTATCCTAGTGCCATATTTTGAGTCGTTGTTCCCTTAAATGTCTGGTCACTGGTGGCTGCCCATTTATATTTCTGAATGAAATACTCAATTGCTTAAGGACAACAAGTAGCTTCAGTTTTTCCTGCCAATACCTGGGTCTTTCCTGAACAAAGTTCTCCTCTGAATTAGGCAGGTGACATGGTAAAGCACATTTGCTGACAGGTATCACTGTAACAAACATGCACAAGAAGCAGGGAGCAAGGCTGTCCACCTCCACCCCAAGCCATCCCTCTGTGCCAAAAGGAGGAAGGGTTTCCTGAGAGCACCCCAAAGTCTGAGCCATCTGTTAATCTGCTTCTATTCACTTTCCATTTTTCCCCCTTCCCACTTCCAGTGTTTTTATTACCCTATGCCCCCCTTTATTGTTACTTAAACTGTCATTTCTATAAAAGTTTGGGAAGGTAGAGACACAAAAATATTATATTTAATGCACTTTTTTGTGAACTGAAAGCCGCTGTGCTTTACTGATTGAGTTTAAAAGGTAGTTGAATTATAGTCAGCACAACAGAAATATTACTTAAAGGTAGACCACTACATTTCAGTGTGTGGTAGACAGAAATATCACCTATGTTATGTCTCAATTTAAAAGAAAAGGGTGAGGGAATTATGGCACTGAATTGTGAACACCTTGAAGAAAAAAGTAGATTTTAATGATTTCTATATTCCAGTAGATGAGTTCTACGCCAAACATACAATCAACTCTTGCCTAATTTAAAAGCATTATTCACCTTATAAAAAGTCACCTCAGAGACACACAGACTGTATTTGTGTTGTGTGATCTCCGTGTTGCTCTCGGGAGCCACTCCCCAGTTTCCTAAGCCCTGTTCTGGTCCCAGGAGGCTGACTTCCACTCAGTAACTCAGCACATCACACAGACCAGTTTCCCTTTGGCTACCTGTAGGGTTTGCCATGAGGAAGCAACAGCAGGAAATAAAAGTGTAGGAAGAGGTGGATGTGAGGATGTTTACGGCCATCTCTGCCAGCTCCACCTTTGAACGTGGTAACTGGACAAGCTTAGGTCACAGGTTCTGATCCTGTAACTCCTCTCTCCCACATCTGCAGTTCTTACTGGATTGGTAAGAACTGTCTCTCTTTTCAAGCCTGGGCTAGTAAGAGATCTCATTTTTTTCAGAACTTGAGTGCCTCACTTTCATAAATAATCCCATTATTAAATTCTCTTCAATTACGTCTTGGAGTATGCCGTCTGTTTCCTGCTGGCATCCCAACTCATACAGTATTCTAGGCCAGTTAGATGAGGGTAACAACATCAAAAATGTATTCTTATTCCCTTGTGTAAAGGTATTGTCAAATATGAACAGCATGCACTTATCAATTCTAAAAGAAAATCCTTATGAAGAATATGCTGAATCAGGGTGAGGACATAAAAGTAAGTACTTGAGTTAAATAAGGATAAAAAGAATCAAAGCAATTACCCTTCTACAATTCTCTAAAAACAAGCACAAAGGTATTATTTGAAGACTTTGCAGCAATTATATTACTCTGATTAATGTCCCTGGGTATTGTTTTGGCTGCAACAAACCATTTTACCATGTATTTTGTATGCCTGAAGAGAGGAAGAATTCATTTCATGCTGTGCCTTAGAAGAAGGCATAAGATGACCAGAATCTACATTTATGAAAAAGAGAGAATATATTGTTTTGGGCTGAAAGTTAAAAATGAGAAAAAGGGAGAAGAAAGGTCAGATCAAAATATCAATTACATAAACACAAGGAGATTGTATAATTTTCTTCCAAATGATCAGTAATAAATACAATGATGAAAACAGCAATAGTGACTAGTACTTATTTACCTCTTATTATATGGCAGGCACTATTCTATTTTATATTTACATACATACGAGTGCTTTTGATGCTCACAACAACTCCATTTGATCATTACTAATATTATCCATTTTACAGATGAGAAAACTGAGGCAAGGTGATGTTAAATACTTGCCTATGATCACCCAGCTTGTAAAGGACAGAGTTGTATCTGACTTACGCAGTCTTGCTCCATGACTTGCACTCTTAATTTCTACACTATACTGTTATAAAGTAAATATGTAATATATAATTTTTATCCTTCTCCATCCCTTGCTGTTTTTTTCTGGAAATAATGCATTGCCTTCTTGCTTCCTTAAGATATTAAGTCAAATATATTCAGGTTACATTTTGGATACAGAGAAAAAAGCTAATTTTTAAGAAGGTATGAATTACAGACAAGAATTCTGCTTAACCTCACATAACTTTTCATCTTATAAAGACAGAATATTATATCAAATTGATGACAACTACCCAACAAATGCTAAAACACTATCTTTCAAAATAGGGCATTAAGAAGGCAGTTGAGGAAGGTCTTTTAAAGAAAATTAATTTTTGAGTAAGTTTGCAAAAAGGTCTGAAAAGGAAAAAAAAACCCACAAAACTCATTCTGTAAACTTTTTAAAGGAAATCTTTCAACATGGTCAAAATGCTCCTTCTCAATGCAGCCCACAGTGTAGAAGAATTCACATGACAATCATGTATAGACAATCCGAGCAGTCACCTGGAGAATGGTATTGTGAGTCAGAAGAACAGAGGGACTGAAAATAGCACTTTCTTAAACTTTCTGTATAGTGTACATAAATTAGGCTGAGGTATAGCCTATAGATTTGGAGAAGAAAAGATCACTGTTGGGGTCCAATCGGTAATTTATATGGTCCTCAGTGAAAAAGAAAGGGTGGGTCAGTGAACTCTACCTCCTGGTTAGAGCATATCTAATTCTTCTGAACAGTGCATTAGCTCAACTCACCAGGGAAGAAGTCTGGCCTCCAGCTTCACTACCTAGGATTAAATGAGTACATTTGACTAGAGCATCTTTGGTGAAAAGGCTAGACAGATGAATGGATAGATAAATAAATATTCATCCATCAACCCATTAGGTCCTTGGAGACCTCACTTGGGCAGCTCAGGATGTTGGTGGTAGTGGAAAGAGTAGGGATCCTAGTTATTTCTGGTCACCTAATAGGAGATAAAACTAGCACTGCCCAAAATAGAGTCAATAAAAACTGTAACAACACAAACTTGAACTATTTCCATGAGCCTCTCTATCAACCAAAGACCCAAAGAAAAGACAATTAACCAAGCTATAAGGAGATGTCCCACATGACAAATGGCACACACACAAGCTTTCGTGCACGTCTAAATTTATGTGGTAAGATCTTTTTTTTAACTGTAAGGGTTTCTAATTGCATGCTCTATTATTATAACAACAGTTGTAAATTATAAAAATGGAAACCTAACCAAGTTAAGAGACTCACTTAGTAATTTATCTTAAGCCAACTAGATTGTAAGCTGCTTGAGAATGAGTTCATGACTTGTATTATTTTATGTTACTCTGGTAGCCTAGACTAATACTTTTCATCTATTGGGCCAGTGATAAATAACTCTTGAGTAAGTGAAGTCAGTGATAGTCACACCACCATCTTCTGGAGCACTGGCATCAGACAGACTGACTTCCATTGCTATATTCTTAAGCACAATCATCTAAAAAGAGCAGATGCCAGCTGTGCAAATGCTGAACTCTCTGCCATAAGGGCAGTTAACTGTAACATCAGACTGAAGTCATGAGGTCAAAGGACATTATTCCTGAACTGTGACTAAAATAAGAACTTTGCCTCATGCTTTCAGATCTCCGGGGCAGAAAGTCTATTTGTTTTAAAAACACAAGGAGAGTTTAATTGATCATCACAATTATGCAGAACCAGATGACACAAAGCCATTCAGCTTGCTGCTATCCATGCCATTTTTCAGAACATATAGTGCAAAAGGATATGGAAACACCATTCTTATCAACAGTTTCAAGAAACATGACATTGAAGTAATGGCTTCTTTAGTCAATATTATCTTAAAACACCAAATACAAGTGTTATGGTTTTAAATAGGTTGTGGTAAGGCAAAATCCCTACTCCCACTTATTTTCCTTGATCATGGGATATTCCATACACATGCATTAAGTAATCATAGTCAAGTCTTCCATATAAACAAAAAGAAAATAAACAAGATGTACCACATTATTTCCTGTACTTCAATTTTACACACAGAAAAAAATAATATAAAGCCCCAAATTTCTTCCATCTGTAAAGTAGTTTCAGGAATTTAACAAAGAGTCATATTTATACTAAAAAGTAATCAGAACTTTTCTGGTATTTTTAAAAGGTCGCCTGTATTTTCTGATAGCTATCAAGATTTTCTCATTAAGCCTATGAACAAACAAAATGAATATCATTTTGTAAGTACCATATGATGGATGCATTGTTTCCATGATAAACTGACAGGGTATGGCACTGATATCTGGCAGGCTGTCTTATTTTATCTGGTAAACATAAAAAAAAAGGGTAAACACAAGAGAGAGAGCTTTTCTTAAGGCAATTGCTAAGCAAAGGCTGTCACCTTTCCTTATCACCTTGGGATGTGAGAATGAACAGATCAAGCTGTTTCAGTATTTTTTACTTTCATTGGGCCAAATCAAGATCTTAGTAAAATTTCAAAATGGGTATAGAGCAAGGAAATAACCCAATGTGTGTATATAGGGTCGTAATTCATCATATGGCTTTATCAGATAAAGCAAATGAGAAAATCCTGAGCCAGTCATAAAAGCATGTCCAACTCTGAGTGACTTGTCCTTAAGATGGATCTTCTGTAAATAATTAAATTAGTGGATTTTTTTTTTGCCCTGCCCATCTGGGTGGAAAGAGAAAAAAAAAAACCATGTGTGCGCATACACACACACACACACACACACACACAGTAAAAGTCCCAAAGGCTAAACCTTACATTTAACCTGTTAGTGCAAAAGAGGTGTTACCATATTTTGAATTGTTAGCAAGATCCTTGAATTTCAAATTGCAAAAGAAAATCAGCATGTTTATTATAAATAATCTGTTTAGGTGTGATTAGCAATTTATGAGAAATATAATCTATTTTATGGCTACAAAGATTTATATTTATAAAAATTTGAATATTAAGAAATTTTTAATACAGATAAATAATTTGAAAGTATTCTGTAACAGACACGTAAAACCCAACTAGGTTCTAAAAAGCAGCAGTTGTATTTAGAGAATGAGGGCCATTCTACCTGGCCCTGTTGACTGCCTCAGAGAACCTGAATAGCAGAGAGTTGGGAAGTGGTTACAAGAAAGGCCAATGGGAGTTGTAATGATGGGTGGGGAAGGGAGGAAGGAAAGACTATGTGTGTGTATGTTGGGTAGGGGAGAGGAGGATGACAGTTTCTTCTATTAAAAGGACAAACCAAAAATTATCAGTGGTCCAGGGAACTACAAGGAGGTGAGTATGACAGCATGGCTGAAAATATTTTCACTAGCTAGGGACTAGGCCTCTGCAAACAGAGCTTCACTGGGCTTACTATTAAAAGCAATCTGCAAAAGAGGCTTGAAAACCCAGGGGTCTAATATCAAGTGAGCAGTAGGAAGGTGACCTTTCATTCCGTTTGTTTATGAGAGGATTTGCAGACTGTCTCAGTGTGGGTCCAGCATCAGCAAGAGGCCAAAGGGGGCTGGTGAACTCAATGGGGTTTTTTTTGGTTTGTTTTTTGAGGTCGTATAATCAACTTAGAAAATACAGCTGGAAAAGAACAAGAAGGAAAGCTTGTTTTTTATATACTGTCTTACATTTTTGGGGTAAATGGCTAAATGCAAATTTCCTTTAATATTTTTTATTAGAGTACAGCCAACTTAGTACCAATTTAGGTACTGAATTTAGCCATTAGATATAGTACACAAAATGAAAGAAAAGAGACAAAAGGAAAACTGAGCAGGTGTAAAAAAGAATTGAATTAAGATTAAAATGCAAAGATAAACTGGATAGGAAATAGAAAAATGAAAATAGTTCTGTTAGGATGATGTTAATTTTTTATTTTTCCTTGCTTAACATTTGATAATTTAATAAATCTCACTGAAAAGACCCTTATAAGAATATAGAATATCTTCAAGCAAAACTCATCATGCTATTTTTACAAAATGTTATCTGAACTGATTACTTGTCTATGAAGCATGTTTACACTGACCATTCATCTGCAATTACTCGGGACGCAATCCCTGGTATATTGAAAGCGTCATATTTGAACTATCATTCACATTTGTACTTCACTAACACAAACACAAATTATTCCTGTGTAGTAATTACCTTTTAATATTTGTTAGGAGTTGCTTGTCTTTAGATATTCATTTTATTCTTTCATTTAACCAAGTACCTCAGGCCCTTTTTCAGAGTATTAAATTTCTTTTTAAAATATTCAATGTATAACCTGACATTCCCTGTACCACCTCCCTCCCCAGCAACTTTTCACCTACTCTGAAAACAAACTAAAATGAAACCCAAAACAATAGCAAAAGAATAATGGTGCCAGAAATGGCTTAGAACACTGTGACCTCTTTAGTCCTGATTTAGTTACCGTCATACCAGAAAAGCATGCACACACTTTATAGACTACATGGCTATGACTGATGGATGATAGCCTGGCAGGGTTACCATAGCTAATTACAACATCATTCAACTAAGCCTACATGGGAGAAAATACCAGGCTCCCAAGGAAGACAAAAGAAGAGAAAGGAAAACGATTCTATAGCTGTTAACTTTTGAATAATCAGACTCAATAGGAAACAAATAGGATGAAACTCTGACCAAATGATGACTTATGGATTCATCCAAGCAAATGACCTCAGTTCCCTGGTCATTTCAACTTGGGGTTTCACTGCCCACAGCAGAGAGCTTCCAGTAACAAGGAACCCTCACAGGCTTGGGTGCTTTGTAGTCAGAATTCAAAGGCTCCGCCAGAAGCCTGGCCCAGCCCTGAGCTTTCGTTCTGCTATGTGTGTGGTGTGACTGTGTTTGTCTAGGATCAGATGCCAATACTTAAACTCACATTATGGGCACAGCAGCTACTTACACACTGCAGCCTAATTAAAGGAATAAACTTCCCCCTGCTTTATTTTTTTTCCCCAAAGATCAGCACCATAAAGGGATTTGGTTTCTTTAAAAATTCAGACAAACGATCCCACATGTTTCCCTTATTCAGTAAATTAGTCAAAATCAGATAGAAAATGGTCACAATTTCCAACACTAATCTATGGCTATACCATATGATCTGGGAACTACTGAAAATAAAGAGAGGAGAACTCAATGTTTTGAAAATAATTATATTATAACAAACATACAATCATAATTTTCCTTTCAGTTTTGAAGAAGCACAAACACACATGGAAACAATAAAGCATCTGAGGCACCTTTCGGCTTTCAAGTCTCAAAAACAAGAATCACTTTCAAACAGAAAGTATCTCATCTTCAAAGTTTAACATACAAGAGGAGAATAAAGCTAATACCATTTCAACTCCAAACTTTAATCAGATTGCTTTATATCTGGGTAATATAGATCACAAGAGTGGCAACAACGAAGCTTAAAGTACTTTTTATCCTGATACACTGTTTAAATTGCATTGCTTAAATAATTATAACTAAAGACATATTTTCTCATGGAACCTTAACCCAAAATAGCAAATTTCTGTCAAGAATACTGAGGAAAAATTACCAAAAGTTTCAAAATAAAACTACTAATTAACTGGGGCCATAGGATGGAAATTGACAGGGGCATGGAGTCAGATTCAAATTCAGCTTGGAATTAATGAAATTCTCCTGGGACAATCATAGCCCATTAGAGCAAGAAAGGCCTATAGTATAGATGAGAAAACCATGGCCCAGGGAGATATGGCAGTGGCACATAAGGAAGTAACCTGTATGGTCTCAGTTCAGAATATTCACTTCTATAGAATGCCAAATGTGTCCTGATTTATACTTTGTTTGGAAAAATGTGATAGCTATAGGTTAAATGACTTGTCTGGATACACAGCTAGAACAAATACTGTAGGGTCTGGAACTGACTCCATATCATCGGTTCTCAAGGGACAAGGATTGGGTCAACCTTGGACTACAGCCTCATGAAGTCTTTTGGGGAACAGCAGAAGGTCAGTTACCACTGATCATAAAGGCAGCAAAAGGATTAGTTGGAGAAAGGCTAAAGGACTCTCATTCTTCCAAACATCAAAGTAAGCGTCCTCACTAATTTTTCTTATTTACAGAAGGCTCTACATGCAGATATTTGAAATGTCAAAAAGGACAACAGTATCCACAATATGGGAGAAAAATTACCAGGTATCCCAAATATTAGCATGTTTGTTTCAGTGCAATTTTCCCCCAAACATATACACATGCGTGTAAGTGCATGTGTGTGCATACACATGGGATGAAGAAATAGAAGCAAATTCATTTCTGACACAGAAGGATTTAAAAGAAATTTTCTCCAAATTAATTTTCTGGTACTTCCTTATTAGCTTTTTATTTACAGCTATTCATAGTATATATTTATTAATTTACACTCTATCTCGTTCCAAAAGGATATAAGGTGTTATTTTATCCCATATAGTATTAAAAGGTACAGATAATTGAAACCTACAATTAATCCAAAAGATGTCATGTAGCTGAAAGCCAAGAAATGCAGGTTCCAATTCTACTCCTTTAACCAACTAGTTATTTGACATCACAGCACACACTGAGTCTAAGCTTTTACTTGGTCACTTGTAAAATAATGTTAATTGCCTAGAAAATTGCTCTTATGAAATTCTATGGATTATCTATTAACAGATCACCTTTTCACAAAAGTTGTTCTAAGAGGTGCTAACAATTCTCTTGAGTGAAGGTAGGTTTCTTTGCTGTAGGACTTCTAAACGGTATTAAGATTCTCTACTGCCTACTCAACAGCCTTCTGCATCCCTTTCTTCCCTGCTAGTATAACCAATCTTATGTGTACAAAGAGCGAGTGTGAATGAATTAAAATAGCATCTACAATTTGTGTTCAATAAATGTTATTAATTAACTAGAATCAAATATTTGTTGAAATCCCAAAACGTGCTAGGAAGTACCATAGGGCTCCTCAGAGAAGACCTGGAAAACTCCTGAACTAGGTGATTTTAAAGTCTAAATGGGCTCTGTGAATAGGATTCTTGGCTATTCTAGCTGCTGTTTGTTCTACCCTGTCTCTTCTTTTAAATACTCTTAGGTTAGCAATCTCTAGTCTACACAGTACTATGTACTGGCCAACTACAGAAACATTATAATCTTGAAGTGTTAGAATGATTTGCTAGTTAGGGTTGAGTCAGGGCTTAGTCGTTTAGCATTACATTAGAAAATCCATTACAAAATAAATGGTAGGAAATAATTTAGATGAAGTTGGAATTATGTGTTTGCCCAGTTGATTTAAAATTCATCTTGCAAATGTAAAAATATATATACCCCATTAGCTCACAGGGTGCAAAACTATGAATCCCTTTTGGTCAGTAGAAAATTTCTTCACCTTTGAATCCCTTCGTTGTTGAAGAATTAAGAAATGCATTTATGGTACACTTACCGTACTGTCTTGAAGATTTGGACAAGGTTTCACAAACAAGGGCATATTTGAGCTTGAGTTTAAAAGGTGCATACAATTTCACCGAGTAGAAAAGAGGCAAAGGGGTGAGCCAGGTGAAGGGAACACTAACTACAAAGACACAAAGGTTTGAAAGAAAGTAGCAAATTTAGGGAATGCCAAGTAGCTTGTGGTAGCTGCAGGTTAAGGTGACTGTGGAAGAGAGGCTAGTAATAAAAGTGGGCAGACAAGAAGGGGATAGATCATGAAGAGCTCCTGAATATGAGCTTCCTGCATATTCTGTGTATAAGTGTTTCATCTTGGAAGATAAAGAAAAAAGAGGTGGGCCCAACCACTGTCTGCACGTATGGGGTGGGGGGAAGGCTGTCAGTTTTTAACAGGATACTGATGATGACTAACTTGCACTGGAGAAAGATACAAAAATTATACTGAATGTTGAGTGCATTTTTATTTCAGTATCAGTAAAACCTACATTTCTGGTGATTAACATGACCTAATGGTAAGAACATCTTGATCCCCAATAGCTGTTAAATTGTGTCTCCTTAAGTAAGATAAGCATGCGAACCGATAATGGTTAAATTCCTCATTGTCTTGGATGGATCTCAAGAGCGAGAAAACCAGGGAGAATCAGCCCCACGTGTGTTGTACCAGCCTGGGCTAATGAGTCCCATGAGAAGTAGAACCAGTTCCAGTGGCCTCTGAGAGCTGAGTGGGGAGAAGAGAGGATGGGCTGGGGCTTTGGGGCTTGGCATTTTATATGCCCCCTGTGATGAAGAATCGCTGGAACACACATGCTACTCCTCTGACTACCCCCTCCCATTCTTCGTCTAAACAAGCTCTCAGGGTGGGCCTGGCAGCACAACCAAGTCACCTCCCAGAAGAGCCATTCATGGATACTGCATCTGCTGCCAAGCATATCCCTCCATCCCTGTGTGCCCAAGCCATGACCACACCCTGCCCTGAGGGCAATGAAAGGAAAACAGAATGGGCAGATACCAAACCTGGTGGCTTTGCTTCTGTCTTTAATTCCTCTATCTGAGAAACTCAATAAATATTTGTTTTCTTTGCTTTTAAAGTTCCAGAAATGTAAAGTCCTGAGTCTGATAGAACCATGAGAGTAGATAAGGGATGATTTCTTCATCCTTCATCCCTGCCCAAATACCTCCATCTAATTCTGAGGAACTGTCTGCATCAGCTTGCTAATGAGTTTGGACATGGTTCTCCTAGCAGTGGGAAGCCACTGGAAGTTGTTGAGCAGGGGAGTTATATAATAAGCTTTGTGATTTAGAAAGGTACATCTGGCAGAAGCAGAGATTGGGGAAAGCGGGCCCTGTGAAGAAAGAGGTCAGTTTGAGGCCTCTGTAGTAGTCTGATTGATGGGAAAGCTCTGGCCTGCTTCAATGGTCATGGACATGAAGGCTGAAGAAACTGTGGATGATGGGAAGAAAAGGAAGGAACAGGATATAATGCCACAGTTTCAGACTGAATGGCTGGAAGGCAACACTGACCACCAAGTAGTGAAGGCTGGCCAATCTCACCATTTCATCTGTGACACTAGGTGGAATGGGATTTGAAGCCAAGGAGTTAAGCATTTTCATGGTTTGATATATATTCACAAAATGACTCTCAGGAAAATGATATCACTGTATTATTTTACAAAGAGCATATGAAAGACAGCACAGAAAAATTGTTCCTGACACTGGAGCTAGCAAGGGTTCAAACTCTAAGTTTGCCACCTAACAGCTATGTGACTTTGGAGGAGTTATTTAGCTGCTCTATGCCTGTTTCCTCTTCTCTTAAATTAGGGAGATAATAGAACCCAACTAAGTATCACGAGGCTTAAATGGATTGTTAGGCGTACAGGATTTAGAATAGGCGGTCCACTGCCTTGAGTTCTGTGCCTGGCATATAGTCACCACTGAATAAATATAATTTCCTATCTGTGTCTGACCCAAAATCAGTATTGAAGAAGCAGAAAGCCCACCTTCAAAGATGGGGAACCTCAACTTACTTTTCTTCCTACACTGAACGTTATATTGCTCAGATGGTTCAACAAAAGCTGAAAAAGCTGAAGAAAAACAACATTTTTTCCGTGAGAAAGCTCATTAGAGAAAGGTGAAAAAACAAATTCCCAGGCACAGGGGTACTCTGAGGTTCAGCCTTTTGAAGACCACAGTGCTTGCTTATAAAGCGAATATTAAAACAAGCAAGAGCAATTTTCTCCTTTCGTCTTCCCTTATTGCCTAATTTTCCTCCCATACTATTTGCATAATGGATAAAAAGGCATCCATTATGCAAATGAATGATAGGGCTGTGAGGTTGCTGAAGCCACAGACTTCACTCCAGATGAAGAGAAGCTGCCACAAAGCCCTCCAATGACCGAGTTCCAGCTGCTCTGCTAGCTTGGTTTCCAAAAGATAGAAATTATGAAGATGATGGGTCATTCATTTCCACTAGGTTTATTTTAAAAGGGGCACTGTAGATGCTTTCCAGAAAATTAGTACAAAATATAGATATTCAGTATTGTGGCATGTAAAATAAACTTTATAATGTATTTTGTTTCAAATGGCAAAAATTATACTATGTAAAATTTTTTACAATTTTAAGCATATGTTTCCCTTTGCAAAGTGGAAAAAAACCTCTGTTCTACCTTGAGAATTAACCTATAACCGGTGCTTAGAGCTGTCTCAAAATGTATGCATACATTCAACGGGAATAAAAAATGGTTTTAAGTACCAAAATATTAGTGGATTTTCAAAACTTTATGCTGTTAAACTGACCTAAAATTATCTTTAAGAGTTATCACCAATAACTGACATTATTTATCTTGGAGTCATAAATTCACTAAAACTTTAGAAGAATGTTTATTTTCTCTTTCTACCAACACCTTCAAAACAAATATAACAAAAGGAAATTCTGAGCAAAATCACCAGGTTGGAATAAATCAGTAGGACAGAATTAGAAACTAACTTCAAAATGTTTCCCCCAAACTCTGAGTTATAAAATTTGTGGAGAAGAAAAAGGTGGCTAAAACAGAAAGTGACCTTTTATTTCTAGCCTGGATTCCTTGATAACCCTTAGCTTTTTCCAAGTGACTTTTTTCAGGGACTTTGTAAAAATTTTAAGCAGTCCTCATATACTACAGATGAAGCTCATCATTTACAGTCCAACTCCTTCCCAGTAACTTCAAGGATATGCAATTCAGATTCACTTGCAATTCAAGAAAAAACTCCATCTACTGCCTGAGCATCAGCAGCTGCAAAGATCTACGTAAAAAAAATAATTTAGAGAAAGACAAACCAGGTGTATTTTTTTAAAGGCAAACACTAACAGGGTAAGTCATAAAGTAGAAGAAACTCATAGCCAGCAAGAAGAGGTATTTCAACCAGGTGAAAAGCATACCACTAAAGTAATACACCTACCTAGTTTCAGAGCAGAAGGGGTTACTTCAATTTCCCCACCGACAGGTTTAAACGCAGCCAGTTGGGCAGCCACTTCTGTCTCAAAAGCATCTGGGCTCTGCCGGCCTGCGTGGTTTCCACTGGGGCTCTCGATCTTGTGGAGTGGTTCTTGTTCGTCAAACACAGCAATCAGCTACAAACAAATCCAACAGCACTAATTACTTTGTAGAACATGCATATCACATGGACCCTGTATCTAGCTGATTGTGATCTTTATTTGGTTTTTTAAAAAATGACCTCTTAAAACTGAAAACTTTAATGTTACTCTAGCACAACTCTTAATTCAATATTATGCCTAAAAGTGCCATGGCCAGGAAATAATTAATGGTTTGTTTGTATATTCCTGAAATAGAGATCCAATTTTGGCTAACCCTCTGGAAGGAATGAAATGGCCACCACCTCCCCTCACCACCTTTTCTCATATGCCTAAGAGGACTTCAGTATCTCTTTCATTCAAGAGCATTGCCAAACATGGAAGTTGAATATGCAGGATTTGAACAATAGACTTACATGGTAGAAGAGGACATTCCAGGTTTAGAGAGGTAAAGACGATAAAATCCCTAACTGTAACTGCCTTTCAGACACAATCATAATAAGTAGAACCATACATACATGTGTATATTTACACACAATCTGTGTTTATCTTGTACACATAGATATCCCATTTGTATTCATGCCTGTAATTTCGTTATTTTCCTTCATGGCTAACTCCATGTTGATTGGTTTAAGTCCAAAGACACTAAACCTCAGAACTTTTAATTATTCCCATCTTCATCTCAATTTTATTTCATATGAGAACTATGCTTCTCGTCATTAATATAAAAACGTTTAACTGTTCATCTTCAAGTCATTTTTCTTAAAAGAGGGGCAACATATAATAAAATAATCAAGTAATTGGGCAAACACTGCTGTATAAGTGGCAGAGGCAGCCCCGCTGAATTTGCGTTTTTGGCCAGCAGACAGCATCACGATAGGAACTTCCAATGGCTCTCATCAGCTGATGAGGAAAAGTCCACATATGAGTGCAGTAGGCAGCTCAGGGATGTTACTGTCAATCCATTACAGTGCAGTGTGTGCAAATTGAGAAAACTGCTAGTAAATTTTCAGATATTTTCATTCATTAAATAAAACAAACCTAGTTATCATTCAAACATTTATTTAGGAAAGGCACTCAAAGCCCCATTCATAGGGGAACCTTGTTGGCAGTAGTATTAATAACACCAGTGCAGGGTTAACCAATCAAAACATCATAAATTCCAAGTTCAGTCTTTCAAAAGAAATGAATACAATTAGGGATATGCAAATTGGCTATTCAAAAATAACCTTCATAATTGACTACTCATTTCCAGTATGGAGACTTCTTTAATTGGAAAATCCAACAGTCCTCTCGCCACGGAAAGAAATGCTACTCCCAAGGCATTATTTTTAATTCTTGAAATTGAGCACATACATTTTCTATTTTTAATTGGTAGCACTGATGATCCGATTTGAGATGCCTTAAATGGATTAATAATGAAAGATTATTCTAGTATAAAAATAATCAGGAGAACTATATTTTTCTAATCATCTGGCCAAAATGAAGAGTTTAACACTTTAAATCCTGAAAAGGAAAACAAAATCAACTTTCAAAATGTGACAGAAGTGTTATTTTCATCACTATTCCTGGGACATAATTTCAATTTTACATATTGGTGAATTCTAACACATACTTGTAACATTTATTTTAATAGACTCATCAACAAGGCAAAGTGGCTTATTATGCTGGTACTACAAACAGTTTTGTGTAAGTTTTCCCTCTTGCTACATCCGTAAATCTTAGTATATCCTATGTGCCTGAAATAATGGCAAAAAGAAAAAAAGAATATCACTCAGAACAAAAGCTTAAACTTGATAGCGCATAAATAAATCATTATCTATGGCTCTATGTAACCTTCTCTCCTTAAAATACTTCACTGTTTTCCATACTATTCTTATATTCACACAAGGTCAGAGCATATGCAGTAACAATGTTATACTTATTTATCTAATGGGAACACAGTGTAGTCAGAGAGTTTGTTTCCCAAAGTGAAGACTAAACAGTAATCTGTACTAGAATCTAGTCCAATCCAGGGATTCAGACCATACTGTAACCATTTTCCAAAAAGAGAGGCTACAATATGGAATGTTTACAGTTTGTCCAGGAGGATGTTATGCCCTAAAGAACGTGTATTCTACTCTTTGGAGATACAGGCAAATACACGACTTTCTCAAAGATGACAGTGAGACCTGGAGGCTCCCCAAATCTCATCATCTCTTTGATTAATTAATTGTTTAGTCTGTCTCCCAATCTCATGATTGACAGGAATTATCTCCACAGAGACTACTCTGGATGTCTGGATGAATGGATGGAATAAAGTCTCTACTCCTGGAAAGAAGAGAATCAGCTCCTGAATCTGTGGCACCCAGACAAAGTCACTGGTACCACAGGTGCTGGCTGATAAGAGACTCTTCATCCAGTCTTCATCTCAACATCTACAATATATCCAGACTTACACTTGCATCAACACTGATAATTAAGTTAAACCCTATGCTGTAGGTCTCTGTTAGCTGGATTACTTGATTCATCAAGAACACCTACATTACTGGTGACACAGTTCCTGGTGGAGAGTGTTACAGAGAAATGTAATTAACATAAACCATTGTTCTAATCCCTCAACAGAAGGCAGACTGATTTCCAAAGTGTCCAGTGTATGAAAATGGCCTTATTCCACCTTTAAACCCATTCAAAATTACCTTTCCCACAGCGATGAGTTGAACATTAAAAAAAAAAAAAAGTTATATCTTTATAAAAATTTTTCTGTTAAGGTTCCATTTATACTAAACTTCTGTGGCATGTGGGAGATTTTCCACTGACACCTTAGGGACTGCAGTAACCTCAACTTTATGCAAAATGCAAATAGGCAATATTTGATTTGGATGCCTTCCTCTTCTGCTGTCCTATCCATCTTCTGGTGCCCCTTCTGTTATCCTTATGTGTTGCCAGTATTTTCATGTCACCCAGTACAGCAGTGACATTTTCTTAAGACCACATGATCCAAAATGATCTGTTCAAACAGACTTTATTTCCAATCAAAACTCCCATCCCCACAGATCTCTATCAGCATTTAGGCATCTAATCCCCAGATACACACAGGTAGGTCAGTTTACAAATATGCTATTCACTTGCTCATCAAAAAACCGAAACCAAAAACAAATCAACCTTCTCAAGACTCACCCCTACTGATACCACCCCATTTCCCACCTTCCATCTAAAGCCAAATGTGAAAGCTCTCCATAGAACAGTTTCCAATCTCCGTCCTCCTATTCTTTCCTGAGGCCCCTCTAGACAGGCTCTCACCCCTCTCTTCCACTGAAACCACTCTTATCAAGGCCAAAAACAATCTCCACAGTGTTAAATTCAAAGTCGCATCTCTGGCTTGATTTTAGGGCACATTTGATCACTGCTTCCTCCTTAAATGGTTTTCTTCACTTACCTTCCAGAACACCACATTCTCTCAGTTTTGTCCTCAAATCCCTGGCCCCTCCATTAAGTTTCCTTTCACTTATCTCTAAAAACGTTAAAGTGAATACCTCTAAATTTGTGTTGTGATTGAATTTGTCTCATGGCAAAGATATAAGTATATGCTGATAAATTCCATACTTCAATCTCCAACCCAGAGCTTCTTCCTGAAATCCAGGCTCATATGGTCAACTGCCTAACCTATCATGTCAGAAACTGAAAGCTGATCTTCCAAAGCTCTTTCCATAAGCTTTTTGCATCCCTAATTAATGGCAATCCATCCTTCTAGTTGCTCAGGCCGAAAGACTTATAGTAATCCTCAATCCCTCTTTCCTTCCCTTTTTCCCCATCTCTCATACGCCGCACACACATCCAATTGGTCAATAAATGTCAAAATATAACCAGAGCTTAACCACTTCTTACCCCTTCCACTGTCACCTCTTTGGACCCAGCTACTATAGCCTCTCCCATGGGTTACTGCGAGGGCTTTGTGACTGGGCTCCTTGTTTCCACCCAGGCTCCCTTTCAATCCACTTTCAACACAACAGCCAGCGTGATCTTGCTGAAACCTAAGGCGGATCACATCTCTCCTCTGATCAGAACCCTGTAATACCTTTCCACCTCACTTAGAATAAAGCCCAAGTCCTTGCAATGCCCTGTATGGTAATGGGCTCCCAGTCAAGGTTCTGACCTCATGTCTTGATGATTCTCTCCCTTGTTCTCAGGATTCTATCCAGCTATGCTATCTTCTTTGTCCCTCTTTGTCTTTACATTTGCTGTTCTCTCTGCCTGACACAGTCTGCCACCAGATACCTGCATGGCTTGTTCCTCGATCCCTCACATGTTTATCTAGTGCCAGGCTTTCACTGGCCACACTATCTCAATTGAAATGCCGCCTCTCCCCCTGCCCCACTTGTCATACTCCCTTCATTCTTCTTTATAGTATTTGTCACCACTCAATGCTGTTTTTTTCTTATTTGTCTTATTTATTTGCCTGTCCTCCCTGTAAAACTCCCTAGGAAAGTATACTAGATTATAAGCTCCAAGAAGACAATGATTTTTGTCAATTTTGTTGTTTGCTGTATCCCTAGAACAGTGAATTAGAGATGGTAGGCACCCAACATATATTTGTTGAAATAAAACAAGTGAAAAGAGGCAAAAAAGGATATGAAACCTAATATAGCAATGCAAGATAGCTAGATTTTTCATGTGTTTTTAAAACACTAAAATTAATTTGTTAAATGAATGAGTATAAATGACCAATATAAACCTATAAGACACGCAATGCATCATCATCATTATTGTTGCTTCCGTTTTGTTATTATGGGGGGAGAAGTTCCTCACTTTCTATTCAACACCGGGGGTGGGGGGGTGGGGGTGGAAATGGCTTCCACTCTTGAAATGGAGATTATGTGTTTTCTTTTTCTTTTCTGGCTCATTTTTGAAAGGGACAATCTGCTGATTTGGTTTCTGAAGGAGTGGAAGAGTTGAACTAGGGTGGATGGTGGATGGAGAGATGGGCAGGGTTAGCAGTTTGGTCCCAGACACCCCCTTGCTTGCTTTCTTCCAATTGGCCACTTCGATGTACCTGGTGTGAAGCTTCTGGATGTGTCCCCAGAAGTAGCTTAAAAACAAATGTGAATAACTGAGTGGAAGCACAGCTTGAATTGACATGCCAAAAACTCAAAATTGAAGCATTCAGATTTTATTTTACAAATTCATGTCAACTTTACATTTTACCAGCTTCCCATGCTTGATTTAACATGAAAAGATTTTCTCTTTAACTGTCAGTAAAATTAAGGCAATGACCTCATGTGTTTTGTACCTCTATTTGAGAGGTCAAGGTGGAGTGTATTTCTCAGGAAAATACCTACTTCCTAAAAAGAACTGAGGAAAACACAAGAAAACAGGTACATTAATGTGGTATGTACAAATTATTTTCAATAACTATATCTCAATTGCCAATCCTGATGGTGGTTCCAATTCAGAGATCAGGCATTAGTTTGGTAACTCCAAGTACCCCCTGACTACTCCTTCCCCAGGGGGTATTAGGAAGGAACATCTGAAATTATTTAGAATCTACCTAGAAAATATATTAGGCAAAAGCTTTATTTTAAAGAATAGTTCAATCTTTTTTTTTTTGTATTTACCTTGAAAAGGTCAAAATAACGTACAAGTCAACAACCACCACCCCAAAGATCAAAAAGAAATAAAAGAGCTTTGGATAATTTACAAAATCCATAACCCGGAATAACAGACTTGATCAAAAGAGCCACGTGCTCTTCACAATTTCACATCATCAATATCTCTTCAAGGACTCAGACCTATTTTTATACTCAAACAAGGTAAAGGTGTGAGTGTGTGTTCATGGGTGTGTGTTGGGGATGAGTGGGGTGGAGGCAGAATATTAATGTCGTTGATAATATTCCTAACATGCCTAAATGCTTAGCACAGAGCCTGGTACACAACGGAAGGGTAAATGTTAATTCCTTTTCCTCACATAGCTAGCATTCCCTGGCTCCTGGACTGAGTCCCACTTGACTTGTTTATCCCTATTCTGTTTTTACTTTGTTGCTTCTCTTTAATCTCTTCATCACAGGATTGACAGAGGAACAGAGAAAGTACCAAGATCAAACACATCAAATAGGTAATTTTTGTTTTTCTCTTTTCCTTGCTCTTCATCACACAAGAACACACAACCTTCAGACATGCAGTGCCGTTCTTCCACCTAGCAATACGTGGTTTGTGCTGTCTGTTCTATTTTTACCATAACTCGAAGCAATATAGCAATGCCTTTACTTTCTATACTGACAAGTAAATATTTTAATAATAAGCGCCACCAAGTACATTTACTGTAGAGTCCCTCAATATTCAAGATGTGGTTTGCTCCATCGTCAGCCTGTAGCATTCTGTCACTTTTACAGCCTGAGTTTTTATAATCTGATGCTATTATCTTTAGTCTACATAGAAAATAAAAAAGAATGATCCAAATGCTCATAGAACATAATAAACTATTTATAAAAGTATCTTTTTGGGATTAGCAATTACACGGAGAAATATGTGGCTTCATTTTAATTACATGTCAAGTGACCTAACTTACTACTAAGAAAGGCTTATTTGCCATATATATATATATATATTTTTTTTTTTTTTTACTGTTTCATACATATTTCATGTTAGCAACAACTATCAAGTAGAATTAAAAGACAAAGAAAAAAACAGTATGCTACAAAATAAAGCTGGAATCATTTGTCTCAAATCTTAATAAACACAATTAAATCTAAGTAAGACTATGAAATTACAACAATTTCACATGTAGAGAAAGTACATTATCACCTTTGGGAAGAGAGTGAAACACTGCAGAATTTCATTTAAATGTATGCATCTGCTTGTAACTAAATAACAATTGGCTATTGAGCTAATTTTATGCCACTTTAAACAAAGGTTTGAAAATGGACCCTTTTCCTTCAAAGGATTTTGACAGCCAGCTAAAAACATTTAATCTGGATTTTAAAAATTAGCAGGCTCACATTAGCATCTACATCAGATGCTGCCATCAGATCTAGCAGCCTCAGAACAAGCATGTAACAGCTCTGATTCTCAGAAACTTCAATCGACATTCAGTAAATGAGATAAAACCAATTTTCATTTCCTCTCCAAACTGAAAATCGATAATAGGGACCTTTACAAACTTCACAGCTTTAAGCTGCATTCTAAAGAAAATGACATGATTTATTCAATTGTACTAAGAACGCCTTTTAGCCTTATCACTTTTTAAAGAGGCAGATGCCTGAATTGTCCCATAATAACAAAAAATATGCCTATTAAAAAACCACCCATATTTCAGCCAAAAATACATTTGCTTCCTTTAATTATGTAGTAAGTTATACTGAATCATATTTTTCTTTTGACTACCTTGAATTAAAATTTCAAAGATGATGTGTTACCACTTGACAAACTTAAGAGAATCTTGAGTTTGTTTTGCTGCATTCTTTACTTTCCTTAGTAAGAATAGCTCACCATTCATGAAACAACGTTCACAACTCATTATCTAATACACACAGAGGAAGCCAGAGGAGCCCTTTCCTCGGTGCCCTTCACCTTCCACAGCAGTGGTTGGGCGAAGGGTCTCAATGAAGGTCAGCTGGCAGCCACCAAACCCTAATCCTAGGGCACCTGGGGGAGGCTATAGGAAAAGTAAACAGGTACAGAAACCAGGAGAAAGTTTTAAGAATCATCAGGATAACACAAATGTCAGAAATATAAAAAATTCAGTATACTCATCAGTAATATTTCCACTGTCTCTGAATTACACATATTAAAAATAATATACCCACAGGAAAGCAGAAGATACTTGGGTTAAACTGGCTGGGAAATTTTCAGGGATGAGGCCAATCCACTGGGTGGCTTTGCTTGCCATTTACCCAGTATATCAGTAGATGGTTCCTTGATTTTATCCAATCGCAAGGGCTCTGAATGTCTTGGGAGAGTGTACAGTATTAGAAATGAAGATACAAGTTAGGTTGTTTTACAACGCATGGACACATACACACACAAGTGACTTTTTCTTCAAGTTCTTCTTATCTAAATCGTGCACACCTAATCTGCATTTCTGAAAGACTATTCAATTTGAAACAAGTATATCTGACACCAGAAAACATAAAATAGCATATGGGAAAATAATTTTGTAAATTATAAAGCATATATACATTTACAATGACGTAACATTGACACTGAATATTATTTCACTGGCTTAGTTTCATTTTCCCTACAAATTCTATTCTCTGACCAAACCAAAGCTATAACTGTCTCAGAAATACAGTTTGGCCATCTCTTAGCCGAGGCCCAGTGCTACCACAGCCATCAGAGGTATGTCAATAGATCCTTGAAGGCAGTAACTTGCTGTAATATAAGAGTGATTTCTCTCTTCAGGAATTATCCCATTACAACGAAATGCCACACTACCTATGGCCAGGTCCTCACATATCTACTGCCAGAGCCGCAATCCACTTCTGGGTTCCACTCCAGTCCCCTGACATTTACCCGTAACACTACTACTAGAGTGGTCTTCCATCACACAGATCTGGCATGATCTTGCTCCAGCTTAAAACTCTTCATTATCTATTATGGCTTTCAAAATGAAGTTCCAGCCTCCCAGATGAGGCTCTCCCCCATACTCTGTGGTGTTTCCACAATAACCTGTCCAGGTGTCTGTCATCACTGGTCACACAGCACAAAAGATCATTGATTTATTTGCCTCTGACTAAAACTAAACTGTAAGCTACTTGAAACCATGGGTCACATCATCTAAAAATATATTTAACAAATATTTTATAGCCCTGATTATGCACTCAGCACTGTTCAAAGTGCTTAGATGTATGATTTAAGAGTCACAGGAAACCCTATGAGAAAAGCACCATTATTCCCATTCTAAAGATGGGAGAACTAAAGTACAATTGACTTGATATTCCAACCTCCTAGTATGGTACTTAGCAGGTAGAAGGGGGTCAGGTAAATGAGTGATTGGAGTTCTCTGCTATATCCGTGAGGAAGAGCAAAGCCTCTTTTATATGGATGTCTACACTTTTAAGTGGGTACCACCTATGTCCTAATGTTCCATGCACATAGGAATAAAGGTAACCTTCATTACCAGGCATGCTCCTGTACAGGACAAAATGGCTTCTGCCCATCCTTGAGGTTCAATCCAGAACTGCATCTTACAATTTGTTCACCTAAAATCCACTTAGTACATTATAATCCCAATCCTGTTTCCTGGTGGACTACATTTACGTATTTGATTTTCTTCCAGAGGAAACCTTTTAAAATTGTCAAACAAATTTGCACATTAACACACCGAGTTTTGAAACAAACACAACTGTATAGTGTTCTCCATTACATTTGACTGTTAGAAGAACCCTGCTTATTTTGTACTAATGACTGCAATCCAGGGTGTATTGCTTAATTTTGTGGATTAATGAGTAAGCAATCAAATATGATTTTAAGTCATGAATATAACAAACATACTGTTCATTTATTTTGACAAGTATTTTAATTTATGAGACTTGGCTACAAATAGAGCAGTGTATTTCATAAAAGAAAAAAAAAGAAACCTTTCTGCTTTTAAGATAACGCAACAGCTCTCAGAGAATAAACCTTCGTGGAGAATAATGACAAAGCCACCAACTTCTAAAGACAAATAAAGAATTGATAGGTTGATAGAAGAAAACAATGAGACCTTACTATATCACTAAAATTTTCAAACAAAGAATGTCTTTTGCATGCACTTGAGCTATATGCAACATCTTTAGGGGTTGCAAGCCATACAGAACATTCTAAATAAACTAAGCCAGTGCTGGCCTGAGGCAGGTATCCCCTAGCCTGTCACCCTGGTAGCCTCAAACACAAGTTTCAGCAGCTTCACATGTCCCTGAGGTGGCCTCACATTCCTGGTCTGGAACCCCGAAACCCAGGTAAATGAATGTACTACAATTATGAGCAAGGTCACAACTCCCTGAAAATCAGTCAGTGATTAACTGGTGCTACATTTCATCAGGCTGGGAAAGGAACAGACTCTTTAGCACGGACACATTTAGCAAATTGGCCTGAGCACCGTCTGATTGACCTCATGACAGGTCCAACGATGTTCTACCTTCTCTGGGATTTCAAGATAAGATGAGCAACTGGTGGAGACGACAGAAAGGTCAGCATGCAGCCTGATTGAGGGATGAGGAAGCACTCCCCTTAAACATTCCATTTAGACTCAGATCCTCCTTGTCAAGGATGACAAGGCTTCAAAGCCGATATTTAAAAAAGATTAGCACTGCAATAGCAGGTGGGTTTAGCTCCTGAACATCTTCCGTCTGAGTGGTGGAGCTAACCTTTTCCTTTGGCTTCTAATTGCTCTACATCTCCTTAACTCCTGATAATGTGGCCAACCCTGCTGGGATGGGTGTTGACTTTGGGAGCCTCTAAATGTCAGGATTTGTAATTATGATCGTGGGTATATTACACTCACATAGAATGATGCCTCACTAATTGGGGCCTGAAGAAGAAGCCTGGGGTCCTTGCTCCTTGTTCACAGTCACAGGACGTGATTCCGGGAGCAGCTGCATCCTAGGTCTTGTCTTTCATTGTAGAAAGATGATCTTTGCGAGTCAGTTGTAAATTTTTAACTTTAGTGCAAAAGGCCTTTCTAAAACATCTAAAACATATTCCATAGGCATAAAAAGTACAACTGCTAAATCAAAAATTAAAACATATTGAGCCTACTTATGGCAAAAATGGGATGCGAGCTTTGAAATGAGGACTGGTCCCCAAAATCCAGGTTGCTATAACCATCCGCAATAATTGCATTTCAAAACCCAGTCTTCGGTCTGATATTCCCAAACCCAAAGGACTCTTTTACACTTTGCTGCTTTAGTTTTTTATGTTTTCCAGGAAAAAAGAAAAGTATGGGGCAAGAAGGTGTGGGGATCACAAACTCCACCAGTTCCCTCCAGCCAACTGTGTATGTGGTGTGTGCTTGTGTCTTGGTGGTGGGGAAGGGAGGGAATATGAACAAAACTTCAAAGGATGTTGTTACAAGACTTCTGAAAACACAGAAAAGAAGACACACAAGGATCAGCTCAAATCCCAGAAAACTACTGTTACAGTGTTGGTGCTTTTCCTCCAGTCTTCCTTTTTAAGTGTGTGTGTGTATGTGTGTGTGTGTATACATATATATATATATATATATATATATCTTAACACTACATGAGCCATATTACATAGCACACAATTTCAGTTTCTGATATTTTCACTTAGGTTTTTCTTGAGAGCAATTTTCTCTAATTTTAGTTTGCAAAAAAAATGAAGAAAATTCATGACTGAATAATATTTCATAACACAATTAGCCATATCATAATTTAGCTTATTCTGCCATTCTGGATGCATGGAAATATAAATTACCTTTGTATAGTACTGTCATTTTCTCAGTCATTGATGATGTTGCAGACAAAATTACATCCTCCTGTTTAAAGTCAATTTTTTGATTATTAGTGTTATTGAAAATAATTTTATAAGCTATTTTTGTCTCTTCAATAATGGATTATCTGTTCATACCCTTTGCCTTTCTTTTCATTTTGCTTCTACTGTTTCTCATCAACATGAATAAGCTATTCAAGTATATTTTGTCTTTTTTATCTTTGCAAATTTATTTTTTGCCAATTTACCTTTCAATTTTGTTTATGATGTAATTTTTTTCATTGCATGGTATTCTATTCACTTAAAACCCTCTTTTAAATATTCAAAGGTCCCTTGTAAAGAGGTACTCACCTGGAACCAGTAATACTTTATGATGGACAAGTAGTAAAACAATGTTGGTTTCATTTAATTTACTACTTTGATAGTCCCTTAAGAGAGAGCAGGTGGGAAATGTTTTGATTGATGGGACTGGTTTTTAAATCATCATCCATATTCTAAACAAATACAGATGGACAAAAGCTATTACAATAAAGAAATCACAAAAAAATTTTAATATTTCAATGATTTTATAAACCAAATGTCTGTCGTTGTTTTCTGCAAATTCTTTATGTTGAAATTCCACACATTTAATCCAGTATTTAAATGTAAAAAATATACATTAACAAAATTTGTTTAAAAATTTTTTATGTACTTGAAGACTCTAAGACTCCCTTATTTTTGTCCCCCAGACAAGAGAAATTTTTATTGTATCTTTTAACATTTCTTCTATATCACCTACTATCTAGCCATCAATCATGTTTGTTGCTTCTCTGTAAACTGCCTCCCTGTCCCTTGTTTTGCCAAGGATTAAAAACTCTAGAAAGGACCTATTTACAGTAATGTATATAAAAAAAAAAGTATGTATGTATGTCTTTTACTCTCACCCAAGTCTTCTTTTCATTGTTCATTTAAAAGCATAATTGTCATAGGTCAGCTGGCATTGTCCTAGTGACTACTGGGTTGCTAGCCACATTTCTCTATCTTACCAACATACTCTCTGTTATATTCTATCATCCAATCTGTTCTGCCAGTTAATCCCATCTTCAAGTAAATTTCAAGCTTAATGACACTTATTTCATCTACAACACAGAAGTAACATATGGGGCACTTCTTAAAGAGTCAGGAAACAAAAATTCTCTCAGAGATAATCTATTAAATAAACATGTAAAGGTCTGTTTATAAATACACAAAATCAACTTAAGATATATACCAGGGACAACTTTAATTCACTATATAAATAAGCTAAAGAAGTGGTATGTCAATATGATAGTAATAGAGGTCAGGAAAATGGTGTCAGAGGTGAATGTACTGGCAGTGTCATTTTAAGTATTATCCAGTTGAAGGGATCCACTGGATTAAGGGAAAAACTTACAGTCCCATTCGTAGGGATACCTTTATTGTGAAATGGGTGAGACATGGGGATTACAGTGTGGTATCATTAAACTCATGAATCTGGGACCAAGTACATAACCTCTGCGGCCAAGTGCAAAATGAAAGTGTGGAGCCCTTGTTCAAAAAATTTAAAGAATTCCAAGATGGCAATAAGCATGGGGCTCTGAGCAACTACACAGGTCACATACCCATAAAGTTGGCCCTGCTTGAATCATGTGCCTTTCTAAACTCATTCTGGTTTCATTTTCCCCAAGTAATCTGACTGTGATTTGATATCCCACATTATTCCCTCAACAGGGAGAATATATGCTGGCTAGTGGATATGCAATGTCTAGTCCCCTTGGCAATTATTACACACCTGTTTATAGTCCTGGTGTACTTTACTAGCTGGAGTCAGAATCCTTGAGTCAAATCAATCCAGAACAGTGAGAAGCCATAGTTTATAGAACTACAGTGCTTCGGCCATGTGCTGTGGGGGGGGTGGGGGGTGGGGGGAGCTGGAGGGATGCTCACGTACATGTTTCTGGTGAGACCTCTTTTATAAACTCTCTATTCTTCAAAGAGTCTTCCATTTGAACTTCTAGCTCATATTTATTCACTGAAAATGCAATACTGCCTTAGAAGGTAGCTTAAATCAAAGGGAAATGCTGTAATGTTTTTTCATTTAAATGCAAAAGAACACTATAATTATGTAATGTGATAAATAACACTACAATGGCAATCATATTACAATATATAAATGTATCCAAGTAACATTCTGTATATACTGCTTTCCTAGAATCCATAGTAGTTGGAAACCTAGACTCTGGAGCCAGACTGTGTGAGTTCAAATCCTGACTCAACCACTTTCTAAACGTAGGGAATTTATGTAGCTTCTCTGAGCCTCAACCATTCTGTCTATCTATACAATAAGGAGAAGGATAGCAGCTAACATCTACTGAGCACTTACCATGTTTAAACACAGAGTATCAGACTGTATTATCTCATGTATTTTTCACACCACCCCTAGAGGTAGTTACCATTAATTTCTTCAAAACTGGGCATACTGAAAGGTTAGATGAAGTATATGGCCAGTAAGTGATAAAGCCAGAATCAGAAGCCAGTTAAACTTCAGCACCTCCTCATTATTCTGAGCCTACCTTTCGAATTGTTGTATTACATGAGATACAACTTATCGGAGTGCCTAGCCATGAAAAATAAAGTGTTCCTTTAATGCTAGGCCCTGGCTATTATTATCATTATCATTATTTTTATTATTGATCAAAAGCCCTATTCATCCTTTAAGACCCAACTCAATTTGTATCCTGGATAATATCTAGTATCTAGAGATTAAGTGTGTATCTAATGTAAGAATATGCCTTACTATAGTCTAATTAAAAATGCACAAAGTCAATTTAAAGAGACCAATTCCTACCCCAGAGCAATATTGGACTGAATATTTGACTAATAGGATAGACTTGATTTATAATATTTTAATAGACTAACATCTAAAAAATGTGACATTTTCTTCAACACAATATATATTTATTAAATAAAAAGGTATATAATGTTATTAGTAGGTATATCACCATGTCAAGTGATAAGCATCAAATGAAAAATTAAAAGACGATTAAAAGATGAGGATTGGGAAGTTACTAATTATAGCATAATATCTATCTTACATTTTGTACCTAGTTTCTACTCATAGGGTATTGACATTAGGATTAGGAAAAATAATTCCCATCCATAGAAATATAACCTACTTTGCTAACAAAACATAACTCCAAATATAAACTGCTTGCAAAAACTGTATTTCATAAGAGCATCTTTGGATGAAATGGAATGAAGACACTGCCTTCTGTTACTATCCTTTCACACAAGTTTCATGACTGGAAATGCCGTAGAGCATTTCTCAGAAAGTACTCTAGAAAGCCTGTACAGTTAATCAACTTTAGAAAGACTCTATTCTTATAATTTATTTTGTTTTTATAGAAAAAAAGACTTGGAAATGTTCCTGTGAGACATGGAAAAATACCAAGATCTGTCAAGGATAAACATGTTTTCCTCCCCAAAGCCCTTAAAGTCAGTGAAAATGGTTTCCAATAATGAATCACCAAAAGAAAAAGCCCTATTTTTATTGGACTAAAATTCATAATTTCTATGAAACAAGAAGATAAATGGAATGTGGAAGCAAGCAACCAATGGAGAATGCCTGATACTGCGCTTAGAAAACCCCATGACATAAATACTGGAGTACTGGGTCAGAGGCTGGGGAGACGACGGCATCCTTTTTTTTTTTTTTTTTTTTTTTTTAATGTTCATGTTCAGCCCCTGTGTGCTGGGGAAAAATTGTTTTAAATGTGTCCATAACTGAGAGCTTTTTGGCAAGGGTGAGCCCATTTATCTAGTTAAATCCAAACGGAAGTCTAAAGTAAGTACATGATATAACATGCAAATTATCCTCAACTAATGTAGCTAAACTTGACAAATGTGAGTCAAATATCACACATCTCTAATAGTCTTGCTTCTAACTCAAAGGGGGAAAACATCATTTATATGTAGCTGCCAAATACTATATTCTCTCTAATTTAATAAGCAGGAACCGTTTTCCCTACCATTGAAAATTTATGCTGGTCTTTGGACGGGTTTGGCTGCCTTTTTCAATCTAGTGGTCTGTGACCATGGAGGGCTATAGCCAAAGAGAAAATGACTCCATAAATCCACAGAAGCTGTCTTGCTTTAAATTATAGTTTGAAAGCTTCCAGAGTATATGAAAAGACTCTGAACAAGAAAAATCAACATACACCAACACATATGTATTGAAAGTTATCCTATTTCACAACAGGAAGCATTCCTCAAACTTTAGAAAGCATGCATCCATACAGTAAGATATAAACTTGTCAACATCTCTAGAGACTTGCTACCCAATTATCAAGACATTTGGTCATCTGACATCATGATGCATGTGAGTATACGTAGTACTTTTTTTTTTTTGGCGTATGCAGGCCTCTCACTATTGTGGCCTCTCCTGTTGCGGAGCACAGGCTCCGGACGTGCAGGCTCAGCAGCCATGGCTCATGTGCCCAGCCGCTCTGCAGCACGTGGGATCTTCCCAGACCGGGGCACAAACCCGTGTCCCCTGCATCGGCAGGCGGACTCTCAACCACTGCGTCACCAGGGAAGCCCCCGTAGTACTTTTTTGATACAAAAGTATGATTAGGATATTTCTGTTCTTGATAGTTCACAAAACAATAGACCTGTTCATTATGTCACTGGAAAGCAGATTATGTTGCTTCAGAGGATGGCACGCCACTTTTCTTTAGAATTCCTGTTAGACCTCTTTAAATCAGCAAAGGTGTCACTTCATAACCTCTCAAACTTAACTGGCTGGTAAAACACAGGAAAAGAATCTTGAGGTTATAGATTAGCCATCTATTCTAATAAAATAACTGAGTTCTGGAAAAATTAACTTCTAAAGTCCTGTAGCTAGTTCATGGCTAAACAAGGGAAAAAATTAGTCGAAAGCTAATTTGAAGTTACAGCTTTAAAAATTTTGCATACCGTTAAACTAGGTTTTGAATTTTCCTATGCACCACAGTTTCCACCATTCTGGCTTGGTGTATACTCAAAATACTCCACTTATTACTAGTTTGCCTAGCTCCTAAAATCATTAAATTTGAGACTCTTGTCTTATGTCTGACTAGAATATATGTGTTTTTTTCACTCTATACTTCTTCCATGATTAAAATGCAAGTATCAAATGGGACTATACTTTAAACTTCTTGCAAAGACCGTGATTTCATGGTCCTTTGTAAAATATGTGATGCTTTTCATAGACAGAATTGCTTCCTTAAGTCAACTGTTTGGCAACACTGGTAAAATACATATGCAGAACACAGCCTCTGTGATGGCCAATTTTATGTAATAACTTGACTGGGCCATGGGGCACCCAGGTATTTGGTTAAACATTATTTCTGGGTGTGTTTGTGAAAGTGTTTCTGGATGAGATTAACACTGGAATCAGCAGACTGAGTAAAGCAGATTGCCCTCCCTAATGTGGGTGGGCCACATCTAATCTGTTGAAGTCCTTAATAGAATTAAAAAGACTGAGTAAGAAAGAATCTCTCCTGCCTGTTTGAGCTTGGATGTTGGACTTTCCTGCCCTTCAGACTTGGACTGGAACATCTGCTCTCTTTGGGTCTTGAGCCTGCCAGCTTTCAGGCTGGGATTTATACCATTGGCTCTCCTGATTCTTAGGTCTTGGAACTTGGGCTGGAAATACACAATGGCTCTCCTAAGTCTAGAGCCGGCCAACTGAAGATCTTGGGACCTCTCAGCCTCTGTTGTCATGTGAACCAACTCCTTATAATGTACACATACACACACATCCTACTGGTTCTGTTCCTCTGGAGAACCCTGACTAACACAGCTTCCTCACCCAGAGGTCAAGCACTGGCAAAAATCAATGTTTTAGAACAAAGCCTAAGACCCAGAAGCAAAAAAGCCTTCTCAGTGTTCTTTACAATGATGCACAGCTTTTAAAATGATCAATTATGGCATCTCCAGGCTACAGTTGATTAATAGAAAAAAAAATTGGAAGAAATATTATAGAAGACTTCCTGTATCCAAAACAGAGAAAGCTGAGCTAAAAGGAAACAGAGCAATACTCAAAAGCAGACAGAGAAGTGAAGTGTTCATACTAGCTGTAACTGTGCCTCAGTGAGTTAAGGAAAGGTTACGTTCGGTTCGGTAGAGCAGAATAAAAACCTAAGTAGAGTGCTTCTGTTCCTACCTTCAAGGAACATTTTCTGAGTACCTATAACGTGCCAATTATTGTGTTAAAAATGGAGGATACATGGACTTCCCTGGTGGCGCAGTAGTTGAGAGTTCGCCTGCCGATGCAGGGGACACGGGTTCGTGCCCCGGTCCGGGAAGATCCCACATGCCGCGGAGCGGCTGGGCCCGTGAGCCATGGCTACTGAGCCTGTGCGTCCGGAGCCTGTGCGTCCGGAGCCTGTGCTCCTCAACCGGAGAGGCCACAACAGTGAGAGGCCCATGTACCGCAAAAAAAAAAAAAAAAAAAAAAAAATGGAGGATACATTCCCCCCTCTCAAGAACCTATCAATTTAGTAGTAGGAGGGGCAGATGGACATGAAAGTCAATATAAACACTGACATGTGACAAAATAGCTGAATGAGCCAAATGCCTTGGCAGGAAGATAGGGGGAAGATTCTTTGTATGTTTGCTGGGAAGCTGTTAAAGAAGGTATAGAGGGGAGATGACATTTAAGCTGGGCCTTAATTAGCATGATTTCACAGGATGGCAGAATTGGGAAGCCCTTCAAGGCAGAGGGAACAACACACACAAAGGCCTGGGAGGAGGAAATGCAAATTCACTATTTGCGAAATGCCAACCAACTAGTTTGATGTGTTTGGAGTGCAGGTCCCTGGGGGCTGAGAGGAAAAGAAATAGAAGAACAAAGGCTGGACTGAAAGGTTAGAGACAGGAAATGAAGGACCTTGAATGTCTTGTCCACAGATAAGTTTCCTAAAATGTGTACTAGGTTTTATGACTTTATAATATTTGCCTGTGCTTGTTAGACCTTCAGTGCTAGCAGCGACTCTATGAAGGAGGCCACCTTAAATCTTCTGAGGAATAAGATTAAACAGATAACACTCTGCAAAAGTGGCACCCTGTGTGCATACCTCCTTCACACATAGTTTGGATGCTTGATAAATACACAGTCTGGGTACTTGAATTCTGAGTAACCTGACATATGCAGTTGAAGAGTTACTCCCCATGGACTGCATGTGTGAGTTAGATGCTGTGAGTGAGAGAGAGATGGTTGAGGAAGGGGGAGGAAGACAGGTAGGGAGTCTTAATTAGGTGATGTCAGGTGTAAGAAAATCATTCTATCAGCAACTGAAAAAGCAGACCTTTTCAAAATACAGCTTTTCTATGTTTAAAAAGCTCATTATTATTTTTATTATTTTATTTATTTATTTATTTATTTTGCGGTAGACAGGCCACTCACTGTTGTGGCCTCCCCCATTGCAGAGCACAGGCTCCGGATGCGCAGGCTCAGTGGCCCTGGCTCACGGGCCCAGCTGCTCTGTGGCATGTGGGATGTTCCCGGACCGGGGCACGAACCCGTGTCCCCTGAATCGGCAGGCGGACTCTCAACCACTGTGCCACCAGGGAAGCCCCTCACTATTATTTTTAATTGAAAAATAACTAAGTATAAATTATCGACATTAAACATTTGGATTATAAAAAGATAAAATTATAAAATAGCTGATTTTGATGGGGAGGTTAGCCAGGTACTTCGCCTTGACTGCCTGCCTGAAGAACATGGGGCTAAATGTGAGTCCTTCCCTCCGAGAGTAGGTTCACAGAGGGATGGAGATAGCCACACAGCTTTCTGCCAGTGCAAAGCCAGCAAGGGGAAGCTGGCGGCTGGCAGCTTGATGGATGGCTGTTTACTGCAGGCCATACCTCCTTGCCCTCTCAGGTATCCTAGAGGGAGCCGGGGGACAGGAGCCAGTGATGGGAGACCCCCAAGAGTCCTGTCGTCCCCTGCACAGTGCCGCTCTCTCTTGTCCTCAGAGGTCATCACGGAGCCCCCAGCCATTGGAGCTGCCTCATTTCAGAGGACTGCTTTCAAAAAGGGATCCTGGGCTTCCCTGGTGGAGTAGTGGTTGAGAGTCCGCCTGCCGATGCAGGGGACACGGGTTCGTGCCCCAGTCCTGGAAGATCCCACATGCCGCAGAGTGGCTGGGCCCGTGAGCCATGGCTGCTGAGCCTGCGCGTCCAGAGCCTGTGCTCCGCAGTGGGAGAGGCCACAACAGTGAGAGGTCCGCGTACCGCAAAAAAAAAAAAAAAAAAAAAAAAGGGCATCCTGCTTTCTCATTTTTCCAATTACATTACCTTACAGGGCTAACTCTTTAAAAAGTCAGTTGGCTTCACTCTTATTGTTGGTTGTTTTAGTGATTTCACTTTGAATGTGTGTCCGTTGTTTCATTCTTTCTGTGTGTTTAGATTATCTTCTACTGTCTCACTTTTTTCTTTCTTTCTTTTTTTTTTTAAATCTTGGTTTATAAAGTATTTGCATCACTCTTAGCTTAGTTTCCTTTAGGTGATATAATGTTAAATGTGTAACTTCCTTTTCTACTTTTAGTAGCTTATTGCTAGCATTCTTTTTAAACTTCCCTTTACTATTTTACTCTTCAGCTTCAATTCTGTAATGTTTTCCCTGTGAAATCTTAATTTCTGGCATTATATTTAACTTTGTCACATCAGTACTCTTCATTTACCAATTGCAGATAGGAAGGACAGTGCAGGTATGGCAACAGGGAAGAGAACATTCTCTCAGACAAGATGGATTTTCTCCCTACTTGCCCAAAGCAGTCTCTTTTACTCCCCTTATGTGATCCCTCAAACACTTCTATTAATATGGAGTCCAATAAAATAAAATACATTCCAAACTGGGTACCTTAAGGAACGTTAGTGCTTGTTTTCTCACGGCACAAATCATTTACCTCCACTGTCAGCAGTCAGTAGGATCTAAAAACCGGGCACATGTCACCACTGGGGAAGGAGCAGTGTTAGACCAGAGCATCCCCCAGGTGAAAGGACACTAAATCAACTCCCTAGGTTAACTTTGGTACCACTGACAGTTCTAAGAGAGAAGACAAAATCAAGAGCTCATGGCAGCATCTGGATTCTCTTGTGTAGCCGCCTGCCTGCCTCTACCCTGTAACTTTCTCATCACTGGTCACAGGAAGATCCACTGGGGTGGATCAGCATATGGGGTCTCTCAAGCCACCTTCCTTTTGGGAGAGAAACTGTTTGGATCTGTGATGATCTCCAAACAAATGTGTTTATTTACCAAAAAAAAAAAAAGTCAAAGATAATTTTTAAATTTAAAAGAGGTACATGTACACAAAATGTAAATTTTCTTAATCTTTTCTTTAACAAAAAGATAATAGGGCTTCCCTGGTGGCGAAGTGGTTGAGAATCTGCCTGCCAATGCAGGGGACACGGGTTCAAGCCCTGGTCTGGGAAAATCCCACATGCCGCGAAGCAACTGGGCCCGTGAGCCACAACTACTGAGCCTGCGCATCTGGAGCCTGTGCTCCGCAACAAGAGAGGCCGAGATAGTGAGAGGCCCGCGTACCGTGATGAAGAGTGGTCCCCACTCGCCGCAACTAGAGAAAGCCCTCACACAGAAACGAAGACCCAACACAGCAAAAGTAAATAACTAACTAAATAAAATTTTTTTAAAAAGATAATAAACTTAAGATTGCAAAGAAGTTAAATTCATTGGGTAAAAAGAAGTTTGGAGATTTTTCCGTGTATTTTTCTATATATATTTTCCAAATATGTGTGCCAGTCTTAAATGTCATTACCACAGATCACAGGAAATTGGACACAGAAGACTGTTGTTAACAGCAGTCACTGGTGACCAGCACAGTGTTTGTATGGCCACTTATCTTAGGTGTTTTGTCTTGTTTTTCTTCAATATTGACCTTTAAAAAAGAAAATTAAAGCTTTGTTAAGATGTCTAAGTCTGCAGAAAGAGAAGAGGGCTTTTCTCCCACTCCGCTCCTCTCGAGAACAACTTCAATAAAATTCAGAATTCAGAAATGTTTCAAATGTTCTCAAAAGGGCTGTGATCCCTCAGAGTCCTACCAATAAATCAGTTCACAGAATCTGGTAAGGTTTATTTATCTGACTGGAACTAAGGAATTTGTACTAAATCACTACATTTTTTGAAATATTGGTTCTCAAATGAAATATCAAAACAGAGAGAGAAAGAAAAAAATATTCTGACCTGACATCTTAATGCAGCGTTACTATAAAAACAGGGAAAAGAAAAGTTACATTTCCAGAGATGGCCAATTTTAACTGCAACCAACAGCAAAAAAAAATCCTTTCATTTCAGTGATTGGTTTGTAACACGTATCCTGCTTTGCTTATTATATCCTACAGAAGACCGATTTACGTATTAAAAACTTCCAACTTAGTCCAGCTGTACAAAATGGTAAGTACTACAGAACTATGACTCAGATTTTTTAATTTCAGATTTGAACGTTACCTGAAATAAACATCAAAAAATCTAAACAGTGGAATATTCCTTGAATCAAAATTATATAAAACCAACATAGATATACATTTAGGAATGGTTATGTTCAAGTTCGGTATTGTACTTGCCTTTAGACCAAACAGTCCAGTAGAGCTGCTTGACATTTAGAACATATACAAGGATATATTTCTTTAAAAATATATACTCAGAATGTTGCAATAATGAGAGCTCTAAAAAACCAAGTGAAATTCAGTTTATAAAAACCCAAATTATCCCTTTACCACTCTGCACTCTCTGCTCATCAGGTACAGCATATAAAAATGCCATCAAAGGGAAAATAAATCTTTCAGGAAAATTTCCTTTAAATGGAACCAAAGGTTAAAAGACCCCACATTGGAAACCCTGCAGCACAAAGGACAACAATGTTACCTTGAGCAATTTACAATAAGCTTTAAGTTACCCATTTAGAAAACCTGATTTCCATAGGCAAGGTGCAGAAGTAATAAATCTTGTCCTGCTAGAAGTCTAAGAGGGGAAAACAAAACAAAATTTCACCAGCTTTTGTTCATTAACTCTTTCATGTCACTGATAGCTATGTTGTTAGATATGTTTTCAGGGCATTAATTACCATCCTAATAGATTACAGCCTTAGAACTTCCAAGACAGAGCGGTTTAATCCATTTAGCAATGGAACAAAGCTTGAAAAATATTGTGCTTTCTTTGAAATGTATGATATTGAAGTCTTTTTCATGCATAAAACTGGATGAATTTTACTGTTAACTCCTATAAAACAGAACATTGTATACAGCTCTCAAGGTTATGATATAAAACAAAAATGTCATGGCGAAAGCTGGCCATATGGAAATAAATACTTAACAAACCCCAACATTTATCAGTGATGAAGACATTAGTTTTCAACTCTGCCATGCTAATTGAATAGAACATATGACACTGAGCATCTGCTACTCAATCAACTAACTCTGAGATGATTAATTTGTTTGCAACACACCTTTCATAGCTCTTCCACTCTTCCTTGCACTATAGTTATTTTTTCTCTGCGCTCCTAATAAATTATAAACAACTTAAGGCTGGGGTCACTCTCTTATCGATACTAGTGGTCCTGCAAAAATTGAGGCCCACACTTTGAATGTAGCAGGGACTCCCAGCATATGTGCTGTTACTGGAACATCAACTGCTCATTCTCAGCACCTCAGGCCTAATGTCCAGCTTCCAAGCTGTACTCAAAACCATGGTGACAAGAGACCCACCTGCAGAACTGTCCCACCCATTTATGTCTATAGCCAGGGAACTATTCCCAAGCTCCTAAGTGGTACCTTCAATTAGGTGTACTCATTACTTTCCCTACATATCACAGAATTGCCTCAACTATAATTTCATTTGTGTGATATTCACGTATATGAATGATGGAACCAATTCTAGACACAAAATTTGTAGATAAAACAAATGAGTGGAAAAAAAGTCAAGTTACATAACTAAAGAAAATTAAACCAACTGTACTTCTGCAGTCACTTAACTATCACTTTGCAAGCTGGAGACCCCATTATGTCTGAGAGAACTGTCACTACTTTTTTCTTTTAATTTTTATTTTATATTGGAGTATAGTTGATTAACAATGTTGTGTTAGTTTCAGTGTACAGCAAAGTGATTCTGTTATACATATACAAGTATCTATTCTTTTTCAAATTCTTTTCCCATTTAGGTTATTGCGGAATATTGAGCAGAGTTCCCTGTGTTACGTGGTAGGTCCTTGTTGGTTATCTATTTTACATATAGCAGTGTGTACATGTGTCACTATTTTTTGATTTGACCTTTTAACTCCTGGATCACAATTATGCCACTAGGATAGTATCACACTTAAGGTGGAAACGAGGGACTGTATTTTAGATGAAGATGAACTGTGTTTGAGAAAAGAGCCAGAGTTCTTTGTCCTACAACTGGCCTGATGATTAAGCTGTACCAGTCACTAACACTTCTGAACTCCTTTCCATAAGCCTAAATCTTCCTACATTACCTTCTGAGGATATTATAATATGAATAAAAAACACCCAAAGTGCCTGGTAAGCTCCCCACAGAGCCTGATATGCTCTCCTATGAATATTTTTCTAAAAGGATCAGTGTAAAAGCAATGCTTGTCTTTCCTATTTCAGGAGAAAAAAATTATAATACTTCAAATTACAAATTTGTTTCTAAGGTAAAATAGCAGGCACGCTATTATCAGGAGATAATGCCAGAAAACCACAGGGATAATGAAAAATTTATATACATTTGGGGACAGTCAATGGCCTGAGAAAAACATGCCGACTGAGAAAGCATGGCATGAAAATAAATAGAAAACAGCTTTTATTATAAATTTCTGATAAGTGATGAAGTTTCGCTGAAGAAATAAATACTTTATCAATGATTTACAATAAACTACAAGGCCCTGCTTGTAAAACTCACTTAAATTGTAGATACAGAGAATACTGGCGTTATAATACCTCTTTTCATTTCCTAAGCATAGTGTAAGTACCTCATTATACAATGTATATATTAAGGGCCTTTAAGTGATAAAGTACTATTAGAATGCAATATCCTTTGCCTCAGATTTCAGCAGCTTTTTGAGTTACAAATGATGAGATCTTGTTATAAAATAGATTTTAATTTATGAAATGATGTACATATCACAAGGGTTAATTTTTAAATATCAGAATAGAACATGACATTTATTTTTACAGCATAATCTCTTGATTACTCTGTTACTTTGTTGGTTTATTTAAGCATAGACATACTGAATAAAAGACTTCTGTAACACATTGTCCTAAATTTCACCACTTGCCTTCTACCCATCTATTCTACAGTTCAATACTTCCACTGAAGGACAATGCCACCCCTTTTGGAAACAATATATCATCCATTTTTCATTTTACTTGGGTTAATGGGGCTTATAACTAATTTGGCCAGGCCTTATTCACACATTATGGACCAGGTATGAGCTCTTTGTATGAAGGCACTGTGCTAGGCAGTGGGTATACCCACTGGTCAGTAGACATCATCTTTGCCTTTCTGTTGCTTACGATCGGGCCCAGTGGTTCTCAACCCTGGTTGCACATTAGAATCACGTGAAGAATGTTTGAAATATACTGATGATCAGGTTCCAGCCTCTGCTTCAATTTGTCTAAGATAACATCTGAGCAATGGCGGGTTTTAAATGTCCCCCGCAGGATACTTCACGCACAGCCATGGTTGAGAAGCACTAGTCTAGCGAACAAGAGAGGCATGAGATAAAAACATAATTATAAAATTTTATAAGTTCTGTAAAGGAAACATGTAAGGAGTTATGAGATTGATTAACAAGACTGAAGAGCTGGGGGAATTAGTCAAGAAAGGCCTCTCTGAAGCAGGGATAGTTAAACTGAGAGCTAAAAGATGATGGGGAGTTGGAAAAGCAAGAGTGTGCTAGGGGGAGAATTCAGGCAGAGGAAATAGCATGTGCAACAGCCCTTAGGACAAGAGAGGCCTTGGCACGTAGGAAAAGCAGTGACAAAGTCAGTGCCGCTGGAATGCAGTCAACAAGAGGAAAGTGGTGCAGAAAAGTGGCTGGAGAGGCCTGGCCTTCCTGGCCCACGGGAGACTCGGTGAAAGACTGTGGATTTCATTCTAAGTGCAGGGAAAGCTCTTTGATGTGCTATCGTTTTGCTGAAAAGTGACATTCAGATTAAGGGAGAGCACAATGATTTATTTAATATTTCTAAGTTAAAAGTTTATTTAAAAAAATCTAGATATCCAGACAGACAGACAGAAAATGAACAAGACTCTAAAAGGTATTAGGCATCATTTTCACCTTCTCCTGGCAGACAGCAATGATAACTGCAGATATAAAACCTGAGGGCAGGGCTTCCCTGGTCGCGCAGTGGTTGAGAGTCCGCCTGCCAATGCAGGGGACATGGGTTTGTGCCCCGGTTTGGGAAGATCCCACATGCCGCAGAGCGGCTGGGCCCGTGAGCCATGGCCACTGAGCCTGCGCGTCCGGAGCCTGTGCTCCGCAATGGGAGAGGCCACAACAGTGAGAGGCCCGAGTACCGAAAAAAAAAAAAAACCTGAGGGCTAGCCCGGGACTCACACACGGAGTTTTTCTCATGTGTCTCTATTACAAGAATTTCTCCACTCTTTCTAATTTTGACTACAACAGAGAATTTTTTAACTAAGCTACCTTTGCAATGGGGCAGATTCCACAAATGGAAGTCTCTTAAAATTGAAACTGTTCTATTTTATAATTACAAAGGATAACTAGAATTTAAATATTTGGGGACCCAGGAGTTTACATTTATGAAACTGCCCATATAAGAGTCATGAAAACAAATAAAGGGACAATGAACAGACACAGGCTGAGGAGACTGTTACAGCTGGTAACAGCTAAAGGGGAGGCACGTGTACCGCTGGCTAAGGAAGAATCTGCTGGTCCCACAGCAGCTCTGCAGCCAGACTAACACATACTTATCAGGAAGGCATATTCAGAAAGTGACAATGATGGTGTATTTCAAGAATCAAGGTCTAGAAACATTCATACCTAACTTTTTGTTAATAACATCTTGGGCAATGGCACTGAAAAGCTTACACAGTCTTCTATGAAACTAGTTAATCCTGGGGTATCCCAACACATGGCAGAATGTCACACATCAGCAACCACTGCCAAGAGCTAAACAATCATTAAGTTAACAAAGAAGAAAATGCAAATGCACATTTGCAATCTCTCGAAAAAAGAGATCCAAGAAACTACAGTCAAGTACCAGTCAAGGATCCCAAGGCCTGCTGAATGGATGGGGAAGGGCAACAGTGATGAAAATCTATCTGTTTATAAAAATAAAAGAGGTGGTAAAGAGTCAACATGTGGAAAAAGTCAAAAGGGGGGGAAACAGCAAACTTTAAAAAGTAAATACATTCAGTGAAGAGTCAGGCAAGCAAGTCAGTCTCTCTTTACCCTGGTCCTGACATCATCTGTGGCAGTGGTTCCCTTTACACACCAAAAAGGTACTGGGGACCCCAGAGAGTTTTAGTTTCCATGACCTTGTGCAAGTTATACTTAAGCACTGCGTGTGTTCACTTCCTTGTCTGTAATCGGTGATAATATCACCTAATCCTTCTGACCACTCATGACTGAATGTAACTATTATTATAATACCTATCGTCTTTTATGTGCAAAATACATATTAGCTATTATTTTTACCTACAAATAACCTACCTTTCTCAGACACTAAATTCCTGTGTTTTTTCATCAGTTTCTGTACTTTTCACTCTTTCTTTGATCAAACTATATGTATACCCAATATGACAGTTTTAAAGAGTCACCACTGTAACCTATTTACCTCTCTGATAAGGCCTCATGTCACTATTTAAATGAAACATATGTATATCCCCTAAACTCACACCAAAGCAAAGAGTAAACAGTGTATGACAGTGGTTAGGAATTTGGGATGTGAAGTTAGAGAATCCTCAGTTCAAATCCTGGCTCTACATCACACTAGCTTTTACAATTTGGCCCATTTCTAAGAGGTGTAGACCTCTGCTTCCTCCTCTGTAAAATTAGGACAATAATTTTTCAATGAAATTATTGTTAGGATTCAATAAGGTGGGCAATGTTTGCCACCTTGTGAGTTCTTAGTAATTAGTGCAATATTTTAAAAAGCAAGAGAAAAAAGAAAACAATGCCAGGGTAGATAGTCCAAAGCACATGAGAAGGGAGAAAGATGGTAATCTAATATTTTAATAGATAATCTACAAAGCTTTACCTTTAGCAATTTATTTATAAGCAATGCATTGTTTTGAAACCACGGAGGAAGAGAAAACTGAAGAATCCATCTTACTCAGACACGACTGCTACTAATAAGCAGAGAAGTCACCAGCTGTGTCCACTGATGACCATATGGCACGTGGCCCAGAAAGAGCATTAGGTGAGGAAGCTCAGAGCATGAAGCAGGGTGCACACGGCTCTTATGGGCCCTGGAGTAAAGTTCTGTTCTGCGACTTGAGGTTGAACAGCCAAAAAGCAGGCAGTCCATTACTCCTGGAGCACTCAGGAAACAGACCAGTGAGACAGAATATCTATAATCATCCCCAAAGAGTATTTTGAGCAAAATTCTACTTTCTATTTAGAAAATAAAAGCTACACTTAGGGCCTTCCCAGAATCTAGTATACAGTATATACTCAATATTAAATACTTTGAAATTTGTTTTTAATTGCTCTTTCTGTGAATTTTGAAAAATTCGTAATAGCCTACAAACAGCTAGTATTTTATAAACAGTAATCACGGAATCATGAAAACTATAGCAATGCTGTTATTTAAAAGTGATATTTTAAACCAGAGAAACTAGAAGCTCTGTTCCAATTACAGACACTCAAGGTATTACAGGCACAACGGTTTAAATGATATGGCCTGTGTCTGGGGAAGCAGCTTATTTCTAAAGAATATACATCAGTTACACATGATATACTCTACAAAAATAAATAAATAAATAAATCTACTTGTTGAAAGAACAGAGAGAAAACTGAGTCTGAATTTTTAAAATATATTCTTAACATATTATCAGAAAATTAACACCAACAGATATGGTGATCTTGTGAACCGGACAAAGAAAGTTAAAAACACACATATATATATGAGGAAAATAAGTATGAAAAATAGTGAATGTAAACCAAAAAAAAAAGTGAAACCATGGGATAAAAGTGACTAATATAAGTCTGATTATTGAGCTATAATCAAGTATCACATAACAAATGAGGCTTTCTAAACATCGGCAAGAGGGTAAAAATAATAAGATCTACTGGTCACCAAATTACACTTCATTGTCAATAAATCTGTGGTCAGAACAATTAAATCAGTTCTTCCTATTATTAAATCAATGAGTCATATCTGTTAGACACAAACATCATGGGAAAACTTTGATGGATATACCCTTCAAGATTGTGGTCCTGACACTAAATACCCCTGAAAAAACAAACTAATAAATATACACCCCCGGTCCCACTTTACTTTCAAACCATATACTTCATTCAGAGGGATGGGATGTGGAATATCCAAGATAAGAGTTACAGTTTCACACCTCAACGTAGAAAGGAAAATAGAATTTTTTTTAAAAGGCATGGCTAATAGGTTGCAATCTTATCTACATTTTAATAACCAGGTTTTAAACACATATTTACCAAGTCTCAAAACCCTGACAATACATTTGGATAATTGAGTATAAAAAGACACATCTGCTAATTTAGTGGACGCTTCGCTGAGTATAATTCAGTAATCAACTAATTGATCATGTTTTGCTTCAATTGATACACATAGGAAAACTAGACCAATAACTTGTAGGCAGCTGCATCACTCAGGGAGCACCATTTAGGTAAAACGTGAACCCCCAGGGTCTCTGAAACTAGTGATACTCATCAAGCAACCAAAATCCTATAAAACCACTCTACCTGTCCTCCCCATGAAGTGTCACTGTTTCTGTCATGCTGCATTAAACATATTTTTAAACACTCAGAGTGTATCTGTTCCCTTTAGCTAATCTTGCAGTAAAATGATATTAAGTAATTAACAGCATGACAATGATGGAAACAGATGTCACAAGTAAAAACTTTGGAGGCAAAGTGATGCAGAAGACAGAAAACTGGTCTAGAATCAAGAGACCTGGATTCCTTCCCATCAATGTCACTGATTATGGCTTTACCCTAGGCAAGTCATTTAACCTGGTTACACCTCAGCCTCCCTTTCTGCAACCATCTGCTTTGTTCAAAGGAATGTCATGACAATTAACAAGAGTGCCTATAACAGTGTTTCCAGCTCACAAGAGGAAAGACTGCATAAATACAAGGTATTATTACTCTGATTACAAGGAAGTATCAAGCAGATTTTTGTGTAAGCTGTAATTATAAGGGAGAGTAATCTACAACAGCAAAGGTAATACTGCAAATTACAATCTATGTCATTTTTCAGACACTTATCATTCTAGGCAATGACATTAGAGATATAACAAAAGAGAGAAGAGATTCCAAGTGAGATGCTGAGCAGATGAAAGAGATTTGACAAGCTACACTGGAAATCTTACAATGCAGAGCCATTTATTAAATGTAGGTTTGGACCAAAAGTCACTAAAAGATGAACTCCGATAGCTTATAATAAAGCACTGTGGTTTAGTAGTCCACGCACAACATTAAAAGCAATTTGGGGCTTTACAGTCACAACCGTCACAACCATTATTTCAAACATAGCACTTTTTTTTTTTTTTTGGCTGCCTTGGGTCTTTGCTGCTGCGTGTGGGCTTTCTCCAGTTGTGGCGAGCAGGGGCTACTCTTCATTGCGGAGCGTGGGCTTCTTATCGCCGTGGCTTCTCTTGTTGTGGAGCATGGGCTCTAGGCACGCGGGCTTCAGTAGTTGCGGTACGCAGGCTCAGTAGCTGTGGCGCACAGGCTTAGTTGCTCCGTGGCATGTGGGATCTTCCCAAAGCAGGGCTTGAACCCGTGTCCCTTGCATTGGCAGCCAGATTCTTAACCACTGCACCACTGTGGAAGTCCCACAGCACATACTTTTAAATAAAGACTCTAAATCCTCCAAATACCAGTGTTTCTTTTAAGTGAAAGGTAATTGTTAATAAGTTCTACATAGTATTTTCTATAAAATGAACAAAACATTTAATAAAGCTACACTTCATTAGTTAAACCTCCTCTATTTCCAATTACCAATATTCCAATCTGCCTACATTTTTATTTCTTAATTCGAAGAACCTCTGATATATCAGGGTGTCATCAATTAAAGATAACTGTTAATTAATTGTGGCTTTAGATCCCTAAACCCGTACACTATTTTCATCAGCCAATATTCTACACTTCCCTGAGAGTTTTCCGGATAAGTTTCATTTATCTATAGCTTGGTAAGTAATTTTACTCCAGGCAGATATGCACGACCTACACAAAGTCCTACCAATGCTATTAATTCTAATGATGAAAACAGTTACTCATTTAAACTACTTCAAGTACTGGGTCCTACAGATACCTTGGAGCAATCCATTCTTAACCAAAAATCACATTAAGAGGGTCGAGATGGACCCAAAGAAACCAGGCACAGGAATAGCTGCACCACCTTGAAGGTACCAGTACCAACAGCCTGAGAAACACAAAGTGTAAGCTCCTTAATGAGGTATCATGGACTAAATGTAAAAATCAGAAGCACAGATTTAACCACAGATCTTTAGGGAAAAGACCAGATGGGTTTTATTTGTGTTTACTTAATCTATCTTCCCTTTGATAAACATGCTTTTTTTTTTTTTTTTTTAAGACTTTCTTTAGAGCAGTTTAAGGTTCACAGCAAAAGTGCGGGGAAGGTACAAAAACGTCCCCTATAATTTCTAACCCCACACATGCATAGCTTCTCTCCTTATCAACCCCACCCCTCCAGAGTGGTACATTTGTCACAACTGATGAACTTAGATGACACATCATAATGACCCAAAGCCCACCGTTTACATTAGGTTTACTCAGTGTTCTACGTTCTATGGACTTGGATTCATGCACATTTATCCGTCGTATGGGATCATAGACAGTATTTTCACTGCCTTCAAAAGCCTCTGTGCTCTGCCTATTGATCCATCCACCCCCTCGCCAACCCCTGAGCTTTTTATTACTGTCTCCATAGGTTTGCCTTTTTCAGAATGTTTTACAGTTGGACTCATACAGTACACAGTATGTAGCCTTTCTGGATTAACTTCACTTAGTAATATGCATTTGAAGTTCCTCCATGTTTTTTCATGGCTTTATAGCTCTTTTTAGTGCTGAATAAGTTTTCACTGTCTAGATGTACCACGGTTTATTATTTATCCATTCACATACTGAAAGGCATCTTGGTAGCTTCCAAGTTTTGGCAATTATAAGCTGTTGTAAACATCCGTATGCAGGTTTCTGTGTGGACATAAGTTTTCAATTTCTTTAGATAAATACCAAGGAGTGCAATTGCTGGATCTTTGGTAACAGTATGTCTAGTTTTGTAAGAAACACTGTCTTCCAAAGTGGCTGTACCATCTTGCATTCCCGCCAGTAATGATTGAGAGTTCTTATTGCTCCACATTCTCATCAGCATTTGGTGTTGTCAGCGTTCCAGATTTTGGCCACTCTAATAGGTGTGCAGTGGTATCTCAATGTCATTTTAATTTGCCTTTCTCTCATGATACATGATGTGGAACGTCCTTTCATATGTTTATTTGCTATCTGAGTATCTTCTTTGGTGAAATGTCTGTTAAGGTCTTTGGCCCACTTTTTAATCAGGTTGTTTTCTTATTGTGGATTTTTAAGAGTTCTTTATATATTTCGGTCGAAAGTTCTTTATCAGATATGTCTTTTGCAAATATTTTCTCTCAGTCTGTGGCTTGTTTTCTTATTCTCTTGATCCTTTTTTAAATCACAAATTATTATATAACACTACTGTTTAACTGGCATATACTATGTAACTTCCAGTTAAAGAATATTAGTTTAATCAGAAATGTATTCTTTCCTGACAAAATTATTTCAGATTTCTATTTTCCTTTTGTCACTTAATTTTTTTCTTTTTTTTACAATCAACAAATACACTTCAACAAACAGTGAATATCATACACAGAAAGGATACAATATTTTCAAGGAAGAAATTATATCCCTCCTACTTTATAGAAAAAAGGCACTTGCTCATATGCAAAATAAAGTATTAGAATGAAAATTGAACAGAGAGAGACCATTAAAGACACATGTTGATCTTTTTTTTTTTTTTTTGGAGGAGAACTTAAGTAGAACTGTTTCTTTTACCAAAGGAAGAAAAAGAAAACAAAATCAGAACATTAGGCTCATTAAAGAGATGAAACATAACAAAGTATAAGGGATGATACTTCCTAAAATTAAAATTTAGACAATGACAAAAATGTCTCCTACCCAAGTTTGAAAAACCCTTTGAGCTATGATTTTTAAAGGGGCATAAAAACTACTTAATTTCTATATCATCCTCCCTACTGAAATATTATACCACACTACATTGAGATCTATTAAACACATGAATGATTTTGATTCTTTTGATTGCTAAGATAATACTTAGATGTGCAGCTTACCTCCTGACCTACAAGGATACAAGACTAGATTTAGCAAATCCAGATAAAAGGATGGTAAATATATCTATTAGTGTGTCTCTCTCCAGCATCAAATGCCATAAGATTTTTGCAGCTGTGTAATTAAATACTGCTTATAATCAAACACTTTTTTAAAAAAGTGCTGATTCTGGTATCTGAGACGGATTCATATGTTCTGAGATGCCAGGCAAAGTGAGGCACAAATTGACTCTTCTTGAAATTTTAGCAACCTGACTGCTATTCCTTTCTTCATTCCTTAGTTTGTATTTATTTGTTTGTATTATAAGAACTTGTAGCTCAAAAAGGATTTAAATCAATCAACCAAAGTCATTGGTCTAGTAAGTAGAAGGTCTGGTAGCTAGATCTGATCTGTAGTATCTAAAAGGTCTTGAAAGGAAACAAAAGCTGGAAAACTTGCCAATATTGTTTTTCCTTAGGAGAAAAGGGGAAAAAAAAAAAAAAAGGAATCTTTCTAAGCTTTTATGTGAGTGTATAACTCAAAGTAAATTATATCCTCTATTATAAGAAAAATAATGGCTATTTCATATTCTAAAGTTTTTCAAACTCAATCTATAGAAAAATCTCATGGTGATATGTTATTTTAAAATGAACTACAATTAAATGGGCTTTCCCCAAACTCCGAAATGAATACTCCTAAACTGATAAGAAAACTGACCTGCTGGACAACTAACATTTATTGAATACTCTCTATATGCCAGGCACTGTGCTAAGAGCTTTTCAAGGATAATCTCATTAACACCAATAGTACATGCTACGATTATCCCTATTTTACAAAAAGGTAACCGAACGTTAAAATAGTGAAGAAAGTTGACGGACAGCTTAGAGTTAGTATATTGGAAGTGGGATTTGAAGTAAGGCTGTTTGACTCCAGAGTGCTAACTCTTTACAAAATTCTTAACTGAAAACATAAAGGTCCTTGAAGATCTACCATTTCTGTTTGGTTTTATGTTAAAGCTAAGCCATTCCTTCCATCAACATTCAGCCAATAAATGGAACTACTCCTAGTCAAAACCCATGACATCAGCCTAGAGAACTCTGCTTACTTTCTTGATTGGCAGAACAAGAAAACAAAAACATATGAGATAGTATCTGTGTCATTAAAGACCTTCACAATTTAGGTGAGGTGATAAAATAGATATGCAAGGATTAATCTTGATTTTCAGAGAAATTTTACAGTAATACAGAAAGCAGAGGAACGAAGACAAGCTACTGACCTAGGAGATGAAGAAAGGGAACTGGTGGCAGCCAATAAAGAGAGAATTGTCTGAACAAGCAATTGGGAGCAATGGATAGTTCTTGAACTCAGAAGCAACTGGAGGCTACAGCAACCACTGTATGGTGACTGACTATTTGAAAGAGGTAGTTTTCCTAAAGGGTTGAGGGAGCAGCCATGGAAACTGAAGGGTGGATTACTGGATTAAGGAGAGAATGGGAGGTAATAAAGTTGAGTTGGTGAGTACAAAATACTCCAGAACTTTAGACAGGAAATGAAAAGGATCAAAACAACAGAGGATTTAAAAGAATGCAGGGCTGTGTTTTTGTTAAAGAATAAAGAAAAACTGAGCATGTTTGTAAGTAATGGAGAACAAACTGTATACAAAGAGGAATTAGAAATGTAAGAGTTTTCAAACTCTCTCTAGGAAAATGCCGTTGTTTACATTTCTTTAAGAAACTTTAGGAAAAATGTAATTGTTTGAGCAAAAGTCCCAGAGACTCAAGAAGATGGGGGATTATGATTAAAACCAGAAATTAAAGGGTTGGGTTTGGCAAAGAGGAAGACCATTTCTTACTTAGAAACAGTAAATAGAAGCACGTGAAGACAAACCAAGATTTTCATGTCCTGGGAGGGGGAAATTAAGGGAGCTAAACTTGGGTAGCCTCAATATTCTCAGCAAATTAAAAGTTAATGTCATCCTGCTAACTCTAATGGGAGTAGGGATAGAGTCGGATTTGGGAAGAATGAAATTGTCTGGGATAGTCAAAATAGTGAATAAGAAAAATAATTATGTCTTATGAGTTGAGATGCAACATTTGTTTTCATTTTCTGTTTTGTCAGCATTCTAGGGAAAGGAACTTTCTCCCAAATACCCATGTCCTGGGGAAGAACCAACAGTTATTTACATAAGTTTCTCATTTAGTTGATCTTCTGATAATCTATAAAACCAAAGAGAAATAACTTTTTATTCAGTTCATGTTATTTTAATCTTTGAAGATTGCTGCCTAGCCTCACCACTGCTGGAACATAAAATTCAGTAGAAAAATTTAACCCTGGAAGAATATTTGTTTCATTTTAATACTTAAAAACAGTTTCTCAATGGTCATTTCTAACTCATTTGATTATGAATTTATAAATTTTATTTAGTATAAGATAGTAAGATATCTTCTTAACATGAAGGAGCAACAAATGAGCTATCTTGATCCGTTCTTCAAGTCATTAACATTGGCAAGTTTGAAGCTTAGATTAGTGGGGATCTGTAGCATGCAAGTCAATTAAATGTTATTGCATCCATTAGCAGATTATTTGATCCCACAGGAAGACCTTTATGCTGTTATTCCAAAAACAGTGTAGATACCTCCAAAAACAGAGCATCCACCTATGATACACAGTCATATTTTATTAAAATCAAACTTTTTCAGAAGCATATTGAAAAGAAGTCCATGTAATTTTATGGAAAACATTTTTGATTAAGTGCAGGATCACTGAAAAGTTAAGCATTCTGATTAAGCAAACCAGCTGTATGAGACAGCCATTGACCAGGAGGATGGGGGTTAGTGAGCTGGGGTCAACTGCAGATGTTAGAACAATAATCAAATGTCTTCACTGTAAAAGGGCAGCCAGGAGAGAGACCATGCAGGTCAATTCCCAGTTTCAAAGTGTCACATTTTCATCTAAGAAACATGGCATGGGTAGAAGACTACACCGCCCTCACCTTCTCCAGCTGGTCACTTGGCCAGTTACAATCTCAGCCATTCCACTCTAATCACTGTTATTCTTGGAGCAGGAGATAATTCAAAAGCTAAAAGCAGGTTCCCAAAAGAGGTAGAAAAGAAACAGAGGGGAACAGTAAGTTGATCTGCCCACAGTTCACTGACCGCAAGGTTAGGCAAAGTTCTCTTCTTCCTGTTTGGGTTGGAATCCTCACCCAACTATGGCACTTAGATGAGATTGACCAAGATGCCTTTGATAAATCTCCTGTCCAAAAGCAGTATTTTCTTTATTGCTCTGCAAAGGACTTAGAACCCCACTTTCTTAAACACCAAATCATTATAAAACTCCCAGATTTTTAGGTATATGGTGTGTGTATGTATATATACATACACACATACATAGATATACACACACACACACACACACTTTGTGGTAAATTGATTTTTTAAAAATAGCTCCAGTTATTCCTCTCCTTGGATCATTCCCCTTTGCAATGTGACTTTGAAGCTCCTTCATCAAAGGTGGAGTTTATTTCCCTACTCCCTGACTCCAAGCTGGCCTTGTGACTTATTTTATTTAATAGAATTTGGCAGAACTGACATAGTGCTGTTCCAAGTCTAGGCTGTGAAAGGACTTGCACGTTTCTGCTTGTTCCTTTGGAACTTCCCGCCACTAAGAAAACAAGGGCTAGCCTGCTAAAGGGTAAAAGATCCCATGAAGAAGAGCCCAGCTGTCCTAGTCAGGCTCATCTTAGACCACTCAATAGACAGCTAATTACCAAACATGTGAACGAACAAAGCCTAGGTCAGCAGATCTGCCTACTTGACCCATAACTACTCAAACATACACGACTAGACCCAGCCAGAATCCAAACTGCCAAGCTAACATGTGCACTCATGGGCAATGAAAAACTGCTTGTTTTAGATCACTGAGTTTTGTGGTAATGTATTACAGTACACAGCATTATTGTAGCAACAGATAACTGATACACGATTCTACTCTATTCTACCTATATAAACATATATATATAGGGCTTCCCTGGTGGCGCAGTGGTTGGGGGTCCGCCTGCCGATGGGGGGGTGCGGGTTCGTGCCCTGTCCGGGAGGATCCCACGTGCTGCAGAGCGGCTGGGCCCGTGAGCCATGGCCGCTGGGCCTGCGCGTCCAGAGCCTGTGCTCCGCAGCGGGAGAGGCCACAGCAGTGAGAGGCCCGCATACTGCAAAACAACAACAACAACAAATATATATATATATATATAAACATACACATGTATATGTGTATATATATTATATATACACTTACACATGTATATCTATCTATATGTTTCTATTCATGCTTTAGCTACAGAGCTTCCAAAGGTTTATTAGGTCTTATTAAGGAACAGAAGTAATGGGCTACAGAAAAAACTTGTGACCAAGCTTCCATCTTAGAGTATCTTGTTGTGCTTATACATCCTAATAGAATGGATTCATGTATCAACCCAAACCAATAATATATTGTTCTTAAGGTTATAATTATAATGCAAAATAGCTAGAGTAGTAATTCTCAAAGTATACATACAATTATATTATTAACATACAATTATATTATTAGTCAATGCATCTTCTGTAGTTATTCACTTTTCAGTATTGCCAAAAACGGGCTATTCTTCAGTTCTAAAGAGGGCTATGCATTCTCTGCTAAATTACTGGTGAAAGTTCAACCTCTGTTCAGTCTAATTTTGGGATCTAATTTTTGGATCATTAATAATCATTCCGGCTGTATTATACTATTGTCTTTCAAAGAAAGAATCCCAAACATAATAATGGAATTGATTATTCCCCTTCCAGTGGTAGAAAACATTTCAGAGTTAGCTTGGCTTTCAGGTAACAGATATAGATCTTTTGTCACTTATGTTTGGATGTCACAGTTTAGAAACTTTAACATATATAACAGTAATATTCAATATCAAAAGAATGGCATATGTAGCCATATTTGTCATTCTTCATGTAATGGGAAAACTAGCCTAAAAATTATGCTATACAATTGACTATTTAGAAATTGTTGTTAAGATCTATCCTTGGGTTCTGGAATACTGCATTGGAAGCCAGGGGCTCAATGGTCAGAAAGAGACAGATTATTAACTGAAAAAACTTAAAAACTGCTATGGAGACCTGGTTGGCTTCAGAGAGAAATAACAAAATGCCTTCACAGAGAGCGCTCACATGCTAAGAGATTCTGTAGAAGCATGGCATGGTGTGACACTGTATTGGGACTTCTAGCTATTTAGTCCCTTGGCCATTTCATTAACGTAATTGGAATTGGGACTTAATTAGTAATACTCAGATTCTATTCTTAGTGGTGAAGGGTGTGCTATTTTCCTTGGAGAACTATTTCACCTAGGAACTCCTTTAGAGAAAAAGAAGTTGCTTGATAAATATAAGAAGAGTTTGAATAAACTGATAAATGGCTGCTTTAAATGTCAAAGACTCTAGGATAAACTGCTCCTATTTCTCCACTCAAGTTCCAAAGAAAATAGAGTGGACATTTCTCAGTATTTGGCCAACCAAAATCCATTCCCCATCCCTAAGAGGCCCCTGATTTTCTCTAGGAGGTATACCCTGTGTGTGGTCTTGCTTGAATGGCAAATCCAGGTGTCTGGAACTCATTGCCTAAGACAAAGGTTCTAGATATCGCCCCTCTCTCTGGCCTGGCACAGCACAGGGGTGGGAATGAGACCAAAGCTCAAGTAATACTGTTATCCTGGAACTTTAATCTCACTGAAGTGACACAGGATGAAAAAGTTCGGTGTTTGCTTATTGCAGAATTGCATCCTGACCAGATCATTCCTTCTAAAAAGCAGTTTTAACTCTTGCTTCCGCACTTTGCCTTGGTTTCCTGCCCATTCATAAATTCTCAATTCTTAGCCTCCCTTTGATTTTATGAACACTCATGTTTTTCAAATATATTTCCTCTTGTTTGAGGTAGCTAGAGTCGGGTTTTGTTGCTTGGAATAAAGGGGTTCTGTTATCATAATTATATCAAAACAAATGGATATTACATATCAAAGTGGAGTGAGATGTTTGGGAGTGGGGCTTTGTTTCAATCCCAACTACCAAGTTAAGCCGTACACTTGATAAAATAATCAAAATCGATTTTTTTTTCTTTTTCATACTTACCATACAAAAGAATAAAATTCCTTCATTCCTCAATATTTCTAACTGCCAAGGCTTAGATGCACTGAATAACTTTGTTACCATTCTTATTTCTTCCCAAGGTTTTTCTACCTATCTACTAGGGAAGACTGACTACTATTCCCATATCTGCATCAGTTGTTGGCTTTCTGATACCCTTACCTGTAATTTTTTTTTTGACACATGACAGAATCTCTTCCTTCTTCAATTGTAATTTACACTGTCTCTTCATTGAAAACCCCATTCAGTATTCAGTTTCTGAGAAGTTGTCTTTTATTAACCTGATTGATCATTCCATTACTGTAAATCCAATTCGACACTTACATATATCATTTGCACTGCATTTTCACCTGTTTCAGTTTGTGAATAGTTTTCGGTATGTGTATGTTTTAGCTTTTCCATTAAATTTCAAGCTCCTTAAAAGCTAGGACAAGTTTGTGTGTGTGTGTGTGTGTGTGTGTGTGTGTTTAATCCTCAATGTTTCTATGACAGAATTCTATATACAGTGAGGACTGATACTGTTGAATAACTGTCTTCACAAAGATTTTAAGAAGATATTTAAGAGGGAGCTGAATCCTGCAAAAGACTATTTAATAATTTTATTAGTACCTAACTGATATCTTGATAGAGTTTTAATACATGGAACTGCTGTGAATGTATATGCTTTTAACTTTTTGCTTTGAATGTTGAAACTAAAATAAGAATACATGAAAATAAAGCCCACTTATTTGAGAATGCCAATTTGAAATTATACAATGACTCAGACCAAAGCAGGCTACAAGCAGCTACCAGCATTGTGTATCAATGATCCATTACTAATTGCATGGGAAGATTTCACTTTCTTAACACTTCTAACAGCTTGAAAATGGAGGCATCTTCTCCCAAGGAAAGCTGGGATGGTTTTGTTTCAGGTTGTCTCTGGGTAGTCTTTCTACCCTTTGGAGAATTCCCTGCAGACTAATGTTCAAAAGGATTGTTGTTTTGGTTGTACAGTCAGACCACACATTTTCCACCTTTTAACTGTTTCAAGACAGGACTCGTGGAACTTAGTTGCTCAAGGTTCTCCTTCACTAACAATGATATGGCTTTCAGAGCCTCTCTGAGTTTAGTAAGCTTTCTCCTGCAGTATCACTCATTAAGTCCTGTATCACCAAGGCAAACAATACATTGATAACACATCCTTAGTGCCCTAGAAAGTATGGGTTATACGGAAATTCAATTCAGGTCATTAAAATTTGACTTATAATTTTAGATATTTCAACCTCTGAAATTGTAGCTATCATTTTCTATGAATCAAAATTACCTATGTGTATAAAGTTTATCATTAAGTGTATATCCTCTATAAGCACTGTGTCTCAAAAAGAGTAGGTGGTTTTGTAAAGTCAGTATCAGTGGTATCACAATGTTGAGTAAATCTTACACATGTTATTGTTCAATTGAAGGAGGAATAAAAACTGAGAAGATAATGATATTAAGATTCCTCTATCCCGTACTTCTCAACCTTTTATTCACAATTGTCTCCCTAAGGAGCCTTTTAAGACACTGTTTTCCTAATTCCCACCCCACATGAAATTTTAATATACTATCTGTTTGTGTACTGCATGTACATTTATGCTTTATACATAAAAAGAGTAACTATAAGGCTTACAATTTTTATTTAATGCATTTAAGAACGACTAATTTTTTTGATACAGTAGGTTCTTATTAGTTATCTATTTTATACATATTAGTGTATATATGTCAATCCCAATCTCCCAATTCATCCCACCACTACTCCCCCAAGAATGACTAAATTTTTTTAAGTTAAAAGTTTAATTAGAAATTTTAAAAGCTATTAACTTAGCTTTGTAACTGTATTTGCTGAACAGTCTTTAATGAAACATATTTACTTATATAAATTTCAATTATTAAATTTAATATGAAACTAATTTATATAAATGCATAATAGAAATTAATCAAATTTCTAAAAATCATCCAAAATTGTTATAGTTCCAGCAAAAGTAAAATGATTAAATTTTAATTAATTGTTAAAATGTATTTTTGGTGAACTGAACTTTTAAAGTTTTGCTTAAGAAAATAATTTTTAACTTAACTGGCTGCTAGATAATCATTCAGATATTGTCAACTATTTTTTTTCTTTTCAGCATTTGATGCAATAAGTGATGGATTGAATTTTTTTTTTATAAAATTAAATAACAAAATATAAACTATTGTAATTTAATTTTCAGAGCCCAAGTCACACACAAAAGCACTGAGGAACAAAATACACAGCATCACAAGGCAGCCAATGGCCACTAACAAGCAGACACAGGCTACCTCTCAGGTTACAACTTTGAGATCTAGCAATAGATCCAAAGTCCTCCAATCACAGCTGTATATTTGTCCTAATTTCATAGCCCTGATCTTGTACACAATGTGTACTTCCCATGAACTCAGTTGATGCTGCTCTTATGATACCCAAGAAAACCCAACAAGAGAAATTTAAACACTGAGGAATAAGATTTTCTCAGATAGGCTGAACCTTTCTGGGATACAAGTCATTGTAATATTTAGGATATTTTTTGCTCTCCAAGAACCCATTTTTACTCCCTAGAGGGTAATATCACCCTCACTAAGAATGTATGCTGAATTTTAAAAAATCGTTTCGTGTATTTATGTGCTCTTGAAGCTATAAGCCCAATGCTCTTCTCTCTTCTCTTCACCACCAATTTCTTTAAAAGAGCTGTCGATATGAGCTGTGTTCAGTTCCACACCATTCATTTACTCCTCGACCACTACAATGTGATTTCTAGTTCTATCACTCCACTGATACTGCCTTGCCTCTTGCTAAACACTTAGTAAGTATCCTCTAAATAGAAAAAGACCTTCTATATGTATTAACTCAACAATGCCTGCTTGGTACTTCTGCTTAAGTACTGTAGTGTATTTGATAGTGCTGGCTGTCCCCCACTCAACACCAGCTTCCAGAATACTTCTCTTTTCTGGATAATTGCTTATTTCAGTCTTTTCTCAGTTCACTGTGGTACAATTTTTCCCTTAAATACAGCCTGAACTTCAAGATTTCGTCATTCAGCTGCTTCTCCTTTTGCTTATATGCTCTCCCCCAAAAGCAACTACAACCCTTCCTATAATTTCAATCATTTAGTGTATATATGAAAATGACCACTGAATATCTCCATGTCCTGTTCATTGCTATTTGGATGTCCCACAGGAACCAGAAATTCAGCATAATCCAAACAAAATTCATGATCACACCCTACCTATACTTATGGTCTTCTCACCTAAAAGGCATCACAATCCAAAGCACCCTATTTTACTTAGGAACTGGGAATATATTTTTGTTCTTTCTTCTCCCATTCCCCATGCCATCCCCCATCCACGATATCCAACCTAACTAACTACAAATTTTGGTTAATAATGCCTTTTACAGGTGTCATATCTTTTCTACTGCCACTGTCACTGTCCTGGTTTGTGCCCTTCTCTCTCATCTGCCTATTGCCAAGGGTCCCCTATTTTGATATCCCTTTTGGTTTCTTCTCTAATCCTCCTTCCATATCATATTTTTTTTGAAAAATTCAAATTCAAATATGACACAGACTTGCTTTAAAGGTTATTCCCTCTTTTCTACAAAATCAAGTCCTTTTCATATGCTCTTGAATTGCTTTTCTAGTTTTATTTACCACCACGATAGACATCAGCCACCTCACTGAATAAACAATGCACTCCCATGTCTCTGATTTTCATGTTGTTTCTTCTTTCTTGAGTGTTTCCTCTCTCTCTTTCTGATGGTCAAAACATCACATAAACAACAATCACCCTCTTCCCAAATCTGCCAAAATCCTCCCATCATACTCTGTATTTGTCTAAGGTGATCTAATGGAAGATTTATTGTTTGGGATCTCCTCTAGGCTAGAAACTGGCACATTATTCTGTAAATAGGTTTTTCTAGACTGTTAGCTACTTTCATATATTTGATAAAGTACATGATCTGAGACAGGAATACTCTTCAACATTAGAAATAACTACCTATACCTATACCTATACCTATAACTACCTATACCTATAACTTGATTTTTTAATAAGAAAAATAATCCTCATTCTTTCATACATGGACAATGAATGAATTCTATTAAAAATTCTGAAAAGTCTAATGAACCAGCACTGATTACATAGTCTCAGGTTTGTAAAGAAATATTCAGAAATGAAATAAAATTCATCAAACCTTAGGAAAGATCAACAGTTTAGCCTCACTTATCTACTGCACATCTGCCTGACCACATTATCTTAGTACTTAAGCATCATTTTTGCATTTCAATGTGGCATTCTATCAGATTAATGCCCAAGATATTCCAGCTGCACTGCAAGCGAGTGAGTGGACATATAGGAATATTATGCATGGCTTGTATCATTGACATTGAGCACAGGAAATGTGATTAGCACCAAATTGCATCTGACAGGGGAATCAGAAACCTGTCAAACACGATGACATGGATCCAATGTTTAGAAGGCAAAAGGGGGAAGAAAGGAGCAGGGCGGTCTGGCATGGAGACAGCAATAAAACACAACAGCGATGATAAATTAATTCATTTACTTATGAAAAATTAGAGGCTTCCACACACAGCTCTCATTTATAATCTTGTCAATCTGGTTGAGTAAATAAAAGGCTCTACAATATTAGTTGAAAACACCAGCAAGAGAGAGAAAATGCAAAAATTGGATTCTTGGCCTCGCTTTTAATCAAGTACAATAATTCTTTGGTATGAGCCACAATGGTCTTTGAAAGGAATTTTTCATCGGAGGATACATTCTATCACCTTCTGTACAGGTCCTCTTTCCTGGGCTTAAATTTAGAGACCTAGAACTCCAGGGCATAAGACCATCCTGTTGTACTGAGCTTTGTGTTAGTCAGAAAAGGTAGTTAGACAAAAGGACACATCAAAATGGCCTCCATGGCTTGCTCTCGATGACTCTGAGGAAGTGCAAAAATCACAGCAGAGTCTTTTGATATCAAATGGTTATAGTCATTATACAGTCATATAGTATTAGAGCATCACTCTAGGAAAAGTGATTGCCAGAGCCAATATCAAGGTTACATTCAAAATTCCTTTTATTTGTCAACCTAATAGAGATGGTTCACAATCTCAGGATGGAGGCTTGGATGAACCATCCTTTTTGCCTTGCCATGCTCTAAACTGAAGAGGGCACTACCCAGGACCCTCTAATTGTTCTGGAAACACGTCCAAAAAGTGCTTTCTCACTATTATATATGAAAGGAGGAAATGCTCTTCTATTGCCCTCAAATTAATTAAATTGGGAATAAGAGCTAAGGAACAGAATCTGAAGGAAAAATCCAATGTGCTTGTCTAAATGGAAGACCTTTAGAAAATAAGCGGCTGCCTGGAAGATGCAGCTAAGTAGAAGAGATTTCAGGACACAAAAACATCACTGTAACTCCTCATTTCAAGTCTCCAAAAAAAAACAAAGCCTCTTCTCATATACAAAGCGTTTTTATAAATTCAAGTAAACTATATTGTATAGATTATATTAAACAAGACTAGGAGGGGATTATTTATTAGATGAAAGATAAATTGTATTTAAAAGAGAGGAAGGTCATATTGATTTTGTTAATAATACCTTAAAAATGGAAATATCTCAGATGCCCATTAACAGGAGACCAGATAAATAATTTGTAGAATATTCATACAATGGAATATTACTCAACATTAGAAAGAAGCTAACTACTATATACCCATTAAGGGGCAAATCTCAAAAGCATTATGCTGAGTAAAAATAGCCTTGCACAAAAGAATACATACTTTATAAATTTCATTTATATGATGTTCTAAACCAGGCAAAACTAGTCTAAGGTAGAAATCTATCAAAACAGTGGCTGCTATTGGGGGCTTGGGGATAGAGAATGACTGGGAAAAGGTGACTTCCAGGGGTGATGGTAATATTTTATATCTCCATAGGGGTTTGCATTACACAAGTGTATGTATTTGCCAAAACTCATCAAATGATAAACTTAGAATCTGCACATTGCATCATATGTAAATTTCACTTTGAAAAAATCCATAAACAATATTGAACTGTAGTTAATGACATGAAGGCTAAAGTGTTAGGGGTGATGTGCATGCATGCCTGTAATTACTGAGAAATGCATCCAAAAATGGATTGAAGAATGGAGAGGGACAGATAGATGAATGTGTTCAGAAATAAAAGATAGGCAAAGCAAATATGGTAAAATGTTAATTGTAAAATCTAAGTGTTGAGTCTATGGGTCTTAACTGCATAATTTTTTCAAGTTTTCTGCAGATTTAAAAATTTTCAAAATAAAATGTTGGAAGAAAGTTGTGTGAAGGGTTGAGGAAATAATGAGTACTAGCTTTAAATGAAGAAGGGCTATGGTACAAAGATGGGGGTCTCAAGGATCACAGAGCAAGAAAAAGTCACCAGAAGCATTGAGCTACTGTGAAGTCATTGGCTTTAAGTGGATCTAGCAATGGCTAGACACCCTTCACAGTGGGACAAATGACTAAGCCAGGAAAAACAGAAAAATCACAGAATCCTTCAGAAAGAACAAAGGACATTGTCAGGTCTTTAAAAACTGTAGTATTTTTCGACAACTTCTGCAAATTTTACACCTCAGCAAAAAAGCAACTGAAAGATTAATTTCATTTATATGAAATTTCATTTATAAATTTATAAATTTCATTTCATTATAATTTATAAATTTCATTTCATTATAAATTTCATTTATATGAAATTATATGAAAACATGAAGTTTCAAAGGAAGCCTAGCAAAGAAATTTCTTCTTTGCTAGCCTAGCAAAGAAATTTCTTCCTTAGGAGAGGACACTATCAAGTATGATGATGTTTAAAAAACAAATTGTCTGTTTGTAATGTTTAAAATCCAACAACTTTCATCTTACATTAAGAATGTTCTCAAAGGAGAAATTCGAAGGTACATATACCACATTTTCTTCTACCCATTTAAATAACAATTTATTTCCTCCTTGGTTTAACTTGATTCCACAAAACATCTCTCCCGATGTCAGAATGTCCATTAAATCTTAATAAAATGTATTAGTCTATATGTGCAGTGCTACAGCCCTTCTTAATTTTGTAAATTTTATTTTAATTACTTTTATCAATAATGTAAGCTCTTGTAAACAAATCTAAGAAAAAAGCTTTCACTATTCCAAAGTGCAAATTCTAAATTTAATAGGACTAAAATAATGAAAATACAATCAGTTTTAGTATTACTATTGCCAAGGTTCACTATTAAGGAAAAAAATACCTTACATTAGTCAGTATCCATGAATCATAATAATAATCCACAATAGCCTTTCAGAAACTAAAATAATTAACTTCTATTTGAACAACAAATGAAATGCCCTGAATAAAAGGAAAATATATTTAATTGTCTACATTGTTAGTCAATACCTTTTTGATCTAAATTAGAAACAAAAATTATAAAATGTTAGTATTCTATCCCTGGGCTATAAAAAAAAAAAAAATAGAACTCTCAAATTTAAATCTCAGTGTCACCTCTACGCCAAATTTCAGACTTCTGACAGCATTCACTAAATCCATAATTCACAGTCTTACATGCCCAGTAAATCAACTCATCTTTCCAACTGCCCTGGACAAAAATCTTGGTGCATCCTTAGCTTTTCTTTCTCTCACTCTCCAAACAGTAAGTCTGTCAATCCTGACTATCCAGAATCAAAGCCACCGATGTGTCTTCCCTGAATTACAGGCTCGCCAACAGGCTCCTACCTCCTACCCTGCACAGCCTCTACTCCCCAAGACACAGTCAGATCATGTCCTTCCTCAGCTGAAAAGACCTTGCCGGATTCTCAGATTGCAGAATAAAAGCCAAGTGCTTAGAGTAACTTACAAGGCCCTGTTGGGTCTACCCACCCATCAAGCACTGCCTACCTCCCAGGCTTCAAATACCACCTTCTTAGGGAGAATTTCCCTGATGACCCTATGTTAAGTTGTCCTCCCCTGGCTCCCTGTATAAAATACATGTTATATATTTACTTACTTCTTTGAATTTAGAGAGGGCTCTCTTCATTAAAATGTTAAAACCCTGAGAACGGGGATTTTTATCCATTCTGTTCATTGCATTATGTATCCCCTCTACCTAGAAAAATACTTGAAACCTTGTTGACACTCAGTAAGTATTTGTCAAATAAAGAATGAACTAAAATTTATTTCATATGCTGAAAGTTCAGAAAAGAAGAGTGAGTATCATGAGTCCTACCCACATTTGAAAAGGACTATTTATGTAAATGGTCAAAAAATTACAATTAAGAATATGTGATATACTTTCTCGTTAAGAGAATTCTGTGAACAAATTGATAAATCGGTTCTAATTAGTTTCATCACACAGAATCTTTATTATAAAAAACATCGACATCTTTAGACACCGAAAATATTTTCTAATTTAGCTTTTCTTACAAATGAATTCTTCTGGATTAGTTATCACTTAAAATGCAACTGCACTGATGGAAAAAATGTAAATTTTAATAAATTCACAAACCATTTAAAATATGTTATCCATATAAATTGGACCATTCTTACATTACTTTATTCACTCTTTGGGTTGACAAAGGAAATTTTAAAATATTACATGTCTTCAGAGAATCTCTTTAATAATTCTGTGAATGAAACAGGAAGTGCTACATATGATTAAGAATCAATACGAAATTGAATCTAAAAAATGACTTCTAAAGTCAAAATAACCATATGTACTGATATATTTTAATGAAAGTGACAGTGAGTGAAATAATAGTTTGTTTCACAAGTGCATAAAATAGTCTTATATCAGAATGAAAGCATTTTTGCATGAAGAGTGAAAAGTGAGTAGGTATATACCACCTGACCCTAATGTTTTTATCTTGGAAAATAAAATAACTGTTGAAGGTAAAGAGTTTAACAGGTATTTTCAACAGCTGTTAGTGCCAATATGCACAGTTATCACACTTTAAAGCATCCTGCTCTCCCCCTTCACTGAAGCCAACTATAAATTATGACCAGGGCAGTTACTGAACTCAAAATCAACCATGCAAACCTATCAAGAACACTTATAAGCCCACCACTCAACCTTCTAGCAGTAAATTCACAGCCACAGACCATAAATGAATTTTTAATTATACCATATTTGATTTTTACAATGCTTTGAGACAAGCAATTATGAAAGGCACTTTATTTGTCTGATGTCATTAATATGCATCAGTGACAATGAAACCACAGAAAATACTAGTGAACAGGGTATCTTGAGTGTTAATTACTTAAAGATTTGCCAGTCTTGGAAGATGAAGTGTTGTGGAAGCCCCCAGATACTGTTATCTCGATTTCAGACTATGAGGGCAGGTAACTTCTAAGAACATTAAGCTCTCTAAAATATCTTAACATTTACTTGTAGGTTTTTCCAAGCTCAAAGTTGAGATTTAGTTCATTTAACTAAACTTCAGTGGCGTTTTTCCACATATAACCCTGAAAATGTTATAAACATGTAAAATATATACTAAAATATATAACTAAAATTTTATGGTAAAATATTGACTATTAAAATATCCATAACTCAAAATTTTCTTTAAATGATGCATAGCAACTTCCAGCACTACAATTATTACCAAAGGAACAACAGAAATTACTCATAAGCTTACAATGGAATATGGCTTCATTTTGAGGGAGGACTTCTCCGGAGAGGGGACTTTTCTAAAATTAAAATTAAATTTTATTAATTAGATAGTTTATTAAGTGTAGAATGGGCCCTTAGATGAAGTGAAAAGAAAGTAACATAATTTAACTCGGAGAAAAGAGTGGCTGAGAGAAGGGAACTAAAAGAATATATGTTCATATAGGGATTTTAAAAGGAATTAGCTAACAATATTCTCTATTTTCGTTAAGGAAATGTTTTCCAGATGTGACAAGTGTTTCTCCAGGCCATGCACTGAGAGGTACAGTAAGGGTGCAGATTAACAGCTGCACAATTTTCTCAGTACCTCAGCCCCTCCAAGCCATCCAGGAGTCCTAAACAGGTGAGGGAAGTGTGTGTGTGTGTGTGTATGTGTGTGTGTGTGTGTGCGTGCGTGTGTGTGTGTGTGTGTTGGGGGGTCTCATTGCTGCCTCTCTATGATCTGTTTTCAGGGCTTTGGTATCTCTCCCCGGCTGAGTGCCTGGTACAGCTTCTGAAAATTACAACCCAGTCCAATGACGCCCCTCACAGGCCTCCTGGGCTGTGGGTGAGAGCCCAGAGAAGCTGGCAGCCTTGGGTCAGGAAGGACGGAGCCTCTCCCCAGCACCAACATGCTCCCTCTGCCCCTGGGCACCACACACCTCCTGCCGGAGGCTCTTTCCCTGCCCCACTGTCTGCCCTCAGACACCCCCAGTTTTCGTCCTTCTCTCTGCACAGCTGCTCCTAACCTTGGCACGGCCACGTTATGTGGCCTGCTTTATAAGCTGGATTGGGGGTGTCCATCGGGGGTTTCTTTCTGACTCTAGAGTAATTCCTACAGGATAAACTCCCTCTTCTTGTGCAGGAAGCAGCTCTCACCTACTACTTGTCATTGGTGGTCACTTCCATTTCCACACCCTTGGTCAGATGCCCCAATTTCCATCAGCGGATTTACTCATTTCATTCCCTTCCCTCCTTCTGTTCTCTTTTTCTCTTCCTCCCCTGCTTTAGCTGGCATTACACAAGAAGAAAAGAGTTGAACTGATTACTGGAGGAATTTCAGTTACATTTAAGGATATTGCTTCTGTCTTTTTAATTTTCACCATCACCAAAAACAACCAAACCCTTACTGAGGGTTTACAGCATGCACAAGGTAATGCTAAGCCAAAGGTTTTTGAACTTTCTTGGTTCACAGGGCCGATAGTATCTCAGTAATTTGTTCACGGTGACTTCAGGCTAAGTAAAATGCCTGACAGTTCAATTCATTAAGAAGTAAAGTCCAAGGAATTTAATTATTCATATCCTAAAAAAAAAAAAACCCTCAGTAGCCATTTGAGAAAATACATATAAATTGAACAAGAATATTTTTATTTCATTCTTAAATAAACACAGTTACTAACTAATGGGATGCATGTGCCTACTGGGCACTACACAGCTTACTAAACCAAACACCAACTCCCTCGTTTCCTGCTCCACAGTGACGATCACATGCTACTTTTGAATCACAGAAACAGAACTGCCTTGGACTAGTAGTTCATGTGGTATTTCACAGAAGTTTAAAATATTATTCAGTGCCCCTGTGTGTTTTCTGTAGCACCGCCTGGGTGCTCATGGTTTGGGTACCATGAGAACTGTGTCTAAGCATTATCTCATAATCCTCTCATGGTCATATAAAGTCAGTACTATCATCAGAAGAGGAAATTAAAACAATATTACACAGCTCTTAAGTGGTGGGGCTGGATTCAATTCCAGAGAGTGTGATTCTGGAGCACAGGAGTATCACCGATCTAGGCAGAGAACATACTCAACTGGGGAATACAACAGAATATTTCCATAAAAGGTTATGAAATTTTGTCCCTTGAATATTTTTTTAGGAACCAATCCTTCAACTGCCATCTTTCTATGATGGTTAGCATAGAATTGGGGATTTATGAGGTAAAATATCTCTTGCGAACACAGTATTAAATGCAATAATGCATCCTTAGAAAACGTTGTGAAAAAGTTAAACATTTGGAAACTTCATTTTATAAACATGCTCATTTTACCTGTAGGCTAAATCACCATCAGTGGGCTGAATTCATTTCCATGATAAATGATAATAGCCCCTTTGAAAGTCATCACTTTAATGCTTCCAAACATCTATTTGTCATGGTTGTATTCAGATTAGCCAGATGAACATGGAAGAATTCTGATAAATGTGCTGAGAGGGGAACAAACAAGAGCTAAAGTAAAATAGGACCTGTAACAGTGCTGGGAACAAATAAAGAACTCAAACATTCCTTACTTAGCCTCTTAGTTTTTCATATAGTTTTATATAGCTATTCCCCGATTAAACTTTCAAGATTTTTTCCGCCTTGCTGCTTAATAATTTGACAGACTTGCCTATATTCAATATCAAAAAGCAAACACACCTTGGGCATGCTGCAATATAGATGCTTAACCGTTCCTAATGATTATCTCTCCTTAAAACAAATCTACTGCTTGAAATGCATTTAAGGTCTGTATACTTTATACTTTTAAAATCGATACAACTGTTACTAATGTATATATTTACACAAAAAAGATACCTTCTTTAAACATATAAAATCACTATGAAAATCAAGACAAACACAATGATTCATAAAATATTTAATATATATAACAAATGCAAATTTCAGGTCAACTGTGTACTTTATTGACTTGGGTTATTCCTTTAAAGCAATGCAGGGAAGCTTCAAAGGTATAAAAATATGTGATTAAAAAGGCTACAAGCATTTTACATTGAAGTATATAAACCAAGAGTTAGCATCACTTCCAAATTCTCAAGCATTTTTTATGTTGCATGTTAATCTATTGAATCTGCTTTGAAATTATCTTATAATGTTTCTAAAACATTTAAACCAGAATACCCCATGTGCCTCTTCCAGAGAGAAAGCTAAACAAATAACCCAAATAAATCTAGTCTGGAAAACTGGGAGCATTTCTAAAACATCCTTTTGTGAACCCAATCTATCTTTAAACTTAATCATTTTAACCAACAAATTCATGCAAAGTTTTCATTGCATCCAATAATATATTAATTTATTTAAATATATGTTTTGTTTCCCTAAACCTTCAAGTAAATTGTTGCTATGGGCAGAAGTCCCATGCTTAATTGTGACTTTCTGTGGATGTTTTCAAACAGCCACATATACCCTAAGGTACATATATCAAAGGTTGAAAATCGCATTACTGCATCATAGAAAAGCACTGTTGCAGACTGAAATGAAAATTCCTGAGACCAGAAGCAAATTCCTGATAACATTCTACCTTTATGAAACGGAGAAATCTTCGAACATTTAACAAAGAAAAATGTCTGAATTATTAAAGATGTACCGATGAGTTCTTGGCTCCCAAAATGTTATAGAAACTAGAAAATATAACTGTCTCATGGCTTCTAGCCACTGGTGTTCTCGAGACTTCCTGATAACCAGGTGAACACCTCTGATGATGGGGAGGCCAAGACTGTAGCTGATGGTGATAGCAGCTCCTGAGCACAGCGTACCTGGCACTGTGCTGGGCACCTCACATACAGGAGCATACTGAAGTATTTATGCTTCCTTCCTAACCTGGAATCACCTGAGCGTCTACTCCATCATCCTGCTCCAGCACAATTAGAAGCAATTACCTGTCACACACTGTCTTGTCCTGTCTTGAAACGCTCACAGACACACCAAGAAAACGAGAATGTTAACACAATGCCATAAAATGAATTAATAACTTATGAGCAATGCAGTAATATTATTAAAACTGGCACCTTTGCTTAATATCAAATTATCAGTTCTGCACCCCTTTTATGGACCAGATCCTACTGTTACACTGATCTTACTCATAAGTGTAGGCAAGACATTAATTTCTCCCTCAAAAGCCACACATCTTAGGGTTCTTTCTGACTCATCAAAATGTTTTATTCTTTTTCATATTTTTGTTCAATCTTGCTAATATTTTATTGCTTTCTCTTCATCTAGACCTCCAGTTCTCTTAGCTAGAAAGTACAGAATCAGTATTATTTTACGATGATTACTCCAAGTTTCTTCCCTCTCAATTCTCTGCCTCCCTAGTTTCGCTTCCTTAGATCATTTTCTTCCCTTGCCAAAAAAGTTCTCTTTAAAAAAAAAAAAAGGAAAACGAAAAAGTTCACCCAGGTCCAGTTGATTTTTTTTTTTTAAGGTCTTAGCCCAGCTATCCATTACACTAAGGAAAAGAATCAAAGTTCTCAACCTATTTTATAAAACCTTCAGACTCTAGGAAACCTTGCCTCTCTTTATAATCTCTTACCTAGTCCCCAGCTGTTTTCTCTTCATTTCAGGTCACTATTACACTATCTCTTCAACTGATCATATTTTTCAGGTCTTCATGTTTTCTTCCCAAGAACATTTACTTTGGAATGCCTTCTTAACACAAGTTCACCTATACCCCTCCCCATTCACCATCTAATCAGCTCATAACACTCAATCCCCTTGTACACCACTTCCAACAATGAGCTAGATCATGATCATTACTGCCTATACACTTCTGTTTACACTGTTTCTTTTATTTGGAATGCCTTCCTTTCTGCTGTATGAGAAAAATACTTTAAAAATCTAAGTGTCTAGCAACAGAGAAAAACTGTATTAATTATGACAGTTTCATGTACTAGAATATTGTGCAAGAAGTTTGATTTTGATTCCAAAAGTAAAATCACCCATGTTCCTGCCACTTTTTAAAATTATACAAACTAAATGAAAGTCTCTTCCAAAACTCTGAACTCCACTCACCAACAAGATTACGCCAGCCTTCAAGGTAACCACTATTAATTATGTCAACTTTCATGTTGGTACTCTATCTTCATTTTAGGAATGATGGTTATTTTTTTATATAAATTTATTTATTTTATTATTTATTTTTGGCTGCACTGGCTCTTCATTGTTGTGCACAGGCTTTCTCCAGTTGTGGCGAGCAGGGGCTACTCTTCATTGCGGTGCACGGGCTTCTCGTTGCAGTGGCTTCTCCTGTTGCGGAGCATGGGCTCTAGGTGCGCGGACTTCAGTAGTTGTGGCGCATGGGCTTAGTTGCTCCTGCAGCATGTGGGATCTTCCCAGACCAGAGCTCGAACCCGTGTCCCCTGCATCGGCAGGTGGCTCCTTAACCACTGTGCCACCAGAGAAGCCCATGATGGTTAATTTTAAGGGTCACTTTGATAGAGCCACAGACTGTTCAGATATTTGGTTAAATATTATTCTATTTCTGTAATGGTGATTCTGGATGAGATTAACATTTATATCAATAGACTGAGTAAAGCAGATTGTTCTCCCTAATGTGATTGGGTCTCATCCAACCAGTTGAAGGCATGAATAGACAAAAAGGCTGACCTTCTCCTGAGTAAGAGAAGAGTCTTCTACCTGACTGCCTTGGAACTAGGACATCAGCTTTTTTCCTGCTTTTGGATTCAAACTGAAACATTGGCTTCTCCTGGTTGTCATGCTTTTAGACTGAAATTAGAAGTAAACCAACAGCTCTCCTGCGTTTCCAGCTTACCAACTCACCCTGCAAATCTTGGGATTTGCCAGACTCCATAGCTGCATAAACTAATACCTTATAACAAATCTCTTTATACACATGCACACACACACCCTGTGGGTTCTGTCTCTGGAGGTCTAACAGAACAGGTGAGCACACTGAGGTACACAGAAGTTCAGTAACATATCCTTAGCTTCACAGAGCTAACAAGTGGAAAACTTACCAAATCCCAGTAATCTGGCTCTGTAATCTGTGCCTGTCAGCATTTCACTCTGTATTTATGATAGAAATGTTCCAAGAGCAGTGCACACAGATTTACATTGTTCTGGGGGAGAATGAATAGTATGTATGTGGCATATATTTCCAACCATTCTAACATGAGTGATATGAATGGGCATTTATGTGTGATTTTTTAGAAGCATTACTAACAATGCTGCAATAAACATCCTTTTATGCCTATCTTTGTATTGTTTTTAAATTTATGCAGCATGAATTCCTAGCCATGTAACTTCTATGTGAAGGACTATGTGCATTTTCAATTTTAACAGATGCAGACAAATTACTTTCCCAAATAATTGTACCAATTTACACTCTTGACAAAAGTTTATGGCAGTGCCCTTTCTTGTCTCAAGGTGTGGTTATGTGTATGGTTCCTAACTATATAACCTCTGAACCTCCCTGCATACTGTTGAGCTACATTAACTCCTGCTAATAAACTCCCTTTTGGCTTAAATTAGTTACAAGCAACACAAACCAATTCTGCTGAAGAACAAAACTGGTAATATGAATCCACTCAACTATATTGTCACTCACATTCATGCCCTTAACTTTATATAAGCCATAAGGTCTCATGAGGTTTTTTTGTTCTTCAGTACATTTTACCTAAGTCAAACATATTATCTTTACAGAAATTCCTTGGTCAAATAGTCTTACAGACGTACAGAAAAGAGGTATTCTAGCTAGACAATCTTTTTGGATCTTTGGTAGCATCAATTATTCTTTTAGGTGATGTTAATTCATCTGGTTCACAGAGAATGCACAAACTATAAAAGGATGGCATTGGGCTTCCCTGGTGGTGCAGTGGTTGAGAGTCCGCCTGCCAATGTAGGGGACACGGGTTCGTGCCCCAGTCCGGAAAGATACCACATGCCGCAGAGCGGCTGGGCCCGAGAGCCATGGCCGCTGGGTCTGTGCGTCCGGAGCCTGTACTCTGCAACGGGAGAGGCCACAACAGTGAGAGGCCCGCGTACCGCAAAAAAAAAAAAAAAAAAAAAAAGGATGGCATTAAGCCCAACCAACAGAGTCCAGGCTCAATTACAACATTTTCCTCCCTTGACTTTCTGGTACTTAAGCCTCTTGTATTGTTTTGTATCTCCTAGACTTTAATACTTTGTAGAATATTATGCAAATACTAAAGTAACTTATTTTTGTATGAAAAAAGAATAGTAGTGATTTCCCCCAATGGGCAACTCTGAATATCATTTCTTTAAAAAAGATATCCCCACTTGATAGATTAGTTTAAAGATACTGCTAACATTTTACTATCCTTGAAGTATGAGTCACGAGAACAAGGGTCAAGGAAGAGATCTGGTATTCTAGTTCAATTTCTTCTACTTGCTTTTTGTATGAACTTGGGCAACTCACTTATATAGGATTCAATTTCACTTTCAATATGTGATAATTATATTTAAGTATATTTAAATTTCCTTTTAGCTCAAAATTTTTATGATACATTGGTTAAGAAGTCTTAATATGTGTTCATATTTCTAAATGTCCTTACTATTTCCTTTTCTATCATTATTCTGTTGCATTAAAAGCACAAAGAAGGAAGAAATCATATCTGTTTAACTCATTTGGTATAGCATACCACCAAGGGGCTTAGAAAATGCTTTAAATTATTATGATAGACAAGTTAGTAACAATATAATTTGCAGTGAATCCAATGTGTATCAAAAATAGAACTTTTAAAAAACTTTACAGAAACAAGTCTGAGAAATCATGTAAATCAAGACAGTCTTTCAATATTAATAAAAAGACACAATTTTATGACAATGCACTGATTGAACTCTGAATCCCATGAATATAAGTCTTTGGCTGAGCCCAAAATGTCCCTTGCATTAATATCAAGACCTACAGAGGAAAACTGTCTGCAAAGAATGAATTCTTTTGTATTATCAGCAGGATGCTTTAGGGAAATTAGCTGCATTGGGAATTTTTCTCCTGAGGGATTTTATTACATACTATAATTTACCTTCAAATGGAAAAGTAGAAGGTATACTAAAATTTAAGCTTTTAAAGACAAGACCTAGAAGCATAGCCTTATGGATTCAGATCATCTATCACAGATGCAGTCATAGTCTTCCACAGACATTTTCCCAGTGGCTAAAAAAGCTTAAACGCTTTTTACTTTTCAAAAGGAAATACCATCATCGCTTCAATTTTTTCCAATATACCTAGTTCTCTGGAGAAAAGCTGATATTTCCAAAGAATGTACATTATCTGTAAATAACATACATTCTCCAGGATAACAACTTAAGCATGCCAATTCAAATGGTTTAGGAATCAATGCAGATTAAATAATCCCATGTAAAATGTTTAATATAAAAGCAAGCCTGGGAAAAACACAACTTGGTGACCACACTACAGAGAAAGCCTTCTCCTCCATAGCTGGAAGTCAGGCTGAATATGACAACAAATTCTGAACTTACTCCTTTCATAAATATTAGTTAGGCAGCTTATAGATCTTTCAAGCTGTGGTTATTAGGCAGAACAATAGTTGCTAAATTACCAACATAAGGGAAGGCACTGAAATTATAGCATGGATGCCACATTGAGAAAAAGAAATAATTATCAATAACAGTCTAAACACCATGTGTTCTCTAGTTAATAATAAGATCTACTGCCCATATACACAACTGGCATGGGAGGAGAATTCTCTCTCCCTGATATTCATTCATTTACACACACACACACACACCATGCACGCTCGCCAAGGAAAGGAGAAAACAAAGGATGAAAAAGGGCTTTGGTCTGCAAACTGCAATTGTCACTTTTCTATGAGATGAGAGAGTTATTGTGGGCATCAAAGCATGAAAAGTCTGACTCTAAATGCGTTGCGTTCTCACAGGGATACCTACTCTAGAACACTTTACAGAGAAGAGTGGAATGGCTCTTTTCACCTCTTTGACCAAATGGTTACAGTCCAAATAATACACTGTGCCCTCTAAGTTTAGCCAGAGAAAAAGTATTTAATCAGTTACCCAGCCCAGCCAAGGAATAAAAGGTGCTGCTACATGACTTACAAATTACAATCAGAAATTCTTTAAATGTACCAAGAGTCAGCAAAATCACTTTAAACCAAAAGCAGAGTAATGGTCACAACTGCCCCTACAGTCCTGTCCCCTTTGCCTTCCACCTCATTTGGAAAGGCATCTGAATTTTCATTTTCTTAGATTAACTCTTAAAATGTCTTAGTCTTTCACCTGTTATCCTCTGTTTCCATCTGTTCCCACTGACTCAGCAACTTTTCATTTCCAGGAATGTTTTCAAGTGTTAAATACTGCTGGAAGGCTGCCACTGGTTTTCAAAAGTCATTTTTTCCCCTATTAACCCATTTAAATTGTGTGCTGAGTTCATTCATCTTGAACACCCTAAGTGGGGAACAGCTGCCCCCCAAAATCTAATTTTAACACCCCCGCTCCACTTCCGGTCACTATGCCTACTGGCCTCTCTCACTGTGCCCAGCACAAGCTCAGCCCGTCACCTACAGCACAGATTTGAAACGTGCCTCTTTGAGGCTCAGGGTGCATTCTTCTGAAAGTCATTCCAGAGGGAAAACAGCTTTTTTTTTTTTTTTTTTTTTAAAGTATTAACGCATCCTGAACAAAGTTTTAAAAACAGTTACATTTAGTGATCCTGAACATATTTATATTTGGTTACTGGAATATCTTACTTTTAAGTGGTGAAGCCGTTTTTCTTTCAACAGAAGTCTTAGAATGAACCACAATTTATTAAACAGACTTAAAGAAAAATGATAGAGAGCTATACGAGTGGAGACCAGGGAAAAGGGCCAGAAACCTACTCCATGACTCCCTCTTCTCTTTCCCTTCCTCCCCACCATGCCACACCCCAAGGGCCACCAAATGCATCCATTCTCCAGCCCTGTTTGATAACTACTGCTGAGAACATCACTACTCCTCCAGTTGCTTCTTTTTTTAATATTTACTTTGTCTCTCCTTGGTTAAACTCAAGGACACAAGGAGGAACAGTACAGTATTGCTGTGTATTGGGGACTTCTATATGCCATCTCCATTAATTCTCACAACAACCAAGCAATTTAGAGTGTAAGTGATATTTTTCCCCCCAGGAACATAGAGAAGCCAGGATTAAATCCCAAGTTTATCTTACTACAAAGCCTATGCTCTTTTCACTTCACTACACTGCCTCTCCAAGTCTTTAATAAAAATCAACAGGCCACTTAACTCAGTACAACAGTCATTTAGTAACATAGCTACACTCTACATAATAAATTTTTAAAATCTTAAAAGAAAATTATTAACACTAACAAATGTGTGGACCTAAAATTAATTTTGAATAAAACAAAGTTGAAGAACAAAAATGTAGTGAAACATATAAAAGGTCATCAAATGGATTGATGTACTTTTTAAAAGTGAAGTAGATAAAAACAAAAATAGATAATAAAAGATAAAAGAGATAATATCCCAGTCAACATCCCAATTTTATTTAATTTTTTAAGAAAACATGTTAGGGACATTATAGAATTTCTAAAAAATGAGTAGAAATGAAAGAAACTGCTATAACTAATCTTTAGATAAGTATAACTGAATGATAGAAAATTTGCCTCTCAACTAAGAGATGATTAAAATTAATGTAAATAAAATAGAAGTAAGGGTTACCCACAGGATGTGAATTGTACAAAATTTCCAAAGGTACTTGGTAAAGATCTTTGGAAGAGGCTATAAATAAAAGGAACCTCTAAGTTAGTAGTGGATACCTGAAGTGTATTATTAACAAGTTTAGTTTAAAAGAAAAAAAGCAAAATTAAGGTCCATTTCTAGGCCTCCATCATGATAATAGTTAATAATGGTATAGGTCAATATTTGGAGTAACATCCTTAATAATGATTATAAGGAATTTTTATAGCAATTGGTTGACTAGTAGTAAAGTTAAATTAATTAGTAAAACCATCCTGGACTATGAAGAACACAGAAACAGTTTAACCAAAAAAAACAATAAAGACTTATTTTTTTTAAGTTTAACAAAGGGTAGCATTCAATTGAACTCAAAGAACTGTAAAGCAGTTGTCTATTTAAAAAAATCAGAGCCTCTTTTATTTGTAAGGGTGTAATATCCTCTGATGAGACTATTTTAAAACTCTTAACGAGTGGCGTAGATCAATGATGTTCTTTCAAGTAGCATTCAACAGCAAATAGGATACTATAGCCCAGAGAAATTACAAATAGTAGACTGATAATTATACATTGACAACATAATGAATAATCTCTGCATTGAGTAGAGTTGGTCACCTAATTTCGAAGAAGATTCTGTAGGGACTGAAAATATAGCTTTGTAAGTATCCTCTATTTGCCATTTTGGTTTTCAAAATTTTAGCTTCTATAAAGCTTTATAATGGTTAGAGGCAAAATAAGATTTACATATAAAAGGATACTGCCATGATTGCCTTTTCTTTAATGAAAAGGTAGAGAGAAAGAGATGAAGATTGTCAGGATTATATTTAATCTTCATTTTATTTCAGATCAATAACAAGAAAATGAGGAACTCTTTCAGAAATTAAAGAATGGAAAATTTGTGAGCCAATTAGGAAGGCTTCTGCAAAAGTTACAGTACCCATCGTTTGTGGAATTCACAGCATCAAGAAGTTATAGGTATAAACAAAAACAGTGTTAGGTTTCAAAGAGATGGATAAGTGTAGCGCAATATAATGGTTTTAGCCAATCTGCGGTTATGTAAGACAAAACATAAGTACCCACAAGGGTGTAGAAATTCATATACATAACACAATGTGTCCACAAGCTTGTGGCTCAAATACCAAATGTTGGCCATTGGTCTTATTATAAATAGGAAAGTGACAGTTATGCTTATATCACACTTGGGTAATAAGAATGGCATATTTTATTCAAGTTGTTGCTAATTTGTTTCAAACTCAAACGTCTCTTTCGTTTCTCATTACCCAAGTGCCTTTACAGTTCTATAAAATAAGCCTAAGAGAACCACACTTTTCTTATTTTTAAATATAGGTACTCACAAAGGTCTAAAGGAAAATGACTTTTCTTGTTTATATTATTGCTATAGACTGAAAGTTTGTGCCCCTCCAAAATTCATCTTAAATCATAATGCCCAGTGTGATGGTATGTAAAGGTGAAGCATCTGAGAAGTGCTTATATCGTGAAAGTGGAGCCCTCTTGAATAGGACTGGCGCCCTTATTAAAAGAGGTCCAGAGAGTTCCCTTACTTCTTTCACGTCAAGTTACAATGAGAAGACTGATGTCCATGCACCAGGAAGTGGGCCCTCACCAGACACCAAATCTGCCAGCACCATAGCGTTAGATTTCCCAGCCTCCAGAAGAGTAACAAATAAATTTCCTTTGTTTATAAACCACCAGTCTATGGTGTTTTTTGTTATAGCAGTCTGAACAGATGAAAACAATGATAGGTGTGCACATATTGTTCTCTCATTCAGTGACCTCAACTAGCTCCATTCCCCATGAGTTCTCTGCCTCAAACTCTTGCTCCAGCTAGAGGATACCTTGGACTGTTCATTGTGCCATCACCAATTACCATTTCCAGGAGTTTTACACAGTGACCATCATTCCAATGACCAGTGGCCCACTCTGAAACTAGAGCAATGGGAAAGTGCACACTGAATTCAGGAGCTGCTGCTGGGAAGATAATGTAGTTTTGTCCAAATACAGTAGAAAGAGATGAATTAAACTTAAACTTAAGTTCTGAAAAAAGCAGGGCATTTCATTTAAAGAAATACTTAGGAGATACAGTAGGAACAAATAGCAAACCATTATTTATAAAACTTAAAAACATCTAGCTCCTCAGAAAGTACCTCTGAATCCTTAAATTAAATCTCCAGCCTAGAATTTAAACCCTAAGATGATGGGTGAAGAATACTGATCAATCAACTTATAGAAATATTTGAAGCATGCCTTCAATTTCCAACAGCTCTTTAAAGAAAATAACCCTTCCTACCTAAAAAATAAACTGATGTTTTTAAAAAGAACGTCATTATTTAAAACAAAGCTCCTGAATTGTAGTTGAAAGACAAAACCTGATCAATGCCTTTCTTGTTGTTGTTGTTTTCTTGCTTAGTGGTTTTTATTGTAGTAAAATATCTATAACATAAGATTTAACCTCTTTTTTAAATTAATTAATTATTTATTTATTTTTCCACACAGTACAGCATGCAGAATCTTAGTTCCCCAACCAGGGATCAAACCCATGGCCCCAGCGCTTGGAGCATGGAGTCTTAACCACTGGGCCACCTGGGAAGTCCCAAGATTTAACTATTTTTAAGTGTAAAATTCTGTGGCATTAAGTATGTTCACAATGTACAACCATCATTGTTGTACAACCATCATTACTATCTATTTACAGAACCCTTCATCGTCCCATACTGGTCAATGGTTTTTAGTTAAGTTTTTCCTTTAGTCCTTTCATTATCTACAGAAACCTTTTAATTGTTGAATCAATCAATGTCTATCAGATATATTAGGCTTTGTTTCTGTTTTTATTATTTTAAAGGGATATTGGAGATAGTCTTTTGTTCTCTACTGGTGGTTGCTGCTTGATTGACGGCCCAAACATTCCAATTAAGAGGCAGAAACTAATGATCAATGTTCTCTTGCTAAATTTCTGGCTTGCTTCTTTGAACTAAGCTCAGTATTAAGTTGATTCCTTTGAGGTGACTTAGCCATCACAAATCAGACTTTTAAAAAAGAATCCTGGTGGTTATGAAACTGTTCTGTATCTTGATTATATCAATGTCAACATCCTGGTTGTGATATGTTACTATAGTTTTTGCAAGATGTCACCATTACAGGAAATTGAGTAAAGGATACACAGACTCTGTATTATTTCTTATAACCATATGTGAATCTATAATTATCTCAGAAAAATGTTTAATTAAAAAAACAAATCAGAGTTTTAGGATACAGACTATTAATCCTTTCTCTCAACTTTCAGTTATCTGTCCATTTCTCCAATGGGGCCTACAGGTCTAGTAGTTCTATGTTTATCATAGCCTATAGACTGAAATACATGAAGGTATTTATGCAATAATTTAACGCTTTGTCCTCCAAAACTGATTAAAGGCAATTTTACTGAAATCTAAACAAGAAACTTTTAATAAAGACACGTGTACAGCAGTCCTTCTTAAATCTACAAATTCTGGTATGCCTAAGCCCTTACAGCAAAAACAAGCCTTGGAGAACTAAAGTATTAATAAACTTGTAAAAACCTCATAAATTTACTTGTTAAAAATAATTATGAAAACAAAACAATAAAGAAAAACACTAAAAAAGGATGTCTATGACACTGCATCATGGAACACATGTTAATACTGAGTAATGTACATTCATTTCCTTTTATCCTTCTTCACTTGTTAAAATCCTTTCAACTCTTCCTTCCCTGCATAGGCAATTAACTACTAATACACTCATTTTGATGTGCTGGGGATCATATGCATACCAGGCAGTAATTTTAGACAAATTTCAAAGCCTTTCTAATTTTATGACCTCCAAACAATTAGGCTCAGCCTTGGTCTCAGACTCAGAATAACAAGAATGTTAACAATGGTTAAAGCTTTAGATAAACTTTATTTAATGTACTAGACCTGCTGAATAAATATTTCTCAACCCCCTTCCTAATTAATAGTAATTTTACTTATGCCTGCATAACTGCCTCTCAAATTGCATTGCCATTAATCTCTCTTACAAATAATACAGGTAATAATAACAAAAATATTAATGATGATTTTAATTGCTAACATTTATTAAGCTCTTACACTGTGCCACGAATTATATTAACTGATTTACATATATGATTTCAATTAGTCCTTTCAAATCTCTGTGGTTTGGTAGGTTCTAAAAGTTATCTCCATTTCATATATATGATAACTAAAATTTAGATGGAGACTGGATGAAAGTGTCTGAATTGTCACCGATGCTATTCTAGCTCAGGTAGCCTAACTCCAGAGCCCTTGAGCTGAACCTCATCAATACACAGCACACCACCCTTAGTTAACATCCAGGGACAGAGATGGGCACAAAGTGGAGGTCAAGGGCAAATTGGGCTTACTTTCATTTACCTTTACTACTGTATTAATGCAAAAATCCCAAACTTTGCTGACATCTAATTCCCCCTTCTTTTCAAAACCTAAACTCTAGTAATCTCATTCACTAATTATCCCAAAGTAGAGTCACAAATAACAATAGCAGCTTGCCCTGCAGAATCCCATTTCACAGAATAAGCAAGCACATAGAACAGTGTCAAGGGTCATGCAGTGCAAAAGTTTGGTTCAAGCACAGTCTCAGTACAAAGCCTGTGTATTTCAAACCCAAAATACTCATAGCTGAAAAGTCCTAAGAAAATAAATTATGTATGCTCAGATTATATTTAAGAGGACTATTTACTATATAGCTAAATTGACAGTACTGTTCTTTGTTTGTGCCCCGTCTACCTTTGCAGATACTGTTTACAAAACAGGAAAAGATGGTACTCCTTTCATGGGGACCCCCTATATAGCTTAAGAAGAATCATTCCCTTTGACTTAAGTATTTCTAACTCCTTTCCTACTGCTTGCTCTCATGCACATATTCTTTCAGTTCTTACAGTCAAAATGCTGTCAGAAGAAGTGAGTTTAAACAGATAAAAGATTATATCTATGTAGAATCTGATTAAGGAGAATAAAATATCCTGGAGATAAAGCACAATAAAGCAAAGTTAATATGAGTATTTTTCTTTCAGAATTCATTAAGTTTGAATACATTTGAGTAAAACAGTAAATTTTTAGTAAAAAATTTAACGCAAGAAAAATAGAGTTTCTTAGCTTTTATTGCAAAAATACCACATTATGGTATGTATGAATGTTTATAGAATACACAAATGTAAATTCAAGCAATCGTATTCATGTGTAACATTAAATGCATGATAGAGTGAAAAAGACAGACTTATCTTTGGCTGGACTATAACATTATTCTGTGAATTATCTAAATTATATTCTGAGTTTTAAAGGGCTATGTAATGCAACTATAAAGACATATATGGTTATAAAGATATGACAAACATTACTTTTAAAAGTTTCAGAAAAATCTTTCAGTTTAAAATTGCAAAAGACATTCCAAACTAGCCTTTTAAAAATGATTCTAAAAACATATACAGTTAGGGAAGGGAAATAAACTACTTTTATAATATATCCTAGTACCTCCTAATCTTCTAGATTTTTATTACTCTAAATTAATTCTGTTTTTAAAGGCACTCATTGATTTTTCCCCAAGAAATGCACACTTGCACATCCTTCCCCCTTCACATTGCCCTTTGTACACTTGAATTACATATTTTAAAAATATTTCTCATTACTCCTCTACCTTTCAAAAAATATTAATTTAGTTCAAACATTCTAAAGTCAGTCTCTACCTTAAAGGGATAAAACTCATGTTCCTTTTAAAAAGAGATTTAATTTTATTTCTCCTAATAAAGTTTATTCTTTTTGATAATCTCTCCTCTTATGAACCAAAGGCATTCTTTTATTGTTGTTTGAAAGGCACTATTCCCAACATCTTATCTATGCAGTCTATAAGTATTTTTAATATTTAAAAATCTGAAAAAAATAAATCTGAGGAATTTATTTTCATGAAATCCACTTTAAATGTCCATCTCTGAAACACCAATAACTCAATCCAGGGGTGGCCTCCAAGAAGTATTTTACTTTTTTTTTTTTTATGCTTTCATTATTGGATGCAACCCATGTGTATAACTGTATAATTTGTATAAGTTATGATTTACTATAAACCTGCAATTTACTGTAACAACCCTCATTTCAGAGACTCACAGAATTGTGGTATCTTAAGGAGCATTTAGTCCATTTCTTCTTTTTAAAGAGAAACTGAGGCAGGGATGTTTGACTTACCTAGTGGACAGAAAGTTAAGTGAAAAAAATAAAAATGCCTGTGACTGTAACCTGGCTCTAACCATATTTTGCTAGTATTCCTAAAAATTGAGTTTCAAACTTATTCCAACCCTGGTTTGCACTCCTTTCTCTGTTTTTCCTCACCTCAGACTATTTGTTTAAAGAAAATGTCTGTATAACATACAACCTTGCAAAAAGGCAATTCCATTACTATAATTTCAACAAATTCAAGTAGAATACACACATTCTTTGCAAAGGACACCATTAATCCCTGAGTACGAACATGTATAATTCATCCAAAAAAAACTTAATGCCCTTTAAATCACCCAAAACTTTATAAATGTTATAAATAATATTAAACCCATTTCAAATTTTGCTGTAACCACACAGTTGAAATGGCTTAACTTTTTAAAGTTTAAGAGAAAGTCTTAGTGTCTTTGAAAGGGACACAGTCATATTTTCTATTTAAAATAGTTTTTTTTTAACTTATGTAATATAAATACAAGACACTAATTACTGCATCAATTTATTTCTTATTCATTTTGCATCAACTGGTACAAATTATATACTTTGAATAAATAAAATGATTTAATAAAAATATTTTGCTTTTCTTATAACAGTAGTTCTTTCTTATTTGTGAGGAAAAGTCTCAAGGACTGTGTATCCAATATGGTAGCCACTAGCCATATGTGGCTACTGAGCACTTGTAACCTGGTCACTCTGAACTGAGAAGTGCTATATATGTAAAATACACATGGATTTTGAATACTTAGTATGAAAACACCGAACATAAATGATCCCAACACATCTTTTTTTTTTTTAATTTTTTATTTATTTATTTTGCTTTATAACAAATTTAATCAGTTATACATATACATATGTTCCCATATCCCCTCCCTTTTGCGTCTCCCTCCCACCCTCCCTATCCCACCCCTCCAGGTGGTCACAAAGCACCGAGCTGATCTCCCTGTGCTATGCAGCTGCTTCCCACCAGCTATCTACCCCACGTTTGGTAGTGTATATATGTCCATGCCGCTCTCTCACTTTGTCACAGCTTACCCTTCCCCCTCCCCATATCCTCAAGTCCATTCTCTAGTAGGTCTGTGTCTTTATTCCTGTCTTACCCCTATGTTCTTCATGACATTTTTTTTTTCTTAAATTCCATATATATGTGTCAGCATACAGTATTTGTCTTTCTCTTTCTGACTTACTTCACTCTGTATGACAGACTCTAGGTCCATCCACCTCATTACAAATAGCTCAATTTCATTTCTTTTTATGGCTGAGTAATATTCCATTGTATATATGTGCCACATCTTCTTTATCCATTCATCCGATGATGGACACTTAGGTTGTTTCCATCTCCGGGCTATTGTAAATAGGGCTGCTATGAACATTTTGGTACATGTCTCTTTTTGAATTATGGTTTTCTCAGGGTATATGCCCAGTAGTGGGATTGCTGGGTCATATGGTAGTTCTATTTGTAGTTTTTTAAGGAACCTCCATACCGTTCTCCATAGTGGCTGTACCAATTCACATTCCCACCAGCAGTGCAAGAGTGTTCCCTTTTCTCCATACCCTCTCCAGCATTTATTGTTTCTAGATTTTTTGATGATGGCCATTCTGACTGGTGTGAGATGATATCTCATTGTAGTTTTGATTTGCATTTCTCTAATGAGTAAAGATGTTGAGCATCCTTTCATGTGTTTGTTGGCAGTCTGTATATCTTCTGTGGAGAAATGTCTATTTAGGTCTTCTGCCCATTTTTGGATTGGGCTGTTTGTTTTTTTGTTATTGAGCTGCATGAGCTGCTTATAAATTTTGGAGATTAATCCTTTGTCAGTTGCTTCATTTGCAAATATTTTCTCCCATTCTGAGGGTTGTCTTTTGGTCTTGTTTATGGTTTCCTTTGCTGTGCAAAAGCTTTTAAGTTTCATTAGGTCCCATGTGTTTATTTTTGTCTTTATTTCCATTTCTCTAGGAGGTGGGTCAAAAAGGATCTTGCTGTGATTTATGTCATAGAGTGTTCTGCCTATGTTTTCCTCTAAGAGTTTGATAGTCTCTGGCCTTACATTTAGGTCTTTAATCCATTTTGAGCTTATTTTTGTGTATGGTGTTAGGGAGTGATCTAATCTCATACTTTTACATGTCCCTATCCAGTTTTCCCAGCACCACTTATTGAAGAGACTGTCCTTTCTCCACTGTACATTCCTGCCTCCTTTATCAAAGATAAGGTGACCATATGTCCGTGGGTTTATCTCTGGGCTTTCTATCCTGTTCCATTGATCTATCTTTCTGTTTTTGTGCCAGTACCATACTGTCTTGATTACTGTAGCTTTGTAGTATAGTCTGAAGTCAGGGAGCCTGATTCCTCCAGCTCCATTTTTCGTTCTCAAGATTGCTTTGGCTATTCGGGGTCTTTTGTGTTTCCATACAAATTGTGAAATTTTTTGCTCTACTTCTGTGAAAAATGCCAGTGGTAGTTTGATAGGGATTGCATTGAATCTGTAGATTGCTTTGGGTAGTAGAGTCATTTTCACAATGTTGATTCTTCCAATCCAAGAACATGGTACATCTCTCCATCTATTTGTATCATCTTTAATTTCTTTCATCAGTGTCTTATCATTTTCTGCATACAGGTCTTTTGTCTCCTTAGGTAGGTTTATTCCTAGATATTTTATTCTTTTGGTTGCAATGGTAAATGGGAGTGTTTCCTTGATTTCACTTTCAGATATTTCATCATTAGTATATAGGAATGCCAGAGATTTCTGTGCATTAATTTTGTATCCTGCAACTTTACCAAATTCATTGATTAGCTCTAGTAGTTTTCTGGTAGCATCTTTAGGATTCTCTATGTATAGTATCATGTCATCTGCAAACAGTGACAGATTTACTTCTTCTTTTCCGATTTGGATTCCTTTTATTTCCTTTTCTTCTCTGATTGCTGTGGCTAAAGCTTCCAAAACTATGTTGAATAAGAGTGGTGAGAGTGAGCAACCTTGTCTTGTTCCTGATCTTAGTGGAAATGGTTTCAGTTTTTCACCATTGAGGACGATGCTGGCTGTGGGTTTGTCATATATGGCCTTTATTATGTTGAGGAAAGTTCCCTCTATGCCTACTTTCTGCAGGGATTTTATCATAAGTGGGTGTTGAATTTTGTCAAAAGCTTTCTCTGCATCTATTGAGATGATCATATGGTTTTTCTCCTTCAATTTGTTAATATGGTGTATCACGTTGATTGATTTGCGTATATTGAAGAATCCTTGCATTCCTGGAATAAACCCCACTTGATCATGGTGTATGATCCTTTTAATGTGCTGTTGGATTCTGTTTGCTAGTATTTTGTTGAGGATTTTTGCATCTATGTTCATCAGTGATATTGGCCTCTAGTTTTCTTTCTTTGTGACATCCTTGTCTGGTTTTGGTATCAAGGTGATGGTGGCCTCATAGAATGAGTTTGGGAGTGTTCCTCCCTCTGCTATATTTTGGAAGAGTTTGAGAAGGATAGGTGTTAGCTCTTCTCTAAATGCTTGATAGAATTCGCCTGTGAAGCCATCTGGTCCTGGGCTTTTGTTTGTTGGAAGATTTTTTATCACAGTTTCAATTTCAGTGCTTGTGATTGGTCTGTTCATATTTTCTATTTCTTCCTGATTCAGTCTTGGCAGGTTGTGCATTTCTGAGAATTTGTCCATTTCTTCCAGGTTGTCCATTTAATTGGCATAGAGTTGCTTATAGTAATCTCTCATGATCTTTTGTATTTCTGCAGTGTCAGTTGTTACTTCTCCTTTTTCATTTCTAATTCTATTGATTTGAGTCTTCTCCCTTTTTTTCTTGATGAGTCTGGCTAATGGTTTATCAATTTTGTTTATCTTCTCAAAGAACCAGCTTTTAGTTTTATTGATCTTTGCTATCGTTTCCTTCATTTCTTTTTCATTTATTTCTGATCTGATTTTTATGATTTCTTTCCTTCTGCTAACTTGGGGATGTTTTTGTTCTTCTTTCTCTAATTGCTTTAGGTGCAAGGTTAGGTTGTTTATTGGAGATGTTTCCTGTTTCTTAATGTGGGATTGTATTGCTATAAACTTCCCTCTTAGAACTGCTTTTGCTGCATCCCATAGGTTTTGGGTCGTCGTGTCTCCATTGTCATTTGTCTCTAGGTATTTTTTAATTTCCTCTTTGATTTCTTCAGTGATCACTTCGTTATTAAGTAGTGTATTGTTTAGCCTCCATGTGTTTGTATTTTTTACAGCTCTTTTCCTGTAATTGATATCTAGTCTCATAGCATTGTGGTCGGAAAAGATACTTGATACAATTTCAATTTTCTTAAATTTACCAAGGCTTGATTTGTGACCCAAGATATGATCTATCCTGGAGAATGTTCCATGAGCACTTGAGAAAAATGTGTATTCTGTTGTTTTTGGATGGAATGTCCTATAAATATCAATTAAGTCCATCTTGTTTAATGTATCATTTAAAGCTTGTGTTTCCTTATTTATTTTCATTTTGGATGATCTGTCCATTGGTGAAAGTGGGGTGTTAAAGTCCCCTACTATGATTGTGTTACTGTCGATTTCCCCTTTTATGGCTGTTAGTATTTGCCTTATGTATTGAGGTGCTCCTATGTTTGGTGCATAAATATTTACAATTGTTATATCTTCTTCTTGGATCGACCCCTTGATCATTATGTAGTGTCCTTCTTTGTCTCTTCTAGTAGTCTTTATTTTAAAGTCTATTTTGTCTGATATGAGAATTGCTACTCCAGCTTTCTTTTGGTTTCCATTTGCATGGAATATCTTTTTCCATCCCCTTACTTTCAGTCTGTATGTGTCTCTAGGTCTGAAGTGGGTCTCTTGTAGACAGCATATATATGGGTCTTGTTTTTGTATCCATTCAGCCAATCTGTGTCTTTTGGTGGGAGCATTTAGTCCATTTACATTTAAGGTAATTATCGATATGTATGTTCCTATTCCCATTTTCTTAATTGTTTTGGGTTCGTTATTGTAGGTCTTTTCCTTCTGTTGTGTTTCTTGCCTAGAGAAGTTCCTTTAGCATTTGTTGTAAAGCTGGTTTGGTGGTGCTGAACTCTCTCAGCTTTTGCTTGTCTGTAAACGTTTTAATTTCTCCATCAAATCTGAATGAGATCCTTGCTGGGTAGAGTAGTCTTGGTTGCAGGTTTTTCTCCTTCATCACTTTAATTATGTCCTGCCACTCCCTTCTGGCTTGTAGAGTTTCTGCTGAGAGATCAGCTGTTATCCTGATGGGGATTCCCTTGTGTGTTACTTGTTGTTTTTCCCTTGCTGCTTTTAATGATTTCTTTGTGTTTAATTTTTGACAGTTTGATTAATATGTGTCTTGGCGTATTTCTCCTTGGATTTATTCTGTATGGGACTCTCTGTGCCTCCTGGACTTGATTAACTATTTCCTTTCCCATATTAGGGAAGTTTTCAACTATAATCTCTTCAAATATTTTCTCAGTCCCTTTCTTTTTCTCTTCTTCTTCTGCAACCCCTATAATTCGAATGTTGGTGCGTTTAATGTTGTCCCAGAGGTCTCTGAGACTGTCCTCTGTTCTTTTCATTCTTTTTTCTTTATTTTGCTCTGCAGCAGTTATTTCCACTATTTTATCTTCCACCTCACTTATCCGTTCTTCTGCCTCAGTTATTCTGCTATTGATCCCATCTAGAGTATTTTTTATTTCATTTATTGTGTTTTTAATCGATGCTTGATTCATCTTTAGTTCTTCTAGGTCCTTGTTAACTGTTTCTTGCATTTTGTCTATTCTATTTCCAAGATTTTGCATCTGGGAAATAGAATCTTGGATCATCTTTACCATTATTATTCTGAATTCTTTTTCAGGTAGACTGCCTATTACCTCTTCATTTGTTAGGTCTGGTGGGTTTTTATCTTGCTCCTTCTCCTGCTGTGTGTTTTTCTGTCTTCTCATTTTGCTTATCTTACTGTGTTTGGGGTCTCCTTTTTGCAGGCTGCAGGTTCGTAGTTCCCGTTGTTTTTGGTGTCTGTCCCCAGTGGCTAAGCTTGGTTTAGTGGGTTGTGTAGGCTTCCTGGTGGAGGGGACTAGTGCCTGTGTTCTGGTGGATGAGGCTGGATCTTGTCTTTCTGGTGGGCAGGTCCACGTCTGGTGGTGTGTTTTGGGGTGTCTGCCGACTTTTTATGATTTTAGGCCACCTCTCTGCTAATGGGTGGCGTTGTGTTCCTGTCTTGCTAGTTGTTTGGCATAGGGTGTCCAGCACTGTAGCTTGCTGGTCGTTGACTGAAGCTGGGTGCTGGTGTTGAGATGGTGATCTCTGGAAGATTTTCGCCGTTGGATATTATGTGGAGCTGGGAGGTCTCTTGTGGACCAGTGTCCTGAGGTTGGCTCTCCCACCTCAGAGGCACAGCACTGACTCCTGGCTCCTCAATTTGGGATGATCTGTTGTCTATTCATGTATTCCACAGATGCAGGGTACATCAAGTTGATTATGGAGCTTTAATCCACTGCTTCTGAGGCTGCTGGGAGAGGTTTCCCTTTCTCTTCTTTGTTCTCACAGCTCCTGGGTCTCAGCTTTGGATTTGGCCCCGCCTCTGCGTGTAGGTCGCCGGAGGGCGTCTGTTCTTCGCTCAGACAGGACAGGGTTAAAGGAGCAGCCTCTTCGGGGACTCTGGCTCACTCAGGCCGGGCGGGAGGGAGGGGCACGGAGTGCGGGGCGGGCCTGCAGCGGCAGAGGTCCGGCGTGACGTTGCACCAGCTCGAGGCGCGCCGTGCGTTCTCCCAGGGAAGCCGCCCCTGGATCCCGGGACCCCGGCAGTGGCGGGCTGCACAGGCTCCCGGAAGGGCGGTGTGGACAGTGACCTGCGCTCGCACACAGGCTTCTTGGCGGCGGTAGCAGCAGCCCCAGCGTCCCACGCCCGTCACTGGGCTCCGCGCTTTCAGTCGTGACTCACGCCCGTCTGTGGAGCCCCTTTAAGCAGCGCTCTTAATCCCCTCTCCTCGCGCACCAGGAAACCAAGAGGGAAGAAAAAGTCTCTTGCCTCTTCGGCAGCTCCAGAGTTTTCCCGGACTCCCTCCCGGCTAGCTGTGGCACATTAGCCCCCTTCAGGCTGAGTTCTCGCCGCCAGCCCCAGTCCTCTCCCTGCACTCTGACCGAAGCCCGAGCCTCAGCTTCCAGCACCGCCCGCCCCGGCGGGCGAGCAGAAAAGCCTCTCGGGCTGGTGAGTGCCGCTCGGCACTGATCCTCTGTGTGGGAATCTCTCCGCTTTGCCCTACCCAGGTATGTGGGGAGTTTCTTGCCTTTTGGGAGGTCTGGGGTCTTCTGCCAGCATTCAGTAGGTGTTCTGTAGGAGTTGTTCCACGTGTAGCTGTATTTCTGGTGTATCCATGGGGAGGAAGGTGATCTCCGCGTCTTACTCTTCCGCCATCTTACCCGGAAGTCCCAACACATCTTTACATTGGTTATATCTTGATAATATTTTTATAAACTGAGTTAAGTAAAAGTTATTAAAATTAATTTGGCCTGTTTCTTTTTACATTTCAGTGTGGCTACTAGAAAATTTAAAACTATACACATGGTTCACATGCTATTTTTTTTTGGACAGCACAGCTTTGGAACCTTTAAGTACGTTCATTTGGTCATTTACTGATCCACCATACAAATACCATTTATTTAGCTACTTAGTGCCATCCTATAAGAAATCTCTCCTTGGACCCTATACTCCCCTCCCAGTACATTCCCATTCCTCTACTCACCTTTAGAGCATGACCTCCTGAAAAACCGGGCTCTAGTGACTGCCTCCACTTTTGGTCTCACCATTTCACTGAAACAGCTCTCCTGGAGGGGACTTATTACCCCCAAGATGCCAATTCCAGCTGCCATGTCTCAGCCTCCCTCTTACTCATCTCACACAGTTGATCATTTCCTGCTTCTTGAAATGCTTTCCTCACTTGGCTGCCAGGACACCATGCTCTCTTCTGATTTTCCTCCTGTGCCAGTCCCTCCATTTTCCCAACCTTACTCTGATATTTAGATACTAGAATGTCCCTAAGTTAAATCACAGACCTATACTCACTTCCCAAGTTGATTCATCCAGTCTCATGATTTAAAAACCATTTCTATGCTGAAACACCCAAATTTATTTTTCTATATAGACTTTTTCTATAAACTCCAGATTTTTGTAACTATCTGTCAAATGATATTTTTGCTTAGATGTCTAATAAGTATCTCTAAATTCATACAGTAAGGACTTGATTCTCCCTTCCCCCAGCCCAGACCTCCTCACCAGTCTTCCTCATCTCAATAAATGGAGACTCATTTCTTGTAGCTGCAGATAAACTCTTCAAATTGCCTTTGTTTCTTCTCTTTCTCGTTTCCCCACATCTAATCCATCATTCAATCCTACTGAGGCTATCAACAAACTATACCCAGAATCTGCCCATGTCTCTTCACCTCAATTGGTATCATCTTGGCCCGAGCCACGGACATCACCCGCCTGGATTCTTGCCTCTTTACTATTCTTCCTCCATCATCAGTTCTTAGGGCAGCAGCCAGAACAATCCTACCTACCATGCCTATATCATCTGCCATGATACATCAGATGATTTCATGTCCCTGCTCAAAACCCTCTCATCTAATCTAATTCGTCCCCAATTTACTCCAAATAAAAGCCAAAGCCCTTACTGTGACCCACAATGCTCTGAAAGGTCCTCCCCTTCCCACTGCACTCAACTGACCTCAGCTGCTCCCACCCTCCCTCTTCACAGTCACCTCCAGCCACAGATATTCCCTTGCTACTGCTGCAAGAGTCCAAGCATTCTCCAGTCTCAGGGCCTTTGCACTCATTGCTCTCTCCACCCTGAATGCACCTTCTCAGGGAGGCCTTCCTCTTCACCCCATATTGGATAGTATTTTCCTCCTCACTGTCCCCTCTCAGCCCTCCCTATCTATTTCTCACCATCTGTTCTATAATCGCATTTCATGGTTTCTCTCTCAGCAGAATGTAAGCTTCAAGAGAGACTCAATATGTGTGTTAATAAAGAATAAATACTAAGCATTCCACTAGTTGCCCTGCACACAGTTATGGTTAATTATTAATTACTGCCTTCAAGGAGTCCTCATTCCAAGGCAGAAAAGCATGGACATATAAACACAGGGTCAGGAGAATGGTAATAGAAGTCATATACAAGGTTCTAAGAGTGCTCAGAGGAAGGCACCATTAAATACTGAAGGCTGGAGGATGGGCAAATTCAGAAAAACTGTCCAGAGGGAGAGATTTGGAGCTGAGTATTGGCTGGCAAATGGTAGCTCTCAGGTATGGTGGTGACAAGAGTGGAGGAAACATTCCAAGGAAAATAAAACAACATACTGGGGGGGCCCAGAGCATGAAGAACAGTGAAATTTAGAAATAAGTAATTGCGTTTGGCTCTGGTGCTAGGTCCTACGTAGAAAGGCATGGTGGGAGCCAAGGAGATGGGAAAGGGAAGGAGGAGAGACAAAAAGACCCATTCGTGCCAGGCTAGACATAAATCAATACAGGACACACAAATGCACATATGTGTGCAGACAGTTTTGTGGAGGGAGGGGTATGTGTGAATTGCATATGTATGTGTATATATATATTAATATAACATATATGTGTATATGCTTGTATACATACACACACAGAGGATGACAAGTCTCAGGAACTTGTTTATGATCTTCTACTTCTACTTTCCATTTTTCTATTGCTAGACATTATGATCTTAATAGAATATTTAGAACCCCACAAAATTATATAAATGTGAAATGAGAAAACCTCTAAACTCCAAGTGTTTTCTCAAAAAATAAATAAAAGCAATCTCCTGCCCTCCACTTCTATTGGCTTACAGAGTGAGTTTGTAGCACTATGCAGATACCAGGATTAAAAGCGATCTCAAAGCAAGATCTTTTCTAGGAATGTCCTCTCTCCACTGCATCCCCAGCAAAAGGCTCATCAATTTACACAATGTTCCTTGGCAGGGACTCCCTTCTGTCCCTATAGACTGCCAAGCGCCAATTCCCAAATGGCAGCCAGCTGATTCGTCTTTCACTCGCAGAATCCAGATCAATAAGCGATCCTTAGGCAAAAAAATTAATCAAAGTGAAAACAGGTACGATGAGCTAAATTTTAAGCTTGATTATGTGGTGCGAATGCAAAGAGGTTGTGCTGCACAAAACTCCGGCAAGTCTTTCTAAAAAAATGGGACGCATTAGAATAATAAAGTAACCTGGGGATATGGTTCAGAGAGAAATGTGGCCGGTTTTCAATGAGACGGCAGTAAGCTTTTTACTGCAGTGTGGCAAGCATCTCTTAATAAAGCAAGGTTAGAAACTGTCCAGGGAAAATATTTGTGTTATTTTGAACACTGATTAAAACATTTTGTGTGGATCCAGCACAGGAATGCCATATACTATGCAAGACCCACTGTGGCACTTGGCAGAAAATAAATCATCGAGCTCTAAAATCTGCTGTGGTTGCTGTCTTCATTACAGAGACCTTGCACACAGCATACAAAAACATCTATAACGTTTACAGCACCTGGATGCCTGCACTATTAAACATCGATACAATCTGTGTTCATATCAGCTCCATGCTAATCAGATCGATTACCACTGTTATGGTGTCTTGCCACAGTATTGTAATGCTAATCAAACAAATGCAGCTAAGGGGAGATAATTCAGATATATATGTATTCAATAGCACACTGTAAAAAAAAAAAAAAAAAAAAAAAAAAGGAATCAACATAAAACATACAAGGTGCAGTTGTGTCCTGGGCAGGCAGATTCCCTGTCAAGTTCTGGGTGGTGGTGCTGTAATTTTGTCAGCAGTCATTAAAAAGGGAATATAATATAGTTTGATGCCATAAAATGGACTTGAAAGGGAAATGAGATTACTGCTGCTGCTTAGCATGGCAGAGGTAATTAGCTGCACAGGTAATTAGATACAGATTCCTAGCATATCCTAGTGGGGGCAGTGGATGGTGGCAAGAGATAATATCTCTTGCCCGTTGAAAAGGATCAATGTCACAGTTGTTTGAGATCCAAAACAACATCCGCATCAAACACTCTAATCCTCCAGACAGCAAAGATGTCTGCAGTAAAACGTGCTATCACTTCATAAAAATGAACTAGGGAGGATGGGATGGGAGATGGGGCAAGCAGGGACATCCTGCCTCACTGTAGCTGTCAGTCCTTAGGCCACGCATCTATCTCAGTTGTCATTTTGTGACACTCAGTTGAGAATGTCTCCTGGCTTCTCTTCTGCTAATTTCATTTATAACAAAATCTTCAGACAAAGACAATGGGGGTGGGGGGGCAGAAATCAGTGACAGTACCCAAAACATGGAAAATCCATTAACATAGTCAGCCTTTAAATAATTACCCAATGAATTTAATGTATGTCTAATGTACACACATTTTGGCCAAAAGCTTCTATTTCATCAACTGAGCTACCCCTACTGTTGGTTATGGAGGCAAATGAAACTTCTTGACTGGAGAGTGAAATTAATTTCTCCTACTCTCAGCAAAGCACAAAGAGTTTCCAATACCACCATGCTGTATTCTATGCTCTATCATCTTCTGCTGAAAAGACATTGATAAAAAGCAAATCAAAACTTCCACATTATTCAATAAATATTTGAGAAATGACTATTACATATGTAATCCAGAACCAAAGCATACCTTCCTACACATACTTGTGCCACTGAGTCATTGATGTGGCACCTATACCGCCAGGTGGGAGCCACATGGATTAGAACCGTGGTGAGTGCTACCCACCAGCACATGGAAAAAGCAAAGCATTCAGCTGCAATAAAACAACCCTAGAGAATACATTCCAAAAGTGAAATGAAACTACTAAAAGAAAACAAAAACAAAAAACTCGGGCTTCCCTGGTGGCGCAGTGGCTGAGAGTCCACCTGCCGATGCAGGGGACACGGGTTTGTGCCCCGGTCCGGGAAGATCCCACGTGCCGCGGAGCGGCTAGGCCCGTGAGCCATGGCCGCTGAGCCTGCGCGTCCGGAACCTGTGCTCCGCAACGGGAGAGGCCACAACAGTGAGAGCCCCGCGTACCGCAAAAACAAACAAAAAACAAAACAAAACAAAAAACTCTTCACACCTTTCTATAGGAAGAAACAAATCATCACATAATTCAGATGGTTTTAGAATCAGCAATTCTGGGTAACTGATTAGAATACTTCCCATTTAGGAGCATGGTTATTAGAAAATCAGTTTGTTAGTTTACTGGAGACTTGAAGATAGGTTATTCTGAAAAAGTCCTAACACCTTCAATTTTCTCTTCACCATCCGTATTTTCTGGGATCAATGGAAGACCAGATGGAAAAAACTAGAGTAACTATTTTGACACCCTGAATGATGATCAGAGATAAGTCTAGCCAAATACAACAGCATGAATAAACTTTAGTCACAATATTCACTTTTTTGTTCAAATATTCTTAATGCTACTTGGTATCATATTTTTTACTAAGATGAGAGAATGGTTGCTGCCATCTTGCTGGCCTTGAACAGTCACCTTAGGGCTGACTTCATGCCTACGCAAACACTTGCAGTCAAAGAGCCACAAGCTTTCTTGGTTTAATATTTGGTTTGTTGCTGTCCTGAATTTCTTACTAAGTTTTGAACAATGTGTTTGCCATTTTCATCTTGCACTCAGCAAGTTATGTAGTTGGTACCACCCACTGAGGAAGTTGGCAAACATCAGCATCCCTTTATATATGGTAGAAAGGCCATATATGGTAGGAAGGCCATTCGCCATATGGCATTCACGATATGTCTAATTCTTAACCATGTAAGAATTGAAGTGATAAAGGAGCAGAGATGATCTTTATAGGTGTAAGCGATGTGAAGCAACCCATTTGGTGTGCTCACTTGTGGCCTGAAATGGCCCTGAAGCGGTTAAGTGTCTGGAAACCAAACCTCAAGTGGCTGAGAGGCAAAATGAAAGAGAAGCAGGGCTGACTCGGGGTTTCCCTAAAATGTTGGAATGTCATCAGATTCATGAAGCACTGAAGCCTGGGAGTTGAGTGATTTCATATCTACTTACCTTACCCTTTCATTTGCATATAACGTACCTCTCCTCTGCCTCTGCTTATCTGGGCGATAAACAACCTATTAAAAGCACCATCTCTAATTCTTTATAGAATCTACCAGATATTTATAAAATATCTAGCTATTCTCTCCTAGGCCTACTAAATAGTTTGCTTGCTTCTTACTATTTTACTGGATTCTCAAAAGGTTTCTGTCGTCACGACCAAAAGACTTTTCTTAGACCTGATCATCTTGGGCCTTTCATACCTTCTAACACACCCATGTCCCCTCTGAAACCGACTTCAAGGCCTCGTCTTTTCCTTTCGCTGTGAGACACAGTACTCTTCGCTACGCTTTGTCTACCCTCTAACTGCTAACTTCTCTTCTCCAAGGACATCCCAGTCCACTGCGCTTCTAACTCCGCATCACCACCCAATCCACTCTGCAGTGAAGACGTCAAGCCTGGCATCCTCAACCTCAGCCGTATTGTTGATGAATACACCCATGCACACCCACCAATGTTTCGTGGATATATCCACACAGATGTCTAGAAAAGCATGGAATTTTTCCAACCCTTCTACTTTTCTATCCTCCTACGAAATCAGTGCTCCTTTCTGTCTAACATGCTGCATCCGCCATTTTGATCTCAGCCTCCCCATGACTCTCCTGCTACTCAACGCTCCGGTGCCCATGCCATGCACCTCTCCACCCTTCTTGCACACTCCCTCCTAGCTGAACACTGGGGCCTGAAGCCCCTGTGTACTCCTCAAGATCAGCTCAAATTTCACCACTTCTCTGAAGACTTTTCTGGCTATTCAACTGCACAATGAGCTCTTGGTTATAAACTCAGGACACCCAAAGCCTGTGTAACTTTTGGTTCTGAAATATATGCTGTCTTTTCTCACGCCTCTTGCAGAGCTGCCCAGTGTTGCTATTTAGCTTTTCGTGTGTATTCACGTTATGTCTACAGTTACACTGTATTCTGCTTGAGGGCAGGTATGTGATTTTAAATTTGCTAAAAACCCCAAAGGGAATGAAATGAGCCAGGTATAGAATAGTGCTCAATCAATATTGCTAAATCAAAGAAAATAGCTTTCTCATTTATAGTAGTTTGGCCTTCTTTTTATTTACAGAGTCGTTTACCACCATTCTCAAATAAATTTATTTTATTTTTAAAGTGGTATAACTTCTTGAGAGTTTTGCCTTTAAAACTTGTTGTAACTAGCCAACATGCAGAAGGGATATCCCAAATGTGGCCAGGCCTTGTCTGGATGAACAGCTACCCTTGTAAATGACACATGAACAAGCAATGGCCTCTGCTTTAGGAATATTCCACTAATGCTTTTTAAACAAAGATATATGTAGGCGACAAGTGACTCAGCTTCCAAAACAGGCTTAAATAAAAATAATCACATTGTTTTAGAACAGAAGATTGTGTTTAATTGGTAATTTGTGTATTCTAAGATGGAATACTACTGTGGATTCTAATGCTCTCTTAATAAATGAATTACAGTAATGTAATCCAATTACTATTCATCTCTATTGAACAGATAACGTTCCCTAAACAAAAAACAAAGGAACCAAAGAGATCCAGTTTACCTATCTTTGAACAGATGGCACTGAAAACTGATTTTTAAAAAAAGAATGCCTCGATGGGCTCGCTGTATAAAATGTTCAGGGTAATGATACATGCCCTGCAGGCCTTTGAAAATGCTGCGACTGCCTGTCAGACACCAGGAGTGACTGTTAGGCAGTCACAGTCATTAGGCTAAAGCCCCATCTCAAAAAAAAATTGCCTTTGTATGACACCCTGATGTTAAACAGACCAACTGTCTGACAATCCCTCAAAGGACAAGAATCCCCAAGTGTCCTCATCTCTAGATCATTTTTAGTCCACAGAAAACATTTTTATTCTTCAGCAGTTCCAGCCAGCCCAAAATGAACCAAATAGTTTTCATGGGGCTTGCTTGGCACTGAAGAGATGTTACTGATTATATTTGTTTGTATGATTTCATATGCTGCCTAGACACCAACCTCAAATATGTTTAATTTCTATATTCTTCATCCGAAAGCAAACCTAAGCAGGTCTTGCTTAATATTATCAAGTATTTTCCTTTGTTAAAAACTAGGCTTCAGCCTAAGGACTATTAGTCAGAACTGTCAAGTGTGATAGAAATACACAGACTGAAGCATAATTCATAAAACATCAAGACCCAAAACATTGGCAGGCAACACCCAGGAATTCACCAAGAGAGATCTCAGAGCATTTCTAATCTTTACTGGAGACACTGGTACTAGAGCAATGGTGACAGACCTCTTGATGTGGGTCAAATGCTTACGTTACAATGGCATGACTTATGATGGGAGCTCATAAAAGCAGGTTGAAAACACACAACTTAATTTCTGACTCCGGTTTATGGAAGAGCACAAGGATAAGTCTTGTCTCCCAAATCCCTATGTGAAGATATAGCCAATTCACCCAGACAAAACTCATTAGATGACTCTTATCTTTGACAGCTAGCTCATCTTGGTGAATGCTTTGTAGGTTTTGTAAACAAAATTGAAGGCTTTCAAATAGTTTGAAGGATTATTTTGAGCCACAAAATTGTGGACAGAAGAAAACTGGAAAACTGACTTTGTGATTCAGCTCTTCTTTGCAGGTGTTCATGGGCTCTGCAACTTCACTTGGAAAATGAAACGTGGGAAAAATGAATCTGTTCTGGGGATGCCCACAACACTGAGAAGCTGTTGCCACACATAGCAAATAGTTCAGAGGAGCAGCATGTAGCTCATTCAGCATTTGGTCCACAAACATTTCTTGAACAATTACAGGGTATGCTAGCCTCCACTTGAGATATATTGAGTTTTAAGATGTTACGGAAAAACGTGAAAGAACTTTTGGCCAACCCAATAAAACTAAAGCCCCTGAATCTTCAAGGCTTTCACAGTCCAACTTTGAAATCAAACACACATATGCAACTAACTAAACACCTGAAACATGTTGTAATATACTCTCTACAATAATCAAGTTCAACAGGCTTGGTCTGCAGTCTCTATATCCTTTCTAACAGTCAACCTCTAAGTGGGAGAAGCACAGATCTGAATAAAGTTCCAGTTTTATTCAGAGAAAAAATGTAAATTCTTATTCACGTGATATTCCAAATGGACTGGAGAAAATTAGGAAGTGCTTTCTAGACGTAGACTACAAGGTGTCTTTACAAGAGTAATGGAAGCTGGGCTTCCCTGGTGGCGCGGTGGTTGAGAGTCTGCCTGCCAATGCAGGGGACAGGGGTTCGGGCCCTGGTCTGGGAGGATCCCACATGCCGCGGAGCGGCTGGCCCCGTGAGCCACAAATACTGAGCCTGCGCGTCTGGAGCCTGTGCTCCGCAACGAGGGGCCGCGATAGTGAGAGGCCCGTGCACCGCGATGAGGAGTGGCCCCCACTTGCCGCAACTAGAGAAAGCCCTCATACAGAAACGAAGAGCCAACACAGCCATAAATAAATGAATAAATAAATAAATAAATAAAATTTAAAAAAAAAAAAAAAGAGTAATGGAAGCTCATTTCTGTTCATAGAAAAGTCTAGTCCATTGTTCCCTGTAAAGGCATACAAAGAATAGGGTTGGAATAATTACCCAAATTCTACCAGGACTCCCTAACTCATCCTGACTGGTGTTTTACGGTACTGAAGGTTAACTCTCTGAGGTTCCATTGTAGCAGTTTTTAATTTTTGGAGATTCACAATCATCTGACCTTCCTCAAAAGTATTCTAAGTCAGTGACTGGGAGGAAGGGCATGATTTTGAAGTTCTAATAAGCTTGTAGATGATGCTATGCTATCCACAACCCACACTTTGAGTAACAAGATTCTAAACCTAAGTCATAATGTTGAAAGATCCTGCAGCAGGACCCCTAGTTTGTAGCCCATAGAATCAATCGGTAGCCCTCAGTGTGTATGTTTTATCAAGGAGTCTGACTGCCAACACATTAAGCAATCCTTTGTGAGGAATGAAGGAAGAGAGGTGAACAAAAAAGACAATCTACAGATAAATTTTTTGTAAAATCAGCCATTTGCCAAAAACCAAATCAATCCAGTGGTTAAGTGACCATTGATATTTCTAGAATACCCAATATTATGCTAAATTTTAGAAGGATTATAAAAGGATTATCAGTCTGTTGTCCTCATGGAAGATGTAATCTAGAAGAAATATTTAGAACAATTTAGTACTAAATTTAGTGATAATGACTGCATACAATGGGATAAAAGTATCTGCTGGTAACAAAGATTTCTCAGTGGATTCTCCTTTCCAGAAAACAGAGGAATGGTACAGATTTTTAAACATGTGGAATTCACAAATTGCTTTTCTTGAATATACAAAGTTTCAAAATTAAAATCAACCCCAGCCATTGTATTCCAAAGGCAGTGAAAGTTAGTTCACAGCTTCATGCTTCAGGGCAGCTGAGACCTTGCTCCATCACTTGCTAAAGTAAAAAGGAAGCATGCATGTATATCCAAGTATATCTAAGAAGGTGTTTTTGCTGCCTGATAGCAGAATGTGTCTCAGACATGCTACAGTCGAGGCTGTCCGCTATCTAACAGACCCCCTAAAGAATGACAACCATGGTATAAAACCAATTCTTGGTACCTGGGTCTAGCTTTGCCCCTCCTACCACAGTCAAGATTTAAGACAGTGCAAAAGCACCCCTTTATCACTCTGGGAGAGGAAGACTGATGCCTAGCTAATAACTGATGTCCACCCATGGGATCAGCACTCTGGGCTCCTGATTACAAACTCATGATCCCTCTGAACACTCCAACCCTCTACCACTACCCCAGACTAGGCTCCTGTGTCAACCAGGCACAGGGCCTCAGATCTTCTTCCATTAGCCTGGACTGGTATCTACCAGCAATTTACCTCTGAAAGAAGCCCCGTTAGCATCAGCATGTCACTGTTGGGGACCATCAACCAAATCCAAGAGATGCTATTTTTCAGATTGAGATATACGAGTTAAAATAACTCATTTCCTCAGCCCCTGAAAATGACAATGTTGAGTCATTCATAACTAAAAGAAAGAAAAAAAAAAGCTTAAATCTTCCTAGTTGTTTTTGAATTTTATTAAGCAAAATTCCATGTTAGGTTACATTATCAATGTATAAGTAAAGTTATACATAAAATAAACAGCATTTTGCTGAAGAAATAACTGCCAATCAAGGTTTGCCAATTTATAGATTTTGAGCTCTGTTAATCTACTCTGCATTCAACCAAAAAAATAAAAACAGGAAAAACCTACTTTATGCATTCAAAAATGATATTTTACAGACACAGATTAAAAAAACAATAAAAAGAAAAAAATTAAGTAGCTAAAGGTAACATCTGATAGGGTCAAGTTTTTCTAAAGCAGACCTCAAGAAAATATTTGCCTCTACTTATATATGAGGGAAACATGAATTGTTTTCAGTGGTGTGAAATTATTTTGTCAAGATGGAAGAAATTTCATAGAAATTTCCTAACCTGACACAACAGGTAATTCCAATGATTTTGCTTCCAATACTTCTCCGGCTTATTTTTTTCTTAATGAAATATGATAAAATATTAATTTAAGATGCCAAGAGACATACACAAACAGAAACATTGCAGCACGTTTGTTCTAACGTAATTGCAGGATGTTGGCTCCTCTCCTAGATAATTATTGCATTAGTTAGCTAGGGCTCCCTATAGGATTATGCAATTTTTTTTTTTTTTTTTTTTTTTTGCGGTACGCGGGCCTCTCACTGTTGTGGCCTCTCCCGTTGAGGAGCATAGGTTCCGGACGTGCAGGCTCAGCGGCCATGGCTCACGGGCCCAGCCGCTCCGCGGCATGTGGGATCTTCCCGGACCGGGGCACGAACCCGTGTCCCCTGCATCGGCAGGTGAACTCTCAACCACTGAGTCACCAGGGAAGCCCGGATTATGCAATTTTTTAAAGTAGTTAGACCAGATATCCTGTCCATGGGAAAGTCATTTGTGTGCAGCCCCACATCAGCTGTACGTTTCTAGGAGATAACAAGCCTTTTGCATACTCTGCTATATTCCAAAACAACTATGTATATGGAACTTGCAGGCAACCAGCCAAAGACAGAGATGGAGAACAGCTGATAACTCCAACAAGCTAAATGATGTTAAAGCCCAAACAACTCCTCCAACCTTTCTCAAAGAACATCGAGAGCAAAGCTTTTCTTTCCTTGGGCTTTGACAGCCCCTTTGAAAACAGCGAGAAGTATCTTTTAGAAAGGGAGTCATTTTATAGAGCAATTTTCCACATATCGGAAGTTGGCAGTCTGGAAAAGAAAATCAGGGACCCAATCTATTCCTTTTGAGAAGCACAATCCAGGTACATCAAAGAAATGAACCCTTCAGAACAGTCACATCATGTCTGATCAATATAAAAGGATGCTTCATTATTTCACACTTAATAAAACAAAGTGCAAAGAACCTCACCTTTGCTTCCTACTGAAATTGTACTAATGATCAGTTAGATTCAATTTAAATCTGACTACAGCCTGGAACCTGGCTTTTGTTGGCCAGTCAATCCAGCATTGGCAAACAGAATATGCCCAGTGAAATCCAGGCTCTGCAAACCTAATTTCAGAATCAAGTTATGAGCTGTATGTACAAAAACTGATTAGCCACAAGTAAGTATACAAGCCAAACCACCTCCAACCAAATATTCAATTCCCCAGACTTGTAATGCTGATAAGAGACAATCTTTAAGAGCTTCACAAAGGACATAGCATGTGAGAAATCAAGAGTTATTTTAGAATCTTACACTACCTACAACCCATTAAGGCATTTGGTTCCCAAGATAATACTCTGGCCTAGATTCCTATAAATTATCTATTTTTACATTGGTTTCCTCCATGAGTGTCGCATTGCCGCAGAATCTTAGCAACCTTAGAGCTGACCATGACATTACAAGATACCCAGAGAGGGAGGTGATTTGGCCAGTGTTACAGAACATGAGTTGGGATGAGGATAAACACCATACCCCGGTTACCCACACTCACATATATGAGCCTCTGATATGGCTTAGTTCATACCTTCAAGTCTCATTTTATGATTTCAGAATCATAAATCCAAACAGCTGAAGAATGTCCTGAGAAGTTCTCCCACCCCAAGCACTTAAAACAACTACTCTTTGTTGGTCGCCCTGTCACAGTCCCTGCTTGAACTACTCTCTGAGATGTAGAAACAGGGAGCTTCAAGAACCATGCTAGCATCCAGTAACAAAAATGAGTTAATTTCTTTCACATTTGCAATTTTAAAAAACCCAGTGGTCACCATTATAGAATACTGCCAGAGATCAACACTTCATGCACCTTTCCTACAAAACTATAATGGTACCATTCTGAAGTGATGACAATTACAGGAGTAAAACATTTATAGCATACATCTTTTCACATCCCAAATAGCTAAGGGCATCTAAAGCAACCTACAATTACAGCTTTCTGCTTTAAGTGCTGAACCTTCCGTAAAGAAAAAAAAAAAAAAAATCATTGTCAATCTTGTAAACCTAAATAACTGCTGTATGCTTCATTTCTTTCTTCCTGCACAGCATTCCTATAATTTACAATTTTCTAAAAAAAGACATCACTAATAATCACATACATTCTGTCAAAGCTAGCAATAAAAAGTTCTGCTCTTAATCCTGATATACAATAGAGCAGGACTCACTTCACAGTCACCCTTGATGTGGCTCTTCAAAAGAAAAATTAAATTCATAAATATATAATGTGTGTGTGTTATCAGTGAATGGGAAACACACATATACATATGTCATATACATATCAAAAGTGAAAAGATACTTGGGCTATTTATTACCCTTAGCTAGAAACATTTTTATTTTAAGGAACATATATATATGTTATTAATACTTTATGCTTTTTATTCCATCTCATTGAGATATAACTGACAAATAAAAATTGTATATATTTAAGGTGTACATGTGATGATTTGATACCCTTATAGCCTGTGAAACAATGACCACCATTGAGCTCATTAACCCAACCATCACCTCACCTCACCTCATTACCTTTTTGAGAATATATAAGCTCTACTCTCTTGGCAGATTTCCAGGATACAGTACACTGCTTTTAACTGTAATCATCATGCATGCACTGGACCCCCAGAACTTATTCATCTTATAACTGAAACTTTGTACCCTTGAACCAATATCTCCCCATTTCCCAACCTGTAGACCCTGGCAACCATCATTCTACATCCTGCTTCTGCAAGTTCAACTCTTTTATATTTCACATGTGAGATCATGCAATATCTGCCTGTGTCTGGCTTACTCCACTTAACATAATGCTCCAGGTTTATCCACCTTGTCGCAAGTGGCAGGATTTCCATCTTTTTAATGGATAAGTAATATTCCCCTGTGCATGAAGTACACACATACACACATATATACATATATAGAAACGCATACATACACACATATATATATACACACACACACCATGTTTTCTTTATTCATCAGTCAGTGGATACTTAGGTTGGTTCCGTATCTTGGCTACTATGAAAATGCTGCAGAGGACAAGGGACTACAGATGTCTCTGAGTTACTGATTTCATTCCCTTTGGATAAATACTCAGAAGTGGGGCCACTGGACCCTATGGTAGCTCTATTTTTATACTTCGAGGAACCTCCATTCTGTTTTCCATAATGACTGTACCAAATTACATTCTCACCAACAATGCACAAGGGTTCCCCTTTCTCCACAACCTCTCCAACACTTGTTGTCTTTTTGATAACAGTCATTCTAATAGGTGTGAGGTAATATCTTTTTGTGGTTTAGATTTACATTTCCCTGATGGTTAGTGATATTGAGCATCTTTTCATGTACCTATTGACCATTTGTATGTCTTCTTTGAAAAATATCTATTCAGGTCCTTTGCCATTTTTTTTTTTTTTTTTTTTTTTTTTTTAGCTATTGAGTTGTATGAATTCCTTTCCTTATGTATTTTGGATATCAAACCCTATCAGATAGATGGTTTGCCAATATTTTCCCCCATTCTGTAGGTTGCCTTTTCATTTTGTTGACTAAAAGTTTATTCTTAATAAAAATCTGCGATTCTCTTATTTTAACATAAAATAAACACACACATGACTATAAATAAGTGTCAGGGAAAAACTGAGACTCTACTTAGAAAAACAGAGAGACTCAATTTTAGATCAGACTGTACCTCTATGGTCCAAAACCACTGTTCGGGTTTTTATGTTTAACCAATTTTTTCTACAATATGGGACAGTTACATGTCAATTAGCGAAGTCTAATAAGAATTTAAAGAATTTATATAATTACACACCTAGTTTTCGTGCTTTGCCTAAGATCATTGTCACCTCCTATAAAATACTTTTCATTAAAAAATGCAATTTCTTCAGTCCTTTGATGGGACATAATTAGCTTTTCTGACATATCAAAGTCACCTTGTAACACTAACTCTTTGCTGTAACACTGAAGCCAGGTGTGCTGTTACATGAGTTTTTTCTTTACAGCACCAACAGAACTGTTGATGGATGCCTCTGTAGTTTAATATCTGACAGCAGGTGCAAGTAGATAACATTTTTATTTAAAAAACTATAATATATAGTGATAATAAAGAGCAGAGGCAGCTTTTTCATTTATAACCTGTCTATAAATTTTGGGAGGAAATTTGAAACTAATTTAATATGTTTAGTCTGAGGAAGTTACTCAGTTCTGAGAACACAGTTATAGTTAAATTGCTATAGCCAGAATTATTCTCTCTGAAATAAACAAAACAATGATGTAGGGCACCTAACTGATGTTTCCAAACTGACACATGGTATTTGGCTAGACTTGAGTAGAAACAGAGTTCTCATGTCTGCAAACGTACTGTTATTATCATTACTAAATAAATCTTAATTTGCTGACCCTCGCTACTTGCAAACATTACTGGTGTTTTTCAGAAAGTCGTATATTGAGCCCTCGTAAAATACTGGCACCTTTCGTGATATGCACTGGTAGATAGACAGAATTATATACTTCACTTTAAATAAACACACCATACAAAATTTCTATAGCTGAGTGCTTTCATTTACATAACCTCTATCTTCAAATTAAGAGCTTTTCAATCAAGACTTCAGACCATGTAAGGCAGTGGCCTTTCCTGGTAAAATTTAATACCTTAATAGAATTTAAAATTTAGTAAAAAGCAGACTTGATGAAAAACCTCTCCAAGGAAGCAAGATTCTAAGTGTCTGGAAAGAGGGATCCATGTAAACGTAATGTAACTTCTCCCGGAGTAGAGGCAGAGGTACACCTTGTTAAAAGAACTCAAATTAAAAAATCAAGATGTGTAGGTTTCCTTGCATTTTATCTGTTAGGTCTACATGTCTGCCAAGGCCAAGGGTAGTAGGAGGTAACTGCCACGTCTATATATTTTGTAGAAAATCAAAATCCTTTAACTCAACCCAGCAGTCATTTTGTCTATACAAACATATCTCCAGTTATATGATAGATAACAATAGGAAAAAATTGGTTTCTTCAGGAAAAGTGTGCTTTATAACCAACTTTAAGAAAATATTAGCATTTAAACTAGATGCACCAATACATAGCTCTTACCAAACATCGACTGATGTGAGGCTATTTGCAAAGCTCTGTAACCTCCGTATTATTGCACTTTGAGACTCAATATTTAAGCCAAACTTAATGCTTTTGATGCAATTATTGAGTGTAGTACTGTCGTCTTGTTCACCACTCAACTAATAAACCACTGCCTGAGGTAGGGTTGGATACTGCTCTGTTTCCACAAGCCCAGGCCAACATCTCTCAACTGGCATCAACTCTGGGTACAATTGCCTCTTCACCCCAGGTCCTCCAAAAGCTCTGGGAGAGGCCAGCAAAGGAGTGATTCCAGAAACTGAGGAAAGGCCCAAGAGCTGTTTTTCCTTTTTTTTTTTTTTTTTTTTGCGGTACGCGGGCCTCTCACTGTTATGGCCTCTCCCATTGCGGAGCACAGGCTCCGGACGCGCAGGCTCAGCGGCCATGGCTCACGGGCCCAGCCACTCCGCAGCATGTGGGATCTTCCCGGACCGGGGCATGAACCCACATCCCCTGCGTCGGCAGGCAGACTCCCAACCACTGCGCCACCAGGGAAGCCCTGTTTTTCAATTTTGAAAAAGAGCTTTCAAGAAATCCTGCTCTTAGTCAACTAGTCCTCACAGGGACCCTAAAGCACTCTTCCTGTATAGTTCTTTCTCATTCCTTCTTCAGCAGGGTCCTTTGTGAGTTATCAACAAATTAATGACGTGCTATAAGATTTTTAAGGCCTTCTTCTGAATCCTACCTTTAAAATTCTTAAAGCCCATCCCCTTTTTACACACTTACAAAGGGATGTGATGAACACTTAAAACACCCAAAATGGATTAAGAACTAGTCTGAGAATAAAAAGGTCATCTGCCTATAAATCACCAGATAAAAAATGTTACAGCACAAATACAGCCCCTCTCTCACTGTCCCTCTCTCAAGACATCCAGCCAAAATCTCTTCCCATGCAGCTGAGCGAGGCCCCATGGACCTGCAGCACAAACATCATGGGAGGAGTGGTCAGAGATGCACAATCTCAGCCATACTTCAGACCTACCTATCAGAACCTGCGTTCTAACAGACGCTTAGGCAGTGTGAAGGCACATTCAAGTTCGAGAGCACTCCACCTAAATATTTTCACAGGATGCCCTGCAAAGCAACTCTGAGAAGATGAAACTGGAAGGAACTGTGCCATCTTCAGGCTCATTGTGGACAAAGCCAAGAGAGCCATTTACCAGGACTTGGATAAAGAGCATTCAAAATTATAAAACACATTTTAAAATACATAGATTGGAAATGGGGAGTGACCGCTCACAGGCGCAAGGCTTCTTTTTGAGATGACGAACGCTTCTATAAAATTAACTTTTGGTGATGGTTGCGTAACTCTGTAAATATACTAAAAACTACCGAATGACACTTTAAATGGGCGAAATTTATGGGATGTGTGTTATGTCTCAGTAAAACTGTTAAAAACAGATTAAACTTTTAAAATCATAAAAAGATCAAATTAAAAACACCACAAGATATCACTTCACGAAAACCAGAAGAGCTAAGAAGAATGAATATACTGTAGTATATCCATACAATGGAATATTATTCTGCTATAAGAATAGAATAAACCACTGATGCATACAACTACATGGATGAGTTTCACAAACATTATGTGGAATGACAGAAGCCAAGCCCCACAGAACGATTTTGTTGATAAGAAGTTCTAGAACTAAGTTAGAGTGATGGAAATCAGAGCAGTGGTTGCCTTTGGGGGTGGGGGGAATTGACCAGAAAGACACACATGGCAATTTACTGAAGTGATGGAAAAGTTCTACATTCTTTAAGTGGTGGTTACATAAGTGATTGCATTTGGTAAAAGTCATTGAACTGTTTACTTTAAATCTGTGTCTTTTATTGTGTGCTAATTATACTTCATTTAAATAAGAGTAACAACAAAAAAATCTCACCCTGCTCCACACATCCATATATTCTGGAGGCCCTTTACAATCTGGGAAACATAAATGCTGTAGTTAGGTCTCCCTCCTACTCATCTTCAGTACTGTAATGTTCTCTCGAGGTGAAGTTTCTACCAATGGTTCTTTTTAAACACCAAAATTTATTTATTCTAAATTTACTGTTTTTTCTAAAATTCTTCACAAGTGCTCTATTTATCTATTAATCAATTTTATTATTCATTTATAATCTTATCATAATTGTTATAGTATATATATTTATTGGTTATTTATCTAATAACTAGCTAGCTAGAGTGACAAAGTACTCCTACTACTTATTAAAGCCAAACCAAGAAAAACCTCTCTACCCCTTACAGCCTTTTAGAAACTGTTTGAAACACTGTTTACTCCCCTAGATTTGAAAAGCAAATAAAGACAGCCTATAGAGGGAGAATGAAGTGTAAGGAGATGCAAGTCCCAGTAAGAGACTCAGATTAGTCTACAAGTGACTTAAAAAACAAGACAAAGAAAGTGCAGAGTTCAATTAAGTATTTGCCAAATTAGGTAAATGAAAATCACCCACACAATTATCCCAATATCTGAATAGCACAGAGCTAAACCTAATCCAATTAGAGAATCGCACAGAAGAGTTTATTACAGTTAGTTTCTCCAAGTAAGCAGATGACCTTTAACAACTTCTGCCCTAACAGATATTAAGCAGCGAGACAGTAGGCTGGGCATATTCCTCAAGACTTAAACACACTGAATAACAAGTGCAGATAACAGCACAGCTGGCCCCACAGAGAACTGAGAGTAAAAACAAAGCAACCACACGCAAAAGAGTAGTAGTAGTTTTTTTTTTTCTTCTCCAGAGCATCCTGTAGGCACGGGCAAGATGCACTGATGAGACTTTCTAAACCACCCTACACCCACAGAAACTCCCCAAGTCACTGATCTCTAAATTCTAACCAAAACCTTTCAGGCAAAACTTTTAATCCTTCTTGGTGAAATATCTTCTACACTCTTATATAGTTATATATACCTGTATTACACACATTATGTATATAATTACATCTATCAACCACGTGTGCATATAAAATTTGGCAAGTGAGTCCTGAAACAAATGCTGTATATTCCTTTTTCTATTATTTCTGTATTTTGTGGATTTCTCAGAGAATTACACTCTTTTGGGGAAGAAAACGAATGTATTTTTAATGTCAAAACATTTAATCTGGTTTTGAGTGTTAAGGGTAGGGATATCTGAAACAAACACATGTTTTTCTTTGTTTTGTTTTTGGGAGTTTTTATGTTTGTTTGTTTTAGCTGCTCAGTAATATTGGATAATTAGAGAACTGTGGGAATATCTGTCCACTTTAATGACAGTGTTTTAAAAGTCCAGACTTTTTCTTCCACACTCTAAGAATAAAGGGGCACGAGGCTTTAAAAATGGGCATTAGGCACTGATTGTCGCAAATAGACCTGAAGAAGAGCCACTGGCCTGGTGTACACTTACAAAAGATCTCATAGCTCCATCTAGCTCCAGACTAGGGAATTCAGGGAATAATACAGAATTACAGCCAATAGGACTACTGAAACATAAAAAGGAAATCAGAAACAGTGAAAATGAACCCATTATGCAAGCACTGAGTTTATAAGTGCAGGAAGTGTGTCAATTAACACTGATTAAAAAGAATATTCATTAGGTAATTGATGGTTGATTTCCTAAATAAAGAAATCATTCATATCATTATTATTTACGTTTTTAGCACTTCAGTTTTTAAAAATAGAACAGATAAGTGAGAATAGATTAGAACTAAACTTTTGTTTCCCGTTGAAAATGTTCTCCTGTGTCACACATTGTTCTGAGTGTTCTGAATTCTGCCTTGAGATCAGGAAAACAAAGAGAAAGCCACTTCCAAAGTCAAAACTGAAGGATAAATAAGGATATGATGCAGAAATATGACATGATTAGTGTTTTTTCTTAAATCTAAACAATAGGCTCTGTTCTAAGTTGTTTATAGTCTACAATAAATCAAAAGGAAATTTATACAAAGCCTCCAAAAGGGGTTTATGTAAGAACATAATTACAATTCATGAACAATCTACAAATGTCTCTTTCATACAAAAACACAAAAATAGTAAAATAAAAAACAATTAATGAAGATCCAGCTAGGAAAATAACGTTGGTCCTAAAATTAAAGAAATACTGGGAATAACAATGTACTTGAAACAGAGAATTACCAAAGTAAATTCAAAGCAAATCATACTACATCAAAACATATGGAGTTGGAGTTTGCATTTGATATTACAAAATTAAACAGCAGCATAATTCCTTAATTATGATGTTTTTATAAAATGTTTTCAAATATTTTTAAACATTTTAATAATGGACAGGCAATTTCACATTTCTCTAAATATCATTTATTACCAAGGAGCTCAAAACAAACATAAAAATCCCTGAAACCAAAACGAATTGGTACTTAACCCAATTTGACTAGTCAGATTCCAAATAAAATATTCAAGAGACACAGAGGAAACATTTTGTATAATTCTGTATACTTCTTTCTTCACTTTAAAAACAAACTCATATTACTCAGCCATAAAAAGAAATGAAATTGAGTTATTTGTAGTGAGGTGGATGGACCTAGAGTCTGTCATACCGAGTGAAATAAGTCAGAAAAACAAATACCATATGCTAACACATATATATGGAATCTAAAAAATAAAATTAAGAAAATGGTTCTGAGGAACCTAAGGGCAGGACAGGAATGAAGACGAAGACATAGAGAATGGACTTGAGGACATGGGGAGGAGGAAGGGTAAGCTGGGACGAAGTGAGAGAGTGGCATGGACATATATACACTACCAAATGTAAAATAGATAGCTAGTGGGAAGCAGCTGCATAGCACAGGGAGATCAGCTCCGTGCTTTGTGACCACCTAGAGAGGTGGGATAGGGAAGGTGAGAGGGAGACGCAAGAGGGAGGGGATATGGAGATATATGTATATGTATAGCTGATTCACTCTGTTACACAGCAGAAACTAACACACCATTGTAAAGCAATTATACTCCAGTAAAGATGTTATAAAAAAAAATCACTGTTTATTATTTTGATCCTATTGAAGTGCAACAAAATTGCCAAATTAATTTTATACAGCATTATATAAAAGAGTATATAATTGTTTGTTACTCTTGCAAACTCAGCATGAGCGTATGCCTTCCAGTTTTTAGCAATGTGATCAGATGACCCTAATCAGCTAGGATACCTCTGGCCTCTAAAGCCCAAATTAAGAGGGTCAGTGCTTCTAGGTAAATTCCTATTGGAGCTACTAAGAGAACCATGTAAACATCTAGATACAATACAATGGGGATAATTATGATTAATCTTTTCCACTCTCCCCTAAACTTTAACTCCGATCACATATCTCTTACACTTAGCAGATAAGCAAGATGAGCATTTGGTAAAAACTACCTTTGGGGGGCATGTATGTATTGGTGGATATATTTTATTTCACTTCTGCGTGGTAGCATCTCGGCTATACCTGACTAGTTTTTCTGGTTCTGGTCAGCCACTAAATTCTCTCATTCATTTTATTTTTTTCCAGTTCATTTTCTATGCTACCACCCAGGGTCCCGCTTTCATCACCTCAAGGCTAGAGTATTTCAACAGTCTCTAAGTTGGCTTTACCAAACCACCAGTATTCTCACTCTCAGTTCCAACGAGCAAGTATCCCCCTGGTTAATCCTGATATTCTTCAGAACTTACATTTGTTCAACAATGTAAAAATGCTCCCATTGCAACCGTGTAACAACCCATCTTGTAAGCCTGGAGCATTTACATTTCTCCCAGAGTCTCTTATTATCTCCCCATCACTGGTCCTGTCCTTCAGCCTCCCCCAGTCATGGCTCCCTGTCCCTGCTGTGGCTGAAGTGTACTGCTCACCTGGAATGGCCTCTTCATTTCTACTGACCAATCAAGACACCCCCCACCCCATCCTTCAAACTTGTTTCAATTCTTATTTCCACAATGACATTTTCCATGACAGCCCCACCCCAGCATATTGCCCTGTTCTGCAAAATCCCCACAGCATTTCTCTATATTAGTCACTTGCCCCTTAATAAAAATTTATAAGCCCTGCAATTTGTGTGTGTGGCATTTCTCTCCTGCTGGAATACAGACCCTTCAAGACATAAATCATAGCTCTGTTATTACTGATATCATCACCCTGACTCCACTCAGAGGTAGTGTGAAATAATGAGAAGCCCATAGTTTTTGGATATAAATAAACTGGTTGTGTGGCCTTCATTTTTCTCATCTATGATGTGGAGACAAGAGTACCTGATTCCTCCTTGTTGAAAGGAGTAACTCCAGCACAAACTAGAGCTTTATTTACAACGTATCAGTCCCTCCCTTTGCCTGCAGTGCCAAAACCTAGCAGGCCAGCAGTGCAGACATTTGGTGAGTACCCTCAGAAACATTCAAATTAATTAAGTAATACCATTTTTCTTTTTTTTAAGTTCAGCAAGGGATACTTTGAATTACAGTTACAGTAAGAGGTATTTTGGTAGTTATCCAATTAATTGTCATGCTTAGCCCTGTATCTGGCTTGGAGCCTGACAGCATACTTAAGTTTACTTGCTTCTCCAACTAAGGAGACTTTCTCTGCCTCCCTGAGTGAATGTGCTCATTTGAGGCCCTCAGAAAGGAGAGCCAGAGCAAGAGAGAGAGAAAGCGGTTATTCACGTAAAACAAAAGCCTCATTTTACCAGTGTGCCCAGGTAGGTGTGGAAACTGCTGGGAGGGGTACAGCAGTGGCTTCTGCAGCCAACTTGCCTATTAGTTGCAGCCCTGACAGAAAACACCATGCTAACTAATGACTAAAAGAACAGAAAACAGGGAGCCAACTGGATATTATTCCTCTACAGCCACAATGGAGAAAGGACCATTTTGATATTTAAGTATGAATTAAACATTAAAAATACCACACATGCCTCTTTAAAACTTAATTCCAAAATACTTGAGGAGCAAGGGAAGGAAGCACAAAGATGTTAGAGGTAGAAAAAGACTGAACACCCATATAGTTCTGTTTTACCATTTTCAGTATTCTTTGATCCCAGAAATATGTTAATCTTCTCCCTGTCTCAGTCCAATGTTATAAGACTGAATAAAAAGAATCAGAGCCAACAAAAGCTGTCTACATTAAAAGAACCTCATACTGCAAAGAAGCCATCAGAATATTTTGATGGCTTCTGAAAATACCAAAATATTTTCTTAGGTTTCTATGTATTCCTAAATATACAGTCTCTCTAAAGACAAATTCAGCCCAAGGCTCAATTTTATGTTTGGCACAAAATAGAAATTACCCCTGACCTAACAAGCTAAATCTCTTGGGGTGAATTGGAGGAGCCGATGAACACTCCCAGGCCCCACCCCAGAATTTTAAAATGAAAATCTTTTAACGTGTTCCGCAAGCGGGTTTCCACCCAGAAGTTTCAGAAACAATGAAATGAACCGAAGAGATGGAAAAGACTCATTTCTAATGGTGGTATACAGTCCCTAAACGAATCATATCATACAATGCCTCCTCACTTTCACAAACCATATTTGATCACTGTAAAAAGCAGATAATTGATCAAAATAAAAGTCTTTAAGAGGAAAAAAAAATACATCAATATCAGCAGCCTAAAAAGTATGCATCAAAGTGGTCAGATACAGATAATATCTCATTATACCTTTCTAGTGGTGATTTTCATATTTTGTAGATAGCTGTATGGAGAGATACAGTCTGATTCTCTGCTGTTGGCTGTTAAATACCAACTGGCAACCCGCAATCACATCCTTTTTCTACCTAATCATCATTGTATGGGATTTCCGACATAAATGCAGGGCTTCAACCTGCCCCAACTCAACACCCGCCCCATGCAACGCATGGTAACTCAACAGATTAAAAAACTCTAAATTACCAATTTAGTACACTCCATCCACATCCTGTCTAAATCCAAAGTATTTATAATAAAGTAGGATTAATATTAAATTCAATAAAAGCACAAGCCCTCCCAAGAAGTTATTAAAGTAACAGCTTTGTCAGGGTATTTTGAAGGAAAACTCAAATTCTCAGAACGTCAGGGTCCTCCTCATACAAAATATGGGTGGTAGTGGTGGGGGGAATACTGGATGATTTCTGATTTCTAAGCGTTTTCTAGATTTAAAATGCTATGATTCTAGCAGGACCAGAGATAATTTTTAAAGCTTATATATTACATTCTGCATCCTTCTACCACAGCGCCATCCTTTACAGGTGCTAAGACTGTTATGTAAATTATTTAATCCCTATAAATCTCAGTTCTCCCATTTATAAAACAAAAATAATAATGGCGCTAGGGGCTTCCCTGGTGGCGCAGTGGTTGAGAGTCCGCCTGCCGATGCAGGGGACACGGGTTCGTGCCCCGGTCCGGGAGGATCCCACATGCTGCGGAGCGGCTGGGCCCGTGAGCCATGGCCGCTGAGCCTGCGCGTCCAGAGCCTGTGCTCCACAATGGGAGAGGCCACAACAGTGAGACACCCGCCTACCGCAAAAAAAAAAGAATAATAATAATAATAATGGTGCTAATATTAACCTACTATTGTGAAGGTTAAATGAAATAAAGGTCTTAAAGCACTGAGCACTATCTTTGGCTCACTGTATACACTCAATAAACAACTTTACATATAGTTTTATTTAAATGTTTCTCAACAAAATGTCAGATTCGCTGGCAGCTAAGCACAGTCCCTTTACTTTTATGGAGCCCAGCAACAGAGAGGGTTAATAAATAGCTCAACTGAGACCCATGTGAAGTCCTTCACGTAATCCCATCACCACCCCAGGAGTGAGTGACATTTGGAGATGTTTTCCACAATGCTCCTGCTTTAACCAGGATGACGCCTAGGATGTTTTCTCTCTGGGAGCACTCATCCCTTCAAGGCCCAGCTCCATCTCTCTAAGACCTATTCCACAAGAATGCCTTGCCAGTCCAAGCCGCTCCTTTCTTTCATATGCTTTTGATGGTAGAGCATCTAGGTTAGTCAGTTTTAACATCTCAAACACCTCCAGTTTGCCTCATAGCACCAGTTAAAGATCAACAGAGCAGTGGTGGGATTCCCCCCCCCCTGACTTTTTTTTCCTAAACAACCAAATAACACCCATTCAAAACAGACAAATGTCTGCCAAATACGTCCCTGGAAACTGAAAAAAGCTATGTGAAACGAAGTGGCAAAATGTATAAAATGGTCAGGGATTTCTCTTTCATTACTATTATCAAATTTCACAATTAAAAAGTCAACAGAGGTATAATATTTATTCAGGGGACACAAAGCACATGGAACAATGCTCAAAGGTGCATTTTGAAGACCTTCAAACACATTAAGGGAGCCAAAGTTATAAGATAATAAAAATACTAATTACAGCCCATTAAGCATGTTGTAATGGTGCTTAGGGATGATGCAGTCATGTTTTGCAAAAAATTATTTTCACCTTTCTCCCTGAGAGGAAATTCAGTGCAATCCAGATATTCTCAGACAGGCAGATATACAAACATTTCCAAATAATACAGAAATGTACTTCACCCCAATGCAGACCTCAAGCACTAATTTGAGTGTTGAGGGTGTGCAAAAGTACAATAAACCACAAAGGAGGATCAAACTGAAAAGTGTTGGGCTTCCCTGGTGGCGCAGTGGTTGAGAGTCCTCCTGGCGATGCAGGGGACACAGGTTCGTGCCCCGGTCCGGGAAGATCCCACATGCCGCGGAGCGGCTGAGCCCGTGAGCCATGGTCGCTGAGCCTGCGCGTCCGGAGCCTGTGCTCCGCAACGGGAGAGGCCACAACAGTGAGAGGCCCACGTACCGCCAAAAACAACAACAACAAAAAAAAAAAACTGAAAAGTGTTTTTTTGTTTTGTTTGTTTTTTAAACGCTTAAACCACTCGAATTTGTCAGGGTCAAAAATTCAAAATTAATTAGGTCAAAGGTTCAGGTTTTAAATATTTTGCATTTGTTGTTTCTGAAAAATAAATGTCCTTTACCACAACTGTTTTGACAAGCACAAACTTTTTTATGACAGATACAATAGTTTAAATGATCATACTCCTGAATTGACTGTTCATAGAGTGATTCTCAATTTTTCTATTTTCACCCTATACAGAACTCAGTGGAAAACATAATCTAAACTTTTCATCACTATTCATGATTGCTGTTGACTGTACTAATTTTTCATTGCTCCATTTCCAGAATCAAGCATAGTGCTAGCACCTGATAAATAAGTGATCACCTGATAAATGAGTTTTTTAATATATTAATTATTGAATAATTATCCACATGTATATTTATGGATAGATGGAGGTATGAATATATGAATGTGTGCACACAAACACAAATGGGGTTTGGGCAATTTAAGGAGAGGGAAGAGAGCTCACATGTTTTAAGCACCAACTATGTGCCCAGATCTGTCTTAGTGTTTTACTTACATAGTTTCACTTAACCTTCACAGTAACTCAGAGTAACCAAAAGCTCACAGAGAATAAGCAGTGAGAATACACAGCAATCAGAGCCATAGTTAATAAATGGTGCAAATAATCTTTGAACTCCCTGGATCTATTTGAGTCGTAGCACTCCACCATGATGTATCTTGGGGTTCACTCTTCCTCCCATGGCTACAAGTTATGGTCAAACAATTAAGAGCAAAATAACACAGCAAAATGCTAGAAATACTGGACATCTGGAGGAACCGATGTGCTATATATGACATCATGATGACCTGGTACAAGCCCTCACTAAAGATCCATGATGAGAATGGGTGGGGAGACCTGGTAGATTGGGAGGCTATTTCTGGCCACAGGCAGGATCTGCCTAGAAAGCAAGTGCTTCATGCTGGTCAAGATATCTGGTGTCATTTAATTCTCATGATGACCAAGGTTCAAAGGAACAAGAGCGTGCGGTCATAGAGCTCATAACAGTGGAATTGGATTCCCCATATCCCTAACTCTCATTACTCTACCATACTGATATTGGGACTCACTCTCCTTCCACTACATCAGTGATTCTCAGTCAGTGGCAATGTCTGGTAACATCTTTTTATTGTCACACTGGGAGAGTTCTACTGGCATCTAGTGGGTAAAGGCCAGGCATCTGCCAAACATCACACAATGTACAGGACAGCTCCCTCACCAAGAAGACTTATCTGGCCTCAATCATCAATAGTGCCAGGATTGAGAAGTCCTGACCTACATAATCAATATCCAGAGCACTCACTTAATTCACTCACTTACATATGTGAGTGTCTCTTATGTGCCAGACACTGTTATAAGGACCAGGGAATGGTGGTAATCAAGAGAGACAATGTCCCCTGTCTGAGAGTTTGCATTCAAAAATGGGAGACAGACCTTAAGGATGGACAAGGATGGAAGCACAAGGGTTACTGGCATATAAGATAGTTGTCCAGGAACAGAGAGTGACTTTAAGGTACTGAAAAGCAGAGGTGTAAAAATAGAATAGGAAGCAGTCTATGTGCTATCAAGAGATTTCCCCAGTGAAGCATTATCAAAATGAACGGAGCACCCCATGGAAAAATAAAATCACAGATGACAGCTTAAATGAAAATAATCCACTTAAAATTTCTTTTGAACTGTAAACAGTAGGGATTGGCATAGTTTGTAATAATGAAGCCCTTGTTCAAATTCAATTTTTATAAAATTTTTTACCTTGCTCTTGTGGTAAATGTGTTCTGAAAAGGTTTTGCTTAATGTGAAAATCTGTTCATGTGGGAAAAGTCAATGACTGATTGGGGAATATTCTCTTCTTTTGTCACAAGCTACAAAGGTCTCTTTGAGGCACTACAAATATCACTTATGTCAACACCATACCTATCCCAATGTACCTTTCTATACCTACTGCCAACGGGCCGTCTCAACTTACAGTGGGTTACTTTACAATAGTTCATTTGCAAATCAATTCTTTGGAACCCAGAATATATACTTCCAGAGAAACAATATTGTGCTGTAAATAATGGTTCAGTTTCTTAGCTAGGAACCAAAAATTTTTCTAACTCAAACTACATCTATATTAAAATACCAAGGCTAACAACATTTTTAAACACTGCTTCTAGGGGAAAACATTGAAAATTCCAATTCCTAATGCCTAATGGCTGACAATGGGAATGAGGGGAATAAGCCAGCCTTGCTATATAGTAAGCAGGGGTGGTGATGGTCTCAATCCATGGAAGAAGGGGGCGGGGGTGTAAGAATCTTTACCAGCATGAGGAAGCGATGGAAGGACAGGGGCTCAAGTGGTAAATGAAGCACTGGGAGTCAAGTTATGGCTAGAAATGTTTACATTAATTCATTCATTCAACAAGTTATCTGGCTAGAAATTGGAGATGTAGTGATGAATAAGGCAGGCTACACTGCTCTCAAGCCAGAATGTAAAGAATTAAAATTTATCTCAGTGGTAGAGGAAGCAAGTGGTAAAGGGGGTGTGGGTGGGAAGGGAAGGATGTTGTAGAGGTGAGGCTCTGGTACCAGAACAGATGACAGTATCCTAAGAAGAAGTTCTTGGGTGAGCATCCAAATGAGAGGTTCTTTTTCTAGAAGGAAAAGAATAGGAATCATGAATTTAACTAAAAATCACCCAGTCTTTGATATCGTAGAAACCTTACAGATTTTATCCAGCTGAATCACCTCTTTTCACAGAGAAGGAAACCAGCATTAAAATGCAAAGGAGTCTACTTGTAAATTTGGAGTAAGATCCAAAAATGCTTGATAATCAAACGTCTATTAGTATATACCTTCTGGATCTTGGTTTCCTTTTCATGGCCTCAAAATAGTCAATACCAATTCTTCCTCCTTTTTATAAGTTGTACCCTGGAGTGGCAGGAAAGTCTTCAGTGATTCATAAAAGGAGAAAGGACATTAAAAGCCAACTCTTTTATTTGATAGTTGAGAAAACAGAGGTCTAGGGAGACAAAGTAATGTGACCTGCCTAAGACTAGGGCAGAATGAGGGCTGCCTGGCTTGTGTGACCTAGCAGTTTCCATGACAGCACCACTGCCACTGTCATTATCAAAAATGAGGACGACGAGGAAGAAACAATTACCCATGAGAAAGGGGACACTACTTGTAGACTATGAAGGCACACTCCTCTAAGCAAAGATTTTAAATACAATTTCCAATTTATGGAAACTACTTATAGGTTAAAAATCATACGTAATTTAAACTCTCTTTAAGTATGGAATGAAAGTTTCTAAATTAGCAAATTTTCCAGAAAGTTACTATCTGTCCCTTAAGTGCCAAAAAAATGGCCATATTTTGGAGAAATTTCTTTTAAGCATTTAATTATAGCCTATTAAAATAAGTTTTGGGGCTTCCCTGGTGGCGCAGTGGTTAAGAGTCCACCTGCCGATGCAGGGGATGCGGGTTCGTGCCCCGGTCCGGGAAGATCCCACATGCCACGGAGCGGCTGGGCCCGTGAGCCATGGCCACTGAGCCTGCGCATCATGAGCCTGTGCTCCGCAACGGGAGAGGCCACAACAGTGAGAGGCCCGTGTACCGGAAAAAAAAAAAAAAAAAAAAAAAAGTTTTGTTCCCATGAATCCTTGAAGGCGTCCTTTCATTCTTTAGTAAATTGAGCAGTTTTTACGGGTTCTCCCTCATGCTAAGCTAAGGCTGTGCCTTCATACCCCCATGCTTCCCTCTTGTAGGCCTCTAATTCCAATCAGATGCTTCTAGTCTTCCATGGACTGAGAAATCAGATCACAACGACTGACAGAATACTGTGTAAGGTAAAAGCTCTAACAGAGGGCTTCTCAAAAGGTAAATAATCATTATGACAGTAATTTTGTTGGCTCAGAGGCATCTTGGGTGACATCATTCAAAATCTATCTTACTTATCTCTTTTGATCTCAGTTCAGCAGCACTTTCAATTATGTCCAGAATCTCAGCAGTTTTCTGAATAATTGAGATACTGAAAGTTTAAATTTCAGTGAGCTGGAGAGAAATAATTACTAGAAATAACTGGAATTGGTTTTTCTATTCCTAGCAATGTGTTTCACTTTAAAATTTGATTTTAAAACATTCCTAAATATTTTTTTCTTAATACTGGTGTTGATACATGAAAATAGTATTATTTTAGAATAACCAACTTATATATTTCAGTTTAAAGTGCTGCTCGGGGATGACAGTTACTAGGTAAAAGTCATCTGAATTCATTAATTCTGGAAACGCAATACAGTATCTAACAAGAGGCATATGAGCGAGAGATATTAGGTAGCAATAGGTAGAAAAGCTACAAATGAAAAATTGTAGCAGCCCCAATGAAATCATTAGGAACTGAATGCCTATCTGTTACAGGTGGCTTCAGAGACCCCAGAAAACAAATGTGATACATGTGGCAATGACTGTAACCCACAAAGTAATTCAGTGACACAATTAGGTACACCCTTTGCTGATAAAACTCTAACTCTATATGTCGTTAGCCCAACCTGACTTCACAACACATCATTTTAGCATGCTGAACACAGCTGAAGGGCACTTGAAGTAGACAAACAAGAACCCCTCGTAATCTCTATAATGTACAACTCCAATTTTACTACACAATATGAAGCCGGGGAAATGGAGTCATCAGTAAAGATTTTTTAAAACCTTATAAAAAGGCAACATGGACTGCACTTTTTGTAAGTTCTGAAGAGATATCTTTTAAGTAATAAAAACAGAATGAGTGTGTCCCAATATTCATTGAGCCTAGTTGGTCTAGCTGATCTCTAGAGGGCTCTTGCATATGAAAGTATGTGCAAATCACACCAGAGGGAACACACTTTATGAAACTTAATAACAACTTTTTGCTTTCCTTGCAGTTAACAATTGAATATCTTTGTCAGTCTCCATTCTGCCAAAACGTTTTCTGTATACAAGCTGGCAACACTGGGGAAGTTGTCTTCTTTCTTTCCAACTCTTCGCATTGGTAGCCAAAAGTGTCTTTGTTGCTCAAATAGTCCACGCCATCTGCCAGCACTTTCTCCATCCTGCCGTACCATCTGCCAGCCTCTCTGCTTCCGAGTCCATGCAGTGTTGCCTGTATGCTTTTCAAATGGCTCTTTCACCAGAAGAGAAAGAAAGAGCAAACCAGCACCTTTCGAGTTTAACCACTCTTGGTAATCATCCCAACACTGTTCTCTAACCCACTGGTTCTTAAGAGGACAAAAAACCCCAACAATTTGAATGGAAACACTTTTTTTTCCTTCCCCGTTGCAATAAAGAATTAGACAGCCATAGTACATCAATAGAATCAGTCATTAATACAAATTTTTATGGCTATGTTCCCTTTTTGTTTGTATAAGGTATTCTTAATTTTAAAGAATTATTCTTCGGATTAAGAAGCAAAGAGGGGGAAAACAATCCTTATTCCTACAGTTAATCCTGATTATTTTAAAAGCAACTTCTGGTAGAAATTAATAATTCAGTTGAATGTTATTAACAGTATAATGTTAACTTTATGCTGCACTGCACTGTTCTTCACTCTAATCTACTTAAAATTCCTGACTTAAAAGTAGAAACAACAAGAGCTGCATAACAGTCTCTTACTGAGGTTAAGCCTAGAGAGTTCCATGAATATCCTCCCTAAGGCCACAGGAAATTCCTTAAAGCAAGAGGGTTTTAGGCTTTGCTGTGGATTACGCTCAAGAAGTTTTCTTTCTAGATTTGTTCCTGCTGGGAATTTATCTTATGTCTCCATCACTGTCCAGGCTTCAGAGGGAGGCCCTGTTCATTCCCAATCACTTATCAGAATCCCAGGATAACTTGACTACCATGAAATTTGGAAGCTTTTGCTATTCCAGTAACAAAATTAAATTAGCATTTAAGTGAATGTCAGGAATCAAGTTCACTCATAAGAAATGATACCATTCTATCCAAATGTCAGAAAATGCACATATTTTAAGGCACAACATCTGAGGTTTCCCAGTCGTCACAAACAGATGGTAATGTTCTCTGTAGGCACATCTGATCTTTATAAATGGTGGAGGGTACTCTTATTGTATTAACCTTCACATTAAAAAAATATATTTTAGCTTTGTAAGCCACAGACCTTGATGTTAAGGCATATGGCTAGTCTCATCAATTTCTTAAATTATACCATGTTTTTTATACCTAAATGTGTGTAATAAAAAGTTTCCTGTTTCGATTTCCAAAATTTCTATTCAGTGGAAGAGTACATACTAATTACAGTTTAATACTTATGAATATCACTAAGTAAATTTTCACAATAGCTATCATTATTCATACCACTTGAAGAAAAAAAGTAAGGAATTAGCTATTAAATTCTGCTCTTAAATTTCTCAAATAGTTTTTGCCTTGAAGTATACCATTTTTAACAAAAATTCTATAAAAGCAGCATTTACTTCACGTTTAAGATTAAAGATTTTACATGCCAATTTCACTGAAATTTTGGAATGGAAAAAGTTCTTAAATGCCTTGTTTTCCTCAAGAACTTAGACAAAACCATGTAGAATATCAGAAACAAGGAATGACACATGATTTTGTGAAGGTTAAAAGCCATAATATTCTGAAACATAAGATTGTTTTTAAAAATTCTAACTCAGATCAAAATAAATGTATTTTCAATCAAGGTGATTCTCTGTGGTACTCGAAAGAGATTTCACCACCTGATGAAAACTAAGAGGTTAATAGGATGGTCTTAATAAATTATTTGATAAAATGATTGATTAAATAGTTTCCTTAAGTTTAAAGTTATGAATATACTATTAGGTCCATGTATAAGTTAATATAAAGTTAGCAGATATGAACATAGATGAATTCCACTGGGGGTTAGGTTGAAAGACATATCCAAAATAGCAAGTGTTCAAAACTAACCCTCATCTCTTCAGATGATTAAGGATCTGCTTGGGGGATATTAAAGATCTGTTTGGGGGATATTTTTGTCTCACTTCTTATCTCTTGGGGTGAAATCTCCCAAATAGAACAACTCATAAAAATACTAAGGGTGTGAAAGCCTGAAACAGACAGACTTCTTTCTCAGGAGTAAAAGTTATTTTCTGATGAAGAAGCTCTCCCCTAAAATGCTTGGTGCAAAGTCATGAACTGGTTAAGAAAGTTGGGCCTTTATAAAGCTTGTCAAGGAAAGTTGAAAAAAAAAGATGTCAAAAGTTCACCAGGAGATTGATAAGCAGCATTGGAATAATGATGCAAAAATAGATAACATTTTGAGTTTTGCTGACTCTAGCAGTAACTGATGAGTAGGCAATTCTTTTAATATTTTAAAGAGGGGTGGAGAGGAAGAAAAATTATTCAAAGAAAGGCATCTAATTATACCACCATGGACATCACGTAGTTGCATATCCATTCGTCTGAACTGAAATCTTAGAATTCTACATATCTTTATGATAAAGAGACTAATATTCATCTTTTCTAATTTTCATCTTTTAATAGAATGATAGAATATCCCTTGTTCAGGAGACATTTAGCACTATGTCCCAAGGACAGTAACCATTCTGAAGACTATTAAATGTTTGCTATGTGTCCAGCATTATGATTTCACTATGGACTGTCCAGTGAAGTGTACTTCCCACATATTCTTGGTAGAAAACAATGGCACCATCATTAGAGTCCTCCAGATACTTTTATTGCAAATCTGTATTTTCTGCTTCATTCCTGTTGTCTCTCAGCAGATTGTTTAGAATGCCTTGCTAACCTTGCCTCATCATCCTAAACTAGATTCCTTCCATTTTCTTAGGAAAATCATTGATACCTGTTTCTTCTAACCTGCACTCTTAGCATAGATTACTCTCATCACTTCTACTTCACCCATCCATCTTCCATACTGCACTAAAGAAACTCCTCTGTAAAACTGTAATAAAAGAAGAACAAGCCCGTGAGCTCTGATCAAACTGCTTCACTTCCCTACAGACCCTGAAAGAGATGGCTCCTCACGTCTTTGTTCTGATTTTACCCTTCATCTTCACTTTCTTGATCCGTCTGAGTTCTTTTCTACCTACGCCTCCCCCAGACTCATCTGACAGCACTGGTTCCCTTGCCTGCTTTACTCCATTCCCAGTTTCTTTTGGTTCTTTCCAAGCTCTGTTCCACCTAGGATCCTCACACATGCTCGTCTCTCTCTACCCAGAATGCTCTACGCCTTGCTCTTCCATTGATATCTCCCATGTTTTTCTAGGCCTCAGCATAATATCCCTTCCTCAGAAATGCTTGTTTGACCCTAGCTGCATTTACATAAGACTCCTCCATTCCCTCTCTCTCTTTCATCCTTTACTTTTTCTAACTAGCATTTATCACAACTTGGAATTACACATTTATTGTGCGATGATGTATTAAAATGTTTCTCCTACTAGACTGAGGCCCATGTGGGCCAAGATTGTATTTATTGTGTTCATTACTGTTTCCTCAGCTTCTAACACCATGCTTAGTGCATAAGAAGCACTCAGTTGGAAAAAAACAAAACAAAAACACTCAGTTAATACTTGTAAAAAAAAAAAAAGGGGGGGGGATTGAACATTTTCTCAAGCTGTTTTTCTCTGTTCCCCTCCAAAGTTCATTCATCACTCATTTAGTTATTTGTTATGGCTGTCACTATGTCCTTTAGCTTGCTAAGCTTGTGTATATGAGAAGTTCCAATACTCTCATTTCCAGGTTCCTTAAGTCTGATTTATTCTCTGTAACACGAGCACAGCACTGAATGAAGACTGAAGTTTGCTAACTCTTGGCCCCAAATGCCCTGACCCTGCTTACTATTCTGTCCTTGCTCCTTCACACACCTAGGCTTCATTTAGCCAACACTAAATTATTGCTCTCAACTCAGCCCATAGGTGACATTTACCCAGAAGACTTCTGACTCCTTAAGATAATTGAATTTGTCCTTTTTTGTGATGTCAAAATCCCCTTTCTATTTAGCTATTATTATGGAGGTTTCACATAGTACCATGACTGACAACTTAACCAACCGCCCAACTTAACACTTAAAATTATGCAACATATGCTGTTCAAATCCGACCTAGCACATGGTAATATTTGATGAAATGTGTTCAGTGACTGGATGCTCATGTTGATAATGGTAAAAATAATAATAATTTTCAAGAAAAAGTGGTTACAAAGAAAACAGGACTCCAAAAATAATGCCAAAGAGCAGAAAGTAGGAAACTCTTTCTGGAAAATTCTTGCATATTTTGATAATTAAATAATCCAAAGAATTCTAAGGGATTAATATTTGGTGAGAATGAAGACAAACAATTGATACATACAATATAATGACTTAGGACCTGAAAGAACTTCAACATGTTAACTTCTATTATTAAGACATCAAATCACATTGTGGGTTCCTCTTTATTATTATTAGTGACAGAACTATATCCAACAGTCCCCACTCCATTTCAAAGAAATTTACCTGAGTTACTGAGCCTTTAAAACTTAAACAAGTTAGCACTTAAAATGGAATAATTACAACAACTTTTATAATTAAGAAACAAGATACCCTGGAGCATTCATTTCTGCAGAATTATTGCATGTCTCAAGCACATTAAGACCGTGACCAGAGGCACAGTTGCATTAGCCTCTTGGGAAATACACTAATCCCTAGAAATCCACTGCTTAGAGAAGCTTGTTGTATATATATATATTTTTCAGTATTTAAATATCAACTCTGATAAAATTTGTGTTTAATGTCCATCACGTAACTCCAATTTGTATCTGGAAACAGTATGAATTTTTTTCAATATTAACATATAAATATTGGACAAAAGGCAATACACCATCATCACATGCTTTTTATATTTCACCTTTATGTATTATCATTAGAAGTTGTAATAAGTCTTAACTAGGAACCTTACCTATATACATACATATATGTAATATTCTGCATAATTGCAATTATGAAAATTAGGGAGTACTGCACTCCACTGGAATTTAAAAGCAGAGCAATCACCTAACTATTGAAGAAAACAGCCCCCAAAATGGCAAACAGTTTTTGCCAAGCAAAATTTGTTACAAGAACCTAAAAAACAAAACATCTCCTGAATGTGTTAAAGGGCGGCCACTTGTAAAACACTATTCTCATTTTACTTTTTAATACCTTTCCTTATATCACACTGTGGGAGTCATAATGATTTCATACTCAAACTGTTTCATCAATCAAAACTATCTGTAAAGAAAAAGAGTTCAAATATTTGTTCCATGTGATTTTGTTGATATTGTTATGCTGCCCAGTTGATAATGGGCATTTTTTTTCAATGTGTCCAGTTATTAATAATTATATAGAGCTAAGCTTATCTATTTAACCTGTATAAAATATGTAATGCCAAAGTCAAATACAGTTTGACAGAGAAAATTGCTATCAAGGAATCTTGTTTTAAAGTTAATTTTAGAACAAAAATCTGTAAAACATAGTTTTCAATTCAGAATCCAGCTTGATACAATGCTTACTTACCACGCATGCTGACAAGAAGTTAAATTGTATTCTATTTTAGTTATATTCTTACATTGTTCTAATATTCTCCACATATTCTATTATTTCGAAAGCCTTGAGGAAAGTCACTTGGATTAGCATGGGGGGACAGGGGACAACAGTTACTTCTTACCATACTCTTCCAGAGCTTACAAATAGCAAAATCACATGGGCAAGCAGACTTAAAGTATTTTCTGGTCTTGTTCACTAATCTTTATAGGTGACTGAGGAGGAAAAGCAGGAAGGGAAGTATATGTTTCACAAAGATGAATAAATGGGAAGTAAAGGAATCCACTGGTATAAGCTAGGGTAGGTCACTATGCTTCATTTTCTAATGGTTTAGACAACTGAGGTTCCATTTGGGGACTTCACATTACTCAAGTTATTCTGACCTTTAGGAGCATTTTTCCAGCTCTCAGGAGATCTATGAGAAAAACAGGCACATCTAGCAACCAAATGAAGCCTAATTAAACTCTCTGGAAGTGAGGAGACCAACAGTACTTCTGCGCTCCTTTCTCTTACTTCACCAGATAGTAACAATATGATTCTTTGAACAGCACTCAGTGCAATTTGCCAGACAGTCATAATGATCAAGCTACCAATACAAAGAGAGCATTGACCATGTGCAGAGCACTGTAAGACATCATGCAAAACCATAACAGATCCATTAAGCACAGCCCCTGCCCTAGTTCACAAGGTATGCAAACTCACAAGTGGAGTCATGTATTTCAGCATTTGGTCAGCGGTTGCTTAGATGATGAAGATAAAGAGTAATGCACCAAAACAGGAGTCAGGGACTCTGGGAAAACCTCCCAGCGCTGCCTGCCTACTGGAATTAAGCAAATACAATGAGCTTACACACTCATGACACACACTTATATCAGCAACTTCCTGCTAAGCCAGAATCACCAAATGCAGCAACTCCTTCAGCTTTTTACATGTTTTGATCACATTCACCCCATTAGTCATACATGCATGTGCAAACTTTGGCCGATTAAGGTGGTTTATCCAGGTTCACTTCTCAAAAGCTTACAAGTCCTAGTCACGATAAATAATAAGTCTCAGCTGTACCAGAATGGTTAATTTTCTGCAAAATATCAAGGAGACACAGAAGCTTCTATTACTTCTTTGCTACTGGAAGAATGAATTCAATAATGAGATGGTCTTCCTTCAGAAGAGAAAAAGTATCAAAAAAGGAATATCACTTCCCCAAATCTCACATCAAATAGTGTTTTCAATAAAGTTCAACAGAGACAAAATGTAAACTAAACTTCAAAAGCAGCAAATCTGCACACACCAAATACTGGAGTTTTGACAAAGCCAAGCATGCTAGTTGTTCAACATGACTGAATACCATTTGAGACCTGGGCTAACACATGCCAGCTCAAAAACAGTATGAATGTGTGGGCATATACATAGATGTGTGTGCACATGTAGTATTATATGTTAACCATTCAGTTATTAGAAAGATAAATACTGATTTATTCCATTCTCTATGCACTAATTCTCAATCTCTCCATTAACAGAAATCACCACTACTTCCAGAAACACAAAATGACCATTTATATATCTTTTATAAAATAATATACTTATTTAACTCCAACTTTTGAGGATTACATATGTCGATCAAAAAAATTAAAGCAAATTTAAAAATAGGTCTTACCCACAGGTAAATATATACTATTAGGGATAGGAAAAATAGTGTTTTGAAAAACTTTTTCGTTGAGGCTTGTTCCATTCTCATAAATGACAAGTAAACTATCACTAATCAATCAGATGCTCACGCAGCTCTAATGTGTAGAAATATAGTCCTTTAATGATTCTTTAAACTAGTGTTTTGCAATGATAACATTGTACTAACATTTAAACTTCATGAAAAGGTTCAGAAGTTAGATTACAAAGATGTCAGCACTTCATTATTCCCTAAACGCTCACATGCCTCTCTTATTAGTTAGAATTCAGCACCTCAAACTACACTCATTTAAAGGGTTACAAGAAGGTCAATATTCGGCCTAGTCATATGCTGCAACACAAAGCACACAGACTGAATTTAGAAGTCTTAATTACAAATATAGTTACCAAAAGAGTTTCTATTTTTAAAGAATATACATACAGTAATTTATGAATTAGAAATAATCATAATTCTCAGGAGATTCTGAGTGTCCTATAAGTCCTACAGAGCATTCACTTTTCTATCTGCTTGAAAAATGACAGCATTCTAATTATTCTGTCAAGGTTAATAGAGCTCAAATTTCACTCTTGAATCTCAGTGGGTATCTTTTTCCAACAGCCACTACTTCTCATTTGTGACATTTTTCCTTCCTAAGATTATGTGTTGCAAGAATTTTCAGAGTCAATTTAAATACCCATGCAACCTCTGCATCAAAGAATTAGAGTGACACCATCTTGAGATAAATGAGAAAACAACTTTAAAGAATCTTAGCAAGCACTTTTAAAAGAATGATAAAAATGGACTTTAAAAATTGTTAATAATGAGCTTGAAACTTCAACCTCTAATAAGATGAATGAAATGCTACATGAGAGATATAACAAAGACAGATAACATTTTTCAATTAAAAAAATGAAAGTTATAAATCAAGGACAATAAAGAATCCACAGAGGCTAAAATCAAATGAAAGAGGGACCTGGAAATTAGTAAGCACTAAAGCCTGATTTTGAGAGTATATGACAAAACTTAGTAACCTTGACATTATTCATTTGCACAGGGTTTAGGAGAAGGAATCAACCCCTAGGAAATGTTGAAGATAAAGAGTTTATAGTAGGCATTCATAGTAGATATTCACAAAGAGCTAGGACATAAGAAATCCATACCATCATTACAACAGTGTTGAAAAATGAATTCACCACATGGAAGAGGATCAGCAAGTTAAACTGGACTATCTTAGCACCGGCAGTCGTTGAAAGGGGAATGGGGGGATCACATCTGAATACATCCGTCCTGATTTCCAATAACCAGAAGCTGAGAATTTAAAGTGATTCTGGGTAGTAGTGCTTCCAAATGGCTGGCAGAAAAAGACAGATGCACAAATATTCTCAAATAAATTCCAAAGAATTCTAAAGAACATAGCTTTAAAAAAGGAAAAGAAAGAAAGAAAAAAAAAACCAACATAAAAGGCACCATGAATGAGATTCAGACTGCAGAAACAACAAAATCAAGTCTTCAAAGATATTGCGTATTAGAATGTTGAGATTGAGAATGTAAAATACCTGTGTTTCACGTGTTAAAGAAATAAAAAGCTTTAAAAGCAAAGAATAAGAAACCAAAAATGATGAAGGTAGTAAAACAAAGGAAAAAATATAGTAACTGAAATTTAAAATAGGATGAATATGTAAAATAGCTTATTAGACACTGTTGAAGAAAAAAAACATGAAATGGAAATAAAACTTAAATAACAAGAATTAGGGCTTCCCTGGTGGTGCAGTGGCTGAGAATCTGCCTGCCAATGCAGGGGACATGGGTTCGAGCCCTGGTCCCACTTGCCACGGAGCAGCTAAGCCCATGCGCCACAACTACTGAGCCTACTCTCTAGAGCCCGCATAAGCCTAGAGCCTGTGCTCTGCAGCAAAAGCCACCACAATGAGAAGCCCACACACCGCAACAAAGAGTAGCCACTGCTCGCTGCAACTAGAGAAAGCCTGTGCACAGCAGCAAAGACCCAATGCAGCCAAAAATTTAAAAATAAAATAAAATTTTAAAAAAATAACAAGAATATCAAACAATCCAGATGCAGCCCACAGACACTAAAAGGTGCAAAATGTAAGGATACATGATTAAAGCATCATGGAAAGAAGGAGGTAGATGGTCTAACATGTATCTAACCAAAGTTTCAGAAGATAGTTGTGAAGACAAAATAATTTAAAGTGATAATTGCTGTATGTTTTCCAGAATTCCAACTGTTTTCCAGAGTTATCAAACTTCCCATCCAAAAAACCTCAAACAGGGTAAATTTTAAAAACAAAACCCATATTTATATACATCACAGTGAAACTTAAGAAAAGAGAACAATTTTAAAACAGTGAGAAGAAAGTAGACCAACTACAGAGAATTTGCAAGTAAACTAACAGCTGATATCTTGGCAGCAACCACAGAAACGAAACTAACAGTGGAATGATTTTTCTTCAGTGTGCTGAAAGTAGTTATCAATTTACAACCCTACACCTCCTGAAACTATTTACTAAAAGTGAAACGAAAGATAGAAAAGTGTATTTACTATTTAAGATGTTATTAATTATGCAAGTTAAATTATCTAGTTTTTTTTCATGATTCTAGACAAGCAAACTGCAGTTTTTATGGGGAATCATATAGTATATAATAAACAACACACCCCTGAAGAAAAACAAGATGAGGGGACCTGCTGTACCAATGGCGCCTACCCTATAAAATACTGCAACCCTTCCCCCAACCTTGCCCATCTTGATCCTTTGCTTTAATTTTCTTTTCATTCTGCAAGGGGAGAATAGGATTTATCATCTTTTAACATACTATATAATTTATTTAATATTTATTACTTATGTGCTTGTCTCTGTGTTAGAATGCATGCTCCACTGGGCAAGAATCTTTGTTTTATTCACTGAGTGATTTCCAAGTATCTAGAAATGTGCTTGTCATACAATAGGCACTCAATAAGTCTGTGTTTAATGAATGGCTAAAAAAAGAATTTTATAGCAATAGACAAACTGGCCAATGACCCAAACAGAGAGCCCAGAAACAGATCCATGCCATTTATGGCACTGATCACTGGGGAAAGGGCAGATTTTCATTAAATGGTCCTGGGTTAATTAGTTATCCAAAAGAAAAAAATAAAATGAAATTAGACCTCACTTCCCATTATATTCAATCAATTATGGATGAATTAAAGATGTTATTTCATATCCTTAAGACATTGAGATAAGAAAGGATTTCTTGCACAAGCTTTTAAAAAACAATTCATGAAGAAAAAATGACAAATTCAACTATATTAAGAAATTTTCTTTATCAAAGGGAAATGTGAACTAAGACGCCTCAAACAGGAAGATGACATTGGCAACACTGACAAAGGATTAATAACCAGGACATAAGAAAAAATGTTTATGAATTAAGAAAATCCTTCCATACAAAGGAAAAATGTGCACAAGTCATAAATGCATCTCAGAGAAGAAACAGAAATGGCTCAATGCATGAAAATATCTAACATCACGGAAAATTAGAAGAATATAAAAATGAAACTATTATGAGATATGATTTCATACCCACTAGACAGGCAACAATCAAAAAGCTAGACCAATGTTATTACAAGGGAATGGCGCAAGGATGACTCTTTTTACACCCAGGCAGTGTATGTTAGAACCAAACACTCAGGAGAAGAGTTTGATGATTCAATGAAAGCTCAACAAGCACACACCCAAAGACTATGCAATTCCATTACTAGAAAGAACCTAGCATGTGCCAACCTAGAGATGTGGACAACAATCTACATGGTCACACTGTTCATGAGAATGACAGTAGAAAACAACCAGTGTCTATAAGCAGTAAAACCAATGAAGAAATATTTGGATGTAATCCTATAGTTAAATATTATGAAGCAGATGAGATGAAATCAATGTACTGGATTACATCTTTTTTTTTAAACAAAAGATAGAGTTGGATGGACTAAAAAATATAAGATTGGTTGATTTATAGTAAATAGAAGTATTGTCTGTGACACTTCAGTTTCAGTTCTCTGTGTGTCCATACTGATTTGCAATTAAAATACATTTCCTGTGATGTAAAAAAGCTAACAGTGAATAGTATCAATCCTTATCAATTTGGCCAATCTTCAGAAATCACTTTGTTTTAATTTTCAATTCCCAGATAAATAATGAAAATGAGCATTTTTTCATGTTTGTCATTCCTTCTATAAATTTACTTCTTTACTTCTCCTATAAATTAGTTCAAAACCATCATATTTCTTTCCTATTCTTTTTTTCACTTTTTCCATTTTGATTCATAGGGACTTCTTTCATATTCTAGATATTAATCCTTTGTCAATATACTGCAGATATTCTTTACAATCTGTCTCTTGTCTTTTAATTATGTATGGTGCTTTATCACGTACTTGTTTTCCACTTTTATGCAGGCTTGTATGTCAAACCTTTGTACAGGTGAGAAGAATGATAAAATCTTAGTTTTCAAATCAATTGCTATCTAAACAAATAATTTGCAGAAAAAAGTGTTAAAATAATAAACCTCTCTAATGAGTTTGAGGTTGATGTGTACTTGTGAAGGTTACAGTTTTATATGAAATAAAATCAGCTGAAATCAGAATCTATTCACTCCTAATCTATATAAAGGCAAGGGTGTCTATGACAGGTTCTCAGAATTGAAAGAAATCAGCCACACTCTTATATTCAACAAAAGAGTAAATCAGATTTGATGGATGTGTGCAATCTTTGGAACGTGTTTTTCACATATTATAAAACACAAACTAGTACCATCAAGATTGTAAAAATACATTCTATTGCTATCCCTTACAAACCTAACAATTAAAAAAACATTAAACAACAGGAAAAAATTTTTTCTGTACAACTTCTAAAATCACACACGAAGGGGATGAGTTTGTACTGGTACCACAAAGACGAAATGTGCCCATGGCAATTATGGGAAACATGCCATTAAGTATTAATTTTGTAGGAAAAGACTGAAAGTTCAGCACAGAGACATTTTACATTTTCTATGCTATGTTTTATGAATAAAAATAGCTTTATAGTAAATTTTTTCCTATAGAATTGTGAAGGTCTTTAAATTATTTCTCCAGAGCCATCGCAGATAACCTGATATTGGAAATGCTTCTACATCTTTAAAACTTTCTTGACCCTTAAACTTATGAGCCTTAAATTTTTATTCAACTATATTTTTATCTGTGATTTAAGTACTACTACTGAGTAACTTAACAGAAGCTATTTTAATTATGTTAATAATATGAAATTGTGTTAACTGTGTAATTGTATAAGTCCTAATGTTCTGATGGAGAAAAGGAAGTCCATCTCTTATCCTTTAACTCTCTGAATGCATTTGCGTGGGGGTAGGGGAAAGGGAGCTACTTAGCCACAGTGGGAAGGGATGACTCTTTTAAGAAAAATATGTATTTTGTAAGTGGCACTAAAATATTTATTGTTAAATGCGACAGGTCTCTTTACACATTGAAACCACCAGAAACCCAACAATGTAGACAATGAAAACTTTCAAGTTTTCACCTTATCCTGAACAAAACAAGTTGTTCCTTATGGAGAACTTGATTGCCAGTTCTTAAGATGATCATTCTTCCTTTGATTATACTAAGTTTATTTTCCTCCCTTTCTTCTTAACCTTGAATGTGAGAATACTGAGTTGCCTTAAAAATATAAATAAATAACAGTAAACAGGCACCAGAGAAATGAAGAGAGGGAAACATAGAGGATTGCTAGTGTGTGGAGGAGAGAAAGATTAAAACAAATCTCTCTCTCTAAAAGAACACACAGAGAAATAAGGATTTGGGTAGCACCGTCACATCAGATTCAAGCTGGGAGTGCATGCGAGAAGTCACCACAAAGGCTTGAGATAAAACATTTCTAAAAGCAAAATGGACAAAAGGAGAGTTAATCAACGGGAAGTTTGAGTTTGCTGAGTTACACATCCAATAGCTAGGAGTTTTCTTAAAACTAGCCTCCTGGAAATAAGAGAATACTTTTTAACTATTTCAATAAAATATCTGCTGTCCTAGAAAAAGTACAATTGACACGATGATACATTATGTGCCTTATTATCACAGCTGACCTTCCCATGGAAAGTTTTGCAGCTATAGGAGCATAGATTTGGTGCACTGTAAAGCAGTAAAATTGCAAGTCACCATTATTATAACACCCCAAAGCACCCAGTTCACCAAAGTGTAATAACTCAAACAAGGCTGGACTTACAAAATTATAACAACTCCTTCCTTACAATTAAAGACTAAGTGGAGCCTAGCAGAAAAAAAGTAACTCCACATCCAGCAAAAATTAACTCCAAAATCAACATTTTGTTTTCTATGGAGCACCTAATGATAAGTACCATATAACTTTACAGTTCAAACATCTTCCCTTAAATTAGGATCTACAAATAACTACCAGAGAGGATACTCTAGAACCATCTCACACAGATTCTACTCAGTAGGCTGGGTCTTGAAACTTAGTTCTTTGCCAGTGATGTTCTGTCTGCACAGTGTGCCCTTCCCTCTGCCTCTTTAGGGATAAATTCCTATTTGACTCAAAATCTGATTCAACTACAGCCTTCTATGAAAAGCCTCCTCTTCCTTAGCACTAAGTTAGTTCGTAGGATCTTATTGTCTTCATAGCCCTTTGTCTATCACTCTTCAATCACACTTACTCTTACTTTATTTACCTGCCTCTTACACCACAAGCTCCTGGACGATGTTATCATGGTCATCTTGGTAGCCCCAATAAGATGGAGCACAGTACTCAAGAGAGTTTGGTTGAATAAACCAAACTAGAAGCGGGGTGTTGGGTGTTAGCCTTAGAAAAGTTAAAAGAACAAATGGTGGTCTTCTAATATGTGATGGGTTATCTCATGAAAATAGAAATAGTCTTATTCACTAGTATTCTAGGTAGCAAAAATTAAAAGGAAGCAGAGATCACATGAAAGTATCTAAATGAGCAGAGCGGCCCAACTAGGGGATGGTCTTTCCACACACAGAGCAGTGAGCTTGTCACTGGAGGGAAGAGAGCAGAGTCCCTTCACAAACTTATTGGGAACCAAATGCATCAACTTACAAAGCTAAGTGTTATATGAACAAGTAAAGCTCCCTTTTGGAAATAATAAATGCATATATATACACACATATATATCAAAAGAAAATCCAAACAATTAAAATTATTGGACCCTTTATGTCAATGAAACCAAATTTAGTTATTAAAAGGTGTTAAAAGAAACAGACCGACCTCTAACATGTTTCTAGATTTTCAAAAGATGAGGCATCTTATAAAAGTATATTTTAAAATCTTTGTTTACTATCTTACAAATATATAAAAGGAAAAGCTTACATTCTTATACAGTCTTACTAGCTATGAAAATTTACTGGATAACTTCATTGTTATTACTAGAATGTATGTTACATTATAATAATTCATGTGAAAGTATGCCACCTCAGGGGGTCCAATCATACACCACTGGACATTAATTAAACACCTTATGCTATTGAGGATGAAACATCTAACTGGGCACCGAAAGTGTGATTTAAAAGCAGGGAGGGATACCGTTGCTGTAGAAGCCTTTAATTTCAAAGGGAAAATTTACTTCTTTACATATTTAGTTTTATATAGTGTGTAAAAATGTACTTTTATAACATTCTTGTGATAAACAAAGTATATGACCATTGTAGAAAATCTCTAAAGTGAAAACCATAGGAAAAATATCCATAATCACATATCCCAGAAATAACAGGTGTTAGCATTGTATTTTCCTCACGTGTCTGCACACAAACACACACACACTTGCTTCACACATACACCCTTACACACATACCATATTTTTGCTCTGATGTAATTTAAAGGTATTTTAGAAATACATATTATCATCCTTCCATCTATTATATATGATTCTTAAGTTACATGTAAAATAGAATTTATATATATTTCTGATTAACATGCTTCATAATTTCAGAGATACAAAATTCTAATTTTTGAGATGCAAAATAATCTGATTTTAAAAATAAAATACCATCCACTCAATTTCCCTTGATAAATGCCATAGCATCTATATACTTACTTCCCCATACAAACCCAAGACTGCCTTTAATTTGTCAATAGAAGAAAACCATAAAAAACTGTACATGAAGCTAAAACCTTCATTCATGTTAAAAGCTAACAGCAGAATACATTAAGAAACACATGTATTTATTTTACCTCATTCTCAGATACATTTTGATAATTATTAAAATACCCTTTTTAATTAGTGAGTGGGTAAATGGAGTATTTTATTCCAAAATTAGAATAATAAATCTCCCTTTTCCAATCATCATACTGTTTTCCCCACACAAGTATGTTGAAAGGGAAAGAAGAGGGAATAAAGGGGCAAAAATATGCTGTTTCATACATGCATTATGCCACTTTCTGTATCAAAGTACATTTGTGGGTATGCATGTCACCCTTAATAGGAGTGTACATTTGTCTGGAGCAGAGGACAGGATAGGGTGAAGCTCCCTCATGTGCACAAAGTGCGTTACTTAAAGACAAATATATACCCAACTCCAAAGAGCTTATTTTAGTATTGCATACCATTGTCCAAGAGTTTTCCTGTGATTGCCTTATTTGACACATACAAGAATCTTACAGGATACCATTTCATAAATAAAATCACCCTTGGAGAGGTGAAGTGACTTGTCCCAGGTCTAATGTATAAGGTAAGTGGTGACGCCAGGACTCAAACCCAGGTGTTCTAGCTCTAAATGTAGTGCTTTTTCAACCACATCACACTTCTGCAATCAACAGGGTACTCAGAATCAGGACTAAAAACAATTACTCATCAATTCATGAAATGCAGGTGTCTTTTTCAGCCCACACTGACACAGTAAAAGTGATTTGATCACTTTTGGTTTAATAAACACCCTTGCTGCTGAACCATGGGAGGAGGATTGGGGTGGGAGAAATTTCCTCTCTTTGCATTTTAAGCTTTTGCTCTTATTTTGCTTTTCCCAGTTCCAGTTTATTAATTCTCAAAATGCCTCTCCATTGTGGAAATGTATTTCTCTTAATGAATTGTTTTGATCACATAATGAGGATAATAACTAATAAATATATACATCCTACTCAAAATTTTTGAAGATTTCTTCATATTGCTTCTCATACTTTAGTAATGGCCAGATAGATGTAATATTCCCTTCACTTAAATATATTTTGTCCAGGACCACTGTAACGTAACTCCTTTACAGGGTTCAAACCTGTCTCATCAGCAGATATTTGCCTGATTATTTAAAGTTTAGAAATTATTTCTATTTCCAATTATTATTTTAATCTTACACTTAACACTCCCTCTCTCTGTCCAAACACCAGTAAAAACCAGTAAACCTCTGTGCTGGGCACTGGCTATACAGCACGAAACTGGTGTATTTGCTCGTGAAGACAATAGACCAGCTGAGGACACAGGTAAAGCAAATGCAAATAAATAGGTAAAGAGTAAGAGCCACTATGAAGGAAAATAATAAGTTATGAATCCAGATATCCTTGATTCCGGTTGAAAGATCAAGAAAGGCAGAAGTCTTCCCTGAGGAGATAATACTTCACATGAGAACAGAAAGGATGTCATCACCACGTGAAGAGCCGGGATGGGGCTGAAGTAGGTGGAACTTCCTGATGTGGGAGTTTGTTAGGCTGGAAGGAGGGAAAGGCAACTTCTGGGGTTGGGGCAGGGGAGCAGGGGAAGAGTGGTGGCAATGAATTTGGAGAGAGAGCAGGGCCAGGGGCCCTCAGAGCTGTGGGCCACGTTAAAGACCTTGGATTTTATTCCAGGTAAATATAAGACATTGAAAGGGTTTAAGCACAGAGAGGACATGAGCAATGTACAGCTTTGGTTAAATTAACCCAATGCCAATACTGGTCCAGGAAACAGAATGTTTATTAAGAGCTCTAGCTCTGCTGTTAAAGCAGCCAAGTAACATGGGGCTTCTCTGTAAGGTCTTTTGGCTTTTCCCTCAACTGTGGGAGAAAAAGGGAGGGATAACGCTAATCTTCCCAAGCTATAACACTGAAAGATGCCAGTGAATGTTGTGCTTTTTTAAAGCTGACATAAAACATTGTATTAGCTTCAGGTGTACAACATAATGATTTGATATTTGTATACACTGCAAAATGATTACTACAATGAATCTAGTTAGCATCTGTCACCATACAAAGGTACAACCTTTTTTCCTCTGATGAGAACTTTTAAGATTAACTCTCTTAGCAACTTTCAAATATGCAATACAACAGCACAGACTCTAATCACCATGCTGTACATTACATCTCCATGACTTATTTTATATCTCGAAGTTCATTACTATTGACCCTCTTCACCCATTTCACCCAGCCCCCACAAACCCCCTCCACACTCTGGCAGCCACCCATCTGTTCTCTGTATCTATTAGTTTTGCTTTGTTTGTTCTTTTTTTTTTTTTTTAGATTCCACATTTAAGTGAGATCATACTTATCTGACTTAATCTGACTTATTTCACTTAGCATAATGCCCTCAAGGTCCATCCATGTTGTCACAAATGGCAATATTTTCATTCTTTTTTTTTTAACAGCTGAGTAATATTCTATTGCATGTATGTATAAGTGTGTGTGTGTGTGTGTGTGTGTATCCACATCTTCTTTATCCATTCATCCATTGATGGATACTTAGAATGTCTCCATCTCTTGGCTATAGTACATAATGCTGCAAAGAACATAAGAGTGCATGTATCTTTTCAAATTAGTGTTTGTTTTCTTCAGATAAATACCCATAAGTGGAATTTCTGTCTCATATGATAGTTCCATTTTTTAATTTTTTGAAGAGCCTCCATACTGTTTTCCATAGTGGCTACATGAATTTACATTCCCATTACCAGTGCACAAGGGTTACCTTTTCTCCACATCCTCACCAATACTTGTTACTTCTTGTCTTTTCAATAATTAATAGCCACTTTAATAGATGTGGGGTGACAACTCATTGTAGTTTGATTTGTATGTCCCTGATGATTAGTGATGTTGACCATCTTTTCATGTACCTGTTGGCCATGTGTATGTTTCCTTTGGAAAAATGTCTATTCAGATCCTCTGCCTATTTTTCAGTTACATTATCCTTTGTTATTGAGTTGTACAAGTTTTTTACATATTTTGGATATTATCTCCTTATCTTATATATGATTTGCAAATATCTTCTCCTACTCATTCAAATCATTGATGGTTTCCTTTACTGTGCAGAGGCTTTTTAGTTTGATGTAGTCCCACTTGTTTATTTTTGCTTTTGTTGACCTTGCCTCAAGTGTTTTTAATGCTGAATACTTAGAATCTTTAAGATTTATCTATAACATGGTGTCCATTTATGTAACTATAAAATTCCTCATGATCAAACCATAATAGGGCATGCAATTTGCATTCACCATTTTTCACGATAAATGAAAGCATTGTTAGGTAACAAGCTAGAGTTTGAGGGTATTTTCAGTGCTATAAATCTTCTTCTGTAAGTTTAACTGTCTGCTTAGAACAATGTTTTTTCTTTTACTACAGGAATAATGCTAACTTACATCTGTACAGCTCCTTAGCTTCTGTATAGCATATTAGTTCTTTAGTGATAGGGACCAGGGACCAAGTGTTTATTGTCCACTTTCTCTTGACAGTGCCCAGCTTACTCTGATATATAAGCAAGACCTGTTTATTGAAAGACAACTATTAAATTGGGAGATTGGGAATGACATATACACACTACTATATTTAAAATAGATAACCAACAAGGACCTACTGTATAGCACAGGGAACTCTACTCAATACTCTGTAACGACGACTATGGGAAAAGAATCTAAAAAAGAGTGGATATATGTATATGTATAACTGACTCACTTTGCTGTACAGCAGAAACTAATACAACATTGTAAATCAACTACACTCCAATAAAAATTAATTAAAAAGGAAATTCTGACACATGCTACAAGATGGATGAAACTTGCAGACATTATGCCAAGAGAAATAAGCCAGTCACAAAAGAGCAAATACTGTATAATTCCACTTATATGAGGTACTTAGAATAGGCAATTTCATAGAGACAGAAAGTAGAGTAGTGGCTGCCAGGGCCAGGAGGAGAGGGGATGGGGAGTTATTGTTTAATGGGTATAGTGTTTCAGTTTGGAAAGATGAGAAGTGTTCTGGAGATGAATGGTCATGATGGCCACACAACAATGTGACTGTACCTAATGCCAGTGACATGTTTACTTAATAAATAGTTAAAATGGTATAAATTTTATTGTGTATTATTTCACCACAATAAAAATAGTTGCTCTCATAAAAAAAAAAGACAACTAGTAACTATTAGTTGGAGATGTTATTAAAAAGGAAATGCACTACATTTTAAAAAAAAACTCTTCTAGAATATAGTTCTGCTTGTGTCACAGCCATGTCTTAGACCTTGTGTAGCTCTTCACTGCTCAAGCCCGGGGCACTCTCCACAACCTAGAATCCACTTATTCTCACAGATCACTCTCATCCCATCTCCCTCACCAGTCTTCTCTTATCTCTACTGTACCTCCACACACACAGTTGTTCCCAAGTATGGCATGAAAGCTTTTGTTCTAGCTGTTCTTTTAGTGTGGCATGTCCACTCTTCCCTATGAAATTCAACTTTCAACATGAACACAGTATACACTGGCAAGGTGAATGCCATGAGATGATTCAATACTCCCTCACTTTCTGTATTAGAATGGCTATTTCATTCTTTCCCATTCAGAAAAATCAACTACCAGTGAATTGATTCTAAATATCAAAGAAAGCATGGACACTGAAACCTCCTGTAAGGATACTTTAAAAAATCACCCAGATAGTCCAGAATAGAATTACTAATTTTTCAGATCATTAAAATCATAATGGGACACTCCACTTGCGGCTCTCCAAGTAGCATCTACATATATTCAGGAGTCCATGGAACCAGTGACAATATCCTATTCAATACAACTTATTTATATTGTAGGAAAAAACTCTGAAAGCTTCTTTCACAAAATCCATTCATCTCTGTTGACTGGAATAGTCTGTCTCAAATAGGAAGGTCCTACTAGTACAAAGTAGAGACTACCAAATGAGTGACTACAATGAGAAGGCTTTTGTCTGAAAGGCAATTCATCCTTTAGCTGCCAAATACGTACCAAAATAAGCCAAGTAAAATCAGTAGATTTGGTTTAGGACCAGAGAAAATTCTGTTTGCCTCTAACTGTAATCAAACTCTGTTCTTACATATCTTTGGTATGTCACAATTTGTCTACTTTTTCTCTATTCTAGACTGAATTTTAATACCTCTGCTACATAATATGTAGCAGATACAGGTTCATTTCTGAACACAAGTTATAAAAACAATAAAATATCTTTATAGTACCTTCTAATTAAGACATGTAGATGGAGTTTGTGCAAGTTTTTATATAAATGTGACATTTAAAGAATGCTGTCCTCATTTTTAGATGCAGTAATAAGAAGTTGTACTTACTTTCCAATTACTTGTAATGGCCACACAGGTTACCCCTCAAATGCTTTTGATCTCAGCAACGTAGCTTGAAGAGTAAAATTACATTTCACTTTGAAGTGCAGCTTCCTACTCCTAATTTTACTATTCATGGCAAAGTTCAAGTAAAATTTTAAAATTACATAGCATCTAAGAAAACAAAGCTATTGGGCTAAATTTAGGAAATGAAGGAGAGTCTAGACAACAAAATTTGGTTACCAGGATGGCTAAAGCCTATTATTTATTCAATTAATAACAAAATGGGAAATATAAGCATCCAATGTACTCATTTAGATAACAAAAGTAGTTACCGTTTTAAAAGTGTAATAGGTAAATCCCAGCAAAGATGGCTAGAATTCTGTATTCTAACCTCCATTTACTCACCAAATCCAAACTAGGAAATATATTTCACAAATAAAACAGAGACCTAATTGCAGAGCAGCTGTCCCAGGGAAGTGCTCTCTCTCCTCCCTTCTCTCTAGCTACAGAGAATAGAGGGCATCCATGGTCTCCTGTGCCCTGGAGACTGAGACAGGAAGTCATTCTCAGCTGGACAACAGCCATCATGGGAACAGTAGCCTCATTTATCACTTCAAAGACACAGCGGTGGGGAAATTAACCCCTCCCTTTGAAGGAAATAAACTTGGTCTACATGGTCTTGAAATGTTCATTAGTCTAAATCCTCAGGTAACAATTGCAGAGTTCGAACCCTGGTTTTTTAAAATAGTTTCTTAGAAAATTCATATGCTAGATAATTTTAGGGCACTTTCAGCATCAGCCCTATTAAAAAGGCAGTATTTAAACAACTCTAACAACCCAGTGCTGAAAACTGCTGCTCTTCTTCAGACTGAATCTAGAAGGGCTTTTCGAGGGAGACCCAGAAAATCCAGATTATCCTCCGATCCTTCTCACGTTTCATTTATTCACTAACACCTTACTGACTGCCTATCATGTTCACTGAGTTTCAGGAAAGGAAAATGTTAATGGAACAAAAGTGCAACTTCCTATCCCCTCAAGACCCACTCCCACCAAAACAAACAAACAAAAAAACCAACTTAGCAGAGAGACGAAGCACCAGATTTCAGTTCTGAAGACCCAAACTGGAATCCCAGTCACACCCATAATTTGAAAAAAGCTGGTCAATGTGGCTGGACCTCAGTCTCCTCATCTTAAAATTGAGATCATACCACTTAACTTTACAAAAGGATGAAATAGAAATATAAAGTTCCTAGTACATGATAGCCATCCAATAAATGTTGGTTGACTATGAACTTGTAGAAAATACCATTGACCCTTGAACAACATGGGTTTGAACTGTGTGGGTCCACTTACACGTGGATATTTTTCAACAGTAAACTCTACAGTACTACATTAGTTGTGTCCATGGATGCTGAGGAACTGTGGATACAGAGGGCTGACTATAAGTTATAGCAGGATTAACCCCACACTGTTCAAGGCTCAGATGTATTTAATAATAGGCAGTTTCTGTTCTTAACATTCCTTACCTTGTGGCCATAATATATAACCCATATCTCATTACCTTTCCTGATTCATTAATAAATGTCTCTAATAAACAAAAGGAAGTACATGTTGACAGTTTTGGGACAAGATCAGTCAGGATTTTATCTCCTAGGTGATAGCCAAACCTCAATATAAGAGTTACATGATTCAGTGCATTATACTATCAATAAGACCTGAGAAGGAAAGGCAGCCATGTCTTGGAGAAGTCAGGGAAGGATTTATGCAAAAGAAGGAAAGTCACAGGCCCTCCTAACAAAAGGCTGAAACAGATGTTCTGTGTGGAAGCCAACTTGTGGGTCTAGGTTTTGAAGCTTTATATGCCATGATAAAAATTTTTAATTTCACCCGGCAGGCAACAGAGAACCAACAGCATTGGGGCAAGTGAGTAGCTAATACTAGCCTCAGAGTTAACTGGATCATAATGTGCTAAAGATATTGAATAGAAGGGAGGAAGGAATATCAAAGACTAATATTTATGAATTGGAATTAAAGAATAATAAAAAGAAATCAGGAGGTAAAGATATTTTTGGAGACGAAGCAGAGAAGTGATATTTCTAACTGGAAACATCTTCTTGGCTAGCCAGAGGCACAGAAGAGGTACTTAAGTGAAAGGAGATGCTGGCATGACTCTAATCAGGAGAGACAAAAGTGACGTTTCGAGACACAAACAATTCCCTGGATTACAGTATAAAAAAATGGCTCTCAGCTCTAGCTGTGCATCAGAATCACTTATGTAGCTTTTAAAATGTGTCCCTGCTTGGGGCCTCATCTCAGAGGCTCTGATTATAGCCAGGGTTGAGAATCACCAGAGCAGAGAAAGAACTGAGGGCAAAAACTGAGCCTCAGGGAACTCCCAAGGCAAAGGTCAGAAAAGGAGGTTGAAAAGGAAGCAAATTTTACAGAAGTAGAAGGAAAGCCAGGAAAGTATGGCAGAATCCAAGGGAAGAGGAAATTTCCAGAAAGAACAGGTGGCAAAAACAGTAGCAACTGCTGTATAAGAGGTCAACAGTGATGCATCTAAAGCAATGCCTGGCTCCTGGAAGGCACTCAATAGATATGTAGGGAATGAATGAGAGTTGAGAAAATGGTCTCCTCCCTCTGGGGTTCAGATGCTCTTACAGCTTAGGAATTCTACACTGGACCAGCAACATTATGGGGCAGACGGTCTTCACCGGGTTGAAATGGATTGAATAACTAAACTTGGGGTTTCAACTTCCCACTTCCTAGACTGTATTTTGAACATAATCAAAAACTGGCCTTCAGGCAAAGAAAAAAAATGTAACAGCTTTCAAAGCAGAAAAAAGATTCAATCATTCATTCATTCATTCAGCCTACCAGCCAGCCAGCCAGCCAGTCAGATATTTATATACATCCATTCTTCAACAGCCATTTACTCCAGGGAATGAAGATAGCACTTCAAAACTTAATCTTCAAGCCACATGATTTGCATTAATTTGCATATAATTTTAATCTATTTCAAAACTGTAGCAAAGCACATTTAACATGCATTTTTTGAATTACTTGGAATTCCTTTTGACAGATTTTCAAGCAAAAGCATATTTTTATTGTGATCAGATTATTTCTTGCCTAATATCTACCACTGTTCTTCCACATGTCTCAACTTCACTAGAATTTAGTTTTGTTATCCTAAAAATGTCAGACTAATGGGTACTTTTAAAATTATCACATTAATGTTCTTAATGCAAATTTTAGCTTTGAAGTCATTTATTAACAAAAGAGAAGGCCAGATCTCTTTAACTAAGCATGAACTATCTTCCTGCTTCTATTAACCATCACTGCCATTTCTACAAAAGTTTTAAAGGAGACTGATTAAATTAATATTTCCATGAAATACATGAATAGCTCCTTACCTCTGTCATCGCTTTTTTCTCCATTACAAAAAGTTCCCTAAGTATTGTAATTTCACACATTTCTATCACTATACTGATTTGCAAAAACCTGTAAACGGGCATGATGTTGCCAATGCTGGATTGCTAACATTAGTTCCATACACAGTATTTCAACAACTGTGACTATGGATCATTGCTTAGTTCAGATTTTACACAAGTAATGAGTATTATTTTTTTCCAGTTTGTTTTTTTGGTTTTTTTTTTGGTTTTTTGTTTTTGTTTTTTACATGAGATCAATCACTAGAAAACTCAATGAGCCTCACATTATAAGAAAACAACTGAAAGGTATGGGAATAGAACTTTCAAGAATAGGCAAAATGAAAGACATCTTAATTTTTATATCAACACATTTTCTCACATTATATGTGGAAACAGGTTGAGGAATAAAGAAAAATCTTTATTCCAAGGGAAAGACAATACTATGTATCAATATTTTAACATTTAAAAAAAAATAGCACAGCCATAACAGGTAACCCTTTAAATAAATTAGGTAGTCCCTAGGTATGTAAAAATAAGATGTCAATTTTTGCCCTTAGGAGCTCACTGGCCAATGAATGGAATGGAATTACTCCAATTTGATAGCTTATAATCTCTACCTCTGCCAGCTGCTGGAGAAGAGTGGACCTATGCTAAATCTAAAGTTCACATGGAATATTAAGTCCCAAAGAAGACCTATACCTCTACTCCATTATAAAAGCCAAAGCCAGTAACACTAGTTAGGGAGGTATGACTACTGCTAGTAATCTCAGCCTCAAGGCTGAATAGGTATCAGGAGAGAGAAGTGTCCGCTCTTTTTGCTCCCAACCTCTACAATATCCTTCAGAGCTACAGTCAAACTATAAATATAATTTCAGAGGTTTCCCTTCCCTCCACCTTATCCCCCAAAGTAAACTTATTTGACTTATCCTATCTGAAATTGCTTTTAAAATGGCTATGAAACAAAGTGGAGTCACTTTGGGCACTTCAGTGCAACGGGAGGGAGTCTAAAGGGGAAGCTGACCCTATAGCTTGACTGTGCAGCCAACCTCATGCTAAGATACACAAGATACTGTGAAAGAAGTAAGTGATTCAACAACAAACACAAGTGGAAAACCACACAGAGCAGGAGTTATGACTGCACGCAGATGGTAGCTACCAACTACCACATCCCTGAGAGTTGCATTCCTGTATCCTAGCCTGGGTGAGGATGAGGTGGAGTCAAGGCCTTTTTCAAATGTATGGTTGAAGTTCCTACCAGCTTCAGCGGGTTACTGTCAGGAAACTATATGGGAGTATGGAATTTAGGATTTCGTCTACACTTGGTACTTGACTCACACGTGGTTGCCACTTCAACTTCAGATTCTCAGATGAGAATAAAATTTTCTCTGCCAGGCTCTCACCAGAAATTCTGCTGCCACCCACATAACAAAAGAGCTGGCAAAGTTGCAACCTAATCACATTAATGACTGATGAAGCTTCTACATAAAAAGTCAGCTGTGCCAAAACCATACCTTTAAGGCATAAATATGTTTGACCCCAAATACTGCAAGCACGGATCCTATTTGCCTCAGTCCAGCAGACTGTCCACAGAATTGTTCCAAGGTATGCCAAATTTGCCTCTCTCCTTCCACCATGTACCCCCAGAAGGCCACACTTTCTCCTCCTCAATATGCTGAGTTGTCCCTGGGAGCAGTCTATAGTTAATCAGCTACTCAGTGGCCCAGACTCCTTCAGATAATGAGTAAGAAAGCTGAAGAGCAAACCAAGTGCTTTCAAGCTTAAGAGACGGACCGTACAAACAGATAATGGCTGGTCATACGTAGCAACACAACTCTGACCCACAAACTCTGCCGTTACCACCCCCAAACAGTCAGGACTTAGACAGTGGCTCCCAGCTTCCCTATTTTTTTTCTTTTTTTTGCCTCTGCTTCCAACTCAAGACCAACCAGAGGAAGCCAAATATGCTTCCAAATCTATCAAATTAGATGTCTCACTTCTATTTAGCCTGTCTCCAGCTTCACCATGTCAATAAACCCCAGTCAGAGCACATCTAAAACTTCCTTCCGTTGTAAGGCTTTCCCACTCCCCTGCCCAACCTGGAGTCTCTGCCAAACTAAAGTCACGGTGGCAGATCCCTTGCTGTGGCAAAATCCCCGAATAAACAGCCTCTGCTCGTTCTCATCTGGGTGGTCTTCATGTACTTCCACATGCTCAAAAGCTGAATGCTGGAATGTTCATTACCTCAGTTTTAAAAGTCTTAGATTTGGAAACTAAAAAAATAAATACAGGGCTTCCCCAGTGGCGCAGTGGTTGAGAGTCCGCCTGCCGATGCAGCGGACACGGGTTCGTGCCACGGTCCGGGAAGACCCCACATGCCGCGGAGTGGCTGGGCCCGTGAGCCATGGCCGCTGAGCCTGCGCATCCGGAGCCTGTGCTCCGCAACGGGAGAGGCCACAATAGTGAGAGGCCCACGTACCACAAGCAAGCAAGCAAGCAAGCAAGCAAGCAAATAAATAAATAAATACAGTGCTTACATAATTTCAAAGCAAATGGGAAGTGAGAACTAGAAAGAGTAGCCGTTGGCATGTCTAGACTCTAGACCAGTCATTACCATTAACTTAGATTCTTAGGAAAAGCTGACCTCTCTCTGGCCTCATTTTCATCATTTGTAAAATGAAGTGAAAAGAAGGCTGAATGAGGATTGCCTTCTTGTGGCTCTGATTTTGTGGGTGTGCCGGTCTGGAAGCCTATGACACACTCAAATAAGGACGATTCAAGATGAGTTGAATATAGGGGGCTATGTACATAGGTGTGGGCAGGTATAGGAAAACCACGAGATGGCAGGCAGTACTCCTGGGTTTGTAATGGCTATTAGCATGCCTGAGCTTGAAGCAGCAAGAGGAAAGTGTTCCCAGAACTAGGAAGGAGAGTGTTGGGGAAAGAGCCAGCTTAGCATGAGTGTGATCTGTGGTAGAGGGACAGGGCCAGCCTGAGGGAACCCTGCAGAAGGGAGCAAGGGGAAAATAACTTCCCTCTCCTCCTCTTTTTCATCTCCTTCTGGGGCTCACCATTAGCCAAATGCAAGTGGAAACTGGACGACACGACACGGGATCCAGACAGCTTGGTCGCCCTGTGCAAACAGCAGAGTGGAAAAGGGTGGAGAGAGGGTCTGGAGGAGAAAAGGAAAGGCATCTGATGGACGAACTGTGATTCCTTGACATTGTACACTGCTTTGGCTCAGATTTGTACAGACATGTTCTTATCAAAATGCCTGTCCCTAACTTCTTTCCTCGTCATCATTTTCATTATTTCTTCTTTTTAATTCTTGCTACCCCCTGTAGTTCTACATTTTTTTCTGACATTAGTGAGGAAATAAGTATCAGTGACAATAAGAACACAATTTCTCAATAAGCATCCACAAGCATCTCAATAAGCAGCATCTCCTGGCTTGTACTACGTTTATCATGTATTAATTATATTTATGTATGTAGTTACTAGACTGTAAGGTCCATGAAGGCAGAGTTGTTATCTCTTATCTCTGTATCTACTGTGGCACATGTTTTATATAAATGATAAACATTTAAAAAATTAAACAGTGATAGTCCCCAATAGTTCAACAGTTCCCAAACATTACACCATAATACATATCCTTTATTTGTTTTACTTTTCACAAAGTCCAGAATCTTTATACTGATGGTCAGTCGGCTAACATAAGAGCATAAGATATAACAAGCTATCCTACAGCAAATCTGTAGAGGACATACCATTCTGTTTCACCAGAACAGAGATAAATATAAAACTACAGGAAAAACTGGCTATGGTGAAAAAGAAACAACCCAAAAAGGGGCCAAAATTTTGAAATTTGGTAATGGCCATTCCTTCAGAAGGAGATGAGGATTCCAAAAGCAATGCAGAAAGAGAATGAATGAAGCTGATGAGAAGAGTTTATACGCAGTTAATTAATATTTTTGCCTTGAAAATGAAGAAAGTTGGTACTTACAAAGGATATTTCAAATGGCAGCTCCAATGTGGCACAGTGATTTTTGAAAAGGCAACCCAAGGGCTTAAATATTTTGTTCTCAATTGAGAAAGTCAGTGTAAAAAAGTATGTTCCACAGTACACAGCATGAGACAACTTTTAATGAGCTAAATCTGTTTTCCTCATTTCTTCTCACTATTTACTCAGTACCATCACTAAAAGGTAGGGGGGTGTTGTACTCAATCCCAAATAACTAGGAGCAAGTCATATAATTTAAGAAAGATAGTTATTATCCAGATAGAAATGAAAATGCATTGAAATAAATTTATTATCTGATTTGAACATTAAAGTCCACTTGTATACTGCTCATATTTTGCTTCACCATAATAACTGATAACTGCTAAAATAAGGCTAGAGATAAACCAAACATATTTAAGTACTTAAAAAAAACTTCAAATAGACTGAGATTTATAAAACCACTGTGAATACGGCACAGAGTTCCCACATACCCTATACCCAGTTTCCAGTTATTAGCAGCTTGCATTAGTATGGTACCTTTGTCAAAATTAATTAACCCATACTGACATAATATTGTTATTATCTACAGCCTACACTTTATTTATATTTCCTTATTTTTCACCTAATGTCTTATTCTGTTCCAAGATCCCATCCAGGATTACATTTAGTTTTCATGCTTTCCTAGGGTCATCTTAGCTATTATAGGTTGTCAGACTTTCCTTGGTTTTGGTTTGAGGAATACCGGTCAAATGTTTTACATAATTTCCCTTATTTTGGATTCATCTGCAGTATCCCTTATGATTAGACTGCCTTTATGGGCTTTGGGGAAGAAGATGACCGAAGTAAAGTGCTGTCCTCATCACATCACATGGAGTGTAGAAACCAGCAACATGACTTATCACTGTCATGTAAATCATGACCACCTGGTTGAAGTGGTATCTGTCAGTTTTCTCCACTCCAGAAGGAAGTCCCTACGTACAACTCAAACTTAAGGAGTATGGACCTATACTTCACCTCCTTGATGGCACAGTATCTTCATAAATTATTTGGAATTCTTCTGCATAGATTGTACTTCTCCCCATTTATGTAATCACTAATTCATTTATATCAGTATAGACTCATGGATTTTTTTTTTTTTTTTTTACTGTGGGTTCTATTCCCAAAGCATATTTTTATATGGTTGCTCAAATTGTTCCAGCTTTGGCCACTGGGAATCTTTCATTTGGTCCCTGTCTCCATTTGACATACTCCTATCATTGTGGAACTTTTTTAAGCACTAAAACCAAACTTTCTTTCTAGCACTTTCTAGCACTTTCTAGCACTAGGAGATGCTCTAGGCTTATCTTGTACATTATCACTTCTGGGCTTAACATCAGTCATTTCTCTAAAACCCCTGCTTCCTCTTATTCAAATGTGGTATTAGAATATTTGAGTGTTAAGCATGCTTGTTGCTACTGGGTTGTTGATGTTGCTTCTGGGCACTCTCAGATTCCAGAGCAAGGAAATATATGTATGTACCTACTAACCAATAATATGTACATATATATAAAATGTATATCTACATGCCTATACGTATGAATACATATAAGAGTGTGTATATACATCTATCTCCATCTATCAATATATCTATATTCAGCTAAACATGAGTTCAGTACTGACTAGAGTCTCCAGCTCTAATCCATTACCACATGGATCATTCTAGCCTCCTCTCTTGCTTGTCTATAACCTCCCACTCTGGGTTATTTAATTTTAACACCTCCTAAAACGCACTTCAGCATATTCTCTCCACAAATAGCAAGAGTTTTAAATAATGATCTTCCAATTGATAGTTTAATCCACATATATAACACATTGGTTCTAAATTATATCAAGGTATTAATAGCATGAGATACTAACAAAGACTTCCTTTCTCATTATGAATCCTACCTAGTCTAAGTTAGCACAAGCAGGGATCTTAGCTGAGGCTGAAATTTTCAACCTTCACTTGATATTTCTCTTGGGGCAAGTTATAATTGGATGTCACACCTATTAACTCAATTTCATTCTGATAATCATTTAATAATTTTCCTCATATTTCTTTTTACAACTGCATTTTGAATAGCATTAATACATGTAATGATAACATTTTGAGACACATGAACTACTTAAGTTTGTAATTACTGTATGATCATCCCACTGGAATCACTGAAACTACACTGCACATTCAGATCAACATAAAAACAATACTTTACTATATTCTAGATAACTAAAAAGCTCAATGTCTCCATAAACCTTATTTTGAAAAGAAACAAATAGTGTGCATTAACATCATCTATTCAAAATGAAAAATCACGGTGAATAATTAATATCTACTTTAATTTGTACTCATAAGCTGATTAAACCAACATTTCCACCTATTCCTGAGAGAACAGAGGCTTATAGGTAAAAAAAAATAAATAGTACTCCCAAGGTCATGCATTTCTTAAATGAAAGTTAGGCCATAAATCCAATTCCTTTTACTCTAAATTCTCTTATTAAGGCAAGAACAACTAGTTTATATTTATTACTATACTTTTTGGATTCATAATCATTTGAAAGCTTTTACTAAGTAAGTCTGTCCACAATCTGTCCAAGAGGATGATAAATGTTAATGCAGATGCATATATGTCTGGTGAAATTATTCTCAGTAATAGGAAGCTTATGCCAATAGAATATACCTATACTGATCAATAAAAAGAGAGAATTTTGGAGTATACCTCTACAAATCAACTTTACCTTTAAAAAAAATACTCCTGGTCGACTTTAGCTCCAAACAAGATTAAGTAACAGGGACTAGATATTTAATCTCCTTGCCTGAAACAATTGGGAAAAAAAGCAGACAAAATAAACAAAACAACAGTTTGCAGGATGCTCATCAGGCAACAAAAGATACCCGAGACACAATAAACAAACATGCTGAACCCCACAATTGCTTCAGTTCACTGCCCTAATAAACAGAGTTTTCCAGGCCATCGATCAGGGAGATGTATCCAGTGTGAACTCCAGCAGACCTCCTGTGTTTAGAAGATGGAGCTAGGAGTCTAAGGTAGAGTTCACAGAAAAGAGGAGAGAACTGAACAAAAAGAAATAACTCCAGAGATTTGCAGAAGGTCTCCCTCAGATATTCAGCTGAGTATTGATCTGCACATGTCTATTAGGAAACAACCTGGAAGGATTAGAAATAACACAGCCAGCCTACACACAAGGCCGAACCAATGCTCTTCCCAGCAGGCACACTGAAATACTTCAAAATTGGGTCTATTACACAGAAGGCTCATGGCTCAGAAGTGGGGAATAGTTAGACCAAGACTGAGCACAGCTAACAAATTTTAAAACTATTACCTAAAAGGATTAAACTGTTTCCAAGAAATGTAACTGTGTGCCAGAACCATGATCAAGAATATGTACAGGAATAAAAATAATATCCAGCATTCAACAAGGTAGACCTACATCTGGCATTCAATAAAAAATTACATTCAATAAAATATCACTTAAAAGCTAGACTCTGATAAGTTAATGGCAAAAAGAAAACTATAAAGCTTAAAGCCACCACTAACATAAGAGTTATACCAATGAACCAAGAAAGTAAATAGAATCATAAAGTTGCTTAATTAATGCAAAAGAAAGCAGAAAAAACAGAAAAATGGAACCCAAGTAATAAGATAATAGATTTAAGTCTAAACATATGAATAACCACATAAAATACAAATGGTCTAAATACTCTAGTTAAAAGGGAGATATTGTCAGATTAGATTTTAAAAGTTAAAACTCCTGTACATGCTGCCTATGCGAAATTCAATTAACTATAAATACACAGATGGACTAAAAGTAAAAAGATGGAAAAAAAAATTACCATGCCAACAGTAATCAAAAGACAGCTAGAGTGGCAACATTAAATCAGATGAAGTAGATTTCAGAGCAAAGAAATATTGCCAAAGATAAAAAAGATCATTTCATAATGATACACCTAACAACAGATCTTCACAAGTAATAAAGGAAATGATAAACTAGAAGAAGAAATAGAAAAACCCACAATTAGTCACAAATTTCAGTACCCCTCTGTCAATATTTTATATAACGAATTTAAAATTATCAAAAAAAACCCTAACATCCTTTCCTGATAGTACACTTTAAAAAAAACACTATCGGGGCTTCCCTGGTGGCACAGTGGTTGAGAATCTGCCTGCTAATGCAGGGGACACGGGTTCGAGCCCTGGTCTGGGAGGATCCCACATGCCGCGGAGCAAACTAGGCCCGTGAGCCACAACTACTGAGCCTGCGCGTCTGGAGCCTGTGCTCCGCAACAAGAGAGGCCGCGATAGTGAGAGGCCCATGCACCGCGATGAAGAGTGGCCCCCGTTTGCCACAACTAGAGAAAGCCCTCGCACAGAAATGAAGACCCAACACAGCAAAAAAAAAAAAAAATTAATTAATGAATAAACTCCTATCCCCAACATCTTTAAAAAAAAAAAAACACTATCAACCAATTATATCTAATTGATATCTACAAAACAATTTGTCCAACAGCCAAATACACATCCTCTTCAAGTACACCCAATACATTTATCAAGATAGATTATGTTCTTCACCTTAAACAAGTCCCTAAATTGAAAACTTTCAAGTCATACAAAATATGTTCTCTTACAAGAATGGAATCAAATTAGAAATCAATAATAAAAGATCTCCAGAAAATTCACAAATGTTTGGAAAATAACATTTTTAAAGAGGCAAAGTCAAAGAAGAAAACCAAAAGGAAATTAAAAAGTACTTTGAATTGAGTGAAAATTAAACCAAACATATCAAAATTTGCAGGATGCTGTCAAAGTAGTACTTAGGGGGAAATTAAGAGCACTAAATAAATGCACGTATTAGTAAAGAATAAAGATCTCAAAATAAATGACCCCAGCTTCAAACTTTGAAAAAATAGAAAAGGAAGAAGAAGTTAACTGCAAACTAAGCAGCAAAATGGAAATAATAAAGTGGAAATCAATTAAGACAGCAGAAATAATAAAGAAAATCAATTAAACCTAAAGATGATTCATATTTATACAAGCAAATATTATACATACATTTATACACACACACACACACACACACACACCTCTAGGCAAATTGATCATGAATAAAAAAGAAGACACAAATTAAGACAAAAATTACCAATAACAGGAATGACAAAGGTAATATCACGACAAAGTCTACAGATAATATGAGGACAGTAAGGGAATATTACGAAAAACTTAAAGCCAATAAATTCAACAACTTAAATTAAGTGTAAACATTTATGGAAAGACAAAAACTACCAAAGCTCATTCAAGCAGAGATAGATAATTTGAATAATCCTGTTATCTAGTAAGAAATTCAAATTTTATTTTAAAACTTTCCCACAAAAGAACTCCAAGCCTGAACAATTAAGAAATAAATATTAATTTTACATTAACTCCTCCAAAAATTAAAAGGAGAGAATATTTCACAACTCATTTTATGAGGCCCTGACAACCATACAGAGGCATCACAGGAATAGAAAACTATAGAAATAGATGCAAAAATTCTGAGCAAAATTTTAGCAATTTGAATTCCATAATATACAAAAAGGATAATATACCATGACCAAGTGGAACTTATTACAATTCTACCTGTATTCAAGGATGGCTTAACATTTGAAATGTATCAATGTAATTTTCTATATTAACAAAATAAAAAAATTAAAACCATACAACCTTCTTAATAAGAGTAGAACAAGCATTTGACACATACAGCATCCATACCTGCTTTTAAAATTAAACTAACCTAAAAAAGCCACTTCTTGGCAAACTAGAAATAGAAGAAAATTTCCTCGACCAGAGAAAGAGCATCCATGAAAAAGCCTACTTTTCATAATATTTTACTTCAATGTGAAAGATTGAATGCTTTCCCTCTAAGATCAGAAACAGGACAAAAATAATCATGCTTACCACTTTTATTCAACATTATACTGGAGGTTATAGCCAGTGAAATAACGCAAGCAAAAAACATGAAAGCAATCAAGAGTGGAAAAATAAATAAAATTATTTATTCACAGAGGACAAAACTATCTATACAGAGGATTAATACACACCCACACACCACACATATAACAGTCTAATGAGTGAGTGTAGCAAGGTTGCAGGATACAAGACCAATATAAAAAATCAACTGTATACTATATAATAGTAACAAAAAATAAAAATTGGAATTAAAAAAAGCAATACCATTATAATAAAATTAGGTGAAATACCTATATACTAAAAACACAAGAGATTTCTGAAAAAAATTACAGAAGAATTAAATAAATAGATATAACTTCTTCATGGATTGCATGACCCAACAATGTTAAAATGCAAAATCTCCCCAAATTAGACTAATGTTCAACATAATCCCATCAAATTCCCAATAGCCTTTTTTTTTTGTGAATTGACACGTTGATTCTATGAAAATGCAAAGAATCTAGACTAGCCAAAACAATTTTAAAAAAGGGAAGTTAGAGAACACTAATTTCAAGACATTATTATTAAAAAGCTACATTAATCAAGACAGCTATGAGTCCAGAAATAAACCCACACAAGTATGGACATCCTTTTTTCAAAAAAGTGCAAAGGCCAATACAGTGGAAAAAGAGTAGTCTCTCTAGAAAATCGTACTGAAACAACCAGATGTCCATGTGCAAAAAAATGAATTTAGACCCATATCTCACCCATTACACAAAAATTAGCTCAAAATGGATCACAAATCTGATTGTAAAACCTAAAACTAGAAAACTTCAAGAAGAAAGCATAGGAGAAATCCTTTGCAACCAAGAATTAGTCAAAGGGTTCTTAGCTATGACACCAAAAGCATGACTCATAGAAAAATGAACTGATAAACTGAACTTCATGAAAACCAAAACTTCTATTCTTCCCATACATATTTTTAAGAGAATGAAAAGATAAGCCACAGACTAAAGTATAGTCAAATCCTATAACAGATGAAGACTTGTACCCAGAATATATACAGAACCATTAAAACTCAATAATAAGGAAACAACCTAATGAGATGGGCAAAAGTTTTGAACAGACTTTTCACCAAAGATATCTGAAAATAAAATAAGCACACAGAGATGTTCAACACCACTAGTTATGAGAAATATAAATATAAGCTACATCTATTAAAATGTCTACAATTTTAAAAGCTTAACCATACTAAATGTTGTCAAGGATGTAGAGTTGCTGGAACTCTAACACTGATAGAAATACAAGATCATACAGCCATTTCTGAGAACAATTTGTTAGTTTAAACATACACTTATAATATGGTCCAGCCATTCCACTCTTAGATATTTACACAAGAGAAATAAAAGTGTATGTTCATAAAATATTATATAGAAATATTTATAGCAACTTTATTTGTAATAGTCAAAAAGTAGAAACAACCTAAAAGTCCACTGGCAGGCAAATAAACAAATTGTGCTATATCCTTATAAGGAAAACTACTTATCAATAAAAAGAAATAAGCTATTTATGCAGACTGCAACATCAATAAATCCAAAAATAAATATGTTGAATGAAAGAAGTCAAATACAAAAGAGGACATGATGTAGCTTCCATGTACATGAAAACCTACTGATATGTAATGACAGAAAAAAATCAAACTGATACATAGTAGTAAAAAGCAGTTCATGGGTGGGATAGGGAGGTGCATGAGGGATAGATAATAAAACAGCTCATGGAAACATTTGGGAAAATGGGTATCTTCATTACCTGATGGTTTCATGGGTGTGTACATATGTTAAAAAAAATATTCCAAGGAAACACATACTGTTAGGCAAAATGTCCCCAGTAGACATTTTGCCCAATAAAAGAGCCTAAAGAGTAGAAACAGTACAAATGAGGAAGAGATTTACGTGAACATTTGGCTTTAACATAGGTGAAGGCATTCTGAGGCTGGAGGAAAACTTCCCCAACCTGCTCAAGCTCTAGGGCTAGTTGGTGCTGCTGTAGACCGACCCACTGTGTGAAGAGGCATGAGGCTGGCAGTAATACAGCTTCAGGACTGTACTCCACCATGTTTTCATCTTCAGGAGGTTTACTCTGTGCTATATTGCTAGCTATCCATCAATAGGACACTTTTAATGTTTTATCAGAAAGTTAATATATTTTCTTATTATAGTAAAATATACATACTATATAAATTGCCATTTTAACCAAGTTTCAGTGTAAAGTTCCACAGCATTAATTTGACTCACACAATTTGAGTACCAGAGAAATAAGCACCAAGAAAAATGAAAGAAAAGGAGAGAAAAGAAAGAAAAAAAGGGCAACAGCATGAAGCAGAGTTAGAGGTTTTCAATCTAATGCCTAAGTGAAACAAAGTAAAAGGTAAAGGAAAAAGAGGTAAAGACAAAAAGAAAAGGAATAAACACATTTAGAACCCTATCAGTTCAGGTTGGAGAAAGCATACAGGAGGAACTAGAACTAAGATGTATATTAAAATAATTAGGGCAATAGTTTTAATTCTTGAAATTAATTCCATCATCTGCTTAAGAGGGGAAATGGTAACAGAGAACACAGGGGTCACCAACAGTGTATTTTGAAGTCTGTGGACAAATACACCTTGCTTAGTTGCTTAGATTCTACACAGACCATTATCCAGAGACCAGACTCTGATTCCACCCCACCGCACACCCCTAGTTCAGTAGTCACTTCCAATACTTCAAACCAGCCAATCAAGTACCTAGGAAGCCCCTAAAAAAAGCATCTGAGCGTCAAATTCCACAGCACTGATAGTCCAGATTGTACTTTAAAAATCTACAAGTCAACTTCTCTGTCAGTTGCCCCAAACACTATGTTAGGCACACTGAGATACAGAATAAGAACTTCAAACATTGTACAGTACACAAACCAGAAGAGTACAATGCAATATGTAAACAAAGAATAAAATGAGCAATTTGCATTAAGCACTTCAAAATATTTTGTTACAGCAACAGACACAAAAATTCCATTCCCCCCTCCCCATCCAGGGGCACTGAGAGACCCAGGTAGAACTCAATGAATGCAAATGCAAAGAACAAATAGATTTATGCAAGGGATATATAATCCTGCAAAAATTAGTATACCAACAGGTGGTTTCACTCTCAAGTACTAGAGTAAAGATGAAACTGAAAACCTCTTCCAATGTAAATAAAACTGGTTAACAAAAACAAACACAAATAGAAATGCAACCTCACATGCAGGAAGTTTTATGAGTCAAAAGTTAATAAATTTCTCATACAACATTCTGGATATAATTTCAGTATATTTGAATGTAATGGTATCTCCCAAGAGAATTATATTAATTTTTAAAATGGTCTCCTTAGCCTTTTAATTCACCTAAAGGAATGTGTTTTCAAATTACACAGAGCATTTCTCCTATCTCATTGGGCCAATGGCATTCTTCCAAAAAGACTCTTCCATTTTAGAAACTCTGATATGGAAATAAATTTCATTTTAAACAGTCCAGAAATTTAAGAAGGCTCATATGGTAATATAAAATATATTTATTTCACCAGTAAAGGAAGTCAAATAAACTACTAAGAGCAGTGATATCTGTTTATATATGTTAACATTTTGTAACATATTTGTCCAAGCTCTCTTCTTTGTATCCACTTTTTATGTAATTTTCCAGTAAGTCTATATTATTTACAGGTGTACTTTCCTGGTACAATATTTTAATAACTTTCCTTTATGAGACTAATAACAAAACAACCATGCAAAATGAGACATATTTAGCTTCTCATGGTGCAATTTTTTTTAACTGATTACATTTTTTTTAGGTAATAAACTTGTTCATCAATGAAATGTGAGAATTTATTTCAGCAGTCTACTTAAACATAAAACAGAATAGAATGTTATACCTGGATTCTTATAACCATGTTTTAATTGAAAAAAGTTCTCTCATGTGCTATAACTCTTCGTAAATTGTTAAATAATTAATGATATATAAACCAGCTTATTTTCCTGTGAAAGCTTCAACCATTCTACAGTATAATTTTTTAAATCTAATGAATAGTTTAAAATGAGTATGGTCAAAGAACAATGCAAATATAATAGTATATCTAAATATAGCCTAGCCAGAGGCATACGGCTACTCAAACATAGTACCTGGATTTGAATACATGAGACCAGAAACTGGAAATTATTCTGTCAACTATATTACCATGCTGACCACAAATGTCATCCAGGAATGGGATTGTCTGGAAGGTAACACACCTGCTAGGCTTCACGAAGTGGTCTTGTGTGACATGTAATTCAATGAATCTTAATGATGCTAGGATGCTGCTTCCCTGGTTATGCTCACTCTGCATTTCTGCATTCTGGCAATGAGAATAAAGGATCCTAACAGTTCACTGTGTGCCAGGACCCCCGGCATCACAGGAATGGTCTACGTGGAAATGTTCAGGGGAAGAAGTTGCCATTCAGTACGTTAATCTTTGAAACAGCTTCTTAGTCTTGGAGATGATGAAATTCCTTTCTCTGACTTGTGTGTTAGATGCTGGAGGCATTCTCCACATTGGGTCGGTGTTGTTCTCCCCACTGTGGTGATGAGAGGCGCCATCACCCTTTTGCCATATGATATCTCTTCCCATCTCTGATATTTGCACTGTTTGTGCAGTGCCATAGTACTCCCTGTGAAACACCAGGTAATGGTATTTCTGGACATAACCCCTCAATCACATCATATACCTCTGAACATAATAGGTCAATCACATCATATACTTCTGAACATAATAGGTCAATCACAACATGCCCCAATCAGGATCCTACTGGTGGAGCACGTGATGGAGTAGAGAATGGTGACTGGGAACAGCAACTGGGATTACAGACAACCAACAGTACATACCAGCATGGCATAAATTACATCACAAATATGACTATTACTTTTTCCATTAACACCTCTTCAGACTAAAGTGTTTATTATGTATGCCCTACCTTCTGTTAGAAGATCTGCACTTGCTGATAAAGTATGACATAGATACAAGAGAGAAAAGTCAAACATGAAGAGTGATCAAGAAACAAGTCTCAATCACATGTATTAACACACACCTGTTAAATTTAACTTTCAATTCTTGATCACCAAAATAAAAGTTGCAAGGATTAATATGTTACATAGAATCCTTATCTGTTTTTGCTTTTTTATAAAATTCAAGTATAGTTGATACACAATATTATATGTTACAGGTATATAATATAGTGATTCACCATTTTAAAGGTTAAGAATCCTTATCTTAAGAAAAAGAAAAGTGTGTTGTAAGGGAAAGAAATGACCTCCTGTTAGTAAACTCTAAAAATAATTTATCACATCAGCTATAATAGAAGAAATATGAAATATAAAGTAGGAAATATCTTCGTTATTTAACTGCTGCTTGTAACTGTTCTCAGTAAGAGCAAAACTATGAAAACTGTTCAGGAAATGCATTTCTGGACAAGCTCAGTGAATAAGTTCTCTAATGATCTAATCATATAAAAGGTTAGACATTTCTACAGCATGCCTCTCTTTGGGGAGAGCTTGGGTTGCTACCAAGTATTCTCCATTGGTGACAGAAGAGAAATTCACATGCTGTGGTCTCCAGTGACAAGACTGGCATGTCACTGTCAACCTTGACCAGCCTGCTGAGCATTCTTCTTTAGTGAAAGGAAACCCCTTCTCCCTCTGTTATTTGCCAACAAGCCCTAAACATTCTTCATATGTGCCCAGTAGTCTCCAAAGTCCATCCTGGGCAGACTATGGGAGTGTCCTTTGCTCTTTGAAGCTAACCTAGCATACAACAGTATAATGACTAACACTGTTTTCCTGTCTGGAATGTGAAGGAATGTCTCCAAAATCAGTATCTATTCATACAAAAAATTGAAAGAGATGGGGGCAGTGCTCAACAAAATATATTTTAAATATATTTTAATCCACGAAAGGCAGTACTGAACTAATCAGAATGGAATGGAACATCTTTTCCTTACCTAAGTTTGGGAAAACATGAAGATTTAACTCAGTTATTGTTCAATGTTTACATTTTAAATATTTCTATTCTCTCCATGACTAGTACTATCTTTCTTGGGTTTTAAGTTTCTGAGGGACAATGAACACCTATCTTTAACTTATTTTATGTAAAAGCAAGCATATTATCAAACCTAAGCAACTTATTAAAAATTTATATTAATGATGATGATAAAAATAATGTGTTAACTACAGAGAGTAAGCAGCAGCATTTTCAAAGGCAAGGACAATAATCAAAGAAACAAATTACATGTAGCTGGACTCAGGGCCACAAAGCATTGACAGGGGTCTTCTAAGGAGGGTTCATACCAACTCAGGGAGCAGACTGTTAAATTTCAGGCATTTTGTGGGCCACCTGTTTAACCACATCCATTATCAAATATCAAATTATATAAAATTACAATTCAATAAATTATGTTAAAAACTCAAAATGCATCACTTCCTAAATATTTTATGACATTTTACTGTGACCTGTGTTTTTAAGGCTATTTACATCTGTTGTTATCTACATGGTGGGAAGATTATATAGTACTGTGCTACTTCACAGCCTTGATCAATCTTCTCCTTAGTAACATCATACAGGTAGGTTGGAATTGTCTACAGGAGTATTTTCATCATGGTAATTGGCACATGCTATAAATCAGTCCCACTCTACCTCATCCTGGCCCTGAGTGCTGGTAGATGAACGTTTACCAACACGCCACTGGAGACACTTAACCAAAATGGATGAGTCAGCTCATTTTCAGGACAAGTTAGAAATTTTTTACCAATCAAATGAGGTACAGGAGAATTGATAGGCCCCTCCCATGATGATGAAGGTAAAGGGACTAAGGAATAGTTCTCTAAAATAAGAACAAAATATTCTGGCTAAAACTGAAATTTTGTTTCCATCAAAGAGAAGATTTTATTTAAAAAAAAAAGGAAATAGAGAAAGAAAAGTTGGAGTGAGCCTCATATTTTGCAAGTACAAGTTACTGTCAAAATCAGTCTGAACTATTATTGGGGACTTCTTTTGATCACCATGGATTAAACAAAAGCTGGTCTCCCTTTTTCCTTCCTTGGTCATGCTCATGACAATCAAGTGTAATAAAAAAAAAAAAAAGCAGCCAAAAAAACTCTAAAAGAATGTCGGTAACACTGCTTGCCACCAGCTGTTTGTGAAGTGCTAAAAGATCTGAGTGATGAATGGGTCTATTTAAAAAAAAAAAAAGCAAAACCTTATTATTATGTTCAGTAACCCAGATTAAGAGAGATGTAGGAGGTAATCAAGTAATTTGTGTACAAGACATCTAAAAGAATTAAAATTAGCTGCAACACACCAGGTCGTAAACTCTCTGCATTAGAAACCACAGGCCTTTCTAATTGAGTACTTAACAGTATCTAGGACTTAATCATAGGACTAAGTTTGTATTTTAGGTGACATTTGAAATACATGTAGTGTTGCAAGGGGTGGGGGGGTCAGGTATAGGTGGTGGTGTTGGGAGTAGAAGGATGGACAGTTGTAGACACAGAATATGTGATTATAGGTTGTAAAATCCTAAATTCCAAGTTTTGGATTTTTTTCTTCAGCTTCTCTGGCCATTAAAAAAAAATCAGTCTTATTTCAAAAGGAAACTCAGGGCTTTGTCTGGTTTTCTTTACAATATAGCAAGCACTATGAAAATAAAGGGTACATATTATTGTTCTTTGGTCAAGATAAAACTCGGTAAAAAATACAAAAGCTCTGGTCCCAATAATTTGTTTTAAGAGTTCATGTTTAAAGCCATTATTGCTGTATTTTTAACAAGAAAAAACTGTGAAGCAGGTTCAAAGGGATAATATTTTAAGTACTTCAAGAAAAAATATAAGATAGGATACCATACGTTCTGATATTTGTGCTTTTACTGATAAAGTTCAGCACATATCCATAACCAATCAAAAGTCTAATAAATGTATATTTGCTATCAGACTCACTATTCAGAATTTTTCTATTTACCAAATTGGTGAAGTCTTTCTAAATTAGATTTTTAACACCCTTCCGACTTTCATTATCAAGTATCCCAAGGGCATTAGCTCCAAAGAACTTTTTTGTTAAATGTAAAAGATATAGTCCAGCACTCTCTCTGAAACCATATTCCTGTACACATTTTAGTAAATGGGATAAAAATAAGTTTCAGGCACTGTAAGGCAAAGGATTATTAACAGTAAAGCATCCAAGCACAAACTTTCTAGTTCTCAGATGTGAAGGGAAGAAGTAATGTGGATTAATAAATACATAAGCATAGGCCCAGAAATAGTGAAAACCAAGGTGGGATCATAATTAAGCACTTCCATTTTCTATACCGGAATTAGCTGGGTGTAATAATAACAAGGACATAGACAAGGTCAGTGATATAACGGCCCTGACGACCCTTGCAAAATCTGATTACTGGTACAAAACTTGGTTTAAAAGAGTGAGGCAGTCTGATACAATCAAAAGGAGCAATGCAATGAAAAGTAATCAGAAAACCAAGATCTGTAGTTACCACTGCACTAGCTCATGAATTCACTGTTCTCAGGTGAGCCACTGGAACTGAGTCTCACTTTCCTCAGTTGCAAAGTGAGCCTCCTTATCCACAATGGCTTCCAAGATTCATTCTACTCTTAAAATCCTCTGACTCTCCCAAACTCTTCTTTCAGAAATCAAAGTGGAAAGTGGGATATATTTTAGAAATTCATTTAAAAAACAGTCAATGTTTTCTTACTGCAGTGATATTATTCATAAATTATTATGAATGATTATAAATGAATTTCAAGATTATGATGAATGTCTAAATAAGAGGAGAATGATATAACATGGGTAAAGAGATGAGAAACAGTGCTTTAGAATATGATATTATGAAATAATACTATGAAATAGTATTATTTCATAATATCATATTCTAAAGCACTGTTTCTCAGTGCTTTAGGTCTAAATTTAAAGGTCGAGTGAATTGCTATCGTTTTCAGTCTGACCAGGGGATAAGTTAGAAATTTGACTGTTGTGGTACTCAAGTGTTCACAATTCCACGGCAGTCATGAAATGACTAAAGCAAAGCCTTTAAGCTTACATCCAACTCTAAGATAAAGAGGGTTTTACTTTCTATTTTCTTTTGGGTGAGCATTTTATCTTACACTGTGAACTTAAGTCATGAAAGTTAAGGGCAATCTTTTCCATTTTATGGACCCTTCAGGAGACTGACCAAAAACTAAATAAAAACGAAGAAATAAAAACAACAACCTAGAGGCCATGGCTTTAGGAAAACCTCATTCTCTCCTATACTGACCAATTATTTCAGAAGTTGCTTCATCTAAATTGGCAGATTCTTAGATGCTGCTTTGGGAGTAGGTGATATCAACTCCATGTTAGAAAACTCACTGGGGCAGTCATTGGGACCAGAATGTAAATATCAGGACCCGGAGGACTTCCTATAACATATGAAGTCCTTATCTTTTCTCTGAACCTTGACTGCAAATGAAATAATTCTCAATGTTTGGATTTATTTAATGACTCAAAGACTTGGTTTGTCCAAAAAAGGACTGTGAATTAAGTAACTTCAGTTGAAGAGACACTAAAACCTTCATGAAGAAATATTTAAGGTAGAACTCTGGGATCCCAGGACTACAAGGAAAGTTTCTGGAGTGGTGGCACCCCCAACTTGTTCACTGCAAAATAACCAAAGGGAGATACACAGCTGGTAGAAAGACACAACTCAAGAGGTCTAGATTGTTCCATGAACTATTTTTCAAAAATATTAGTAAGCTGAAAATTAACCTTTGCCAAGTTAGAGAATTCATGTAAAGGTCTGGGGCAGGCCACAAGGTTCTTGGAACACTAAAACTACTATTGACAATAATAACATGATAGACTTAAAATCTCTGAGAATAAATAGATTAGCTTTAGGAAGCCATTATATCTAAAGTTTAAACATTTAATTGTCATTAAAAAAAATAACTGGGGAATTGGGTTTGATGGCTCTCCTGGTAGTTCCAGCTTTGTTACAGAATTAAAATCAAACCTTCACGGTAACACTTTCCTAAGTTGCCATTATTTTCATACATTCTGTTTATAGCAGGGAATTCAACATTCCCTACAAAGTAATGAAGCAGAGTTGTAACAGAATATGTCCTATGGATTCTGCTCAAGTAGAATGTCAGGCTGGAGGAGAAGGGGCTAATTTCTTTGGCCAGTAAAAGCGTATCTCAGCCTAATCCTCTCTGATGAGATGTTTGCCTTTCCTAGGTAACAGGTTCCATTAATTTATGTGCATTCTACTGCCCCAGGACACCTGGTAAAACACAAGTGGATATTCAGTTGAATACTTAAGATTCTCCTAAGCATAACCATTAGGAAAGAAGCCTGTTCCCTGACTTGACACACAAATTGTTCAGGAGACATTATAAAAGCAAATTTATTCATAAAACATGTATTAAACATCTACTACAGACCAGGTACCATACGGAAGTACAGAGATGACAGGATGCCAAAGGAACTCAGTCTCACTGGATCAATGGCTAAATCCAATTCAGTAGCCGTGCTCTGCCAAGACAGATAACTTGAGGAGGGGCACCTGCTCCACGGTCAGCAAGAGGGAGAAGGAGAACACAGAATATCACTGCCCATACATTCAACCCTGCCGTAAAGCGGATGTTCAGAGTCCTCCCCAAAGTCCTTTTCCTTTAAAGGCAGCTGGCAAATTAAAAACATATTTTCCCCTTGAAAAGTAGTAGAAAAAAAGAAATAAATGTCCACCTGTTAAGAGTATAAAGAGCGTTCAAAAACCTAATATCTGAACTTGAAAGGGCTGCACTAAATGAGAAAACAGCAAATCTCACTCATGTGGTCAAGGGAAAACAAGGCCTACTCTTGCTAACATCATACTTGCTCTCCAGAAATCCTATTTACTAAGAGGCGATCAAGTTTCACTAGACTGGATCAACTCAGTACTGAGCTACGGAGGGCCTTCCAGAATTGCCACTTCCAGCGGCCACGATGCTGAGACTATAAAAGTCACAATAGGGCTGGAGCTACGCTTCTTTTAACACTGTCTCAACACCTGACAATACTTAGGGAACAGATTCTCTCTCTAATATAGGAGAGATTGACAAAGGTCAGGAAGTCTGTAAGAAGGGAGAGTGTAGGATAAAAACTGAAATATAATATCAGGTACTTTTACGGGTGAAGGCCAGGGCAGCCCCAAGGCAGAAATGAAACACACCCCAGGTGAAGAGGTCCCTCAGCCTAAGGATGAGGAACAGCAGGACTCTGAGATGAGCAGTGCTCCTAAAAGGCACATAGTAGGGATGAGGAACAGCAGGACTGAGATGAGCAGTGCTCCTAAATGGCACAGAGTAGGGATTCAAAAAGATGTGATGAGTAACGTCTCGGATGATATAAAAACAAATTTCCCCTTTTAACTTTAATGAAATGATGCAACAGCTATAAAGTTATGTGAACAAACAAGAAACATGTATGTTTAGTTGATCTAGACTCTGCAGAAACAAAACACTGGCATCTTATGTGCCCAGAGACCTAAGCAGTTCTGAGTCACAATCATTTCACAGTGCCTGGCTGGAAAATGGTTTTTAGTCTTATTGCTATTTTTTGTCTTTATTATATTGAGAATGGGAGCAAAATGCTTGCAATTTCCACAGTATTTGATACTCAGAGTATCTATATTATGATGAATATAGTTTTTCATTGCATTGGTGGAACTTTCATGTACCATCTCTGAAATAACTTATTTTTAGACGTGATATTTTGTTATTTGCTCCTTAAAGAACATCAGTGTAGATGATTTTTAAGTTTAAAAAAAAAAAAAAAGCAATATACTCTTCATAAATTCCTAAGGAGCCCAGAGCAACGGTGACAAGGGAAAATAAATAGGACAAAAAAACTTATTAGCCGGACTAAATTCCAATGACCTCCTTTGGTACCCTGAGATGCAGTAATTTTTCAAATGTTTAGCTTACTGCCATCCAAGGAGATGGCAGTAAATTCAGGCCACTGTGTAGAGTCTGAAGTGCATGTAGGTCACTGGAGCTCTGGGCTCCAGCAATTCAGAGAAAGGATTACAAGCAAACAAGCAAACAAAAGGTAAATACAAAGTACCTTAGCACAAGAAGGAAATTCTTCAATATGTAAAATGAATCCCAAACAAACAGAATCCAAAATACAATACTTGAAGGAGTAGCAAATAAATCTATGTAAAAAACATACCTTGAATTTCCTGAATGTAAGATGTCACAGAATCAAGCTACACCTATCACAATATACCATGTTTCTATTGCCACTTGCTCCTCATGTGATATGTGAGGACCCAAATTAAGAAAGTATAAATTTGTTGGTTCCACACATCTATGCATTCTGATGCATTAATGATAGCCAGTGAAGAGCGTGGCTCTCAGTTAATTAAAACATTCTGGAGAGAGAAGAGGCAAAAATAAATAAAACCTACGAATTTATTCAACATATATATAGCATCTATATTTATATTTGAGTGCCTCCTACATGTCAGTCACTGGGCTAAAGTTCTTGGGATGACGTAATGGATTAAAAGCAGTCTAAAGGTCTAGGTAAGGGGACTAATAGGTACAACGCTGTGATAAGGACACATCCAAGTATTTTTGTAGGTTCGGTAGAACATGTAGAAACATCTATCTAGCCTTGACATGTCATGTCAGGGAAGTATGGCCAAGGATACCTGACTTCTAAGCTGAGTCCCAAAAGGGGTGGAGTTGCCAAGTTGGGCATGGGGAGGGGGACCAGGCAGGAGAGAGCTTGGCTCATCTGAGGAACTGCTGGCACTTCATTCAGTGTGGTGGCACCTAGACCTCACGGGAGAGGCTGGAAGAAAGAAACGTTGATAAAGAGGAGCCAGATCACATGGGGAACAGAAGCATTTATATAATTCCTGGGGGAACGAGTAGATTAGAAAGAAGTTCAAATGTTGAGGAAAGTATTACAAGATATAAAGGAACCATCATAGATTAATGGATATTCACAGTAAAAACTCATTAAGCTGTTAGAAATATCATTTCCCATAGTATGAATTAGTAGGTACTTTCAGAGTTTGGGTGCTTATTCTTTCACTGTGCTTGTTTTGTGATTTATTTTCATACACCACCTGTCACTAATTGATTTTTATAGTTTTATGATTACTGTACTTAACAAATTATTTAAGTTGTTACAGTGAGGTAGTTTTGATGTGCATGTGGGTTCCACAGCTTGGATCTTTCTCATGGCCATAGACTGAGTGCTCAACCCAAGTCCTACAAATGCATGTTAATGGTCAAAGTGGGCACTGAGCAAGAATACTAACGAACGGGGCATTAGTATAACTCCACTATCACTGCTGAAAAAAATCTCAATGTGAACTTGACCAGAAAGCTTATCAACGAAGCACTGTTATATATAAGTAGTCATAAAAATAAACAATTATATTATAGCAACTTATAAATTGGTTGTGTACCAAAGTTACATTTGTGAATCAGTTGCTTAAAACAGAAACAATTTCCCCCAGAAGCAATGTTATCTTTGGTAGTTTCGTTCCCTGACGAGCCCACAAATGGCTATTTGCCACATAAGACAACCAAGAATGAGTTCAGTTGTACATAGCAACCAGGGACCTTGGCAATCAACCCTCAGGACCCAACACAAATGATTTCTCTTCTTGTTGATGGCTTCCAAGACAACCAAAGCAGTATTAGTTCCTCTGCCCTGGCACTGAATATACTGTGCATGAATGTTTACATGCCATTTTCCCCCACTGGGCTGTGAACCCAGGACTAAGTCTGAATCCTGGCACAGAAACTAGTGGAGGCTTCCAGAATTACATTTCTATTGGGGGAACTAAGGAACGTCCAGGAAGTATTTCCTGCTTTCATGCTGTCGACCAACCTAGTAGAACAAAGGCAGAGTGTAGCAAGCATCTGCCAGGGCTTTCCTGCACCTTGCAGACTTCTCTTTCCCCTTCTTATGCTCCATTTTGTTGCTTCAGGCCCTGCCTTAGGAAGTGAATGGCAGCAGACTCAAGTAGAACCAGAACTGGGGGTGAGCTGGGAAGCGAAAGAGCTGTGGAGGAGCAAGGGTTCTGCTCCTGCAGCCACAGAATCTGTGGTGGTAAAAGGACACATAAGAAGTGTCCAGGCACAGAAACAGCACATCAGCGGGGTAACCACGTCAGGAGCCAAAGAAACCTGAGGATGTCTATATTTTAGATATTTGGGGTTCTATTCTTATACCAGAAAGCCACAGGTTGTCCTTTAGGCATGTAGCATATAAAGATCTTTTGGTTTAATAGGAATTTAATAACCTACAGGTCAAAAAAAAACCCAATAATATTCCCATGACATCTTCAAAGCACTAAAAAAAAAAAAATTGAAAACAACATTCACTTTGTAAAAAGACTTACCTAACCAGCAAGTTTGCCAGGGCATATAAATTCTGTGAAGAACCCTGTGCTGCCACTGGTTAGCAGGTGTGTAAGATTTATATCAAAACACTTTCCATATACACACGCATACTTACCGAGTACTGTGTACCAGGCTCACTTATAAGTGTTCTCTCATTTAATTTTCTCAGCATCCCAACTATGTGGATGACCTCTATTCCCTATTTTCCAGAAGAAGACCTTTGAACCCATAAACTCTGGCTCTGGAGTCTGCCCTCTTAACTGTTACAACAGGTAAAAAGTCAATTACAAAAAAAAAAAAAAATTTTTTTTAAGTTGAAAACCAACTTTATATTCTATACAAATAAGCAGAAAACAATCTCTTCCAATATTAGACCCGAAGTAAATTTAGCAAGGAAAAACTAAATATATCACTATTAAAGACAGAATAACTAACAGGTAAAGACTCAGGTTCTAAAGCCAGATTGCAAGGGTTTAAATCCCAACTCTGTCCCTTATTATGTGATCTTGAGTAAGACACTTAATCTCTCAGGATCTCAGTTTCCTCACGTGTAAAACAGGTTGTCTGTAAATGAGTGTCCAGCACATGGTAGGTGTTTCATATGTAGTAGCACTGTGTTATACACTGATCTGTATGCCCCCAAAATTCATATGTTGAAACCCTAACACCCCATGTGAATGTATTTGGAGATAGGGCCTTTAGGAAGGTAATTAGGTAAAGTGAGATTATAAAGGTGGGCCCTAATCCAAAAGGACTAGTGTCCCTAAAAGAGGGAGAGACACCAGAGATTTCTCTCTCTCTCCATGTGTGCACAGGGAAAAGGCCATGTGACGACACAGCAAGAAGGTGGCTGTCTCCAAGACAGGAAGAAAGGCCTCACCAAAACCAACCCTCTGACTTATACACACTGATCATGATTATACCAGGTTTTCCCCACTCAGGTCAGTGTCGATTATTCCATAATGTCCTACTCATGTGCTAGACTTAAATGTCTCCCTTGATAAGGAGCTCAGAGATGAAGCCATTTGAGACAAGTCAGGTTGCCAAGTCAGTTACAATTCTTCCACTGCCAGACCAGTTCTGCATGAATAGTAGAGTTTGTGGCGTACCCATCTTCTTGAATCCAAATTAAAGGAAAATGCCACAACAGGTAGACGGAACAGAAATTTTTAAGGAACAAGTACTCTTTTTGAAAATGAAAAACAATCACAAATCTGGAATAGCACCCTTCTTGTCATATGTAATTTGAACTAACAGCATTTAATGTGGGTCCAATAATTATTAGTAACCAATAGTATAAAAATAAACAAATTAAAACTGTATCAGAAATATCCATACATAACCAAGGAGGGTAAGGAAATTGTAAAAAAGGATAAATAATGCATTGCCTAATTAGAAAGATATGGTGGGGAAATACAATTTTTTTGGAGAATTATTAGAAATAGCTTGAGTTGCGCTAAATTTTCTTTTCATATGGCTGATTTAAAATATTTCACAATTGGATGACTGGTGTGGTTTTACTGGAGCAGATAAATAACCAGGACTCTTAATATGTATTTAGCAAGCAGTATCATTTCAACAAGGAGTGAAACTCAAATATGAAAAAAAACATTATCTTGTGAAAAAACATTCCCTTGTGCACACACAGTGTGGAAGATCCTTATTTCAAAGACAAAGGGAAAGTCACAGCTGTAGCACACTAGAGAACCAGAAGATTCTTAGATAATTAGGCTGATCAACATGCTGGCATAAGGAAACCAGTGACACTACACTCTCCATAAGAATTCTAACACTCTCATCTAACAAAATTTGTTACCTCAGTTGTTTTAAAAAAAAAAAAGATTTAATTTTCATTGTTTCTCATCAAGCAAACTTTAAACAGCATTATTAGCCTGCAAACTTGTACAGTAAGAAAATGGATAAATATTAAGAGCAGAGTCTGATCATCAAAGCTGAAAAAGCTATTAGCATGTAGTAAGATATTGGAAACAGCACGATACATGATGCCACAAAAACAACAAAAACAACCTATTAAGCACTTTGGTTTGCTAAAGGAGAATCATAAGAAAAAATACATTAATAAAAAAAAGCAAATACTTGGTTCAGTCTAGATGTATCCATTATGTGTACTTATTGAACTTACCACAAGACTGCAAACCTTTAAAAAAGCATCTCTTTTTCAAGCCAATCATTAATATCTGTAGTGACTTGGATTTCCGACAAAAATAAATTATACTTAATTTTTAAGTGGAAGGCCAACAATGAAAAGCAATTGTTGCCATTGTTGTATATCAACTAAATTGGCAGCTGATTCCTTATTGCCAAAATATCTATGTTTTGATCTGAAAAAGTAAATAATCAATTTTAAAGCTAGCTTTATTCTGTGATGCAAACAAACGTGGAAATTAAGAATTAAGCTTGTATAGCAGAAATAAGTTGACAAAATAATCCATGTCTCAAGTATAGATGTTTACATGTACACTTTTATTAAAATAGGATTTTAATAAAATAGAAGTTTTAATAGATTTATATTGGGCCTTAAGTTTTTATATACTGATATTGTGATACTTTGTACATAAAAATCATTAATCTGCTCTCGTAAATTCCCAAGAATCTAGCATTGACCTACCAGGCAAATTAAAGTTCTGATCACTACATTCTCCTTGAAAGCAAACATGCACAAAAATACAAGAGAACCGTAAATAAGCTGTTCACATGTTACATCATGAAAACAAATCACTATCATTACATGTCACTAAACTCCACTCAACCAGTGAGAGACGGTAACATGCTTTAAACACTCTGCCTTCTCCAAACAGGATGTTACCTGTTCTCTGAACAATGCAATGGACTAAGGATGGTACACATTTGGCAGATTTCCATTTGCCACAATAACGTTCAACCCCATTCAGACTATAATCCTTGTTGAGCATCACACTAAAAAGTGCAATGATATAACTTTTTTTCCTTTCTAAATGAGATGGAATTTCTCAGAACAGGAAAAACAATTGTTTTTACTTCTGTTTCCTTCAAACGATATTGTACAATATCAATATTGTCTGTATACGTATTCAGCTGTTTTCCATCCAGATATACAGCTGCTATGCACTATAAAATCACAAAACCACTGGAAGTCAGGAATTACCTTAGACTTGTATTAAGATGGTTCTAAAGATTACTGGGGAAAAATACAGACAGTCTGTGAAAAAGTTCTATTAAAAACATACAAAACTGTTGAACAAAAGCCTTTTAAGTTGAAGTCAGAAATTTTCTATAAACGCATTCTATTATTTATAAATTATTTAGAACACATGTCCATTACGTATAAATTATTTTAAACTCTCAGCTTCATGCAAGCTTTCCTTTATTTCTAGATGATAACCAATTATTTGCCCATACCTATCAAAGGCTAAAATGCTTTAAAAACCAAATTCTATAATTCTGGATAATAACTAGTACTGCTAAGGTTTCTATAGTTACCCAGGAAAGGGTCATGACTGAAACACATACACTCTCTCTGATAATTAACCACATCATGATAGACTGACAACACTTAATGATTAATTAGGCTAAGAACTCAAATCCTTAGCAGGAGGTAAAAGCACAGAATTTCATAATGTAGTGAACATCTCCCAGAGAGACAAAGAATACAAACAGAGCTAAATTTTAAAATGCAGGTTTGCAAATTCAGTATTACTAATATAAATGTCTCCTTGGGAGTCTCACAGCAGAAGAAATTAGGAACTCTCTGCTTCCCACATACAGCCATAAAAATCACAATGAAGCCTTTGCAAAATAGCTCAACTTGAATCATTCAATGTTACTTATACACAGAATTTACCATTCTCCTCTTAATCACTTAATGAAATACACAGTTTATAGTTACTTCACGGAGGTAGTTGGATACATCATCTGCATACTAAACCTCACTTTGTTTCGAGTTTTACAGTTTACAAAACATTTTTGCATATTTTATACCTGATTGCAAATAGGTAAGTGGCTGAGCCCAGGACTGGGAATTAAATAAATCTGGCCTCAAATACCACCTACTCTATCACTTATTAGCCATGGGACCCTGAGATTGGTTAATAGGGTATATTTATTGTCATATAAGCCTGGTTAATCAATACACTGGTTGGTAGGAAATAAGGAAGGGCAAAGGCTACCAGACATGTTAAGTCTTCAGTTCTCTAACTTTCCAAGTTCCCATACTTTCCTATCAGATTATCAGAAATGTTCCATGTTTGACTATATTATTCTGATCTTCAAAAAACTGTCAACTAGGAGGACTCAACATGGCATAATAGGAGGAGACAGAATTCGCATCTCCTCACAACTAGGGCACCTACCAGGCACCGGTGGGGGACCACAGACACCTAAGGGGACAGCAGGAACCCCCAGCAACCAGGTCCTAAGCAGAGACACCACCCCACACTTGAACATCGCCCCGCCAAGGTGCCACACCACGCTAAAACATGCCCCTAAGTTCTACCCTGCCTAAACTACGCCCACAGAGCCAAGGCTTCCCCCCCACCCCAGCCTTTTCTTTTCTCCTCTTTTAGACCGGGATCCTGTTTTACCTTCTTGATTCACTGTTGATACTTTCATATTTTTCTTTTTCCTAATAAATCTTTTATTTTTCTAGTTTTATTTTATTCTTTATACTTTGTTAGTGATCTCTCCTTTTGGCTTCTCCCCGCCAACTTTTTTTTTCTTTTTCTCTGTTGTGGTTTTCTTTTACCTTGTTGTAGTTGTTTCAAATATAGTTTTATTTTTCCTAATATATTTTTTAATCTTGCTAATTTTATTTTGTTTTATTCTTTGATATTGTACTGCTTCTTTTTTTCTTTCTTTCTTCCTTTCCTCTTTTTTTTTTTTAAACCATGCCACAAAGCTTGCAGGGTCTGGATTCTCAGGCCAGAGGTCAGGCCTGAGCTCCTGCAGTGGGAGCACCAAGCCTGAACCACTGGACTAACAAAGAACCTCAGACCCCAGGGAATATCAATCAGAGTAAGGCCTCCTGGAGGTCCTCATCTCAGCACCAAGACCCAGCTCTATCCAACTGTCTGCAAACTCCAGTGCTACATGTCTCAGGCCAAACAACTGTAAGACAAGGGTACAGCACCACCCATCAAAAAAATAAAAAATAAAATGACAAAAAAATTTGCTACAGATGAAGGAGCAAGGAAAAAACCTACAAGGCCAAATAAATGAACACAAAATGGGCAACCTACCTGAAAAAGAATTCAGAGTAATGATAGTAATAATGATCCAAAATCTCAGAAAGAGAATGGAGAAAATACAAGAAACATTTAACAATGATGTAGGAGAACTAAAAGAGCAAACAAATACTGATGAACAAAACAAATACTGAAATTAAAATTACTCTAGAAGGAATCAATAACAGAATAACTGAGGCAGAAAAACTGATAAGTGACCTGGAAGATAAACTGGTGGAAATAACTGCCAGGGAGCAGAATAACAAAAAAAGAATGAAAAGAATTGAGGAAAGTCTCAGAGATAACTGGTACAATATTAAACACACCAACATTCGAATTATAGGGGTCCTAAAAGAAGAAGAGAAAAGGGCTCTGAGAAAATATTTGAAGAGATTATAGTCAAAAACTTCCCTAACATGGGAAAGGAAATAGTCAATCAAGTTCAGGAAGCACAGACAGTACCAAACAGGATAAATCCAACGAGAAACATGCCGAGACACATATTAACCAAATTATCAAAAATTAACTACAAACATAAATATTAAATGCAGCAAGGGAAAAGCAACAAATAACATATAAGGGGATCCCCATAAGGTTAACAACTGATCTTTCAGCAGAAACTCTGCAAGCCAGAAAGGAGTGCCAGGACATATTTCAAGTGATGAAAGGGAAGAAACTACAACCAAGATTACTCTACCCAGCAAGGATCATTCAGATTCACCAGAGAAATTAAAACGTTTACAGACAAGCAAAAGCTAAGAGAATTCAGCACCACCAAATCAGCTTTACAACAAATGCTAAGGGAACTTCTCTAGGCAGGAAACACAAAAGGAGGAAAGGACCTACAAAAACAAACCCCCCAAAATTAAGAAAATGGTAAGAGGAACATACATATCAATAATTATCTTAAATGTAAATGGATTAAATGTTCCAACCAAAAGACACAGACTGGCTGAATGGATACAAAAACAAGACCCGTACATATGCCGTATACAAGAGACCCACTTCAGACCTAGGGACGCATACAGACTGAAAGTGAAGGGATGGAAAAAGATATTCCATGAAAATGGAAATCAATAGAAAACTGGAGTAGCAATTCTCCTATCAGACAAAATAGACTTTAAAATAAAGACTATTACAACAGACAAAGAAGAACAATACATAAAGATCAACAGATCAATCCAAGAAGATATAACAACTGTAAATATTTATGCACCCAACAAATACATAAGGCAAATGCTAACAGCCATAAAAGGGGAAATCAACAGTAACACAATAATAGTAGGGGACTTGAACACCCAACTTTCACCAATGGACAGATCATCCAAAATGAAAATAAATAAGGAAACATAAGCTTTAAGTGACACATTAAACAATATGGACTTAATTGATATTTATAGGACATTCCATCCCAGAACAACGGAATACACGTTCTTCTCAAGTGCTCATGGAACATGCTCCAGGATAGATCATATTTGGGTCACACATCAAACCTTGGTAAATTTAGGAAAATTAAAATCATATCAAGTATCTTTTCCAACCACAATGCTATGAGACTAGATATCAATTACAGGAAAAAAAAACTGTAAAAAATACAAACACATGGAGGCTTAACAATAAACTACTAAATAACCAAGAGATCACTGAAGAAATCAAAGAGGAAATCAAACAATACCTAGAAAAAATGACAATGAAAACACAACAACCCAAAACCTATGGGATGCAGCAAAAGCAGTTCTAACAGGGAAGTTTATAGCAATACAATACTACCTTAAACAAGAAACATCTCAAATAAACAACCTAACCTTATACCTAAAGCAATTAGAGAAAGAAGAACAAAAAAGCAGATGGAAAGAAATCATAAACATCAGATCAGAAATAAATGAAAAAGAAATGAGGGAAACAATAGCAAAGATCAATGAAACTAAAAGGTGGTTCTTTGAGAAGATAAACAAAATTGATAAACCATTAGCCAGACTCATCAAGAAAAAAAGGGAGAAGACTCAAATCAACAGAATTAGAAATGAAAAAGGAGAAGTTACAACTGACACTGCAGAAATACAAGGGGTCATTACAGATTACTACAAGCAACTATATGCCAATAAAATGGACAACCTGGAAGAAATGGACAAATTCTTTGAAAAGCACAACCTTCCCAGACTGAACCAGGAAGAAAAAGAAAATATAAACACACCAATCACAAGCACTGAAATTGAGACTGTGATTAAAAACCTTCCAACAGACAAAAGCCCAGGACCAGATGGATTCACAGGCAAATTCTATCAAACATTTAGAGAAGAGCTAACATCTATCCTTCTCAAACTCTTCCAAAATATAGCAGAGGGAGGAACACTCCCAAACTAATCCTACGAGACCACCAACACCCTGATACCAAAACCAGACAAGGATGTCACAAAGAAAGAAAACTACAGGCCAATATCCCTGATGAACATAGATGCAAAAATCCTCAGCAAAATACTAGCAAACAGAATCCAAAAGCACATTAAAAGGATCTTACACCACAATCAAGTGGGGTTTATCTCAGGAATGCAAGGATTCTTCAGTATACACAAAAAAACCAATATGATAAAACATATTCACAAATTGAAGGAGAAAAACCATATGATCATCCCAACAGATGCAGAAAAAGCTTTTGACAAAATTCAACACCCATTTATGATAAAAAATCTCCAGAAAGTAGGCATAGAGGGAACTCACCTCAACATAATAAAGCCCAAATATGACAAAACCACAGCCAACATCATTCTCAATGGTGAAAAACTAAAACCATTTCCTCTAAGATAAGGAACAAGACAAGGTTGCCCACTCTCACCACTATTATTCAACACAGTTTTGGAAGTTTTAGCCAGAGCAATCAGAGAAGAAAAAGGAAAAAAAGGAATCCAAATCAGAAAAGAGAGGTAAAACTGTCACTGTTTGCAGATGACATGATACCATACATAGAGAATCCTAAAGATGCTATCAGAAAATTACTAGAGCTAATCAATGAATTTAGTAAAGTAGCAGGATACAAAATTAATGCACAGAAATCTCTTGCATTCCTATACACTAATGATGAGAAATCTGAAAGAGAAATTAAGGAAACACTCCCATTTACCATTGCAACAACAAAAAATAAAATACCTAGGAATAAACCTACCTAAGGAGACAAAAGACCTGTATGCAGAAAACTATAAGACACTGATGAAAGAAATTAAAGATGATACAAACAGATGGAGAGATATACCATGTTCTTGGATTGGAAGAATCAACATTGTGAAAATGACTCTACTACCCAAAGCAATCTACAGATTCAGTGTAATCCCTATCAAACTACCAATGGCATTTATCACAAAACTAGAAAAAAATTTTTCACAATTTGTATGGAAACACAAAAGACCCTGAATTGCCAAAGCAACCCTGAGAAAGAAAAACAGAGGTGGAGGAATCAGGCTCCCAGACTTCAGACTATACTACAAAGCTACAGTAATCAAGACAGTCTGGTACTGGCACAAAAACAGAAACATAGATCAATGGAACAGGAGAGAAAGCCCAGAGATAAACCCACGCACATATGGTCACCTTATCTTTGATAAAGGAGGCAAGGGTATACAATGCAGAAAAGACAGCCTCTTCAATAAGTGGTACTGGGAAAACTGGACAGCTACATGGAAAAGAATGAAATTAGAACACTCCCAACACCATACACAAAAATAAACTCAAAATGGATTAAAGACCTAAATGTAAGCCCAGACAGTATAAAACCCTTAGAGAAAAACATAGGCAGAACACTCTATGACATAAATCACAGCAAGATCCTTTTTGACCCACCTCCTAGAGAAATGGAAATACAAACAAAAATAAACAAATGGGACCTAATGAAACTTCAAAGCTTTTGTACAGCAAAGGAAACCATAAAAAAGACAAAAAGACAACCCTCAGAATGGGAGAAAATATTTTCAAATGAAGCAACTGACAAAGGATTAATCTCCAAAATATACAAGCAGCTCATGCAGCTCAATATCAAAAAAACAAACAACCCAATCCAAAAATGGGCAGAAGACCTAAATAGACATTTCTCCAAATAAGATATGCAGATTGCCAACAAACACATGAAAGGATGCTCAACATCAGTAATCATTAGAGAAAAGCAAATTAAAGCTACAATGAGGTATCACCTCACACCAGTCAGAATGGCCATCATCAAAATATCTACAGAAAATAAATGCTGGAGAGGGTGTGGAGAAAAGGGAAACCCTCCTGCACTGCTGGTGGGAATGTAAATTGATACAGCCACTATGGAGAACAGTATGGAAGTTCCTTAAAAAACTAAAAATAGAGTTACCATATGACTCAGCAATCCCACTACTGGGCATATACCCTGAGAAAACCATAATTCAAAAAAAGTCATGTACCACAATGTTCACTGCAGCTCTATTTACAATAGCCAGGATACGGAAGCGACCTAAGTCGCTAAGATGAATGGATAAAGAAGATGTGGCTTGTATATACAATGGAATATTACTCAGCCACAAAAAGAAAGAAAATTGAGTATTTGTAGTGAGGTGGATGGACCTAGAGTCTGTCATACAGAGTGAAGTCTGAAAGTGAAAAACAAATACCGTATGCTAACACATATATATGGAATCTAAAAAAAAAAAAAAAAGAAGAAGAAATGGTTCTGAAGAGCCTAAGGGCAGGACACAAATAAAGACACAGACATAGAGAATGGACCTGAGGACATGGGGAGGGGGAAGGGTAAGATGGCACGAAGTAAGAGAGTGGCATGGACATATATATACTACCAAATGTAAAATAGCTAGCTAGTGGGAAGCAGCTGGATGGCACAGGGAGATCAGCTCGGTGCTTTTGACCACCTAGAGGGGTGGGATAAGGAGGGTGGGAGGGAGATGCAAGAGGGAGGGGATATGGGGATATACATATGCATATAGCTGATTCACTTTGTTATACTGCAGAAACAAACAAAACACTCTAAAACAATTTTACTCCAATAAAGATGTTTTTAAAAAAAAAAAGCTGTCAACTAAAACATGACCTACATTATATCTTCTGTTTAATTGAGAGGTACAAGAAATGACTAGTTACTAGACAGTTTACTAAATATTCCTAATGACCCATATGATCAATTCACATCTGTTCTGTTTTGGTTTTTGTTGTTTTTTTTTTTTGCGGTACGCGGGCCTCTCACTGTTGTGGCCTCTCCCGTTGCAGAGCACAGGCTCCGGACGCGCAGGCTCAGCGGCCATGGCTCACGGGCCCAGCTGCTCCGCGGCATGTGGGATCTTCCCGGACCAGGGCATGAACCCGTGTCCCCTGCATCGGCAGGCAGATTCTCAACCACTGCGCCACCAGGGAAGCCCCATCTGTTCTATTGAAACCATTATTCATTTACCTAGGATATATTTATTAAACTGCTGCTACCTACCAGGCACTGCATTGGGGATTTAGTAATTTTTTAAAAACTGGAAAGAATCCCTGGTGCCATGAAACTCCATTCACTGAATAATTATATAAGGAAGTTATATAATTATTATATAATTATAGTTATATAATTATTTTTGTTATTTGATTTCTCTTCTTCATATAATGTAGAAAAAAATAAGTCAGAGGCTGAAGGGGAGAAGGAGTTGGCCTAGTGAAAAGGAGAGGCTAAAGCATCTCAAGCATGGAAAACGCATGTGCAAAAGAAGCAAGTCTCAAGAGAATTTGATACCTTGAAAGATGGACAGAACAGTCGGAGCCACATCAAAACAGAGTGAAACGGTCTGAGATGAGGCTGATACAGCAGGCAGGGCCCACATTCCAATACTTTCTAGGCCACATCTAAGGTCTTGGTCTTCATCTTAAAAGCAGTAAGAAATCATGAGAAGGTGAAGTAGGAGAGGAACGTGATCGTAAGTGTACCTTAAAAGGATCAGTGTCACTGTCATAAGGCAAATAAGATGGCAAGGTGAAATAGCAGATACTATGGCACCAAGTAAGAGGACATGGCAGCCATCCAGGCAGGAGACAGCAGCTTGGACTAGAGGGATGGAAGTGAAGTCAGTAGGAGGTACTCACTCTCAGTTTCAGAACTAGAATCAACAGGGCTTGGCAATTAGTTGCTGGCAGGTGATGAGAGGAGAAGAGGCCATGGTTAGTTCTAGTTTTGTACGGTCACCCTTTACTCAACCACGCTAGAAATTTCAGACTTGACATAGCACTTCAGTCCTATCATCTAAGTTCAACCATCTGAAAAAATACATAGATTCTACCCAAAGCCATGTCTCAGGTTTACCATCCCTCTCTGCTTTCACTGTCACTGCGTTGGTCCAGGCTCTTATTAGCAATTGCCTAAATGTTCTACATTACAACATTCTATATCTCTACAATCTCTCCCAATTCCAGTACCATCTCCACCTTTCTTTCACCCAGTGCTATTTTTTTCCTAAAACACAGAGGTGACTATGTTATTTCACTGCTTCAAAACCTTCAATGGTTCTCAACTATCAGTATAATTACCACATGATAACATCCAACTCAGCAAGAAATGTTTTGCAAAACTCTATTTTAATATAATACAGCCGCAAAAGAGCAGGATGTAATAGGATGACCATCTCAAGGTTGTAGAAAAAGACGTGGTTTTAGCCACCGTCTTTAAAGTCACATATAAACCTTCATGTTTCCTTCCATTACTCTCACCTCTCCCCCACCTCCACACACGCACACAAAGTAGTGTACTAGAAAGAGTACCGGCCTGAAATCAGAAGGCCCATGTGCTAATCAAATAGTACAATGCCTTTGAATGTTCTGATGAGTTCTACCTCCAAAAAAGAAAAAACATGAGTTGTCTACTCTTATTTAAAATGCTTTCTAATCATCCAAGTTATTTGATCACCACTGGGTAAACTGATAATGTTCTGTGCAACTTGTTTACAGTTGTCTTTCTGGACTTGGATCCTTCTTAGTCTTCACAAATTTGAAGTCAGCTTTCTCTGTACCAGGAATAAACATATCACTGGGTTTATTTCTCATCTCCACTTGGTAAAGCTGCTGCCACAGGTACATCATTCAAAGTTCAGATGTAAACCTTTGGCTTCTTTCTCATTCCTACTGGGACATTATCATCTAGTCACTTCCCTTTTCCATATCACATACCAACTCCTACTTTATCCACCCCCATTTGCTATTCCTCTCCCTGAGATCTCTAGACCATGGCCTAGGCATAATTAGTAAATATTAACATAATCCTCCTCTGCTGGGGTTGAAATTTCCCTCCTTAGGCAAAGGAGAAGAGGGATCACCCCAAAGAATGCCCTTGCTAATTCCAGTTCTGTAGAGTCACTATGTACTCAACCACACTAGAAACTTCAGATGCACTCAACAAAGTAAGCCCAACACTCCAGATCTCTCAAATATGGTCTCTGGTGCCTTTGGTTTGACTTAAATTCCTACCACGGTGACTCTGTGGTTTGGCTGCTCAGGCCTGAAGCAATGGTTAGCATGCTTCCCATTTTTCTAACTCTAAAATGGTAGCCAAGTTTCATTATATAAAAGGCAAAGTTTCACAATTTTGTTCTGTCTTGGGGGGAAAAAAACCCAACACGCTTAGAAAAGGGAGTGGAGAGAAATGGCCACTTGCTTACTTAAGACCTAACTAACGTAATACAATATTACAACTGTCAGACAGACTACCACAAAATAAAGATATTCTATCACTAATAATCTATTCTGTGCTCATACAGGTAACCTAAAGAGGAAGCTATTCTATCACCTCACCTCTGAGGCTAGCAAGTTGTCCAGAATCTATTTCCAATAAATCACATTACATTAAAGAGCTTATTCAATTAATGCTTGTCATCCTATCAAACCACTCTTTGCAAACCCTCAAGGCTTTGAACTCCCATTCTACTCACTCATGTTTGTCCCAAAGCTAGAAAACATATCAACAACTGTAATTGATATGTGAAGAGTATTTCAGCAAAACTTCTCAAGAGATTGTGTCATTCAATAATAGTCCTACAGAAAAGGTTACATAATAACAAAAGTTTGTTTTGAACATCATCAGACCATGAATTTGGTTACTGGCTGATTTTTTTTAGCTAGTAAAGCCATAAAAGTTCCAGAGTTTCTGTTGACAAAGTTTAAAAAAAGCACACTTCTATTACAAAAGTTAAATATGGCAGTGCTCATTCTTACTCCAGCATGGGAAATAAGCTATCACAAAATCTCCCCCAAGAGAAGTAGAGGTACCTGCAAGCCAAATATATTTAAAATAGCACCTGATTTAATAATGTTATTTGATTTCTCTCCTCAAATGCTAACAGAGTCCATACATTGAGGGCATCTGTCAGAAATTGAAGTATAAGAAATAACCAGAAGAGACAGTTGAGTCAGCCAAATTACTGTCTGGGGCTTTAAATGGGGTGGTAAACAAAGAGGCTTACAACTCTGAGGGCAACATTCTATTATGATGGAGAAAACAGGATCATCATTATGAACCTCAGTCAAGTCATGGAGGTTTCCTTGGGTTGATATCCTGGCTTTGAGAATTAGAGGTCCCTGGATTTAAATCCTGTCTCCATCAGCTCTGTGTGCATAACCAAGAACAAGGTAATTAACCTTAAAACTTCATTTCCTCAACTCAAAATAAGGATAAAAAGATTGACTTTATAAAATGTTTTGGGGATTAAGAGAGATAATATTATGTGAAGTCTTAGGATAGTAATAATTGAATGCTTATGTGACAGACACTATCATTATTGGCTATATCTGTGATAAATATTTGATATAACAGACTTCATTGAAAAAGAACATTTTGTGAAACTGTCCAAGGATAGTGCTTAAACTTCTGACAGCCATAAAATGCTTTTATGCAGTATACCTCATTTCCTGATAGCTCATACATGAAGCTTTTCTTATTAGTGTTTACCAACTAAATTATTTTAACCACTGGATTTTTAAGTTACCCGACAAAATCATCCTCAATAAACGTAATTAAGTGGATTTGAGACGCTCAAGGTTGTCGTAACCCAGAAATTTAGGCAATAGGCATATCCACTGACGATAAGAAAGGAAATTACTCCTTCTGAGGATATACATTGCCATTTTTAGGTCTCTAGAGACCATTCAGCAAAATATTTCATAGTAAAATTCCACTGTAAATGGGAAGAATTACTAATCTTTGCAAGTGTACACAAATTCCATGATTTCTTATTTTAAGGATTAGGCACACTTTCCTTCCTTACTTCCAAGTGTAACTAACTGAAGAGTAATACTCAGTAGACACAGAAGATGAAAGATGTATCGGGGGACCTCCCTAGTGGCACAGTGGTTAAGAATCCACCTGCCAATGCAGGGGACACAGGTTCAATCCCTTGTCCGGGAAGATCCCACATGCCACAGAGCAACTAAGCCTGTGCGCCACAACTACTGAGCCCGCATGCCACAGCTACTGAAGCCTGCACGCCTAGAGCCCGTGCTCTGTAAGAGAAACCACCACAGTGAGAAGCCCATGCACAACGAAGAGTAGCCCCCGCTCGCTGCAACGAGAGAAAGCCCACGTGCAGCAACGAAGACCTAATGCAGCCAAAAAAAATAAATTAAATTAAAAAAAAAAAAGATGTATCCGGCAAATTCTGACTGGCTGGGATTTTAGAAATATACAACATGATAAAATGGTAAATTTTCATAGTAGGGCTTATGCAAAGGTATTATGACCATTTTTCAGGTTATACATCAAAAAGCATTTTCTAAAAGGTGATGCCAAGAGATAAGCAATCAAAAAGTGGAATTAAACAAGATTTAAGCACAAGCAGGAAAGTAAACAGTAGGGAAAGGTGTCTGAGCTGTTGAAGGATCTAAAGGGCTTTAAAATAAGCAACATTTGCTGATCCCAAGCTTCACGCCCCCAGCTTGTATCCCAAAACTGCTCTTGACCCTATTTGAAAATGTGATTTCTATACCTACTCAAGCTTAGTTCTTTTTAATATTCATTTTTTTAAACAACTATATCAAGAATTATGTGCCTCAAGTAAGTCCAGAGAAGGACAAAATAACAACTCCCCATCCTCATAGAGCTTGGATTATAATGGAGCAAAATATATAATATAATGTCAAGCAGTAGTAAATGCAATAAAGAAAAAGCAAGAAAATAAATAGGGAGAAAGTTGCTACGTGAGACATGGTAGTGAAGGAAGTTTTCACTGAGGACACATCATCTGCTGTAGACATTGCTTGTGTACCCTCGGAATTCATATGTTGAAACCTAATATTCAATGTGATGGTATTAGAAGGTGGAGCACTGGGGGTGATTAGGTCATGAGGGTGAAAGCCCTAGGAAAGGGATTAGTCCCCTCATAAATGAGGCCCCACAGAGCTCCTTTGTCCCTTCCACCATGTAAGGTACAGAGAGAACCAGAAAGCAGGGTCTTAGCAGACACCAAACCTGCCAGCTCCTTGATCTTGTACTCTCCAGGTTCTAAAAATCTGAGAAATAGATTTTTGTTGTTTATAAGCCACCCAGTCCATGGTTTTTGTTATTACAGCCCAGATGAACTAACCATCTGAGCAGACATCAGAATGAGACTGGGCAGCTGTTCAATTTCTGTAAGAAGACCCTTCCAGGCCTAGGAAACAGAGGTACAAAAGCTCCTATTGGGGAAACTACAAGTTCAAAATACAGCACTTCATGAAGCTAGTGTGGCTGGAGTGTAGTGAGAGAGTGAAAATGAGGCCAGAGCGGCAGGCAGGAGCCACACCATGATAAGCACTTTGGATTCCACACTAAGTGAGATGGAAAACCATTAAACGGTTCTGAGCAGGATGTGGCATAATCAGACTCACCATTTTAAAAGGTCATTCTGGCAGGGATGTCGGGGTGTGGAGAGAAAGAGGGAGTCAGGATAAAAGGAGAAGCAGGGAGACAGGTCAAGAGGCTCTTGCAGTGGTGAAAGAGAGAAATGATGAAGGCTTGTACTACTGTCCAAGGCAATGGTGGAGGTGACAAGAAATATCTGGCTTCTGGATATATTTAAAAGGCAAAGCTAACTTTATATTTCAGAGGTAAAGCCAAACGCTCAATACGACTTTGTTAAAAACAAAGTCATCTTTTACCAATTTGTTAAATTTAAGACTTCCAGTGTCATTTAAAAATATATCATTGATAAATCTATCCATACCAACTTTACCAAATTCTCCCAGGGATGAGAAAAATTATCTTAACATTGATGTAAAACATATGTAACATCAAAATGATAAAACATCTTGCTTTCATGAAACATCCAAGGTGAGGCATAAAGTTGAAAAGGAGCAGGCGTTGGCTTTGAACGTACCAGATTTGAAGACATGCCTCTTCCAAGTAGCCCAAACTACTCTAGCGAGCATGCATCCATGTATTTTTCACAACCTTTAGAGATAGCTGTAACATACATTACGTTGTTTTATGTAAATCATACAAAACACAACAATTTTCCATGTTACATTTCCATGGGAATACTCAAAATTTACATTCACATCCTTCATAAAACTCAGCATTCCTGTAATTTTATGGAGAAATTGTAGTTTCCATAAATAACATTTAATTTTTCTATTATTTACACTAAATTCTATCTGTCTCTGCTTTCTTTAAAATGTCCTTGTTCCCTTTTGAAAATGCAAACTATAAACTACATAAACTTCCTTTATATTAAACTTGAGTAGCTGTTGAGGAATCAAAACACCTAAAAAGTAAAAGGTCATTTATTTCTATTAAAATCATAGGCCTTAAGAAACGCAACTAGTTAATTATGCCTCAGAACCTTAATCCAATGGGATCGATTGCAGTTGTGCTTGTCTATGAAGTAGACTTTTTCTACCACTGACTTTTCATCTCTGCTAGGAGGAAGCAAATAACAGTAAATTGGTTACTGTGGTTACAATGCTTGATCTACAGACTAGGAAAAGCTTAACTCTTTCCATTCTGACTCTAAGAAGGTACATAACATATGCTATGTCTTACTGCCTTGTGAAATGTCATTACATTGATAAACACCCTCATTTGACGAAATTCAAAACATACGTTATATATAAACAAAACTAACTACTACTGTAAACAATAATGATGCCAAGGCTTATTTAGAAATAGCCTAATCTCCATAATCAATGTGAACTTGTTAAAAAAGAAAGTCACTCTTACCAATTTGTTTTATTCAGGCAAACACAAGGTAAAATAAGCATAAACTGCCATAAGAAATTCTTGGGATTTGAAATTACTGAAGTTATAAAAAATGAAGTTTATAAAGTTTATGAAGAATCAAATACAGAAAAAGACTACAACATAAAATTTTTTTTGTCTATTATACTAAAATTAAGTCTTGCACAGTGAGCACACATATTATGTAGTCAAGAGATTTTTAAACTCTCCCTCTAAAAGTCATATACAGAAAGTATTCCTGTTCTTATAGACAAGCAACAGTGACATAAAAGTGTAAAATCCATAGCTACGAACAGTTGTATTTTTAAAGACATTCAGAGAAAGTATCTCTTTAAATCAAACACAGTGATTTTAAACGGTTCCATGACAAACTATAATTAGCCACTGCGACATGGTATTGTACAGTACAATTCTCTTGTTACTCTCGAAGGGCCAGAGCTTCCCGACAGCAATGCTGGCAAAGCCATCTCTGGGTGTCTGTGAGTCCCACACCTCACCAGGAAGGGTGCAGATTACTTCACAGACACTGTAAGTGGGCTACCTAACACACACTTACACACGTACACACTCCAACTGAGGAACTCAAGACAAAAGACAAAAAATGGAACCCATTTTGAAATAGAAGGGAGAAAAAAAAAATCTATAAATTACTGTAATTACTTTAATAGCCATTCCAGAAAGGATCCTGACAAAGGCCTGGTTTCCTCATGCATGCACACATGCCTGCCCTGATCCTTAAGGGGGCCCAGGCTATTCTTATCCACAATTCTTACCTAACACCAGCGATTTGGGGAACAATGTGCCTAATTTATATCATTTCAATTCTCTTCTGATTGGACATTTTTTCTTCTCCCAACAGAAACATGACAATCTGCAAGTTATGTGTTTGGAAAAGCAGAGCTCGGGCTGCTGTTTGCCAAAATTACACAAGAGATTAAATTTTTTTCTAAACATAGCTTGGTCAAGGACAAAACAGCTACAGAGACCCCTGACAGAGAAATAAGGGCCTGTCAGGTGTTCATGCAGGTGGAAGGTGGGAGGGGTGTGAACAGAGGGTAGGGTAGAAGCTGGTTCTAGGTGGTACCAAGGGGTATGAATAGTTGGGAACAGTAGATCTGTTCCTTCAAAGGGGCAGAGGAATAAAAATGTTGCTTAAACCTCCCAAAAATTATCATGCCTGATGCATTGCAAAAATATTTGTTGACTGACTTAATGAATGATGATCATTTCCGAGATTTAACCTGGCACATTCTCAAGACAATGACATATTATTTTGAAAGTACAAGCAAAACAGAGAGCAAATACACCAGTCTAGGCTTTCCTCCAGGAATATCACCATTGAGTTAATTTCTAAACCAGCTAAGCAAAATCATTTACCTCAATCACCCCCTTATTACAATCTCATAATATACCATTTTACAAAAGGGCAACTTTCTACTTCATAAGTTTTAGAGGCAAATTAGTCTGCTGGTTATTTCCGCGATTTTTTTTTTTAATTTTAGTTCCTCTTGGCTTTTATTTTTAGTGGCATTCATATTTGTAAATATGTCCCTTTTATGAGGATGAATATATAAACTAAAAATTCTACCAATATACTAGAATCCTACCCCAGTTTGTCAAAAGAATTGAAACTCTGACCCTGTGTATGATATGAAAAAGTATAACACTAATATTTTTAAGAGTGCACTTTGGAAAAAAATATGAAGGAATGTATAAAAACAATGGTTACTTTGGGTAGCGGGCAAAAGTAGGGGAAGTGAATTCCAAGGGACTTTCATTTTTTATTACATACCTCTATAATATGTGAATTTTCTATAGTGAGTAGTTATGCTTTTGTGATCAGAATATTAAGTGTTTTTGAAACATACATACTACGTAAAACACAAAACAGTCAATGAGATTCAGAAGAATGTTTCTAAGAATTGTCAGACACTGATCAGTAAAGCAGAAGAACCTTCGCCTCTGTTTCGTGGTTCTAATAAACTATTATTTGATAGGTTTTTCTAGCCATTATATAAAATAAAATATATGGAAATACATTTGAAGTTAAAGCACAATTTAAACACAAATACCAAGTTTCTGATGAAAGAAATCCACACCAAACCAGCATTGAGAACAGAATTTTATCATTCATTCGTTTTTAAAACATGCCAAGTAGCACAGGAAACCATTTATATTAACTGCTTCCTTCATAACCATTTGTTGGCTATACCAACTGCACTAGTTAGACAAGTTCAATGTGCTCTAAATTGCTTAAATTACACTTGGTTTCATACTCCAGCACATCAAGTACCACTAAATATTTCAACTGTCCTTGTCAAGTGTCTTCTAAGGCAAGGCCTACAGGTGTTAGGAAGATTCAGAGCCGTTTCTTCCATTATTAGTTTGTAGCCTAAGGGCACCTGACAGATGTTCTACTTCCATTTCCCACAGCCCCTTAAACAAAGCAAAATTGAATGGTTACTTCTCTCTCTCAGGCTTTTTATTTTTAATTGCATAGCAATAGGAGAGAAGAAATAACACAGTTGAAAGTTTTGAAGTTACTAGTGCCTTGGACCATTTGGAAGAAAGTCACAGAACTCAATTCCCTCATTTTACAACCAGGGAACAGAGATACAGGGGGTCACAGTCACATGGGTGGCAACAGGCTAAGTCAAGACCAGACTCAGATTTATTCAATCCAAGGAACAACATCCCATTCTACTAATCTTACTGCAGTAAGAAGATTCAACACACCAATCATTCTCCAATTTTAGAGAGCATCAGAACGCCCTGCAAGGCTTGTTAAACTCAAACTGTGGGCCTCCACCTCAGTTTCTGATTCAATAGATTTTGGGTGGGGCTGAGTATTTTTTCCCCCAAACAAGTTATCAGGTGATACTGATGCCGCTCCCGTGAGCACACACTGAGAACTCACTGCACAATCACCATCCACCCAGAGGAACACATTTACCCACTTGTATTCTACCCTAGAGTCAAGCCAGTTAAATCCTATGGAGTAGGTTATTTTCACAGTTAAAACTCAATTTGCTAATCAAAACAACAAAAAAAAATAAGCTGGTTTGTGGTAAATCTCCATTTAACTTTCTTTCTATAACCCAGAAAATGGTCCAGCAGATGACCTTTAAATCCATTCCTCCTCCCCCATCAAATCCCACTGGAAGATTAACTGGAATTACATAAAATGCATCAGATCTTCCTAAATTGATTTTTTTTTTAATTGTCAAAACCTCAACTAATTCTAGAAGCCAGGCAGGTAATACAAATGAGCAAAGCAAGACAGTGTTACATGAGACAGAATGAAGTTAACTTTTGCAGCTGCAGAATGTCTGCCATATCCAAACATATTTTAAATTTAAGTTAAAAATTCACACACGCACCCTGCATGCCAAATTCAGCCTGCAGGTCAGGTAGCCTACTCTCCCAGATTTAAGTTGTTATAAAATTCAGTATCAACATCCAGGTGTGTGGTATGTTCCTCCATTTATTTGAGGTTTAAAAAAAGTTCTTAGAGTAAAACCTATCAAAATTGTGAAGAAATCTTCCCACAGAAAATGAAATTCAGTTGCTAGAAAAGCAAATATCTTAGATATAGGCCAAACATTCATTTCCTAAGTATTATGTAGATGGAAAAATTAATTATTCTATAACCACAGAATAGAAGTTGGTCTAATCAATAACCAATACACATTATCCTTTCACATTATAAGTACATAAATACTGAACAAAAACAAATAGCCTGTTGTATACTATTATGTATGTATTTTCACCAAGTCCGTGAGACTCAATATTTAAGCAGGGGTATTATCCTTGAGAGTGCTACAAATATTCTTCAGAGCTCAATGTATGACATTATGTGCACATGAAATATCTTGGAGAAAAAAAAAAACTCAGGCTATGCATCAATCAGGAGTTTCTACAATTGACAGTAAAAATGTACTATTTATCTCCTTTAAAAAAAATAAGTTCATAAAGACCTAAAATCCTTTTAAAATCAATTTTACTTTCTGTAAAATCCATCTTCTTCAGTTCACTGGAAACTAGCATATGTTTGGGAAAAAAATAACTTGTATATTTTGAAGAATTTTGGGTCTTTTGCTAATCTAGCCAGGAAACCAATTTACCCAGGCAAAGTTGCCTATGTATCAGTCCTGAAAAATGCACTTACTCAAAATATTCAGATAGAGTTAAGTCTTTAATCCATAAAGCTAAATTAAAAGAACAAACACAAAGTAAACTTAATCTGTATGTGGTAACTACATAGGGAGTATTTTGGCTTTGTTTTAGCTAGATCAGATTTAACTGGATAGAATAGCAGAAGTGTTGTCAACAGTGAAATGTACTTTCCAGGGCATGATGCCCCTAGTAAGTAGAGTTAAGAGATGCCTATCTAGGAAGAAATCATATAGCTATGCTATAGGGTGGCAACAAATATGAAAGGCGGGGGGGGGAGTGTAGGGAACCTGTCAACTAAAGCAAGAGAAGCAGCTGACAGCTAAGATTCCTAATCAACATACTAAAGAAAATATGTAACATTAAAAGCAATAGCAAATGAAAAAAAGTCATTGTCTGATCCAAAACATCAAAAGAAATAAATTAAAATTCCAATGTCTGTATTGCTGGAATTGACTTCTTAAAAAAAAAAATGAACATACAGATTTCTAACTCAATGCAAAGAATATTTACAGATGTTTCAAGGCTCAATTTTAAGTTGACTTCTGTCATTATATAAATAAGTGTAAATCCTGCCTCTTTAGTTTCTAGAAATTTATTTGATTCCGCTTTAGAATGATCTTTAATACGTAAGCATTGTCTGATTAAAAATGAAGGTTGTGGGCTTGATGGCAAGATGAGACATTTTCCTCAGATAATAAAGACAATGACAGCATCTATCCCAGGAGCATGAGAGAGTAAACAAGAGATTTCTGAAACTGAAAGCTTGACTCATGTAGATATTATGACATGAGGACAATATATGTAACTGACATTATAACTACATCAAATGCTCTATTTCAAAACATCACAAAATTTAAAACAAGGCTTATAACTATTTGCCAGATAAGTAAGTATATAACATAGTGTTTCATCAAAGTTGAAATAAGGAAAAATTCCTTGTCTTATATACAAAAACTGGATGAACAAACCGTCTTAAACATTATAAACAAAGCTTTAAAAAATATTTTAATACATCTCAACTGTAATAAAATGATCGAAGTCATCATGGTAAGAAATTACACTTTAAAGAAACTATGAAAATCTATTTTTTGTAGTTCTCACACAAAAAATAAAAGCTCACCTTATCAAAGAAAACCTGTGGGAGAATTTAGTAAAAGGAAAATAAATAGCCAGCCCAGAACTGACCATAGTACTGAATTCTCTCTCTTGAATCTGATTCCTTAGAAGTCAAACAACAAGAAAGAATTATTCAATGGCTTGACATTATAAATAGCTACTTCTGCTCTCACCTTAGGTGGCTTTATCTTGGTGGCTTCTCCTTCAGCAAAGAGACTGAATGATGTGCCTTTGAATGATGCTGTATTCTAATAAGAACCATAAAATGTAACCATTCCCATTTTTTAGCTTCTGGAACATCATGGAGTTCAAGTGATACACAAAGGTTAAGGAAGATAATGGAAAACTAAAATGAACTCTTTGGAATCTTGACTTGTTGGCCAAAATTCAATCCCATGAACATAATTTTGGACATATATTGTGGACTTAGGGTCAGGTTTGCATCCTAGCTCTGCCCCTAACAAAGTCTGTAATCAATGGCCAAGTTACTTAATCTAATGGAGGCTTAATCTTGTCAGCCATAAAATGTGGTAACACTTGAAGAGGCCCTTGTAAAGATTAAGTAAAAGAATATCTGTAAAATACCTAGTACAAATACTACGACAGTCAATAAATTAGGTAGCTTTTAGAAGCTCTCCTACGATAGGTAGAAAGAAAGGCCCCTGAAGAGAATTAGGTATTTCTCAACATAAAGAGATTGTATACCTTCAGTTTCATGAATCCATGTTCAACATACAACTTCACTCTCATCAGTGATGAATAATGCACATTTTGAAAAGGAAAGGCATTGTATAACATGCTAATCTTTTACCCAGTAAGTCAATAATTTCTTATTAATTTACCTAAGTACAATAAATATTTCTTAAAATCCTAAAAAGCATAATACAGCTTTCCACATTTTCTATCACTCTAAAAAATGGGAAGGGGCTTCTGTGGTAGCACAGTGGTTAAGAATCTGCCTGCCAATGCAGGGGACACAGGTTTGAGCCCTGGTCTGGGAAGATTCCACATGCCGTGGAGCAACTAAGCCCGTGTGCCACAACTACTGAGCCTGTACTCTAGAGCCTGTGAGCCACAGTTACTGAGCCCACATGCCACAAATACTGAAGCCCATGTGCCTAGAGCCCGTACTCGGCAACAAGAGAAGTCACTGCAATGAGAAGCCCATGCACTGCAATAGAGTAGCCCCTGCTTGCCACAACTAGAGAAAGCCCGCACGCAGCAAGGAAGACCCAATGCAGCCAAAAATAAATAAATTAATTTTTTAAAAAGGGAAGATATTTAAGAGAGAGATAAGTTTAATAATGAACCAGGAAAATTATATTTGCCTCAAAGTAAAAGGTTCAAAAAATTTTAAATTTCCTTATTAATAAAACAATTTCAATATATTAAAAGAAAAACTAGAGGCCAGATATGAAATGTAATTCATAAAGTCATGACTTTTTAATTACAATATAATAAAATATTGCTCAATGCCAGTTTTTCATTATACAAGCTGTAATTTTTACAGACTTTCCTAAATATTCCACTACATGTGTCAGACTATCTTTTTCATTAGTCATTTACTCTACTATTTGTTTACAAGAGGAAATCCCACAAAATCCAAATAAGCAAAGATACTTTCAAACACAGTTTTCAAAGGAAATGAATTACATGTATATACAGACTCTTCAAAAATGCTACAACCCACTAAGTGTAAAGTACACACCATACCAGCATCATTCCTGTTGGTAGCTTTCTAGTACTTTGTTCAGCTTTTTAAACATATATATACACCTGGTACACACTACTTGGCTACTTTTATTTTAGGATGGGGTATGGCTCCAAAGTAGCACCATGGAATATTTATATTACAATGGATTTTTGTGACTGTGATTAAGACGAGTAGAAATTTTCTAATCTGTTCTTTAATCCAGTAAAGTCTATCACTCTTACATTTATAGGGAATCTTCCATGTGTACCGCACTCTGCTAATGTCTCTGTAGAGGTTAAGCTGAGAAAGTAGATTATTCCAATAGTTCACATGAGATAATAAGGGCCTAAACTAAAGCCAAACATAAAAAGTTGGTTAAAATCCAGTGTAGATGAAGCTTTGGGAAAACAGGTATTTTTATAAACTACTATGGAAATATAAAATTATTGGCATCCCTTTGGAAGGCACTTTGACAGAAGCTATCAAAATTTAAGTGCATGCACTATTTGATTGAGCAATTCCCCTGCTATTAATATACACATTTACATGAAGGTATATATTGGAAATAACAGTTAACTGGAAACAGAGTAAATGTTACCAAAAGGGGATAATTTAAATAAATTATGCTATAGCCATACAATAAAATATATCATCAAAAAGCCAAACTATGGCAAAATCTCCACGATATATTCCATTTTTCTTAAAGTTTAGAATATACTATACTTAATCTCATTGGTATATATTTTTAAATATTTATATAATTTTTGGTATATGCCTAGAACTTTTCTGGAAGGATATACAATAAAGAACTAATAGTTTCCTTAATGGAATTAAACTGTGGGTGGGCATGAAAACAGTTCTTTTTACTTTATACTTATGTACAAAGTTTTAATTTACCAGGTACATATATTACATTTTGAAATGTTATCATAAAAAATTAAAGGTATGGCTAACCACAGATATACAAACCTATACATTTAAGTTTTAATTTTGTAGAAAGAATAAAAATGTGTTGGAGTACAGGAATCAATTGCAGTCATAAAGAATTAGTCTGAGAAAAATGCAAGGAGAAAGAACCACGAGGAGACTGCCACATAGTTTAGATCTTAGAAGGGCAACTGCTCTGAAAAGCAGAAAGAGGGTTAAGAATCAAAGAGTTTGGAGTGATGAAGGCATAGGAGGATGGTAACAAATCTACAGGAGACATAAGTAGGGAACAGGAGCATCAGAGACAGAAAACTGAGGAGGACCTCAAGCCAGATATATCCATATGAGATGCTGTAATGTCACTTGAGGGGAAATACTGAACCGTTTTAGCAGAACTAAGAGGAGAGCAGAAATAAGAGTGAGCTGATACCTCAGCAAAAAGATATCTTTGGAACAACTGGAAGATGTCATAACCTGGGAGCCCAACAAAAATCCTTTACTCACTGCACACATGGCGAGCATTTTATCTCAATCAGTGATGCCAAGAAAAGACATGGCTGTCCTCCTTCAAGGCCATCTCAACAGAAACATATCCCTGAAATAGTGACTCTCCACCTTGACTGAACTTTGGAATCCTGCCAAGGAACCTTAAAATATATTCATGCCTGAGTCAATGCCTAGGAAGTTTTAGTAAATTAGCCTAGGATGCAACCTAAGCATCTGAAATTTTCGAAGTTCCCCAAGTGATTCTAACATGCAGCCAAAGTTTAGAGTCAAAGCCCTAAGATAGCCTGCTTCTCACATTCATAAAGTAATTCAGACTTACACAGTTTAAGCTTATTCCACCTCTCAAGATACCAAGCCCTTAGGTTTCATCAGAATTATAAACATTTTGAATCAGAGGCTTCCTCCCTTGCACATTTGTAGTAGACTGTTTCCTTGGTGGATCCCAGTGAAACATACTTGGTTGATTTATTCCTTTGTGTATCCCCTCTCTGATGCTGACTCTGTGCTTGGCCACTTGACTTGCTTTGACCAAGAGACAGGCAAGCACTTACACTTTGGGGCCAGTTCTTTTGGAAATCCCATCTTGGTACCCAGCTGCCATGCTTTAAGTAAGACTAACTGGAAAGAGAGTCTACATGGAAGAAAACCAAGCGGCCCCAACCAAGCCCAGCTAACACAGATGGAGTGACCCCCAAAACAACAATTCAACCCATAGATTTGTGAGAAAATAAAAGCCATTGTCTATTATATGCCCAACTGATTTTTCTTAAGTTTCATCATCTTGCTCTTTGTGCATCTTATTGCTGTTCCTCTGGCTAGACCTGTCTTTTTTTTTTTTTTTTTTGCGGTACGCAGGCCTCTCACTGCTGTGGCCTCTCCCGTTGCGGAGCACAGGCTCCGGACGCGCAGGCTCAGCAGCATGTGGGATCCTCCCGGACCACCGGGGCATGAATCCGTGTCCCCTGCATCGGCAGGCGGACTCTGAACCACTGCGCCACCAGGGAAGCCCTAGACCGGTTTTTCTCAAAGTTAAGGAATCTTTGATCCACTTAACAGAAGTTCAGCATGCACAGACACCAATTAAACAAAAGAAAGTCATCAGAATTTTTAAGCAAATATTAAAATTTTTTAAATTAACAATAGTTTCATATCAGTAAGAGATGAGTTTCTGCTTAAATCTTTCATTAAGGTACCTTTATCTGACATGAGCTAAAGTTCAGATTCCATGTCTATTTTCTTACTATTTCATCTAAATTAGAAACTCCTTCATCATTACAGAACATTAGGATGCAGGTGTGTTTGGGGGGCGGGGGCAGGGTTCTCTCAGAGTTCAGGATATTTGGAGTTCATGTAGATCTGGGAATTATGGAGAGATATCTCATGTATCTATGCTTTCAGACAGTCAGTTGAAACACCTGTCACACTTAAAGTAAGGCTATCTCTTTCAACATAAAGAAATAAATCTTTATATTCTGCTGCAGCATTTCTATAGATTTTTAATTATGCCATTCAAGTTCATCACCTAAATGAAGGAAATTGTAAAGTAACGGGGAAAAATTAAATTCTTGGTAAAAAGCAGTCGCATAGCACAGGGAGATCAGCTCGGTGCTTTGTGACCACCTAGAGGGGTGGGATAGGGAAGGTGGGAGGGAGGGAGACGCAAGAGGGAAGAGATATGGGAACATATGTATAAATGATTCACTTTGTTATAAAGCAGAAACTAACACACCATTGTAAAGCAATTATACTCTAATAAAGATGTTTAAAAAAGATTTGTATTTGGTCTTCTTCAAAACCCCCAATAACTTACTCTCAATGTCTGACCTGGTGGTAACACAGCCATGAAAAGGTAGGGCCGCGCTATTCAAGAAACTGAGTATCATGAAGAAATACCAACGAAGCAAGCCACTTAATATAAATAAATGAATCCACTACCAACAAGACATGTTTTTATTCCATCTTTCAGACAAACACATTTGAGCCCCTTTACCACTGGGCAGCCAGCCAGCATTCTTCAGAGGGGGAAAAAACAATCTTCTATTTCTTTGCCTGGAATGTTAAGATACATACTTTGTGATTTCAATTCCATCCTAGTCACAGTTTTCACGAGTTCCCTCATCCCTGAATCCTAAAGTAGGGGGCATATTACTGACGAGAAACGACTTTTAGAGAATCAACTAGAATATGGAAAACTATTGGGGTAAAAGTCTTACTTGCAAAGCAACGCCACGCTGTGCCCGCCCTGCCCCCTGCCTAAACAACTGCTTTACTCTCCTGATCGGTCTCAGTAAACTCTAACCCACCTTGTTCAGTCTATACCAGAACTCTCAAAATAATACTCCCGTTTCCTGCACCACATGGTCTTAAGTGATAATGCTAAAAGTCCTCAAACAATTTCCTCTAACATAAGTTCTATGAAGGCAAAGGCCTTGTCTCTTGTTTACTGCTATATTTCCAGCGTCGGGAACAATTCTCAACAGAGTAGGCTCTAAAAAAAATATTTGTTCAGCGAGTGAATAAATGAATAAATATATGTATTTCATATATTCCAAACTAGATTCAGTCTCCACACCTCAATTCTTTGCCTCACTGTGAGGAAAAGGTGAGTACACAAAATAGCAAGTGCTGTTTTACGCACTGCTGGCCACTGACGTGTGACATATCATTTAACAAAGGGATTTCGCCAATAACTAATCTGCTTCCCCTCTACACATATTTGTCATTAGTGTTTGGGCTAGTTGACAAGCTTCTTGGTAGTAGTGTGACTTATGTCACAAAAAAGACTGAAATTCTGAGTGATGGCTCTAGGGTTTTAGTCTCTGTCTTTAGGGGGGAAAAAGATCAATTTCACAGTGCAGAGACCATTTTGACAGGTTCATAACAGGTGACTAGGGGTCAATGGATCACCAGCCCAATAAAATCTGAATGCTAGATATTCACTGTCATACTTGCTGTTCACATGACTCCTTATTCAGAAGCCTCTGGTAAATTATGACACTACCAGAGTCCCTTCTACCAACTTATATAGGTTTAAATTCAGTGTTTGAACTGGAGTTCTGATGCTAATATTTTAATTCTATTTGTATCATTTAATTAATCACATTTGAGACATCAATCCATTTTTGCGTACATAGGAATTAAAATAACACAACAGTTACAACAGAAATCAAATATTTAAATCATATGCAAATAAATATTTTAGCAACAAACCTACACCTTAACAGAGAAAACTGAGGACTCCAGTCTTCAAACTGTACTATTTATGGATAGATATTAGTTGTTTCCCAATACACTCGCATTCTCAATAACAAAGCCATCACTGTGGGCTCATCACATTCATGAGCACTTTACATTCTCCTCTGAAGCTTAGTGTGGGCTTGTTATTAAGTGGTTAACAAAATGTAAGCCAAATCGTCATGTGGACCTCTGAAACTTGTGCTTAAAAGGTCAATGTAAATAGATACAGCCACTATGGAGAACAGTATGCAGGTTCCTTAAAAAACTAAAAATAGAGTTACCATGTGATCCAGCAATCCCACTCCTGTACATATATCTGGAGAAAACTATAATTCAAATAGATACATGCTCCCTATGTTCATAGCAGCAATATTCACAATAGCCAAGACATGGAAACAACCTAAATGTCCGTTGACAGAGAAATAGATCAAGATGTGGTACAATGGAATACTACTCGGCCATAAAAAAGAATGAAACAATGCCATTTGCTGCAACATGGATGGAACCTAGAGATTTTCATATTAAGTGAGGTAAATCAGGCAGAGAAAGATAAATAACATATGATATCCCTTATATGTGGAATCTTAAAAAATGATACAAATGAACTTATTTACAAAACAGAAATAGACTCACAGACATAGAAAACAAGCTTATGGTTACCAAAGGGGATAGCGGGGCAAGGAGGTGGGGGGATAAATTAGGAATTTGGGATTAACAGATACACACTACTATATATAAAATAGATAACAAGGACCTACTGTAAAGCACAGGGAACTGTACTCAATATCTTGCAATAACCTATAATGGAAAACAATTTGAAAAAATATATATTTATATATATATTTATATATATTAAAAAACTGAAAAAAATATATATTTATATATATAAAAAACTGAATCACTTTGCTATACACTTGAAACTAACACAACATTGTAAATTAACTATAATTCAATAAAAAAAAAAACAAACGGAAGGGGCATACCCTTCTATCCTTCTTCTAACCTGGCATGAATTCAAACAAGATGGCTTGAGCAGCCATCTTGGACCATGAGGTAGAAACAGCCCACTGAGACTAGTCAGAGCAAAACAAAGGAGTCTGGTCCCTAACATCACAGGGCATTAGCTACCTTTTTTTTTTTTTTTTCCCCCCCAAATATCAGAGAGAAATAAGCTGCCAGCTTAGGTCATTTCTATCTTAGGACTTTCAGCTATTTGTCCCCAAATCTATTCTTAACTGATACTAAAAACATAAACGTTTTGTGGAAATAATGTAATGATAATAATAATAGATAACACAAAATATTTACAGTGTGCCAGATCTTATTCTAAATGCCTTACATTTAATAATGCAATAGTCCTGGGCCTCCCTGGTGGCACAGTGGTTGAGAGTCCGCCTGCCGATGCAGGGGATACGGGTTCGTGCCCCGGTCCGGGAGGATCCCATATGCCGCAGAGCGGCTGGGCCCGTGAGCCATGGCAGCTGAGCCTGCTCATCCGGAGCCTGTGCTCCGCAACGGGAGAGGCCACAACAGTGAGAGGCCCGCGTACCGCAAAAAAAAAAAAATAAACAAAAATAAAAATAATGCAATAGTCCTCACAACAACCTTATAGGGTAGGTACCATTACTATACTTATTCTATACATGAGGAAACTGAGGCACAAAGAAGTTAAGCAACTTGCTCAAAATCACACAGCAACTGAGAGGCAGTGCTCAAATTTGAACCTAGGAAGACGAGCTTCCAAGTTCCCTCTCTTAATCATTATGGGCTCTATTGTCTCTTACAATTATTCATAATCAATATGCTATACTGTGTGTCAATTATTAATATTTAAAATTTGTGGGATGTATGTGAACAAAGTTGTCTCTTTGTTCTTTTCCTCCCCAGCTACCAAACATACATGTGGAGTGTTTGCTGGGCCCTAATGGACCACAGAAGACCACAGACCCCACTTTGAGATTCTCAACTCATTTTTCTCAATGGAAATGAAACTGTCTCACAGTGGCTTTGTTTCCCAGAGGCTATCCTCACTGCAGGAATCCTAGCAGGTAATCAGAAAGCCACAGCACTTCTACAGATGCCTGTATCAGCATGGTCCCAAGGGTGGACTGAGTCTTGCTTTTAGTGCAAACACAGTAGCTGACTGGACCATCAATTACCCCTCATAGATTATGGAACAGAAGTACCACAAGCATATTATAGACATTGGTCACTGTCTTTAAGTGTTCAATGTATAATTCAGAATACACAACTGTGAACTTCATCCCTGACCACTGTATATATTCCAGGGACCCATGCTGAATGATACTGCAACACCTGAGTTTCAATAAAGCATTTTATTATGTTCTGCTTTGTGACAATAGAACCAAAGTCTGTTAGAGCCGAATGGGGAGTTAGAGATCCATTTAACCCAATCCTCCTCATTTTATAGATGTGAAAAATCAAGGCACAGAGAGATTAACTTTTTTGCTCAAAATCGCCTAACTATTGAGTGACACAGCTGGAACTAGGCCATGGGGGTTGATACTTGAATAGGGTCTCCTACTCAAATATCAATATCAGATCTGGGATTTTTTGTTTAACTATGCCACTCATTCATTCATAATTCTAAGTAAGTTGTAGATGCTCAACATTTTTTTTTCTAAAATGTAGGCAAGCTAAAATTTTCCAAAACAGAGTTGAAAAAATTTTCTAGTAACTACATGCAGTATCCTCAGCTGTAAATTCACAGAACTTTGTGAGTCTTCAAATTTTTATTTCTACCTAGAATGGCTTGTTTCTGTCAGATAGCAGACAAAGTTCTTTAATAATGAGTCATTCATAATATCATTTAGTAGTTGAGAGTTTTCAACACATTTGGGGGTACCTAGCTATAATGTGGAAGAAAAGCTGAAGAGACAGAAAATGCAGTATTTCCAGCTTTCAAAATCATAGGTAATAAAAACATGACAAGCTACATCTTTCAGTAGAAATTTCTCACTTTTAGAAAGACCTAAAATCTCATTTAATGGTGATTGATTTACTCTTGAATATAAACTACAAGCAAGTTAAGGCCTGAGAGTTTTGACCAAACAGTGTTTTATGTCTCCCATGTAGTTTTTTGCTCTAAAATACTGAACAGGACTTCTGGTTTTGTCTAAAAGTTACCCCCAAAATAAGTCATTTTCTAAGCCTATGCATTTAGCAAGCAGATGATAACTTGCATTTTGCTCTTCAAACCTGTGTCATAAAATGTGACATGGAAACGTAGCCTATATGGTGCACTATGTAAGATGGTGTGCAGGATGGACCACTTTCCTAAGTCTAGGAAGAATCCATGCTACCACTAAAACCACGCCAATGAGAACTGTGTGCAACTGAACATGATAAAGATGTTAATGGAGAATGGGAGATAGACCATTTTATATAAATTATTCCCAGGCCAAAAGGCTTGGCAGTGATTTATTGATTAAGATGGTATAAAATTAGAAATTAAAAGATCAAAGAGAATAGAGATCAACTGAAGAAAGCAAAGTAGTTGTTCTCAGACTTGAACAAATTACACCGTCAGAATAATGAATTTAGCTCTAAGCTTACTGATATCTAAGGCAAAAATGAAAATAGGTTGTGTTACACAGTTCTCATTTTGTGATAAGGGAAAACATTCAGGCTTATAAAGACACCAATTTTTATTCATTTACTAAAAGTAGGAATTTATCAGATGTGTACTTGCATAATGTTGAATCAGTGGCTAAACAGCAGCTACAGCAATAGGTAAATACTTAGAAGTGCTTACTATCTTCCAGACACTTCACCAAGCACCCCACATTTATTATACCATTTAATCATTATAAGAACCTTAGGAAACCCCCATTTATAGATGAGAAAATGGAAACACAAACACAAACACATAAAGACTGCCCAGTGGCACAGAGTTAGCAACTGATACACTCAGAGCCATTGGGCTAGCTCCCAAATCCACCCTTTTAAAGATAATCTTTATTTCTGAATATATAAAACTAGCATATTTTCTAAATATTTTATGATGAATATGAGAAAGTAACCCTGGTGTATGGTGATTATGCTTACCAAATATTTTAAGTTCTAAAACCTGTATTTTTTAACACAGCACTTGTCTGTGTCACTAAGCAGATATCTAGTAAGGCCACTAGACATCAGGATCAACAAGAGGGATACACAATCCTTGACAGGTGAGATCTGAGGGACAGTATGTGTTATGTAATAACATGCGATATAGAAATACTGTTCCAACAGATGGTTCTCCCATTGAGCCTCTGAAACACTTAACAGTAAACTATAAGTCAATGATCACATTTCCTTAGGGGTAATGCCATTCAGGTACTTTGCTTGCTGGTACGCTAACTTACTACTACTACACTAAAACATGGAAAAATTCAATAAATTGCCAACCGTATCCATAACACAATTTCTCTCAATTTTCAGCAACATGGGCCAAGTGCTAGATTTTGGTCAACTCCTAATTTTGAGCAACTAAAAAATAGCTACTCAGTAATTTTCATTGAAGATTCCACATTTCAGGAAGATGCTTTGGAAACCAGGACTGAAGAAGGTGAGATGGAAATTCTGCAGCAAAAGTAAAACTTCTCTTCAATTGGCTGTGGAGTTTGAAACATATGTCCAGTTCTGGACAGAATTTTGGAGGTCACCTCCTGCCCACAGGCAAAACCTATATTCCTCCTTTTGGCCCCAAAGGCAGTACTTACCTTGAAGTTGGTAAAACTTAAACTTAAGGGCCCCTTCTGTCACTGACCCTTTCAGGGCCCTGGTAGGGAATCTGATGCTTTCACTTAGTCTCAGGTTTTTATAAATTTCCTAAGGAAAATACTTTTGTGAGTTTTGCTTTTCCTTAAAGAAAACCCTCCAAATTATATATGCTTCAGACTCCACCAAACCTCGTTATGCCCCTGCCTTCCGCCCTTCAGACTGTGAATCCTCTCAGACTTTTTCAATAGTGATTAGCCAAGACCCTAATGGTACATAGCACAATACAAAAAAAAAAAAAAAAAACTGCTTCTATTTTCCTTCAGAAAGTTACTTCCATATCAATTCCTTTCATTGTGATTCTCTTCTGCCTCTCCCTGACAGGTGGTAGCAGTTTTAATAAAATACACAGGATGATAGGAAAGAAATGAATATTAATTTTTCCACAGGCATACAATATAACCTTGTTTTTATGTAAAATTCAACCTTCAAAAGACGGTAAGAGCTGTCTCAATATACTGGGTGTTTGCCTATGGTGAAATTGTAGAATAAGGATGGTCTATAAGAATTTTTTTTTTAATGTAAAGCCTTAGGAAGAGTTACTCAAATTATAGTACTTCAATCTGATTCAGATATTATACACAATTTTGTTTTCTTAATTCTTTTTAGCAATTTTAAAGTCAGTCAAAACCATCCAGCTATAGAACACTTGAAATAAGGAAATAATAGTCTTTATCTGCCTTTAGAAAAGCAAATTACTGTAGTCCCCCTTCTTGATGAGCAAGTTATATGATACTTTGACTATTTTAAAGAAATAAAAGTATTTCTCCAGAATCAGATCTTGGATCATCATCTTTTAACTCTAATTTCCAATGATACATGAGAAACTTTACTTACTGACATGTAGCAATTTCTTATTTAAATCTTGTGCCACCTAAGTAAAAATGTTGACATCAGAGACTTTTTCAAAGCTATATCTATTACCTCCTTTATGTGTATCACAGGGGAACCATCCTTTGAAAAACAGTTCCATATCAAAGCTCTTTTTCTTTCACACATTTCAACCCAATTAGAGACAAGAGAGATGAGCATTAACAAGACAGTTAATTTTAGAAAATATATGCAAAAAAGCCAAATGTTTTTAATTACTTTAATATTTTCCACATGTAGAACTTTATCTTATTAGGCATTAAAACAATGTCTAAAAAGGAAAACTCAGAGCCATCAGCACTCTATATGAGATTATCAGCTGGACACAAATTAATATTTATGTTCTGAAAGTTACTGTATCAACTATCAGCTATTTGTGTAGAGGGTATTATAAAAGAACCTTCTCAAGCACAGTTAACCCACATGTTTTTAACAGGTAAATATACAAAGTTCTTACAAGTGTTCTTGGTTATCTTTTAACCATACCAAGAATCAAAGGAAAACATAAGTCAGACCCCTTTGCTCTTTTTAGTTTATAAGGTGGTCTCGAGAGTGGCTCTATTTTTAGAATAAAAAAGAGATAAAGCCTACTCTGTGGTCTCATTACAACACAATTGATTTCGTGGGATCCCAATGTTTACTAATATTGTGAGACAGCCTTAAAAAATCCATAAAGCATTTCTTAGAGCTCAAGGCTAGACAGTAAGCATGTTATTACAATATGCCAAAATTATTCTCCTAGACCAAAACTTGATAGGAAAGGCCTATTGATACTGTGGAGAAAAAGTCATTAAAATGAGCTCTCTATTTCAATACCCTTAGAAACCATGTCTTTAAAACACTGAATTAATGGAGAAATTACTCGTTTTACATTCAAATGGCCCACGGTGGTATTCACGGTGGTATTACCATTCTAAAGACAGAAGCTAGAATCTTTGCACTTTTGCATTTCAGATAATTAACAGATCAGTATTGGGGAAAACAAAAAATTCCCTGCGGAATCTTAGAATTCCAATTAATTGTGAATTTGACATAGGTTATATCAAATTTATATTTGATATCATCAGTAGGCTCAAGTACACAAAATTATTGGGTTGGCTGAAAAGGTCATTCGGAGGCTTCCCTGGTGGCGCAGTGGTTAAGAATCTGCCTGCCAATGCAGGAGACACAGATACAAGCCCCGGTGCAGGAAGATCCCACATGCCACAGAGCAACTAAGCCCATGCGCCACAACTGCTGAGCCTGCGCTCTAGAGCCCATGAGCCACAAGTACTGAAGCCCGCGTGCCACAGCTACTGAAGCCCACATGCCACAACTACTGAAGCCCGCAAACCTAAAGCCTGAGCTCCGCAACGAGAAGCCACCATAATGAGAAGCCCACACACTGCAACAAAGAGTAGCAACTAGAGAAAGCCTGCATGCAGCAACGAAGACCCAACGCAGCCAAAAAATAAAATAAAATAAAATAAGTAAATTAAAAAAAAGGGGAAAAAAGGTCATTCGGTTTTTCTGTAACACCTTACGGAAAAACTTTCTGGCCAAACCAATACAATATAAGCATGCAAATGATCAAGTATGCTAGGAACAAATGATCCTTCACAACAAAACAAATGAAGTCCTATGAGATTTAGCTTTAGACCCACTCTCCACCACTAGCATGTTAATGAGGACATGGGTGTATGAAAAATAACTAAGAAATTTTTGAAAAAAATAATCTAAGCCTTTCCCCTAATTTAGACTGTTAGCATTACTATTTAAATATTTATCCAGCTTCATTTTACTTCCTGGCTGCAGAGCAGTGGTTCTCAAAGTGAGGGCTCTGACCAGCAGCATCAGCATTACTTAAGAACTTGTTAGATTAGCAATGTATACAAATATTAAATCATTATGTTGTATACCTGAAATTAATATCATGTTTTATGTCAATTATATCTCAATTAAAAAAAAAAAACTTTTTAGAAATGCAATTCTCAGGCCCACTCCAGAACTACAGAATCAGACACTCTGGAGGTCGGGTCCAGCAATCTGTGTTTTAACAAGCTTTCCAAGTGATTCAAATGCATGCTAACTTTAGAGCACCACTGCCCTAAAGACTGTAAGATCAAAATTTCCCTATGCCTCATTGAAAAGGTACTCCAATACGGAAAGAAAAAAGGCGTTCCAGAATCCATTCTTATCTGCCTAGAGTTCACATCCTACTTCCCTATATACAGTGTGTCCTAGTATATACTCAATGTCCTCAGCCTAATCCAGGCTTGGGGAACTGATGAACACTTAGTCCAAGAAACTGCAGCAACTGACTGATTCCAAAGCTCAGATCATTCCACTCAGAGTCATCTTACTACTATTTCCAGGCTGAAGTTCTTGCTGTTTTGCTGTATTCTTTACTCATTTCCAGCTGCCATCTGAAAAATGTTTGGCATCTGGCTAGGTCTCTCTGCATTCTGACCCTTCTTCAATAGAGCAACTGTATTCAACCACAATGTTCTAACCCTCATAGAACTAGTTTTACTTTGTCTACCCTGACAGGTATTATCAAAAAGAATTAAATAAAATGCGTTGCTGTATTTTTTAAAGAGTATTCTTGAGAACGTTGTTTATGGCATTACACAGGGCCTGTCATACCCCCATCTTAGTAGAAGGAGTAGTATTCTTCAGGGGGACTACTTGTTCGTTGTTTGTATTTTATGTTATCAACCCTGAGTACTGGGTAACTCATGTTTTTTTCTTCATATTTGCTCTTAACATAGAGCTCTTTTTACAGCCTAAGACTATTAAATGTGACAAATTACTACTATGAGTTTGTGTACTAACCGACCCTCGATTACATCTTATTTTTTCTGTTTCAGCCTTACCCTTTTTCTGACTTATTTGTTAAATCCTGATTCACTGCATGTCTTTTTGTTGGTTGTAAATTCTTTTTTAGAATGAAGAAAAGCACAAATTAAGAAATGAAGAAAGGGTGGAGTCAAGGCAGCAGTGTGGGAAGATGTGGAGTTAGCATCTCCCCACAACTAGGGCACCTGCTGGCCACTGGTGGGGGACTGATGCCCAAGGAGATGGGAGGAACCCCAGAGGGAACCGGTTGTGAGGGTCCATGGGGGCATAGGAAGGAGGCCGAGAGGAGAACAGGAGAGGCAGGTGGGAGGGGCCCTCCCAGACCCCAGACTGGAGGAGCAGGAGAGGAGAGAAGGGTGTTTGCCCTGCTCACTTGAGCCCAGGAAGCCTGCTGGGCTCCCAGGAGAGGTCCCCTGCCCTCTGGGACCAGGGGTGGGGGGCACGCCTGGGCCCCTTCTGTTCCTTGAGCCTAAGGCCCACCCCCCACAGCCCCCAGGACCTTTCCCGGCCCTGTGGGTCCTGAGCAGTGGCCCCACCCACCTCCCAAACCTCACCCTTGTTTAGGCCCTGCCCTCCACAATCAAGGCCTTCCCCCCACTTTTTCCCTCCTCCTCCTCTTTTTTACTCTTGTGGTACTGATGTACCTTCCGCTTGTTGATTCATCTATATTTTTATTTTTACATTCTTTCTAACATGTCTGTTACTTTCCTAGTCTAATTTTCTTACTTTGTTACTACTCGGTTTTTTTGTTTGTTTTTTTGCCACCCTATATGGCTTGCAGGATCCTGGTTCACGAGCCTAGGGTCAGGCAGAAGCTCCTGAAGTGGGAGCTCTGAATCCGAACCACTGGACTAACAGAGAACCTCAGAACCCAGGGAATATTCATCGTAGTGAGGTCCCACAGAGTTCCTCATCTCAGCACTAAGACCCAGCTCTACCCAATAGCCTATAAACTCCAGAGGTGGAAGTCTCAGGCCAAACAAGTAGTAAAACAGAAACACAATCCCACTCATAAAAAAAAAAAAAAAAAAAAAAAAAAGAGATGGCAAAAAAATATGTCACAGATGAAGGAGCAAGGTAAAAACCTACAAGACCAAATAAATGATGAGGAAATAGGAAACCTACCTGAAAAAGAATTCAGAGTAATGACAGCAAAGATGATCCAGAATCTCGAAAATAGAATGGAAGCATGAATTGAGAAAATACAAGAAATGTTTAACAAAGATCTAGAAGAACTAAAAAACAAACAGACAGATATAACAACACAATAACTGAAATGAAAAATACACAAGAAGGAATCAATAACAATAACTGAGGCAGAAGAACGAATAAGTTAGCTGGAAGACAAACTGGTGGAAATAACTGTCTAGGAGCAGAATAAAGGAAAAAGAATGAAAAGAATTGAAGGCAATCTCAGAGACCTCTGGTACAACACTAAATGCACCAGCATTCGAATTATAGGGGTCCTAAAAGAAGAACAGGAAAAGAAAGGGTCTGAGAAAATATTTGAAGAGATTAGAGTCGAAAACTTCCCTAACATGGGAAGGGAAATAGTCACCCATGTCCAGTAAGCACACAGAGTCCCATACAGGATAAACCCTAGGAAAACCACACAAAGACACATATTAATCAAACTAACAAAAATTAAATTCAAAGAAAAAATATTAAAAGCAGCAAGGGAAAAACAAAGTATAACATACAAAGGAATCCCCATAAGGATATCAGCTGATTTTTCAGCAGAAACTCTATAAGCCAGAAGGTAGTGGCACAATATATTCAAAGTGATGAAAGGAAAAAACCTACAACCAAGATTACTCTACCCAGCAAAGACCTCATTCAGATTCAATGGAGAAGTCAAAAGCTTTTCAGACAAGCAACAGCTAAGAGAATTTAACACCACCAAACCAGTTTTATAACAAATGCTAAAGAAACTTCTCTAAGTGGGAAACACAAGAGAAGAAAAAGACGCAAAAAAATAAACCTAAAACAATTAAGAAAATAGTAATAGGAACATACATATAGATAATAACCTTGAATGTAAATGGATTAAATGTCCCAACCAAAAGACACAGACTGGCTGAATGGATACAAAAACAAGACCCATATATATGCTGTCTACAGGAGACCCACTTAAGACCTAGGGACACATACAGACTAAAAGTGAGGGGATGGAAAAAGATATGCCATGCAAATGGAAATCAAAAGAAAGCTGGAGTAGCAATACTTACATCAGATAAAATAGGCTTTAAAATAAAGACTGTTACAAGAGACAAAGAAGGACACTACATAATAACCAAAGGATCAATCCAAGAAGAAGATATAACACTTATAAATGTTTATGCACCCAATAGAGGAGCACCTCTCAATACATAAGGCAAATGCTAACAACCATGAAAGGAGAAATCGACAGTAACACAATAATAGTAGGGGATTTTAACACCCCTCTTACACCAATGGACAGATCATCCAAAATGAAAATAAATAAGGAAACACAAGCTTTAAATGACACAACAGACCAGACAGATCTAATTGATAGTTATAGAACATTCCACCCCAAAGTGGCAGAATACACTTTCTTCTCAAGTGCACACAGAACATTCTCCAGGATAGATCACATCCTGGGTCACAAATCAAGCTTTGGAAAATTTAAGAAAATTGAAAGTGTATCAAGCATCTTTTCTGACCACAACACTATGAGATTGGAAATCAATTACAGGAAAAAAACTGTAAAAAATACAGATACATGGAGGCTAAACAGTGCACTACTACAAACCAAGATATCACTGAAGAAATCAAAGAAGAAATAAAAAATACATGGAAACAAGTAACAAAAACATGACAATCCAAAACCTGTGGGACAGAGCAAAAGCAGTTCTAAGAGGGAAGTTTATAGCAATTCAATCTCACCTAAAGAAACAAGACAAATCTCAAATAAACAATCAAACCCTACAGTTAAAATGACTAGAAAGAAGAACAAAGAAAACCCAAAGTCAGAAGGAAAGAAATCATAAAGATTAAAGCAGAAATAAATGAAATAGAAATGAAGAAAACAATAGCAAAGATCAATAAAACTAAAAGCTGGTTCTCTGAGAAGATAAACCAAATTGATAAACCATTAGCCAGACTCATCAAGAAAAAAAGGGAGAGGACACAAATCAATAAAATTAGAAATGAAAAAGGAGAAATCACAACTGACACTGCAGAAATACAAAGGGTTATAAGAGACTACTACAAACAACTATATGCCAATAAAACGGACAACCAGGAAGAAATGGACAAATTCTTGGAAAGGTATGATTTTCCAAGACTGCACCAGGAAGAGTAAGAAAATATAAACAGACCTATCACAAGTAATGAAATTGAAACCGTAATTTAAAATCTTCCAACAAACAAAAGTCCAGGACCAGATGGCTTCACAGGCAAATTCTATCAAACATTTAAAGAATAGCTAACACCCATCCTTCACAAACTCTTCCAAAAAACTTCAGAGGGTGAAACACTCCCAAATTCATTTTACGAAGCCACCATCACCCTGATACCAAAACTAGGAAAAGATATCACAAGAAAGGAAAATTATAGACCAATATCACTGGTGAACATAGATGCAAAAATCCTGAACAAAATACAAGCACATTAAAAGGATCATACACCATGATCAAGTTTTATCCCAGAGAGGCAAGGATTCTTCAATATACACAAATCAGTCAATGTGATACACCACATTAACAAATTAAGGAATAAAAACCATATGATCATCTCAATAGATGCAGAAAAAGCTTTTGACAAAATTCAACACCCATTTATGACAAAAACTGTCCAGAAGATGGGCATAGAGGAAACCCACCTCAACATAATGAAGGCCATATATGACAAGCCCACAGCAAGCATCATATTCAATGGTGAAAAACTGAAAGCATCTCCAATAAGATCAGCAACAAGATCTTGCCACTCTTATTCAACATAGTTTTGGAAGTCGTAGCCACAGCAATCACAGAAGAAAAGGAAATAAAAGGAATACAAAATGGAAAATAAGATGTAACACTGTCACTGTTTGCAGAGGACATGATACTATACATAGAAAATCCTAAAGATGCCACCAGAAAACTAGTAGAACTAATCAATGAATTTGGTAAGGTTGCAGGATACAAAATTAATGCACAGAAATCTCTTGCATTCCTATGCACTAATGATGAAAAATCTGAAAGAGAAATTAAGGAAACACTCCCATTTATCATTGCAACAAAAAGAACAAAATACCCAGAAATAAACCTGCCTAAGGAAGCAAAAGACTTGTACTCAGAAAACTATAAAACACTGATGAAAGAATCAAAGATGACATAAACAGATGGAGAGATATACCATGTTCTTGGATTAGAAGAATCAATATTGTGAAAATGACTATACTACCCAAAGCAATCTTCAGATTCAATGCAATCCCTATCAAACCACCAATGGCATTCTTCACAGAATTAGAACAAAAAATCTTACAATTCATATAGAAACACAAAAGACCCCGAACACCCAAAGCCATCTTGAAAAAGAAAAAGAGAACTGGAGGAATCAGGCTTCCAACTTCAAACTATACCACAAAGCTACAGTAACCAAGACAGTCTGGTACTGGCACAAAGACAGAAATATAGATCAATGGTACATGATAGAATGTCCAGAGGTAAACCCACGCACATATGGGCACCTAATTTACAACAAAGGAGGTAAGAACATACAATGGAAAAAAGACAGCCTCTTCAATAAGTGGTGCTCGGAAAACTGGACAGATACATGGAAAAGAATGAAATTAGAACACTACCTAACACCAAACACAAAAATAAACTCCAAATGGATTAAAGACTTAAATGTAAGACCAGACACTATAAAACTTTGAGAGGAAAACATAGGAAAAAACACTCTTTGACATAAACCACAGCAAGATCTTTTTTGACTCACTTCCTAGAGTAACAGAAATAAAAACACAAATTAAAAAAATGGGACTTTAACTTAAAAGCTTTTGAACAGCAAAGGAAACCATAAACAAGACAAAAAGACAACCCTCAGAATGGGAGAAGATATTTGCAAACGAAACAACAGACAAAGGATTAATCTCCAAAATACACAAACAGCTCATGGAGCTCAATATCAAAAAAACAAACAATCCAGTTAAAAAATGGGCAGAAGACCTAAATAGACATTTCACCAGTGAAGACATACAGATGGCCAAGAGGCATATGAAAAGATGCTCAACATCACTAATTATTAGAGAAATGCAAATCAAAACTACAATGTGGTATCGCCTCACGCTGGTCAGAATGGCCATTATCAAAAAAGCTAGAAACAGTAAATGCTGGAAAGGGTGTGGTGAAAGGGAACCCTCCTCCTACCACATTCCACTACTGGTGGGAATGTAAATTGATACAACCACTCTGAAAAACAGTATGGAGGTTCCTTAAAAAACTAAAAATAGAACTACCATATGACCCAGCAATCCCACTACTGGGCATATACCCTGAGAAAACCATAATTCAAAGAGTCATGTACCACAATGTTCATTGCAGCACTATTTACAATAGCCAGGACATGGAACCAACCTAAATGTCCATCGACAGATGAATGGATAAAGAAGGTGTGGCACATATATACAATGGAATATTACTCAGCCATACAAGGAAAAGAAATTGAGTTATTTGTAATGAGGTGGATGGACCTAGAGTCTGTTATACAGAAGTGAAGTAAGTCAGAAAGAGAAAAACAAATACAGTATGCTAACACACATATATGGAACCTTAAAAAAAAAAAAAAAAAGAAACATGGTACTGATGAACCTAGTTGCAGGGCAGGAATAAAGAGGTAGACGTAGAGAATGGACTTGATGACATGGGGTGGGAGGGTGAAGCTGGGGCGAATTGAGAGTAGCATCGACATATATACACTACCGAATGTAAATAGTTGGTTGGTGGGAAGCAGCCCCAGAGCACAAGGAGATTGGCTCGGTGCTTTGCAATGACCTAGAGGGGTGGGATAAGGAGGATGGGAGGGAGGCTCAAGAGGGAGGGGATATGGGGACATGTGTATGCATATGGCTGATTCGCTTTGTTGTGCAACAGAAACTAACACGGTATTGTGAAGCAATTATACTCCAATAAAGATCTATTAAAAAAAATGAAGGAAGAAGAAAGCAAGAATCAGGGTGGGAGTGGGAGGTAAGCGGGGAGATTCAGTGAGTAAACAGTCCTGGCTTTACAGTCAGACATACCTGAGTTTAAATCCCATCTCCAGGATTTAACAACTATAGATAGAATCTTGAACACATTACTTATGCTGGCTCAACTTTCTTCATGGGTAAAATGATATTATCTACCTTGCAGGATTATTACAATTGTTATAAATATATGCAAAATTGGTAACAATACTCAGCACAGAATAGGTGGCCATGAGATGTTAGCTATTGTTATTAATGCCTACATGGACAGCCCATTTAAGAGCCCCAACATTCAAGTTCCTTGCCCTTCTCCAAAGGAGTGACCATCAAGAGAAGGTCAATGGCCATGACTTGGACCCTGGCATTGCTCCAACATCATCAGCACTGGAATTCCATCTTCTATCCTCCAACCTCTTTTTATTACTACCTGTGAGCTTGGAGCATGAAGACCCTCGATGTTTTTCAAAGTTTTCCAGGTCCCCAAAGTTTCTACCCCCTTCCTGTTTTCATTTCCTTTCCTACTCAGACTGGACCTCACAACTCAGAACTTCAAATTTCTCACTTAATAATTATCTTTTCTCAAACTTTGTCCTTCTGTTCTGTTGTAGCTGACTGAACAGCCCACCCTGGATTAATCAGTCACCTGTTTTTCCTGCTTCTGAAGGGCAAGTGCCAAGTTCTGGGGAGAGTGGAGCACAGCAGTACCCCCTGGACAGATATTGGATTTTCAGCTTCAGAAATCTTTTAGCTCACTCATGGCTCTATTCCACACCTCAGTCACCACACACATCACCATTTTCTTTCAGGTCCCATCCCATCCTACCACTTTTATCTGGCACCCTTGCCTCTACCCTGGAATTAAGCTTGCCAACTCTCCAAACTTGGACACGCAGTCATCCTGATCCTCCCTGGTCTGAGATAACACTGTCTCTTCTGTCCAAGGCCAACAGCTACATCTGACTGGCCCTGGACTTCTCTCTTTCTGAATCCCCTTGGACCTTGCTTCAGCCATTAAACTTTCTCTTTCACATTCTTTCAGCTGCTTCCTCTCAGTTTCTCATTCCTCACTGATTAAAAACATTCAGTTGTCTCTCCCATCCTGAAAGACAAGAGCTCTCAGTTTGAAACTGGCAATCAATCGTTAGGAAAATGTGATGTAAAATTCAAAAGGTTTATATCAATTAAACCGCAAACCCTGGGTTTTCTTTCTTTGTTTTGGCCCAGCTTGAATCTGAGCAGATATGACCTAACAGTAGAATAGGGCTACTGAGGGACCACCCTGAATTTTACTGTAAACCCCAATCCTATCCACAGTGTGTTGGGTGTGGGGGGGATATGTAATACAAGTCGGGCCAATCTGAGTAACTCTTCTGGTTACTGGTACAAAGATCTTAATTCAGTCAGGCCTGGTCTTGAGAAAGAAGGTAATTTTAGAATTCAGTTACTCTGGTTTAGCTATCCTTTCCAAAAACAACTGCAAAGTGGAGAAAAGAATGGAGCAGACATAGGGATAGAAAAAGACACCACACGTGCCTTCCCGATAATTTACTTCCCTTTGCAAGGTCCTGGTTTATAATTGCCTGCCCTTGGGTTCTGTCAGACACCCTGAAGTAAGGCTGTGCTTAAGACAGCCCTAGTTGATAGTTATTACAACCGAAGAGTCCAAGCACTTCTCAGTGAAAGAAGCGAGGACTTCACGCTCTCTGTTGCCTCATCCATACTATCCCTTCTGAAACGTCAGGTGAAGGGGACGGGAAGGAACCTGACAATGGTCTAAGAGTACCTTACAGGTGGTATCTAAGTAGAGAGACCCATGAGAGTAATTAAGAGTGAGAATGTGTGGGAAAGGAAGAGTATGATGATATATAAGAAAAAAACAACTTGAAAGCCCAGTTAGGAAGCTATGGGGAGAAACAATAAAAAGAAAGTCAGAAGCCCAAATGAGTTTTCTAGTTAAAAAAAAAAAAAAAAAAAGTCTGGTGAAGTCCTTGCCAGTTCGTACAAAGCCGTGAAAGCAATACAGCAAGATATTTTTTCCTTCCATGTGCACATGATGAGAAACCTTACCAGTAAATGCCATAGTACACAACTTAATAACAGCACGTTTTTCAAGACATGTACATGCAGTCTATCCTAGTTTAGAGTTGTTTAAGATCCTTCCCATTTGAAATTAAGTGAAACATTTAAAGCAAAGAACCATAAAATAAAGATCAACTTAAAAAATCTATAAGCAATTACGAATTTCAAAAAAGAGATCAATATTTAACTGCAAAAATATAAAACAAAAATCAACACAGAGCAGTAGCAAAAAAAAAAAAATCCTATTTCCAAGCAGCTCTCAAAAAATCTCAAACTAAATTAACAAAGCCAACATTGATTCTCTTAACCAGTATTTGCTGCACATCTACTATGGGTACATATACAAAAGCTAAAGATAATTTCAGCACAGTCTTTAAAAATATTATGAATAACTAAGTTACGTTCCAAAAAATCAATGAAGAAATAAATTTAAAACACGGTTAACTTACTCAAAGCATGCTGCTTCTCAATTACTGCAAAGTGTGGAATTCCAGAGACAAAATCTGAGAAAAAGCTTTGTAAGTGGAAACAATGTAAGTGCAATCTCCTACTCTGTGAAACAATGTTATTATGTTCCTGGAGAAAGCAACTGATGCCTCTCTTTAGATGGACACCACCTCCACATTTAAACTAACAGTATTAACAACTGCATTCTACATATTATAACACTATCATACATTTCAGGGCTATAATGGATGGCATACAGTTTTGTAATAAAGTTAGTGACAATTGTGGCAAAAGTAGCAATCATCAAAAAGTCATCTTATTTTACTGCAGGAGTGAGTTTACAGAGGGCTGAAAGCAAGGGTGGTTCTCGACAGTCAGGAGATTGAATCAACCAAGCAAAGGACAGCGAATCAACCTCCCCTTATGCCTGAAAGGGAACAGTCCCGACTAAAACCACATGGCACAGCATCAGCTTCTGCTGTATTCCCACTCAGCTGCTCTGATGATGTCCTCAGCTAAGCTCCCAGCACAATTTAAATGTTGATACCTAGGTCCTACTCCACCCCTTTCTCTTTACCTTCTTTCCACCCCTTGTCCTTCAATCTTCAGCTCCATAGAGTTCTACCCTGATCTACTTCTCTCTTCATTATGTGGCCCTTCTGTCTCAAAATCTGCAGGCATATTTTTTTAATTAATATGCAGAATCAAGAAAAATGTATGTCAATATCTATATACACAAACACTTGTATGTAATACAGATAACTGTTTAAAATAATACTGTCTTTTACACAGATAATACTTATGCAGAAGAATCAGGTGGCAGAATTTGTTACAGCCTAACACCAACTGCAAAAATCTTACACGGTAGTTATTAGACTTATGCATATCCCCTGCATGGCTTGTTAAAACCCAGACTGCTGGAACACAAGCCCAGAGTTTTGGCGTAAGCAGAACTAGACTGAGGCCTAAGAACACGCATTTGTAACAAATTCCCAGGTAATAATACTGAAGCTCTTGGATCCACAGACCACGTTGAGAACCTCTGGACTCTGAGTGTCGTCAACATCACTTAATCCTATTATTCTAGTTCAGGTGTTCCTTGGGAAAAAAGTGGTTTTCACAGAAGCTCAGTACATAATGAGGAGAAAGAACAGTAATGGTTGGGAGGAGGAACAGGATTTACCTGGAGCCACATGGCTTATGTCCCTCCTGGGAAAGCCCCCTAAATCCACTTTACATTGTATCTGCTAATTGTCAGGAAGCCTAATGTAAACGCAAAAACGGAAGGTCAACCCAGCAGATTCTTCGAGATTTATTCTCTCAAGTTAGTAAGAATAAACATGGTCTTGGGCTTCCCTGGTGGCACAGTAGTTGAGAGTCCGCCTGCCGATGCAGGGGACACGGGCTCGTGCCCCAGTCCGGGAGGATCCCACATGCCGCGGAGCGGCTGGGCCCGTGAGCCATGGCCACTGAGCCTGCACATCCGGAGCCTGTGCTCCTCAACAGGAGAGGCCACAACAGTGAGAGGCCCGTGTACTGCAAAAAAAATTTTTTTAATTTAAAAAATAAAAATAAATAAACACGGTCTTAATAGCCCAAAGGATAGTGGGAGAATACGGGGCTTAAAGCTTAAACAAAACACTACAAATGTCAGGAAATACTGAATAATGAGCTAGGTGTATCAGGGGTTTTGTATGGCAGGTGGCTGTTCTAACACATTTCTGTTAGCTCAAGACCCATGAAGATTTATGTGAATGGAGTCTTAATTTCCTGAGGTTTTTTCATAGGAGTAAATACAGAACCCAGTATCATCAGGTCTCAGTCTAGGTAACACAAAAACAAGTTCTCCCTTTCCTTTCTGTAAGAAATCCAAGAACAGGGGAAATATAATTTGATTCTATAAAATCTTTTTTTTCCCTTTCTTTTATATCACTATTTAATTTCGTACTTTCTTATTTCCAAAAGCTGGTAGGTAGCTTCTCTACAAAATTCTAACATTAGGTAGTTCATTAGTGCTACCACAGGAACATAGCAAACCCTATCATATTTAATTATGCTGTAATCTTCTTAATGGTAAAAAAAAAAAAAAAAAAAAAAAAAAAACTATCCATTATTCAAATCTGTGCCAATTATTTCAAAATGAAGTAAAAATGCTACTTAGCTATGATTAATATATATATGTAATATATATTTTTCCATCCATCCAAGAATCTAAATTTTATAATATAGAAGTCATAGTTACTTTTTCTCTGGAGACAAAACCATATCTTAGAATATTAGAACACACTTTAAGATAGTTTACAAAATGCCAACTATCAAACCCAGAAAATAATGTTGGGTCATATCTTATTTAAAATGTGAAAAAACAATTTTTAGATGAACACTTCAGTTGTGCTGGGAGCCTAGAGCTGTCATGTATGAAAAATTTGACTACTGAGGTCACCATCCTATGAGGAAGTTCAAGTCACTTGAAGAGGGCATGTGTAGGCACCCCGATTGACAGTCCCAGCTGAGCCCAACCTTGGAGTCATCACAGCCCAGATACAAATGTGAGAGTGAACAGGCCTCCAGATGATTTTAGGGTTCAGCCTTTCAAGTCACCCTTGACTGTAGAATCCTTCCCAGCTGAGGCCCCAGACATCATGGAGCAGAGACAAGGTATCCCTTCTGTGGCCCACCTGAATTCCTGAACCACTGAATCCACAAGCATAACAAACTGGTTTTTGTTTTATATTATTATGGTTGGGAAGGCTCATTAGCCGGAATAGATATTTGGAGCATGCTAGCAGTAACGTTATAGGTGGATTTGATTTAATATAGACCAATTTTGAAAAAAAAGTGGTAAACACTTAAGAAGAATTAAACTTTAGGGAAGCTATACAAAGAACTACAGAGCATTGTATATTTCTTTTAAAATGTTCATATTTCTATATGCGTTAGGATTACAGAATAGAGCTGAGAAGTTTTTTTCTTAAAAATGCCTGCCTTCTTACATAATATCAAAACCAAAAGATTTTTGTAATCAAAATGTTTCTCCATTATTAAAAATATAGATAAACTAGGTAATTTATCATTACAGAAAATATTTTATCTCCTAGAAATCAAGGTAAAATTCTAGGAATAATCCCAGTGATTCTCACTCTTGTATAATCTCCCCTCTGAGTACAGGTGGGTCCTATGCAGGCAGTGACATATCATTTCTATAATTATTTTATGTTCTATGGCACAGTTGACCTTAAGATATTTTCTAGTGTGCCTACTCACATCAGTCCTTTAAAAGCAGAAAGTTTTCTCCTGATGGTAGCAGAAGAGGAAGTCATAGGTGAAGTATGAAAAAAATTTTTGATGTTGCTGGTCTGCAGGTGGAGGGGAACATGTAAGAGAGAGTGCAGGTGGCCTCTAGGATCAGAGAGCTACCCCTGGCTGACAGCCAGCAAGGACAGAAGGACCTCAGAACCAAAACAACTCCCATGACCCGAATTCTTCCAACAGAGCTTCCCAGGTAAGAGCTCAGCCTGGCTCAACCTTGAGAGAACCTAATCAGAGAAACCAGTTCAGTCTGCCCAGACTGCTGAGCTACAAAACTGTGGGCTAATAACCTGGTCTCGTTTTAAGTAGTGAAGTTTGAGATAATTTGTTAGGCAGCAACTAGCCTTGGATTTTAAATCTACTTTTCAAATGGAATTGATGAGGTTAAAGTTTTAAAGTCTATCCTTTAACTTTCTGTGATTTCTTTAATTAAACTAAGTTAAAAATAAGTTAAATGTTAGTTTCTGACAAAAAAATTCATTATAGTATTCAAAGACATTCCCCTCTATGAAGAAATTCAAAGATAGTCCCCTCTTAGTACACTATGGATCTGAGATTTGGAAAAGTGAAAAAAAAGAGGGATGTGTCTTCTTAACTGACCATGTCTTTTAAGAACTAGAAGCTTCAGAGTTTGAAACATACTACTTTTCAGAACTCTGCTTCCAAAAAGGAGAGTACAGATCTTATGTTTCAACTTTTTAATCAAAAAATTTTAAGCACATAGAAGAGTAAAATGAATGCTGATATAACTGCTACCTGGATTGAACTTAACCAATGTTCTGTGATAGTTGCTTCATCCCTGTGTTGGTGTGTATCATTCCTTTATTTCTGAACCAAAGTAAGTTGGAGACTACAGGATACTACACCATGCTTCTCCTAAGAACATTCTGGTCATAACCACAATATTATCATCACACAAAAAGTCAATGAAATTCCATTTTGTCTAGTGGCCCATTCATATTTTCAAATTTTCCCATTTGCCCTAAAGTATCTTTCATATATTTTATCACTTTTCTTTTATTATGATTATAACCTAATCAGAATCCAATCAAGTTTCACACATTGCATTTGGTTGTCTTTTTTGACTCTTTAAATCTACAATTGCTTCCCTAGTTCTCCTGGGTTTTTCTTTTTCTTTTCTTCTTTTTTTTTTTTTTGCAAAGAACTCAGCTTTTTATTGAACGTGCTACTAAAGAGGTTTAGTCAAAAAGACCAAAGCCCATGTCGTCATCAGACTCTTCAGATTCTTCTTTCTTTGCTTCCACTTTCTTCTCCTCAGCTGGGGCAGCAGTGGTGGAGGGCGCAGGACCTCCTGCTGGTGTAGCACCAGCTGCTGGGGCAGGTCCACCTGCCCCCATGTTTCAGATGAGGCTCCTGATGTTGACATTGGCCAAAGCCTTTGCAAACAAGCCTGGCCAGAAAGGTTCAACATTTACACCAGCTGCTTTAATGAGGGCATTGATCTTATCCTCCATGACCGTCACCTCATCGTCGTGCAGGATGAGGGCCGAGTAGATGCAGGCGAGCTCCGAGACGGAGGCCATGGTGCGGGCGAGGGCTAGGCAGTGCCTGCCGGGCGCGGTGCTAGTCGCCGGATGAAGTGAGGGCCTCACCCCAACGTGGCCTTAGCTTCCTCGGAAGGACCGAGCACCTTAGCGGAAGCTGAGGAAAAGGATCTCCTGGGTTTTTCTGATGTAAGTCTTCGAAGAGTCCAGTCCAACTGTCTTGTACAATGTCTTATATTTAGAATTCGGGCAAATTATTTACTTATGTCAATGAATGTGTTCCTCTACCCCTCATATTTCCTGTAAATTGGAAATTAGATTTAGAGTTTAGCTTGGTTTAGATTCCATTTAAGTACTGTGGGCAAGAACATTTCATTGAGGTGCACATCAAGAAGCTCAGGTTACCTACTGCTGGTGATACATATTTTGATGACAAGCATGGGTGCCACAGGAAAGGCACATTTTAGCCAATAAAAGCAGTCAACAGTTTGCAGAGCAATCTTTGTAAATGTCTTGTTTTCCTACAACCTCTCCAAATGGTTTTTAGCAGCATCGATGACTCTTGATTGAATTAATTGCTACTTTTGGATTTTCAAAATAATCTTATAAACGCTGTAATTCCTCCTAAATGTGTAGTTGGCAGACTACTGTCTTTCTGTTTTTTCTTTTGGGGGTTATGTTTTCATTTTGTTCAATCCTCTCCTTTTTTATTTTCAAGCACAACTACATTCTTACTTTTGAACAGCTTTATTGAGGAATAATATACATACAATTCACCCATTTCAATGGTAAAGCTTGAGTTTGGACAAATGTATATAGTTGTGCAAACATCACCACAGTCAAGATATAGAACATGCCTACCGAACAGTTCCCTCCTGTTCCTTTGCAGTTAATTCCCTCACTTCACCCCCCAGAAGCCACTGATCTAATTTGCATGATTATAGTTTTGCCCTTTTAGAATTTCATTTAATGGAATCATATTACAGTATATAGTCTTTGGTGTCTGGCTTCTTTCACTTTGCAAAATGCTTTTTAGATTCACCCATTCTTCTGCGTGTAAAAAAGAGTTGTTCCATTTTATTGAGTAGAATTTCATTGTATAAATATAGCACAATTTGTTCATCTATTTACCAAGTGATGGACAGTAGGGTTGTTTCTAGTCTGGGGCTATTATGAGTATAGTTGCTATGAACATTCACATACAAGTATTTGTGGGAACATGTGTTTTATTTCTTTCGGGTAGATACTTAAGAATGGAATGGCTGAGCAAGCATAGGTTTAACCTAAAATGTCAGACTGTTTTCCAAAATGATTGTACCATTTTCTGAATTATCACCAGCAATGTGTGAGAGTTCCAGTTGTTCTGCACCTTTACCAATACTTTCTATTTTCACTTTTTAAATTTTAGCTGTTTTAATGAGTATAGGGGTATCACTGTAGTTTTTTTTGTTGTTGTTGTTTTGTTTTTTTTTTTTTTTGCAGTACGCGGGCCTCTCACTGTTGTGGCATCTCTGTGCGGAGCACAGGCTCCGGACGCGCAGGCTCAGCGGCCATGATCACGGGCCCGGCAGCTCCACGGCATGTGGGATCTTCCCGGACCGGGGCACGAACCCATGTCCCCTGCATCAGCAGGCGGACTCCCAACCACTGCGCCACCAGGGAAGCCCTCACTGTAGTTTTTAATTTGCAATTCTCTAATGGTTAGAGACTTGGTACACCTTTTGATGTGCTTACTGGCTATCTTTATATCTTCTTTCCTGATGTGTCTGTTCAGATACTTTGCTCATTTTTTAATTAGGATGAATTTTTATATAAAATAAGAGTTATTTGTATATGCCAGATAGTAAGTCCAATTTATCATTTTTTTCTTTTATGGTAAGAAATATTTGTCTAACCTAAAATTGAAAAAAATTTCTCCAATGTTTTCTTCTAGAAATTTCATAAATCTATGATCCATTTAAAATAAATTTTTGTATACTGATAGAGTTGTTTTTGTATTTGCATATAAATATCCAATTTTACTAGCACCGTTTACTAACCAGACTATCCTCTCCTCAACTTAATTGCCTGAGGGGTGGAGGCATTTATAAAAAATTAGTAGACATAAAGAAGGTCTCTTTCTGAGTTCTATTCACTGATCTATTTTTCTATCCTAATGTCATTATCACACTGTTTTTACATAAGTAGCTTAAGAAAATCTTGAAATCAGGTACTGTAAGTTCTCTTCAATTTTTCCCAAAATTGTTCTCACTATTCTAGCTTCTTTATATTTCCATTTAAATTTCAGAATTGGCTTATCAATTCCTACCAAAAAAAAAAAAGCTTGCTGAGTTTTGTTGGTGTTGCACTAAATCTATATATAATCAATTTGAGGAAAATTATCAATTTAATAACAGTCTGATCCATAAAAACGTTCTCTTCATTTAAATCAGTCTTTTTTCTCTCAGCAATGTTGTGTAGTTTACAACGTACAGATCTTGCACATATTTTGTCATACTTATTCCTAAGTATTTCATTTTATGTCATTTGTAGTGCTATTATTGTATATCACTATGTTTAATGCTACTTTCTCAATTTTTAAAATTCAGTGTTACAATATATTATAGACTTCATTTTTGATGCTCAAAACTCCAAAATTCTACCACTGAAGTCCTGTCCAGCTGGCTTCTGATTCCTTTTGAGGTGACTTCATTAGACTGAGTGTCTTTTAGGTTAGGTAAGTAAGATTTTCCAAGCTCACCTTGTATCTTTTCTGTGTGAATTCCTTTAACACATCTAATGAACTTAACACTAAAAAAAAATTATTGTGAAAGACACCATAATGGCAAGCGCCCTGCTAGGAATGGGATAGAAACTTGAGAGGCTCATAGTTAGGGTGCTGTGTGTGCCCTCATTGTAAAGTTGAGCCAAAGAGGCAGAAATTAGGTAGTCCTATATTGAAAAATCTTTGTATTAAATCAGGCATTTTTCTCCAATAGTCTACTGCCACAATAAACCTACTCAGGTTTGTAAAGGTGAACATCTAAATGCTAATACCTACCTAGTCCAAATATCCATAGTTAAGTTAGATATATCACTAGAATTGGATACAAAGGCGAGTTTTACTAATTAACGTGTTTTCAGGCTTCTAGTAACCGCTTAAATTTGGAAGTCTCCAAAGGAGGGGGGAAGCAAGAAATCCTTATTTTCTTCTTCTGTGAATGTTAGACTAAGAGCAAGGTAATAAATTAACGGTCTCCTATCAATGGTTTCTTACCCAGCACCAGAACATTGGGGCACTGAGGATGTCCAGAGAAAACCATGGCCAGAGGAAGACTGTGCTGTTTCCTCCTCCTACCCCCTCCCACCCAATGTGTCTAAGAAACAAGGTCAGGTTTCTGAAATCCAGTCCATCTCCTTTGCACAACTGCTTATGTGTGGCAATGGGTTGATGAACGGGCAATAAGAAAGGTAGCGTTGGGCTTCCCAGGTGGCGCAGTGGTTGAGAGTCCGCCTGCTGATGCAGGGGACACGGGTTCATGCCCCAGTCTGGGAAGATCCCACATGCCGCAGAGCGGCTGGGCCTGTGAGCCGTGGCCACTGAGCCTGCATGTCCGGAGCCTGTGCTCCGCAACAGGAGAGGCCACAACAGTGACTGGCCTGCGTACCGCGAAAAAAAAAAGGTAGTGTTTTCCTGGCTTTTTACCAAGTTACACATTGGCAGACCTGACAACTTTTTAATTTTGAAAACCATACCAAAAAAACATACAATTATTTTTTTCATCAAAAAAGGATGGTAAGGGTAAATTAGGAGGCTTAGAGGAGACAAACTACCTCACAGCAAGTGAGCTCAAAAGGAGAGCTTGATGGTTCAACCTACTCTTCCAGTATGAAAAAGGGAAGGTAAATAACTTGGGGAACTGTAAAGGGTGTCAAGAGTTCAGTCAACTCCCCTGAGTTCTGCTCTAACCCAATCTGGTCAGAACAGGTTCTAACCAGATTGCACTTATCTAAGAACTTAAAAATGACTATAACTCAGCTAGACCACACGTAATCGTATATTTAACATAAATTTAAATCATTTAATTTTATGCATCTTTTAACTCAAAGAGCTCCCAGTTTTACTTGGTTAAATTTTTCCTTCACATTTCTCATGACTATATCCCGGACTCTGACATTTCAAAGGTGATCCTACTGATGAACAATTTAGAGAGTTCTGCCTAGTACAGCTCTCTGCTGAACTCATCCAGGGGAAAGTCACCTCTTTCACTGGCATTCTGTGACAACAAACTGCTAAGTGGGTCTAGATTGCTTTTACATAATCTAAGCCCAATTTGGGGGGAAATATTAAAACCTAATAATTTATAAACCTTCTATCACGAATTCATAATTCATACAAGGAATGTTCTTTTGTTAGTAAAATGTAATATAACTTTGTTTCGATTTTAATCACAGACAATGGCAGACAATAAAGGAACACAAGTTATTACAAGACCAACAGCCAATAAATCTTCAGATTGGTCTTAAAATAGATAAACTGAGGAAGTGGTGATAAAGCACTGTAATCCAATTTTCAGAATCCACAATAAAGTAAGAGCTCTAAGGCATAATAGCCACCATTCACTGCCTCGATGGGTGAGAACCAGAGCATCAATTGTTTATTTTTATTACGCTACAAACAACAGCAAAAAATGGCAAAAACAGGGGCTTCCCTGGTGGCACAGTGGTTGAGAGTCCGCCTGCCGATGCAGGGGACACGGGTTCGTGCCCCGGTCCGGGAAGATCCCACATGCCGCTGAGCCTGTGCGTCCGAAGCCTGTGCTCCGCAACGTGAGAGGTCACAACAGTGACAGGCCTGTGTACCGAAAAAAAAAAAAAGGCAAAAACAAAACTAGGAACAGTTTTCCACCACTAAGGAGGGAGATATGGTCAAGGCTTACAAAGCACCATATTTGTAATCAACCACCACCCTCCAAAATATCTAAGAGTGCATCAAACTAACTTCTCTGCCTCCTCCTACACTTTTAATCTTAGAATTCCATTTCTCTTTTCAATCTGTTGCCACTGAAATCTGAGCAAAGACTGATTTTGGTCAAACACATTCTATGCTAAAAAAGTCTATAAATCCCAAAGAAAGAAAAATCATGGCAGAGAGAATTTGCCATCCTCTGTAGCACCAGATGGCACAGATAAAGGGATGTTGTGCACTCCAGCTCAGCAAAGAGGTAGTTTTATCACTGTCATTTATACATGCCCCAAAGGTGCGCAATCCAAACTAATATGGAAATTCTTCAATGACAGCTGAGACTGAAATGTTCCATCTGTGTTTAATACAGAGATTACATCCTTTATTCTCCAATGAGAGCCTTTCAGAATATCACTATGCAGTTTTTTTCTTCTGAAAGACAACAGCCTTCTCACTATTTTTTCCCCTACATCTGTTTGCAAGATTGCTTTTAGGAGGATGGGCATAAGTTTAAGAAAGCCAAGTATTCTTCCGTCTGCAGTTTTAACATCAATTTGAGCATGTAAAAAACTACATACTCATTTTGCTATATATGACAAAATGCTATGGTACAGAAAACTTGCTTACAAAGCAGCAAAACCACGCTATAGAAATTAACCATTTAAAACCCAAGGCATAGCCATCATTTATAAGATATAGACATGAATATACATCTTAATATATATACATATACCGGGGTGTGTGTGTGTGTGTGTGTGTGTGTGTATGTGTGTATTAAACAGCCTGTAACTTGAGGGAAATGACAAGAATAATGATTCATATAAAAAGGAAAAAACAAAAGGAGGAGGAATCAGTGATCACTATAGTCAGAACGATATAAATACTAATCTGGTCTTTCAATTTATTTACTCATTTGGAGTGGAAAATAATGCAACACAAAAATAAAAAATGAATGGTTAACCAAAGGGGTTAAATTGTTTAAAGCAAGTATGTAACAAAGAAAGCAGGTCATTGCTGGATTATAAAAATAATAAGTCATGTAACAGCAACTTTTAAACATGAGACCAAAGCATTTACCAAATGCCTAAATAGTGCTTTGCTGCATGATAAGATGATGCCCCTTTCATCCTCTGGAGGCTCATAATTTAATCGTACCTGAAGAAGATAATTTAAGAAACAAAGTTGTAATATATATGTTATTGATATATTAACACTGTGAGACATAGGAGATGTCTGCTAGGTATCACATTTCAAGATTATGCCATAAAAATCACATCTTAAGCATCTGTGAGATGGACAGTCATTTGTAGGTTTATTGCAACAAGAGTTTCAGCTTTATGGAAACAAGAGCCTGGGGGATGAGCCGGTTAGTGCCTCCAGAAGCACAATTTGCCTCTTCTCACTGAGGAGGTAGGCAAGAATCCAAGGAACATGGTGAGAGTTTACAAATCTCTAAGTTCTTTTTCCTGCAAGAGCTGGTTCTGAAAGAAAATCGGGATCAATGTGGAAAAAAACCTGGCAACCTAGGAGCCAAGTGCTCAGTGTTTATATTTCAATGATCCATGAAAACTGGCAAACAGCAGTCACAAATACACAGTTGCACGGCTACCTAAGACCCAATTAAAACTTTCAGCCTAATGGATTATTTTGCACCATTACCAGCAAATGTTCGTCGAAGGCTTTGTGTCAGGCCTCACCTGGGGACTACATGCAATGAGGCCCTCACCCCATACCCACCAAGACTCTTTACTTAACACATTCTAAATCCCAGATCCTATATTCAACCTGTCAACCTGTCCTGAAATAGCAGAGAATGAATATCTTTCTTCCTCTTTAAGAGTAAGGGCAGCTGGGCTTCCCTGGTCGTGCAGTGGTTAAGAATCCGCCTGCCAAGGCAGGAGACACAAGTTCAAGCCCTGGTCCGGGAAGATCCCACATGCTGCGGAGCAACTAAGCCCGTGAGCCACAACTACTAAGCATACGCTCTAGAGCCCGCGAGCCACAACTACTGAAGCCCGAGTGCCTAGAGCCCGTGCTCTGCAGCAAGAGAAGCCACCACAATGAGAAGGCCGCGTACCTCAACGAAGAATAGCCCCTGCTCTCCGCAACTAGAGAAAGCTCCTGCACAGTAACGAAGACCCAACGCAGCGAAAAATAAATAATTTTTTTTAAGAAAGAGTAAGGGCAGCTGCCACCCACCACATTCTAGAACCTGTTCTAACTACTGAGAGACTTTGTTTTCACAACCAGCCCTTCTTTTTCCAACAACTTCTCTATCATTATCTTTAAAAGTTCCTTTCTTCCTGCCTTTGTTATCCAGTAGTCTTAAATTAAAAGGGAAGATGACTCATAAAGCAGAAAGCTTACAGGAGCGGATTAAGATAACCTCCATTCAAATCCCAACTCAGGTGCTCTCTACTTTGTTGGGCTATGCAACTCACTTTGAAATGATTTTCTCATCTATAAAAAGGGAATAACAATAACAATTTTACTATCACACCTAATAGGATTTTCAGGAGGAGAAGAGGAAAAGATGCAAGTGAACATGCTTTGCAAGTTTTAGAATATAAACATGTACTATGCAATAAATCCTTTATAAGACCAAGCTCATTCCAACCAATACTCAACCTCTCCTTTACATTTCACAGCTAAATTTCTTGATTAAGCTGCATGTAATTACTGCCTCAGCCTCAACACCTTTTACTCTTTGTAAAAGCAAACTCCTGCGACTTTCACTCCATTAACTGGCCTACTCCACACAAACAGTGTAGGTTTTCTCCTTGCGTCACTGCTCACATTCTGTCAGCCTGAGGCCCTTGTCTTCCCCAACCTCTTTTGAATTTCCTTCCCCTTGATCACTGTAGTAGTAAATTGTGCTGCAGTCACTTATCTGAGAACTTTATGGAACTAGGTTGAGAACAAACCACACATAAATGGATAAAGATATCCCACAAATAATTTGTATGTTTATTTGTTATGGTAAAATTACAGGAAAACCGTGACTGAAAATACTTGACCTTTGTTTAGAAACCAATCATCAATATGTAGTTTCCTACATAACTGAGTCAGGAATTCCGGATAATAGTTTTAGTTTGTTGAGTTTAAAGTAGTCCTTAAAGGCTGGAAGTTCATTAAAAACCTAAGTCTAGGGGCTTCCCTGGTGGCGCAGTGGTTGAGAGTCCGCCTGCCGATGCAGGGGACACGGGTTCGTGCCCCGGTCCGGGAAGATCCCACATGCTGCGGAGCGGCTGGGCCCATGAGCCATGGCCGCTGAGCCTGCGCGTCCGGAGCCTGTGCTCCACAACGGGAGAGGCCACAACAGTGAGAGGCCCACGTACTGCCAAAAAAAAAAAAAAAAAACAAACAAAACTAAGTCTAGGCCCTCAGTGAATGCTTAGGTGCAGTCATTCAAATGCAACAAACACACACATGCCAAAAAATAAAAACAAACCAATAAAAAGGGCAAGAAAAAATACTTAACACTAAGGGCCCATAGGCTCTGTCAGTCTTCCATCCTGGCCTAATGATCTTCTCATTTGCCATGCAATACTTCCTCTTACTCTAGTCCTTGCTGAACTTTCAAATTGTCAAGGCGCCTCCGTGAATTATAAGGGCAGAAACCTGAATTGCAGAATGAGGAGGTGAAGTGAGATCATCATGTTCTTTAAACAATTCATTTAAGCAACTTGTCTAAGAAGGGAGAAAGGGGAAAGATTAGGACATTGCAGAGAAATGAATGCAAGGAGGAAATACAGGAGGTTGTTTGTTTTCTCTTCTTGGTTTTAACAGTGCAGAGCTGAGACAAGTCAGTACAGCAGAGGTTAAAGACAGGAGAGAGAAGGGGCCTATGAAGTTAAATTCTGGGGGTAGAAGGAAGGACATGAGATTGAAAGGGTAAGTGGAAGAATTAGACCAGCTAGGAGAAGCAATTCTAAGTCTTGGGGGAAGAAATAAATTTTTTTTAGACAATAAGATGAAAAACTGAGAAACTTTATTCAAGCCTCAAGCTCTGTTTTTTTCTATAAGGCAGCTTAGGGAGATCATCAGCTAAGAGCTGAGAGGCCAGGGATGGGGATGGAGCTTCATCAAGACAGGGAGGTTTTAGGGTTGCCACTGAAGGAACATAAAAGGAGCAAGCCAAATAAAAACACTCAGTTTGATGATTTTTCTCCAGGGGTGCTCAGCAGCCAAGGTGCTAAAACAGCAAAAGCAAGGATATCTCCATGATTTTAATTCCACAGTCCACAGGTCTTTGATTCCATTGCCCTAAAACACACTGCAACTCCTGGGCTGCCATCTTGAAAGAATGAGGGTGAACCAGCAGCTGAACTGGGAATACACTTTAAGTGATGCTATTAGGGGTGGCTCAGCATTTACTTTCAAGGTTAAATTCACATTAACATTGCATTACCATTCATAACACAAGGTGCATTCTTTACCCGTCACCGTCCAACAGAAGCACGAGGATGAACATAATGATCTCTTCCCTTTTACTGAGAGAAGCTACCGCTGACAGTAAAGAACTTCCTGTGTATACAAGTACGGCAGAGCGACTGATGGGAGGCCTGTGGCCCTCACTGGACTCAATCTGTCTGTTAGTGACTGTTAACAGCACAGGCTGCCACTGTTGCATGTGGCTGCTTAGTCTCCTAGTCAGCATGACATTTTTCTTCCAACTGAGCTAGTCCACCTCTGATTTCTGCAGTGCCAACATGGTCTGTCAGCTACTGTCACTTCCCAGATGTCTATGGCTATGCGACATAGGTTGGGATCATGTCAGAATTGTCCTTGAAACACTCACTGTCACCTCCCACAAGTTACAGAGTTGACCACATGGGTATTTCATTGGTTTTCTGGTGTTTTCTTTGACATTCTCATTGGGATGCCCTGATAAAGGACGGCAACAGTTTACTAAATATTGGATGAATAAATTCCAGAGCCTCAAACTCACTCCTGCTTTATACCTGACTGCTCAAATATATAAAGTTCGTAAAGTAGATTTCACAGACTCTAAACTATCATCCTGCAAATGGCCAGTGGTGGTTAAACTAAATGGCACCATTAGGGAAAAGAGGGTATTGATCATAGTTCCAAGGTATTTTTTAATTTGTAAGGTGTCGCCAAAATTATGAATCCAAATGATTAGAAGGAAATAAAATGTGACAAATTAAACAGATTACAGCACATGAAATAAGTAAAATTACTATGTTCCTTTAGCCTTACTTTATATTAACCATAGTTTCTATGTTTATTAAAATGGGGGGGCTTCCCTGGTGGCGCAGTGGTTGACAGTCCGCCTGCCGATGCAGGGGACACGGGTTCGTGCCCCGGTCCGGGAGGATCCCACATGCCGCGGAGCAGCTGGGCCCATGAGCCATGGCCACTGAGCCTGGGCGTCCGGAGCCTGTGCTCCGCTACGGGAGAGGCCACAACAGTGAGAGGCCTGCGTATCGCCAAAAAAAAAAAAAAATGGGAACATTAAAATACATTTTCAAGCATTTCATTCCAAATTCAAGGCACTTTCTCTCTTGCTTTCTTCCCAGGAAAGAAAAGATTACAACTTTTTGAAACACAATCCTGTATTCTTTAAGTAATATCCTTAGTTGTGTCTAATAAACTACTGCTTTATGTCCTACAACGAGTTCCCTCTCCTGTCTGATTAGGTGGAATTTTGAAATGGATTATTTAAATATCCACCGTTCACACAGAAGAGCAAAACCTCCAGGAAGCAAACCTAGATTTGTCTTTCTTCATATTCAATTTCCTCCTGTTCAATCCCTTGTTTTTAAATATGTTCTCCACTAGATCTCAGTGTAGAAACTCCCTATCACACTGTACTTATTCATGAGACTACCCTACTTCCCAATTCCACTCCCTCTTGCCCTGCCTGGTGGCTCAGTCAAATTCTAATAATTATGATGAGACTGAATCAGTTTTAGCTGTCTGTAACTTCTTCTGTTATGCTCATCCACACCCACTGTATAGCACATACGGCCTATATTACTTCTTCAGGCACATAATCAGACTTCCACATACAACTTGTCTCCACAATAAGATCATGAACTCCTTGAAAGCAAGGACAGTATTTTCCTATTAATTTGTATCTCCTACTACTCCACTTCCACATAGTTGCTCCATGAATAATTAATAAACCGAATATCAAAGGGCCACCTCTCCAAGTTATGCAGCATGCCTATTATTCAAACCAAGATGTTACAGATAATCAGAGGGAATTCCTGGAAGGGAATTTTTAACTATCCACTGATGACAGAGGTCCACCAAAAACAGTGAAAAGCAAATTTATACTGAATAAGAAAGCAATAATTTAATAGTGATGGGATACCTGGAAGAATGACACAAATAATTAATTCTAAAGTGCCTTCTCACTATGAATACATTACTGAGTATTGCTCCATGTGGGGCATGAAATCCATAAAAGATTTCATTCTGAATCAATGATAAGACTGGGGGACATTCCATTTTTTAAACATTGTATCAATTATTTGCCAGTAACTCCTAAGGAAAGGATAGGCTGAAATGCAAAAAAGATAAGCTAAAAATTAAAACTTTGATTAGCAACAATACATGAAAAAAATAATCACCTATCAAACTTTCCTTAATGAAAGTAGCTATAACTAACTGCTCTTTTAAGATGAATGGAGACAAAGTATAATGAAAAGTGCTTTGGAATGTCCAAGGTAATATTCAAGGCTTCCAGTATAAGCAGTACCTAAGGGGTTCCTGACCAAGAAGACCAGTTTTAAGCAAAGGCACTGGCCATAAGGTTAGTAACTGTAAGAATAACAATTTTCATATTCTTGTTTTGTGCCCAGAATGTTATATACAAGAACTCAAAATCAGCAAACTTATTACTTGCATAGGAAAAAAAAATCACTGTTTCTTGCCAGAAGAAATTTGGAATTTATTCTCAGGTCATATAAGTAATTAGGTTAGACCAACATGTCAGTCACGATATGCTAGTCTCCCTTAAAAGACTTACCTGGTCAACCTTCAATTTACTTCCATCATGCCCACTTTCTCCTACAAATTATCATGACCTTTATCATTCTACCATCCTGCCCCAACCCTGGATTCTAAACTCCCTTCTAGTAAGTGATTTATCACACTGCCCTCTTTGCCCATTGCTGATTTCTAGCCCATTAGCAACTATAAGAATGACAATACTACTTTTGATTTCCCTTGAAAGAAGAAAGTGGCTTTAAACCAACATGGAACAGAGGAACTCCCATCAGCACATGTAGTAAACTGTTAAAAAAATTGTTTATTGTCTCCTGACTGGTGTAGAGAATAATGAAAAGTCCAATAAACCAAATGACAAAAATCTTCCTTTTTGTCCTTTGACAAACCTGAAAGAATACAGATGAATGTCTTTGGTTTACTGGGAAACATAATCAAGCTACATTTTTTTTCACAAATTACAAAATATATGTATTATGCCTAAAAAAACGGTCAACTAATTCAGAGCAATTTCTGAATTCTCATTTTTTAATACATTTCTTAATAAACATAAAATGAACTAAATCATTAACAGTGACTCAGTCACTTTAAAACCAGTCTACTTTGTTAAAAATATACTCAAACAGGATCTAAAAGTTTGTGTTGGGGTGAAAAGATGATATTATAACATCTCAGTTAATTCTTTCAAAAAACGAATACAGTGATCCAGGAAATATTTTTTTCATATTCAGAAGTGGCCAAATGGTTATATAGGAAAAATCAACTCATCATTTCCAGAGATAGGTAAAGTGTTAAAATAGTGACACTCAAAAACTGTACTTCAATTGTTAAATTTTGATGAAACAATTGCCCTTACTATGCTAATTCTTGACTGTTCTCCTTGACCTATCATTTTCAGGCAAACAAAATAGCAGGAGGCAGAGGGTGAGAGTGGGATGCAGACACCACAGCCTCTGTTCCTCTTCAAATAAGCAAGATGGCAGCAGGACAGCATCCTGTTCATATTTAGAAGATGTCTCTACAGAGCTCCACACAATGAATGCACTGTAAACATGGTAATTTGAAAACTTTAAGCACTCACAAAAGTGTTGGTATTTCCCCATCTGATTAACAAAGACCAAAACCAATACTATCTGGAATCAATAAAAGTTAACAATTAGAATACCTGTCCAACCTCTGAGAGCATCTATCAGCCCACAAGCCTCATCTCTCTGCTCACTAGTCAAGCACTTTAGAGACAAGATCTTAATAGTGCTGCCTTCAACAAAAGGAGTACATTGAGCATTGGGCACAGTAACCAAATATGTTTGTTCTGAGATGCATCTGAGGGTTCTGGTTTTAATTTAAATTACATGAAGTGGGCCAATCTAATTCACTAGCACTGTCATCCAAGAAGCTGTCATCGCCAAAGCATTGAACAACCAGGTATTACCAGATAAAATCATCCTAAAATATGAGTTAGACATTTTTAGAAATATATTTTTTGTCATTATGAAGTCGTAACAAATTCCATTTCATAGAACATCTTGACCAACTAATTTCTACCAAGTAATTAACTCAGTCTTTAAGGTCCAATATTTGTCAATGGATAACAAGTTTATTTAAATCTACCTAGTTTATAAAAATTGATAAAAGAATAATGTCAGAAATATTTCTTGTTTGTGATTTCCCACTGATATTAATGTAATTAAAATCAGTAGATGTCTTGGCAATGGAAACACTAATGATTATCTAACAAAGGTATCATTTATTCATTTAGTGCTTTGTGCCAGACACAGTGCAAAGTGCTAAAAATATCAGTACAGTCTCATAGTTTACAAAGCGCCTCTACATACAGAGGTAGCTCTTAATGAACTGGAGACAAAGTGGAGGGTCACAAATATCACAAATCCCTGTTAAAATAAAAGCAGCCAAAATCTGTAAGCTTATTTCACAGCTAGAGTTCTACAAGCATCATTTAAAAAAATGTAAAATGAATTCGAGTATAATAGCTTAAGAATACCAAAGTATCACAGTGCTACTAAAATGGCCAAAAGGCTACTGTCTGTTAAAATACCTTTTACTATTGTCATTTTTCTTCTTTATATATTTTTAAATGTTAGAACAAATTCTGAGGAACATTACTTTGTCACTGAGAAAAATGTTCTTTGTCTTCTAAATATTATACCATAAAACTGAGGTCAGAATTTGTAAGTAAGTGACTCTTGATCCATATTCAATTTAAAGACATGTTAAATTTGGCTGACATTTCAATAAAGGTCTAGCTTCCTATTTGGATCTGTAAAAACCTGTCCACTTTCCTGGACTAGCCAACAACTGGTAGTACTGCCCCTTTAAGGCAGCCCTTCTACTCTAGGGAAGGCCTGGCCATTTTCACCTGCTTGACTCTTACAGGCTCCAGCCTGTGTCTCCTGGAGGTACTCAGTATAGCCCCACCCAATTTACTTATGTAAATTAGCCTCACACTCCATTCTCTGTCTTCTTTCCTCTACCAATTGACTGAAAATCGTTATCATCATTGAGTGTCTCAAACTCTAATTCAACTAATCATCTCCTAGTATGTACCTTCTTTTCAGTAATAAAACCAGCCAGGTTTTAGCTGCACCCTTGCCTGATAGTCTGCAGCTACAGACTATCTTTCCTAGACTCCCCTACAGCCAGGTGAGGTCTTATAACTAAGTTCCGACCACAGATTCAGATTCAGGTCTGCGGTTGGTATTAATTCTCAGAGATTAAATTATCAACTGCAATAGGGCCAGGCCCAGGAGCCTTTTTTTTTTTTTTTTTTTTTTTTAAGCTCCTCAGATGAATCTAACGTATAGACAGGGTTAAGAACTCCTGGTAAAGCATGGTAGAGTGATGAGAAAGACATCTAAGAGTAGAGATGCTTGGCTTCTACTCCCAAAATCACTTTCAACCCAGACTTAGATATGAGAGAAAAATAAAGCTTCTATCTTGTTTAAGCCACTGTCATATGGTCTCTGTCAAAGCAGAACTCATAACCTAACAAATACCACAGGCAGCACTGATACCCCACCTGGTCAGCTCGGAATCATACGGATGCTAGCTGAAATTCTTACGCCTATTATCTGCTGACAGAACCAGTCCTGCACTGTCTGATCAAGATCCCTTGACACATATTTTTAAGTTTAGTTTTTCCCTTTTGCTTTTACCTTCTGCTCCAATAACTCACCGAAAATACACAAGATATCAAATCATTCTTTTTCTTTTTGCAAGCATGAACTGTCTGATTCCTTTCCCATATGATACTGCAAGTTGTTTAATGGAATCTTTTTCCAACTTATTGATAATTTCAACTGTTGTTTGAATGTTAAGCAATATGCAGTTTTTGCCTTAATTCCAATACTTTAGTTTGAGTTATTTTAGCACATTTAAATTTTAAAAGACCCAACACCAACCTACCACTCAGATTTGGGCAGACCACAGAAAAAAACAAAACAAAAAGAATTATGGCCACAACTATGCAAGTTACACTAATTTCCTACTGGCCATAGCAGCAGGAAATCCCACATGGCAAGGAACCCAACGTGGCCTCTATTTGTTACCATATGAGTACAAATAAGAGATGTCATCTAATATATGGGTATTTTTGTTGGCTCACAGTAATTTAAGATTCTAAGAAAAGTCTATTATCACTTTTCTATAATTAATCCAAACACCAATTAATCTACAGCTAAATAACAGTTAACTGTATTTTCATTTGACCTTTATAAAAATCCTGTAAAGACAGCATTGTTACATGCCTCTAGCAGATACTGACAAAGAAACTTTTTAAAAGGAAGTAATTTCAACAGGAAAATACTTAAAAATTTTTATTTCAACAGCAAAAAGCAGAGAAGTAGGATATGAATGAACAAATTTTCCCTGGGATTTATTCACAATAGAATAATATTTAAATAGCTTGTGTTACCTGTTGTTCTTATATATTCACAGCAAAGTTTCAGGTAGTTATTTCTTCAATTTAACTTACTTTGTATGAAGAGATGAAATATGTACCTAATTTAGAAGTACATTAAAAATGACTATACAGATCATTCTGAAATTTATAGTTATAAAAAAGACAACTATATAAGTAATAATACTTCTGGTTTCTCTAATTTTAATGTAATTTAAAATTTTTAAATTTTTAATGGAAAAAGAAAAGTTTGAAATTATGCAAGAACTGTGTGAAAGGCAAAACAAAATAACCAGAAGTTTACATGTAGTTTAAAACGTGCATGTTTTCATTAAAATTACAGGTTTTTAAGTAAAAACACATTACTTCACATAGCATTACAGTGAATTAAATTAACAGTTAATTTACACTTTAAAGCTACCTACTATTAAAATGATCAAAGAGTTTCACCACTCATATTTTCTGTCTATTAAAATATCAGCCATAATTTCAAAAATAAAGAGACAAGCATTTGAAGTCACTTGGCCCTAATTCCTCAACTCTTTGCTAATCCACTAGGCTTTGAAAATATACTTCAGTCTACAAATATTCCATGTTAGCCTGTTTGCCATGAAATAATTACTCCATTAAACTATTATAACAAAATAATTTCAACTAAGTAGTCCACAAGATATGCTTTTGAAAAGTTTCATTAGAGTCATGCCTTTATGAAATGAGGTCAGATAATAAGTATGAACTTCAATAGTATCATAAAACACAACCATAAATATACTCTATTTTTTAAAACTGTTAGAGAATAAACTATTTCAGTTAATTGGCTATTGTCTCTCCACTGGTCTATAAATTCTCCCAAGGTGTATTTTATCCATGGTTATAAATTTCACCAAATGTATATTGAAAAGAGAGCTGTACAACTCTTGGTTAACTACACCTGTCATGAGTAATCATGATGAAAATGCAATGATACATATTTTATTGCCTGATGCTTCTGCAGTCTCTGAGGGAAGCAGGTTTGCATGTCATCTGACCTACCCCAAACTCCACACAGCTGATCGACTATGGATGCACATCTCTCAAAGGCAGCCAAGCACTTGGATAAACTCAAGAAATTTGGTAATCTCACTCCCTTTTGGATTTGACCCAAAACACAAGAAACTACTGCCAGTTAACAGTGGATACTGAACCTAATAAGCCATGACAATGCTGGGGATGGAGGCCAAGTGCAAGGTCAGTAAGCAGGGAAAACTAATCAAGGGGAGAAAAGGAAAGAGAAACGTAACAAGAGACCGAAAGACTGGATCCTCCCCAGAGAAACTTACGAAGGAATAAAACCACGTAAACCCTGAGAGAATAATTGCTTTGGGTCCTGAAAATGTTCCCATTCCTCTTCTCATTTCTCGAGAGGCCTGCTTTTCTGCTCTAGGGAACACACCTTAAATCAGTTTGAGTCAGATTCTGCCCCTTGAAACCAAAAGTTCTATAAGGTAGATCGTTCACACGTAACATTAAAAGACGTGCAATGCATGCAAATTTGGTCTGAGGCAATTCAGCAGAACTATCATCACAAATGTCAATCACTGAAGCCACAGAGCACACAAACTGAGAACCAATCTACCAAGCTGAAGCTGGGCCTCCCTGGTTGTCAGTGGCTGCCGGACATTTACCCAGCCACACCTGTGCTCTAGCTGCTGCAGCTACCTGAGACACACGTGTCATCTCTGCCGCGTCACCATCCCAGCCATCTCTCCTGATATTTCTGCTACCCTCGAGTTGTTTCCCAGTTTGGCTCTCTGGCTTCTTGCCCACCTGACTTCAGTTGACATGGGGATTACTGCTCTCTACTCACTTTACACTAGGACACTTACTTAAATTCTTCACCATTACTTGGGGTGTCTGTTGGATTACTGGTCCACCAACCCGTAAGCCATTTCCCCTTCAATCCATGCCACCACTGAACTCACCGCACCCTCAAACTGGCTGAACTGAAATCAAAAAAGATGAAAGAGACTTTGACCTGCTTGCAACTACAGGGCTAAGATATGGGAAAAAATGGGAGGAGTGCTTTAAAAAGGAGAGGGGGGGCTTCTCTGGTGGCGCAGTGGTTGGGGGTCCGCCTGCCGATGCAGGGGACACAGGCTCGTGCCCCGGTCCGGGAGGATCCCGCGTGCCGCGGAGCGGCTGGGCCCGTGGGCCACGGACGCTGACCCTGCGCGTCCAGAGCCTGTGCTCCGCAATGGGAGAGGCCACAGCGGTGAGAGGCCCGCGTACGGCAAAAAAATAAAAATAAAAAATAAAAAAATAAAAAGGAGAGGAAATGGAAAGATACTTCCTTACTTAGCAGTTTACAAGTAGATTCAATTAAGAGGAAACACCTATGGAAGTCATTAACAATGCTTAATTCCTTACTCATGTAGGCATATTGACTGGACTTTTAAAAGTTAGAAATATTTAATATGAAACCAAAATATCTCAGATCTGGGTATCCAAGTCTCAGGTTTCCTTAAATCTGTTTCCTACAGGATTAAATAAGGTTTGGGTTTTCCACAAAGATACTTTACTTTAAATCTTAGATCACCTTATTAAACCTGCAATCACTCTTAACTGGCTCACTCTGCAATAATTAAGGGAATGAGGTGCAGAATCCATTGCTGAAAATCCTGGAGGAAAAGATGGAAGAATGAAATTTCTCCCTAGTGCCCCAATCCACCCTATATCAATATAAGGGCATCAGATAACCTTATCCATACATGCTTCTTCCACAGCATATCATGATTTCTATCATAATCCATTCCCACTACCTTCACAAAGCACACAATCTTTCAATATGTATCTTTTACTGATTAAAGTTCCATGGTCTCATTAAACAGTCACTCCTTGCCTAATGAATTAAAATCCTGCGTACTATATTCCAAGAACGCATTGTAACTCACTAAGAGTATGCTTCGCAAACAGTAATGTGCATACAAATCACTATGGGATTTTGTGATAGTGCAGATTTCAATTTAGTAAGTCAAGAGTAGGGCTCAAGATTCTGCATCTCTGGGTAATGCAGATGTTGCTGGTCCATGGACCGCTCTCTCAGTAGCAAGGTACTGCATCCTTAACTCAATACCAAATATAAACGGGTCAACAGTAACTGGACTAAAGATAATCATTATCTCTTAGGAATAGTGTAGGGCTTTATATCTTCTTTCATATTTATTTGTCAAGCACTTATTGATCATCTAATGAGTGTAAGGCACTGAGATACAAATACAGTTAAGAACTGGTCCCTACTTTAAAGTACGCACTTTGATGCAGTAATGCCCCAGTGTTAGTACACACAAGAATTTTCTAGAGTGCTCGTTAAAAATGTAAATCTGTGGCTTCACTGCCTGAGACAGAGGCTTCAGTATGTTCGGGTCAAGTCCCATGAATGTGTTCGCCAGGCAAGTCTGATGGTCCGCACTGAGGAATATTGCTTTAGTGGAGCAGGCAGATAGGTACAAAACTATATGACAGGTTGAATTTAAGTCAGGGCAATGTGGAAATGGAGCTCGGAGGATGGGATTCTGACCAGACGCAAATTCACAGAGGACATGCAGAAAGGTATGGGAGAGAGGAGTATATATAAAAGGTCAACAGTGAGGATCCTGGCTCCCAAGTCCAAGGAAAAGTGAAAGCCAAACCTGTTCAGAGTTGTAGGGGGAGGGAAGTCGGGGGAGGGCATGTGTGAAAATAAGTTGGAAAGACTAGCTGCGGCTATATTACAAAAGACCCATGACTCTGGACTTGATCCCTTTAGCTAATTCAAAGGGACAAAGGGAAGTACTGATATGACTAAATTAGGCTGCAAAGAACTGAGCATTCCAAAGACTCTCTTATCGAGGACCACCTTCTCCAAAATGTCTTGCAAATTTCAAACTGGGGAACATGACTGAGGTCTCCCCATATGCTTTGCACAGAATTTTGGTTACAAAACAAAGTAGTCTGGGTTACAATTTACATTTTAATTCACCAAGTGACAAATATTCAGCTTCAGAGCCAACAGCAGCAGAAATGGAAAGAAAAACAGCACGTGCTTTTTAAAAAGTTCAATGAACTAAAATAGCTTAAAAAAGCAGATTTTTTTAAACGACAACTAAAATTCTTATCTAGCAAAACCTACAGGAAAAAATCCACCCACTAGAAATATGAATGATTTTCAAATGCACATTTCAAGTCATTCTTAGAATGTGTCAGTATCATATGGAATTAAACTTCACTAGGATTAAATACAAAGTCTTCTTTAGAGACAAGGACCCCGTATTAATTTTTTTAAATGACTGGGTGATAACTACTAATCTATTTTAATTATTTTATTATCTCCAACAGTTCTTCACTATTGATCTCTGAACACTGAATTAAAAAAAAAACATTCCTTTCAAAAGCAACTATAACCTCAATTCAAATAGTTTAGTAGAGATTAGCAAATCATACTCTATATTCACTTCAAGGATGCCTTGTTGGTAAGCCTTTTAGAAGCTGGTTCTTTGAGGGTGTCCTATAATTTTGTTTTTAAAGGATAATTTGCCACCTCTCATTGCTTAGGATACCTCTAATTGTAACATGGAAGCCATTCAGCCATTAAATGTAATATCATTTCTGTTGTATAGCTTAAAATGAAAATTATAGCACATCACTATAACACATTGTCAAATTGGAAAGTGAATGATGAATCCACAAGCAAAGTGATTAAGTGATTAGGCATTAGATACTGATGACTTGCCTTAAGTTCATGATGCGTTTTTTGTTGTTACTCCCCCTTTTTTTTGTAAATTACAGTGAAAAAGGAAGTTATCAAAGCTTTCATTTCATATGATCTGATATCATAGAGATAACTAGACAGTGGTATAATGGGGTGTTCTCAAATAATCTAAAGTATTTACGTGCATATTCTCACTATACTTGGCTTCTTCTGACATAATTTTCTAAGGCAGAAGAGTTTCCTCTTGTTCTTTGTGGTATGCCACAGCTGACTGATCAATCTCCCTGCTTTTGTTAGGACAGTTTGGTGACAAGTGACAGAGCCCCAAACTAATGTAAGGAAAGTGAAATTATTGGCTCATATAGCAATCTCAGAAAGATTAGGGACCTTATTTAGGTTCTGATACAAACTAAAAGATTCTTAGAAAACAATTATAAGACCAAGAGGGAAATATGAACACATTGGATATCGATCATCTTTAGAGGATTTGTTTGTTTTGTCCTGGTCTAATAAGGCTATTACAGTTATGCTTGGAAAGAGTATTTAACTACATAAATACTATATTCTAGGCAATACATTTGCTTTTTAAAGGGGTATGGGTTAGCAAATCTGAAACTACATTGTGTATATAATGATACTGTGCCACTACTTACATTATGGATAATGACAGATTTCTCATTCTTAGAGAAAGAAGCTATAAACAAGGAGAGAAGGCAGGCTAGAATTAAGCATGTAATATTTGACTGGAATCAGAGGTATCAGTATGACTTAAGCGATTTTAATAAATAGATGGGTATGTATAAAAATATGAATGCACAAACATACATGTGTTGCTATACATGTATTCCCTAGCTCTGAGCACAGAGAGGACCTGGAAACAATACATCCACACAACTAGCACATGGATCTCTCCAAAGGCCATCCTCCAATAAAAGGAACAGGAAGTTCTTGGAGAAATCATTGATTCCAGGGCTGGACAGAAAAAATTTTAGATGATCCTCACACATCATCAATGGATGAATGGATAAACAAATGTGGTATAAAATATGATACAGGGGCTTCCCTGGTGGTGCAGTGGTTGGGAGTCCGCCTGCCGATGCAGGGGACACGGGTTTGTGCCCCGGTCCGGGAGGATCCCACATGCCGCAGAGCGGCTGGGCTCGTGAGCAATGGCCACTGAGCCTGCGCATCCGGAGCCTGCGCGCCCGGAGCCTGCGCATCCGGAGCCTCCGCGTCCGGAGCCTGCGCGTCCGGAGCCTGTGCTCCGCAACGGGAGGGGCCACAACAGTGAGAGGCCCGCGTACCCCAAAAATAAATAAATAAATAGATAGATAGATAGATAGATAAATAAATAAAATATGATACAAGTTACAACATGGATGAACCTTAAAGACATTATGGTAAGTGACTGCCAGCCTCAAAAAGACAAATATTATGATTCCACATACACGAGGTAATTAACAAGAGTCAAATTCATAAAGACAAAAAGTAGAGTGGTGATCATCAGGGGACGGGGGAATGGTGAGTTAATATTTAATGGGTACAGAGTTTCAGCCGGAGAAAACCAAAAAGTTCTGGCGAGAAAGAGTGTGAATGCACTTAAATGCTGCTGAACAGTGCACTTAAAACAGTTAAAATGGTAAATTTTGTTATGTACATTTTACAGCAGTAAAAATAAGGAAAAAATATAGGCAATGGGAACTATACATGCTATTTGGGAAAACAACTTGACATTATCTTGTAAATGATGAAAATATTTATCTCAATAAATATGTATTCCAATAAATCTCCTCCTGTGCTTATACCTTAGATATATTCTTGCCTATGTGCTTCAAAAGACAAAATATGGATGTTCAATAATAAAATGAAAGAGAAAAAATAGTACACAGTCCAAATGTGCTTCAAAAGGAAAAAAGAAATAGGAATTAGTAAGCCCCAATACAGTCATACTCTACAGCAGTGAAAATGTATGAGCCAAACTTACATGCATGAATGTGGTTGAATCTCAAAAATATATTGACTGAGCAAAGCAAGTTACAACAGAATATACACAATAGCAATACACAGAGTCCTAAAACACAAAATTATATATCACATATATATTACATATCCATTCTATAAAACCTCTTAGACTGATCAACTCATTGGGATGGGAGGAAGATGAATATGACTGGGGATCAGCACAAAGGAGGTTTGAAGGGTATTCTGCTATTTTTTTCAAACTGTGTAGTAACTACATGACACATGATTTTCCTTTTCATGCTTTATGTATCAGTTATATTTAAATACTCTTCTATTCATGGTATGGCAAACAACAGCGGAAAAAATATTTTAAAAGGAAAAATACTGAAAAAATAAATTTTCCTTGTCACAGACAATCCAAGTCCACAAGTCCCCCATCAAAAGGGCTTCAGAGAGTCATAAGTGATAACTGTAAATAAAGCCACTCCTATTTCTCCAAATATATATTGCTTTCCACCCCCAGCACCCTAAATCTTCTGTAAATGCTCTGATTTAAATCCCGATTCCAACAGTTTCTAACTACGAGAACTTGGATGTAACTTAACCTCTCTGCATCTATGTTTTCCCAACTGTAAAATGAAGATAATAGTACTTGCCTCAGTGAATTTTCAGGAGAATAAAGTAATACACATAATGCCCTTAGAATAATGCCTAGATATAATTTAACTTTTTGAGATAATTGTAGAAACACGTGAATCCAGGGTGCAGATGCCTGTCAAGCTCTGGCAGAGTATCTGGCACGCTGGGCAGCACAGACGTCCCAGCTCTGACCTGGAGGACACCAGGCCGCCCTGTGCGCCTCAGGCCACTGCCCTGCCCCTCCGGTGGCTCTGGGTCCCCATCGCCATGCACCAGCCAGGCAGTTCCAGGGCTTTGGATGTCTGTGTCTTTGGGGGACCATTACTTTGCCTGCCAAATGGAAGCATATTCTCCTAAAAGAATGGTTCTAAAACTTCCATGAGGAGGACCTTCAAGATGTCAGAGGAGTAAGACGAGGAGATCACCTTCCTCCCCACAAACACATCAAAAATACATCTACATGTGGAACAGCTCCTACAGAACACCTACAGAACACTGGCAGAAGACCTCAGACTTCCCAAAAGGCAAGAAGCTCCCCACGTACCTGGCCACGTGGCTGACAGGGTCTTGGTGCTCTGGCCAGGTGTCAGGCCTGAGCCTCTTAAGTGGGAGAGCCGAGTTCAGGACATTGGTCCATCAGAGACCTCCCAGCCCCATGTAATATCAAATGGCAAAAGCTCTCCCAGAGATCTCCATCTCAATGCTAAGACCCAGCTCCACTTAACAACCAGCAAGCTACAGTGCTGGACACCCCACACCAAACAACTAGCAAGACAGGAACACAACCCGACCCATTAGCAGAGAGGCTGCCTAAAATCATAACAAGTTCACAGACACCCCAAAACATACCACCAGACAAGGTCCTGCCCACCAGAAAGATAAGATCCAGCCTCAGCCACCAGAACACAAGCATGAGTCCCATCCACCAGGAAGCCTACACAACCCTGAACCAACCTTACCCACTGGGGGCAGATACCAAAAACAACGGGAACTATGAACCTGCAGCCTGTGAAAAGGAGACCACAAACACAGTAAGTTAAGCAAAATGAGAAGACAGAGAAATACACAGCAGATGAAGGAGCAAGGTAAAAACCCACCAGACCAAACAAATGAAGAGGAAATACGCAGTCTACCTGAAAAAGAATTCAGAATAATGAGAGTAAAGATAATCCAAAGTCGTGGAAATAGAATGGAGAAAATACAAGAAACGTTTAACAAGGAACTAGAAGAACTAAAGGGCAAACAAACAATGATGAACAACACAATAAATGAAATTTAAAATTTTCTATAAGGAATCAATAGCAGAATAACTGAGGCAGAAGAACAGATAAGTGACCTGGAAGAACAAGTAGTGGAAATAACTACTGCAGAGCAGAATAAAGAAAAAAGAATGAAAAGAATTGAGGACAGTCTCAGAGACCTCTGGGACAACATTAAACACACTAACATTCTAATTATAGGGGTCCCAGGAGAAGAAGAGAAAAAGAAAGGGACTGCAAAAATATTTGAAAAGATTATAGTTGAAAACTTCACTAATATGGGAAAGGAAATAGTCAATCAAGTCCAGGAAGCACAGAGTCCCATACAGGATAAACCCAAGGAGAAACACGCCAAGACACATATTAATCAAACTATCAAAAATTAAATACAAAGAAAAAATATTAAAAGAAGCAAGGGAAAAGCAACAAATATCATACAAGGGAATGCCGAAAAGGTTAACAGCTGATTTCTTATCAGAAACCCTGCAAACCAGAAGGGTGTGGCAGGACATATTTAAAGTGATGAAACGGAAAAACCTACAACCAAGACTACTCTTCCCAGCAAGATTCTCATTCAGATTCGACGGAGAAATTAAAACCTTTACAGACAAACAAAAGCTAAGATTATTCAGCAACACCAAACCAGCTTTACAACAAATGCTAAAGGAACTTCTCTAGGCAGGAAACACAAGAGAAGGAAAAGACCTACAATAACAAACCCAAAACAATTAAGAAAATGGTAATAGGAACATACATATCAATAATTACCTTAAATGTAAATGGATTAAATGCTCCCACCAAAAGACACAGACTGGCTGAAGGGATACAAAAACAAGACCTGGATATATGCTGTCTACAAGAGACCTACTTCAGACCTAGGGACACATACAGACTAAAAGTGATGGGATGGAAAAAGATACTCCATGCAAATGGAAATCAAAAGAAAGCTGGAGTAGCAATTCTCAAAGCAGACAAAACAGACTTTAAAATAAAGACTATTATAAGAGACAAAGAAGAACACTACATGACGATCAACAGATCAATCCAAGAAGAAGATATAACAATTGTAAATATTTATGCACCCAACTTAGGAGCACCTCAATACATAAGGCAAATGCTAATAGCCATAAAAGGGGAAATAGACAGTAACACAATCATAGTAGGGGACTTGAATGCCCCACTTTCACCAATGGACAGATCATCCAAAATGAAAATAAATAAGGAAACACAATCTTTAAATGATACATTAAACAAGATGACTTAATTGATATTTATAGGACATTCCATCCAAAAACAACAGAATACACTTTCTTCTCAAGTGCTCATGGAACATTCTCCTGGTTAGATCATATCTTGGGTCATAAATCAAGCCTTGGTAAATTTAGGAAAATTAAAATCATATCAAGCATCTTTTCCAGCCACAATGCTATGAGATTAGAAGTAAATCAATACTACAATGAGGTATCACCTTACACCAGTCAAAATGGCCATCAGCAAAAAATCTACAAACAATAAATGCTGGAGAGGGTGTGGAGAAAAGTGAACCTTCTGGCACTGTTGGTGGGAATGTAAATGATAAAGCCACTATAGAGAAGAGTATGGAGGTTCCTCAAAAAACTAAAAATAGAACTACCATATGACCCAGCAATCCCACTGGGCATATACCCTAAGAAAACCATAATTCACAAAGAGTCATGTACCACAATGTTCACCACAGCTCTATTTACAATAGCCAGGACATGGAAGCAACCTAAGTGTCCATCGACAGTTGAATGGATAAAGAAAATATGGCACATATATACAATGGAATATTACTCAGCCATAAAAAGAAACGAAATTGAGTTATTTGTAGTGAGGTGGATGGACCTAGAGACTGTCATACAGAGTGAAGTAAGTCAGAAAGAGATAAACAAACACCATATGTTAACACATATATATGGAATCCGAAAAAAAAAAGAAAAGAAAGAAATGGTTCTGAAGAACCTAGGGGCAGGACAGAAATAAAGATGCAGATGCAGAGAATGGACGTGGGGACACGGGGAGGACGATGGGTAAGCTGTGACAAAGTGAGAGAGTGGCATGGACATATATACACTACCAAATGTAAAACAGATAGCTAGTGGGAAGCAGCCGCATAGCACAGGGAGATCAGCTCAGTGCTTTGTGACCACCTAGAGAGGTGGGATAGGGAGGGTGGGAGGGAGACGCAAGAGGGAGGAGATATGGGGATGTATGTATACGTACAGCTGATTCACTTTGTTATACAGCAGAAACTAACACACCATTGTAAAGCATCCAATAAAGATGCTGATAAATAAATAAAGTTCCTCTTTGGAAACAAACAAAAATAACAGATAACAGAGAGATTACAGAGATAGTAACAGAACACAAATCAATTAGCTGTATGTGACTTTAACAACTTATAGTATATCACCTTTATTAGAAAAACTTTACTATTCCCTCAAATATCACTTAATAATTTAAATATACACAATGAATTATTTAAAAGGTAATGAAAATCAATCTTGTCTTTTAAAGCTCTCATTTATTCTTCTTTATAAAGTCCTTTGTCATCATTATTTTGGAAACATAAGAGGAAAACCACAGGCGTTAAGTGACTGAACAATTGTTTGTTTTATAATACTGAGCCAAAGTCAGTTATCATATATATGTATATATATATGTGCATGTATATGTATACTTATATATAATTTTTAGTCCTTAAGGAAACCTTGTGAACTAGTTGTACTGAATGAAATAAACTGGTTAAACTTTCTATTACTCAGTCATAATGACCACAATATCAACGTTAAATTTTAAAATTTAGAGAAATGACTTGCTTGATTCTATAAAGGCATTGATGAAAGGGACTTGTAACAGGTCAAAGAGAAGCTCCTCTAATCTAGTATCATCCTCCTTTTCATCATCAAAATCACTAAGTCAGGCTTCAAGATCCCTTGGGTTTGAATTTCGGACCAGAAGCTCAGCACTTAAAGAATTGTTGTTACATTTCAGCTCAAGAGTTTTCACTCATGTCAGTGACAACAGATGGAAGAAAGAAAACAGAAATTAGGCACCAATAAAACAGTATAGGACTCCATACACATTCCAGGTCCCCAACTCAGAGGATGGAACAAAAATCTGTCTGTATAAGCAATCCAGCCCCTTCTAATGGGATAACTGCTTAGACCAGTAATCTATGACAAAGGAGGCAAGGAAATACAATGGAGAAAAGACAGTCTCTTCAATAAATGGTGCTGGGAAAACTGGACAGATTGAAATTAGAACATTCTCTAACACCATACACAAAAATAAACTCAAAATGGATTAAAGACCTAAATGTAAGACCAGATACTATAAAACTCCTAGAGGAAAACATAGGCAGAACACTCTTTCACATAAATCGCAGGAGTATTTTTGGATCCATCTCCTAAGGCAAAGGAAACAAAAGCAAAAATAAACAAATGCGACCTAATTAAACTTAAAAGCTTTTTTTTTGCATAGCAAAGGAAACCATCAACAAAACAAAGAGACAACCTACTGAATGGGAAAAGATATTTGCAAATAACATGACTGATAATAGGTTAATATTCAACATATATTGATATAAACAGCTCATACAACTCAACATCAAAAAACAAACAACCCTATTAAAAAAGGATGGGCAGAAGAATTGAATAGACATTTTTCCAAAGAGGAATTGCAGATGGTCAACAGGCACATGAAAAGATGCTCAACATCACTAATCATCAGGGAAATGCAAATCAAAACCACAATGATCCCAAACTCCGTAACTATCCCTTCCCCACCCCCACCTCCCCTTTCCCCCCTGGTAACCATAAGTTCATCCTCTAAGTCTGTGAGTCTGTTTCTCTTTTGTAAATAAGTTCATTTGTATCATTTCTTTTTAGATTCCGCATAGAAGGGATATCATACGGTACTTCTCTTTCTCTGACTTACTTCACTCAGTATGACAATCTCTAGGGAGTTTGGGATCAACATGTACACACTGCTATATTTAAAATGGATAACCAACAGGAACCTATTGTACAGCACTGGGAACTCTGCTCAATGTTATGCGGCAGCCTGCATGGGAGGAGAGTTTGGTGAAGAATGGATACATGTATATGTATGGCTGATTCCCTTTGCCGTGCACCTGGAACTATCACAACACTGTCAATTGGCTACACTCTATATAAAATTAAAAGTTTAAAAAAATAAACCACAATGAGGTATCACCTCACACCTGTCAGAACAGCTATCAGTGAAAAGAACACAAATAACAAATGTTGGCAAGGATGTGGAGAAAAGGGAACCCTGTACACTGTTGGTGGGAATGTAAATTGGTGCAGCCACTGTGGAAAACAGTATGGAAGTTCCTCAAAAACTAAAAATAAAACTATCATATGACCCAGCAATTCCATTCTTGGGTATATTTCCAAAAACAAAACAAAAGCACTAATTTGAAAAGATACATGTACCCCAGTGTTCATAGCAGCATTATTTACAATTGCCAATGTATGGAAGCAACCTAAGTGTCCACCAACAGATGAATGGATAAAGAAGTTGTGGTATATATATACACAATAGAATACTATTCAGCCATAGAAAAGAATGAAATTTTGCCATTTACCATAACATGGATGGACTTTGGAGGGCATTATGCTAAGTGAAATAAGTCAGACAGAGAAAGACAAATACTGTATGATATCACTTATATGGGGAATCTAAAAAATACAACAAACAAGACAAAAAAGAAGCAGACCCACAGATACAGAGAACAAACTAGTGGTTACCAGTGGGGAGAGAGAAGTATAAAGGGGCAAAATAGGGGTGGGGGAAAAAAAGGATTACTGTGTAATTATATGAAATCATATTGTGAAACTTTTGAAAATTGTAAAGCATTATAGAATGTAAAGTATCTTTCATTCAAGGCTTCCCTGGTGGCACGGTGGTTGAGAATCCTCCTGTCAATGCATGGGACACGGGTTCAACCTCTGGTCCGGGAAGATCCCACATGTCGCGAAGCCACTAAGCCCGTCCACCACAACTACTGAGCCTGCGCTCTAGAACCCATGAGCCACAACTACTGAAGCCTGTGCACCACAACGAGAAGCCACCACAGTGAGAAGCCCGTGCACCGCAATGAAGAGTAGACCCCGCTCACTGCAACTAGGGAAAGCCCGCGTGCATCAACAAAGACCCAGTGCAGCCAAAAATAAAATAAATAACATCAAAAAAAAAAAAAAAAGAATCTTTCATTCAATAAGAAAGTGAAAAAGACAAGTCAGTGATGCTGATCCAACTCCTTAAAGATTAGGAAAAAGCAAGGGGGATGCCCAGGGAGACTGAAAGACTCAATCAGAATCACTCAGTTATTGGTAGATAGAGCCCATATAAGTAACCCAGACTTTGACCTCCCCCCAATCTAAAACTCTACCACATGAGCTTACCTCACATTTCTTCAAATGATTTAAAGTACAGTTTTTAAAAATTTTATCAAATACATCTCAAAATATAGACTGGTCTAAGTTTCTAGGCAGAGCAAAGATTTTGAACTTGCTTTCACAGATGTCAAGGGACAATGCCTGTTCTAGAGTAAGGTTCAATGTAACAAACAGGCCTTTTTCATAATCCTTTTTCCCTCTTTTCAGAATATGTGAAAACAGTATTTCTTATATCTGCAAGAAATTGAATCACATGTCTTTCCAGAAGACAATTTCTTCCCCAAATATATATAAGGTAACCAACCATTTAAGGTCAACTTAAGAAGGGAGAACCTGGTTACTTTTCTAGTAGAATTTTTCTGAAATCTTACTTTAATATAATAAACACAAGCCTTAAAAAGACAGATCAGGGCTTCCCTGGTGGCGCAGTGGTTGAGAGTCCGCCTGCCGATGCAGGGGATGTGGGTTCGTGCCCCGGTCTGGGAAGATCCCGCATGCCGCGGAGCGGCTGGGCCCGTGAGCCATGGCCGCTGAGCCTGCATGTCCAGAGCCTGTGCTCCGCAACGGGAGAGGCCACAACAGTAAGAGGCCCGCGGACCGCAAAAAACAAAAAAAAGACAGATCACTCTGCAAGTCAATAAAACTATAATAAAGTTTTATTTTTTTTCTATTTTTAGAACAGGCTTATTTTCCTCAGGGTGTTAAAAATATTTATGATTTCTTTAGCCTGTTCAAAATAAAAAGATGAAACTTTAAAAATACATTTCCTGTTATTCCTCAATCACTTAAACATTTAAAATTCCTTAAAGTTAATAATTCCTTCAAATAAGCAAATGCTTATTCTTGAGGCAAATCTAAAATTCTAAGCACACAAATTTATAATGACCCTTAGGGTAAAGTTTAGCCTATAACTCCATAATATTCCAATATTATTGGAATTATTATTCCAATAAAATTCCATAATATTATTATTCCAATATTATTCCAATAAAATTCCATAATATTCCAATCTGGAACTTTTTTATTTGGCCTGATTTCAATTATCTTAAAGATGACTCAGTGTTGAACCCCAGAAAATTGGGACCTAACCTGTATAGACATGTACTGGATAACTTAGCACCTTGGACATATGACACCACTACAGACAGGTCACTGGCTTTACCAGGCACTAAGCAGTTGGTCCACTGGGTTCAACAGCAGCTGAACTTCAAAGAGAACTAAGGCAGCATGTACTGTGATACTGTAATCTGGACATGACAAAAGAGAAAGAGAGAATAGTAAAGTAGGATAATAAAACATACACAGGATAAGACTAAAGGTCTGAAGACTGCTCCTTTCCAAATGAGAAAATCCAATTCTGGAATAACAAAAGTTGGCCTCAAACTCACAGAAAATTCCCAATAGTCTGGCAGAAGTTCATTTATGTGTTCCCTCTTGTTCACTTTTTTCTCCATGTAAAACACTGTAATAAGCTCTGCACCTTGTGAAAAATATTTTATTGGTTATTCACATGACTTAAATCCAAACCTGAAAGTTCTCAAATACTATTGGTACAGTACCAAATTCATGGGGCTCATCTAAGCGTTTCAGAACACCATTATGATTCTGGAAGCTGGATTTTTTTTTCCTTTTATGATTAAGAAAATATAGAAATAAAATACAGCAAGAGAAATGCAACAAACTTATCTGCACATTTTCTAAGTGTCTTGCCCCAAACCATTACTTCTATTTCAACTGAGTTTCAGCTATCTCCTGTATTTGAGGTATAAAATGCTAAATTAGAAAAACTCATCCACCAGAATAAGATTTTTAAAAATTTGTTTGTTCTTAGCTCCAAAAAAAGTTGGGAAGAAATTTTATTTTATCATTCAATAGTCCAGGTATAATAATTAAAGGACTTAATAAAGATATTTTTTTAAATTTGCACAGAAATGACTATCAATATAGAAGATATTTGATTACAGCTTCTTGAGAGAAATACCACAATGAAAGACTGTAGTTTCTGACCTCAAACAACAATGAAAACATAAAAGGACATGCCATGCCCTTGAGGAGCCATTTTAACATACAAACTTGCTCTGATATAAATCTATAAGAGAACAGTTTTACACTAGACTTTGGAAGTTAATCTCTAGAAAGACAAATAAAAACTAAATTATCTTATATTACATATATATAAGGTTCTCAGAAATACTGAGAATTTTTAGGAATATTTTATAAGTGAAGGGGATAACTATTTCACTGTTAAAATGAATTGATCATTGACTTCCTAAGCCTGAATTATCTTCATCTGTGTCTACATTCTAATGCTGGAAAACAATTTACGAAATCTAATGACCAAAATGCTTAAGTACATTATTTATAATGTCGAATGCAAAGGAGCATGTTATATGTGTTAGTTCTATATAAATAATATAGAATTCTTCCATAATTACAAGTCATATATATCAAAAACACAAGCGTATACGCTAAAAATCTGTCTTCATAATTAGAATTTCTTTTTACATAGTTAAACAGGTTTGTTCAGTTATAAAAGGAGAGTTCCTCCTCCCAGTTCAGGGACTTTGAACCTTGAGTTATATCCTAGACCGGCTGTGAGTCTAGCGTTTTGACCAGGGTGATGCTGACCATGAGATGAAGTTCCTTAGTGGGTCTCTCAGACTGTCCTCTCACTGCCCCATGGACTTCAAACTCCAGGGTCTCTATAATGAGCCCCTCAGCATGGAGCTTCACAATCTTCGATATGGAATACTTCCAAGGTGAAATGAAAAGTCCAAAAGATCACACCCATAAAACTGTTTCTCATTAACGTTTTTTAAAATTGTAATATTAAGAGTTCATTATGTAGCATTTAGATTGTGCTCACTGGAGATTCTGAAATCAACTAGCACAAATCTCCACTGATAATGGAAATTCTGCTTGTTAAACTGCATCAATATTGAAAAGTGGATTATAATCCAGAAAAAGTGGATTATAAACACAGAAAAGAGTAATAATTCATTTGTTTAGTCATAACTCATTTATAATGAATTGTAATATTTCACAATTGTACTAATTATAATAATTCATTTGTTTAATCATTGACCACCTACTACATATGTCTAGGCATACTGCTTGGCTTTTGGGATAAAAATATAAATAAAATACTAACAAAAGCTTCAAGAATGTATCAAATTTACGGAGAAAAAAGAATTAATTATAATAAAATCAAAGAGCTGTAACAGAAGTTGCCTTAAAAAGTCTCCTAAAAACTTCATTACCTTCACTTGTTCCTGACCCCTCAGACTTTGAACCATCGGCTGATTTCACAGTTTAAGCTCCTCAATGCCAAGGGAATACATTTCAGTCATCAAGGATAAAAAAAATTAATTTGTAGTCCTACTCTGGCTTAATCTACTCTGGATCACCATTCAGGCTGCTGGGTGTCACAGCATGGGCACATAGGGAGAACGCACAGAAAAGGCACAGGAATGTGGCAATGGACACTCCCCCACTTCTCCACCTCAGACACCACAGCAGCTACCCTAAATGCACCCCTGCTCAAAAATACCTGCTATCTTTCACTTCTTAAATACCTTGATCCTTCTCAGTTATGCCTGCAAACCAAAACACACAGTGCAAAATACACAGGTCCAAGATGCCTTATCCATTATTCCAATATCCAAAGTGCTCTCAAAACCTGCTGGTGGGAATGTGAATTGGTACAGCCACTATGGAGAACAGTATGGAGGTTCCTTTAAAAACTACAAATAGAACTACCATATGACCCAGCAATCGCACTACTGGGCATATACCCCGAGAAAACCATAATTCAAAAAGAGTCATGTACCAAAATGTTCATTGCAGCTGTATTTACAATAGCCCGGAGGGGGAAACAACCAAAGTGCCCATCATCGGATGAATGGATAAAGAAGATGTGGCACGTATACACAATGGAATATTACTCAGCCATAAAAAGAAACGAAATTGAGCTATTTGTAATGAGGTGGATAGACCTAGAGTCTGTCATACAGAGTGAAGTCAGAAAGAGAAAGACAAATACCATATGCTAACACATATATATGGAATCTAAGGAAAAAAATGTCATGAAGAACCTAGAGGTAAGACAGGAATAAAGACACAGACCTACTTGAGAATGGACATGAGGATATGGGGAGGGGGAAGGGTAAGCTGTGACAAAGCAAGAGAGAGGCATGGACATATATGCACTACCAAACGTAAGGTAGATAGCTTGTGAGAAGCCGCCGCATAGCACAGGGAGATCAGCTCGGTGGTTTGTGACCACCTAGAGGGGTGGTATAAGGAGGGTGGGAGGGAGGGAGATGCAAGAGGGAAGAGATATGGGAACATATGTATATGTATAACTGATTCACTTTGTTATAAAGCAGAAACTAACACACCGTTGTAAAGCAATTATACTCCAATAAAGATGTAAAAAAAAAAACCCATTTGGGTTTTTCCTTTGTCTGCTTCTTATAAATTTGGTACAAAATACGCTGACTGGAGGAGGTGATTTATCATCTTTATCCTGCTAAGTGTAACTATGCTTTGCAAGAGCAATGCCATGTGTATCATTATGGGGCGCTGCACCAAACCTATGGAGGGGTACTTAGTAGACGATACATGCATTCATTACCTTCCTAAAATCTGAACAGTTTCCATTTCTGAAACCCATCTGTCTTTAAGAGCTTCCACAATTGTGGAATTCCACAATTCCACAGTTCTAGTTCACTAAAACTGTGACCAAACTCATCGCCCTAGACTTCTTCCTACACATCTCCAATCTTTCTTTACCTAGCCAACCCCACGTATATTTTCTCCCATCTCTGAAGGAAAACTGTCACTCCAAACTCTTCAAAGTCAACCCCAATCTGGGCTGGTGACCACACTCCATGTTTCTGGAGTCATATTCTCTCACTCTTCTCCTCATTTGCATCTGGTCTGCTTCCTCTCCACTGTCCCTTGTTTCCTTCTCAAACCTTGATGGATTTTTCCCTACTCGTAAATAAATTTTACCCTTTCAAATACATGCAAGCCTCTCTCCTTTTCTTCAAAATCGCCTTTTAAAAAAGCTCAAGGTCTGTCTTCTGTCTTCATTCCACCCATTCCTCCAAAGAGCTTTTACTGAACACTTACTACGCACTGAGTACTCAGAATGAAAATATTGCTGAAGGACCTCATCGTGCTGGTTTGGTAGGGGAGAGAGGTGGAGATGAAGAGCCAACTGTATACAATTACCATATAATGCACTTTGCTGGTGTTCGGCCAAAGAGCAGAACCTGCTATTCCCCACACACTTCATTGCTTCGTCTGCTCGTTCCTCCTACTCTTAGCAAACTACCATGACTGACACGGAATTGTCATTTTCCCAAATGTAGAGACACATCCTTCATTTTTTTTCTTTCTCCACAGTCTGGTATCTAACCAGTGCTTTGGATGAGATACTTAATAAATATCTATTAAGTAGAGTATTATACTTGCTTATTTAATAGCTTATTTTATTCTATAGTTATTTGTATTTTACTGTATAGTTACTTCATTTGTACTAAGTATAGAAGAGGTATCTGCATGCTTACTATTAAATTTTATATGACTAGTATTTCAAATGACTTTCATTCACTGCTATTCTCAAATGTCATGTCCTCAGAAGAGCCTCCTTTAACTACTTTGTTAAAATGCCCTTGCCCCTAACCCCCCATTCTCTATTCCTTTACTCTGCTATGCTGGTCTTTATAGCACTCACCATGCATGGCTTGCTACATGAATGCTGCTGCTTTGCTTGTCTCTTTTCCCCCTCAAGAATATAGGCTCCATGAAGGGAAACACTTGTCTTTACATTTCCCTCATAGTACCAGTGCCTAGCTATAATAGGTACCCAATATTAAACTTAATGAAAATAAGCCAAGAATAGCAAATGCCATGCTCAGAGCATCCCTGAAAAAAGATGTTGAATCTCAGGGCAAGTAGATGAATAATTTTCAATTTATTTCACCCTTCCTACATTATATTTGACAGTGTTGCATGCACTGTGCAGTTTTTCCTCCCACTTTTGTGCCGAAACAGCTTAACTTTTTAAGTGTCTATGGTCCAAAAAACATTAAAATTGGGCAGCTCTAAATACTACTACATACATAATGACTCACTCCAGTTCTCTGAAGTAATTAGTACTCTGGTGATGAAATGTGCCTCTAGGTTCAAAATTTTATGTTTTGACAGTTGGAATCTTACCAAGCATGAAATGAACCAATAAAAAATTCTTTTTTGTTATCATTCTCTAAGCATTAGGAAAAAAATATATTCTCAAAATCTAACAGTAGTAATCTAAGAAAAAACAGTGACCCCCTCAGATTCAAAGGGAGAGTTTATGTAGCATTCAAATAAAGAAAAGATAAATGTAAAATCTCATAACTAAAAGCCAGGAGAACAACTTCTATTTAACAGGCAAGTGCATCTCAGTCACCTCGATTAGGAAAGCAAGATAATATGCATTAAAATCTTCATGACAGTTAAAAAATCTCACAAATAGCATATTTTATTTTCCATCTTTAACTCTTTGATGATCACAGTATTTTTAATCATCTTGAATGGTTCTTCATTAGACTGTTTTTATGTAAATATAGTTTTCCCCTCAATATCCTTGCCTCCCAAAGAAAGTAAGCGTGACCCTGATGATATTTCAAAAGCTGGGCTAAGATTTCATTTGTATCAGTGAATATCATGTGTTTTACCTGAAGTAACAAAAGCTACAACCTCAAAGTTTTTACATAAATGGAAAATTCAAAAGCTTTAAAGGTAATAAGTATTTCTACAAGTCCAAACGTATTCTCAACGATACATGCATTATTTTATTTAAAATTAAAAACACTTATATGATGAAAAGTTCTGAAGATGGACAGTAGTGATGGTGGTACAACAGTGTGAATATACTTGGTGCCAGTGAACTATACACTTCAGAACTGGTTAAAATGGTAAACTGTTATGGATGTTTTACCACAATAAAAAATTCTCCTTTATGAGCTAACTCTTTAACTTGAAAATTCATTTCCTTACATTTTATTCTGAAACATTTATGCTTTATCTGAAGGGATTTTACAATTCATTTCCTAAACGTATGCTCTGACATCATAGTAACAGGTTCCAACAGGCCTTTTTGATATTTGGCACTTACTCATTAACTTCCTCGAATTTTTAAGGAGCCAAGAAAATTGTCAAAGAAATTACTAGAAATGTGCCTTACTTTATGGCATCAAATTTACCACCATAAAATATGAATCGTTTTAAATTATGCAATAAAACAGGACAAGCTAGGTGTTATGCAGACATGATCACATGATCACAGTATGTAGTGGGACATGAGGCGGAGTCCAAAAGTACCTCAGTAAGTGATATTGAAACTGTACCCCCTGAAATGAAATCGATGCTTATAAACTGGTTACTTTTTCATGATTAAGCTAACGAGTTCTGAACTTTTAACCTATATGGGTTTCATAATTACACAGCTTGAAATCCTCATCAGAAAATCTGTCTGCTCCTGAAATTCAAATCATTTTGTAATCTTGAATAATGCATGGCAACTCTACAGAAATTAAAACATTTCGTACAAGAAATATGCAACCTTTTTATTTTTGCAAGAGCATAAAGTAACGGAAATAAATTAGTTGTCACTTCCTTCAACTCCCCAGCCCACCCCCTTTCCCCCACACGTCCCATCTCTTTAACAATGTTTTACAAAAACTACATAATGGGTGTGGATTCATGGCACAACACCTTCTACATGAGCCAGTGCAGAGACAACTGAGTTCCAGAAAAATACCATGAGCATGGAAAAATGAACTCTGTGTCTAAAGCACAATGGTTAATAACTTTGGCTTTAGAGATCTGAATTTGATTCCTGACTCAGCCACAGACTGGCTCTGTGACAGTGGGCAAAGTCATTTTCCTACGATATCCTCCAATTTTTATACTTAAAATATATCTTGTTTTTAAAATTTGTCTATAATAACTACAGTAATTATTAACCAGAATTATAGCAAAAACTCAAACAGAAAGCAAAAAAGATGTTAAAAATCCCCAAACAAGCAGAGAACACTACGCTGACATTACAAATCACCTTTCAGAGAATAAACACATAGAAAAATAATGTGTTAAGTCAAAGAAAAGCATATTGCTGCACCAATTTTGTATGACATGTACTTAACATTTACATTTGAATATGTATATAAAAATTTATACGCCCATTTTTAAATTATAATTACTTCTACTAGATGTGATTTCAGATGATTCTGACATTCTTTGTATTTCACTGTATTCTAAATGTTTTTAACTTAACAAGTATTAACACTTTTAGTAGTAAACAGTTTTAAGTAATTTTACAACAAAGGAAAAAACCTACAAAGGTGTCTCTTCAAAACTCCTATGTCCTACCACCTTTTACTCTTAAAATACTGTTTGTCTTGACACTATCTGTGTGTCACTCAAATGCAACAAGCAAGTAACATATAAAAATTGTCTGGCCTTAGACAAATTCTTAAAGCACTTAGACTATACTTCAAACACTATAACCAAGACACTGGCATTGTCCCAAAGTAAATGGTGAAGAGTATGAAGCGGATGCCAGGTTTTATGCATGCTTGCAGATCCAGATCTAATGGACAGTGAAAGGAGATATTTTAAAAGAATGATTTGGCTGAAGTATTAATCAACTAGATGTCATAATAAAAGATTGTGTGTCAAAAATTCAGTCCATGGCTGCATTCCTCTCCTTATATGGAGACACTATCAAATTTTTTAAATCTATGTTATTTCTTTCATATAAAGTATAATACTGTTAAAATGGTGCTCAGAATATTCCAGACAATTATTTTCACTGTATAAACATTAAATTTTCAAATAAAGTTCTAACTAAAATTTTAAAAATCTCTAAACCCTGAATTATCATGTTTACTTTTGGTGACATGAGGTCATCTGACTCTATTGTTGAATAAAAGAAATATTTTTCCATTTAAGAGGAAAATACTTAGTTTTGGAAAAATCTAAGCAATATGCTGAATTAAATTACCAGGAAACAGTCTTCCATAAGTATTCATTTCAATAAATCTGGTGCTCATTTTCAGCTTCTGACTTCCAATGAACAGCAAAAATTTAAAGAACAGTATCTCAGGATGTTTAATATTCTACTTTTATTTGAATATTCATTTCAAATAACAATGTAGCAAGAAATATAAAAGTTCTCAATCTAAGTTTTCTTGAAACATGCCAACTTGATAAATTTTCTGTTTTTGTGTGTATACACAAAAGATACTAAAGTTTAAAATTAAAACTTGGCCAACCAAGCATTCCATATATTAATGCATTATATGAGCACAAGATTCATCTCAGATTGAAGCCTCATGTCAAGTGCAAAACAATTCGCCCATTATGTTCAGTCACTGCAGTTACATACTGAACTTCCTTAAACAGTAGTTGCCACTTGGGGAAGAGACATCTAAATAGTTTGAGTGTTTATGACTTTGATACTAGGTCTCCCTAAGGAAATGTCAACATTACTTTATCATTTTTCGCTATCACTTTCTTATTCATATTATTCTTTGTTGCTTGTTTTCTTTTGATGCTTATCACAGCATTTCTTTTTTCCAAGTCATCAGCACACTGAATCTGCAAATTATTTTTCTAACCAGTCACATTCATTCCCCCACCCACAGCATATACACAACATTCTTATAAATCTGTCTGGAGTCTTTTCCCTCATTTAGGCTTCAGTCTTCCCAAATACACCTAAATAGTCCATGTAGTCTGGGGAAAACGGCAAGTTCTGCAGCTTGCTCAGAGAACTCTGATTATAACTGCCATGTAGCTTCTTAAGAATGACCATGATTTTAATGTCAATATAAAGACCACTGTTTTTATACTACATGGATATGAAATGCATTGACTATATCACATAAAAAAAATATTCCCAATGTCCATGCTCTGAGCACTCTCACTGCCTTAGTGACAGAAAAAAATCCCCATTTTGTCCCATTTAGGGGCTCAGGGCACCTTGGTAGTGTCTGTGCTGCCCTTGCTACAGAAAGGTACCTCTTTAAAACCTGGGTAAGGGAAAGGAGGAGATGAACCATACATCAGGTCAAGGTCCCCATCTCTCTCCAGATGATTTGAGAAAACTATGATAAATACCAAAGGTCTTCACGGCTTAGGGGAAGCTGGAGTATTACCCACCTTACTGTCTCATGCCATTGGAGAATTATTTAGATTACTATACTGCACTCCAAGTTCTGGCAAATTTCTTAAACTGCCTGAGTTCTGTTTTGTTTTTTAACTTGTTTGCTTTAAATATTTGCTTCAGTTTCTTGATGTAAATATTGTATCTAGTTAAAGAGAAATCCCAATAGTTCAAGACTAGAGTCTGTCATACAGAGTGAAGTAAGTCAGAAAGAGAAAGACAAATACCATATGCTAACACATATATATGGAACTTAAGAAAAAAAAATGTCATGAAGAACCTAGGGGTAAAATAGGAATAAAGACAGAGACCTACTTGAGAATGGACTTGAGGATACGGGGAGGGGGAAGGGTAAGCTGTGACAAAGTGAGAGAGTGTCATGGATATATGTACACTACAAAACATAAAATAGATAGCTAGTGGGAAGCAGCCACATAGCACAGGGAGATCAGCTCGGTGCTTTGTGACCACCTAGAGGGGTGGGATAGGGAGGGTGGGAGGGAGGGAGACGCAAGAGGGAAGGGATATGGGAACAGATGTATATGTATGACTGATTCACTTTGTTATAAAGCAGAAACTAATTAAACATATATATTAAAAAAAAAGATTAGCACCAAATGTTTATTCCATGTTGTTAAAATAAAAATTAGGAAGACTAGATCAAGAAAAGATTCCTGGGAAAGACAGCCTTTGTGTTCCTCTGTAAGACACACAATCGACTTAACTACTTAAGTTTTAAGTATCTAAGAAAGCCAAAACCAGAACTCTTCCTGATTTCCTTATCCCTAAAATATTAGCTGTGCATATATACTTTTTGAAAGAATTAGTAAAGTGAGAATTTATAGGAAACATAAAACTAATAGTTTAATATCATGAATGATTTCCTTCTAGGAAAAATGTAAACAACAATCATGGGTAATAAAGAATTTAAAGTAAGAAAATATAATTCTCACTAACTGGAAAAATTCCCAATTAATCTCGCCTATTCAATCAAAGTCAGGCAAACCAACTAATTGAAATATACATTTTAACCTTAGGGGTTTAATTCTTTCACCAACAATTCAAAAAATTCTGAAAGGAAGAAACCAAATAACTTGGCAGAACTATGAAATAAATTAAGACAACTTTTCAAATTCAACATATATAGAACTAAAAGAGGGAAGAACAAATACACCCCAACCAAGCAGGAATAAAAAAGTGTAAAAATGGAGCCCAGACTCCTATAATTGTGGGTAACAATTGGGGAACTTTAATCTGTGAGTCACAGAAAAATGCAACGGAAACAGGCTTGAATATAAGGTAATAAACGGCTCATGTAATTGGGCACCCCAATTAGGATGGACTTCAGAGTTGACTAAATCCACTGGCTCAGAGGCCATGTCCTTGAGACCCCCTGGGTGTTGGCTCTCCTCCCATGATGGTTTCTACCTCATGCTGGAAGCTGTAGGACTGCAGTGGTTCCAAGCCTCAGAATAGGACAGAATTCAGAGGAAACTTCTCCCGCATGATAAAAAGAGCTTTCCCAGAAGGTCTCAGCTTACCTCTCCTTGAGCATCTTTGGCACAAACAGAATCACATCACCATTCTCAAAGTACAGTTGACCTTTGAAGAACAAGAGTTTGAACTGTGCTGGTCCACTTACATGTGGTTTTTTCCCCCTAGTAAATGTACAGAGAACCACTTGATCCACAGTTGGTTGAATCCTTAGATGTGGAACCACAGACACAGAGGCCAACTATGGAACTTGAGAATTGACGGATTTTGGTATCTGTAGTGGGTCCTGGAATCAACCCCCTACAGATACAGAGGGATGACTGTAATCACTGGTACAGGGAACTGGATCACAGATGAAGGCCCACAAGACTCACCCTTAGAGGTGGGTGGTCATATGAAAAACACCATGTGAGGAAGAGAGAGACTTGAACAGAACTGGAGTTGCCCTAGGAAGGAGAGAGTGGGAATGGATGCCGGGTAAGCAGACAACACTGCACAATAATCAGCTACATAGGCCGACCCCATATTTCTAGATTGAAACGCATGCCTCATAGGCTCATAGTTGGCCTGTAGATGGTCTAATTAAACTCCAAACCTAAAAGAAGAATTCCTGGAAAATGTCTGCTCAACTGTTGCTTATATAGTCTCAATGACCAAAAGTCCATGCTTTATAAAGCAGCACACGCTTCACTGAAGAACTATTTGTTATACTGAGCTGAAATATATTTCCTTAAAACTTCTTTGGCCCATCTTCTTGGGACAGCAATAAGTGAATTTATTCCTTCTTTTCTATGATCACCCAGATATCTGAGGACAGTTAGCAGGTTCACTTCAATCTTCAAGTGCATCCAGGTTCTGCAGTATTAGCAACACTAGGTAACTCCAATAAATCACCCCAGAGCTTTGTCAAATTTGTATTTAAAGAATGGGCTATTTAGAACACCACATGATACCATGTTAGGTTCATTTCAAACTTATACACAGTGGCTACACTCAGCTAGCCATCTAGAAAATCAAGTTCTCACCCTGTTATCAATTACAGACTATTAGATTCTTCAACTTTTTGTCTATATACAGCTGCGTATTTCGGATTGGTGAGCTATGAGACCATCTCAAATCATGTTATTTTGCAGTCTTTCTGGTCTGCTTATGGTTAAGAATTATGTAAATATGTGTGTTTCACTTGTAACGTATTTTGAATTGAGATTAATAAAGATATTAAATATGAACAGGTTTCTGTGCTATTTTGCTCCTGTGATTAAAGTCTGCACAAGGAGGCTTTCTTCTTTATTGCTAAGGAAATGTCACTTGATCCTTCAAAATTGATTCATAACATCAAAAGAAGGGAAGCTAAAAAGAGAACTTAAGTTAAAGCAGCAAATATAAAGTTCAGTAATCCTGCCAAAATTCTCTGGGTGAAGCTTCAATATTCATGATGGGGAAGTACGCTTCATCTTTAAACAGAAAATTATACACTTATAGGACTTTAAAAAGCTACAATTAAAAATATAAGGAAATTAAATATTCTTATTTACTAAAAATTTATCTGTAGACATAAGTCATCTGTAAATGTAAATGTAATTTGAACAAGTACCTCAATAGAAGTGTTATAAACATTAATGTGATTTCAAGAGCATCCCCCAGAAAGTCCATTACAATGTAGCCAATTAATAAGATACAGTGAGTTTGAGCTCCTGGAAATAGAAGAACCAGCAATGTAAAAGGTTAACTAAGTTTGGTACAGAGCTATTCCCATGAAACTGCTGAATAGATAATATCTCTTGGTGAAAATACCAAGGAGCTAAATAGTTTCTTAAGCTTCATGGGCCACTTGTCAGTACTGAGCATATATCCCTGTTGACCTGTTTCATTTTGTTTCTTAAATCATGAGATTCCAGGTATTCAGGTGTTTTTCTTTCCATAACTTTATCTTATTTCTTGAGATCTTACCCTAAAACAGAGACACCCCACCTCCTTCAAAGAGACACCTAGCTCCTTTCCATTTTAAGAAACCTGTTAATCACTAAGAACTAAGTAGTGAACACATACACTCAAATGTTATCAAGGTTCCAGAATCGTGGAAGGTCTGGGAAACTGTCATTATATTGTAGTTTATGCCTTCCTTGTGTGTTACTTGGAAGCTCTGATATCTTTGCTTGCCACCCATTAAATTTCTAAGGGTAAATTCAATCTTCCTGCTTTTAGTTACCTGCCTCTCCCCATTATTCTCACCTCTGTTCTCCTTCCTAGTGAAAGAGGTCCTTTCCCCCTCACTGAACACCTCATTGGATGACAAGAAGAGAAGACTATTCTCTTTTCCCATAACCAGCCTCCTTCTCCTTCCAAACTTCTCTCCCATTCCTCTCCTCTGGCTCACTGTTCTTACATCATGGCAAGTCCCTCCTGGACTACAAGTAAACATTTGCTTAAATACCTCAGGACAGCTGCTACAGGGAATAAGGGCAAAAGTGCTATATTTGCTTGGTACAACATACTTCAAAGTGTTACCAGGTACTTAATTTCATTTGATCCTCCTGCCAATTGTGTATGGTTGGTGGGACAGCAGTAGATGATTTTTAAAATGAGAAAAGTGAGGTTGAAAGAGCTTAGAGTAATAATATGAAAAACCTGGACTCCAACTGCCAAAGCTCCAAGCTCTCCCACATAAAACTCTAGAATATTGTTTTAGGAAAGCTGATCTCAGCTAGATACTCGGGGGATGCAACCTGATTAAATCAATACACCTTACCTATTGATGATGTGGTGCTCAATCAGTACTCAGAGGCCTTTATCATTTTTCAAAGAGGATGTTTTATAACTTAAGTAGCTTTGTATTTGGTGTAATTTCAGGTACCTTAATGAGATTGCCATTTGTACGTTATATAATCAAAAATAGACGTATTTAAAAAATAATAATGATGGTCACATAACTCTTGGGCATAGATACACCTATACAAATATCCTCAAAAGAAGCTATTGCAAGAGAGAACACTAGTAGAACTGGGTCCCATAACATATGGCTAAAGGCATGCTGTAAAGAAAGAAATGCTCATTGATTTTTTTTTTAGAAATACATTTTTAGCTCTAAGGAAAGGATTATTATAATCTCTAGTTTTATTGCCTTTTTCCCTCCAAATTTGAAGTTTTACACATATGTCAAAAATTTTGTTTTACTTTTGACTGTACTCAAATGCCTAGCTAAATTAACAGCACTATCAAGCTTGATAATTTCTTTCTAACCCCATTGAAAGCTGTGCACCACAGATGTGCACAGCAAACAAGCACACTCAGATCAAGTATACACACTCCCCACACACACACATCTGCACACAGATTCTCTCTCTCATTCACTCACACACACACTATTGTTGCCAACCAAGGGAGTTGCAGAAGGCACCAGGCCATCACCTGGAGTGGACACAGTCATCACCTGGATTACTTGGCTTTCAGTTACTCTCTCCCAACACCATTTGTCTTTGCCATAATAAGGTCACAAAGGCATTGATTCCAAAGTGCTCCTCTGGGATTGAAACATGCCTACAAACTGCATCCTAATAAAACATTTAAAAGATACAATATAGTTTGGTGGAAGAAAAAAGATGGACAATTAAACCTTCAATTCCAGTTATAACTATCACTAACTGAAATCAAACATGTTTATTAAACACCAAACCACAGGTAAGAAGTCCAGGTGTTAAATATTTGAAAAGACTATCCCAATCCTAAAGGAGTATACAAGACGTTTAGAGAGACAAAACTAAGACTTAAGAAGTTAAACCATAATAAAATTCTTCAGAATTTCAAGATGGTGATTTATAAATGTTACTAGGCAATAATATATTTTTTAAAAGACTGCTCAATGATTTCTATAAAATCACAGAGAATTCATTCAGAATTAGGACAGTCTGCAAACAAACTAGAAAAAAATACAATTTGACCTGGATCTTGAAAGATTGCTAAGAACTGAGCAGCAGGAATACAGTCTTTACATGTATAAAGAATTTTATAATTTCCACTGTATTTTCACATACAACTTCTCAACCTTAACAAAGACACTGTGGAAAAAGTTATCATTCATCACTCATTTCATCAAGGGAGAAAACTAGCATTTAGAGTAGTTAAATGACTTGCTCAAGACCTGGAAACATTTATACATATACTTATTCACTCAGTTCAGTTATGAGGCACCAGGCACCTGGAACAACAGCAGTGAACAAAACCCAAGACCCTCTCCTCGTGGAGCTTCCATTCTATAACATACAGAATGACTCCTGGATAAGCAGAGTGTAGGGCAAGGACACTCCAGACAAGTGGAACATTAAGCAAGCCATGGAGCAAGAAAGCACATGGTACCTAAGAGAATAGTCAGTACAGTAGTTTCCTTTTTGTTGAGACTTGAGAAGGCTGAGTTTGAGGAAGATAGTTTGGAGGGATTCTGAGGCCTCTAAATACAATGTATGGCCATGAGCTTTAGCCTTGCTTTAGTATACACTGGAAGGAATGGTATCACTTAAGTAATACTTAAAGAATAATGTAATCTACATTAATAACAGTAGTAATATGTTCATTATAATAGCACCTAACACTTATTGATGACGCACTACAAGCCAGGTACCCTTCTAAATACTTCCTGTATTAACTTGTCAAATTAGTACTATTTTAGCTCCAAGTGCCCATGAGGAAACTAAGGACAAGAAGATTAAGTAAGTTGCTCAAAGCCAACAGAGAGCAGAGCCAAGAGATGAACTGACTCTGCCTGTCCAGAATCCAAACTCTCAGCCACTCTGCGTCCCAGTGCACCTGTGGCAAAGAATAGTTGAGGGGTGTAGAGGGAGAGAAAAGTCTACAAATTCCTTATCAACTAAGTAACTCGGCCTGAGATTTTATTTTAGATTTAAATGTGGTAGCTGTAGACATGCAAACAGAGGAACAGATACATGAATCATGTTAAAAGAATAAACTGGATTAAATATTTTTTAAATAACTGCAAGTTCAAGCCTGGAAGACTAGGAGACGATGCTCTTATTGACAGGAATAAGGAAGTGAGTGGAGGAAACCAACTTGGAGCAGGAAATTGAGCAGTTTTGATCCGAACCAGATGTTATCAGGATCCCAGGGAGGAAATGCAGAACTGGACTCAGGAAAGAAATCAGCTGGAAATATGGAGCCCTGTAACCTATTCTTGGTTCAGATATTTCTCCTTTGCAAGATGATGGGGTTAGGGTACATGATTGCTGAGGTCTCTTCTGGTTCTATAATTCTGTAATTTTGTAATTCTATAAGCAGAGAGTACTCTTTAAAAGTTTGAGATGGAATTTCTTGGTCAAGATAATCGTTTTGGACTTCTGCACTTATTTTTGAAACATTCTCCAAACTTCCTCCCAAATGTGCTTTCAAAATTTCAACAACTGTGAGCCAAAGAAAAACAACCCCAAAATACCATATTCTGACTTGTTAAAAATCACGGGCTTGAAATAGGTGTTTCTCCTTGAAATGGGATTTTAACAGGTAAAATTAGGACTGAAAAATGAAGTAATTAATACAGGACTTTTTTTTTAAGGAGTCTAATTTAGAATCCCCTATCCCCAGAAAAACACAATACATCTCAAATTGTTCAACTACATACTGAAAAAGTCATATACTTTATTACCACTAGCCAATAACCTTGCAACCAGTGAACAGGAAGACGGGAAGAAGTCTAAACAAAAACAGAGTTTTTTACAAATGCAAAGGTTTTGCTTTAGCCCTTCTAAAACTTACAAAAGCATACGTAATCATCAGTATGGCTGGTGACCATGAAGAAATGAAAACCACTAGTTGAAATATAAACCCTGGTTGTACTATCCACGCCTGTGTCTGTGGGTTGTACTAAAAATACAGTAAAAATACATCATCAGGAAGTATGTCCTGTGAGCTTGTTTCTAGGTAGCTGGGGACTCCACAAGAGGGCAACAGAGTGTTCTCAGAAAACAATGTGGGCTTAAGGACTGAGTGGCTGGTTTTAGGTCACTAGTTCACTGTGCAAACCAGTCTCCAGTTCAAAACCACATTAGATCCCTGAATGCTTCTTGTATTATCAAACAATATGTCCTGATAAAAGCATTCTCATTTTAAAATTAGTCATATTGGCACTTTCGTTTCTCAAATATTAATCTAAATGTTTTATCATATCTTCCTATAAAACTATTAAACAATGTAATAACATTTAAACAAATTTAAGGTTTTTTTAAAAAAGTTAAAATGTACTATAAAATAGTTTAATATTTTAGTATTTAAATTTTAAACATTTAATGGTTAAATCAAAACACACAGGTAAAAACTGCACTAATCACACTATCAAAATATTATTATTGATGTAACAGTTAACATTTGAGTGCTTAACTATATGCCATACTGGACTTAAAAGTTTTTATAGTTTATGTAGTTTTCCTACACTGACCCTGTAAAACTAACTTATGCCCATTTTACAAATGGGTAAATCAAGAGTGAAGAAACACGCCCAAGCACACATAACTAATAAGGGATAAAGCTGAACTGAAACTGTAATATCTGAGGACCAGATTTCACAGGTGACCCAGGGGGCCAACCCACCCTCGCTGGAGTCCAGGAAAACCACTGGCATCTCTCCAAAATGAACCCCCTATGATAGTCAAAGATAGAAACATTCTCCCTATGCACTTTACCACATAATTTTACTTTTGTATATTTAATAAAACCATGGCAGTAATTCAGTTTACATAATAGAAGTTATACATTGCCATATTTCAGTATTGTATTGCAATTGTGTTCTAAAACCAACTCAAGAAATAATAAAGACAATTAACTAGGAAAACAATCATTAAAAAAGTTCAATACTCAGAGGTTCTCACACTCGAAAAATATGAGTGAACATTAAGCGTTGCAGTGGCTTATTAAGCATCAGTCTTCAGATTTCTTAGGGCCTTTACATATTGCAATGAGAAACTGATGAGTATTACACAGCTCTTGGGTATGGCATTGAAATGACTGCCATACAAGAAAGACAATAGCCTAACTACCAAAATGTTTAACATCCAGGGCCCCAAAGAGTGAAGGCTCACCCAATAAATTAAGAATCAATTTGTGGTAGACTTTGGAAGGAATGCAAAGAGCAATCAACTGATCTGAAGTATATTTTCCTTGTCCTACAGGATATTAAAAGCTGAGTTAGTATTAAACTTGAGAAGACCATCATCACTTTAAACGTTTAAAATAGGATAAGAGACAGTGTATTACCGTCTTATTGCTGCTATAACAAATCACCTCAAACTTATTGAATTCAAACAAGGCACATTTATCTTACAGTTCTGGAGGTGAGAAGTCTGAAATGGCTCTCATCAGGCTAAAATCAAGGTGTCAGCAGGGCTGTGCTCTGACTACAGGAGAAGCTGTTCCCTTGCCTTTCCAGCTTCCAGAAGCTGCCTACATTCTTTGGCTGCATTTTCTTTTTTTTTTTTGCGGTACGCGGGCCTCTCACTGTTGTGGCCTCTCCCCTTGCGGAGCACAGGCTCCGGACGCGCAGGCTCAGCGGCCATGGCTCACGGGCCTAGCTGCTCCGCGGCATGTGGGATCTTCCCAGACCGGGGCACGAACCCGTGTTCCCTGCATCGGCAGGCAGATTCTCAACCACTGCACCACCAGGGAAGCCCCTTTGGCTGCATTTTCAAAGCCAGCATTGTCCAGTTGATACTTTCTCACACTGTATGTCTCTAACCCTGACTCTCCTGCCTTCCTCTTTTATTTATAAGGATCCTTGTGCTTACATGTAAATATTCCAAGATAATCTCCTCATTTTAAGGTCTTTCACTTAATTACATCTTCAAAGACCCTTTGCTATGTAATATAGATACTCACAGGTTCTGAGCATTAGGATGTCTAATGTCTAATTAGAACATCTTTGGGGGCCCTCCCTACTGCAAATAGCACAGAATATAGTGCCCTGCATATAGTGCACACTATATATGTGAAACTGCACATAACGGTTAGACTCCAGATGTATTCTATTACTCCATTTGGAATTAAATTGTACCTGTAATCCAGATCCTGGAAAAGGAGCTACAAAAGAAAGCAACAGGGGTAGAACTGGCAGGCCTTTGCAGTAAATTAGATGCAGGCTGCAGGCACAGACTTGGAGTTAACCATACATGCATGGCATACTAGTTCTGAATAAATTTTGTTATTCTCCATAGTCCTATTACATATCTTTTCTTAACTATGGTGGTTAACTGTGTAAAAGCAAATTCATGCTTATTTATGATTGATGAATTTTCATAATTAGAAATCACACATACAGGGCTTCCCTGGTGGCACAGTGGTTGAGAGTCCACCTGCCGATGCAGGGTTCGTGCCCCGGTCCGGGAAGATCCCACATGCCGCGGAGCAGCTGGGCCCGTAAGCCATGGCCGCTGAGCCTGCGCGTCCGGAGCCTGTGCTCCGCAACGGGAGAGGCCACAACGGGAGAGGCCACAACAGTGAGAGGCCTGCATACCTCAAAAAAAAAAAAAAAAAAAAAGAAATCACACATACAAACACCCAACACACTGCCTTGGCGTATTGTAGAAAAACAAAATAGAGTGTGAAAATTTAAATTCTAGGTTCCAGAGGCTGAATCTGCCACTTACTACCTGTGTGACCTTCGGCAAGTGACTTTCAACTTCTGTGTTCTCAGAAATTAAAAATGGGGATCATACATAGCCCTTGCCTGCAGAGTTGCTCTAAAGTAAAATAGAATATGTAAGTGCCAGAGACATTCTGGGCCACTGTCAGCATTCAATGAAATGTTAAGCCATTATTGGGTGAACTAAGTCAGTAGCCTTGAGCATCCAGAGAAGAGACATGCATGTAAAGTTGTAAATTCCTAGTTATCCCATAGAACTTGAAGCAGACTGATACATAAACCTGAAGAAACTTGAGAATGATGGTCACAAATAGTTAAGTTTTCGCACAACATTTTGCACAAATACTAGTTATCATAAGATGCAAAATGCCAAAGCTGCTCCAGTAATATTTTGTCAAAATACCGGCTAGAAATAGTGCAACATGGCAAAAACTTGTGTCTCCTGTGAAGGGGCTCTAATGGGAAATCAAGTTAAAATAAAACAAAACCTGCCCAAAGAGACACCACATATGCATTATGAACTGTGTTGGCCAAAGGAATAACAGAAGACCAAAGACAAACCACTTCCAGTACCAGAAATTTTGAGTCATTTCTTTAGAAAATCAATTAAAATCTATTAGCCCCTTGTTTGATTTTTAAGTAGAATACCATCTAACCTCTAACTTCAGTCTCTACTGAAGTGTACTGGTTGGCTTTTTCATACACTACATAAACGGCTTCAGCCTACACTGCTTTCCAATTCTAAGTTTCTGTTTTTCCTGCCTTATCCTTTCCAGCTAGGCCTTCAGTGGTTCCTAATGGCGTTTCTCAACTGCACTCAGAGTCTTTCCTAGAGCTGAGGTATGTGAGCTTTAGCACAAGGATTACGTACATTCACCCACGTCTCTTTGCGCTTCCTTCTCCATATATTCTAAATGTAAGAGATGATAAGGTAACCAACTTGAAAAAGAGGAGAATTGTAGTTTTATCCAAGTTCAATACTATCTCAAAGGATCTTGGGAGAGTTTGAAATGTCACTAAACAACCACAAGCATCATATATAATTACTGCTTAATCTAAAATGACAAAAAAGGTTAAAAAGGCTGGCAGAAACTTCTTTCCACACTAGACAAATGGACTATAAGGAAATTAAGACTGCAGAGAGAATGTCAGAAAAAAATAAATAAATAAGTAATGCTGTCTTTTTCACTTACGTTATTTTAAAAAAATTAAAAATGGGAGTACAATTATTTCTGGCAATATCAAAAGTGTAAATTCTTACCAACTCTGCAGAACAATACCAATTAGGCATCATGTAGCTGTGTTAAAGTAGATTAAAGGAATGGATAAACCTGTACCCAAATAGTACTAATTCTTTGCTAGGATTTTAACTGATTGTCTCACTTTTCTACCTTATTTAGTAATGGTGGTGAAGTCCTTTTAAAAAAGGTTATACATAATAAAGCTGTTTCTGTGTCTAGTAAATGAATTATGGTTACAAAGTACAATGCCAAGCTAGTTAAAAATAATTCTCTATAGGACAAATGATTTCCCTGGGCACTGTTCATGGAATCATCCGTTCTGTAATGAGCTCTTGGATGAGGCTGGGGTAAGACATTTTCTTCTGGCCCTTCTTAAACCTGCCACATTTCAGCTTTTCATTTTAATGCACTGGACTTCAGTGACATTGGAGATGGGAGGACCTTCTACATTAATAAACAACCGAAATACCTAATGTATTTCTAAGGAAGAAGGTAGCTGTAGAGAAGAAAAAAAGTAAAAAAGGGAAAAACAGAAGTGAAAGTCCTCCTCTTGTGTTATGAAGGTAAATACTACATTATTATTTACCATAAGACCAAAAAATAAGAAGTGTGCATCAAAATCACAAACAGCAAGAACCAACTGTAGAGAGGAAAGCTTTCTTTTTTGCTCTAACTCAAGTGTTCTTTGAGAATCGAGTTTGGATAAAATATTGTACCAGATATTATTAATACAAGGATCAAAAAGGAATTACTATCTCCCAGTCTGTGTCCTCTAGGAGCTTACAGTCTATTTAGGGAGATAAGTTCCTTATGAAATGGCTAATTAAAATGCAAAGCAAATGAGAGTTGAATTCCAACAGAAAACAGGGAAAATAAATGTATAGAATGTCTGCAAAATTAATGTAAATTTCAACGGTCCAAGAAGATCTTATGGGAAAGGAAAAATGCAAATTTTATCTAAGTTCAATAAAGCAGTTATTTATATTCCAATCCAGTTGATTAAAACACGCAAATACCCCTACCCCACCGCCCCGAGATCGCGTAAAAATACGGAGAAACATGTTTACAGACTTAAATTAGCCTAGTAGTAAGAGTCTAAGGATGCACAGCAGAAGAAACTTAGAAGCAAGGATCTTTCAGGGAAAGCTGTAGTTCAATTCTGGAGAACACATTAGCCATTGATCAGAGAGCCCAACACAGATGCAGTAAAAAACGATATATCTCAACAGCATAAGCCAGTGTATTGCATCTGAAGAGTTTAGTTTTACACCTTTTTCAGTTTAGCATCAGAAGATTAATGCCATTAAAACAAGGTAATTGCAATGGGATTATTCGCAAGTAAGTGGCAAAACATGTTCAAACTTTTTGAAATATTCAAGTCAGCGTTTTTCACTGTAGCAATAAAAACAAAAACTACCACTCAAGAGAGTTGCTTGCCAGCTACTTTAAGGAAAATCTTCACCACAGTTCTTCACAAGACTTTGCTCCCCATTGTATACTCTCCTTTGAAACACATTCAAATCTCAGGCATTAAGTTGAATATTAATGGGCCAAGGATAAACTCCAGAGCCAACAATGACAATGAGAACTCCAACAGCTTCAGAGCCTGACACTAATTTACTGAGGCGTATCAGGAACTCTTGGGAATGAAGTGTCTGCTAATTAGGCCACCATGAACAGACTCCCAAACCTTGACAAAGTTTTTCCCAGCATCTGATGATGAACTGTGATTTATGGGCTGTCTAGGTAAAACTCGAACAGATGGTATCTTTTAACAATAATTGACACGTGAGTTTGTTAAGGATCTCAATCTCTGGAGAAACATGTGGCTCTATAGAGGAAAACAGAGAAGAACATTTTTAGAGTCATCTACCTTATCTTTGTCTTCAACGACATCTGCCAAGACATCATCTGGATCCAGGATTCCTCCATCTGTGTATTCTAAGTGATGAATCTTCACCCAGTACCCAGGATCCTGTGGTAGAACAACCAAGAAGTTTCATGACTAAAACTTTTCTAAAAATGTAAAATACATTTTAATTTTAAAAACAGACTCCTTAAAAATATGCTCTAGCAATAATAAAAGTTTTAAACACCTAAAACAAATGTTACCTGTTTATTGGGATAAATTTGTGGCATGTTTATCCTGTTTAACTTAAGTCAGTAAATCAATGTATACATATTTTATCAGTTTTCCTGGAAGATAAATTGCAATGGAAAAATAAATTGCCCCACCCATTTGTAAAGCATATTCAAGGAATTTTGAATAACCTTCGCTTTAGGTAATCCCAAGAATAATCTGGAAAAAGAAAGATCTTCTCAAGGGTACTTTCTGAAATTGGGGATTAGAAATTCAAAGATTCCTAAAGCTGTAGGAAAAAAATCAAAAGGCAGAAATCTGTGATGGTAATAGCTATCACCTCGGATATACAAATGCAGTGAGAGGACCAACATCCTCTTCAACTCTTTATCTCTGTGCTGTGCACTTATTCTCAACTCTAAGATTGGCAATGACATCTGGAGCAAGAACTCCAGCATTGATTTCCAGTCCCTGAAGCACAGCAGCAACTAGAACAATGTTCACAGTCAAACAGGGGCGGAGGGTGGGGGGCATCATTGAGTTGGGGTAGTGATTTAGGAGATTTCCAAGTATTGCTTTTTAAAAATTGCTTAGGCATTTAAAGCTTAAGGAAAGGAATTACTTTCTCAAAATTTGATATGTAGCTAGATACTCTGATCCAGCTCAGTTACTTATATACTGCCTATTTCTGGAAAAGATATGAAAGTGAACCATTATGACAATAAGAACATGAATCAATGAATGAAGAAAAACATTAGTATAGTTTTTACCAGAATACCCAAGCTATAATCAATTTGGTTCTGTGATGCTTAGAAAGTCCCTCAGTGTAGGAAACTTTTGAGCTATGAGCACCAAATATCCACTATAGGAATAGATACCAGTTTGTGAGAAGACATAAGTTTTCCTGGGATAAAGCTCTAAACCTTTACTACATGAATCTTTGTAAAGGGTAAGCCCTAACATAACCCTCAGAATTCAATTGCAATTTTAGAAAAGCTAATAGAAATAGTTGCTATTAACCTTCTCTGTAGCTGTCCCCCAGTAAAAGGCAAGGACATACTATTAAATATAATTCTTTTTTTAATTTATTGTACTATTTTTTATACAGCAGGTTCTTATTAGGTATCCATTTTATACATATTAGTGTATATATGTCAATCCCAATCTCCCAATTCATCGATAATAATTCTTTTAAAGCAACTATTCGGAGGGCTATTGATATGCAGCTCAAGTACACAGCTTTTCAGTAATCAACTTGATAAAGTGATAGGCTTAAAAAATCTGAAGGAATCCTCCTTAGGTAATCTTTTGACATTTCAAAATTAAGTTTTCTATAGAGCATCTAAAGAGCTCTAAGATTCCAAATAGAATGAAAGGAATTTATTTTGTTTCTAATACTAGGCTTACAGGTGGAAACACTAATGATTTATTAGGAAACAGCCCAATTCTATCTTGCCCACATAGAGATCACAAAGATATAAGCAGTGACTATACAACCAAGTAAGAAAAGCATCCATAGCTCTGATTCTTTAATCAAAGGGCTCTGCCAACACAAGGATAATTGTGCTATAAAAGGCAAGCTAAGTACAACAGACTAGATTCTAAATAGTGAAGATACTCTGGTAGACAAAACACTGGAAAATACAGAAAAGAGAGCAAAATAAAACTGCCCCCACAATCTTTGGGAATTGTTATCTTTTTTAGTCTGGCTATGCTACAAGCAATGTACTTCTCCAAATCTATGCAGGACTTCCGGCTGAAACCTATAGAATATTGCATTTTTCCTTATAAAAAATTCTTCTTACATAGTGTTCCATTTCACTAATTTCCATTACTTCCAATGAGTTGGGTTCTGATATATTATAGCTCTATAGATGAAATCTGTTGATTGTAACCATGTTTATAAAAGGTGATGTATTCTAAAGAGTGTGTTTTTTTTTTATATTCAGTTTTTTAAATCAGACATCAAGTTGTCTGCTTTCTTCTCATACTGTTTGGAAAAGCAGATTTTATCACCTGAGACTAAGGTAAACCCCCAACAACTGCGGTGTAAGGTATACCTGTCTTCCTGCCCAGAGAGATGAAAACCAAAGACTCAGATTTAAACTAAGGAAACTCAGGAAATAGCAGGGGACAGGATCTGATCAGTGGGCAAAGGGAACAGCAGACAAGTGGCAGCAAGATGGGCTGTTAAGTCACATAGCATTCCTCCCGTACACACACCTGTAGGATCTAAGACCTGGAAAATCAGGCACAGGAGTTGAAACTAAGATATTTATCTCCAGTTTTGATTCAAAAGGGTACAGAACTGGGGCTTCCCTGGTGGCACAGTGGTTGAGAGTCCGCCTGCCGATGCAGGGGACACAGGTTCGTGCCCCGGTCCAGGAGGATCCCACATGCCACGGAGCGGCTGGGCCCGTGAGCCATGGCCGCTGGGCCTGCGCGTCTGGAGCCTGTGCTCCGCAACGGGAGAGGCCACAACAGTGAGAGGCCCGCGTACCGCAAAAAAAAAAAAAAAAAAAAAGAGTACAGAACTTAAGTTTTACAAACTTATAATCAAGTGAAAAAGTAATCTGATACATTTTGGAATCGCATATTCAAATTCAATCTGAAAAAAATTCTAAGTGAGCTACATGGTGCCAGAACATAAAAAGACTCTTTGCAATTTTAACTCTGTTCTACACTGGAATGTATAAAATGGCTTTATCAAAGGAAAGAGTAGGCCAATGGCGATCACGTGTCTAACGCTGAACAAAAACTAACAAGCTGTATGAAAGCAGTCTCAGAGTTAATATTTCACACATCAAGAAAGGTAAATCAACACAGTATGTACCAACTGTGATTTCGTCCCCATGGCATTTTGGCCATGGTGCTATAGATCACTTTAAGAAAGTATACACAATATTATCAGCCAAAAAGCCATCATAAGAGCATAAATTTACCCTGACTCCTTTATGCATGTAAAAATTTCAACCATTACATCACAGTCAACATTTTGCATTTCATTTACTTGGTTTTATAACCACCATGAATAAAACTGATCAAACACGAAAAGATGTTCACATATATGTCTTGGTTCACCCAATTAATCACTTGGAAAAGTTTACTCTATTTTTCATAATAGTGACATTTAATCTACCTTTATATTGTACAAATATCTATAATATGCATAACTTTTAAATTATTTTGAAAATATCTAAAGTGTGTGTGCTATGCAATAAATCATATTACTTACACTCCTAGATAATTTAAGTATTGAAAAATAACATAATATACATTATGTTTCCTCTACTTCTGATAGTATCTTATCCATTTTTTAAGTAATGCACAGTTAACTTAAACCCTACTGGAATTTGAAAACTAAAAAGTGTCTACAAGGATGAATTGGAAAATGGAAAAAAAAAAAGGTATGCACTATGGAAAGAAGACAGTTACAGGGTACTTTTAATGATCAATGTAGAAATTGGCCCAAACACGTATTGATATTAACAGCAACAAATATCTTTCACTGTGGGCAGATGACATAAAGTTTGACCCTATACCCTAGAAAATGTATAGTACCCAAAGTTTCAAAGAACAGTACATTTCCACCTGCAATACGTAGAGGAGTAGACTGGAAAGCCAGATACTACAATGTTGTGACTACCAAGCACTGAGATTATGTCAATGATCAAGAGAGGGTTTCTCAGCAAAATGCCTCTGGTACGAGAGAAAAATAGCCTGCATGGCAGCAAGGTCCCAAAGTGAGGAGGAGAGTGCTGTGAAGGAAAAGCCAAAAGGTGGAGAAGCGCTGTGTTTATGAGTGGGCTGTGTTTATAGTGCTCAATAATGTAAATAGGTTTTTGGCGGCTTCATGTTTTCACAAGAAAAATCTTACCCACTGGAACACAAGAATAATTATAAAATGGAAGTTAATAGAAAATTAGAATTTTCCTTGTAGAATTTAACTTCATGAATTTGGTGGGATGTATCCATAAAATGAGATTTCACCATTTTCATCATTATCTTCATCATTATAGCAGATCATTTGTTTCAGTGCCTACTACAGGCCAGGTGCAATAGGTACTGCATGTTTTATATGGTTAACTCGTTTATCTTCCAACAGCCTCATCAAATAGTTATCAATCCATTTTACAGATGAGGAAAACAAGGCATGAGTAGGTGAACTGACTTACCGAAGGTCAAATGCTTACTAGACAGCAGAGCCAAGGTGTATTTTTTAAACATAGAAAATCTTTTAGATTAAAGAACTTAACAAAAAGCATAATTACCCAAGAAGGGGATCAGATCCATTTTTATCTACTAAGTATATGGATCCACGCAAATCGTCATTACTCTGGGCCTCTGTGGCTTCATCATTAGTGAAACTGGAGGCTCTATGGCCCTCTGCATAGGGCACCACATGGAGGTCAAAGTGTACAGGACACAAAAGGGCAATAATGGAAGGCCCCAAAGCCTTTGTGTTAGTGTGTCCAGTGTTTCACAAGTGAGAGAAGCTTCAGAGCATAACTGCTCATAATCATGAAATCAAAGGTTTGGGAAGCAGTGGGAAAAAAGGAGTAGAAAAGGAGCTTGAGGTGTCAGGTTGGATAGAGAATTATGAAGTTTTTATGTGCATGCACATTTTAACTAACTATTTCTATCATAATCCTCTGGGGTTACTCTCCCTTCTACCCAAGACCAAAAGAGAACCAGATGCCGCAGAATGCACCCAGGAAACAGAGCAGTCAGAGCAGGCCTGGAGACTATTGGGACAGCCAGAGAGCAGGAATCTCTGAATAACCAAGCACAGACAGTGTAGGGAAGAAGAGTTCCCAAAAATGATGCCCGAGCAAAACCTAGCAGAGCAGTACTGACACCTGAAAGGAAAGAATTAAGCCAGAAAGAGCAGTACTGACTACTGACTACAGCGATTATTATGAGCTGTTCCTGACTTCAGAACAGGCCTCCACCTTACTGAGATAGATCAAGCACAAACTTGAGAAAAGATTAGGAGAGGAATATGAGCTGATGCCGCTTTAATCAAGTATGTTTCCAAAGAATCCAGGAGAACTAGAATGGGACCAAGGGTTTTTATGCTGGGCTGCAAGTAATAATACCTGGTGAATTCAACAACAGAATTATAAACTTCAATTTATATATAAAGTGAAGGTGAGCCAATCAATCTGTAAATTCATTTCCAGTTTTAAAAATCTATGATCCTACAAACAGAAACTTGACACTGCCATGCTCACATCAGATAAAGGAGACTTTAAGAAATATTACTAAAGGTAAAGAGGGACATTTCTTAATGATATAAGGATCAATCCAACTGGAAGTAAACAATTCTAAATCTGCACGTACACAACATAACTTCAATACATATACTGCAAAAATGGACAGATATTTAAAAAATACACAAATTCACAATCACAGTGGGAGACTTTTGATAGGAAATAAGTCAGTAAAATATAAATCATCTGAACAGCACAATTAACAAAGTAACCTCGTTTATTTATATCACATATATACAAAACACTATACCACAAAAGACTAGAAAACACATTCTTTACAAGTACACATGGAATATATACCAAATTTCAGAAGTCTGGAATCATTCAGAATATGATCTCTGATCATAGTGGAATCAATTACAGAGAGAGATCTTGAAAATGCCTGGCTGTTTGGAAATTAAGAAAAAAATGTATGAATAATACATAGATAAAAAATAAATGCAGTTAGAAAATAGTTTATAACTTAAAAATAATTAAAATAACAAAAAATGTGGGATGCAGCTAAAGCAGTACCCAATGGAACAGTTATAGCCTTTACGGCACATATTAGTAAAACAGAAAAGCTAAAGTCAAGAAGGTAGAAAAGAACAGCAAAGACAGAAGGAAGGAAATAAAGAGCAAAATAATCAATGAGTTAATAAATATAAAAATATAAATCAAAGTTGGTTCTATAAATGCCTTGATAAAATTGATAAATACGTAGCAATACTGATAAAGAAAAAAAGAGAAAACATATATTTCCTGTATTAAGAAGGAAAAAGATAAACAATACCATCATAGATCTCACAGATAGTAAGACAATACTGTAAAAACTTTTAGACCTCTAAAACTGACAACTTATATAAAATAAACAAATTATTTGAAAAATACAACTTGCCAAAACTGACAATAAAAAGAGAAAATATACATGGAGAACAGTACAGAGGTTCCTTAAAAAACTAAAAACAGAGCTACCATATGATCCAGCAATCCCACTCCTGGGCATATATCTGGAAAAGATGAACACTAATTCAAAAAGGTACATGTATCCCAATGTTCATAGCATCACTATTTACAATAGCCAAGACATGGAAGCAACCTAATTGTCCACTGACAGATGAATGGACAAAAAAGATGTGGTATATGTATACAATGGAATACTACTCAGCCATAAAAAAGAATGAAATATTGCCATATGCAGCAACAATGGATAACCCTAGAGATTATCATACTAAGTGAAGTAAACCAGAGAAAGACAAATATATGATATCGCTTACATGTGGAATCTAAAAAATAATACAAATGAACTTATTTACAGAACAGAAATAGACTCACAGTCATAGAAAATAAACTTATGATTACCAAAGGGGAAAGTGGGAGGAGAGACATAAAACAGGATTATGGGATCAACAGATACACACCATTATATATAAAATAGATAAACAAGGATTTACTGTACAGCAAACTATATTGAGTATCTTGTAGTAACCTATAATGGAAAAGAATCTGAAAAACGTATATATGTATAATTGAATCACGTTGCTGTATACCTGAAACTAACACAATATTGTAAATCTACTTCAAGAAAAAACTAAATATAAATTTAAAACAATTTAAAAAATGAATCTACTATCTTAAAAGTTTCCCGTAGAGAAAATACCAGGCTCATATTACTTCACAGATAAAATCTTCCTAATGTTTAAGGAAGAAATAGTGTCGATCTTATAAAATACTTCTGAAAACTAGAAAAAAGAAACTTTTCCCATCTCATTTTATGAGGACAGCATAACATTGATAACCAACACCTTACAAGGTCATTACAAGAAAATTATAAAAATTTGCCTATGGATACATGTCCAAAACTCTTAAATAAAACATTTGTAAATCAAATTCAGTGATGTTTATAAAGGATAATACATCATAACCAAGTGGGATTTATTCCAGTAATGCAAGAGTGGTTTAAAACCAAAAATCAACCAAGGTTATTCACCAAATTAATAGGGGAGAATAAGGATAAAAATTATATGATCACCACAATGAATGTAACACAAGCAGGTGAGAATGTTTACCACCAATTCACAATACCTTCTTAGCAAACAAGGTGAACCTTTAACTAAACAAGGCAAGAAAAACAAAATTTTTTAAGGGTAACAATTATAATAGCATCAAAAATATCAAATATTTAGGAATAAGTCTAACAAAAACGTGTAATGCGTCTTATGCTAAAACACAAAATATTAGGAAAAATTAAAGAAATGTTTCATGGATTGAAAGACTCAGAAGTGTGAAGATTTTGATCCTGCCCAAATTGATAAGGTTAGGGTTAGGATTGTGAGGATTTGGGACACTCAATTCTCAGACCCTGATGATATAAATATAAATTTATACAGTTATTTTGGAAAATACTGGCAGTATCTGAACAACAGAACACTGCATAGAGCTGAACATAAACATCCACATAGCTTTGTAATTCCACTCCCAGGTATGTATCCAGAAGAAATGAGTATACAGAATTACCAAAAGACACGTAGTAGAACATTCATAGCAGGATTACTCCTCATACTTAAAAATCTGGAAATAACGCAAATATTCATCACCAGTAGAATGGACAAATACCATGTCCTTGCAATGGAATACTAAACATCAACAAGAATAAACAAACTACAATTTTACACAATATGGGTGAATCTCACAACACAGCATTGATCAAAAAGAGACTAATACCAAAAAAATTGCATGCTATATAATTCCATGTCTAATAAGCTCAAAAACAGGCTGTACTAATTCACAGTGTTCGAAGTCAGGAGACTGGTTACCCCTGAAGAGGAGGGCAGTGAGTGAAAGATACACAAAGGGGCTTCTGGAGCAATATTCTATTTCTTGATGTGTATGCTGGCTACACTTATTTGTACACTTTTCTGTATTTGTGTTATACTTCTAAAACTTTACATAAAAATGAAACCTTTTGCTTCAAAAACTGATTTCTTTTTTCAAACTGAAATACCCAGTGGATCCCTTCACACACATCTCTACAGATAAACAAATGCAGATCACTAAAAAGCTGTTTAGAACAAGTTTCCTTAGAAGTAAAAGAACAAATCCTACGGCAAATAAAAGAAATGTAGGAGTCCCCACAGATGGAGAAGCCAGATTACCCCACCAACAGAACAGGCATCTCAGTGACCACCAGTAACTCAAAACCTCTAAGACCTACAGAGGTGGCTTAGCGGACAACGGGCTTCAATGAGCTGACAGTGTGATAAGTCAGTGAGAAATGTTACCCGTTATCTCAGGCTGTGATAGAGGTACTGTGTCCAGAACAGAACAGGTAATAACCTCATCCTATGCTAACGTGGTCACCCTGCATTTAGAATCATTTCTTCAAAATTTATTGAGATAATTATTAACAAGCTGGAGAGCACGCATATGGGGATGGAAGTAGGGCAGCTCCCTCGTCATAACACATAATTTAGGTTTGTTTAAACAAAGGGAAAAATTTCACAATTTCAAACGTAGTAGGACCACAGTTTACAAGGCACTGAGCTCTTGACACTCAATAAGGCAAAAATCTCTTATGGTTAAAATTATCTTTGAAAATCTTTCAGGTTAGTCTCCAATATGATACCTCCCTATCCCTTTTCAATAAGTCTAACACTACTTATTTTTCATCCAGGACTAGAGCATATTATCATCTTTTCAGTTAAGCACCAAAGTATCTGGATTATGTTGGAGATCATGTTCTGTGGAAATGCTTATCTTAAGTATTTAGAATCACACTCAGGCCAGAGATAGACTCACTACCGTAAGCACATGTGAACTGAAACAACAGAGGTGGTAGCAGAGTCTCTCATTTCATGCTTCCTCTGGGATATGTGCTCATTGCTCATACAAGTTACATTAGCTATTGATACATGACTCAACTTATCCCCCTCTTTTTCCTTGGTTGAGCTTTTACAGGTGAATCTGTGAAAGTTTAAATGACTGTATAAGGCTCTCATCAAACCCAAAGGCTGTTACACACAAGAAAGATTTGAATTGTTCTGTACTGCTCCAAAAAATTACATAAACAAAAGAGACGTAGCATAAGAAAGAGCTTCTAAGAAGAGCTATCCGAGAGCAGAGTGCTAGAGGAAAGAGCTAGAGGTTATGACGGTTACTTGTAGAATGCTTTAAACCTTCTTCATTCATTCATATAAAGATGCACACACAATTGATAGTATCTGTCAAAGACAGTCTTTGGAGTTACTGTAAAAGACATCAACATCATAGCAGCAAGAAATTCTGGATTTAATTGGTTGTATCAAGTAAAGCTTGAGTTGTATGAATTTGTGTTCTCAAATTCTTATTAAAATTCCTGGCAGAGGAGAATGAAATAGTGAGCTCTCCATTCCCATAAGGAGTCAAGCAAAGGCTAGATGGCCCTATCTCAAGGATGCTGTAGGATAACAAATGGGAATTGTGTGATCCTGAAGACCCCTTCCATCTCTCAAACCAACAGCTTCTAGAAATTCAAAGGTCCTTAGGTCTTTGAATCTACACCTAGAGAAACTTCTTGAACGAAGACATTTCTGCTGTATCAGAAGAATGTTTTCAGCTCAGCATAATTCCACAGTTATTGTGCATCTCCAAGCAGGAAGTCCATGAGCCTAACACCTTTAATATCTCAATGCATCAGTTATTTTAGTGTCTTGCTGTGTAAACTAAAATTTCACTGATTTATAAACAAATTTCAGAAAAAGGTCCTCCATTCCCAAAGTAAAAGAATTATTCTGGTAGAGGGAAAAACAAAAAAAAACAAAAAAACCCTGAGAATTTTATATTGCAGTCTGATTGGGAACTTGCAAACATGGAAGGACCAACTGTATCACACCATTTAACAGGTGGAACTTGAGCATCAACAGATTTTGATATACAAAGGTCATGCCACAAGGAAGGTAGTTGGCTTGTGATACACAATTCTCAACAAATTAGTCTCAATATTAGAGCACAATTCCAAGGGAAATTTTCAATTTTATCTCATAATCCAAGTTTTGATAATATTACTCATTCTTTTCAAGCAGAAAGAAAAATATTTAAGCAACAAAGCATAAACTTCATTTGCTAGTTCATGTATCAACTAAGTATTCATCACTCCATGTCATTTTTCATTCAGCTTTGTGAAGTAACCATAATCTCAGCCATTTTCTTTATTATAAAAGACTTTAAAGGTTCATTTTTCATCATGGGATTAACCTAAACTCATGAGGAAAAAAGTTTCAGATACCTAGATTATTTTTGAAAAGACAAATTTTAATTATTTTCAAATCTGCTGCCTACATCATCACAGCATACTCTCTTTATAAGAATATAGAAATTTCCTTTTCCTATGGATCTAAGAGTGAGTTAAATGCATAAAAGTATACTCCTTATGTAAATCTTCAGAAATACACTGTAATCATAAAATGAAAAGTTTTATCAGGAAAATCAAATGTTAAAGTCTGAAATCAACAAAAATTACACCTTTAATTGAATTATCTATTTTGAAAGATTCCCAGTATGAAAGATTTTTAAAACATTAAACCATTATAATTTAATAACACTGAAATACAATGTTTCAAAATAATTTTAAACAGCTGACTTTTTCAAATCCTGTTTTCCATTAATTGTTTTCAAATGAAATTTTATAGTCCAAAGACCTGGATGCCAAGGTTTTAGAAGCTTGTGTGGTCCAAAGGAATGCAAAGCCTACAGCCAAAGAATGGAAGTGGCCAGGTCTCCAAAGAGAAGTACAAATAACTTTTAAAGAATTTATTTCATTATAAAACCCTAAAAAGTATTCTGCTACAAAAGGAATTTTTTTTAACAATTTATTTTTTATATATTTATTTTATTATTTTTTTGGCTGCGTTGGGTCTTCGTTGCTGCACACGGGCTTTCTCTAGTTGCAGCGAGCAGGGGCTCCTCTTCATTGCGGTGTGCAGGCTTCTCATAGCGGTGGCTCCTCTTGTTGCAGAGCACGGGCTTCAGAAGTTGTAGCACGTGGGCTCAGTAATTGTCGCTAGCAGGCTCTAGAGCGCAGGCTCAGTAGTTGTGGTTCACGGGCTTCGCTGCTCTGCAGCATGTGGGATCTTCCCAGACCAGGACTCAAACCCGTGTCCCCTGCATTGGCAGACGGATTCCTAACCACTGTGCCACCAGGGAAGCCCCAAAATGAAGTTCAATAAGAATTTGAGAATGCAAATTCATACAACTCAAGCTTTACTTAATATAACCAATTAAATCCAAACTTCCTTGCGGCTATGATGCTAGCATCTTTTACAATAACTCCAAAGAATACCTGTGTCGGATACTGCCAATTGTGTGTGCATATTTATGTACACGAATGAATGAATGTTTAAAGTATTCTACAAGTATCCACCGTATTCTCTAGCTCTCTACTCTAACACAGTTTTATGTTCCATCACTGAAGAAATTAAGACATAGAAAATTTTAATTTACATCAGAAGAGGTACTGTTGGCAGTGTTTCTAAAAATAAGTTCATTTTAAGATAAACATGAAGACCTCATCCACTTTATTCCCAACCACTGCTTGTAAAATGTGTTTTCAGTGTGGCAGTAATAGGAGTGGTGAAGAATTACCCATCTCTGATTTTCAAAAATATGTGGTTACTACTGCCCAACTACTGTTAGCTTGGTTTCTCCAAAAGGGTCATTCCTCCAGAAGGCTACAGATGGATCACAGATGTGGCTAAGAGAGAGAACACAGGAAGCACCAACAGGAAGTAGGAAAAGCTAAGCTCAAGGATCCCCTGCTCAGAGATGACCTTCATGACAGTCAATCTAACGCTGATTCTCTGCCCTCACTGCCAGTATGACGCACGATTAGTTTATTCCACTATTTGTTAATTTTTGTTGTTCTCCTCCAAGTAGAACATAAGCTCCATGATACAGAAACCTCACCGATCTTCTTCACTCCCATAGCCCCAGTACCTAGGACTACTTTTGGCATCCACTGTATATTTGTCATAGGAATAAAGACGAGGAGAAACAGAAGAGTAACAGAAGAGGATAAAAAGACCTCCGGGCTATTGTAAATAGAGCTGCAAGGAACACTGTGGTACATGACTCTTTTTGAATTATGGTTTTCTCAGGGTACATGCCCAGTAGGGGGATTGGACATATATACACTACCAAACGTAAAATAGATAGCTAGTGGGAAGCAGCCGCATAGCACAGGGAGATCAGCTCGGTGATTTGTGACCATCTAGAGGGGTGGGATAGGGAGGGTGGGAGGGAGGGAGATGCAAGAGGGAAGAGATATGGGAACATATGTATATGTATAACTGATGCACTTTGTTATAAAGCAGAAACTAACACATCATTGTAAAGCAATTATACTCCAATAAAGACGTTAAAAAAAAAAGACCTCCTACTGTAACAGAGAAAACCATTTTATTTATACTAAAACAAAAGGTTTAATCATGTGACCGAGATCTTTTGATAAAGCCAAGGGCAGCCTGAGAAGAGTAGAAACACTGTGAGTTGCATGTCAAAGGCAATCCTTTATGCAACATCCATTAACCAATTATAGGAGAAAAACCCCCACCCTTGGAAGAGTAAAGCTGATGATATTCATTGAAGAGAGAAGACAGTATTTAACCAACATAATAAATAAGTAAATTAAGTGGCATCTTAGAAGTGGTAAGAGATATGGGAGAGAAAAACAGTAGGGTGAGGAGGATGGACAATCCAGAGGGCTTATATTTTGAACAGGTGGTCAGGTCATGCCTTACTGAAAGGGTGCTATTTGAGCAAAGATTTGAGGCGGCAAGCCAGGGGCAGTTTGGAGAAAGGAGTCAGGTCTCCCAACAAACGGCTGTGCCTGTGGGCAAGCCTGTTGCAGTTCTTTGTAAAAGAAGTCAAAGCTCAGAAAGGGGACCCTTACAGGAGTGGGAAAGCCAGCTCACTTGTCAGGTCAAAAAAGCATGGCAGATGCCCAGCCTCCCCAGGAACTCCTCTCCCCACACCAAGGAAAATTTCACTCTAACTCTACAACATTAGGTAAAATTCTACTCTTCTTCTGTTCTCATTAAACATGTATAAAACTCCTTTTTCTTTTAAATGAAAATATTTCCAGAGAGGTGGAAGAAGGGACCTACAGATGTTCCCCTCCAACCTGCTGATGAAGGAAGGCATACCAGGTATGACTGTACATATAGTCTCTAGACTGTGCATATGGCCACATAAAGATAATCAACCCTACACCCACCCACCCACCCCCAAATGAAACTATTCCATGGGAAATGTGTGAGGTTTAAAGTCACTAAGATTGGGTTGAAATCCAAACTCTACCACTTATGTAAAATTGAAATACCCTCAACCCTCACTGGAACGTGAGAAGTTCACTACATATTCACAGGCATGCACATACACTGGCATACCAATCAAGCTACATGTATTTTCTCTCTTAGCATCATTCGCTTAAATTCTACAAAGGCAGAGCCATCTCTAACTTACATAGTACTATAATCCCAGAATCTAGCACAGTTTTCTCCTTATAACAGATATACAAAAATCAGTGCCTGTTATTAATTACTGTCCTGTGTAATTCTTCAAAGCTGAGAGTTTAGGGGGCAAAGAGACTCCCCTGGGCTTGAAAAAGAATGTCATTTGTAAAAGAAGTCAAAGCTAGCAAAAGTTCCACAAATAGAAGTTTCAAAATGCTAGGCAAGTTTTTCATACACCGAAACCCAGGACAGGAGGAAACATTCTTCCCCAGTTTTCTCTATGCTTCTGAGCAAAATGCGGTCTGTAGACCAATGTGGTCCATGAGCTGCTTTTTTCTGCAACAAAGGTAGTACAGAAATTAAGAGTAAGCATTTAAAAAATTCTTACAGCAATTTTTTATTGCTGCAATATCCAAGCACATGATTTTGTATTTTATAAAAGCATCAATTTGTTATAGACAAACAAATGAAACAATCTGGTCCTCCCGACTACAAACAGTTTGAGAAATCCTGTATATGCTGGCCATCTGCCCGATGCCCAGTGCCTTAGGTAGGACTCATAATTAAGTGACACAGTTCACTGGCATTAATCAAAATGCTGACATATGAAAAGTAGGCCTCTACAGACAAGAAAAACTTCCACTTAAATATTATGTACACAAGAAAATGCAGGCCAAACTCCAAGAACAATTAGCAATTTATTAAAAACTCTTAGAGGCCAATCTGCTAATAAATTGGGATGGACTTCCTTTGTTCTCAACACCTTACCTATGCTTCACAAGAATGTAGACAGCAACAATAAAAACTACCTAGTTTTGTCTAAAATTATGATATCATTATACCATTATTATACTATTAGGTTATAAATATAGTGGGGGGAAAAGCTCTAAGCAGAAATGCCAACTGTGTAGCAGGCAAATAACACCAAAACACAAGGTGGACTCATAATTCACCTTATAAAAAAAAGAAGGCACAGATGATAGAAAAATTAAATGTTGAGGGAAATTTTTCTGAGAGTTATCACAGCATCAGTTTTATACATTTACATATATTTATATATATTCACTTAGACATACCTATTAACATAATAATATTACAAATGCTGAGATAACTGTGAGTCTACTTTGTCCAAGAAAAAACTTCAATCCTTTTTTTTTAAAGTTGTATAAAGAAATATTTTAATTGAAAGTAAATTACTGACACCTACCTATGGTTATAGGGATTAAGTCTAATCCCCCCCATCTTCCCTGGAAATCAACGGCAAACAAGAAAATTTTAAAAATAGTACCATAAACTCTGTTTAATGAAACCAGTAGACAATCTGCAGTTCGAAGCACAATGTAAAAGATAGAAAATGGATGGATAAAGAAGCAATGACTTCTCAGGGAGAAGGTGAAACCCAAGTGCTTTTAGATGGAGAGAGCTGGCATGAAAACAAGCCAGTCCACTTGGGACACAGTCTGGAGCCACCAGGGTCCATGAAAGTTAGAAGAAAGCAGGGGCTGAAAATGGTGAATAAAAATTGTCTGAAAACATTTTTAACGGATGGTGAAACTCCTACGTGCCCACAACACCTCCCCGCTCAAGAATATAACCTGTGGTGCCACTGAACCCTGAGTAGGGTGCAGACGCCAAGGCATCAGGCACAGAGAAAGGGCTGAATACAAAGGGCTACAGACTGCAGACAGGGACTGAGCGATGCAGGGTACACGTGCCAACCTTACCACCCCACCCAACCCCACCCACAAAGCTAGCAGCCAGCCCTACAACCTCCAGCCCAGCCACTCCTCACAGGCTATTGGAAGAAAGTGCACCAGCAAAATGGGTGACCCAGGAGACAGAGGGCCCAAGAGAGCAGAGGTGGGAAGGGGATTCCCAAAAACACAGGGACAGCAATTAATAAGATAACCACGTTGGAGCTCAGAGAGCAGCCGCCCCTGACTGGATCCACACAAAGGGATCCAGGAATGAAGTTAACCAGGAAAAACCCAGAGTCCATAGAGTTTATGACAATTTTAACTCTATGGAAAATGGTGATTTTATACAACTAATAGAAGGAGAAAAAAGAAAGTGCAAGATTCAAAGAAAACGAAGCAAATAAAATACATTAACTGCAAGAAAACCAAAAATTTGTGTAAGATACGAAGCAACCACTGTTATTGGCTCGAGTGAACAATATCTACATGGTCACAGTGGCAAAAACACTGCATATAGATCTAACCCAAAATTCCAACAACAATTCTGGAAGATGAAAGGGAAGAAAATGTGAAGAAGCTATAAGAAAGTTATAATTTTCAACTACCCTAATAGGATGTAAACAGATAATGTCTAAAATTGATTTATCAAGAGAGAGCAGTAAATTCATATTAAAAGCACACTGCTATCCCATGATTTATAAATTTAGAATTATGGAGATAAATACCCAAAAAGGGCAGCTAAGGGGTTTAGAGTGGCTGTTTCTTGGAAGCAGTAAAGGGCAGGAGGATGACAACAGACCACTGGTTTTTGTTGATGGCCTTTTAGCACTATTTGACTCTTTAAAGTAGAAACTGGCAAAGTATAGCCCTCTGGCCAAACATACCCATCACATATTTTTGTAAATGAAAGTTCGGTGGGACATAGCCAGGCTCATTTGCATAATTACTGTGTATGCTGCTTTCATAGGGAAACAGTAGAGGTGAATAAGTGCAACTGAGATCATACGGCTTTCAAAGGCTAACATATTTACTACTTGGCCCTTTACTGAAAAAAAAAAAAAAAGTTTGCCAACTCCCACTATAAGCTATGTGTAAGAATCAATTTGATTTTAAAAATTTAGTGGTACAGAAGGCTAGCCCAATTGTATCCTCCAGAGGCAGCTCTTTCAGACATCTGTTTTAGTCTGTTTGAATGTTATCTCCTCTCTAGAGAATAAGCATTCTAACAGTCTCAACGTTTTGGCTTTCTGATATCATTGATGGCAATCGAGTGTATTTAGAGTTCCCAGACTTTCCCCATCCTTCTCTCTCCTAATGTAGTTATTCAAATTTACTTATTTCCTTTATTGGTTACTTTTCTCACTGTTGTGGCCTCTCCTGTTGCGGAGCACAGGCTCCGGACGTGCAGGCTCAGCGGCCATGGCTCACGGCCCCAGCCGCTCCGCAGCATGTGGGATCTTCCCAGACCGGGGCACAAACCCGCATCCCCTGCATCAGCAGGCGGACTCTCAACCACTGCGCCACCAGGGAAGCCCTATTGGTTACTTTTATCTTTAACGAATAACAAGTTTTTATTTTCAATCCTGTCATCTAAAGACAGCATCTCTTCACTCCTCAGAGTAAAAGATGACATCACAGTTCTTACTCTCTTTCTGCCCTTTCACTTTCCATTTTTGTCAGCTTTACCTTTACATTATCAAAGTTGAAAACATTTACATTTTCTTCCGTAATGACAACCATACTTTGTCTATAATTTGATTCCAAAAACTGAAAGCTAAAAGACAGTACTGACATTTATGGCAACCAAGGAAATTATGTTCCCTGACAAATCAAATGGGAAATGACTATTCGTCATCCTTTACAGTGCTTATGCCATAACCTCTAAGCCATTCGAACAAGAATGTTCAAATATATTCTCCTTTATACAGTCTACCCTTTGCCCAAAATTATGTTGGGTTACTTTGATATGCAAGTTATAAAAGTTGACCTCAATATCAACAATATGTAATAATTTATCCCAAAATACAATTTTTTATTTTCTCTATATAGTGTATATAAATATTACATGTAAGTACTCTATATGTATATGGTCACAAACATGCAAGTGGATATAATCACATTCAATAGCAACACAAATTATGTCCAATTTTTCATAGGCAAAAAATATCACTATGAGAATGAGCATGATTGCCTTTGATAAAGTAAAAACAGACTAATTTTTCTAGGAAAATTACAAATACCTGGTATGCAAAATATCAGAAGCAAGCCCTTCATACAGCTAAATACAATAAAGAAGGGTACTATTATTTTCCTATTGCTCCTACAATAAATTACCACAAACTTAGTGGCTTAAAACAAACTTATCTTATAGTTCTTCAGGTCCAATGTCTGATACAGGTCTTACTGGGCTAAAATCGAGGTGTCAGCATAGGCAAATTCTTATCTGGAATTTTTTAGAGCAAGACTTCCCTTCCTTCTGCAAAGCTAGGAACAGCCAGTCAGTCTGACCACCTCTTCTACTTCCTTGTTCCACATATAAGGACCCACGTGATTACATTGGGCCCACCAGGACAATGCAGGATAGTCTCCCTATCTTAAAGGTAACTGATTAGCAATCTTAATTCCATATGCTACCTTAGCTTTCATCTGCCACAGGTGCATATACACAGGTTCTGAGGACTAGGAGGTAGACATCTTTGGGAGGCCATTATTTTACCTACCACAGGCATCAAGTATATACCATAGTGTCTTTTCTTAAAAGCGTGTCTTAATAGCTTTAATAATTATTCCAAATTAATTACAAGTAAAAATCAGTGTGTTAGAAGACTTGCATCAGAGATGCGTTAGGAATGATAAGGGTTATAAATTAGGCTAATGAAGCAACTAAAAGATGTATCTTCAGTGTTAATTTAGAAGATCAGCTTTCGTGAAACTTTAGGTCACATTCAACTTTTGGCCTGACATTCCAGAGAATTTTACCCAAGAGGAGCATTAGTTGTTGAACAGTCCAAGAGATAACAAAAATACAAAATAGAGAGAAAATTTAGGATTGAAATAAAATTTTAAATAATTGGGCAATAATAATTCAAAGTAAGCCAAAAACTTATTAACCTAGAGCACAGAGGAACTAACCAAACAGAACAGATGCCAACTAACTAAAGCCAATGAGATGTCACCGGCTGACTACATCAGCCTGCCCATTTGACCTTCAGAGCCACGCTTACCAATGGAAAAGTATTTCCAACCAAACTGTCTCTCCTCTGTTTATCTGGTCCTTTTGCATTAGGGAAAGGTTGTCTCCAGAGTGAATAACATGTCATAGACTTAGAAACCTCCTTCCACAATGAACATGAAGGTTTATCATCAGATCTTTTTTCCTATACAAGAATAAGCAAAGCTGTGACTCTTTATAACGATTTTGTTAAGCATACTTTTCATTACTGTCCTCTAGAACTTTTTATAAGTCTTTCACATACTAAAAGGCAGAGTGCAAAACATAAAAGGCACAGCATAAAGCATAGTGGGAATATAAAGATTCTACTACAAAAGCAATGCCTTTTCATTATGTGCGACTACCAGGGGCTGACCAAAAAACAAACAAACAAAAAAACCATACCCACTAAAATTCAAGACTATAAGTGAGTTTTATCAATGCATCCATTATAAGATCTGGAACAAAGATGAAAACATGAATGAAGGAAAAAGAAAGTGAAAAAAGCAAAGAAAATGATACAAGCAACATGTGTTGAATTTGAGATGACTCTGGGTGATCCAGGTTAAGATATCTAACAGGCAGATTAACATATAGGAATGGAACTCAGAAAAGAGGTCAGGAGGTCAGGACTAGGACATACACATTTGTAAGTCAAATGTACAGAGGTAATACTTGGAGTAAGGAAAACAGGAAATACCTGGAGAACTAGAGGGAAAATTATGGAATGCATCAAAAACAGTGCTTACAGGAAAATTTATAGCATTGAATGCATATATTACAAAGGAAGAAAGATCTAAAATAAATAATCTAAGTTTCTACTTTAGGGAACTAGAAAAAAAGGAAAGCAAACTAAATCCAAAGCAGAAAAAAAATTAGAGCAGAAGTCAATGAAATTGACAATAAGATATCAATAGGGTAAAATCAACAAAACTAACCTGGTTCCTTAAAAAGACAAAATCGAGACGTCTCTAGACATGTTAACTAAGAAAAAGAGAGGATTCAAATGATGAATATCAGAAACGAAAGAGGGCACATCACTATAGCCCCCATGGACATTATGGATAATATAAGAATACTACAAACAACTCTATACTCACAAATGTGATAACCTAGATGAAATGGACCAATTCCCTGAAATACACAATTTGTCAAACCAAACACACAAGGAGATTATCTGAATAGGCCTATATCTATTATATAAGTTACATCAATAATTAATAACCCTCAAAAACAGAAAGCACAAGGCTCAGATAGTTTCACTGGTTAATTCTACCAAACATTTAAGGAGGAAGTTATACAAATTCTCCACAATCTTTGTCAGAGGATAGAAGCACAGATATTCCTTGTAAGCTGACTCAATATTGTCAAGATTTTAGTTCTTGCCAACTTGATCTACAGAGACAATGCCAATAAAAATCCCAGCAACTTATTTTGTGGATATTGACAAACTGATTCTAAAATTTATATAGAGAGGCAAAGGACCCAGAATAGCCAACAGAATAGTGAAAGAGAAAAGCAAAGTTGGAGGACTGACATTACCCAACTTGAAGACTTGCTATAAAGCTATGTTAATCAAGACAGTATGGTATGGGCAAAAGAAGAGACAAAAGATCAGTGTGATAGAATAGAGAAAACAGACCCACATAAATACAGTCAACTGATCTTGGACAAAAGAGCAATGGCAATACAATGGAGCCAAGACCATCTTTTCAACAAGCGATGCTAGAACAGCTGGATACCCACATACAAAAAAAAAAATTAATCTAGACAGACCTATTACCCTTCACAAATATTAACTCAATGGACCACAGACCTAAATGTAAAATGCAAAACTACAAAACTCCTATAAGGTAACAGAGGAGAAAACCTAAATGACCTTGGGTACGGTAATGATTTCTTAAGATACAACACCCGAAGCAAGATCCATGAAAAAAATAATCGATAAACTGAACCTCATTAGAATTAGAAAATTTCTAATTCTCTTGACATTGTCTTTTGCAGAGCAGAAGACAAGTCACAGACTGGAAGAAAATATCTGTAGGAGACACATCTGACAAAGGAATTACACAAAATACACAAAGAACTCAAACTCAGCAAGATGACAAAAACCTGATTTTAGAATGGGCCAAAGACCTTAACAGATACCTCACCAAAGAAGATATACAGCTGGCCAAAAAGTATATGATAAAGGGCTCTACATCATATATCATGAAAATGTGGATTAAAACAATGAGATACTATTACACACACCAAAATCTAGAACACTAACAACACCAAATTCAGATGAGGATGTGGAGCAACAGACATTCTCATTCATTGCTGGTGAGAATGCAAAATGGTACAGCCACTTTGGAAGATAGTTTGGTGGTTTCCTACAAAACTAAACATACTTTTACTATGTAATCCAGCTATCATGCGCCTCGGTATTTACCCTAAGGAGTTGAGAACATACATCCACATGAAAACCTGCACATGGATGTTTATGGCAACTTTATTTACAATTGCCAAAACTTGGAAGCCACCAAGATGTCCTTCACTAGGCAAATGGATAAATAAATTAGACAACAGAATACTATTCAGCAGTAAAAAGCTATGAAGTCATAACAAGACATGGAGGAAAGTTAAATGTATACAGTGAACCCCTGAATGACACGGGTGTGAACTGCAAGGGTCCACTGATAGGCAGAATTTTTTCAATAGTAAATATGACCTATGATTGGTTGGATTCATGGATGTGTATACAGAGGGCTAGCTATAGATTACACATGGATTTTCAACTCTAAAGCTTGGTAAGAAATATGCCCACGCATATATCCAGAGAAAACCATAATTTGAAAAGATACATGCACTCTGATGTTCATTGCAGCACTATTTACAATAGCCAGGACGTGGAAGCAACCTAAGTGTCCATCAACAGAGGAATGGATAAAGAAGATGTGGTACAAATATTCAGTGGAGTACTACTCAGCCATAAAAAAGAATGAAATAATGCCATTTGCAGCAACATGGATAGACCTAGACATTGTCATACTGAGTGAAGTAAGTCAGAGAAAGACAAATATATGATACCACTTATATGCAGAATCTACAAAAAAAATGGTACAAATGAACTTATTTACAAAACAGAAATAGATGTAAAAAACAATGTAGAAAACAACAATCTTATGGGTACCGGGGGTAAAGGAGGGGAGGGACAAACTGGGATTGACACATACACACTACTATATGTAAAATAGATAACTAATAAGGACCTACTGTATAGCACAGGGAACTATACTCAATACTCTGTAATGACCTATATGGGAAAAGAATCTAGAATGGAGTGGATACATATATATGTGTAACTGATTCACGTTGCTGTGCAGCAGAAGCTAACACAACATTGTAAATCAACTCTAATCCAATAAAAATTTAAAAAGGAAAGAAAAAAGAAGGACGCTCATCAACATCAATGCTAAACCTCATTTATCCCAAAATTTCTATTATACTTCCTTGCAATACAGACTTAGTATGAGTACATATGTAAGGTTACTAGTTAGAGATCAGACTGTTTCACAAAGGAGACAGTCAAATTACTTCATTTTGCAGATGAGGAGACTGAGGCCCAGATTAGTCTAACATACTCCCTGAGGTCACAACCTTGACCAGTGGCAGAGTCAAGATCATAGCACAATTTTCCTGAGTCTTGGTCTAGTGAGTTGGCAGTCAACGACCTGTGTAAATAGAGGAGGTCATAGGCATGGATAACTGGAATGGTTTTAAGTTTTCATTCACTGGTTGAGGAATGTGGCCCTTCCTTCCAAAATAAGAAAATCTGCCATGGGGTTTGGGGTCACAGCCCTGAACCAGAAGACACAGAAGAACGATGCCAGGAAGAAAATCCTTGTTCCTCTGGCACAGCCCTTGCAGACCTTTTAACAGGAGCCAAACAGCTGTATGGTGGGGCTTTCCGTGCGGGTCTCCACCTTTCATAAGGTCGATAGCCACAGCCTATTTTTCAAGCCTGTACCAACCTTTCACAAGTTTTATATATATTTTTTTAATCATTTTTTAAAACCCAAAAGTGGAGACATCTTGCACTTTCTAAAGAATTTTAAAAGCCTAAAGAACAATGTCAAAAAATAAAGAAAATCACAGCTATAAACACGATTAATGCACTGTGGGGCTCTAAGGAGCCATTCCTCCCCCAAATTCCTAACATTTTTAAATCAATACACAGTTTTGATTTAAACTTTTTTTTTCTTTTTAAAATACAGTTTTAATTTCAGTGCCTTTATCAATAGATACATGCACATGCTAAGAATTTCTTCATAGTCATTTTATAAATGGTCTTTTCTTAACTCCACAATTAGCATGCCCAGATGAGCCCACACATGTGCTAGGGCCTTTTAATTTAAAACAAAACCCAAAACACTATCTATCCCTAACTTCACAGCATTTATAGTCTAAAAGTGCTTATTTACCCAAGTCAAATAGATTTCTTAGTGACAAATCTTTCTTGCAAGCTATCAAAAATTTTAAGGCATGTCTCCACTTAATAAATCACTTTCTCATTATTCCTGGGTAATTTACCTCTGCTTTTTGCTATTTTCTTACCTTTATTCATTTTTGTTTATGAGAGAAGCACAAAGTAGGTGAAAATTAAATATTTTCACTTTATATAATAATTGGAATACAGGAGAAAGGTTGAAACTACAGTCAAAAATCTAATTTGAATACAAATAAAGTTTTAATATTATCGACCAATTTTTTTTCCATTCTATCTTTGAGCCTTGCTGCTAACCATAAAAACTGCAGTCTTCTTCATGAGAGCAATGGGTTTGCTAAAACTGAACCCAGCAAATACGTACATCAAATATTTACGTATACCAAAGTTCCTATTAAGCACGAGGCTTTTAAACGAATGCCCAATAAACATGATGAATGAGGTAAAAGGGGAGTGAGCTGGAAGATACTGATTAGTTCTTGGAGGGCCTCATTTCAAGTCGTCTTGTACGTACTCAATAATGAGCACAGGAGACACATTCTTAAACTACTCCAGCTCTCCAACATTCACATGTCTTACAGAAAACTATTATCAGGAAATACAGCCAAAGGAATCAGCTCTGCTAATGAGTCCAAATTCTCAGAAGCTTTTTGCCTTAAGTTCTTCAGAATGGATTTCAGCAGAGCCAATATGTGCTTGTAAACAAAGTTCCTTTAAAACAAGAATCAATCTTTAACTGTGGAAATAAAAATATCCTTTCATAATAAGTCCTTTTATACAATTCATTTCCATTCCCTATCATGTCAAGCAGGAAAACCTGCATTATTCAATACAATAGACAAGTGGATCAAAAGTTTGCCTGTAATGACTAACTTATAGGGAGAGTGGCAAGCATTTAGTTACACCCCAGCTGACAAGAATTTTATTTGCTTTGTGTATTTGCAGGCCACAACTTCTGAAGCTCATTTTGTACATGCAGACACAACAGAGACTCCCAGATGAAAATGATATAGGTACTTCTCCATTACTTTAAAAATTCTAGCACCTGAGAACAAGCAGCTGATGCTTTATTCCATATTCAGTTTTATCAGCCCAGATATTTTCTGCCTTGTCATCTACTTTTGACATTTGAATAAAGAATGGAGAATTCAGAGATGTAATGTACAGCATGGTGACTATAGGTAATAACACTGTATTGCATATTTGCAAATTATGAGATTAGACCTTAAAAGTTCTCATCACAAGGAAAAAAATTTTTGTAACTATGGTGGTAGATGTTAATTAAACATTGTGGTTTCACAATACATACAAAAATTGAATCACTATGTTGTATACATGAAACTAATATGTCAATTATATCTCAAAAAAAAGAATGGAGGGCTTCCCTGGTGGCGCAGTGGTTGAGAGTCCGCCTGCCAATGCAGGGGACACGGGTTTGTGCCCCGGTCCGGGTAGATCCCACATCCGCGGAGCAGCTGGGCCCATGAGCCATGGCCGCTGGGCCTGCGCATCCGGAGCCTGTGCTCCACAATGGGAGAGGCCACAACAGTGAGAGGCCCGCGTACCGCAAAAAAAAAAAAAAAAAAAAAAGAATGGAGATTCTTAGAGGAAAAATCTGTTGGTATGATTAACCAGTGAGCAAGTTTTTAGACAGTAATGAGGTTAGAATATATCAAAGCAACAATATTAGCCTCAGATTATGAATCAAAAATCCTATCCAATTAAGGTCCCTATTTTTTGAACAACATGAGTCTATTTACTGTCATGTTTGAATGCTAAAATGCAAAAAAATCTTTTCATTTCTCATCTGCTGTTCATGACTTGCACACTTAAAAATGTGTTTCACAACTTTAGCTAATACATACATGCCAAAAACTCTTTTCTAAAGGCATCATTTCATTCTAGAAAAAATTAACTATATAAGACAGCTAACACTAGAACTGGTAAATGTCTAAGAACCAAACTAATACATTATTACTATAATTTTAAAAGCAGTTGCTATCTACTGTGTGTTACACATTGTAGTAGCTGCTTTACACATAATGAGATTAATCTTCACTATAACCTTTACAGGTAAGCATTACTAACACTTTTATACAGACAAGAAAACAAGGCTCAAAGAGGTAGCATACCTCATAGAAGGTCCAAGAGCTTATAAGTGAAGGAACCACACCTAGAATTGACAAGCCCAGGTCTAACCCAACATTTCAAGTATATTACACACTACCCATCTACATTTAGTCTCATGTTTATATTTTTAAATCAAAACAAACTAATGAAATAATTTCCTTCATTCGGTAAAATAAGTAGACCTATTAGAAGAACAGAGATGAGTTTAGCTTCCAGAAGTACATTTGACCTTAGCACTTCTATCTCACAGTGTGAATGTAAATTCAGCAAATACCTTTAAGTACTGACATTGCAACCAAGGACAGGGGTGATATTTTCACCAAAATGGTATTAAAATTCAGTAGAAGGATACAGAGCTCAGGATAAGCTGGGAAACATCAGGAAATGAGTGAAATCATGACAGGATAGTGGGATAGCACGAGAGGCAAAGATAGGCAAAAGGGGATGTGTGAGCCCACATGTAGGACCAGGCTGGGGAAAGGTTCTGAGGTTATAGCTCAGATTAAGCTCATGCCACCTACTCAATATGGTAAATTGAGATGAAGAATTACTAAAATGTGGCATCTATAAAGGTAACTATTTGCTTAGTTTTGGTGCTTGGATAAAGGAGAAAAAGCAGCATAGCTCTGCTTCTTCGTGCTACTTAATGATTTTGAGGTATGAATGTAAATCTGATAATGCAACCTAGGAATTTACAAGGACCTGCTGTATAGCACAGGGAACTCTGCTCAATATTCTGTAATAACCTAAATGGGAAAAGAATTTGAAAAAGAATAGATATATATATGTATAACTAAATCACTTTGCTGTACACCTGAAACTAACACAACATTGTAAATCAACTATAGTCCAACATAAAATAAAAATTTGTTGGGCTCCCCTGGTGGCACAGTGGTTGGGAGTCTGCCTGCCGATGCAGGGGATGCGGGTTCGTGCCCCGGTCTGGGAGGATCCCACATGCCGTGGAGCGGCTGGGCCCGTGAGCCATGGCTGCTGGGCCTGTGCGTCCGGAGCCTGTGCTCCGCAATGGGAGAGGCCACAACAGTGAGAGGCCCACGTACAGCAAAAAAAAAAAAAAAAAAAAAAAAAATTTTAAAGCAAATAATTTGAAAAAAAAATTTTTTCCATAAAACATTGGTACTAGAGCAGCAGTTCTAACAAACTTGTGGGGGTCCCCCAGACCTTTTCAGGGGAGCCAGGAGTTCATAGCTACTTCCAAAATAATTCTATGATGTTATTTGCCTTACTTACTGTGTTGCCCTTGGGACTGATGGGTAAAGAGGCATCAAACTTTATGAACTGTCATTTTATTTTTACCACCACTCATACTCAGTTTAAATAAAAAAAGAAAAAAGAGTTTCACTCAAGGTCTTTGATGATGCAATAAGCATTATAAATGTTATTAAATCTCAACTTCTGAATATACATCTCTAATATTTTGCATGCCAAAACAGAAAATATGCATAAAGCACTTCTGATATCTAACGATTCTCTTAAGGAAAAGAACTTGTGCAACCAAGCTGCAAGCTGACCTAGCTGTTATCATGCAATAGTATTTTCACTCGAAAGAAAGACTGATAGACAAACGATTTTCAGACTTTAGTATTTGGAAGACACTTTCTAGAAAATAAAGCAAGCTTGTCACTTCAAGGAAAACAAACAGCACTTGTAATCAATAATAAAATTCCAGCTGTTGGATGAAAATTAGAATTTTGGATAACATGTATCGACCACAGTGAACTTGACAGCTTCCCAATACTTAAAGATCTTTCTGGTAAGATTTGTGGTGATATTAATGAACATGATAATTCTGATATCATGAGATATGTTAACATTTGGAAGAGCTGCATAACATCTACCAATATTTTCCAAGGGACAATGAATAAATGTTATAAAACCACGTATGAGGAAAAAAATCCATTCAAAATGCAAGACAGACCAATGGATTTTAATTTAACACAGCATTAAAAGTTCATTGATATGGTTTCAGTTTCCTCCTTGCGAAAAGTCCTTTAAGCTACCACTTGTCAAGTTTTGGTTACAATATCAAAGAATATACACAATTTCCAACTACAAATCTGTGTGAGATTTTCTTCATAAACATGAACCAAAAGAACATATCAAAACAAATTCAACACAGAAAGAGATCTGAGAGCCCACCTGTCTTCCATTAAGTTACACATTAAAGATTTTTGTGAAAAGGTAAAACAGTATTTTCCTCACAAGAGTTTTCTGTTTTAAAAAAGAGTTACTTCTCAGAAAAGTGATTCTTAACCATGAAACAGGTTCATTTATGAATTTTTAAAATATGTTAAATGTCTCAGTTCTAGTGTCTAATCAGAATATTGATAAATATAAACCACAGATTTAAGCTCATTGACATCAAGGATTTAAAAGACCAAAGAGGTTCTGAGACCAAATGTTTGAACCCCCCTGTAGCACAGTGATGCATTCCAAATGGAGATGAGGAAAGGGCACCTGGCTGGCACGGCTCATTCAGTCTCTAGTAATGAAGTACTTGGTTTGAGTATTAAATGTTTTATTTAGAGATCTTTCAAGAGAAAGCAAACTGCAGCGAGAGTTCACTGCTATGGACTAGGGAGACTTCAAGGGCTTCAACAGAAGCATCTTCTTGACACTCCTTCCAGGTATTCTTGTTCAACAGGTGGGGAATAAGCAAGGTGGAATGGAAAAATCACCAGTGCCAGAGTAGTGACTGTTGGAATAGCTAAGCACTCCCACCTGGTGTGAATCACGTCACTGAGTAACCTTCCCTGGGACATTCTCTTGGGGGTGAGATGAGGAAAGGAGAAGAATACAAACACATTCCTAAGATAAAACTTAACACAAAAGTATGACTGAAGAGAAACTGAGTGCTGAAAGGTCCTTGGAACTACCAGTTCTTCCTCAGAAGGATAACCGCCAGCTACCAGCCCGACTTAAAACAAGTCCAGACCTGAAGCGACAGCAGGCCAATTAGCTGGCAGTGCTCCCTGGGCAAAGCATCAACAATCACTCAGCCACAAGAGAGTATGCAGGCTATGGGAAGGAAGGAAATTAGGGTTTAAACTCATACTGGATTGCTCCCAAAGTCCTATGACAATCTGACAATTAATGGCTTCATTTATGACATATCCCACAAAGGAACATTGCATGTTTTATAAATTCATTCATTCCTGCTTTAAAATTAAAGTTACATAGAATTAAGAGCAAGCTAGATTTTGGTAGCACTTTTCTTAAGGAGTTATGAAACATCATACAATTGCTATTACTAGCAGGAATTTATAAGTTATGTTCCTAAAAGAAAATAAAGGACAAATTTCACAGAGAGGGAGGGAAAAAAACTGAACCCAAAAAGCAGCAACTTATTTAAGGGATCAAATTTTAGTATACGAGTAGTCACTTCAGAAATACATTTCTGTAACTTTACAGAGTGCAAATCAACTAGACATTGATCAACTAGACACTGGCTTGATCCACTAATGATTTATTATATATCATCTGAACCCCTTCCACAGACAGTATTGTCCTAACAGTAAATTAGCATCTTTTTTAAAAAGCACACATTTCTATATCTTATTTATTTTCATACTCCTCTCCAACTTTGCATAAGATGGCCAACAATAAATATTCCATAAAATAACTTTATCTGTTTTAAATGTTTAATGGCTGCAGATGGGAGGGAAAGACATTTCTCTTTAGGAGACTTGGAAGTATCTGCTTGTTGCTTTCCTGAAAAACTTGCAAAGACCAGTTAGGAGATGGTTAATTACTATAATAAACATGGTTGAAATGGGAACTATTGATTGAAGGAGAAAAACCTTCAGACCAAGGGAGACAACACAGGGGATGGAAATTTATAATTGAGAAGGGCCAATACTCAATAAACATTTGTTGAATGCCATCTTTTCTAGGGGAAAAGATGAAAAGAAGTCCATTATCTAGAGACCTCACTGAGAGCTATCAGCAAGCACTTCACACCTCTTCCGCATGCTAGGACCTTTATGGTTGGAGATGAGTTATCCATAGGGGTTTTTCAAGCAGAACCACAGAGCTCTGAGGTCCCCACATGGAGAGAAAACAGGTTTAGCTCAGAGTCTTCCAATCTTAGAAAGAGAATGGCATTAATGCCAGAAATATATTAAACAGTAACAGTTGCCAGTTTATGCTTAGTGTGAATGGGAACTTTGGCTTGGACCTAGGTAGTTGTATTGGAATCTGCTTTATAAATAGTACCCATTGTTTATAAAGACAGATTAATGTTACTTTAATGCTATTAAACGATGTATGAAAGTATTTAAGATGATGATCAAATGGTCTCAATGCCACTATCCACATACAGGGAAGTCTAGACCATGGTGCAAACCCAGCCTGACTTACAGAAGTGTTTCCTTTGACATGTGCAGTAATTTAAAGGTGAGAAATTCTGCAAGGAAATCTGGTTTTCCAGCTCCTGCTGGAAAAAAAAGAAATCATACAACCTGTCAAAACTGGGCCTGCATTCTAGTGTGAAGCAATGAACTGGATCTGACCCATGATTCTATACACACACACACACACACACACACACACACTCTGTACCCTCCACTTGGCCAGTCTCCACGACTCCTTATTGTCTTCATGCAGCCCACCTCATTCATTTGATTTCCTGGTCCACCTCCACTGGTGGTCAAGCTAAAAATCCCTGGCCTGGCATTTCATACAGAGTATTCTAAGGGGATCCCTCACACTGGTGCCAGTTACCTAAAGTGCAGGCTGAGAATACACACACACACAGAGACACAAAAAGACTTCTTTAGGGCTATCTCTGTGAGCCAAACACAATTATAATAGAAAAAAGTTGTCCAGTTTTGTCAAAATTACTAGGTTTCTACCAATGAAGTAACAGAAAGCTAAAATCACTACTATTGATCACTTTTTAGGTCAGGAACATTTGATAACTCAATAAAGCAGTCACATGTCTAAGATTGCGAATTGAGGAGTTAGCATTTTCTGAGATCCGCATCTCTCCATGATGTTACAGCCAGAGAACGCTAAAACACCTGGAATGGTCTGATAGCTAGCCTGGCTTCTTAAACTTTCAAAGACAGAGATATTTGTTATATATATCCCCAAAGAAATGGAACCAAGGTAGTGCATTTTAATATCTGTAAGCTTTTAAATGCCTGTAAAGATCATGAGGATTGATCGGGTCTTAACTATTTCTTTGCGTAAGTTATTAGGAAGGAATAAAATACTTATAGACACACTGGTAATAGCAGGTTGCACCCTGGAAATCAAAGTTGGGATCCTTAAATATGATGACTTTTGTTGGATCCTGGAGACAAAAGAAGCTGACATAATGGAAAAGAATAAACATTTAAAACTCTTGTGAGCTCTGACCATAATTTCTAGAAACCTATTTAATGATGAAAATGGCATCTATTAAGTAACCTGTGTTAAGTTCACCAAGGTTTGAAAGACAAAGGAAAAAATCGTTGAACGTATATTCTGGAGGTTATGCAACATCTTTTCTTTTACCATTCCTCAGCTTTGAAGTAACTGACAAAAAAAAAAAATCACTAATTTTCACAAGAGGCTTTTCTGGCTTACATGGTAGCTGCCAACAAAGACACTCTTTCCTAGAATTTTTTATTTAGGCTGCTTAGTTACTAAGGCCAGAGATGTTTTTAAAACTTAGGGGCAATGATTAATAATCCTTTTTATGTTCTTTAAACTGCAGAATCCAATAAAGTAGGAAGTTTATACCTATGCGAATGTGAAAGAAAACATAAATCAACTCCACACCTAATACTCACTTACTATGTAAAGCCACTCTAGTTGGCCTACGCTCTTCTGCAATAGTTTGACTGAAATGATTTTAGGGTAGTCTTTATCTTTTAGTCTTCAAGTTGTCTTTGAATAAAGGTCAAAATATAAAATTCTAACATATCCCAAATGTAAAACTGGAAAATTAATGCCATCTAACAATCAGAAAAATGATCTGCCATAGTACAGCACTTTGCAATAGTTGCACATTTGTCTTTCTTTGCTCAGCAGGTTTGGATCACGTTTCAGTCATCACTGTACCATTCATGGCTTCTAGCACAGGGCTTGGCGCACAGAGGTGTCAGTAAATGCTTCAACACCTAAAAACTACGGAAAATACAAAAATTAACTGTATATGTATATATATACTATCAAAAAAGCACTTATTTATTTTAATTTTTAAAAATTAAGAATTTTGTAAAGCTCCTTGAGTGTTACTAGCATGCAGCCATGGCTTGACAAAGTCTATCATCAAAATAATGTAATGGCAAAAAATTTATGATCAGAGACATCACTTAAGTACAGTGAAGAAGTGTTTCAGTTTATTTTGCTCTTTGCTTTAAGTATGATCACCAAAAATTCCTATGAAAGGGAGTGATCATGCTTTCATTTGTTTTATGTAATTACGTGACAATATATGGCCTATAAAAACCAGGCTTTTAAAAAATTTAAACACACAGTCTTCATAAAGCTATCAACCCAGTTCCAATTTTCTTTATTGTGCTTTGGTTTCTCCAGAAGAAACCAAATTATAGTTCTCCTAAGTAGGGAAACAAAGGTTAAGAGTGAAATAATAAGGAACACACCTGGAGTGTTTCTGCTTTTTATCCTCCAGATCTCCATATACTCCTAGCAAGAGAAGTGACCAAGGAGTGACTAGAATGGAATTTGTGGCTCAAACAGTGCCATCTAAACTCAGTCTATGACAATCACTTGACCCTGATCCCCAAAAAGCAGCAGCTCTAAAATTATTAATAAGACTAGGGCACTCACTCTGGGTATCCAGACATCATTATATTACCCTGGACGGTCCAGGCTGTGCATTCAGAAATGTGCCTAGAACACAAAGGCACAGACAGCAGAGTGAGAAAACATGGGAGCCAGTACCATCTACATTGTTTAAAGCTTATCAACTCTCAACAAGAGAAGGTGGTACATGACGGCTAGGTATTTGCCCTCACTATTTGCATAAGCCTCTCTGGTCTGCCCTCAATGAAAGACTCTACAAAATAATACTTCACATGTTGAAAGGCAGGTCACGCTGAAAAACCATACATGGAACATAAAACTGGAAACATGGACAGTGCTTCTGGAGAGCAACCCAGAAAGAGGAAATTTGAGTCAATAGTCCACTTCTGTCAAGACTGATTTGAGTCCTGGAAGGGGCCACTTAACATTTCTAGGTGTTTCCTCATTTATGAGTGACTGGCCTAAGATCTCTTCAGCCCTAAAAGAGTAAGACTCTAAAGAGTGAGCTGAGATTTAAAAAAACAAAACAAAAAAAAACACTAACACAAAGTACTGTACCAGGAATAAATTTGAAAAAAAATTGCTCATACTTAATACTTTACCATCTGAACTCTCAATATATCCATGTTCAATGCCTTCTACCCTCTTTGCCACCTGGAAGCCTGGTTAACCATGCAAGGCCCAATTCAAATGTCATTTCCTTTGTGGTACAATGGTAGGTTGATTATAAAAATGACCCAAATTACACTCCGACTCCCACCCCCGAGACACACCACCTTTGTTGTGCAACTCTGCAGCACTTCTCCTCAAAGCACTTCTCCTCAAAAGGCAGAGTCTATTTCCGTTCCCTTTGAATATTGGCTAGTTTTGTGAGTTGCTTTGGCCAACTGATCATATGCCAGTTCTGAGCCTAGACCTCCAACGGTCTTGTGTACTTCTGCTTGCTCCTTGGAAGGTTGCCTTGCTGTGAGAAAAAGCCCAGACTAGCCTGCTGATGGAGAAGAAACCACCAGAGATAAATCTGCCCAGTTAAATCTGTTTTAGACCAGCTTACCGCCAGCTGACCCCCAAATACCTGAAAGGGCCCAGTGAATACAAGCAGAAACACATTCCCAAGCTGTGGCTGACCATAGACACAGGAGTAAACACACTCAAAACCAGGAAATCCCAGCTGGCCCAAAGTCTGGTAGACAATACTTAATGCTCATTGTTTTAGGCTACCAAGTTTTATGGTGCTTTGTTCTGCACTGTTACCTAACATACATACATATATATATATATATATATATATATATATATATATATATATATACGTGTGTGTGTATATGTATGTATGTGTGTGTGTGTGTATATATATATATATATGTGTGTGTGTGTATGGACCTTCAAGTCTCCATAACAGATTTACCATTTTACATTTCTATCAGCAATGGATGAGAGTTCTAGTTGCTCCACATCCTTGCCTGTATGTGTGATGTTGAACATGTTCTTCCGAGTGTCTGTTCAAATCTTGTCCATTGTTTTACTAGTCTGTCTTCTTATTGAGTTTTTGAGAGTTTTTTTTTTAAGTGTATTTTGAATATAATCCTTTGTCACACTGTCAAAGAGAGCTTCAAAATTGTTGTAATGGTAGTGTCATGAGAAGCGTTCATCTACTTTTTTGCCTACTTTAGATGTATAAGTATATAAAACTAAACTGAAATGTTTAGAATTCTATAGTATTTAGGTGGTACAGAAAAACAAAGATTAATAGTCACAAATTCAGGATAGTGGTTTCCTTAGGGCAGGGGGAAAGAATTTTAGCAAGGGCACTTGAGGATTTCTGGGGTGCAGGCAACATTCAGTTTCTTGAATGGGGAAGTGGTTATACAAATGTAGAAGTATAAACTTCAGAATTTAGTTTTTCTAGTAACTGTACATGCTTTATAAGTATGTAAATCTCACATTTTAAAATATGTTTAATTGAAGGAACTCATACAAAACCAAATAAACAAATAGATCCAGAATAAGCTGACTATTTACAAAAAAAAAAGTCAGTGCTTTGGCTAGAACCATAAAGCATTGTTGAAGGTAAAGAAAGAGAGAAATGTAATGCAGTCACACTTAATGATAAAAGCCATTGAAAAAAACATGAAGACGCTCACTTCACAGAAAACATCTCAATCACATTGTGTTGCCACATCAAGAAAGCAAACCAGTATGACAGAACTATTTTCTTCACATGCTTTGGGAATTTGAAATCATCCACTTTTGATGTTTAGTAAGATGTATGTGGCTCTACTTAGCCAAAAGAAATTACATTATCATTCTATATTTTTACATCTCAATAACGGTTCATTAAATAAATACTTAGGTAGTAAAGTACTATCACAAGAATGTACTATTAATGTGAGATTGAGGGAGTAGCAGCAAAATTTGACTGCTAACTTCCAGGCTGATGAACAGTAATATCTACAAGCAAAGGTTTAAGAGGCCCAGAGTTGGAATACACAGGAAAATTCCTTGCACAGTATAACATATTAAGCAAAAGTACAGGCTGTTTCCTAAGAAATCCATGAAGCCAAAACTATTTTTCCCCTCACATAATCAGTGAACTTCTTGAGGGAAAAAAAATAGAAGGTATGAATATTACTGTTGAATAATCTTTTTTGAAAAGAGTCAGTTTTTTAAAATGTAAGCTGTTGCCTAAATTCTATATAGAACTGTCAATGAGCACACTTTTTCCTTTTTCTAATAAATTAGTATGCTTGAAAATTGTATATTTTATATCAGAGAGCCTGAGATTTCTCAAAGTTTATTTAATACAGTTAAGCAAATGCTATTGTAGAGCCAGTGAAGTAACAGTTTGCTTTGATCTCAGCCTCAGTGACTGAGCATGGGTGGTTATCAAATATACACAAAATGACTTTTCCCCATTTACATTCTCACAGCTTTAACATCAAATAAAAATTCCCCAGAATCGTGTTAATAATCTAAAGGCACCAGCACCTCTGTATAACGCCTGCCTAAGCCACCCAAAGTTTGAAGATGTGGTCAGTCAATCACTTTCACTGAGTATCTGTGTCTTAAGGAAGTACGAGCAAAGAGCAGAAACAATTTTAATCATTCCCAGTCTTTAAAAAGGGAGTTCATATCTGCCATTTTATGTTCCCTGGTTCTTTAGGGAGGAGTAATTTGTTTTATATAAATATCATAATATATGGTAAATACATGCAACTCTTAGCATGAATATATGGTATCATGTACAATAAACTTCAGTTGGGATTCAGTGGATTCTAATATTTTTTAAAATTGCATATTCCTAAGGAAAAAAATTGTATTTATCCTAAGACTACTACTATGGGAAACCTACTTCTTTTATTAATTAGTATACATTAATGTCCAATTTAGAAACATTTTTCAATTTACAATTAGTCAAACCACCTAAAGAGAAATTTCTAACTTTGAAAAAGGCAACGTATTTTATGTTTATTGTTAAAATAGTCAGTGGAACTATTTTTCTCTTTTAGTTAACAGAGCAGTCATATATATTAAGAGAGTCTATCTTGGTATGTAAAAAAGATTCTAGACCGCACATGAAGGTAACGTGATCAGAAGGGTTGAGATGTCAAAAAAGAAACTATACACTGGAATGTGGAGCGTGTGCTCTGGATAGTCAAATAAAATGACTGTCCCTGTCCTCAAGGAACTTTCAGTCCCTAAGTGGAGAGATGCGTACCCATGAAAAACAATATAATGCAACATTTGAAAAACAGGTGTCCTACAGATATAATTTCAGCTTTAGGGGAAGTATAATTTGTTGGGGTTTTGAAGGGTAAACAGAGGTCACTGAGCAAAGAGAACTATCAAGGCATTCTAGATGGGATGGGATGGGCTGTGTAACCAAAGGAGTAGAGAAAGGGACAGCCTCCCTCAGAAGAGAAAGAAGTGAATTGGTGTCACCAAATTGAAGAATTCTTACAAGAGGCAGATAGGGCAAGACTACAAAGGGTAGTAGTCTACCAGCACCCAGACACAAGATACTGGTCAGTGGGCCTTTGACTTCATCTTCTCAGTCAGGGTTGTTTTTGACTTTAATGTATCAGACATGGTGTATTTCAGGTAGCAGTGAGATATTCAAGCAATAATGCCCCACAAGTGTTTGGAGATAAGGGATAAAGTTCAGGAAGAGACTAGAACATTCATTACAGGGAGAAAAGAGCTGAATCTTGGAAGCAAATGGCCAGATAAAATGAAATCATACCTTCCTCTAGAAAAATACCAGCATGACCTTTCTGTCACACTAGGCAAAATATAGTTCTCAACCCCCTAGTAAGGAGATGCATGTTTCAATAGCTATAGCCTCATACGGATGTCCTATTGCTACTATCCCCATTGATAGCTATCAGAAATTTCCCTAGCATCATGACATACCAACTATAAAGAGCCTGCCATGCAATGTTGGTGGTGAACAGTCAAGCTTCCCTGTGACGATATCCACTTAATTACTAGGAAAAGCCTACATCACTAAATTCCTATGTATAGTTAATAAGAAGCAACACTGTAACCAGTGATCAGTTTATGCAGTGGCCTGGTAAAAGCCCACCTGAGCACATGCTGCCACACTGCTCACATTCTCATCCCACTGCCCCTCTCCTCCTTTGGTTCAATGGCTTCAGTCTGAGCCATTAAGCCTGGGCCTAAGCATAGCAGAGACCAGTGCACCAACAGATACTTAGAGACAAGTTTAGGTATAACTCCATAGGGCTTTCAAGGAATACTATAAACCGAGAGGAACCAGAGGACCACAGCCCCACACGTACACACTCTCTCCTGCAACTCCACCCCGCCCTTAGGTTTATGTATGAAACAACCTAATATCTAAACGAGGTAAAGTACATCCTTAAGCCTCCAGGATGTTTTTCCCTGAGATAGTTGTATGACTTCTTCTTCTTCCCTCTCAATGTTTCTAAATAGAAGAACGTAAGTCCTTTTGTGAATATTCTTTTTGATTTGAAGTTTTCCTTTTCAGGTTCTACAAAGAACTGCCATCTCTAAAAGAAGAATTTTATTAGACATCAGTTTTATTTTGAAGTACAATAGGAGCTGATTTCTTAGAATCTCAAGCATTGGAAAAATCACTGTGACAACTGGGACTAAGCACTTATTTTTGGTATTCTAAATACTGGAATAGTTCCCAAAGAATGGATTTTATTGCTGTAATTATAAAGTAATGATAATTATATGAAAGTGTTATTAAACCAAGAGTATGAATGATCACCACGGTGTGTCCAAACAAGCGCAGACCTGACATACAGAGTAAACAGATATGCAAAGAAATCTAACTTCCGCTCCAAAAAGGCCTAGTTTACACATTATTACTTCAAACCAGTTTCGTTTACAATAAGCATGAACAACCATAAATATAACGTTAATTTGGATACAAAACAGTTTTTTCAAAAATCTAAATTATAAACAAAAAAAAGACAAAGTACTTTTCAACATGAGTACGCATCTCACCTGTCCCCCACTATTCCTTCATAGGAGGCCTTACCCCCACCTAGACTCATCTACTCATTATCCCCAAAACACATTTTGCAAATTCCTTTTTTCCATTTTGACCAAATCGTGCCAATCCTTAAAAGCCCCAGCCAATGGGCTTCCCTGGTGGCGCAGTGGTTGAGAGTCCGCCTGCCGATACAGGGGACACAGGTTCGTACCCCGGTCCGGGAAGATTCCACATGCCGCAGAGCGGCTGGGCCCGTGAGCCATGGCCGCTGAGCCTGCGCGTCTGGACCTGTGCTCCGCAATGGGAGAGGCCACAACAGTGAGAGGCCCGCATACCGCAAAAAAAAAAAGGAAAAAAAAAGCCCCAGCCAAGCACCTGCTCATCCCCTCCACCACCAGCCACAGAGAACCCTGTAGTCTCTGAACTCATGTTACACTGAGTTTATGCTGCCTTGTGTTATCATTTTAAATGCACGGTCTTCCTAGATAATTTTTTTTTTTTATAACAGGCAGGGTCTATGGCTGTTACTTTTTAGTTTCCATACTATACCTAGCACAGTGTGTCATGCTTTGTAAATACTTAGTATTTGCTGACTGCCTAAGATTCAAACACTCATCTTAGCGTGGTTCATTAGCTCTAAATGGGAGAGCTGGTGTATTAGTCAGGGTTCTGACAAGAAGGGATGGCATTCTCCAGTGGGGTGCCTCAAGAGAATTTAATGAAGAGTCTACTTACAAAAAGTAGGGACAGGGTTTATGGAAACCAGAAAGGGACAGTGAAGTATGCCAGATCTAGTAACAATTACTGACCCCTCCTGAAAGGACCAGGAGAAGGAACAGTTACCAGAATCCTGGAGAGGGTGCCCTTACAAGAGACGTAGCTGTGGGTATAGCACAGGGAACTCTACTCAGTGCTCTGTGGTGACCTAAATGGGAAGGAAATCTAAAAAAGAGGGGATATATGTATATGTATAACTGATTCACTTTGTTGTACAGCAGAAACTAAACAACATTGTAAAGCAACTATACTCCAATAAAAAAAATTAAAAATAAATAAATAAACCACATTAATTCAATATCCTAAGAAAGAATTTCCCAAGAAAATAAAAGAGAAACAAACAAAAAAATAGAGATAACCAGCCAGCCTGGCAGGGAAGGAATCAGGACACTGACTAATCATCCTCTTCCTTTGCCCTGTGTTCTCCCATCAGTACACCTCCCATTGGCTGAACGGTTCTGGAAGCCAGGAGGGCAGGGAAACCTGTTAATGCAGCCCAGAAGGGTCATCACCCTTCCTCGACAGGTGGTGAGAAGGGGGGTATGTAGGAGTGTGTTTGGAAAGACAAACAAAAGACAGACAGCTCAGACAGTGTGAGAGCAGTAGTTCAACTGCAGGCACTGGCTTCAGACAGCTTGCATTCCTATCTCACATCTACCACTTGGACAACACCACTGAACCTTTCTGGTATTGGTTTCCTCATCTGATAAAGATGATAATAGTACCTATTTTTAAAAAGCATCACCAGGCTTCCCTGGTGGCGCAGTGGTTGAGAGTCCGCCTGCCAATGCAGGGGACATGGGTTCATGCCCTGGTCCGGGAAGATCCCACATGCCGCAGAGCGGCTGGGCCCGTGAGCCATGGCCGGTGAGCCTGCGCGTCCGGAGCCTGTGCTCCGCAACGGGAGAGGCCACAACAGTGAGAGGCCCGCGTACCACAAAAAAAAAAAAAAAAAAAAGCATCACCAACACAGTTAATCGGATTATATGTCAAAATATGTACTACAGTGCCTGGTACAGACTAAGTACTGGACAAAAGTTATTAATAACAGTAGTAATAGTTATTTTCATCCTTATTAGAAGCACACCTTCCTAGAAATTCTGTTCTGGAAATGTGGTCTTCAATTAACAAGCACACCTGGAATACCTAGTTTGTATGTTCTGCCTCATCTGCCGCTCCAAGTGCCTATCTGCATCAGACTTGAAGATTGCATTTGAAATGTTATCCTCCGACCTCCATCACAGAAAGGTTTGTGCTGTTCAGCATCCCCAATTCCTGGACCATAAGGCTTGGTCCCTGAAGGCTCCCTGCCCACTCTAGTTAGAGTTCCTGGGGGACTGTTGGCACCTGTTTGTCAGGGGCAGCAGGCTGGGATTTATTGGCATTTACAATTTATTGACCATCAAGTCAGCCTCAGAAGGGTTAAAAGACACTTGCCCAAGGACATTTGGCTGATGAGCACCCAACTGGTCACGGAGGAAACTAAAGGCCTAATAAACAAAGACGAAGAGATTGGGTCCTAGAATTAAAGGATGATACTGTCAGGCTCAAAGGAGTCTGAAATTCTGCAAAAACAGCCTGCTATGACCTATATGTTATCATTCCCCTCAGGGTACAGTCTATCGTATGATGAAGCATCTACAAAGAATATAAGCATAAAATATAATTAATACATAGTCATTTAAAGGCCAAAATAATTTCATCATAGCTTCTGATGGCACAGCCAATGGAATAATAGTTTAAAAAATGTTACATTCTCTTGAACGGCTGACAAAAATACCACTTCCAAAGTCCAGTTTGCTCTAGATAACAAAATTACACTTAGCTAAAGCCAGTTTAAATATATAGTGAGCAATAATACTCAGTGTGTAAAAATCAATTCAATACATTGCAGTGCTAGATCCCAACTCCCCAGTTCTTTATCTGCACATGACCACATTCATTCAGAAACACTGGTGTGCCTACTGACTACCATGTAAGAGTAGTAGATATCTATGACACCATTTTAATAAACTTGCAGGGTTGCTAAGCAATGCAGGTTCTTTAATGATTTGCTGGGGAATGGCAAACTTCTATTTGTATATCCCTGACACACAGCACTTTACTAACTATGAAACCTGGCTACAACATCTTCACTGCAGTAAAGTATACAAGTCATAATCTTTATAGGTTGAGACCACTGCTTGTTGCTTTTCAAATCTGTCTATAAGAAAATGCACAGCTTGATGGCTGAGGATCTAACTTTACCATTAAAAAAAAATCTAGTCACAGGTTTATTCCTTAACATAACATAGGGCTTTGAAATTTTACAGCTTAGAAACAGCTTTTTATCAGGAATAACGCCAGAAAAAAACTGGGAAATCAAATTCAGTTTTACTCTGCCACCCTCTAACCACCATCTCTCACTGCCAGGATGGCCCATGACCTCACACCTCATCTACATCCATCTTCTTTGCCCCACTGCAGTAAAATGTTCATTCTCCTGTGCAAAAACCACAGGGCTTTCCAAAGCAGAGACCTCAACTGTTTTGAAGCTTAAAGGAAATATTAAACCTCCAAAAAAGAAATGCACAATGTATATGGTGGGGGGAGGGAGGGAAGCGGGGAAGAAACTATGTGAGAGAGAAAACTAACCAATTTGCTAACAGTATAATAAACTATTACAACCTCATAGAAAGTTATCCAGGAATGTAAATCAAGAGTTATAAAAAATATTACTGTAACCTAGTTGTTTTACTTCTGGGATTCTAATCTAAAGAAATAATCCAGGGCTTCCCTGGTGGCGCAGTGGTTGATAGTCCACCTGCCGATGCAAGGGACACGGGTTTGTGCCCCGGTCCGGGAGGATCCCACATGCCACGGAGCGGCTAGGCCCATGAGCCATGGCCGCTGAGCCTGCGCATCCAGAGCCTGTGCTCCGCAACGGGAGAGGCCACAACAGTGAGAGGCCCACGTACCGCAAAAAAAAAAAAAAAGAAAAAGAAAGAACCCAAAACATGAAAAACCTATCTGCACAAAAATGTTCATCCCAAGTGTTTACAATGGTAAAAATACTAGAAATTAGTAAGTGCCTAATAATAGAGGAACAGTTAAACATGTTATGTATATATCTTAGACCTTACACATTCTTTAAACTGATGGTTATATTAAAGTTAGAGGTATATTAAATCTGGAAGGAAATATAATGAACTGTTAACAATAGGACAGGAATGCAATACTTGGATACTTTGCAAGACTTTGAATAATGAATGTATCTATCCTTAAAAATTATTACATTTTACCACCTGAGAACAAACAATAAGCTTATGAAAATTTGCCTTTCAGTGTTACTTATAATTCCTATGAAAGGACATACAAAGTGTTTCTGACATAGTGAATTTACTGGAGCATGTGTCTAAAAAAACAGCAAAAATGTACTCTAGACCTATGTACAAAAATTTATGGGAATGAGACTATCAGGAGGAAAAATACATGAATAACAGTAAGCATGAAAAAGTAACAGGATTATCTATTTCCTTTATTTTCCTAAGTTTTGTAATATGGTTCTTTCATATCATACTAGAAATATTTAAGAATAACAATGATTTTTTAACTCCATATAGAAACATCGTTGTTGGTAAAATGCAAATTAACTTTATGAACGTCTATATGGAGATACTGTAAAGGGATTTTAAAAGCTCAGGCTGTAGGAACTTCCCTGGTGGTCCAGTGGTAAAGAATTCGCCTTCCAGTGCAAGGGACATGGGTTCGATCCCTGGTCAGGGAACTAAGATCCCACATGTTGTGGGGCAACTAAGCCCATACATCACAACCACTGTGATGAGTACTGAGCTCGTGTGCCTCAACTAGAGAGCCTGTGTGACCCAAACTACAGAGCCCATGCACTCTGGAACCCGTGCCACAACTAGAGAGAAAACCTGCATGCCACAACTAGAGAGAAGCCCGCGCACCGCAACGAAGAACCTGCGTGCCACAACGATCCCACATGCCTCAACGAAGATCCTGCGTGCTGCAACTAAGACCCAATGCAGCCAAAATAAATAAATAAATAAAATTAAAATTAAAAAAAAAAAAGCCCAGGCTGTAGAGAGAAGACCATTGCCAACTGCAAAGTTTGGCTAAAATGAAGCAGAATGTAGTTGTAAAACAATCAAGTGTGAGTTTTAGAAAATTATCACTGACACATGGAAAGAAAAGTTAGAAAGAAAGTGAAGCACAAGAAATCCAGGCTAGAATAATTTAATGGTATAAAACCAAAGAAAAGGCTAAATTCAAGGCCTTAAGAGCACAAGATGGCAGGTAAGTAATAAAAACAGGGACCTGAAGACAGGAACAAGGAAGCACCAGTAGTTAGTAAGGCATCTGGCCAGTTTTCTATTAGATCCCAAGTGGCTAAACATGGCACTGAAGGGACTTCCCTGGTGGCACAGTGGTTAAGAATCCACCTGCCAATGTAGGAGACACTGATTTGAGCCCTGGTCCGGGAAGATCCCACATGCCACAGAGCAACTAAGTCTGTGCGCCACAACTACTGAGCCTGTGCTCTAGAACCCACAAGCCACGACTACTGAGTCCACGCACCACAGCTATTGAAGCCCTCACGCCTAGAGCCTGTGCTCCGCAACAAGAGAAGCCACTGCAATGAGAAGCCCATGCACTGCAACGAAGAGTAGCCCCTGCTCACCACAACTGGAGAAAGCCCACACACAGCAACAAAGTCCCAAGGCAGCCAGATAATAAATAAAAATAAATTTTAAAATAAATTTTTTTAAAGAAAGAATTCTGGTTTAAAAAAAACAACAAAAAAAATGGCACCAAGATAGAAAAAAATCCTGTTATTTGAGAATTAGAAAGAATAATTTTAAAAAACACAAACAACCAAAAACAAAACTTTAGAGTCTCAGCTAAGAAAGACCCGTGAGCCATATGATGAGCCTAGCATCAAACACCTAACACTTGTCTCCAGCTAACGAACTTGACCTGTAGTTGCCATTTGTTTCTAGGTTGTGACGTCAACACTAACATGAAGTCCTACCAAGGGAAAGGTTATGCATACAAAGGTAGACCTCCAGGGTGTACAGTGCTCCATGATACCAGATAAGAGAAACGAAGAATCATCAATAACAAGGAACAGGCTTTGGTGTAAAATTCCCCTCTACTTTGATCCTCCTTTCTACACTCACTTTGAAATATTATAAATTAAGCAAAAATATTTAATATTTAAGCCAAACAAATATTTAAGCCATCGAACAGTCACCTTAATAGAAGCCTATGAACATAAACATTTAACTATAGAGATAAATATCAAAGATACTTAAGGCTATTCTAGCAATATATATATATCCTACAAGAACAAACAAATCTTGACAAAAAAGCTAATCAAAAGTTCAGTAGTTCAGACTCTCTTTTTTAAAACAAGGTGGGAAAATGATTTCTATTATGATATATTAATAAAGCATTTTTGCATATATTACCTTCCATAAAAAGCTTGGGAAGTAAATTATTATTACCCCCATTTTACAAGACAAGGAAACAAGTGACAGGTACATTGGCAGAGCCAGACCTCAATCCAGTACCCCTTCTATCACTCTCTCTAGTAATCTGTCTTTAACACCTCCCTGTAGTGGTGTGACTTGTGGGACACTGCCCAGGTTTCAAAACTTAGGAATCAGTGCTCAACTGCTCTTAAGCAAGAACAGGTAATATTTCCAAATGAATCATGTTAACTCTTTAGGAAATAAGATAGGTTGGAAAAGAAAAGAGATGCAAATATAAAAGCAAAATCAACACCATATAATCCTAAATTTTTGTTAGAAATATCAGCATAAACTCAAGAGGTACATACTTTATTTTTTTCCACTAGAAGAAATGTAGATACAATGACCAACCAAGTAACAACCGCTTCCAAATCATGGTTCTCAAAGAGAACTATTTCCCACTGAAAGAAACCAGGGCTACATGGAGAACAGCTGATCCTAATCTGGGGATGGAAAAGTACAAGCTGAGCCTAGAAGATTTTGTCATAGAAGAAAGAAAGGAAGCCTTCAAAGACTGTCAACGTGAAGAGGCTCCCACTGGCTAAAAGATGAGGAAATAGGAGCAAACAGAATAGTAGTTGTTAAACCCACCAAAATGGTTTATATCCATGTGTTCATAATATATATATATGTATTTAGAAGGTGCCTAGTCTCCTCTGAGGATTCTAAAAGGAACCAACCCATTTTTCTGAAAACTAGTGGAAAGGCAGAAGAATCAAGCATTAAATTTGCCGTTCTTCCACCAACCTGTCTTCTATCTGTCCCTCAGGGTATGCAAAGAGTTGATGACAATCTCTTTAGTACTATCCCTATTAATAAATGAAGAAAGAATGGAATATTCCCATTTTACAAACCCATAATGAAACAACGGCTCTAGGAAATGATCACCTATAGCCACTAATCTCAAAGAGAAATAACTACATTATGTAATTCCTGGAGAACACAGAACAGCTATGATATAGTCCTCCCCTCCCCCACAGAAATCTGAGGTTCTAGATCTGTATACCAGTATACATAAATAGAGAAACCAGAAACACATTTAACCACCACCATGGAATGAAATCAGCAAAACACAGACTATGGAGAACAACAGAACAACTAACCCTAAATTGCTAGAACAAAGACGAGTTAAGGAGGACTCCTACATGGAGGAGACTTGAGACATAAAACTCATGCAGTGCATGGGTCTTGTCTGAAGCCTGATTCAGGAAAACTATAGAAATATATTTATGAGACAACCAGTGAAATTTAAACCTTGACCTATAAATTCATGATATTAAGTTGTAAATTATTTTTAGTCTTGATAATGACACAGTGATATTTTTCAAAGAATCCTCATATTTCAGAGATACATGCAGAAATATTTAGAATGAAACATGCCCTCTGAGATTTGCTTCAAAATAAGCCAAATGATGGGCATGGGTTTATAACCAAAGTCAGTAAGTGACTATGTGGGATGAGGTAGCAGGAATTATGCTATCCTCTAATCTACTTTTTTGTATGTTCGAAATTTACCATAAAATACATGATTAAAAATTCCTCCAGCTACAATAAATACCTATTTATCCTTTCTTCTAAACTTAGAAATAAACTCTCTTGTACCGAGTGCTTTTATTTTTGATGTGATCAACTTTACCTCCACAAGGAAAAATATATTTTCCTTTAAAAATATTTTAAAGTATTAAGATTCCTATCACACGACTCTTTATTATGCTCTGAAGTTTAATAGGATCCTTCCCAAAACACTTATAACCACATGCTGGATAATGTACATGAAACACATGAAAATTGAGGAAATATACAATATTAAGGACATATCATTATAAAGCAACATATTTGTTTTGCCAAAACCAAGGTATCTATATGCAGGATGAGAGACAAAGAAGATGTTACAAAACGCAAATCTTCAAACGTTTGCCTATTACCTTTTCTATGAAACTTTGCTATCCAAATCATTCGTGTGTTTCCAAGATTTTCAAATTTCCATAAGCATAAACTTCCACACATTTTTTAAACAATCCTTCATCTCCCCAAACAACATCCTTACACTGTGGTTACCCCCACAGGAACCCCACTATTCCTGCCCTGCTGTTGCATTTCATTACAAGCACAGCTGCTAATGTTGCCTAAACTAGTTAATAAAAACAAGTTTGGGTCAGACAACAACACTATTTAACGTAAAAGAATACTAGATGGGGTCTAGTTTATATCATCTACACTAATCACGAGCTCAAGAATTTAAGCTCTAATTTCAAGGCACTGAGAGGTAGAGTGGTAGAATTCCTTATTTCAGGCAGAGACCAGGAGAATATACACACTAGATCTATAACTTCATTCTCCACTTCAGAGATATCCTACCATATATCACACTATATACACATCAAGAATTTTTTTTGGTATATTTTCTAAGTATTTCTTGACCTGATCAGGAAAAAGTATACAATGGTTGGTATCCAAAATTTCTTACAAAATTCTGTAAGTCAATATGTTCTTTTTGAGAAATTTCAGTAAGATATTAGCTTAACCTAAAATAGAATATGATTCAAAATCACTGCTCATTCAGGCAATGAAATACACAAGTACACGTAATAGAATTTAAAGTATAGACACAGAGTAAGCTTTAATGAGATCATTCTAAGCTTTTTGCATGAAGTATGTCTGGCTCAGAGTGACCCTACCCAGGTATACATTAGTGATGCTGCCGCTGCTGCTATTACTAGCACGGCTACAGTTATTCTAACTGCAATACTACTGCTGGCGACACCAGTCATCAATAAGAATAAGAGTATGTGAAAAGGTAAGAAATAATATAAGGGAAGTAGAAATGGTAATCTATTGGTAGTTAATTCTGAAGGAATGGAAGGAGTAATCATGTGACTTGATGGTGCCTGAACAAGGTTCTGAAAGATGACTGAATTCATGAGGGTGATCCCAATCAGAGGCAAGAACACAAAGGCCAGAAAGCATAAAAGAGTTCACACAGAGAGAAAAGCAAATCACTCCGCAGGAGCATGAGATATAAAAAAGTAAAACAGAAAGTAGGCAGGGGGCAAATTTCTAATTCTCAAAAAGCTAATTTTGTTGTTGCTCTTATTCACAGATTTTTCAAAGGACATCATCTCTCTACTTGAAGTTTTCTATAGGATTTCAGTCATTCTATTCTTGCTTCTTTGAGCAGCTACCAGTTTGATCATCTCTTTTGTTCTTCTCTAAAAGCTCCGGAGGCTATCCAACTTCATGAGGTCTTTCTGAAGCAAGTTTAGGCAAGGGGAAGCACATCTTGTTGGAACCATATACGGATATTTACCCATCTTTATCACCATTCTTCTAAGTATATCTATCCTTAGGCAAATACCTAACCACCTTTATCATATATATTCTGCAACTGGTACACATCACAGGATGTTTTTTCCCTATTAAAACAAACAAAAAAATGGTGTTTAAAACAATCACAAAATCTCTTCCTCCACACAAATTTGTCCAGTCAAATGTCAAGATATTCATTTCCTACCCACAGATCACATTACCAATGCACATTCAAAGTTTTAAAGAACAGTGTTCCCAGGCAATCTGAGTAATCAGATGATCTTAGGAGCCTTAAAATACAAAGTGAAAAGAAGGTTTTAGTTATATAAAGAGGAGTTAAAAATATGATGCCATTATAAGAAAGGTCAACTTTCCGTAACCTTGAGGGTCAGATGGTCAAAAACGAACTCAGTCATCGGTTTTGAATATAGTTGCTAAGTGCTTATGTGCAGTTAACTTAAGGATGCTGATTGAATGGCTCTTCATAATACTGCGAGACAACAATCAGCAGAAAAACTTCAGCACCATTTTCTAAAAAGCTATTTTCCTGGTTTCCCTAAGTTTATGCATTTATGCATCATTCTTATGGTGTATATTACATTTTTGCAAATACATCTGCTAATCCTACTTGTTCACCAACATTACCACAAACAGCCCCAACAGAACCTGTTCCACGGGCTAAAAACTAACTTTACATTTTTTCAATAAAGTAAAAAACTGACTGGAATTTAAGTCCAAGTGTATAAACACTACAGAGACTTGGCTGAGGTATTTCCTAAGATGAGCCTAAGTGGGGGCGGGGGCACATGCCACAGTGTCTTTCGGGCTTCATAGGTAAGGTTAATAAAGTCCAAAATTTTTGTTCAAGTCAGCCAAGTTGTGCATATACATAATCATCTAGATTATAAAATTTACAAATAGTAAAGAGCTTCCAAAATTGCAGTCAAGAGATAACTGGGTAAGAGACAGTATGGTTTTAAATGAAGTGCTACTGTACAACCTTCAAAATTTATTTCCTGGTATTAAAAGCCTGGAATCTCAGGTACACATAAATAGGAGGATATATAAACTAGAGTATATTCATAAAAGAAAATAAGGCTTATCAATAAAAAGGAACAAACTGTGATACACGTGACATTATGGATGAATTTCAAAAACATGCCAAGTGAATGAAGTAAACACAGAAGAGTATATGTTGTCTAATTTCTTTTATATGAAACTAGTAACTAGCAAACTAATCTCTGGGAGTTGGATACTGATTGTCAAGGAGCATGAGTTAACTTTCTGGAGTGACAGTAATGTTCTATATCTTGATAACACTTGAGTTACAACAGTATACACATTTGTCAAATCTCAGTTAATGTATACTTAAGATTTGTGAGTTATATTTTTATTTAAAATTTACATAACGATAGATATATTGAACTCTGATTTGCATATTAAATATACGCAATTTACTTTGAAACACATCAATATATGATAGTTTAATAAGTGGACTCTAGATGTTGGGTATATCGATGTTCTTGTAAAATTCTTTTAACTATGCTCTACTTTCAAAAAGTTTCATCAGAAAATGTTGGGGGGAACATCTGATTTTCCTAAAATGGAGTAGGAGAAAGCTAGGTAGCAAAATATGGACATAAATTTTACTTATTAAAGTTTAATTGGATTTATTACATATTTGAGAGAACAGAATTTTTAAGAATCCAAAAATAGAAGGAAAAAAGGACATTTACTCAAGATTTTTACATTTTCTTTTAGAGCTTCATATTTCTAACGGGTTTGTTTTTCATCTGGATTTTTCTAATACGTAAAAAGGAATTTGTAAATCATATTCATCTTTTACCTGTATCCAAATAACATAACCATGTCCACTTCACAAGCACTTCTAACAACGATATGACACATTTTTCCTGGAAACATCTGTCACGGTACTAACAATTGAATGTGAAAGCAAAGTTATATTGTTTCTAAGTAGACTAATAGAAAGAATAAGAGTAAAGAGAATGTCAAGGACTTCATTCCCAATATACTTAACTAAGCTGATTTGCCAAACACGCAATATGGTGCCAATTTCCTCTCTAGCTATAGGAGGTCACCTCAAAACTCTGCTGCCCGTTTATCTGAACTCACTCAGATTGCCCATCTATGAGAATTACTACTTCCAATTGTTCACTTCCCAAATTAGTTTTATAAAAGTAAAGTCAACCTTTTGTTCAAACTTTAATTTTTCCTGAAGTGGACTATCAAGTCTTTATGCCAGAAATATTAAAGCTGCCATTTATCTCACATACAGAAAACTGGAATTTTGTACTCCATGATAATTAAAAATAGCTTTTTCTAAGTATCTAATTAAACCATTTTCAACGAAATTTTATAATTTTAAGGGTATTTATAGTCTCTGCAACCAAAATGTATGGAAAGATAAGATAGCTCTATCAGTAAATCCTCATGTACTTCTACAAAAGGAAAGAATTTTCGTATTACAATATATGCAAAAAATATATATATGAAGTGAGTGTTCAAATTTAATAAAAGCTAAAAATCTATAAAGTAGCCCATTCAAAAACAAAGGTTAGGTAAGTCTATTGCAAATGTCATTTCAAGGCACGTGTTATAAATACACCTAGAACTAATAGCAATGCATTGCTTTGGACAGAAGGATTTACTTAGAACGAACAAAGCTGAGGCAGGCAAGAGATGTCTGAAATCAGCTGGTATCAATGTCATCTCTTATTTATTACCTTTGTTACCTATTCTTTGTCAAGAGACTTAGTGTACTAAATCAACAACAATCCCCCAACCTGGCAGGGACTGGGGGTGGTTTTCTACTAAACAGCCATAGCAATCTTCTCTGTATGAATGGTACGTGGCCCTCTCCAGCTAAACCCTAAAGGAGCATGTTCCTTGCCCCTCCCTGCTGAGTCACTGTGCTGGAAAACTGGTCCCTGTGCTTCAGTAGATGGCACTCTTTCCTCTGACACAGCTGTCCAGGAGTTTCTGACAGAGTAGAGGGCATGCAGACCTGGCATCATTCCATATTTTTATTTTTTGAATCCACAACTGTGGCCCTGGCAAAGGATTCAGCCCTCTCTTAAACAAAAATGAGGACAAAAAGCAAGTTCAGACAAGAAGAAAATATTTGCAAACTGTCTATCTAACAAAGGACTTATATCTAGAATATATAAAGAACTCTCAAAACTCAATGGTAGGGGCTTCCCTGGTGGCGCAGTGGTTGAGAATCTGCCTGCTAATGCAGGGGACACGGGTTCGAGCCCTGGTCTGGGAAGATCCCACATGCCACGTAGCAACTGGGCCCGTGAGCCACAACTACTGAGCCTGCGCGTCTGGAGCCTGGGCTCCGAAACAAGAGAGGCCGCCATAGCGAGAGGCCCACGCACCACAATGAAGAGTGGCCCCCGCTTGCCACAACTAGAGAAAGCCCTCGCACAGAAACGAAGACCCAACACAGCAAAATAAATTAATTAATTAATAAACTCCTACCCCCAACATCTTCTTTAAAAAAAAAAAAAAACTCAATGGTAAAAAAAAAAAATCCAATTAGAGAATGGGCAAAAGACATGAAGAGATATTTTACAGAAGGCAAATCAGCACATGAAAGGATGTATAATATCACTGGTTATTAGGGAAACGCAAATTAAGGCCACAATGAAGTATCACACACACTCACAGAATTGCTAAGACAAGCAATAGAGATAACACCAAATGCTGGTGAAGATGTAGAGACACTGGATCTTTTATACATTGCTGGTAGGAGAGTAAAATGTAAAGCTACTTCAGAAAACAGTTTGACAGTTTAAAAACTGAACACACACTTAACATATGGCCCAGCAATGACAATCCTGGACATTAGTGCCACAGCAATGAAAAGTCTGTTATTTGTCCACATGAAACCTGTACATGATTGTTCATACCAACTTTATTTGTAATAACAAAAAACTGGAAACAACCAAAACATCCTACAATAGGTGAATGGTTAAATGAACTAAAGCATATCCATCATACCACAAAATACCACACAGCAATAAAAAGGAACGAACAATTGATACATGCAACATCTTGAAGAGATCTCAAAGGCACTGTGCTGAGTGAGTAAAAGAGTCAATCTCAAAAGCTCAATACTGTCTGAATCCATTTATACAAAATTCCTGAAATAAGTGTATAGCAAGGGAGAAAAGATTACTGGTTGTATGGAAAAAGGTAAGGGTGGGATGGGGAGTGGCATAGGGTCTGAGTTGTGACTGTAAAGGGGTAGCATGAGGGAGATTTTTGTGGTAATGGAACAGTACTGTCTCTTGATTGTAGTAGCGACTACATGAATCTACACATGCGGTTCAACAACAGACCTAAACACACACTTTATACCAATGCCGATTTCCTGGTTTTGATACTGTACTAAAGCTAGTTAAAATTCTACCAGTGAATGTAACTGTATAAATAGTATACAGGACCTGTGTGTTTTCTTCAAAACTTTCTGTAAATCTATAATTATTTTTAAATAAAGAGATTTTGTCTAAAAATAAACTTAACATCTAAAATACAGCTACAAACTGTTAGTATACAGTATGAAAAACTAATCAGAACTCAAGATGAAATTTATAGTCTACCATCTCTGAAAAAAGATTGCCAAAGCAAATAAAATGTAATGAGTAATATCAAACTGAGATATCTATATTTGCTTACTTCAGGAGAATTTATATACATTTCAAACTTAAACTACAGATTTTTTACCCACTAGCTCACTATACATTAAAGAAGTTCTAGCACTACAACACTGATTGATAATCTACTATCTGCAACAGTATAAGGATGAAGCCTAGTATAGTGTTTAAGGCTGAAGAGTTGGATGGTCTAAGTTCAAAAACTGGTCAGGCCACTGCTATGCCATCCTGGACAAATTATTTGACCTCTGTAAGATGATACAGAAATGTTAAAAATATTATAAATAACATGGTATATCATACAAGTAACAGAATATAATTATAATTATATAAATATTTAAATGTCACTAAAATATAATCTAATCTTATGATAAATAAATAATCTGTGTGCCATGTTTACCCTAACAACCAGAACATAGAAAGGCTGAAAAATGCAAGCTATCTCAAAAAACTTCTGATTAACCAAGGAAATGAGTGATATGCAGTTGTCTGTGAAATTAAGGGGCCGTAAGTGCTCAATAGAGAATGCCAAACAAGGACTACATAAGCATTCTGGGAATTTAGAGGAGAGAGATTGTTTCACATACAACAAAGTGATGCTGGTTTTGTGGAAGAAGTGGCACTTGAGTAGCTTTTGAAGAACATACAGGATTTCAACTGACAGATATGCTGGGTCAGGTCTTTCAAGTCAGAGAGCATCACATACATGGTACTGGGAAGATGGAAAAGTTAGAGGCCTGCTCAAGTTATCCAGTTTTGCTAGTTACAAATTAGAACCTAGGCTGAAGGATTCCTGCTCAGAATTCACAGGGTCCCAGCCTGGGCCATCACTAATTATTTCCCTTACTAAGTGTTACTATATTTTTGAAACCATAGATGTACTTTTACCCTCTATTGCTGGGGCCTGTTTAAGTAGAAATGACCAGTTCTCCCTGATAAAGTACCAACAGATGAACTGAGATTAGAACAATGATTATACAAATGGATACGTTCAAACACCAAACAATCTTCCAGCACAAGATCCCACCGGTCACTTCATAAATATAAGCTGTATCTACCCAAATAAATTAAATAATGGCTAACCTACACTGAAGGCTGAATGATTCTCTTCTTGTCCCTGACTCAAAGCCTTAGTTTGAGGTCACAGGAACAGACCACATAAAGCTATTTAGGAAAAACTACATAAAAGATTTCTAAGAATGTTTTACCATATTTCAGAATAAAACTAAAAAGTGAAATACAGTTTTGTTTACAAGAAATTTCAAAAAGTCAATATTATAGACTAAAAATACAGAAAAGTCAGGCCAATAAGTTAGAGACTATTTTATTCTACTTCTCCATTCCCAACATATGTTGAGCACAGTGAAAATTAATTCAGGGAGATTATAAATTGAGTATCTGGGACTAGATTGCATTATTTAGCAGAAGTATGCAAGAAATCAGTTTCTAGGATTTATTAAAAGCATATTGCTCAAGAGGTTTGAAAGGGTAGGTGGGAGCAAATACTACATTTATGAAACTGAGTAAAAGTTACTCAGTGTCCAGCTTAATACAAAGGAAAAAACTACAGACATACAGATATATCTATACCTACTGGTAAACGTCCTTTTTTAAGTAGTTTTGTTTTAACCCAAACCTTTTTTTTTTAAAGTATGTTTGATTTACAATGTTAAATTAGCTTCAAGTGGGCAACATAGTGATTCCATAGTTATAGATTTACTCCATTTAAAGTTATTATAAAATATTTGCTATATTCTCTGTGCTGTGCACTACATTCTTGTATCTTATCTATACATGTAGTTTGTACCTCTTAATCCCCTTTCCCTACCTTGCCTCTATTCTACCCCTCTCTGCACTGGCAAATACTAGTCTCCGTATCTGTGAGTTTGTTTCCATTTATTATATTCACTTATTTTTTAGATTCCATGTTTAAGTGAAAACATATAGAATTTGTCTTCCTCTGACTTATTTCACTAAGCATGATACCCTCCAGGTATCATGCAAACAGCAGAATTTCATTCTTTTTTATGACTGATTACTGTGGCTAGGACTTCTAATACTATGTTAAATAGAAGTGGTGGGAGTGGGCATTCTTGTCTTGTTCCTGAATTTAGAGGAAAAGCTTTCAGCTTTTCACTGTTGAGTATGTTAGCTGTGGATTTGTCATAAATGGCCTTTACCATGTTTAGATATGTTCCCTCTATACCCGCTTTGAGAGTATCTATCACAGACAGATGTTGAATTTTGTAAATGCTTTTTCTGCCTCTACTGAGATGATCATGTGATTTTTATCCTTTCTTTTGTTAATGTGGTATATCACATTGATTGATTTGCAAATATTAAACCATCCTTGCATCCCTACAATAAATCCACTGGATCATAGTGTATGATCCTTTTTACATACTGTTGGATTCAGTCTGCTAATATTTTGAGAATTTTTGCATCTATATTCAAAGACATTGTCTGTACTTTTCTGTAGTGCCTTCATCTGGTTTTGTATCAGGGTAAAGGTGGCCTCGTAGAATGAATCTGGGAGTGTTCTGCCCTCTTTAATTTTTTGGAATAGTTTGAGAAGGATAGGTATTAGGTCTTCTTTATCTGTTTGGTAGAAGTGCCCTGTGAAGCTGATCCTGGGCTTTTGTTTGCTGGGAGTTCTGTTTTTTCTAATTACAAAATCAAATTCACTGCTAGCAATCAATCTGTTCAAGTTGTTTCTTCTTGATTCAGTCTTGGCAGGTTGTACATTTTTGAAATTTGTCCATTTCTTCTAAGTTGTCCAATTTGTTGGCATATAGCTGTAGTGTTCTCATGTGATTTCTTTCTATCTCAGTGGTATAGGTTGTTCCTCCTCTTTCATCTCTTGTTTATTTGGATCCTCTCTTTTCTTCTCAGTGAGCATGGTTAAAGGTTTATCAGTTTTGTTTATTCAAAAATACAGCTCTTGGTTTCATTGATTTTTTTTTTTTTTTGGTCTCTTATTTCTTCTCTGATCTTTATTATTTCCTTCTGCTGACTTTGGGCTTTGATTGTTGTTCTTTTTCTAATTTCTTTAGGTGGAAGGTTAGGTTGTTCAAGATTTTTGTTTCTTGAGGAAGGTCTGTATCACTACAAACTTCCCTCCTAGAACTGCTTTTGCTGTATCCCATAGATTTTAGAAACTTGTATTTCCATTTTCATTTGTCTCAAGGTATTTTCTGATTTAATTTCTTCATTAACATGTTGATTTTTTAATAGCATGTTTAGTCTCCACATGTTTGTTCTTTTCCCATTTTTCTTTCTGTAACTGATTTCTAGTTTCATACCATTGTGGTCAGAAAAAAATGCTTGATATAATTTCTATCCTCTTAAATTTGTTGAGACTTGTTCTGTGGCCTATAATGTGACCTACCCTGGAGAACATTCCATGTGCCCCTGAACAGAATGTATTCTGTTTTGGGATGGAAGGTCCTGTAGATATCTATTAAGTCCAACTGGTTTATTATGTCATTTAAGGTCACTAGCCACTCTTGCCTTATTGATTTTCTGTCTGGACAAGCTGGCATTGATGTGAGGTGTTAATGTCCCCTACTACTGTATTATTGTCAGTTTCTCCCTTTATGTCTGCTAGTATTTGCTTTATTTAGGTGCTCCTGTATTGGGTGCATAAATGTTAATGAGCATAATATCCTCTTCTCATATTTATCCCTTTATTATTTAATGCCCTTGTCTTTTATTAGTCTTCTGATATGAGCATTGCTTTCTTGTCATTTCCATTTGAACAAAATATCTTTTCCAACCCCTCACTTTTGGCCTGTGTCTTTATCTCTGAAGTGAGTCTCTTGAAGGAGGCATATAAAAGTGTCTTGCTTTTTAATTCAATCAACCACTCTTGTTTGGAGCATTTAGTCCATTGACATTTAAAGTAATTACTGATAGGTATGTACTTATTGCCCTTTAGTTACTTGTTTTCCAGTTGTTTTTGTAGTTCTTCCCTGTTCATTTCTTTTGTTTCTACCCTTGTGGTTTAATGATTTTCTTCAGTAGGATGCTTGTGTTCCTTTCTTTTTAGTTTTTATCTATTGTAGGTTTTTTAATTTGTGGCAGCCATAAGGTTCATATATATTTACCAGTTTAAAACAAGTAGAAATAAGTCATTTAAGTTCAAACACATTCTAAAAGATCTATATTTTTTTCTCCCCTTCCCCATCTTTTTGATGTCACATTTCATATCTTCATGTTTATCACTTAACTGTTTATTGTAATTATAGTTGTTTTCACAATTTTTTGTCTTTAAATCTTCATACTGGTTTACTTAAATGGTTGACACTCAGTCCTTACTATATGTTTCCCTTTCCTAGTAGGATTTTCCCTTTTCTTTTCTTTAACAGTTCTTTTAGTGTAGGCTTAGTATTTATGAACTCTTAGTTTTTGTTTGTCTGAGAAGCTCTTCATCTCTCCTCTGATTCTAAATGGTAATCTTGCTGGGTAGAATATCCTAGGTTGCAGGTTTTTCCCTTTCAGCACTTTGAATGTATCAGTGGCACTCCCTTCTTGCCTGCAAAATTTCTGCAGCAAAATCAGCTGCTATAGGGATTCCTTGTGGGGATTCCTTTATATATGCCTGTTTTTCTCTTGCTGCCTTTAGAATTCTTTTTTTTAATAAGTTTTATTTTATTTTTGGCTGCATTGGGTCTTCATTGCTGCATGCAGGCTTTCTTTAGTTGCAGTGAGCAAGGCCTACTCTGTGGCAGCACGCAGGCTTCTCATTGCGGTGGCTTCTCTTGTTGCGGAGCACAGGCTCTAGAGTGCAGGCTCAGTAGTTGTGGCTCACTGGCTCTAGAGCACAGGCTCAGTAGTTGTGGCACACGGGCTTAGTTGCTCCACGGCATGTGGGATCTTCCCAGACCAGGGCTGGAACCCATGTCGCCTGCATTGGCAGGCAGATTCTTAACCACTTCACCACCAGGGAAGCCCCCTAGAATTGTCTTTAACTTTTGTCATTTTAATTACATATTGTTGTGAGTCTTTGTGTTCATCTTGTTTGGGATTCACTGTGTTTCCTGCACCTAATTATGTTTCCTTCTTCAGGTTAGGGAAGTTTTTAGCCATAATTTCAAATACATATTCACTAAATGTTTATTAAATACCTACTGTGTGCTATTGGAGTTGGAATTCTTTTCAAATCCTCAAAAAAAAAAAAAAAGAGGTACACATAAGCTTGGCATTCCTCTTATCTTGATGTACAAATACATCAAGATGTTGGGGATAGCCCTTCAACTCTGAGCAGTATCTTGGGGCTGAAATACCAGAGGTGACTCTACCCAGATGGGAGCTTTAAAGGAATTGGTTAGTTGGGGCTGCACATCCAGGGTTGCTGAGAGCCCAAGAAAAACATTATCACATTCTACATGAAATCTCCAAGGGCAAGTACCAAAGCTAAGAATGCATTCTCTAATAATAGCCACCGTTACTAGCTGTGGGGCACAGATTGTTTTAAGGTGATTGTGCAGGAGGTGGCTGGAGTGGAGTGAAACTAGGAGGAGACTGCAAGAGATATCAATGTGGAAGGGGCTACACTTATCACCCTTATAAAAGAACTGAGAGGATAGTGTTAAATCTCAAAGTGGTATTTCCTATTCCAACAATGCCAGTGTGCATGATAGGGTTGATAAAGCTTTCCATAACATTCTGCAAACCAAACCAGGATTGGAGGGAGGTGGGACAACAGCTACTGAGAAGGGTTTGTAGAGCCTGAACCAGCACCACATAGTAGTCTACTAACACCTCTAAAGAAACCAGATCTGTCCCAGCCCGGGTCACCCTAGTGCTGAACTACTTGATTTCTCACTATAAAACCTGAGGCTCCCAAACTTACTTTCTATCCTTTGCTTGTCTATTGTGGAGGAAAGTAATCCAAGATCTTCTTCTTCCTTACCCTGCTATTAAGTAAGACTATTGCAGAGAACCCTTTTTAAGACATTACTTGGAAGCAATATTTAGAATAAAAACAGAAGAGTTCTAAAAGCTATCAACTCCCTAGTGACATTTCACAATACACCCACTAAAATTTTTTAAAGACAACTGATGGCGTCAAATGTCAAAGACGATGTGAAGCATCCAGAGCTCACTGCTGTTGGGTGTATAAAATGGTACCCCTACTGGAAAACTGCTTGGTAGTTTCTTTAAAAGTGCAAGCTACAACTGCCCAATGACCCTACAAATCTACTTGTAGGTATTAGCAAAGAGAAATGAAAACATATGTCCAAAAAGCCTTGTGCAATAATGATCCAAAAAGCCTTGTACAATAATGTTCATAGGAGCTTGAATCATTAAAGCTGAAAACTACAAACAGCCCAGATACCTGATAGGAGAATATATGAACACACTATGATATAATCATACAATGGAATACTGCTTAAAATAAGAAATGTCCTACTAATACACAGAAGAATAAATCTCAAAACTATGCTTAAAGACCACAATAAAAACATGTATGAACACTACTATATATAAAATACATAACAAGGACCTACTGTATACAACAGAACTATATTCAATATCTTTAATAACCTATAATAGAAAAAACTATAAAAGGAATATATTTATATACATAGGTATAAGTGAATAATTTTGCTGTACACCTGAAGCAAAACATTGTAAATCCACTTATTTCAATAAAACTTTTTAAAGAAAAACATGTATGATTCTATTTACATAAAATTTTAAGATAGGAAAAACTGACTTTTTTTTTTTTTTTTTGAAACAGTCAGATCAGTGGTTCTTTCCGGGGTCGGGGGATTAGTTGGGAAGGGGCACGAGAGAATTTCGTGTGTGATGGAAGTGTTCTTGATTGCTCACAGAGCTGACAGTATTGTTTCTCTCGGTATTATAAAGTTTTAGCTAAGAGCTAGCTACTTGTCAAAGGGAACCCAGAGCCAGTGTCCAGCCATCCTTGGCAGTGTCACAAATGCAGGGTGGAGGAGACAGGAGCCAGGAAATAAGATGGTGTATCTTGGGATGCACCACCAGAAAGACTAAATAAAAGGGGTAAGGAGTCAAGTTTATGAAAGTAAAGAAGTATGGGAGGCATGACTTCCCCTGCATGGAAAAAGTCCTAGACAATGGAGGGGCTGCCCAATAACCTTTTTAAGCCTGTACAGGGGAGTTGTTCTTATGCTGCAATATCCTAATTCCTTTACTTCCAGGAATTGCAGGAAATAACCCACCATAAGCAGAAAAACCCACTCTAAATAACCTAACCATAAAGTTAGGCATTTCAAGGGTGTGACTTCTGGGCCAAAGTATTTAAATTTCTACCAGCTTTTCATACCTTGCTGTAAGGACCATGAAAGACTGTGTTGACATGGAGACCCATGGAATGCCAGGCCAATGCTCAAAAGACAACTACCCAAGAGTATCACTTTGACCTCCAGCAGACTATGTGAATGAGAAATTAACCTCTATTGTGTTATGACACTGAGAATGGGCATTGTTCGCTACCACAGCATAATCCAGATTATCCTTACTAATATAGCCTATTTTTTCTTTAACCTATTTCTAAAATGAATCCATTCAAGAGAAGAAAATTATGCATAGGATACCACATTAGCTCCATTAAGGGCTCCCCAAAGTAACAGGATTTAGTCCCTACCCTCAGGTGGTTATGGTGTGATAGGGAAGAAATGCCATGCATTGCAATAACCAAGATATACTAGTGTGATACCTGAGGTATTAACATAGCTCTATGGGAGGTCCAGATCCAACACTCAAGCATTCTCTCTAAGCTACAGTAAGCCATAGGTGTTTACATTTCTAAGGCATTAGAACTGTGTTATATATTTAATTTGCTATAAGTACAGATAATTATTTATCAGTATAGGTAGAGAGCATTCAGAAGAGTCTATAGACAAAGCGAAAGTGAGGCATGGACATATATACACTACCAAACGTAAGGTAGATAGATAGTGGGAAGCAACCGCAGAGCACAGGGAGATCAGCTCGGTGCTTTGTGACCGCCTGGAGGGGTGGGATGGGGAGGGTGGGAGGGAGGGAGATGCATGAGGGAAGGGATGTGGGAACAGATGTATATGTATGACTGATTCACTTTGTTATAAAGCAGAAACTAATAAAAAAATAAATAAAATTTAAAAAAAAAAGAAAAAAAGAAGAGTCTATAGAAAGTCCTCAAATTGCTCTCTTCCTTGCCCCATGCCCCAGCAGTTTTGGATACATCAGAATGGAGATTCCTTGCCATAGCGAGCCGCCATCACTGTCCTATGTAGCTTGAACACCCCCGCAGAGCTAACACACAATATAGGGCTAAATATATAGTTCACGTCCCTACACACTCTTTCTAGTGTCAACCTATGCAGGTATCCCATGAGTTCAGACCTGGATTTAACACTTTCTCATGTCTTCATTATCACTATCAGCATTATTTCAGCATACCACCTATGGCAGATATTGTTCACAAATATCCCAATTCTATTCCTTTCCAGCACAAGACGGTATAGTACTTCCCGTCCCCTCTGAAAGGGACGTACGGTGCTATGACTTGCTTTGGCCAATGAATCATGAACAGAGGTGACGTGTGTCGCTCCTGGGCTGTGGCCTTTTAGAAATAGTACATGAGTTAACACAGTATTTTTCCCACCTCAGTGATTGGAAAGTTGTGTCAAGATGGAGCTGTCAGCCTGGGGTCCCAGAGTGACCACAATGAGCAGAGCTCCCCTCCCAACTCACACGGAATATGTAGAATACGAAGAAATAAAACCTGGCCGCAATAAACTATTTGGGGTTATTAACCAAAAGTAACTTGGACTATCCTGATACAACACTCTTCTGTTATTTCTGAACAGTTACCTACTGCTGGCAGTCTTCTTTTCTGCCCAAGTTTTTACACTTCTTTGCCTCCTGCCCTTCCCAGATTTTGTATATATATACATAAAAAAAAAAGGGTTATGAGCGTCCCTGGTGGCACAGTGGTTGAGAGTCTGCCTGCTGATGCAGGGGACACGGGTTTGTGCCCTGGTCCGGGAAGATCCCACATGCCGCGGAGCGGCTGGGCTCGTGAGCCATGGCTGCTGAGCCTGCACGTCCGGAGCCTGTGCTCCGCAATGGGAGAGGCCACAACAGTGAGAGGCCCGTGTACCACCAAAAAAAAAAAAAAAAAAAAAGAGTTGGCCTTTATCAGCATTACTAACCAATTAGAGGACTCCCCTCTTTCCAAGTAGCAATACTTGACCCAGACTCAATGGATACAACTTTTACTCTCATGACTCTAAGCCAAAATGTTACAGCTACCTGCTCCTAAGCTATTTATTCAGAGATTGAGGAATAAAGCAAGAAATGGAGGTGGGCAGGGGGGAGACATGAAGAAAGTCCATCTGTTTAAGGGTTCAAGGAGATTATAGAAACTAAGAGGGTTCTGGAAGCCTTCAGCATGATAATAAGCATTCTTCCACAATAGATTAGTAAGTATTAGAGGCCTTCAAAAGGGAAAATAAAGTTCAATCAACCATGCAGATAGACTTTTGCAGGTATGTCCAGCGGCTTAAAGTAAATCTGGCGCTGGGCTCGTGAAATCAGAGCTCACTGCTTCTTTCTGGTACTGTCTTTGTCACTCATGGGAGTCAATTTGTAAAGAATTACCAAATGTATCTGCTTCCAGAAATGCTTAGTCTTTTAGCTCATATTGGGGGGTGGGGATGAGAACAAATGGAGACTGTCATGAAAGGGCAGAGGTAATGCTCACAAGTAAGGGTAGAACTTACACAATATTGGTCATTTAAGTATTAAAATGGATGGGCTTCCCTGGTGGCGCAGTGGTTCAGAGTCCGCCTGCCAATGCAGGGGATACGGGTTCATGCCCCGGTCCGGGAATATCCCACATGCTGTGGAGCAGCTGGGCCCGTGAGCCATGGCCGCTGAACCTGTGCGTCCGGAGCCTGTGCTCCGCAACAGGAGAGGCCACAAAAGTGAGAGGCCCGCGTACCGCCCCCCCAAAAAAATGGAGAGATTCTACTTATAGTTTGGAGTTGAACAAACAAGCAAGCAAATAAGCCATATTTACCAAGAATGAGATCTGAAAATTGGGGAAATGTTCTGTTATGTGCCAAATGAAGGAATCTGGAATATGATTATACACAGAATCTCTCAAAAGCATCATCTCTTGGACATGAAGTATGAATGAGTTGACAACATTTTAAGTAAAACAAATGACTAAAATATAAAATTTGGAAGTAAACAGCCTCTAGATCTTCAGTCCTAGACTTTATTATATCCCATTATGTGCCCTCCCCCAGCACCCAAGAATGCAAAATAGCAGATGCTTAATAAATGCTTAATTAATCTAGAGGTATAAGGAGTTCATTTCAGAAACACTGACCTACTCAGCTGCCTTTCACTGCTCCATGATTTTCAGTTTTAGATTTGTCCCTGTGTCACATCAACATACGTAAACCCTCTTAAAACCCAAGAGAATAAACTAGGACTAAAACCTGATATGAGTTTTTTGTTGGTGGCTTCAGTGAGGTAAAGCTTAGTTTATTAATCTTCACTTTCTCCACTGACACAGCATCACAAATATCTTCTCCAAGTAAAAACATAAGCATGCCTAAAATATAAATTCACCCTTAATAATCCTAATGTATCTCAGCAATAACCAATTGATAAATAGTACACTAAGCTAATTCTCACATAAAATCCCTGCATTAAATTGATCTAATGGAAAAATCAAGGCATATTATCTTTGCACCTTAACGAGAAGCACACCTAACTGAATACCCACAGCAGTCGACCCGTTACCTCCACGGGGCAGGACTGCTTAAGCAGCATCACTGGCTACATCATTTCATGAGGTATTTAGCAAAAGCATGCAAGCCACAGATGGAGATTTGTAAAAGACTGTTAAACCCCTGCACCTAATGTGAAAGACACCTGTAAAGTTAAAACACTAGCCGTGTTTTCCCCTGCTAGGTGGTAGTTAAGAAGTCTCAGGCTTAGTGACCTACAAAGTAGGTTTGCTCATCCTAAGACCACAATATCAGACTATTTTTATAAGGTAGGGTATCAAACGTGATTAGCTTTTATTGTATTTATAAGCAATTTAGGGTCTTCAGGGTATCCATTTTTGGAGGAAACCAGATTGCTTTTGTAGGGCATGCCTGATGGGGTCCTAAGATTGGTTCACATGGCTTAGAAACAAATGCCCACAAGTCATTCTAATGGTCATCCTAAGCTTGCACTTAACATGGAAATAACAACAGGAATGTTGGTTCAGGAATTTTGGCTTATTCCTCCCTACCAATGAGTTAACTTAACTTAGAACACACTGGTTCCCATGTGAAACGCCCTTTAGCTCTTGTTTTTGTCATGTCACTCATCCTGTGGTGAGAAACATTATAAACATAACTGTTTGATGCTAGTGACAACTGCCATACTTGAGATACGCTCCAGACATTTTGTACTTTCGCAAAAGAAGAAATGAGTGAATCAGTAAAGGACAGCTCTGCATTCAGCCACTGAGCACCAATGATGAAATGCCTGCCAATTAATTCAGCTGTGACCATCCCTCGGCTTACTCGGAAAACTTGGAGACATGAGCTCAGCAGCAGTCATGCAGTGAGGCTACTGGATGGCTCTCATTTGGAATGCTGAGTCCTGTCCAAATGGTGACCTCCTCCACTCTCAGCACTGTAACCCTGCTGAACAGCCGCAAAACCAATAGTCATCTCTCTGTTCAAAGGGAATAGGAGAAGGTGACGGAGAAGACTTCTCTAAACAAAGAGCACGGACGCATGCGACATCCAGGTGACTCAGGGCAGGAAAACATCTCAGCAAGAAAGTACTGAGCAAGAAAAACCAACAAGCTAATACTATTAGAAGAAGAGATCAGAAAAAGAATCATTTATGCAGGAGGCTATTTATTGCATAACTACCAGATGAACAAATTTTTTTAAAGTACAATCAATAAAGAAAAATATATTCCCCCAAGAGCATTAAGCAATAAGTAGGGTTAAACACATACAAATCTAAAGACAGCACACAAGATACTCCTAGATAAAACTAGAGGGGTTCAAGTCTCTGCATCCCTTTCCTTTCTGTTACTCATGTCTTAAGTCCAGTCTCATGTCAAAACAGTCTAGTATCTATGGCTGCCTTAAATGTAACAGATCCTCTAATCACACTAGGAATTTAGTAGCTTGATAACCTACTCCTAACCACCAGAACTATAAAAGAAGTTGATTAGAAAGGACTCAACCCCTTAAACCAAAAGAATTTTCCTAGGATAGGTACCCTGACCCAAACTTTCAGGTAGTATCACCATCATCATCGCAGTTGTGGTCATAGTCACTAAAGGTACAATCACAGCGTTCCAAGCACTCTCAACAGCATTTTACTGTTTTAATTCAATTACTTTAATCTTCACAACCCAATAAAGTATTTTATAGATGTGGAAACAGACTCTGAATTACTTATCAGAAGTCCCTCAAGTAGCAGGTGGCAGATCTGGATTTCCCATCCAGGCTCCTGTGATCCCAGAGTCCATGTTTTTGCCACTACATACATTCATCAAGACATTAGGCTAGTTTATAATCCCAGGTGAAAATTCAGGGACCTGAATATGGCCCAGTAAGAAGAGCTAGAGTTCAGCTAGTTTAACAAAAAGAGATAATGGATGAGAAAATTTCTATCCATGGACACTGGAAGAAATAACTTTGGGGACAGTGAGGTTTCGTGGTTTAAAATTTTGGAAAGAAACCCAAAAGAATATCTATTTATGCTAGTTGCCGCCTTCTTGTTTCACATTAGTATGCAGACTGGATCTTGTCCATTTCTCCCCCAGAAGACCTAGTCTACGCCCTCCAGGAGGGTGTGACCAATTTTTACCTGGAAGGGCATCAGAAAACAGGTGGCATTTGAACTGTGTCTTCAAGAAAATTTAAAAAAAGATTTGCCAGTCAGAGGGAAGGCTCATCATAGCTTCTGTGATTTCAGTCTACCTACCGTTACAGGTTAAAGGAGGCTTGAGAGAATCAGGGTGAGGTCAAAGCACTGGCAAGAGAGACCTGCTGGTGTCTACAGGAGGCTCCAGGTGGTATCATTATCTATGAATTTACCCCAGCCTTAGCGTAACCTCTAACCTTGCAAGCTTTCCAGAAGGAATCATAAGACAGTACTGCAACTTTCCAAAAGAGGAATCTTGCGAAAAAGGAAACATTTGAGAGATCTGAAAGACTGCAGAGAGGAAAAGAGGTCAAATGATTTTGTTTTTAAGGGAGAAATATGAAAGGTTTGGAAACAAAGATATAAAGGTTAAAAAAGTTAGTTTAGAGATGACGAAGTTTAAGAACTTAGCACACCGATATACTGGCCAAATGTAATAGAACGTTAACACTATGCTGAAATGGTGCATTCCTGTCAGTTTCAGTGGAGGCCCTACATCTCTAGGTGACCCAGCCCAAGGTGAAGCGCAGACTACTACATGCAGGGTTTCCCACGTGAGCTCATGGACTACTTGTGGCTCTTAACTACTCTGCACCAAGGGAAAAAAAAAGAGTCCTAGTAGTTTGAGATCTCTGCAGAGCAGCTTTAATATACTAAGAGAGTAGGAGTTAACTGCTAGATTCTCAGCAGCTGTGGAAGGATCTACGCTTGACCAACAAGAGAAACATAGGTGATTCTTAGCAACAGTAGTTGTGGGGTGATGTCCGCAACAAACTCAAGGCTACAAGTATCAGATTAAACATCAGCCAACCTGGGAGAGCACATAGGCAAGGGTATTCAACAGTATTAGTCAGGATTACTGCCTGTGTTAACTGACTAAAGACCACCTCCCCCAAAGATCTCCTAACCCCTGGAATCAGTGAATGTCTTTTCTATATCAAAGGTGAACTAAGGGGCTTCCCTGGTGGTGCAGTGGTTGAGAGTCCGCCTGCCGGTGCAGGGGACACGAGTTCGTGCCCCGGTCCGGGAAGATCCCACGTGCCGCAGAGCGGCTGGGCCCGTGAGCCATGGCCGCTGAGCCTGTGCGTCCGGAGCCTGTGCTCCGCAATGGGAGAGGCCACAACAGTAAGAGGCCCACGTACCGCAAAAAAAAAAAAAAAAAAAAAAGTGAACTAAGGTTACAGATAGAATTAAGATGACTAATCAGCTGACTTTAAAATGAGAAACTATCCATAATTATCCAGGTGTAATCCAACATAATCACAAAAGTTCTTAAAAGTAGACAGTTGGAGGAGAGAGTCAGAGAGTTGGTGATGTGATGTGAGAAGGACTTTGAAAATGGAGCATGGGGCCATGAGCCAGGGTATGCAGGCATTCTCTAAAACCTGGAGAAGGTAAGGAACTTCCTAGAAACTCCCTAGAACTTCCAGAAAGGGAAATAGCCCTGGTGACAGCTTGACTTTAGCCCAGTGAGACCACAGATGTCTTCTGACCTCCAGCACTGTCACATACTCGGTTTGTGTAAATTTGTTGCAGCAGCAGAAGGAAACAATACACTACTTTCCAGCCCCCCTTCTCCACACTCTTGCCGTGACAGTATGAGAACCTGAGGTTAACAGCTAGGAAATGAGTAACAGCGCTATGAAGTTAGAGAAGAGAGGCCAGCTTTTCTACTTGCTAGTGACATCTCAGAGCAGACTTGAGCTGGGTTAAGGGCATAACTTTGACGTTTGAAGTTTTGATTATTACACTAAACTATATTAATTACTGACAGGAGGGCATTTTATTATTTCAAGTTGACCAGAAGAGTCTTGGAATTTGCCGCACATTTCATCCAAAGACAAGGGGAGAACGATCCACATGGAATGAATTTAAAGGGACAGTGGGAAACAAGAGTAAAGTTGTTGGCTGATTATCGCCCTTGAGTTTTGCTTATTCAACATGACAGCTACATACAACTGAAGAAGGATGGCAAACAGGAAGCTCAAAGAAGAGTACAGGATGATGAATCAGAACAACCTCCTACTGTACTACTGAGACATTTTTACATTTCAGAAACAGTGAATAATGATGAAGGTGCTTAAAGCTATGTAAAGATGTAAAATAAAGGAAATGTCAAAAATAATAAAGCAGGATGCTACGAATTAGGGATATATGCACTCATGGGAGAGAAGGGATTTGTAATTGTATAAAATCAAAGATGAGTCAAACATTTTTTTTTTTCAGTTGAATTCTGCTAATGAATGAATATTTGTGTCCCCCCCCAACCAAAATTCATACGTTGAAATCTAAAAACCCAGTGTGAAGGTATGAGGAAATGGGTACTTTGGGAGGTGCTCAGGTCATGAGGATATAGTCCTCATAAATATGATTAGTGCTCTAATAAGAAAGGCCCCACAGAGCTCCCTCACCCCCTTCCACCATGTAAGGTTACAGTGACAAGACGGCCATCAGTGAGCAAGCAGGTCCTCATCAGACGCTGACTCTGTCAGCACCATGATCATGAACTTCCCAGCCTACCTATGAAAAATAGTGTTGTTTATAATCCACCCAATTTATGATACTGTTGTTTTAGAAGCCTGAAGAGACTAAGAGAAACTCCAAAAGGAAGTGATTTCCTGGTGAGTTCAACATAGGCATTTCTCTTGGTAACTTCCCCATGTCTCCCCTCCAATGAAAATAAAAGAATTTAAAATATATCAAGTGCCACAAAGAAGAGAAGTGGCAATGAGAGATGGCAATGCAATTTGGAAGGTTGTAAGCAGGCAGATGGGTAACACGTGGTTTAACAAAACCGAGACTGCAGATACCTGAGCCAGTATAGAAGCAGCCAGCAAGAAGCAAACCAATGATTTAGGGCCTGGAGGCACCAAGCGCCCTGAAGGTACAGGCAAGGGCTGAAAAGAGAGAACTGGCTGACACTGCACTGGCAATCATTTCCCCCAATCCAAGTGGAAAATTACAAGGTTTCTCTACGGAGAGATAAAGTCAAGGAGACTATAAACTTGGGATATGAAATTTGCAGACATTGAGCACAGCTGAGCACACATAAACTCTAGAAAATTAGACGAAAGTCTGCACTGAAAATGAATAAGGCTGCCCTTAGCTCACTTCTCACTCTAAGCCTCCTGGACACTGGTTGCCCAGGCTTATACCCCTGAGACATAAGATTAGAAGATTCCTTTAAAACAGTGGTTCTCAAGCATGGTCCACAGACCGGGGATGTAGTGAAAGGTCTCTCTATGAAACCAAAAGGAGTTTCATTACGTCAACATTTGGTGGATAAATTATATCCACCACCATGAGCATAACATTTTTCTGATGAGAATGAATAGTGATAAAAGCAACTGTGATGTTTTGATATTGTATAATGAGATGTGTCAATATTTGAAAGACTGGCATAACTCAGTCAACTAGTATTTTCCAAATGACTCACACATGTTACAAAATGTTATAAACCCGTGCATAGGTATAAGTTCCATTAAAAAGGCAAGACTGACCAATGGATTTTTAAGAGTTCTTCCATATGACTTCATATTCCACATTGTAACTAACCTTTAAGAATTCAACCACTTGTCAAGTTTTGGCATAGTATCAGAGAAGAACACCCACAATTATTTGAAACACAGTTAACATTCCACCTTGTGCCAACTACATATCTGTGAGGCCAAGTTTTCTTCTAATACTTAAAACAAGTTTGCAAGACTGATAGCAAAGGCAGATATGGGAATCTAGGTGTCTTCTATTAAGCCAGAGATTTGCAGAAAACTAAGTCACTCTTCTTACTAAATTTGTTTTCTTAAACAGTTAATTTACATAAAAATAATCTGTTTGCATTAGCATGTACTGGGATTACTACTGTTATTTTTAAATAATTATTTTTTATAATTTCAGTTTTAGTTTCCAATACATAAGCATTGGTAGACATAACCCCCATAAAAAGTTCTATAAATTGCACTGTTCAATAGGGTAGAAACTAATCACATGTGGCTACTAAACTCTTGATATGTAACCAGTCTGAATTGAGCTATGCTATAAGTGTAAAATATATACTGAATTTCAAAGACTTAGCATTAAAAAGAATGCTAAATCCCACAATATTTCATATTGATTACATGTTAAAAACGATATTTTGGATTTACTGGATTAAATAAGATACATCAATTTCAACCCTTGACTTTTTTTTTTTTAACATCTTTATTGGAGTATAATTGCTTTACAATGGTGTGTTAGTTTCTGCTTTATAACAAAGTGAATCACTTATACATATACATATGTTCCCAGATTTCTTCCCTCTTGCTTCTCCCTCCCTCCCACCCTCCCTATCCCACTCCTCTAGGTGATCACAAAGCACCAAGCTGATCTCCCTGTGCTATGCGGCTGCTTCCCACTAGCTATCTAGTTTACATTTGGTAGTGTATGTATGTCCATGCCACTCTTTCACTTTGTCACAGCTTACCCTTCCCCCTCCCCATATCCTCAAGTCCATTCTCTAGTAGGTCTCTTTAGTCCCATTTTACCCCTAGGTTCTTCATGACTTTTTTTTTCTTAGATTCCATATATATGTGTTAGCATATGGTATTTGTTTTTCTCTTTCTGACTTACTTTACTCTGTATGACAGACTCTAGGTCCATCCACCTCACTACAAATAACTCAATTTCGTTTCTTTTTATGACTGAGTAATATTCCATTGTGTATATGTGCCACATCTTTATCCATTCATCTGCTGATGAACACTTAGGTTGCTTCCATGTCCTGGCTATTGTAAATAGTGCTGCAATGAACATTGTGGTACATGACTCCTTTTGAATTATGGTTTTCTCAGGGTATGTACCCAGTAGTGGGATTGCTGGGTCATACGGTAGTTCCATTTTCAGTTTTTGAAGGAACTTCCATACTGTTCTCCATAGTGGCAGTATCAATTTACATTCCCACCAACAGTGCAAAAGGGTTCCCTTTTCTCCACACCCTCTCCATTTATTGTTTGTAGATTTTTTGATGGTGGCCATTCTGACTGGTATGAGATATCTCACTGTAGTTTTGACTTGCATTTCTCTAATGATTAATGATGTTGAGCATTCTTTCATGTGTTTGTTGGCCATCTGTATATCTTCTTTGGAGAAATGTCTATTTAGGTCTTCTGCCCATTTTTGGATTGGGTTGTTTGTTTTGTTGATACAGAGCTGCATGAGCTGCTCACCCCTTGACTCTTAATGTAGTCACTAAATATTTTAAAGGTCATGTAACTTGTATTTTTGATTTGCATTACATTTCTATTAGACAGCACTGGTCTGTAAGGTCCTCAATGACTTTTAAGTGTGTAAAGGAGTCAGGAGACTAAACTTTGAGAACAGCTGCTCTATAGGGCTATGGATCTGTTGGAAAAAAAACAATCAAACTGATAGATACTGACATTTAGGGGGCCCAACAGGACACAAAATGACTCTACAGGGAAAACCACCACCAGTCAGTAAGACCAGAGCACAAATTCACTCAAATATAAGCAGGTGGTAAGGTGCAGCAGACAGTTGTGCAAATCCTGTAACAGGAACAGCAGAGTCCAAAACAGCTAAAAATGAAGAATTAGGTACCCCTGTGAAAAGACAGGGTAAAGAGCTGAAATAACTTCAAAGACTTACATATCCTCAGAGATGAGAAAATACTGCATCCATGAAACAAGTTACATTTAAAGATGTTCATAAAGCAACTTAATTCTGATAGCAGAAATTTAAAATTCAATAAAGATAAACCTCAAAAACTTTACAGAGTAGAACAAAAAAAAAAAGAGGGAAAATCAGTGGAAACAAGAAATTTCGAAGTACACTTCACAAAGTCCAAAATGCAAAAGAGCCAGAAATAACTGAAAAATTGTGTGTGGGAGTGGAAGGGGAGAGGAAGAGAGGGTTAAATAATGTTTCCCAAAACTGAAAGTTACGTCTACAAACTTAAAAGCCCTAGCAAGTGCCCAGAACACCCAGCACAATGGATGATTTTGAAAACCACACACATCATGAACGTGCAGAGAACTGGAGCGGGGGCAGGGGAATGAGAAAGTTTGGAGGTACAAAGAGGAGGCTTTATCAGCAATAACACTAAAAACTGAAAATAAACACTGCCTTCCAAATTCTAAAGGAGAATTACTTTACCCTAGAATTTCTCATCTCGATAATCAAGTATGAGTGAGGAATAAAAGATATTTAGACATGAATATCAAAAAAAGAAAAAAGTTGAAGAATTTTTTCTCAGAAATCTACTAGAGGTGTTTGAAATATATTTAAAGGAGTATCACTGAACAAAAATGAAACCGTTACTAAAACCAGGACAATATTTGTACAAGCAAAAAATTGATTATACTATGTGGCTCAGCTTTGAACTATATTTTCCAGTCATCCTAATGTAAAAACTGAATACTGATTGCCTCAAAATGTTTAGCTAATGAAGCACAGGATGCAGAGGGGGACGAGGATGTCAACTAAGAAGAAGAAATGAAAAAGAACTAAGTAAATCATTATATCAACCAAAGACATCTTAAGTTTTAAAATCAAGAGATATTCACTCAGGCATATTGCTAAGAAATGAGAAGAAACGCTTAAGGTTGAAATTGGTTGTCACTAAGGCGTAGGAAGTTATGGAACATAAAATTGCTGATATATGTGAAAAACCTTGTCCTACGTGTATAGTGTTAAAGGCCTTACTTCAATTAGTTTAAAATAAAATTTTAAATATTTAAAATATCAAGTAACAAAAAGGGAATATACATCTAACTTTAAAAACACATTTATCAAAAAAAAATTGACCCTTGCAAAGAAATTTAAAGTTTGTGAATGTCTGTTGACAAAGCAAACCAGCCTAGGAAAAAGCTAAAAAAATCAAGTAAATGTATTTGTAATTTGTGTAAATAAATTCTGCCAGTTTTCTTTTAAACTAGACATAAATGTAAAGAAAAGACAGCCACCTGTCTAATGATTCACCAAGGATCATAAACTGGACCTATGCTGTTCGGGCTACAGAGTTTGTTGTTTAAAGACCAAGGGAGACCGCAGTGGAATCCAAATTGCTATCTTCCCTTGAAAAAGCAAAAATCTGGCCACAGACAGCCCATGTTACAACCAACAACAACCAACCAAAACTGAGCAGGGGGGCTTCCCTGGTGGCGCAGTGGTTGAGAGTCCGACTGCCGATGCAGGGGACACGGGTTCGTGCCCCGGTCCGGGAAGATCCCACATGCCGCGGAGCGGCTGGGCCCGTGAACCATGGCCGCTGAGCCTGCGCGTCCAGAGCCTGTGCTCCGCAATGGGAGAGGCCACAACAGTGAGAGGCCCGCGTACCGCAAAAAAAAAAAAAAAAAAAAAAAAAAACCTGAGCAGGGGCAGCCTATCTCCCTGAATTGAGCACCACACATTCCACTACCAGATAGTGCAGATTTCTCTGCACACACCCCTATAAGACAACAGAAGATAGACCAAGAAGATCCCATCTTTCAAGAATAATCAGAAATAGTGCATATGCGTCTGTAAAAATGAAGAAAATTCTCATTGTCTAAAACGCAACAGCAGGTATTTATTTCTGCAGTTCCTTGTGCCCCTGCAGTGATTTGAGCCTGAGACTCCTGGTTTAAAAGTTAATAGGCTTGAAAGAAACAAACATTCAGTTCGTTTTTGCTATGTCCTGCAAGCTTGAATTTATATATTTTTCCTACGTATTGCAAGCCTTATATATGTAATACATGCAGATAAAATTAAAATAAGCACATCAGCATATTTTAAAATAATTATAGACTTTTTTTCCAATTTAACCTGTAACTATATGTTAACATTAAAAATGAGACCATGTCAACGTTTTCCTCATCTTACTTTCGATTTTATGATACATATTATAATCCTATTCATGCAAAAAATCTTTAAGTTCTCATTCTTAGAAGGAGGGTGAAGGAAGAAGGGAGAGGCAGTGTAACTTTAAAACAAAGACTATTAGTTTTATTTACACGCCACGACACAATCCCCAAATGACCTCTGCCTTTCCATAACATTTTAACTGAAGCGACAGAGAATGGAACATCACATGAGAAGTGAAAGCAAGATAAAAGGTATAAGTCCTAATCTACTGCTCAACATAGCATTATTCATGACAAAGGTTTCCCGCTTTCTCAGACAGGGTTCAAAATGTCAGCTTGAACTATGTAGCAAATTTTAATAGGATGTTTCTAAATGAGTATCCTAAGAGGGCAACAAGGATTTCTTCATCTGTAGCACATTCAGAATGACACTAGCTACTTCTCACCTGGCCGCAGGAGTAAAGGAAGTCTCCCCAACCCATTTCCTTTCATTCCTGATGCGTTTGGGCTCTGGCTGAGCTAACCACTCCCCTAGCAGGATAGGAACCAGAATAAAAATTTTGTTTTGGGTTTACAAAGCAAAGTATGGGCAAGAAAGCTCTTTCTGAAGGCCTCCCTGCTCTGGTTACAGAAATACTCTGCTAGCAGGGTGCTGCCCTACCCTCTCTGTTGGAGGGATGGCATTAGGGAAGTGGTTTAGAAAAGCAGAAAACCAAGTAGTTTGGTTACAGAAAACTGTAACTACCATTTTCAGGGTAAACTGTAAAGTACCACTGAGGTCTTAAAATCTTAGGGCAATTTTTCAAACATGTATCAATTAAATTTTGTATGATAAAAATACAGCTATGAGAATAATATGTACTTAAAATTGCTGGGCAGCAGTAACACAGATTGGACCAACTAGTCAGGTAGTTTTCTCAGAATGCTCAGATGGGAGGAGATGATGTTTCTCCTCCAGAGAGAGCACAGCCTGTTGTGAGGCAGACCAATATATCAAAATGATTCTATAAAGGCATGGGAACAAGCAGCCAGAGCTCTGCTGATAAACTACTTAAATTCTTGGTAATATGTGCAACATTAAACAACAACAACAAAAAACACATCAAGATTTGATCTTCCTGTAATAATATGGAACTTTAATTCTTCCTAAATACCATTTTCCAATTGCAAAACACTTAGCAAAGTATTTGTGGGTTACTAAAAAAGATGTTAGTTACATCATACATTATACCTTGATACTCTCAAAAACTTAATTTTAGAAATCAAAACTTTGTAAATAGATCCAAAACCCTACTGAGGAAAATACCTTAAACACTTCAAATTTCACTTTAGAAACAAAAGTATAACTTTTAACCAGGATATCTTAAAAGTAGTGTAACTCCAGGGCAACATAGCAAGGTATTACCGGAACTATAATTCCATCATAATTGGAATTATTTAACACAGGGAGACAAGGACAGATTACTGAAGTACACAGTCTCATATCTTTATTTTAAATGAGTTTCAAATTTCTCTCACCCACAATTTAACATTGTAACCATTCTCATATTAATCTGAGAAATGTAAATTAAACATTGAAATCCTTTTGACTTCCCCAATATCATCAGAATCATGCATACATGTGTTGTATATGTATATAGCTGGGGTGGGTGGGTCATGGTGAGATTAGGTCAAAGTCAGGATCTCATCATCGAATACTTCCCAGGTAATTCACATCTCCATGCAATGAACTATGAATGTTACTAGCACTCCCAAAGTTACTGAGCCAACCAGTTGATTTATTTGTGTTAAAGAGTTTACGCTTCCAGGACACATTACATCCTAATCCCATCTCCTTCCAGGCATAACCCTGAGAAAGTAAGACCCAGCCAATTCAGAACCACTCCTTTTGGCTTGAGCTTCTAGGAGCAAAGGAGCATTCTGTGCAGCTTTACTCCCAGTGCCCTCCCCCTGCAGATGCACAGCCACACACACACACTAAGGGGACAATGGGAAAGGGCAGATATTTCTTTCCTGGGAAAAAAGCCAGAGTGATTGGAGGAGATAACTCCAAAACTTTCCATGGTGGAGAGCCATGGAAAGCTTCTCCCCAAGCAAATGTGCTTTGCTGTAAACTTTCCTTGCCCCTTACAATATTTAGTGTTGTGTTAAAGCAAATATTTTTAAAATCCACAAGCATGTGCTGTTTTCAGATGCCTAAAATTAAAAACAAACAAATTCCCCCTTATTGCCTATTTAAAACCAGCGAGACATCCACTCTATCACCACAAGATATTTATCAAGTAGCTGACTGCTGGAGAGACAAACTATTTTGCAAGTTTCCTCTCGTTCCTTCTGCCAGGATTCTAAACTGAGAGTCCCCATTACACCCCTGAAATTAAGCACAACATGGCACACCCAAGTGCATCTTTCTGGACAGAGGCTTGCCCAAACTCCCAGTTGTCAGAGGGGTCTAAATCTTAAAAAAAAAAAAAAAAAAAAAAAAACCATGGCTTTCACAGACTACGATTTACATTAACGGACTCTTCCAGTCATCTAGTTCGGCCACCCTAAAACTCCTAAGGAATACAACTCTAAGCAACCTATTCAGAGTTAATCCCCCTCTCAGGAAATCTTTTAATACAGGTCTCTGATAGGAATGTGAGTCTACACCTCTACTTCAGTTTTCTGGACTTAGAACAGCTGATCACCTTCACAGGTGGAGCCACTCCCACCCTTCATTCCCAAATCCTTTGCTTCCACTGTACTATTTTACTTTTTATAATTACTGCACTTTCTTAACCTCTATATACTTTCTCCACACCATTCACAAAATGACATGTATATATATACAAGCACTGCTTTCTGGTCCTTACGAGAACCAGTTAAATATATAATGTTGCCAACTTAACAGGTTTGACAGAAGCCCTACTCTGCTGATATAATCAGCTAATCAATGATGACGCCAGGTCCTTTATTTGCCATTCTTACCTCTAACAGGCTATTTATTCCCTAACTCTGTTGGGCTTCCTGCTAGAGTCTGTATGTCTTAGAACTCCTTAAAGCAAAGTTCTATGGTGAGCCTTCAGAAGGCTTACACTGTAAAACAAACAAACTTCCCAACTGCTCTAAGAATTTTAATCTTTTATATATATGGTAGTCTGCTTCTATAATAATAATCTTTTTGAATACTATTTTTTAGGCACCTAATGGTAGTTCTAGAATGCTAGAATATTATATCTCATGTCTTGCTAAGTAGTTTTTTCTTTAAAGCAAGAATCAAAGTGGAGGGTAGGGGGAAGAAATGTCTTTAAGGGAAATACATGAAAAAGATGAGAATGTTTGAGACTTTAATATTTCTAAGAGAAATCCATACACACAGTAGCAAGTAATATACCTGCTACTGCATGATTTTTTTGTTCTATTTTCCTTAGGTAGGACAGCATCCAAATGAGAGCTAAAGGAGTCTCTATAGACTCACCTGAACTGAATGCTATAACCTAATGAGGTGCACACAGGTGAAGCTTCTGTAGCAGTTTGGTCCTATTAACCCAGCAGCATCTTATGGGAATAGGTAATGAGACCAGGGAGTCATCTGTGGTAGCCACTGAAGCATGTTTCTAAATTGTTGATTCTCTTATTCTGAGAACATGGTAGAATCATGCTTTACCACCCACTTGAACTTAGGTTTGGCTATTAACTGGCCAAAGAAGTGTGAGCATAAGTAACATGAGCCTCTCTGTGCAGAAGCTTTCCGATCCAGTGCATAGATTGCCACCTCTTTTTCCCTGGTTTTCTGTAATTATAAACATGTTTTAATCTGGAGCCTCCATCAGCCAGGACCCCGAATGGCACAGTGAGCACATCTCCTTATGACCCATGAGGGGCTCATAGCATGATGGAGAGATTTTACTTTAAGCCATGCAGGTTTGCAGATTTTTCATTGTTGCAACAAAACCTAACCTTTCCTGCACCACAACTAGTTTTAAAAACCAATATATAAGGCACAGTGCTGTGCTACAGGGAAACTCAAGACAGAAGTCAGGGAGGAGGTACTACTGCCCTCAAGAAGTAGAGATTACAAACAGAGGGACCAAACAGAACCGTGCTCTGGTCATGAAATGAGGAAAACAATTCCAGCTTCCATTTATGGAAAGCCCTCTAAAGCCTTGTGGTCAAACCACTTTCTAAAGGAGAGGGGAAGAGAAGTCAGTAAAGGTCAAGACAGAAAACAGGGGAAACCATGAAGGCAGCAGATAGCTGAGTGAGGCTATAGAATGAATTTCAAAAATAGTCATAGGAAATACGGCTGGAAGCCTAAGATGCAAAAAAGCATGACAGGCCTTGAGTCATTAGAATATTAACAGCAACAATAAAAACAACCATTATGTCCCAACACATTTTAGGACATTACATAAGTGTTCTCATAATAATCCACTGAGGTAGATACTGTAATAATTTCCATTTGACAGATAAAAAGTAAGGTGCAGGTAAAGTACATTGCCCAAGGTCACAAAGGGCTTAAACCCATTCAATCTTACTCCAGGGTCTGTGACATTAACCACTACTACACTAGACTCCTTCTCACAGGCTTTAGACCACCTTCTATACAGGCAATGAGACCCACCTACACTTTTAGGAAGGAGTTGACAATCAGTTTCATGCTTCAAGAACATTACTTGTGGGCTTCCCTAGTGGCACAGTGGTTGGGAGTCCGCCTGCCGATGCAGGGGACACGGGTTCGTGCCCCGGTCTGGGAGGATCCCACATGCCGCGGAGCGGCTGGGCCCGTGAGCCATGGCCGCTAAGCCTGCACATCCGGAGCCTGTGCTCCACAATGGGAGAGGCCACAACAGTGAGGCCCACGTACCACAAAAAAACAAAAACAAAAAAAATTACTTGTGCCATATATAAAATGAGTCAAAGAAAGAGGACTGATGCATAGGTAGAGATACCTTTAAAAAAAAAAATCACTGAAAGGAAGCAGGTGAAAGCTAATGAGCTCTGTATTGAGATAGTAACTAGAGATGTGAACCAATAATCCAGAAACATATGATAGGGTCATAGCAACAAGGCTTCTGCTTCTTAGTGTGCAGCACTTTAAAGGTGGCTGCAAGCCCTTTGCTGCTCCTCTCACTGAGAAGGAGCTAGTCTAATTCCACTCTCCCGCTGGCTTTCTTACACACTTGCTTGACAAATAGATTATGACAAAAATGATGCTTTCGGGCTTCTGACACCAGATCTTAGGAAGTCCTGCAGCTCCTGCCTAGCTCTCTTGAAGCATCTAGAGCCCAGGATAAAACACTAGGAGCCCTGAATCACCTTGCAAGAAGTAAAGTAAAATATCTTGCTAAGAGGCTTTGTTTAAAAGCTCCAAGCGTACACGGGGAGGGCCCAGCTGAGCCCAGCGGCCTTCCAAATACCCATACCTAGGTGCCGGGCATATGAATTAAGCCACCTTGGACCCTCCAGACCGGCCAACAGCTGAATATCACCAAGTTTCCTTCAACTGACACTGTGTGGAAGAGAAGTATACCCCAGCCAAACTGTGCCAGATTCTTGACCCAAGGCCCATGAGGTATAATAAAGTAAATATGTTAAGATGACACGTTTTGGAATGCTTATGCTGGAACAGACCACTGCAACACACAGTTTATGAAAGGAACTGTGAAGTTCAACCAACTGTATCAAAGTCACTGGGCCTGCTCAGCCCCCCACGTCACTCTGAATGAGTTAGAATGTGTGCTTATGGACCCAAGGACTGGCATTATCAGCAAGTTCCACCACCCCAAATGCCTCTTACATTGAAGTCTGAGAAGATGAGACTCAAAACCACCTACACAATAAAAACGGAACCAAAAGGACTGGTTGGCCACAAAACGAGGGGTATGAAAACTTACGTGGTTGCTCATCTCCCGCCCTGCTAGCTCCGCAGTCTCGCTCCACTCTGCCCGCCTGCAGCCTGCCTAGGAAGCTTTAAACGTTTCCCAATCCTGAGCCCCGCCCCAAGCCAATCACGGGAGGAGCATCCAGGTGATTCTAATATGCAGCGAGGATTGCGAGCAGCTGGTTCACAGTTAACCAGTAACATTTTATTGCTTTAGGAGCAAAAAAAGGGATTAAAAAAAAAACTTGCCTAGGAGAAGAATTACTCACTTTTCCTAGGAAAAGAAGAGAAAGAAAGGTTTGGCTTGATTTCCCAAAACTGCAGGGATGATCTCCGTTTGAGGAAAACAGATGAGAAAGAATTACAATTTCTCCCCTTCCAAAATAGCTAAAATTACTTGCATATGTATATTATTTTGGCCAAATGTTATTTTAAATATATAAAGTACATCTTGACTCTCTAAGCATGTTTCACAAAGCAGTAAAACGCATATGACTTTCAAGAGCAAATTTATATTTCTGCTTTTTTTTTTTTTTTTTTTTTGCGGTACGCGGGCCTCTCACTGCTGTGGCGTCTCCCGTTGTGGAGCATCCAGACGCGCAGGCTCAGCGGCCATGGCTCACAGGCCCAGCTGCTCCGCGGCATGTGGGATCTTCCCGGACCGGGGCACGAACCCGCGTCCCCTGCATCGGCAGGCAGACTCTCAACCACTGCACCACCAGGGAAGCCCTATATTTCTGCTTTTAAAACATCTTTTGGAAAGACTGGATGTCAAACAGCTTTTAAAGGGAAAATTTAATTTTAAAAAAGCTTAGCTTATGCACTAGGCCACTCACGGCCTCATACATTGTATTCTCTTACTGAGCTAATATTAAAACTTTTTTCCTAATACAAAGAATTCCAGAATAGAATCTAAAAAGTATTAATACTTGAGTTTATCTGAAAAAATCAAAATAACCCCCACTCCTTTTGTAACAAAGCATTGCCCTTGTCCAACTCTCAATAGTGAGAAAAAGCACTCAGGATGTCAAAGGCACACGATTGTAGGCTATTTTCTATAAAACAAACATTCTCTCTGAACACTGTTCATATTCACAGATTAGAAAATGAGGTCATTAATGATAAATATAATCATCTTAGCAGCTGTCTTCCCAGACTCATCATCAAATGGTATTCAAGTGTGAATGGAAATGACCCAATACTCTTCAATAAATATTTATTATTCACCCAGAAAATAGTACTGACTATGAACCAGGTAGTAGTGGGTCAGGTGAAAGGAAATCACCCAAAGGTTCACCAAAGAGGAGGCTGGATGAGCCAGATAGAATTACTTAAGCTTAAGCCCAGGTGGAATCATCCTAGCAAGACAAGACATGAGGCTGTCTCCTACAGTGAAAGCTAAGCCAGTAAATGAACAAACATCTTTCATACCAATGTGAAGTGCTACTGAAACTTGGAAGTGTTTTTCCAAACACCTGTTGGGTTTGCACTGCATGCTTCACATTCTTCCTGTGCAGAGTCCCTTTTGGAGTTAGCCAAATGCACTTGTGGCAGGAGTTAATCAAGTGCAGTCTATAAAGCAAAGTTTTTATCAGGATGTAGTTAACAGGCCTTAAGGTTCTACATTTTTGTTACACATGATTAATGGAACAGTGAAAAATGTCCTGTGGTCTGATCTAAAGAAAAATAATATTGAAGTTGGGAGGGTAAATTTTCAATGTTTTCTTTATCTGTCCCTGATGATCTTCAGGGATCCAAACAGTTCACACAGGCTTTGTGGATTACTTTACTTCTCAGCACTTAATTTGCCCCAGTAGAGAAATTAACAAACAATAACCACTGAAACACTTTTTATGAGGATTCCTGAAGTAATGCTGGTGAATTAATCAAGACCTACAAGTTATTGCAACGAGAGCTAAAATACTATTTTTAATACAAAACGTGCTATTAGAAATTCAGATCCAGAAAAATTAAGACAATTCTCAAAGTTGACAGACAGCAAATTTAATAAAATAGGAATTATAAAGGCATACAAGAAAATTAACTTAGATGCCTCGAGTTATATGATAAGGCTCAGCATTTTCAACTTTTCTGACTTAAGACTATTCTATCTATACTTCCGTATTCCTGTGCTGAGCAAGAAGGCTCTTGTATTGACCATTTTAAAAGGTAAATAAATGAGCATGCGGCTGTGTAATTTAGAGAAGTAAATTTGCTCTCAGAGTTTCAGAGGATGTTATTAACCTAGCTTCGGTAATACCTATGTACAAACTGTTTTTCTAAAAATAGAAGGGTTTATAATTATCCTGCTTCTACAGCTTGATTCAAAATATTTATTGAGCATCTGCTAAGAGGAAACATCTGTGTTGGTCAATAAAACAATACAAAGTGGTAAAGACAGCTCCTTGCATCCCCAGTATAGCTGGGGAAATAGAACATATTCTATAAAAATCCAAATGACCAAATGAGTGGTTGAGAAACACTTGTATCAACTTCTGGCTTTTATGTAATATATCATCTTCTAACCAGACGGAGAAGGTTAAGTGTTTCATGTGTTTTTTATCTTTTTATCTCACCCACCCACACCAATGATCAGCACAGAGCTGTTCACACAAGAATCCAAAATGGCTTGATTTGATTCAGTCTCCTTTTGAAAACAGGACTCTCACCAGAGAGATGTAGGTAAGAGTTGCCCATATAGTCTGTGACAATGAAACAAAAACAGGCCAGAATGTGTATTAAAACCCAACATTCTGACCTAAATGGACATTTTACTAATGACAGATTAGACATGGTATGAATAGAACTGATGATAACATTCTACCTTCCCGTGAACTTAATACCAGTCAGATTTTCACTGTTTCTTTGTGCTACTATTTAAGAAAATTCTTGGGCAGGATTTGTAGCAAACGAGAATTATATGATTGAAAACTAAGTTGAATGAAACGAGTACATTTAGCTTGGAGGAGACATACTTAAGTGTGACAAGAAAAGCTTCACCTAGAAAGCAAACAATGAAGCACCTGATATCTATATTACTTAGCAGATTTACAGTGTTTCACAAGCAGTATATCATGTATCATCCCCATGTGATGGAGTTTGTGTCTCAATTGTACAAAACAGAATATTGGGCCTGAAGGCAAGTGCAGAGTTGAAATACAAACCTAGATTTTGTCTTTCTCCAAGAGGGTGCTACTTACCCTCGACCAGAAATAACTCCCCTCAACAAGGGGATCAAAGTCAATGATCTCTGGTTTTCACCTCTTCCAGGTCTAAAATTGCCATCATTATAAAAGAAAGGATAGCAACCAATTGCACACCACCTTCAGTAGGGCCAGAAAAACACAGTTTATATCAATTTTATTGTAATTAGCCAAACAAACGAGAAATTTCCATACATTTCTACAATTCCTTAAGAAGAAGATAAGTGTCATCTGTTTGAATAATTTAGAAGGTGAAGTCTTGCCTTCAGGATTACTTCCAGAACTTGTCTTCTAATCCTACAGTGACCACTGGAATAGACAGATTTTCATCTCAATTTGAACAATCGCATTCGTAGTATATCAGTGACAATCACTTTCACCAAGTTTCTTAGGCCTAAATTAAGCAGTTCATGAACTGCTTAAGTTTTACATTATCTTCTTGAAACAGGAGATCTACATGTTTAAGCACCGGTTCCAGATTCATGAAGAAACTCATTTGGGGGAGCCTACTTTTTAAAAAAGTACAATTTACATATAAGAATTCAAAATTTGTATCACATCTCATAATCATTCTTCAATTAATCAAATTTGATGAGGAATTCTAATGAGCTTTCCCAATTACACTTTTTATATATTAAAAAACAATATATCAATCACCATCTAATGTGTAAGACCTAACCACTGCACAGATGATGTTCTAAATTTGAACTTGAAAGGAAAGCCCATCAGTGTGCCTGCTTGATTTCTTTAATCTATTCGTGTAGGTTAATTACCTGACACTCATTAAGATGACTCTGGGCTTCTTTAAATTTCTGACCATATTAACCTCTCCAACTAATCCTTATTAGAAAAATATTAAAGAGTGTTCATTGCTATTACAAATTGAATTTGAAATGATGAAACAATTATCAAATAAATGGGGTAGAAAACGAGGTTATACACATGAGAAGATTCAATGCATCAAATATTTTACTTCCATTATTATAAAATAAAGGTCTTAAGGTCTATATCTAGGAAATGTGCTTAAAGATCAGTCCTTGAAAGAAATCTCTCCACTCCACTCTTATCCAGTAGGGTGACAAACAAAAACCTCAAGTTCATCATTAACAGTTTTATTCAGGGGGAAAAAAAACTTATTTTAAACTAAACAACTGGACAAAAAGATTCAACCATCTAGCTCAGTAAATCTACATAAAAATCACTTAATACTATGAGTTTCACGTTCCATATAACTCATTTTGCAAATCAAATGGTAGAAAGAAGCCAATAAAGTACTGGTCAACATCACAAAAGCATGAAATATGAATGAGATGTTACTTTTAAAAACTGAAACCTTATCACTTCAGTTCTGGGACAGAAAAGGAATTCAAGGACATTTCTTCTCTAGACAAATTTCATTAAAATTTGTCCTATGCCCTTCAACAACTGATAGTTCATCTTTGTAGACACCTTTTTTTAAGATATTATGAAGTGAGTGTTAATGGTGGTATTTTATAAATGTTCACTTAAGTTATACTAGAGGTTAGACTACGAAAAAAAAGGCACAGAAGTCTGGATTCAGGCAATGAAGTGAAGAAATGGGAGAATTAGGAAAAGAGATTAAGAGAAAAGGGAGAAAGGATGCAGGGGAGATTTACAACAAATGACAAGGCATTAAAATCCTTAATATAGAAAAGGTTCTCACAAAAGAAAAAAAAATTGTCCTTTGTCCATTTTTTTTCTTTCAAACTATACATAGCCACAAGCAAAGGGAAACCCAAGTGGCCAATCCATCCATATGGCAGAAATTAACTTCATTAGTACAGTTTTTTTCTTTTTAATGGGAAAATGTTTTACCCTCCATATTGACAAAAATGAAAAAAGATATAGCAGTCTCAAACACAGCTGTGAGCAGCACTGATGGGATCTCTTACCAAGCTCTGTAGAAACACTACCAAAGTTTTAAAAACATGTGTATGTTTAAAAACATACACATCCATTGATCCAGTAGTTCCAATTTAAGAAATTAACCTAAGGAAAAAATGGTGGATACTCAAAAACTCTGAGGGACAGGAGTTCACGACAGAGCTGTTCATCATCAAGAAAGATCTATAACAACCTAAATATCCAACATGGTGTACTGCGTAAATAATTTGTGACATGTGCATACAATGTGATATTGTATATGCACACATATATATACATATATAATACATACACATATTTCTTTAATTTAGCTCTTATAGAAAGTCTATGTGCCAGGTACTGTTCTAAGCATTTTACAAATATTAATTCACTGAATCCTCAAAACAACTCCCTTATATGGACCTTATCTTTATCACCATATTAGAGATAAGGAACTTGAGGCAGAAGGCTAAATAACTTATCCAAAATGACACAGCCAGTAAGTGGAAGAGCTGGGATTTGAACCAAGGCGACTGACCTCTATAGTCTGAGCTCTAAAGGATACTTACACCATATAAATAAGTTACAGTTATCTCAGATAATGGGATTTTAAGTAAGATTATGTTTTACCTATCTATATTTTTGAATTTTCCAACTTAAACTTGTATTATTCTTATAAGAAAAAGTTTATTTTAATGCACAGATGAAAGAATAACCCAGGAAATAAGTAGGGGTAGAAGCTGTAAAGTCCAAATCATCAAGACAGAGATGATAGTTGAATTTCAACATGGGAACTAAAGGAATGGATATAAGCCAAAATCAGAGGGCCAAGACCTGAGCTTACTTTTTAATTTGGTGGTCTTAACTGGTAAATGTCAGATACTCAAGAAAGCTATTCATTTGGAGCTGTATTTCCACAGCTCTTCCACATAACAGTAACTCTGTGAGACATTAATAGATGTGCTATGATAGGAAGGCACCACAATCATATGGTTTTACACACTGGATTAATCAAAAGGAAATGATTTCTCTGTCACAAGACAAACCCTCAGTGACTCTATCAGAGGCTGACTTTTCCCAATTTATTTGTCCATGAAACTGTCTTCTAAAGATTTCCTCCTAATACTAAGGCTCTATAAAGCACACTCTGGAAAAAAAAAAAAAAAGCTGATTTAGAATATTTCCACTCATCCCTCTCATCCATTCAAACAAGTACCACGTGCCAAGTGCCTTGGGACAGACAGCCAGGTATGCGGACAACAGAGAAGATGGGTCCTGGTCCCAGCTCACCGCTTACTGGCCCACCTAAGACTGTTTATTCAAGAGTAGAAGAGGGTCAGTATCGCCTGTTCCTCCGTGTCTCTAACTGACATGTTTAAGAACTGAAGTGAGTTTGCAAAGCACATTCGCACATGTTAGCAGTATAATCCTATGCAAACAACTGCCTTCTCTCCACATTCTACGGCTAAATTGACATTACTTGTACTGGTTGCTCAAAATTCCCAATACTGTGCCTGGAGAGATGAGTTTAAAAAAAAAAAAGAGAGAAGTATTTTCAGGGGAACTCTCAGCAGCAAACAAACAGCATCCACAAAGGCACCATATGTATTAGTGAGGCTTTATCAATGGTTCAGATCTCTACCGGGAAAGAAAAAAAAAACCTGCCTCAGCCCCTGCCACATGAGAAAAATAATTCCATTCTCAGAAATGAGTTGTGGAAGCACCACACAGTGCTACAGAGTGGTGTCCTCACCACAGACCATGAGTGCCACAAAAACGGAGCCAACGCACTAGGCAGGTTAACTTCCCATACCCAATTCTCCAGACAGCTTAATTCCTTAAAAGCCTGAAATTGCTGCCTTTACACATATATAAATATAAACCACAAATACGGATGTTCTCTACAATTATTTTTCTTGCTAAGCTGAGCTTCGTTGAAAGATTATTTGGAGGGTATTCTATGTTTTTGTATCTGCTAAAGGTTTTTTCCAACCACCATTCTGCATACTTTTCCACCAGGCAGACAAACCTCTAAACTTCTAAAGTGAGCAAAAGGTGCCCCTTTATGAGCAGCAGTATTCATCCTTGAACCTGGAAATCAAAATAAGCATTTTATGGTCTGTTTGCTAAACAACTTAAAAAATAGGCAGTGCCATGCATTCTGTTTCAGGACTGGCAAAATAAAATGACACAAGAAGTGACTTGGAAGATAATGTTCAGTAAGGCTCCATTATCACACAGGAAGACCTACTCCAAGATTCTCGGCATCTCTAGAAAGGAAAAACAAGTAGGAACAAAACAGAAAAAGAATAAAAGATGGGGCTGGATTGGTGAGTGGTTGATGATTTTAGGAGCTGGGTGATGGACACATAGGGGTGAGAGGCTCACAATCTATGTATAAGCTGGAAATTTTTCACAATAAAGTTTTTTTAATTAAAAAAAGAAGGAGGGCTTCCCTGGTGGCGCAGTGGTTGAGAGTCCGCCTGCCGATGCAGGGGACACGGGTTCGTGCCCCGGTCCGGGAGGATCCCACATGCCGTGGAACAGCTGGGCCCGTGAGCCATGGCCACTGAGCCTGCATGTCCAGAGCCTGTGCTCCGCAACGAGAGAGGCCACAGCAGTGAGAGGCCCATGTACCGCAAAAAAAAAAAAAAAAAAAAGAAGGAAACAATGGTTATTAGACAATAAAAATCGAGGACATTATATTCCTGTGTCTCATGATTTCATAATACTAAATGTAATTATTTATGAAATCCATTGTCGAAAAAACCATCACAAGACTCACTGTGATGCTGTATTGTTTTTATTTCATTGTCTTTACATCCAGTAGTCAGAGAGCTCCACAACAGTGGAGCACACGTCCTGCTCACAGCATCTAGCATAGCACCTGCAAATAATCAGTTGTTCAAAATGAAAAAGTTTGCTGAATGAAGAATAAAATCCTGTTTCTTTGTTTCACTAGAGAATTCAAATTGAGCCCAGTAGCACAGCATTCTCTCATTTCCCTTAAAAACATTCTGAGTCTCCATTTTGACCAGGGCTCTGATTATTACAAAACATGAGACAAAGCAAGATCACATAAAACTTGTGAAATATACCCCTTATTTTATCCATATCTTTACACAAAGACACTTGACTCTCTGAAACAGCTTCCACAGTCCCAAAATGATTAAAAGGCCTTATAAAATGACTACTGTCCAGTGGATAAAATATATAAATGTCCCACCTCTTAATAAGCATCAATAATACTTGATATTCTTCTGTAAACTGTTTCTCTCTTCTCACCCAACTTCTTCCTTCCATGCTCCCCTCTTCCCCACTGCCAGTATTCCACCAACACAGGCAGTAACCTCACCAGCAACTGGGGAATGTGGAGGTAGGAGACATACCATTAACCACAGTCTTAAACACACTATGCCCTGCGGTGCCCATCCTTGCCAAAACCCTCAGACTCCATCTCAGTTTTTCATCTGTTCAGTACTTGGCCTCACCATGGGCTCCACATCAAAGATTTAGAAAGAGCAGAGTTTCCACTGTCAGTAGCAGAGGGGCATGGAATGAGGTGGAGGCAGACTAGCCTTTGCTCTCCTTTGGAGATTGTAGAGGGAGGTGATGTCTTTTTTCTTGGCATCTCAAGCAGACCTTCTGAGTGCATTTGCCTACAGAAATAAAGAAACTTCCATGTCACTAAGGTATAATTCAGGTACACCAAGGGTCAAACAGGATTTTCTGAACTGATGCAGCATCTGAGCACCCTGTGAAATGAAGAGCAAACTTGCAAACAACTCCAGGAAATGCTTAGAGCAAGTCCTGTCTGTAAGGTAGACTCATGACCCTAAGGAATAGACATTTCTCTAGCCAGGTCGCTGCAGGCAACATTCAGATTTTTGCAGTGATAATGAAAGAAAATTCACAAAGGCACCTGGTCAAACTGCCTCACACACAACATCATAGCTGAAGTGTCCTTCTTTCTTTAATTCTGTGCTGTTTACATTGCAGGGTTTCAAGTATTTTTTATTTTCTTCTTTATAAAGTATTTTCTGACATTTTCCTCCAGTAAATATGCATTACTTTTATAGGTCAGGGAATAAAATACCCACCAATAGAGCTATCTAAAAAAAAAGAAAGAAAAATGTTACTGTCATTTTGAAAGCACATTCACAGAACTCAGTGGCGATGGGAAAAGGGTGATTAGGAATTCAAGTGCTGCTGGCAGCAGTTCCGCATTGGGATCCACAGCACATGCTCTGGAGTTCCATGGTCTGGGTACAGTGCAGCTCCACCACTGGTTAGATTTGATGTTGGGCAAAATAACTTACTTCTTGCTTGTTCACCTGTAAGATGGAGATAAGGGTACCTACCCAAAGGCTGGTTGTAAGGATTAAATCTGTGAAGGCCTTAGCCCATTCCTAAACACAGCAAACTCTGCAGACATGTTCACTATTATCACCTTCTTTGAATTCCTTCCACATCCACTTTGAGTGATGACCATCTTAATCCTTTGCTATTATTGTGAGAATGTGTATTGGTAAATGCTATAGAGGACTATGAATTGTCTGTTTCTCATGATGTTAGAGAGATGCTATTATAAATAGATGCTATCTTTACTGAAATGCACAGGAAGACTTGGTAATGAGTGAAAGAGTAAAGAGTGAGGTGTGCAGAGTCCTAAGTCTTCTGGCCTTAGCATTTGATTGCACCCCCGTGTTTTAATGAGGATAAGCTCGCAAAATCCTTTTCACCCAATATCTGCTTTACTTAAATTCCTCAGTCTTAGACTCATTTTCAGATATGCAGTTCTGGACTTTTGTTTCAGGGGGCAAGTAGGGTGGGACCACTCTGTGACATCTAGAGTGCCATAATCACTATGAATATCGGTACTTAGGACAGAGCAGTCAAAACACTATTGTTGAGTTCCCTACGGAAAGTTTTCAGTAAGATCATTTTCACAGTAAAACACAGACGCCACCACTAAAGTTGCAGAGTGTCCTGGTCATTACTGGCAAAAGGAAGATAAGGGAGATAAAGACAGAAGGTAGACATGTATAAGCAGAAGAATATTTGAGAACAAACACAAATTGTAAGACCTGGGGTCAAGTTTGACCTTGTTGGTTTGTAGAAGTGAGTCCAAGTCATTTCTGATTCCTAAATTTTCTGGCAAATGAGATCACTCCCTGCTCTACTCAGTATTCACCTAGAAAAATTAAAGGAAGCCAAATAGAAATATTTACAAACTACTGAGTGCACTGGGATGATCATCACTATAACAGTCTTAGATTAGTACCCTCCCTCCAACTTAAATATCTTGGGAGAACTGGGAGCCTGCAGACTATTAGAAAATTTGCCATTTTGAAGACAGTAAATTGGTGAGGGGTTGTATATAAGCATTCACACCACAAGCACTGCTTGATGCCAAATGCATGCTGGATGCAATATGGTGCCTTGGAGAAGAGTGTAAGACACTGTAGCCCATCTGTAGTGCTCCACCACCACCTTCTCATATACACACTCTTCTGCTAAACATAAGCATTTCTCCCATGTTGGGGAGTCTCAATCTACATCGAGGGTTCTTAGATTTTCACTGTCCCTGGCATTTTGTTGGATTTTGTGCAAGACCTGATATAGCAGCCCATGACTCTATAGTACTCTTTTAGTAATCACCACAATCTTGCATGTAACATCCAAAGATTTTCAACTTATTAAAACCTAATAGGGGCCACACCATGTGCAAGATAAATATTCACAGAAAGACAAAAAGAAATCCGCATAAATTACCAAAAATACAAATACAGTGGAAGCAACCTAAATGCCACTCAACAGATGTTCAGATAAACAGATGGTTGTATATCTATCTAGTAGAATATTATTCAGCCACAGAAAGGACTGCCTACTGATACATGCCATAGCATGGAGGAACCTTGAAAACATTACACAAAGTGAAATAAACTAATCACAAAAGACCACATATTGACTGTATGATACCAATCACGTGAAATATCCAGAACAGGCAAACATACAGAGACAGAAAGTAGACTAGGGGTTGCCAGTGAGGAAATATGAGGATGACAGCTAAGGGGAATGGGGTTTCTTTGGGAAGTAATTAACATGTTCTAAAATTGATTGTGGCAACAGATGCACAACTCTGAATATACTAAAAGTCACTGAATTATACAGTTTAAATGAGTGACTTGTATAATATGTAAATTATTTCTCAACAAAGCTGTCATAAAATAATAAACAGGGCATAAATCATGAAAAAAGTTATGCAAAAACCAAAAAAAAATCAAAAATATTCTACAAAGACAAGTTAACAAAAGTGGAATAGCTGATTCTTTTATTTAAGCTTACTTTCATCACTGGGTATTTTAGAAAACACAACTGTCATCTAAAACAACAGATTTTCATGGCAGGTTTTCCCCATGAAGAAGAAGAAGAACAACAAAAACACACCTTTTATTACAAAAATAATCATTTTAAATAAGAGTTGAATAAATGGATCAGACATGCTCTTTTTCTTCCACTAGGTCACAAAAATACTGTACTTAACTCATTTCATGGATTTCCAGGGAAAATGAGAGCCACCTTTCTACTCACTGCTGAGAATGCAAGACAGCCCAGCATTTTTCAAAGCAGTCTGTCTACCTTCCTAAAATGGATGTAGCTAGTCCCCTCAGACCCTTGGCCTCCAGCCATCTCCTACATGGCCTCTACAGCAGAGGTCACTTAGGGGTCATCAGATGCACCCTTGCCCTCCAGACGGGTCTGCATTTCAACCATATGTAAATGATAACCACCTACCTTTACTTGGTTTTCAGATCACAAAATTGCTAGTATTAGTAGAAAAAATGATATTCAAATTATCCATTATGGGTATCTTATCAAATTTTTTTAAAGACAACTTTAGCACACCAGAAGGTAGGAAAACATTATACAGTAATTTTGCATTATGCCTTCATGATAAAACACATGTCATTACATATGAACACATCATTTTAAATTCATCTTGCACGGTAGTACTCCAAGAAATTAATGATGGAGCAACTAAAAACTGTGTAAAGGTTTGGGAAATTCTATCTAAATCCTGCTTGCTTCTAAAAGATACTACTACTTTCATTCAGAAGCAGTTATAAAATTAAAATTCAGGAGAATTATTTTTCTAACTCGCCCATCTTTCCCAAGCCTGACACTTGGATGCACTTGCTTGTGAACCTTAGCCCCTAAACCCCAAAGGACATTCTTTTACTATACCACTAAGATGGCAGCTATTGTTCTAATTTCCCTACTGATGAGCCAAACAGTTAATCTGTTTTAGCACACAATGCATAAAAGGTTTCATTTCAGTCCAGAAAAGAGAAAGAGACACTTATAATCACTGGGCATTCATAGTTGAATGACAGCTAAACATAAAAGAACATCAGGCATGCAGCCATCTGGAAAAAAGCTGGTATTCTTTCATATTATCTGTTCTCAAACCTTTAAGACAAAAGGGTCAGAGGTTGGCCCAAGACTTCCATTTAGTAAGATGCTCATTTCAAATCCATGGCCATTAATAAACATTCTGTCAGCTCCACAATAAAAGACAATCAGCATCCCTCTCTTTCCATTTGGTACATTCTGAAAGATGGCTTCATAGTAAACATACACATGCACGCTGAGAATTATTTTATTTACCCAGATAAATTGTGTATGCTTGCTTAGAAGCAACATTTTTTTGTACCAAAGAGAAAGGAACACAGTTTTACTAGATATTAATATGTAGTAATTGCAACATTCATTTTCATACAAAAGACAAAGTAAGCAATCAACCTGTGCTTATTATTAAAATTGCAATTTTTCCCCATTTAAGTTATTGAACCCCAACTGGAGATAATAAATTTATTGCAAAATGCTGAAGAAAGCCACAATACAGACAAGAATTTTACTGCCTATCTTTAAAACAAAACCCTATTTTATATCATACATATAATTTGAAAACAGATGTTAATCCTTGTTATTGTCACTCAGTACCCAGTTGCAGGGAGGAAAGAATGGAGATTCAGGCCTTCCTAAGAACTAAAGGGCAGATATTTTGACCCATTCTACTTTAATGAGAGGTTATTTCAACACACATGGACGATCACAGACTTGGACAGTTTATTAAAAAGGCTGAGTCACAGTCCTTCTAAAAGGAAGTTCTGGTAACTATAAGCTACACTTTCCTGCAGACAGACCGTTGTCATCTTCTGGCCATGAGCAATGCCTTCTCTCTTGCTACCAGAGCTGCCACAGACAGGGAGGCCCTCAAGGCATGTCGCCAGCTCCTTTCTCCCTGCCCCAGTCATGTAAGTCTGAATCTCACCATCCACACACCCAGAAGAGAGCAAGGCAAGGACTCTGGACTGATCATCAGCATCACCACCCACTGTCAACAAGAATGAACAAAAGCATCCATAAAGGAAAGCATCCACCTGACCGGTTCTCACCACTGTCTCATGCACTCTTCACAGTCACAGTGAAAGAGGGAGGGGAAGAGACTGCCCAGGATAGCAGCTGATCAACGACAGACTAGAAACGAGGGTTCAGATCTTCAAGAATCAAGTCCCTGCCCTTCCGCCCCCCAATTAGTCCATGGGGCCCAATCTTTACTGCTGAAACTAGGGACCGTGTTGGGTTTGCTGCCCACCAGGCTTGCCATACCACCACTCACCCAGCCAGAATGCTGCTGCCTCTCCTGAGCAGGGGAGGGTTCTTATCTCAGCTCCACACCCAGTCCATAGCCCTCATTCTTCTCACTAAGGAGGCTGTTCTGCAGAACTAGATCTTGGGCTCATTCCAAAGAGCAGCCCTACAGGGAGAGGGTGCAGAGACAGCTCATGAGCCAACTTAGAGCCAGGGGCAGCCTTGCTGTGATAGTGCGACCACAGCAGAAGAAAGTTCTCTGATTAGAGCAACCAAACATCCTGATACACCTAGGACAGCCCCAGTTTACACTTGTGATCCAGGCATAATTATTAACAGCACCCCTTTTACTGCCCACAGTACCTCAGCCTGAATACTAAGTGATATGGTTGCCGTATGACACCTGTGTGGAGGAGTCCTGGTCTTAGTCTTCCCTCCCCCTCCATGGTCCAGGACCAGTCCCCTACCCTAACTCCCTTCCTCCCCATGTTTGAAAAATGGCCAAGGGTAACTAAGCATGGCTAAAAGTTTTATGTGAAACAGTAACTGGGTGATGGGATTCAACAGAGATGTTTAATCCCTTCACACCCTCCGAAACACCCTCCTCCACCCACACACCCCTCATTTCTTCCCCTGGCTGACTCCTGCTCTTATGCAAAAAGTCAGCTCAGGTGCCTCCTCCAGGAAGCCCTCCCTGATATTGACCTCCTTTCTATCCCCAGAAAGGATATCTGCTTTAGGTGTTCCTCTGCTTCTCTTTCTACAGCCCCTATCTATCGGGCTGTATCACCCACTTACTAACCTGCACCTCCCACTAGACAATGAGCTCCCTGATGGTAGAGACAGTGCTTCCTCACCTCCATATCGCAAGAATTCAGCTCAGTGCCTGCCATATGGTGGCCTTTTATATAATGTTCAGCATGTGATTTTTTTAAAGTATTTTGGGGCCAGAATGTGAAGGGCCTTTAGGCCTTGCTCAGGGAATTTTCAGCGTTTCATGCTGAGGACAAGGAGAAACTAGAGTAGGAAACAGTTTGGAGTAGGAAGTGACCAGGTTAGTGTTTAGAAGGATGATTCTGGCCAAAGGGCAGAAGATGCAGCTGCAGGCCCTTACCCATCCTTGCAACCAAATTACCAGATAGTTGGATAATCACACCTTTACCTCATATTTCATATCAGACCCATTTCCCTATTTCCTACCACTCCACTTCCTTTAAAATTACTATGATCTTGCACTTGTAAAAAACTTTCAGTTCTTTTTGTTTTGTTTTGACTACCGTATTCCTCTCTCTCACACTTCATTTGGTCCTCACCATAATCTTAAGGCTAGGTAGATCACATGCCTATTTTCTCCATGAAGAATCTAATATAGGGCTTCCCTGGTGGTGCAGTGGTTGAGGGTCCGTCTGCCGATGCAGGGGACACAGGTTCGTGCCCCGGTCCGGGAAGATCCCACGTGCCACGGAGTGGCTGGGCCTGTGAGCCATGGCCGCTGAGCCTGAGCGTCTGGAGCCTGTGCTCCACAATGGGAGAGGCCGCAGCGGTGAGAGGCCTGTGTACCGCAAAAAAAAAAAAAAAAAAAGAATCTAATATAAACAAGTTGATTGATCCAAGAGCACGCAGCTAATAAATTTCTATATTTCACCTCTGAAATATGAAACAAAATAATTCCCTTCCTAATACCCCCATTTTGTCAATGGCATTTCCCTTGCCACCTACCTCAAAAATCATTGTCATCTGAGGTCCAAATTCTCTGACACAGGCTATTTCCAACAATCCTTTACATTCTACTTACCTTAATTTTCTCCTTTCTGATCCATCCATCCTGAGCTGGACCCCTCTGGTTCAATCAAACACGTGCTCAGGGCCAAGAACCCTGAGCAATAGCTATAAGTGGTCTTCTATTCTCTTCCCATTGCAGGGTACTCTTAATCCAAACAGACGAATCCTGAATACAAACACTGCCTTCATTCAGTCACACCAGTGCTAGAAGGCCTATACTGGCTCACAGTAACTTCAATGTCAAGTTCAACGGCAGCACAGTGGCCTTTGAGGCCTCTTGGCTCTTGGTCCTATTTCCTCTATTCTATCTTATTGCTACTACCCTCCAACATGACTACTGTTCAATCCCATCAGTCTCCTTGCAGATCTGCTCCAGTATCTCTCCCCACATCATAGCCTCCGCTCCCCACCTGTCTGTCAAGGTTGAGCTCTCTCCCCTCCTTTCCTAGGGACATTTCCCAATCCCTCTGCTTCCTGTATTTATATTTTAACATAGGGTTTGCCACCAAATGACCTAATGACAGAATCTCTTATATCCTGCCCTAATTATACCACATGAAAATGTGCTGTCATCCCAACTATATGCAACCCCTTGAGGGCAGAGAGTCCTGTCCGAAGCCTCCACGGGTCTCACTTGCATGGGTCATCCCTAAGCACTCACAATGAGGCTTCATAAATACGCATCTGGTCTTAATATATTAAAATTTTAATTATATCTGCTAAGTTTGTTTGTTTGTTTTAATAGGCATGCAAAAGAGCTTAAGAGAGGAAACTAAGGCCATGAGCCATCTGGAAACCATCCCATATTTTAGGAGGGATGTTGAAGGACCAGAGGATTTTTAGATTGAAGTAGAGGTGCCTCAGCTCTGTGTCCTCTGGAAACCAGAGTTTAACGACCTCTGCAGCGAAGGGGGACTGATGATAATTTCTAATTTTAGATGTTATGATTCTAGTTAAAAGAAAAAAAATAAACTTTCTCCAGGGACTGTTCTTCATTTGGGGAAAGAGGAGAATAAAACTTTTATTGAAATTTGTTTATTTTTAAAGTAAACTCAGGAATCCATTTTAAGTGATGTACTCCAAATATAAAAAGAAAAGCACCTTTCACTGAAGTATTCTACAATAAGATTTAAGCCAAAAATAAAGATTAGGAACAATTATGCAAAGTAAATGATATTACCAAATATAATGATGTAGTACCTTTGAAAACCATAAAAGAAACCAAAAGCCCTGTGGAGATATTTGCATTTCACATACTAGGGGATGAAAGTTTCTGCAGGAACCAAAGTAAAAAATCCAGCACTGGGTTTCCCTGGTGGCGCAGTGGTTGAGAGTCCGCCTGCCGATGCAGGGGACACGGGTTTGTGCCCGGGTCCGGGAAGATCCCGCGTGCCGCGGAGCGGCTGGGCCCGTGAGCCGTGGCCGCTGAGCCTGCGCGTCCGGAGCCTGTGCTCCGCAACGGGAGAGGCCACAGCAGTGAGAGGCCCGCATACCGCAGAAAAAAAAAAAAAAATCCAGCACTAAATAATGGTGAGGGCCTTCCCTAAAAGGAGTTCTTAAGATTCCACCCTTGAGTTACATACACAGGTTACCTGCTTCACTCCAGAAGCTTTAGCAACCTCACTATTAAAAAAAAAACATTGTGTTAATATAGGCCAGCTTGCTCTCATTACCTGTACGATAAATGGATTCCTGTCACTCCCACATACTGTTAACTTGTTCTGCATGAAAGAATTCTAAATCTGATGTGGCCAAGAGAACCTAGGCCCAATTCACTGAAGTCTACACAGCAACATGAGAAGCAGTTGGTTCGAGGTCTAAAGTCAGATACCATGACTTGTTACAATGTGTTTTTCCTACTTCAATCAAAACCACAATAATTCTAATGTATCCCCTCCCTCAGAGTATTATGAAAGGCATATGAGCAAATAAAAAACCAATTGAGATGACCCAGGGTCTGTGCTTCTCCCTCAGAGCCTAACAGAAAACGATTGATTATGTTTGAGCCGAATGAACTTAATTTTAGTAATTTGGGGCTTTACAAAATGAATTTAGCATCAGTGAAGTGGCTTCCTTTGCTTTCAATTCAAAACATAAAAAGCTACTTCTTGCATTTAAATGTCCTCATAAAGCCATCCAAATATCTTCACGTTTTGATTACAGGAGAGCTCCAAAGTGAAAATATCTATCAACAATTCCATTTATCTGTGAACAATGCATTGCCTACAATGAATAAAAGCCCCCTAAAAGTAATAAAGGTAGATGGAAAATAGAAAATTCAATTTTTTTTTAAGATTCTCTCTGTTTTAAATAATGCAGTTATCTGAGAAGAATTAATCATCATAAAATAGTTTTTCTGGGCTTCCCTGGTGGCGCAGTGGTTGAGAGTCCGCCTGCTGATGCAGGGGACACGGGTTCATGCCCCGGTCCGGGAGGATCCCACATGCCGCGGAGCGGCTGGGCCCGTGAGCCATGGCCGCTGAGCCTGCGCGTCCAGAGCCTGTGCTCCGCAACGGGAGAGGCCACAACAGTGAGAGGCCCGCATACCAAAAAAAATAATAAATAAATAAAAAAAAGAAAAAATAAAATAGTTTTTCTTTCTTATGTCCTGTAAAAGATAAGATTTATACTATAAACATCTCCCTTATAATGAGATTTCTGGCTTTTCCATATAAGTTACGTCTCCTCTATCTTACTGGCATATCCTCTACAACACCACTGGCATATCTCTCAGTGTTTAGAAAAATTACACACACACAATTTTACAGGACATGAAGAGTCAGTAGCTTCCTAAAATTAAATGCTTCTATTCCATTTTTTTTATTGGAGTATAATTGCTTTACAATGGTGTGTTAGTTTCTGCTTTATAACAAAGTGAATCAGTTATACATATACATATGTTCCCATATCTCTTCCCTCTTGCGTCTCCCTCCCTCCCACCCTCCCTATCCCACCCCTCTAGGTGGACACAAACCACCTAGCTGATCTCCCTGTGCTATGCGGCTGCTTCCCACTAGCTATCTATTTTACATTTGGTAGTGTATATATGTCCATGCCTCTCTCTTGCTTTGTCACAGCTTACCCTTCCCCCTCCCCATTTCCTCAAGTCCATTCTCTAGTAGGTCTGCGTCTTTATTCCTGTCTTACCCCTAGGTTCTTCATGACATTTTTTTTTCCATTTTTATATTGCACTTATAGAATATAGTCCGAAGGATTTGGTTTTGTGCCATTACCCAGCACCCCTGTATACCTTGGGAAGAAACTGTTACATACTCTAGACCCCAAGTTCTGTTCAGAAGAGACAACAGAGGTAAAATAATCACAAGAACATGCCATATTTATCAGCATTGGTCATGTGTATTTTTAAAATTTGGTTAAATGATACAAACTGTTTAAAGTTTGAGATTTATTATATTTAATATTTACTATTAAGAATTCATGAACTAGGGGGCTTCCCTGGTGGCGCAGTGGTTGACAGTCCGCCTGCTGATGCAGGGGACACGGGTTCGTGCCCCGGTCTGGGAGGATCCCACGTGCCACGGAGCGGCTGGGCCCGTGAGCCATGGCCGCTGAGCCTGCGCATCCGGAGCCTGTGCTCCGCAACGGGAGAGGCCACAACAGTGAGGGGCCCGCGTACTGCAAAAAAAAAAAAAAAAAAAAAGAATTCATGAACTATCTTAACATAGAAAACCTCCCAAACACTAAAAACAGTCCAATTAACTGAAGAATAATAGATGAGCCATGAGCTGCCTCCCTGGTAAACCTTCCTTGGGGACCTGTTGGAAAGAAGGCGATGAATGGAAGTCACAAATTCCAGGCCTTTCATTAACCACAGATTAATTCTGAAATAAAATAAAGTCAGAACACATCGCTAGGATCTGTAATTGACAACTCAAGCAAAATGCCAGAAATTAGGAACCAATTCTAACCCTGACTCTTGCAGCTCCCTTGCTGGTGGCCTTGAGGAAGCATTTAATTTCTAGTGTTTAAGTACCTTCATCCTCAAAACAGGGGCAAGCCTTAAGTAATTACTCTCACAGCAGTTCAGTGAGATAGGCTAAAATAGACACAGGTCTTCAGATCACAACCTGTGGAAATACCAAACACTGACACATGTCACGGTAGGAACACGCTCTTGAAAACACCCTTGTCGCCCGTGGTGTCACTAGCTGAAGCCCCTTCGCTACCTCTATTGATTACAAGAGTGTCAGGTATGCATTTACGACGGAATTCATCAGAGTGCCATTAGAAAGGAAATATGGTATTGTATTTATTTTAATAAAGCTCCCTTTATGACATCAGACTCATTACCCAAGTCTAAAGAATGCTGCGCTCTACAGGGGAGCTACTGTTAGAACAGCAGGACCAGGGCTTAGCTCTGCTGGGTGCAAAGTACTTGACCCATCAGGCAGAACAAATAAAATGCAGTGTACTATAATTCCATTTTTCTTTAAAAATGCCTTTAAATGGTATAGTAAAGCAAAGTCTGTCATCTCATATACATATATGGAATCATCAGGCTTTAGTGATATATCTATAAAGTAACTAGCTCTCAAAGGAACAAATGTTTAAGATTTAGTGCAGATAAGATTGCCAATGGGTCTTTTTAAACCGATACATATTTTAAATATAAAGGCTGCAAAAATGTAAACATGTTGAATGGGAAAGAGATATGGACCTGAATTGAAAAGCAGAACAGTAGTGTAAAAGTGCACACCTGTATTAAGCCTTTCAATCACACCACTTACGAAAATGCATATAAGAAATTATCAGCTTTAATATGCTTATTCCTCCAAAATAAAATTTACCTTTACCTTTAATTTACTGAGAAACTCCCATAAGGCCCTACTTTATGAGACCATCATCCAAACAGAGATCTGCTAGAACACAGGACCTGAGCTCATTAGCAAGACCACAGTCCTGGTCACCTGCTGGTTTGTTCTCAGGGTCATTCCATTCTTCTACTCTGGAGCGAACCACACTTGCCAACTGGTTTGGCCAATAGGAAGTACCGGCACGAGGCTAGAGAGCTTGGTCAAAGAGCAGAGAAGGGAAGATATTTCTCCTTTTTCCCTCTCTGCTTCTGGTGTATCTCCAGCACCCTCTACTAGTCTCAGCTCCTGCCAGGCAGCCTCCCACTCCCTCTAAGATTGCTGTGGCATCTGGGATCCAGAAACACCACCTGCTTCCATCACTTCTCCAGCCTCAGGGGTGATGTGGCCGCTGCCTGCTGTTGCTGGTCTCTGAGTGGCCTCACCATCACCAGTTTGACTCCTGGACTCCTGCATCATCTGTGCTGACAATGTCCTGTTTTAAATTTCCTTTGTAAGGCCTGTAGCGGTTTCTGGAGCTTGAGCTAAGAGTCAGGAGACTTTTGTGTATTTCATGCTGTCTCTGTTCTTAAACCCATATGACCTTGGAAAAATTCACTCTCTCTAGACCTGAATTTCCCCACCTAAAAATGAGGAACTAGAGAGATTTAAAATCCCAAAGTCTAGATCATACCTCATACCAATTCAGTCAGAATGTCTGGGGGCAGGAACCAGGCAACAGTATTTTTTAAAACATTCCCCAGGTGGTTCCAATGTACGGCAAAGTTTGGGAACAACCATGCTAGTAAGCAGGAATGTGTGCTCATGTCTTCTGTTTTCTAGAATATTCTAAGATAGCAGGATTAGGGTAAGAACTGCACATTTTCAAAATTTTCAGCTTGCTCTTAGTATCAATATTTTTACTATGCTCTTAACTAGCTATCTTCAATTTTACCCTTCACTTGTAAACAATATGTATACTTGACCCCATGTAATGCATTATACTCAAAGTTTAATTATTCAATTATCGAACAAACATCCCCAGGAGCTAGACTGGCAAGTCATCATAAACACCTTGAGGAAAAGACCTGAGATTAATTAGTTCCCAAGGTCCCTTGGCCAAGGTCCTGGCCCATATCCCCACCTCCAGGCTTTTCCCTTTGGAGCCTCCTGTTGCTTCTGCCTTCTGCCTGTGTGACTCTCATTTCCCTCCTCTGCTCCCGAAGAGAGCTAAATTCTACTCCCCTGAGGACAGCCCACCTCTGCCTTGAATCTAATTCCATAAACTACGGACGTATTCCTGGCTCCTGCCCTGCCTCACTCCACAGGTCTCACCTCCCGTATCTTCTGGTCTCCCTGGCACTCTCTCCAACCACGCCCAGCTCTGCTCACCAATGAGCTCACTGAAACGTTGGCAAACAGGCCCTCACTGGTAGTGACAAGCCACGGTGAGAGAAAATTAGCCCTGAAAATGTGTGCCAAGACCCGAACACGGTTGAATGATGAGATAAGTTTGCATTGCTGCTTCTCCTCAAAGAGAAATGTGCTCAGCACATGAAAAGCATATTTTAAAACCACAAATAACGACACTGTGATTCGGGTGCAGGGGATCTGGGGTAGGCCAGAAATCTCTTTCTTTAATAAATACCCCAAAGGATTCTCGTGCAGGTGGTCCTTGGACCACACATTAGAAATCATGTCACCGGTACACGCTCTGTTGCATTTAGTGAAGCCTATGGCATGTATACGGATATGCAGAGGCTCCTGTTAAATGCTTCTTTCCAGCTGTATAAAAACCTTCCCTCCACAACCAAGTACAGGTAGGGCCATGGCTAGTGGATAGATCAGGAGAGCAGAGAGTTGGGAGGGGTGGGATGGGGAGCGTCCCCATAATCCAAGCCTGGTTCAAGCTCTCAAGTTCGTAAACTAATCTCAATACACTACCCATGCTGCGGAAGAGAAATCTTGAGGTCGGGTATCACCTCTTACTCTTAGGACCCTTGGGGGAAATAAGAATAATAAGCAAAAAAAATCAAAATAGATACTACAATCTATTTTCACTCAAACTGGTGAAGGAGTTCTGAGCATATCACCCCAAAATATGCAGCTCTGGCATATTCATTATCTTGAGCTAAACACACTTGAGAAATAGCAGGTGTAAGAAGGGCACTCTGACCCTCCTTTTTATTTCTGAAAGCAGGAGAGAAAACTCCCGTGTAAAGGTGCCCTCCCTGTACGGAGAGAAAAGAAGACACACTATTTCCAGAGATGAGGAATTGGGGTGAAGAGAAATCTGGCAAACAAACCTTGCTGAACTAACCCTTATCTACCTAGTCACCTCCACGTTTATTGCCCCAAGCCCAAACCCCTTGGCCTTATCAATTTTTCACAAATTTATTGTTTTTCGGTCTAGAAGGCATAAAAACTTTCTGCTCTGGTCATTCTTTGGGTTTTCATTGTGTTGTGAGGGCTCCCATGTACATGTAAAACTTTAATAAAACTTGTACGTTTTTCTCATGTTAATCTGTCTTATGTCAGTTTAATCCTTAGGCCCAGCCAAACACAGTAAGACGGTAGAAGTGAATTTTTTCTCCCCGACACTTGCTTCCCCGCTTTCTTAAGAGTTGAGGAAAAACTAACCCAAAGAAAGAAGTCAAAGGTAAAAAGAAGTAAACATATATATTCCCTTAAGAAAAAAAAAGTCAAGGGGGCCAGGGAGAATTCCTTCATTCTCTCAGGAAAGCACGCTTGTCCAGCTGTGTTCACATGGAAGCAGACAGACCACTGCAAGGGCAGTCTTCTACTCAGCAAAGTGGGCTTCCCTGGTGGCGCAGTGGTTGAGAGTCTGCCTGCCGATGCAGGGGGGACACGGGTTCGTGCCCCGGTCCAGGAAGATCCCACATGCCACGGAGCGTCTGGACCCGTGAGCCATGGTCGCTGAGCCTGCGCGTCTGGAGCCTGTGCTCCGCAACGGGAGAGGCCACAACAGTGAGAGGCCCGAGTATCGCAAAAAAAAAAAAAAAAAGTGTAACTGGGTGGACATGAATTTATAGAAATAAAACTTCTCTTTGGAATGACCAAAGAGTAGAGAGGAGGAACAGAAAGTTTCTAGTTGTGTTTAAGCACTCTGTGCAGGGCTCTAAGAGTCTAGGAGGGGTCTCAGACCTCCAGGACATTCAGGATAAGCCAAGGCTGCAAGCAAGCTACCACCTCCACTTCCCCAGGATAGAAAACCAAAAGGAGAGAAGGCCACGTTCACTGAGCTCCTTCTACATGCCAAACCATTCACGTGCATTGCCTCTCAACAACGCTATACTGTAAGTATTATTACACCCTCTAACAAATCTCAGAAACAGTCTCAGATGCGTTAGATAGCTTTACCCACAATCACAGACTTGGGAGGTAGCAAGTAGGATTGGAACTTGGGTGGTTGCAATTCCAAGGTACTTCTCCCATCAATACCTCTGTAGGCTGCAATCAGATTGCCTAGATTCAAATTCACCTCCAACTTAGTAGCTGCGTAACCTTGGACAAGATAACTAACCTTTTTGTGCCTCAGTTTTTGCATCCTTAAAATGGGAATACAAATAATGTCAATCTCAGAGTTCCTGTGCTGACTGAGTGGATGAATCCATATAAAGCCCTTACAAAGCATCTGGAAGATAGTAAATACTCAAAACATGGGCTGTTAGACCTAGAACCCACCCCAGTCCTCCCATCATATCTCGTTCCTGTTTTCTATGCTTTTCTGTCAGAGTTTTCATTTTTCCCTACCACTTTGTCTTTCTTTAGTGAGAAGGGTTTTTTTTTTTTAATGAAAACCCATATAACCACTCAAGTTCAACATTTTAGTTGTATAGTAATTACAAAGCATTTATCAACACATAACAAGAACACAGCAAGGCTTTAATGACTGTGGAATAAAACAAAAGAAGGTAGAAAGATAGGACACAATTTACTTATAAATGCAACTCAACATCTAAAACCCCTTTTAGGAGATTAGATGACCTTGGAAAAACAGACGTGTGTTAGAGCAGAGTACACCATCCTACAACCACAGAGCTCAGAGAACTAACAGCAGGCAATCTCCAGTTCCTCCAAACCTGTCTCCTAATTAAACTAATTGGTTTAAAATAGGTTAGACTTCTCGTGCATAAAGTCCTTAATGGTTCACGGTTTGACAAAATGGACTAGGATACAACTACTGGCTTGCATTTTATTAGAATTAGGGACTCATAACTACAATATACAATCTGATATTTAGCAAAGGAAATACGCGTTTCAAAGCAGAATAACTGGTCTGCTTAAATTTGAAATTCTTCCGAGAGACATGTCATCTGTTTTCCACAAGAGTACTGCAATTTAAAAATATACTTTAACAAAAGACATTTTTGCTTCCAAATTCATGATTTCTATTCCTCTAACTCCTCTCCATGGAACGGATTCATTTCACATGTCACACAAATTGTTATTACAGGTTTGACAAGATCACAGCTCTCTTATAGAGCCCCATTCACTCCCCTAGGGGCCACAATTCTGTTATAGTCTCTAAATTAATAGGGTCAGGTGTGAACAATATTTACAGAGCATATTTTGAAGAAAACAGGCACTCTAAGACAACATCTAGGAAGTAGAAATGTATAGTAACCTGCCCCTCAAACCAGCATGATAAAAGGCTCCCTTGCCCAAGTGGAGTTTTTGTATATGTTTACTACGTATTTTCCAGTACAGTACTTTCAATATCTCATACGCCTCTGGTCACCTCTGTGACAAGTGACAGTACTGGCTAAGGTCAAATGAGAGAGAAAAGGAAAGATGCAAGGCTGCAGAAGCTCACCAGTCTCAGAAGAAGGCAGTGAGCCCTGGGTATGGTCTGGCTGTGAGTCATGGGGAAGAATAGAGAGAGGAGCCTGCAGGGAGAATGAAGGGGGCTGGGCACCTTGCTGGGTTGCCCAGGGAACTCACTCTGGGGACATGATGCGGAGAAAAAAACACATATTTGAAGGGCAGGGTGTCCGTCTGGGACAGAGGATGAAACAAAATAGAGAAAACACTCCCCAGAACTAATAAGGGCTGCGTCCTACCCCCTGCCCTCGCTCTCTAGTAGGACTCCCTCCTTCCGGGGGCTTGTGACCTTTTGCTCCACCTTCTTGCCCTTCACTTTTCACACCCACCAGTGTACGTATTGGTGCCCACATCTGTTTTTTCCTCCAGAGTCTAGACTCTGAGCATCTCCAGGTCAAGGACTGGCTTTCTATAAACGCTTGATGAATGAATGAATGAATGAACAAGGAAGGAAGGGAACTGAATTCTCTTTGAGCCTGTAGGTCAAATTGGATACCTCTCTTATAATAAAGTAACCCCAGAGAAGAGTCACTCAAGGAAGCACAAATAAATATCAAGAACTTTTTGATATAATATTACCTTGTTACTTTTCTAACCAAACCCTAGACTTCAATTCATTGTCATGAGGGTAGAGATGGGGGGAAAATGGTATAAAATCTAGGAGAGGGAGGACTGTACAGTAATCTTAGCTTTTATGGTCAAGCAAGGAAAGATACCTCTTCCCCCTCCACTCCCTCATCCCTGCACTGGAGCTACTAAGGTAGAAGGGAAGAAAGCGCTGTGGTTATATCCTCACAGCTAACCCAAAGAGCCACAGATTCCAGACTGGCTTGCCCTGACTCTCCTGGAGGAAAGCTGTGTGGTAACAATTACCATTCATTTAGTCTGCACTTATATTTTCATACTTAATGCCCAAATCAATCATTTTGGCTAGTTCACCTCAAATCATACTTGTCCAATTTCCCAGGTCACAAAATTTCCAAGAATTCCTATGAGACCAAGTATAACAGAGCCAGTTTCCTTAAACAAAGTCCAAACTTACTCTAATGACGCAGAAAAGTGTGTCACAGGCATTTCTTCCAGAAGCATGCTCATCGTGCCACAGCACAGCTCTGCTTACATAACCTCCCAGTCACACAGAGAACCGGCAAGCCTGAACCGGGGTGGACTGCTGCACAGGGGCTGCCTGGGGCCCACAAGAGCCCTGTGGCCATGGACAGGACACTGGGCCTTGCTAGGTCTTGGTTTTTCTGTCTGTGAAGGATAACACCAACCCCATGAAATGGCTGTGAGGATTAAATGGGTTTATCATAAAGCCTCCAGACTAGTGTCTTTACAGAGTTAGCACTCAATAAGTGGCAGCCATGATTATTATTGCTGTGATGATGAAGCTTTCCTTTCATCTCCCCTACCCAGCCAGCCTTAAAAAGGCCACACTTTTGCCTAGGCTGGTACTCGACCTGGATTACTCTTAAGTTTCTCTTAAAACAAGATCTAGTTCAAAGGCCACCTCCTTCCTCACAACCCTTCCTACCCTGGGTCCCCACTGCTCAGCACACAAATGAATACTCATCTCCTCAGGGGTACTACAACATTGAGTCTACAGATTTATTATGATACTTTTCTGCCTTGTTATCTGAGAGAGTCACATCTTCCCAGATTATGACCTCTCTCATGGAATAAACATCGAAAGCTTCCCAAACTTCCCCTCTACAGGTACATGTGTTGAGTTCCTAATCATGATCTGTGGAAACATCCACAAACAGAAAACTATCAGAACAATGGGACTTCCCTGGTGGCGCAGTGGTTAAGAATCTGTCTGCCAATGCAGGGGACGTGGGTTCAATCCCTGGTCCAGGAAGATCCCACATGCCGCGGAGCAACTAACCCCGTGTGCCACAAATACTGAGTCCGCGCTCTAGAGCCCACGAGCCACAACTACTGAGCCCACGTGCCACAACTACTGAAGCCCACGCACCTAGAGCCCATGCTCCGCAACAAGAGAAGACACCGCAATGAGTAGCCCGCGCACCACAACGAAGAGTAGCCCCCGCTCAATGCAACTAGAGAAAGTCTGCATACAGCAACAAAGACCCAATGCAGCCAAAAATAAATTAATTAAATAAAAATAAAAATTTTAAAAAAAGAAGAAAACTATCAGAACAAAAGTGACACTTTAATTGCTTAGGGGAAAAGGCCAGACTTCAAAGACCCACTTTGAATTTTTACAACCTGTTTAGTCCTTTTTAGGTTTTGCATCATTGGAAATGGGGATGATAAATCAAGCACCCAAATATTACATCATTATAATAAACTAGTTTATATCTTTCTCATGAGACAAGAATTACTCATGCTCTTACCTCTTCGGTATGCAAATTACCTGCTGTGTTCTGAGTTCTGGCAGAAGTCACCCTTTATGAAGTCACTCTTATACCACACACACACACACACACACACACACACACACAAATTATCTACAAAGAAGTGTTCACCACACAGATGCCCAGAGACACACACTCCAGACATATCTCAAACCCAGCTATATGAATAGCCTTAAAGATGTCATCCTCCTACATTCCAGAAGGTGAGAGATCCTTTAACCTGGAATCTGTGGTCCTATGAATCCCCTCAAGCACAGCTTTTCAAATAAGAATGAACACAGCTCAAAGATAAGTGTTCTCCAAGCCAAGACCCTCCCAGCTCCACCCCCTTTTTCTGTTTACTCTCCAGCCTAAAACTATCTTCTGCATAATTTTGAACAAAAGAAATTGATTCCTCCAAGAGAAAAGGTACTATTCAAAACACTCTAGACCAGAGTTCCTCAGTCCCAGCACCACTGACGTTTTGGGCTGATAACTCTTTGCTGTGGGGGAACTGTCCTCTGTGCTGGAAGAGGGTTAGTGTGGCATTCATGGCCTCTCCTAGTAGATGCCAAGAGCAGCCTCTCACTAGCGGTGACAACCAACAATTCCTCCAGACATTGCACAATGTCCCTGGGGGGCAAAAACCACCCCCAACTGAGAGCCACTGATCTAAACAAATTGTCACTCTTTGCTAACCATCATTTTTAATTGCCTTTAAATAACTGGAGGCAATGCAGCTCTGGAAAAGAGATGTTGAGATAGAAGAGCTAGGTTCAAAGCCCCATTCTCCTCCAGGGTCGCTGTGCAATGTGATCAGGTAGCCTAGGCTTGGAACCTGGCTCTGCCACCTAGATGACCATGAACGAGGCACTTACCCTCTAGGCCTCAGTTTCCTCACCTATAAAGTAGAGAGGATAACAGTAAATGCTTCATGCAGTTGTTGTGAGGATTAAGTAGGTTAACAAAGCAAAGCATTTAGAACGTGTCTAGCCGGTAGTGAGCACTCATTAAATGCTAGCTATTACTATCATCGTGTCCCTTAAACCCTCTATGCCTCAGTTTCCGCATCTGTAGATTAGAGGTAAAACTGGAAGTACAGCTGACCCTTGATTAACGAAGGGTTGGGGCAGTGACCCTCCACATAGTTGAAAATCTGTATAACTTATAATCTGCCCTCCATACCCATGGTTTCTCTGTACCCACATTCAACCAACCACGGATCATGCCGTACTGTAGCATTTACTATTGAAAAAAATCTGCATATAAGTGGACCCTTGCAGTTCAAACCTGTGCTTTTCAAGGGCCATTTGTACTTTGCTTTTGCAAGAATTAAATGGAATGATGCAATGAAAGCATTCGGCAAGGATAGTAAGTATTAATAAACAGTATTAATAAATATTTGTTAGCTCTAGCCTGCATTTTAAGAATATATAAATGGGGACTTCCCTGTTGGCGCAGTGGTTAAGAATCCGCCTGCCAATGCAGGGGACATGGGTTCAAGCCCTGGTCTGGGAAGATCCCACATGCCACGCAGCAACTAAGCCCGTGCGCCACAATTACTGAGCCTGCGCTCTAGAGCCTGCAAGCTACAACTACTGACCCCGCGTGCCACAACTGCTGAAGCCCACACGCCTAGAGCCCGCGCTCTGCAACAAAGAGAAGCCAACACAATGAGAAGCCCGCACGCCGCATGGAAGAGTAGCCCCCGCTTGCCGCAACTAGAGAAAGCCTGTGTGCAGCAAGGAAAACCCAACGCAGTCAAAAATAAATAAATAAATATTTTTTAAAAAAAGAATATATAAATGAAGTACTTTGATTTCTGTAGCAGAACTAAAAACAATACACGCTGATCAATTTACAAAGCCCATTTACCCCACCCCAAGAAAAAGGATGATTCATGACCTGAATAAATACATATGTGAATATATAAACATATATAGTCAAGTTATATTTCAAATTCTAATAGTCATGTTAGAATTGTCAAGCAAGTGCCTTAACTCAGCACAAAAGAAAAATACCCATAAAAAAAGTTCCTGGGGCTTCCCTGGTGGCGCAGTGGCTGAGAGTCCGCCTGCCTATGCAGGGGACGTGGGTTCGTGCCCCAGTCCGGGAGGATCCCACATGCCGCGGAGCGGCTGGGCCCGTGAGCCATGGCCGCTGAGCCTGTGCGTCCAGAGTCTGTGCTCCATGGTGGGAGAGGCCACAGTAGTGAAAGGCCCGCGAACCGCTAAAAAAAAAAAAAAAAGAAAAAAAGTTCCTGGCACAGACTAATTGCTCAATATATATTAGTTATATTTCCTATTGTTACTATGATCCATGGCCAATGACTATGACCCACCATGAGTGTAACCCAAATGCACCATAAAGGAAAGCAGATGAGAGTTTGATGATGACTCAAACACCTGCCACTACCCTTGGGAAACTGAATGGGTGATTGGGGGTAGAAAACTATACGTGTTTATCGTAGAAGAGCATCACTGGTGATTCCATTATATAATACACCCCTCCCCACCGATATGTATGTTGATGTCATGCACGCTGATGTCACACAGACAGACACCTGTTCATGTCATGTTGAGTCCCACTGGCCTATAGCATCAACTTCAGATATGCAGGATTAACACTTCATTTTTTATTAAGAAAAGAAGTGTGCTGCAACAATGCTGAGTATTCCTTGACTGACAAAACAAACATCGCTGTACGAAAAGTAAGTCCAGGTACAGTTTCCCATTCCCCTCACCTCCCCTCTTTTGCCTTAGATCCCACAGAGGCACATTCAACTGTACATCTTGCCCCAGGGAGACCTGTGTGGAACTTCTGCTGTAGCACGGATTAAGGGAGTCCTGTCCTCAAAGCTAGCAGCATCCCAGCTGCTGGCAGGAGGCAAGCCCTACCAGTCATTCTCTGTAGGGGGCCTCAAGCTACTGTGTGACTTTAAAGAGTCAAATATTCAAAATCAGACCAAAGGTGGCGTCAGGATGGAGTTATTAACTACAGGATCCTAGTTCCTACTTTAGGGACCGTAAAATAAGAGAGGTAGGGGGTAAAGAGGAGCCCAGAAGGAAAAGATAAGAGGCTATGACCTAGATTATAAAATGAGGGATACAATACTGGAGTAACAGAGGAGCTAAGGGCCAGCTATCAAGGCTCCCCATAACAAGGGCCAGGACTGCCAAAGAAATCGTGGGGTAGGATTAACAGACCTGGATGTCCACAGGGCCTTATATCTAAAGGGCCAACAAAGACTGATTTTACTAAATGGCAGGTATTATCCAAGACCACAAACTGAGCTCATCAGGTGAATAGAGTGTTCAATCAAATGAGCATAACTATTCTCAGTCTCAGACACTGTGCTGAAATTGGCCCTGGCTCCGAGAAGCACTGGTGAGCATCAAAGCCAAAAAGAGCTGGGAAGAGAGCAGGCGTGGCCCTGTATCTCCAGTGGTGATTACACTAGGCTCAAGTACCACGTCATTCAAGAACATTTCCAACTCAAGTCCATCTCACACCAAAGGGAGGGGAAAATGCCCGTTCATCTACATCAACAAATGTCCAATGGAAGATTCCAATTTGAACTGCTTTCTTAGCACCAGTGGGTTTCAGAGGATCAATAACCTACATTTTCCCTTGAACTAAAAAAAAAAGAAGCCTACATGCCATATCTAAATAGTTTTAAGTCCTTTATAACTTAGGTTTTCATGGGAATGGTTTTATGTCTAGAATTTAAAAAGCAAAATGCAATCAATACTTTAGGGGCTTGTCACAACTGCTCCTGTGAACCAAGAATAAATTCACTTGAAATAAAGCATGAGGAGACACACTGTAATGAATGACCATTTTCATAATTTCAGAAACTAGGCATGTGGAACTACATATAGATTATAACAAAACCACACACATTTTTGTCTTAGATAAGTTATATCTGGTGGACAACTCAGAACCAAAGCCAGTTCCTGTGAAATTGCTAAGTGAATCTTCTTGTGGCTAATGACTGCTCCTAGGACAGCTAGAAAGAATATCAACAAACGAATCATAGTCAAATCAATGAAAATTCAGAAACTAAAACAGAGTCACTTGAAGAGTAGAAAACAAGCTCAGAAGAACAATTTATTCAATAAAAAATAATGTAAAGGACTAAGGAGATTTGGTAAAAGGTTTGCTATGTTCTTTTTGTTTTTTTCTTTTTCCTGTACGCGGGCCTCTCACCACTGCGGCCTCTCCCGTTGCGGAGCACAGGCTCCGGACGCGCAGGCTCAGCGGCCATGGCTCACGGGCCTAGCCGCTCCACGGCATGTGGGATCTTCCTGGACCGGGGCACGAACCCATGTCCCCTGCATCGGCAGGCGGACTCTCAACCACTGTGCCACCAGGGAAGCCCTTGCTATGTTTTTATACACTCATGTATGTAGTTAACAGACTTCTGAGGGCTTACGCTAGGTACTGGGAATAAACGCCACTGCAGGACCTGATCAGAGTCCACCTGAGAAACATAGACACTACACTGAAGACACATTTAGCCTGTTAGTGTACATGCAGCATTCTCTAAGCACTTTAGGAATGTGAACACATGTAGTCCTTCATATCAGTGCTATAACCCCATCTTACAGATGAAGAAACTGAGGCACAGTGAGTGTAAGTTGCCCAAGGTCATACAACTAAGACACAGTGGAGCTTGTTTTTGGAACTAGCTAATCTCACTTCAGAGTCCACACAATTGAAAACTGTGTCGCACTTCTTCCTCTCCAAACTGAGGTGTCCCCACACCAGGGGCTGAAACTCAATCCACTGTGTAAAAGCCAGGAATCTTTATCCTCTTGTGAGTGTTAAGTATCCATACAATAGAGGTAGAGTCAAAATGCCCATTGGAAAGAAGAATAATTCCGTCAATGTCTGAGTTGAAATACAAAATCCACATATTCAAGCAAGATTTATTAAGAACAAAGTATAAGGTAGCTGGGATTCATAAAGAACTCTGTCATAATTTCTTTTAAAAAGACGGCACAGAAATGAAAATAAAGTTTTAGGCAAGTGATAACTTGTTTTATTCCTAATCAACAGTTATGAATACAGTAAAGCATCACCTCTGGTACTGTGGTCCTTAAACAGCTCCAACTTGGGAGCTGTACACAACAACCAAACAAGCCACCACCTTTGAAGACCAACTAATATTCCTGGACCCACACACCCACCCAGGGATAAAGCTCAGAAGAAAGGCCAAGAATAGGACTCTCGGACACGAAATGTCTGGTCAGTCCATAAGCAAAACAAATGCCCAGTTGGCCAGCTTCTTGAAGTGGATGCTAAACACACCCTGTGAGAGAAGGAAGAGAGCAAAAGAGAAGTAGAAAGAGCAGTCAACCTGGGCTCAGCAGGAGTCAGCAGTGGCAGAAAGTGGCTGGGGATTAGCCACAGAGACAGAAGAGGCATGTAAGCGGTGATACCCAAGAGCGGAAGCCAACGGAGAGTGCTGAGCTAGAGACTCCTGACAAAAGAGAAGAAAAGAGCCAGTGATGGCAAAACAAAAGGCAGAAGAGCAGGCTGAAGGACAAATAGTGACCTGCATTTCAATGCCTCAGCACCCAAGGGCACCTGGGGACCACTCTGCCAGCATGCAAACCAGAGCAATGAAAAAACAGGGATCATCATCTCCTTACAGAGCAGAATCTGTCACTTATCCTGTACTTACCACAAACAAAAGCATGTAGTAGCTGAGCATGGGGCAGGGAGGAAGGATGTAAATTACATGCATAGATTCACAAAAAAACCAAAACACAACAACAACACTCAACAGACAAGTGACCACCTATTCCACTGTCATGACGACTGATATGGAAGACTCATCTAACCTCTCTAAGTCTCAATGACGTCTTCTGTAAGATATGAGAGATTGACAGCCCCCATCTCAGAGGCTGTAGGCATCAGATGAGATAATGCATACACACTGTCTGGTGTTGAGTAATGCTCAAAGGATGTTAGATATTATCATCACCACCACCAGCATCAATGTCACTATCATTATCATGACCACAAAGGAGCTTACAATCTAGTGGGAAAGATATTGCCAGTGAAAACCAGTGTAGATAAAGAAAGTATGGAGATTGTAGAGGGCGGAGGGTCCATTTCAGAGTGTCTCTTATATCTCACTTCAGCATCATACGTGAGGCAAAAAAGGACCCAGGACTGAAGACGGAAGAGCAGACAGGATGGAATGGTACAGCAACCAGCCAAGTTGGGCTGTCCCGGTCATCTATGTCAACACATGGTCTCTGTGGCTTCATCCAAAGAAGGTTTTTGAATCAATAATTTAAGGCAGCAGAGAAATCTCACATTTCATCTCTTTTAGGAGGGTTTCTAAAATTCCAATTCCCCAAGCAGAGTGGTCCTCTCTGAGACATGATGCTTTCTAGGTGATGTGCACCATCAGACAGAATCATCATTTCCTAATTATGATTAGGAAAGGAACCAGATAAGAAGGCAGGAACCAGATAATATCTTGGGCTTCCCTGGTGGCGCAGTGGTTGAGAGTCCGCCTGCCGATGCAGGGGACACGGGTTTGTGCCCCGGTCCGGGAGGATCCCACATGCCATGGAGCGGCTGGGCCCGTGTGCCATGGCTGATGAGCCTGCGCGTCCGGAGCCTGTGCTCCGCAACGGGAGAGGCCACAACAGTGAGATGCCCGTGTCCCTCAAAAAAAAAAAAAAAAAAGAAGAAGGCAGGAACCAGATAATATCTTTACTGTACATCCACTGACTGGCAAAGTGTCTGACACATGTTTGCCAGCCGATGAACACTGGTTCCACGAATGAATAAGTGACTTTATGATTTTTATGTACAAGATTTAAACAGCTTTCTGGAGCATCTGCCTATTTAGCTCAGTTCCTCAGACAATCAAACAACTAAGGTACTGTCAGGAAGAAAAAGGTACACTTATTGTGTTTATAGAAGTGTTTCTAAAAAAGAAATTAAATATCTGATTATCTGTTTTAACTGACTTCTGATGCAATGTCTTAAAACATAGGTCAAACATCCCCATTCCTGCTGCCCATGGGTCAGACCTATCATTATGACATCAGTGAATGTCCTGGGTTAGGATATAAGGACCAGGGTTACAGATGTGGACAGAGGTCAGCTTCCTCCCACAGTGAGGAGCTGCCCTCCGGCTGCACCCTTTCCTCCCCCACCTTCCCCTAGCAACGTCCGCTACCCGCCCTTCCTACCACTGCAGGCACCCTCCTCTCCACCCTCCCTCACACTTCTCTTCTTATCCTCTGGTCTCTGGCTCCCATAGAAACTAACTAGATGCCAGGAATCCCGTATCCTGGAAAACTTTCATCTCAAAAATCATCTCTAGGGCTTCCCTGGTGGCGCAGTGGTTGAGAGTCCGCCTGCCGATGCAGGGGACGTGGGTTCATGCCCCGGTCCGGGAGGATCCCACATGCTGTGGAGTGGCTGGGCCCGTGAGCCACGGCCGCTGGGCCTGCGCGTCCGGAGCCTGTGCTCTGCAATGGGAGAGGCCACAGCAGTGCGAGGCCCGCGTACCGCCAAAAAAAAAAAAAAAAAAATCATCTCTAGTCAGGAAAAGTATTCTCCTTCTGGCCAGAAAACTGACAAAGTGTTTTGTTCTCTATGTAACTGACCCCTGTCACTCTTCTAAACTCCTGACTTTGTTTCCCCCTCCCCAAGTGCAGGGCACTGCTCTGAATCCATGAGGGTACTCAAAGACTGATCTCTGGAAAATGACATTTCCTTTCTGCGTTGAGAGTAAAAGTTATATGATTATGAACTAACTCCTACTAATGTGTCCTAGAGCAGTACACTGTGGAGACCTTTCCTGGCCTCAGCCTGACCTTTTCAGTTCTACCTACATGTAGCCACAGCAATAATCATTACAAACACATTATTTAATTCAGGGAAGTAATAAAATATCACAGGCCTAAACCTTTATTAGTTCATGTTTCAATATTTCAGAGTTCATAATAATTTGATTTGAATGGAAATTTATGCTCTAGCTACTCATTCACTCATATGCTTTATTAAGTGCTTTCTGTATGCATAGTGCTATTTAAGGCATTATGATGGATTAAAACAAACAAGCAACCAGAACAAAACAAAGCATTTTGCTTTCAAGGAGGTTACAATCTAATTAGGGAGATGAGTTATGTATCTCTCAGAAATATTCATTTTTCAAATAAATTAAAGATGCAAACAGAATTTCAAGGGCTTAACCCTACTTAAGGAAGTGAAAACTATTAAGAGAGAGTTAGGGCTCTGAAATTGTTTGTATGGAAATATACGCTGTTAATTGTACATGAGTCATTTATTCAACATACATCATAAAGAGAGGCCCCTAAAAGACCACTCCCTGGCAGCTTGTAGAAGTGAGTACTTAGAAATGTATACTTGCAAGTAATAAGTGAGACACTAAGAAAAAAAAAAAAAAACAATAGCTACGGAGAGCCTTAGAAATAAGCTACTCTACGTCCAAGGTCTTCAGATTCAAAGGCCTTGCCCATGGTTTCAGAGGTAATTCAGATTAACAGAAGTGCTGGGCTACACCTCAAGGCCCCAGACACCAAATGCAGTGCTTCTCCCAAAAGCCCACAATGAACCTGTTTGACTTTCTTGGCCAGCCAGTCTAAGTGAGTAGATGTTCTACTCCAAATATTGCCTGAAGTAGTAGAAACAAAGCATACAGAAATCGGAGCTCATACCAACAGGATTTAAGTGTCTCGGTTACAACAGCTAACTGTTCAATCTTCAGTTTTTCCCCTCCAATCCATCCTGTACACTGGGCCCTGGTCAATCCACGTAAAAAGACTGCCTTTACCATGTCATGATCACTGCTTTCCCTTGCCTTTGAGTAAAACTCCTATCCAGGCAATCAAGACTCTCAATATTCCCAAGGTTCTAATGCCACAATATTCTCAACTACCTGTCCTCAGAAACTGAACCCCCTATTCCAGCCAGATGGAGATAATCCTGATGAGGATGACAAAGAAGCTGTCAGACTTCATTCTACCCACTGTTCTTTGCCAGGCTCATCATAAAAAGAGGCACAAAGCAGTGTATTTGTCTTTCCAACATCAATCCTAATGGTAAGGTATGGTCTGGCCCTGCCTCATAAACACAGCCAAATTGTTTCTACTTCCCACCTACACCACCTCTCGGGAGTAATGAACTCATCAAGTTTACCAGACACTCTTTGGGGACAAGGTTTGCCTCACTCAGAGTACAAAAAGTTCTCTCTCACACAGGGATCTGAGCTCACTGCTTCACTGCACATACTATAGTCTTCACCTCTAAAATCTCATCCCCTTCCCAACTTTGTCTTCTCAAAAGAGGCCCAATATTTTTACTTCCTCAGCCCTGAGCACCAGACAAGCCCCCAGCCCTCCGATCACCCGAACCGCTACTCTGAGTCCCCCTGTAGCCCCATTCTAAACTTTACCACTCACTTTAAAATCTCAACTCAATATTGCATGCCAAAGACAGAAAATCATGGCAAACATGCAGGAAAAAGGTTTTGTTTTTTACACTATTGTAATGGTGCTTAATCTCTTGATCTTCGAGGTTGCAGCAGCAAGTGGCCCAAGGTACACAGAAGCACTCCCACATTAACTATCATCTTGTCGCTTTCTGCCCCAACATGTACTTTTCTTAGCGTTCTCACCCGTTCCCCTTCCCAATTCATTTTCATCGTCACTGCATGGAATAATCTAAAGTAATATTCAAAACTGTATTCCTCATGATGTGAAAGCTAAAGGGAACAAACTAAAATTTCTCTCCATTTTTAGTTGCAAAGACATGTACTAAATATCTTATTATGCAACTATCCACCTAAGCAACATAACCATAACCAAGAATGCCAGGCACACCACCCAAAACTTCGCTACATTTGCAGGATGTTCAGTTTGTACCAAGGTCCACAGTCCACAGTCCACATTCTCCAATTAATAATCACATGGATGTCTATCATCTGATGATCACTGCTCTATTACACACCTTGTCCTTTCAACCTATATGTTAATATTTATCTACAATATTATTTACACATTTATAACAAATCTACTCTCCATGAAGCAGAGTTTACAGAAAGGCATGGTGATTTTTAAACAGCATCTAAATCATAGCAAAGAGATGTCCTACTATAAAGTAAAGATGAATGATCACCACCTTTCGTTTTTTTAAAAAATAAAAGATATGAACTGTACACATGCAGCCAATTAGTGATATTTAAATAAGGTCCTTTTAAGAGAGTCTAAATATGTAAATTGTGCAGTGAAAGCAAAAAAGGTGAGGCTGCTCAACCTCAGATGAAGCTCCAGTTCAGCACCACCACTCCCAATGTACAGTGGATGGTTGATGAAAAAAAATACTCCCATTTAAATACTGATATTTTTGGAATGTTACTTTAAATAGTGACATGTTCCTTTGGGTTATAAAATACAAAACAATGCCCCTAACTTTTTTTGTCTTTTTTTGTTGTTGTTAATTAAGTTTCAATCATTTCTTGTAGTCATCTAATCCAGGGAGGCTGTTTGCTACTTTCCTATTCTAAGCATACTCATAGTAGAATGCCCCAAATGCCAATGGGTATTCTAACAACATATCTAAAATGTTTTAAATAAGTTTTGTAGGGGCTTCCCTGGTGGCGCGGTGGTTGAGAATCTGCCTGCTAATGCAGGAGACACAGGTTCGAGCCCTGGTCTGGGAGAATCCCACATGCCGCGGAGCGACTACGCCCGTGAGCCACGGCTACTGAGCCTGCGCGTCTGGAGGCTGTGCTCCGCAACAAGAGAGGCCGCGGTAGTGAGAGGCCTGCGCACTGCGATGAAGAGTGGCCCCCGCTTGCCACAACTGGAGGAAGCCCTCACACAGAAACGAAGACCCAACACAGCAAAAATAAATTAATAAACTCCTACCCCAAACATCTAAAAAAAAAAAAATAAGTTTTGTAAATTCTGCTCTAGAGAAATCTCTAAACATCAAGACTGATAAGGATATCCTCCTTAAGTTATCTTTAAAAATATTAAAGAAGATTAAGAACAATTTAAATATCTCTGTTACCAGAAAAGCACCATAATCTATTCCTACCTTCTGTTGCCAGACCCTAAATAGGTTCCCAGTCAATGACAAAACAGTCTTCCTTCCCAACATTAATTCCATGTCCACTGATCTGTTTATTTCTTTTCTATTTTTTTATTAGTTATTTCTTTAAAATAAAATAAAATAAAATCTTGGGTATAGGCTATAGGGAAAATTTTTTTTGAAATATAGTAAATAGATTTGTGGACCAAGGGAAATAGCCTTTACCCATCTAAGGAAACAGTAACTAAGCTCACTGTGAAGATGTTTGCCAACACTATACTCCAGTGAACAGTTCTCAAGTGAGGACTATGAACCCCTGGAGGTATCAAGACCTTTTCAGGAGTTCCACAAGGCCAAAGCCAGAAAGGTATTTAAATATTTTATTTGTCCTTTCACAAATTTGCAGTAATATTTTAAATCTTTTCAAGAATATTTCTAAATGTTCAAATATATCAAACTATAACTTAGAATTTAATATTTCACTCTAAAATTTTTTAAAAGTATAACCTTTTTATATTTAAAGATGGATCACTGATTTAAAAGAGGAGATTAGATACTTCAAACCCATTAAGGTGGCTATAACATTTTTTTTAATTTATTTAATTATTTTGGCTGCCTTGGGTCTTTGTTACTGCGTGGGGGCTTTCTCTAGTTGCCGTGAGCAGGGGCTACTCTTGGTTGAGGTGCGTGGGCTTCTCATTGTGGTGGTTTCTCTTGCTGTGGAGCATGGGCTCTAGGCGCACAGGCTTCAGCAGTTGTAGCTCACGGGTTGTAGAGTGCAGGCTAAGTAGTTGTGGCGCATGGACTTAGTTGCTCCATGGCATGTGGGATCTTCCCAGACCGGGGCTCAAACCCATGTCCCCTGCAATGGCAGGCAGGTTCTCAGGCACTGTGCCACCAGGGAAGCCCCTGGCTATAATATTTTAAACACACACAGAAAATAACAAATGTTGGCAGGGATGTGGAGAAATTGGAACCCTTGTGCATTGCTTGTGGGAATATCAAATGATGCAGCCACTATGGAAAAAATTATGGTGGTTCCTCAAGAAATTAAACATAAAACTACCATATAATCCAGCAATTCCATTTCTGGATATACACTCAAAAGAACTGAAAGCACGTACTCAGATATTTGTACACCTATGTTCATAGAGCACAATTCAAAATAGCCAAAAGGTAGAAGCAACCCAAGTGTCCATCAATGGATGAATAGATAAACAATGGATAAAACGTGGTATATACCTATAGTGGAAAAGAATCTAAAGCTCTACACCTGAGACTAACACAATATTGTACATCACCTATAGTTAAGTAAATTAAAAAAAAAATCAAGAAGCAAAAAAAAATGTGGTATATGGTATATACATACAATGGACTATTATTAAAACCTAAAAAGGAAGGAAATTCTGATATAGGCTGCAAAATAGATGAACCTTGAAGACATTATGCTAAATGAAATAAGCCAGCCTCAAAGGACAAATGTTGCATGATTTCACTTACATGAGGTACCTAGAATAGTAAAATTCGAAGAGACAGAAGGTAGAATGGTGATTACCAGGGATTGGGGGAAAGGGAGTAATGGGGAGTTAATGTTTACTAGGTATGAAGTTTCAGTTTGGGAAGATGAAAAGGTTCTGGAGGTGGATGGTGGTGATGGATGCACAACAATGTGAATGTACTTAATGCCACACAACTGTATATTTAAGAACAGTTAAAAAGATAAATTTTATGTTAGGTATATTTTACAATAAAAAATTCAACATATAAAAAAAGAGGATTAGAAAACCTCCTTCTTCAACCCACCACAGCTGTACTATCTAAATTTAAGGATATTTTTTAAAAGATGAAACTGACACACCAGAGGTCTCTGATTCATAGAAGGGAAAACTCTACCAAAAAAAAAAAAAAAAAAAGGTGCAAAACTGAATAGACAAAAACATGAAAGTTATCATTTCTTTGACCTCAAAGATACTGGTAATTTACATTATTGTGTCTAATGCAACAGAACATTTTCAAATAGTTGTAGTATCATTTTGAAAATTAAGCACCTAGAATTTAAAGGAAAAGGAAGTGAATATTTTTAAAAGCAGCCATAATGAACATTTTAAAAGCCAAACGTTTTAACAGCTTTTCAAACTAGAAATGAAAAAAGCTACTGAAGCACTTTACAGGGTAAGCTATTGTATTGCATTAGTTGACTAAGAAAGCCTTATACAACTGAGATTGCTGAATGCCTACTGGATAAAAAATAAAATAAAATAAGGTATGACAGTGCCAGTTTCCAATGACACTGGAACTCCTCAAATGAAACATCTGGCTACAAATGTGAAGACTGAGTTAATATCCCATCTGTAGAACTGTACTTTTGTCTTACACATGGATTGATCTACAGGTGTAACTGAACTTGCTGTTTCTTTTGTATGAGATGACTACTTGGTGCTGATACTAACTGAAGAATTTTTTTGTATGTGAATGCCTGACAATAAACACTAGCACTGAAACAGTCAACATGTTGAATAACTTTTTGGAATCCCACAGTTTATCCTTGGAACAAGTATGTTGACACTTGCACTCCCGGTGCAAAGGCAGTGGTGGGTAAAATGGCAGATGCCTTAGCTTGAATCAAGGCAGTAAACAGTACTAGAAATCCCTGTATTCTTCAGTGCCACTCACTCACTTGCATTTTAAAAACAAATGGTCAATTTAACTTAAGAATGCCCTTGATGAAGCAATAAAAATGTTATTAATTTTTGACCCTTGATTCACATCTTTTTGACACTGTATGTGAAGATTAGAAAGTCCATATAAAGCACTCCTGCATAATGACACACAATGTTACCTCAGCAAAAGCACTCAAGATTGATCGAGTTGAGTTGAACTAACTGTTTTTTTTTCATGGAGCACCATTTTCATTTCAGAGAATGACCGACAGACAAACCATGATTATTCATACTTCACCTTTTGGCATTTTTCACATCAAGAATAAATGATGTGAACCTGAACACTTTGTGGAAAACAAATGACTGTATTTGTTGCCAATAATAAAGCAAAAATTAAAATTTTAGAAAACTGTAACAACCACTGTGAGCTTGATAGTTTCCCAATACTTACACTTTTCTGATGAAATCGATGGTAATGTCAATGTATGTGGTTTTGAAATTGTATAACTAAAGGTACCAACATTGGGGAGACTGGCATAACTCAGTGAACCAATGTTTTCCAAATGACCAATGTATGACGTTAGAATGTCGCACATGGATGGAAGATCTATTCAAAGTACAACACAAATGAATGAATTATAACAGAGTACAAAAATTTTATTGGCATGATTTCAGATTCCACATTGCAACTAATCTTTAAGAAACCAAACCCTATTGAGGTGTCATCCCCATGAATATGTTAGTTATGTAAGATTCCGTCTTGCTAGCCATCATGATTTAGAGATCCTCCTTGCTGGCTTGATGAAGTAATCAGCCAGGATGGGAAGTTCCACATGATATGGAACTGCAAGTGACATCTAGGAAAGGAAGGTGACCTCTAGGAGCTGAGAGTGGCCTCCAGCTCATAGCCAGTAAAAGCTAGGGCTCTCAGTCCTACAGCTGCAAGGAATGAATTCTGCCAACCACCTGAGTGAGCTCAGAATCCAATTCTTTCCAGTCAAGACTCCTGAGACTGCAGCCTAGCTTTCATCTCTCTCGTAGCTGGTGAGACTCAAAGAAGAGGACTCGGCTAAGTGGTACCAAGGTTCCTGACCCATAGAAACTGTGATATGATAAATGTATGAGAAAGGAAGAAAAATGGAAACAAACCATCACTGTCAGATCTGCAGGTAGCATACACAAAGCTTATCTATAAGCACCTGGAAAAGCTTTTTTTTTTTTTTTTTTTTTTTTTGGTTCGCGTGCCTCTCACCGCTATGGCCTCTCCCATTGCGGAGCACAGGTTCTGGACGCGCAGGCTCAGCGGCCATGGCTCACGGGCCCAGCCGCTCCGCGGCATGTGGGATCTTCGCGGACCGGGGCACGAACCCGTGTCCCCTGCATCGGCAGGCAGACTCCCAACCACTGTGCCACCAGGGAAGCCCTGGGACAGCTTTTTAAATGCTCCTCCTTCTTCCAGCTACTTATCTATGTGAGGCAGGATTTTCTTCATATATTTCAACCAAAACAACATATTGCAACAGACTGAACAAGCAAGCAGGCACATTTGAGAATCCAGCTATCTAATAAGCAAGCATCAAAGAGATTGGCAAAAATGTTACACGGTGCCACTCTTCTCAATAAATTTTTCCTTTTCCTTTAAAAAATATAGTTATTTTCATGACAACAAGTAATCTTGTTATGGGATCGTTATCCTAAATCAATTAAATATATTTTTTAAAATTTCTCAGTTAATTTAATTTCTGATGTGGTAAATATAGATAGGTACAATCTGCATAGAGAAGCTCTTTCAGGTCCTGTAAAACAGAAGAGTCAATAAGGGCGCTGAAACCAGCAAGTCTGAGAACTGCTGCAATGTATCTATTTCCTCTATCTCTGCTTCCATGTGTCTATTTCCTTTATCTCTCCCCCTCCCTTCTTTCATTTATCTAGATTTTGTCCATTTTTCACATTGGGCCATTCCAGGCAATTGTGAGTTCTCTCCCTTAATGCATGGAGAACTCATCTGGCCCCTGGCTGTTGCTTTCTTTTCAGTAAGTATACATGTCTCTCCAACTGGATTGTGAAGCCCTGAAGGAAAGGGACTGTGTGTGGCACAGAATAGGTGCTCAGAAACTCTCTAATTATAGACTGAAGAGGAATTCAATTCATACAAGCCCCTGGGCTTCACCAATGCTTGAGGAAACCAGAACACAAAGGGAGTGCGATGAGGCGGAATTTAAGACAAACATGAGTCTCAATAAGGTATCTGAAGAGGCAGCTAAGAACATGGGCATTGATACTGAAAGGCATAGTGAAGGTAGCAGCAAGTGATATCAGACCAAAAGATCTTTATTTCTCAATAAAACAGGAAGCAAGTTATCTGTGGACCATTTTGGAGCAAAAACTTGAGGAATAAAGAGAGCAACACTATGGGGAAGGCAATAGGGAATCAACAGAATTTTCTCAACGTCTTATTGTAAAAGCAGTGAAAAATGCATTAAACTGCATTAAAAATGCATTAAACTGAATGGCAATTGTTATGAGCTGAACTGCCCCCCTCCGCCCCCCAAGGCTATGTTGAAGTCCCTTGGTACCTTGTGAATGTGACCTTATTTAGAAACAGGGTCTTACAGGTGTAAATATCTTAAGTGAGGTCATTAGAGTGAGCCCTAATCTGATGTGATTTGTGTTTTTATAAGAAGAGAAGAGACACAGAGGGAAAATGTCCAGTGTAAAGATGAAGGCAGAGGCTGGAGTTATGCTGCCACAAGCTGAGGAATGTCTGGGCCCAGAAGAAGCTGGAAGGGGCAAGGAAGGCTCCTCTCTGGAGGCTTCAAAGGGGGCATGAGCCTGCCAACACATTGATTTTGAACCTCTAGGCTCCAAAGCTGTGAAAAAAAATTGGTTGTTTTAAGCCACCCAGTGGAAAAAAAGTTGGTTGTTTTAAGCCACCCGGTTTGGCCACCCAGCTTGTGGTACTTTGCCACTGCGGTCCTAGGAAACAAATACAGCAACAGAAGGCCTCACTGTCCATTGTCACAGTCCCACGTAGCCCTCCCTGCTCACCCACAGACAAAAGTGAAAGAAAAGGCAGAAAGATCTGAAATGCAAATTTAGTAGCAGCAACCAAAAAAAAAGTTTTGGTTTTTTTTTTACTAGAGATTTCTGAAGTGCAGTTTTGTTTTTTTAAGGTTCTGGGAAAATGTCTCTGATCAAACACTGCTGTCAAAACTCAAACCCACTGAATCTCTATAAACGTGCCTATAAATACAGACAAGGATTATTTATCCATCTTGCATTTCCTCAACTCTTTGCTACAAAAGTAAGTAATCCAGAACCTAATATTTAAAGTTACCAATACTATGACTATGCCATGATGAAAGAAATATGGGGGGGCAAGTGAAACTCTTTCAATTTCTCCAAGATTTTATCAAGCCACCTGAACTTCTGGGCCAAGGTGACTCTGAGCTCACGTGCCGGCCATTCACAAGTGTCAAGATCTTATAAATCTTATCTGTATGAGATACTTGGCATTAAAGCCCATAGACTGTAATTTAAACCCTTGTAACACATACCTGATGTTAGGAATTTATCTTCAGCCTCACACTTTACCTCAACCCAGAAAAACAATGGGACCCTGTGGAGATTTCTAGAGTCATCTGACTTGATGATCCATCCAGGATTCCCTAAACATCAGGTAGCCCCAGTGGTTTTCTAACTATGGTCCCTAACCCATTAGTGGGCAGTGAAATCAATTCAGTATGTCCCAACTACATTTTTTAAAAAATAAAACAATAGAATAAAAAATAAGAGGGCATCATTTATAATAAGGGTAAGCATCCTCCTGAAACTTATTTCATTTGAATACATGTGCTGTGGGTACTGTGGGTCATAAGGGAAAAACTATTACATCCTTTATCAGTCCATGTCCTGGCAGGAAACAGATGGTTCGCTCAAATTAGGCACTTAGACGTTTAATAAAGAAACTATTTATAAAGGTTTGCCCAGGGTTAAGGGAAAACATTAAGGGATAGCACTCCGAAGTACTGAGGCCTTGCCATTACCTGGTACCCAAGGGGCCAGGGAAAGGAGTGGATGCAATACAGTGGAGAGAGGCATGCAGGGCGGGCTGCCTGATGGGAGCTGTGTCCTTTGGTAAAGGGAAGCCGCCAACCCACAATGACCTGGCAAGAAGGGAGCTGCCTCGCGCTGGGACCTCTCCCATGGCTGACCCCAACTAGACACCAGATAGCAAGAGAGTTTACACTGCTCAGCCTCCCAGGTCACAGGCGTGGGTCTGGAGGGGCAAACAGAGGGCTTTCAGCCACTGTGACTTCATCACAGAAGTCTGGAAGCCACCAATATAGTTCACACTGTCATCAACTCAGTCTGACCGCTTTTATTTCTGGACGCCACATTTTTTCCACATCTGCCCTCAATCCCAATCTTGAATCAAGGCTCTAATCCAATGTCAAAACGCTGATGCAAAAGACTGGCACTTTTATGAACTCATGATTTATGATCTCAGCTGGGCCCTCAAACACTCCCTGGCAAGCCTCTCGTCCACGCTCAGCCTCCCACCTCTCCTACCCCCACCTACGGGGCTCCTGGAGGGCACAGGCCGTGTCCCACTGGTCTCCGGATTCCCAGGCCGCAACGCCTGGAATGCAGGTGGAGCCACCGAAGTGTCCATTAATGGTGAACAGGGAAGCCTCAGGCAGCCCCCTCTCCCTCATCCCCACCCATACTTCCCTTGCCACAGAAGGTCAGCTCCCATGTCTCATTTCTTTGCCCCTGCAGTTTCCAAGCCCATTTCCTCCTCTGCTTCAATATGTCTAACCTCCATCCACTTCCACAGCCAGGGCGTGGACCAGTTCTCCGCCTCCAGTCCCAGCTCCCTGTGTCTCCATCCTCCAGGATAATCGACAGAGAAAAGGAAACCAACACTATCACCGCCCCACCCGGAGCGCCTCACTGGGTCCTCATGCTCTTTAGGCAGTCGTAGCGACGGCCTCCTGGCCTGGACCCGGCCTCCCCGTTACAGCCTCCTTCCTCCCCTCCCCTCCCACAGTCAGCCTGAGGAAACTTTCCATAATGCCATTCTCTTCCCACACCCCCCCGAAAACCTGGTGCACTTTCAGTCAGAGGCAGACTGCTTCTCTCTCCCCCACCGTCTCTCCAGTACCCTCCCCACCCTTACTGTCCTGCAGATGTCCATTCCCTGCCCAGGTATAACTCCCAGTGAAACCAGCATGACTTCCCCATCTCTCCCTGCTCCAAAGTCAAAGTCAACCACTCCCTCTGTCCACCACCCCAGGGCCCCTCTACCACACTGTGTTGCTTATTTACATTCTTTTCTCTGCCCTTTTAGTCTGTGAGCCTGATGGAGCAGGAACTATGCCTTATTTTATGCTATATCTCCAGCACAAAACACAATGCTTGACCCAATGTCACTCTGTAAAATCTTCTCTGAAGTGACTGAAGTGACATTTGGATTGTTAAAAGCAACCGTAGCAAAGCATCCACTACTGGGGGCTCTAAGGCCTCGCTGAATACGTGACATACTTTTTCAAGTAAGAGGTTGCAGTCATTACCCATCATTCTTAAGTCAGGTACCCCACTCTCTCCACATCCCTTCCCCAAAATAGGCCACCTATCTATAAATAGGGAGGAGTACAACTTATGTCTAGACATCCCTTGTCAGAAGCCCATATTTGCTTAGAGGTTACTCTTTCTAGGGTTCATTCTGTAAATAAAGAACAGTACCAAGACTTGCTCTAAATCTCCCTAAAATGGTTTCAGAAGTCTATTATCAGAGCTCCCCACATACCCTTAACTTCTGCCTCAAATGAAGCAATAGAATGGGTCTGATCACTTCCCCTGCCAGTGTGGTTCTCTGGTCTTGATGAGAGGGGCTTAGCCAAAGAGTTGCAGACATCTCTTCTGTTATCTGCCTCCATCACCAAGTGATGCCCCACCAGCTCCTCCTCCAGGGCCCAGGACCACCTGATGAGTTTAAGAGCCTCACCTGAGGCAGAGGACAGGCACAGGACGGGGCGTATTTACCTGGATGATACTTGTCACTGCATCTGATAGAGACTAAATTGAGAGTGAAACCTTTTTAAACATCCTGTCCTCTTGGTATCCCACAATTCCATCTCATTGCAACCCAAAGAGCGAGAGTCCAGCAATCAAAAGAACAGTGGGGCCCCGAGATGGGAGGCAGACCTCATTCAGCAGCCCCAAGATGCAGACACAGTGTCTTTCAGAAATAACGGAGCCGGGCTTCCCTGGTGGCGCAGTGGTTGAGAGTCCGCCTGCCGATGCAGGGGACACAGGTTCATGCCCCAGTCCGGGAAGATCCCACATGCCGCGGAGCGGCTGGGCCCGTGAGCCATGGCCTCTGAGCCTGCGCGTCCGGAGCCTGTGCTCCGCAACGGGAGAGGCCACGACAGTGAGAGGCCCGCGTACCGCAAAAAAAAAATACCATCCTCACTGTTACATGTCAAATAGTTTGCAGTAGAGTAGGAAGAGGATTTAGTAAACTACTGTACAGTCCAAGCAAGATATTTTGTCAACTTATGGTGACTACCTCACAGAAATGGGCTGATGCAGGAAAATGGGCACATTTGGGATGTATTCTGGACTTACTGGTGGATTGAGGATGAATGAATTTATAAGGAGAATCAAAGATGATTCTGATGTCTGGATTGCCTCTGGACAGTGATACCTTTTACTGTAACTGAAGAGCTTGGTGGGAGAACAGATTTTTATGAAGAAACAAAAAATTTTGCTTTGACCTTGTTAAGTTTGAGATATCTATTAATGTTCCAAGAGTAGATAGTAAGTAGCACCTGGGAACAGGAGCCTGGACACTAGTGGAAGAGTCAGGACTACAGATATACTCAAGTGAGTCAACCAAATGTAAAATAGCTAGCCAGTGGGAAGCAGCTGCATAGCACAGGGAGATCAGCTTGGTGCTTTGTGACCACCTAGAGAGGTGGGATAGGGAGGGTGGGAGGGAGACCTAAGAGGGAGGGGATATGGGGATATATGTATACATATAGCTGATTCACATTGTTATACAGCGGAAACTAACACAACATTGTAAAGCAATTATACTCCAATAAAGATGTTAAAAAAAAAAAATACGATGTTCCTTCACTGACAATCCAGAACTGCCAAGCACTCAGTCTCAAAAATCTACAAAGTGTCAGAATTTGAAGCTGTTATTAAAGACAATCAGTGTGGGAGATATAATGGACCACTAAACTACTGCCTACAGCACATGTGGAGGTGATGAGGTATTTGAAGATAATCAAGAGAAAAGTTGCATTTAGACTTTCTTTTTAAAACTACACCACATATAAAGATTTCAAACTTACAAAACATAGTGTTGAATACAAGGTCATTTTCATTTTTATGAAAGAAAACGATGCGAAATTTGATATAATTTAATGAGCATTTCTGGTATACATACTATATATCAGGTACTGTGCTAAAAATGGGGATAGGAAAATAAATAAGACTCATTCTTTGTTCTTGAATAGTCCACAGTAGAGTAAGGGAGACAAAATGATTGCACTATGTGGCAGAGCCCAGCTAGTCACTCTCCTATGTCCAAGTGGACTACTTTCCCAGGCCACTACATCTAGGCGGTGCACACGGCCAGTCCCACCAGTAGAATGCTGACACAAAAGTGATGTCTGCCACTTCCAGGCCAGACCCCACGCCTCCTGTGGCATCCTCCACACTCTCTTTGTTCATCAGTTAGCACAGTGCAGGGGATCTGCAGAAAATGCCCAAGCCAAAAGGAAGAGTGGGCGGCTGGTTGTATGGGTCAGAGCCCGCACCTCCCACCCAGAAAGAGAACCCTTTGCTGGGATAAACCACTGTCCTTCAGGGGCTGTCTATTAAGTTGCTAGACCCTGACCAATAGACAGTATAATGTAAGATGTAGTTTTCAAAATGAAAGCACAGCATAGGGAGCTCTAGGAACACAAGAATGTGGCCCCCAAGTGATGGTGAGGGGGAGTGGGAGGGAGGGAGGGAACTCCTAGAGAAGAGGCAACTGGAGACTCATGCCAAAAGATGAGTAGGATTTACCTGGGGTGGGGGAAAATGTGACAGAATACTATGTTGCATGTACGAATTTAAAGGGTACAAAGGAATAGAGAAGATACTGGACTGGTAAGCAAAGTGGGTTTTCACCTAAAAGCAATGTAGAGCCATTCAAATATTCCCAGCAACACTCCAGATGTGATCAGATTCGCAGCTGTAAAGTCCTCAATGGAGAACAGTTTGGAAGAGTTGGGAGCTAGGAAAGGCAGAAGGGCCAGTTACTGGTCTGCTGCAGTTCCCCATGGTAGGAATGAGAAACGCAAGGTTTGGTGCAGAAAAGAGGAAGCAGATCAGAGAGATAGCATGTGGAAGCATCAAAGGAACTTTCTGCCCAACTAGACAAGGGGTAGAATACGGAGGATGAGAGGGCATCAAGGAATGAAGGATTTCCAGGTTTCTGGATTAGATAACCAGGTGAAAGGTGGCCCCAGAAATGGAGAAACAGGCTACAGGAGAATGGGGAGAAGCAGATGTACAGAGAACAGGCTGGGCTCGAACTGTATGTGGGACATCAAGGAGGTGAAGTCCACAGGCTGGTGGATATTGAGTTCTATAGCAAGTACAAGGCTAGAGGTGTGTGCTTGAAGGTAGCTGAAGCCATGGAATGGATGAGATCTGACTGAAAGAAAGGCCAGAACCCTGAGGCGCCAGCACACAAGGAAACAGTATTGAGAGCACCTGCAAAGACACAGAAGAGAAAGACATGTTTAAAAATCCTGGAGGGGCTTCCCTGGTGACGCAGTGGTTGAGAGTCCGCCTCCCGATGCCAGGGTCACGGGTTCGTGCCCCAGTCTGGGAAGATCCCACATGCCGCGGAGCAGCTGGGCCCGTGAGCCATGGCCGCTGAGCCTGCGCGTCCGGAGCCTGTGCTCCGCAACGGGAGAGGCCACAACAGTGAGAGGCCCGTGTACCGCAAAAAAAAAAAAAAAAAATCCTGGAAAGCTCATGGGTAAAGAGAGTTTGAAAAGATGAGATATCATCAAAAATAAGGACTGAAAAGTAACCATGGGTTTTAGCTGTCAGATCTTAATAATCTTGTTGAGAGCATTTTAGATGGAGAATAACTTACACTCAGGTATTGGGAAAGGTAATAATGGAGACTAGAGCATAATTATTCCTTTTAAAGAGATGTCCTCAGCTCCAACTGATGGTTGCCATGTGGGAAAGTAAAGCCCAGTATTCTCAGAGCTTCTGATTGTTTTTTCCTTAAAAGAAGACAGAACTCTGGATTTTTCCATGAAATCTCAAAATATTTAAACATGGCAACTAAGTCAAAATATAAGACTGGGCAGAACTTAAAAAACATGTCTGTGGGTCATAGCAGGCCCCAGGAGCCCTGTGTTTGCAAACTCAGAGGCTGCTCAATGCAAGTCAAGTAAAAGAACCAAAACCAAGATAGAAATATGTGCCTTGTTGATGGTGAGTCAGTCCTATCCACATGCTGCAAAGAGTATCTAGTCCACACATTGAGAGAGGAGAGAACTGAATAGGAAATAAAGCACTCTAGTCAGTCAGTGCCCAATAAACTGAAAAGCATTTTGGGAATCCAGTGTGGTATACATCTAGCTTATGTGTACAGGAAACTTAAAATCTGGAAACGAGACATCAAAAGCTGAAAAATTCAGGAATTCAAGAATTCTAATTTATTCCTCCAGGCTAGTCCCATACGATATCATACCAGATTCTTGTTACTGCAGATTCTTAGATTGATCTCACAATTAATCAATACAGATAATTGCTCTTAATTCAGATCCACGAAGCTGATCTCAACTTGTAAAACAAACAAATTATTCCAAATATCTGAATACAGAAGAGATTCATTTTGAAAGTCAATCAGATGTTTCTTTACTTAAAAAAAAAAAAAAAACTATCCTCATACATACAGATCCACAAATCTTCTTAAAAATTCCATCATACCCACTACCCCATGAACCCAACGTTCATATTATCTCATTCAACTCCTGAACTCACACACACACTATACACTCATTTACAGTTTTGTTACTAAACAAATCTTTCCCTTATTTACTTACATATAAAATGAATGTTCAATTTAATAAGTTATTTGAGCACCTGCTGTGAGAATTCATTCAGCGTAGGAGTGGAAAGACAGTTGCTAATAACAGGTTGGTCCGTAGGTGTCTAAGACATAGTATCTGCCATCAGATGAGTTTAAAAATCAAATTAGTTCAGTGATGCCAAAAGATTAGTGGTAGTAGATTAGTGGCTCTCAATCCTGGCTGGGCATTTGTATCATCTAGACTTTTTAAAAAAAAAAAAATACCTATGCCCAGGCTCCACTCCAAACCCACTGAATGAGGATCTTGGAGAAAGGAACTCAGGCATTTGTATTATTTAAAATGTTAAATGTTAAAATTAGAGGTAACTAATGATCAGCAAGGGTTGAGAGCCCTGCAGGATATGGCTCAATTACCCATTCACCTGTGACATGTACTTTTGATGATTAATTAACTAATTATTCAATGATCCCCACCTTGACTACTTAAGACAATCTCCTCTCCCCTAACTACTTAACTGAACTGGATTTAGAGCCTTGGACAATGACAAACTACCAGGATCCAAAGACAAGCAACCCCATAATTCTTGCCCCTTGGTCAAGTCACCTCACCAGTAGAGTTCATCAAATGTCAGGGAGGGGGAAGCCACAGGAACCTCAAAGTCCCAGATTTCAGAATATAATTAAAGCCTTCCCCAAAGCTCCCTCCGTCTCTTCAGTATCTTACCTGCTGCTGGCCTTATCTGATGCTGATTCAGCTGGCTCCCCACATTCCACAAATACCAGTTTCCTTTGTTTCTTCTCAGTTGGAGGTGGCTACTTCTCTGCTGCTGCCCACAAAATCCAGAATGGCTTCCTTGGGCTTCACTTACCTTTCAAAGTGTACAAACCTCAACTCTATCCTCAATCTTGACATCTGCCTTTCTCCCGTCTAAATTATTCAGGGCCCCGGAAGAAACGGGCTTAATTTACATTCATGTTCCAGCTAAACTTGTTTCTTTACCTCTTTACCTCTCTACCTGTATATCTCAGAGATCTTACCCAATTTTTCAATTTGTAATCAGACTGAGGAAGATCCTACATACTTGACGCAAATCCTGCAATACTTGTCACAGAAATTAGACTTCTCCCTATAACATAGAGACCTATACTGTAAAAGATAAAATCAAGAGGAGTTTGTGGATGTCCCATCCCTTTGCAAGAAACACAACTGCTATCATTAGGTTGATAGGTTACTGCAGCAGTTTGTAGGTGGAATTGTCTTTTTAAAACAAACTCTAAAAAAATAAATAAGATAGATAAATTACACTGCATAATGACCTACTAGCCTGTGTATTCATGACTGAGAGTAAGGACCTGGAGACACAGTTTCTGGGTTCAAATCCCAATTCTACCATGCACTAGTCATATTTCTGTGTTTCTATTTCCCCCATCTGTAAAATGGGGATATTAGTACCTAGCTCATGGAGTCGGTCATTTAATATATGTAAGGCACCTAGAACAGTGCCTGTACCAAGTAAGCACAATTCATGTTTGTTGTTGTGTTATTACTACTGAGTAAGGGCTTAAAACCTTGCTGTCCAGGGAAACAAGCCTTTTAAATCTTTCACCTATTTAAAGACATTGAATTTATGCCAAACTGTTTTCCAAATTGAATTTTGACATTTCTGGTCTTTTCCCATCATTTTCTAAATGCAATGGATAAAAGCATGGAATTTATCAGAGTATTTCTTGACATTTTAGTTCCATTAGGAATACCATTTAATATTAGTTAAGCCTTGTTATGATTACAATGCTATTTAAAATGAAACTATGAGAGAGGAATATTTTGGGAAGGAAAACTATCACTTGCCAGTTATTAAATTGAGATTTTAAAAGCCGAAGAAGGGAGGGAGAATTTTTAAGTTGCAGGTGGCCTTTAAATGTCACATTCACTAATATATAAATGTAAACATAGAAAAATGTAATGTCTGGTAATAACAGTAAACTGATCAATACAATTATATTATGGGATATGTGATATTATAGATTATGCTTTCAGTCCAGAATATCAATAGCTTTTTAACGCCTTTTAAGATCAAATTACAGTGCCTTAAATATCATACAGTTAGTTCCCCATGTGTTATTTATAAGCTTATAGCTTACTTCTATTACTTGGACAGCTCCAAGTATTAAACTTCTAAATATTTAGAGATAAATTATTTTTAATAATAATTTAAAATAAAAATAAGTTTATCATCTCAATAAAGCAATTCTTCAATGAGATCTACTTTAATAATTTGCCTAGAATAACACTGTTAGGTTTAACCTTAGCTTACTTTCAGAAGTTAGGGAAATAGGATTTCAAGGACAACCGGTTACTTGCATAAATCTCAGTTTTCAACTGAATTACACAACATAATCAGCACACTACTGTAACAATGGAAGAAAAACCATTGGGTAAATACTCATATAGTTATACAGGCCACTTTGATTATTTTCTCTCTCTGCCTCAATTCCATTAGTAAAGAGTCCAGCTTTTGAGATTATATTTTAGATATTAACAGATCATTCACTATGCTCTTCTCCAACTCTTGGCTGTTCAAGGCAACATACACATGTATTTATCCAGGGTGGAATTTTTTCCTACATAATAATTCTTAGTGGAGGCACAGAGGTGCAAGACATTTTCTTAAAGGTCTCAAGTATATATTTAGAAGAAACACAATTACTTTTATGCCTTGCATAACCTAAAAGACATTAAAAGAAATTACATCTTTCCATTCTCGAAATTGGCCAACACACTATTTCGACAGTTCTCACAGCACGAGAACAAATATTAAGAGAACCATTGGCCTCTAAAGCAAGTGTTTATGACTTGCCCTGTCTGAGGAGGATTTGGGGCAAACAAGGTATCCCATCTGAGGATTCAAAAAAATAAAAAGATGCTCTTGGATGCCTTCATTTAAAATTTCCATTAAAGAAGAAACAGAGGCCCAGCATGTTACCCAAAACTACAATATGAGTTCCAGAGGCCAGCTACGTCTTCTGAACATTTAAGCGTGCATTGCACACTTAAAAACACTCTTCCAGAGTTCCACTTAACTTTCACTTGCTCCTGACTCCAGGGACAGAGCTGGGGACACTCTTTGTCATCATTTCAATAGTCACCCTGGACCTGACACAGCCCACACACTTAGTAAATGTTGATAGACTGTGGGGTGTTAAAGTAAAAATAGCAAAGTGCAGACTGGTTGGTGTAAGCACACAGCATCCTTCCACCTGAGCTCCTGCCTTAGTCATTGAGGGAAGCCAGCTCACGGGGCTGAAATTCCAAGGGCTCCATCAGTTATAACTTCCGAGTATCTGATACTTGAACCAATCAACTTTCTAACCCAAGGAGTAGACGTAGGGCGGGCCTTAGCAGGTCAAAAAGCACACCTGAGGTGAGCAGCACCTTCAAGCGTTCCCTTGAGATCTGTTTGCTCAAACAACTTCTAAAGCAGTGCTTGTCAAACTTCAGTGGCCAGTGCAATCACCTGGGAGCTTGTTGAAAAGCAGACTCTGAGGCCGTGGGCTTGGACTGCGTCACCAGACGGTGCCTTTCTAAAGAGCCCCCGAGTGATTCTGATGCTGAGGTACCCGCGCCACCCTTGGACAAGCAAGGCCCACAAACGCCCATAAACGCCCAGGTCAGTTATATTAGCAACATGCAGAAGTTGCGGCCACAGGTCCTGACAAATCAGATCGCCCAGGTGCTCTGCATGCCCCGAGCGTCGCCACCCTGTCCTCGGGGCACCTGGCAGGTGCCGAGGCCGCGGAGCGCTCCCGGGGAGCCCGCCCGCAGCCGCGCCCCCTCCTCCGCCCCTCCCGCGCTCTCCCCGCGCCGCGCCCACCTTCTCCCGGGTCTTCAGGTACCGCTGCAGCGCCTGCTGCGTGAGCTCCCGGACGCGCAGCTGGCCCTCCTTGCAGGGCACCACGATGCCGGTCCTGCCGAAGCACACGGTCACTTTCATCCTGGCCCCCGGCGACCACGCCGGGCCGGGCCGGGCCGAACAGGTGTCTGGGCCGGCGGGCGCGGCCCCACTCTCGGGGGCCGCCGGGCGCGGGCGGGCACAGAGACCCCGGGGCGCCTCTCCCCGGCGCCCCTCAGGGCCGGGGGCTTGCAGCAGAGCCCCTTCGCCCCGGGCAGGCGGCCGCCGGCGGGCGGGAATCGGAGGAGAGGCGGCAGCGAGGAGGGCTACCTCCCAGGTGGCGGGGGGCCGGGGACGCCGCGGTCCAGGGGCCCGGCTGCTCCTCCCGCTCCTGCTCCGGCGCGGGCCCGGCCCAGGCGGCTGCTCCCCGCCCGCCAAAGCGAAACTGCCGGCCCGGCCCTGGCCCTGGCCCTGTCGGCGGCGGCGGCGGCGGCGGCGGCGGCGGCGGCGGGGCCGGCCCCAGGCCCCGGGCTGGAGTGGGCGGCGGCGGCGGCTCGCGGGGCCGGAGTTGGGAGGAAACTTTTGCGCCGGATCCCAACTCCTCCGCGGCGCGCCTCGCTCTGGGCTCCCGCGGCCCCAGGGCCGGCCTGGGCCCGGCTCTTAAAGGGGCCGCGGCGCTCCCTGGGCCGCGCAGTGCACTCGGCGGTTCGGGGCGGGGGCCGTGCGGGGCGGTAACCGGAGCCCGGAGACTTCGTCCCCTCCCTCGGTCTCTCCCTGGCTCTGTCCCTCCCGCACACACATGGAGCTCTAGGGAATTGTAACGGGACCTCAGAGCACCTCACCGGGGGATTGAAACCGGATCTCATAAAGCACACTCTAGGGAATAGCTGGGAGACAGCAGAGCTACACCCTTAAAACGAGGGGATTGGAGTAAGATTCTTGGAGAGCCCGGGAGCAGGTGCTTCTCGCCACGCCCACCAGAAACACCCCGAGGCGTGAAGGCTCACAGGTGCTGAGCTGCTAGGGTGGCCAAAGGGCCTGTTTGGAACTTAGTCTGAAGCACAGCGTCGCATCTGCCCTCTGAAGCTCTTTGATGGTAAAGATGAAGGGATTCTTGGAGGCAACGTGGCAGTGGAAACGGTTCCTTTTACGGAGAACACTCAGTTTTCCCCCCAGAGGTCACATCCCAGACCCAGATATGATGGCGTATGTTCACATGTATCCTTCTGAAATGTGCTTCCTGTTGTGCGTTTGACTAGGAAAAAAAAAATTTTTTCAACACGTTTAGGCTCATGATTTGGCAGGTGTGTATCCATCACCAATTGAAATTGGCATATCTGGGGGGGGGATAAACAAATAATATCTGTACCATTTTTAGCTCACACATGAATGAGCTCCTTTGAGCCTAACAATAACCCTGTATTATTCTTCCCGTTTTATCGTGAAGAACAGTACCCAGGGGGGTTAAAGGAATGAGCTGACTATGGAGTTAGTTATGCTAAGAGGAACTCGGTTCTTCCAACGCTGAATCCCTGGTCTCCCCACACAGTTTTCTTCGCAATCCAGCTCATTCAACAAGTTCCTCAGGGCTACATCATGTATTTCTCTAAAAAAGAGATTTGTTCCAATGTCAAGATGCACTTAAATTGAACTTGAATCGCCTAGGGCAGTATAATAAAGCACAGGAGATTAAATTTATGGATTCATGGGCTTTCACTTTTAAATTTTTTTAATTCATTCATACATGCCATATATATATGTGTGTGTATATATATATATACACACACATACATGGTCTTCTATGTACAGGGCCTTATATAAGGTCAATGGCATCAAAGAAAATCATGTGGACCAAGAAGTTGATTTGAAAAAGATGTATATTAGTATTAATTTGGTTGCAAATCCAATACAAACTAATTTAAATAAACTAAAGACAGAATCTATTTCCTTATAAAATCAGAAAAGCCAAAGAGCACTCCTTTGAGGCAACACTGAATCCAGAAACTCAAACAATGTCCTCAAGAGGCGTCTCTCTCCATCTGTTGGCTCTGTGTTCCTCCGTGTTGTCTCCATTCTCAGAAAAGCTCTCCCCAAAGGAGGCAAAGATGGCCACCCCCAGTGTTTCAGGTTTACACAGCCTTAAAGCCAGCCATCTCAGACATCAATGAGCCTTTTTCTGGTGAGGACTTGCATATCCAAGCTTAAGTCACATACCCTCTCTCTGGCGAGAGGAATGCAGCATTTATTGGCCACGCCTGATTCACTTGCCACTAAATCATATGGACTAAGAACAGGGGAATGGTGAACCCCAACAGATGAGACAAAAAAAAAGAACATTTAGCCATGACAAAGTATAAGATTACTTCCCACCCTCAAAAGTCTTATAGATAGTAGAGGCGACAAGGCCTACAGATGTGAGAAGTTAAATAGAAACTACAAAACAACAATGAATGTGATAATTCTACTGAACATTATTGACTTAGATACATGCTAGGCACTGTTCTAGGTGAAGATAGATAGATATAGATAGCTATTACATATGTACATATATATGCATACATGTATATGTATGCATCATATGTATCTACATCTTATTTTCCTTTGCAATAACCTTATAAGAGAGATGCTTTTGTTATCTTCCTTTTAGAGATGAGGGAACTGAGGCCAAGGAAGGTTAAGACCACATTTCTTAGAAAGTAGTGGAGACCAGATTAAAACCCAGGGTATCTGACTCCAGAATCTTCACAGTAATGGCTATGCTGATCTTACATGGGAAGTACCAAATGATCAGGGCAAACAAATACTAATGCAGGGCATTCATATGTGACACTTTTAATATTGGGTATTATATGGATATGTAGAATGGTACAGATCAAAAATTTTTAGCTGATGAGATAAACTTGCATGTTACCATTCTTTATGCTTCATGGCTTTTTTTCTTCTTCTTCTTCACACTTGCTCCAGACTCCTCTTCTTCTGCTCAGCTAATGAATAGCTCCTGCTCTTCTTCACATCACAAAGTTCCTCTTGGCCCAGCTTTAGCCCCTCCCCAATACCCAGAGCCCAGACCCACTGTCCTGGCTTTGAGAAGCCCCAAGTGAACCACGAAGAACACCCAGGCTCTCCAAATCCCACTCACAGAAAGAGTGGAATCAGGTCTCGTGAATGCAGCAGAGGTTGTGAGGTGTGAGATGAGGAACAGATGAAGGTGGGCACAGATATGAACAAGGCATTGTACAGTCCTGCACACTATGGCGTAAACGTTAATGACCCAAGCTAGTATTATAAAAAGAGTTTAGCGTTTACATTTCATGTTTATTAAATAGCCAGATTTAATTTGTTATTCAACCTTATCACAGCATACACAGAAACAATTTATCATATATTAAGAAGTGATAGAAAAGAACATGGTTGCAACACACAGACAATCAGGCCCAGCAAATTCCTAAGTCAGTATTTCATGCCCCGTGGGACCTCCCGGGCAGAAGACAATCATTTGCCTTGATTGAGTAACACTAGAGGATTCTAGGCCTGGGCTCCATTTTCTTGTTTTGCCTGTTGGATAGGTAAATATTGCCTGCGGTGTGATATTTTCCTATTTGTTATCCAACAGCTTAGCATGCTTTGGAGTAGCCTGTGAAAATGTGTTATGCAGGGAACAACAATACTGACCGATATTAATAAACTGCTCTGTGTTATGGAAAGGATAACTAAAATGTCAGGTACCATTGGGTGTATATTGAAGAAAGAATGATAATTTTTAATATATAGTTGACCAGTCATCCATTTTGATGTTTTGCGCTATTAAGAAAGAAAATATTTTTATCTTTCAAGGAATTATTTATAACAAGCACTATTTATCACAAAAAAAAATTAATTGAATTGGAGATAATCTTTTTTCTAAGACCTTTGGAACAATTAGTATAATAGATTATGTTCTTAGCTTCCTTATGAAAGCAGGTGCCAGAGTGACAGCATAAGAGAAAAATGGGTATGACTTTTCATTCTTTCCTTCCATATTTAAAAGCAAAGAGTTTGGCTTATTTTCTTTAGCTTAGCAAGAATAAGCTTTTCTTAAGAGATGTTTGTCTCTAAATGCCTTACGGCATTCATTTGTTGACTGTTTCTATAGGTCTCCTTATAACATAAATATTTTACACCCTGAAAAGAGTGTTGTGGGTTAGCAGCTTTTTGAAAGGTTCTTAGTTATGCCTATTCTGTAAGTAAGACTCGTAAGTCTCCATAATGTTTCCCCTAGACCACCCCTCCTTATACTGAATTCTACTCTATGAAGGTTAGTATCCTACTTCGATCTACATTTTCTTAAAAGGACATAAATCCTTTTCATCCTGAATCATGAAATGAGTGCCTCTTTTAAAAACAAAATAAACAAGCCAACACAAAGCAAGGAAACTGTTCCAACGATGTTCCATTGAGAGCTGATCATTAGTTAGAGGATTTTCCTCGTGGTGTGATCTCTTCCTCTGAAGCATATTAGGGTCCATGAATGCCGACCACTAGAAGTAGGTTCTACTCAGAGTAGCCCCGGGTCCTCTCACCACTAGGCTTCTGTGAGAGAGTTAGACGGAGGCCAAAGGCAATGGTCAAGGGTGCTCTCAAACAAGCTCAGTTATCCAAGGAAAGATCCTGAACTGAGGAGAGCTTGCAATCAAGACTTCTCTTTGCAATCTTACTCCCTTTACCTAAGGCCTCCTTCTGCACCTCCCCCATTTATAGCCCTTGACTTCGAGAAGTGAGTTGGTGTTTGTGTAATTGACAGAAGGTAGAGAAAGAGCTGAGATTTGGCACCAGATGCTTCAGTGCGTAAAAAGAACACAGGCAGAACTAGTAGACTGAGCTAGACAGACCTGTGTTCCAAAGTGCTCTGCCACTTACCCCCTATGTAATCTTTGGCAGTCTCCACTGTGCTCCTTTACGAAATGGGATGATAATCCTATTTTAAGGTATAGCATACATAAAGCACCCAGCACATAGAAGATGAAATGTATTGCCCTCCTCCACCTTTTATTCATTTACTAACATTTCTAAATGCCACTTATTTTCACTGGGCTTGAAACTACTTCCAAAAAATAATAAATGATACTTGAAAAGAAATAAATCAAATAAATCAATGATCATCGTTGTCAACACTTTCTAAAGCCCAGGTATTACTTGTTTTGTAATGAGGGTGTCACACTCATAGCAAAAATAATAAGATTTGTATTATATGTCACAATCTACATATTATTTAACTCGATGCTCATAAAATAATCCTGGGACATAATAGTCGAGTCCCTGAGAATCACAGAAGTACAGAGCTGAAAGGGGCCTTGGAGATTATTTGTACAATTTCCTCATTTTATAGATGAGGAAACAAAAGCCTGGAAAGGTCAGGTGACCAACCAAATTCAGGACCCAGATCCTCTGGTTCATAGTCCATTGCTCTTTACTTCCCTGCCTCCTGGTAATGAAATGTAGAACAAGAGATATGACCAACATTGGCTTAAGGCGTTGAACTTTCTTTGGCTCAGAAGGTAATGGGAAGGAGCTCATTTTTTTGTCTGTTCCTAAAGTTTCCATTTAAACTAAAGATTCTGAACCCTTGTCCTTGCCACAATTGTAAATCTCAAGAGTTGCTGAGTGTTAAGATGACTGTTACAGAAAATAGAAAACCATCAAAGGATTTTAAGCAGGACAGTGACATGATTGGATTTGTGCTTGGAAGAATACAGGGGACCTAGGAGAGAGACAGAAGCCCTGCTTAGTTCATTCATTCAATCATTCATTTCTTTGTGCAACAGTATTTACTCAACACCTATAATCTGCTGAGCACAAAGTGATCACAAAACTTAGACTCTAGTGAGGAAGACAGATGATAAATGACTAGCCAAATGAACAAAATATTTGCAAGTTGTGATAAGGTGTAATGAAGGGTATAAACAACAGGCTGTGTGATAGGGAACAATGGGGTAAGAGAGAACCTGTCTAGACCGGATAAACAAGAGAAAACAGGACTTTGTGAAGAACCTGGAGAAAAAAGGAATAGCCAATGCAAAGATTCCTGAGATAAAACGGAGACTGGTGTGTTATAGGAATTAAGAGAAAGCCAGTTTGGTTGGAGCATTAATGAGCCAGGAGAGAGAGGCAGGGAAGGAGGTTGAAGAGATTGTCTACAAAGTGACTCAGGTGATAAAGATGATGAGGAAGGGCAGATTCGAGAGATCTTTCAGGATGTGTGACAGATCAAAGCCGGCAAGCTTTTAGGAGGAGTCCAGAAAGAGTCACGTTTCTAGTTAAGAGGTGACATTATTAATTAAAGTAGAGAATCTTGAAAAGGCTGGGGGAGGACTGCGGATTGTGGGGAAAGAAGAGTACATTCAGTCTGGGACATTTTGAGTTTGATGTGCCTGCAAGGGAATCAGGTAGAAGTGTTTAGTTATCTGGAAATGTAAGGTTTCAAGATCAGGAGAGAATCTGGGGACTAGAGATTTAGATTTAGGGGCCGTAGATTTGGAGGTGAACTCATCCGAATGGAGATCATCCAAAAAAAGGAGTCTAAAAAGAAAAGGCATAGGACTTGGACTAGAATCCTGGAGAATGCCAATATTGAAGAAGAGAGAGATGCAGAGAAGTTACACATGTATATGATGATGCATCATTAATTACAAGTTACTATTTTATCATATGTATAAAGTATTATCAGCATCAAAGATATGATAAGAAAGGGTGCTGCTGCCCTAGTGAAGACACAATGATGAGAACAGGAAATTGAATGTTACAAATGGAAGGCAAGATAGTTTGACTGGAACAGATAGCACAACATAGGATACAAGGCTATAAAGACATGGGAAGAAGGAAATGATTGAGGGAAATAATTGAGGGAGAGCTGTGAGATATAGACAAAGGAGTTTGGATCTGTTTCACCAAAGAAATATCCTCTTGGTGCTTGATCAAACGTGTAATATCCATAAAATAGCATTTGATTGTTATTATTCTGACATCTTCATGTATAAAGAATCAGAGTAGAAAGTAACTAAAATTTGGGGAGAATCCAAAAGAAGAATGTTGGAGTCAATTGCATAAAACTATATTGAAGTGAAACATCATGTATGTACATAGTTGTAGAATATCCCCGCCTGTACATGTGTTTATACAAAGTAGTGGACTCTGCGATTGCTTAATGTCCAGCCCTACTACTATTCCATGCATGGGAAACAGAGGGTGCCACATGACTCAGGGTCCAGTCAGGCAAATTAAAAACAGACATCTCAAGCAGAGGGAACTGAATGCAAGAAGTTAATTACACTGTTGATGGAAGTGCTGAAAAACCAAAAAGGAAGTGCAAGGCAACTTAGACATTCCCCACAGCAGGAAGCTGCTGCTTTCTCTAGGATTGGCTGGATGCAGGGAGGAAGTAGTGTTAGCAGAACCCAGAAGCTGGGCAGCCTGGCAGGAACTCAAACCATAACAGGGACTGCCTGGCAGAAGCGGGGGGCTCAGAGAGAGGGGCTGTCCAGGGGTGATCTTGAACTATAAGAAGCTGTGTCATGAAAACACAGCCAGAGGAGAGAGATACGGGCGGGGGGTGGGGGATATCCATACCCCAGGATTCCTTTCTCCCACCCTCCTTGCTTCCACTACTGTCTCACACTTGCAGGGAAATATTTGGGAACAAACATAATGACTGGCCTAGAAGGTCTTTCCTGGCGAGCTTCTACAGTATTTCATAAATAGACATTTTAAGTCTCACAAATATTTTAGATTTAGGAAATGTGCTAATAATATTCTCAATTCAATTTGATATATTTATGAAAATACATTTTTCCCAACCTAGGCTAAAGTCATACTTTTCTCAAGAGAAAGTACTTCGACATTTTTACAGTGAAATGTATAGGCTTTCCCTTGATTGCCAAAGTAACTATTAAGTTCCATCATTTAAGAAATAAAAAAATCCCTACTCTTGCTCAGTCATCAGACTCAAAGTAATAGTTTTGTTTAGCTTTGATTACACAGGACTATAAGCAGCAAATCCAAAAATCCTATTAATACTGAATGCTGAAGATGTCTAACTACAATGCTATCTGATAATATTTCATTTATCTTATATGCTGTAATTTTAGACACTAATCCATGGATTCATGATGGAATCTTTGAAGACTATCCGAGTTTAAATTTGTGATTCCTTTGTTTAAAATTATTTGAGAAATCCATTAATACTTTACCACATGTATACATGAATAATAAGTAATTTTTATTGCAATACTATCAGGAAAACTTGATTTAATTAGTTTTTTTCCTTCAAGAGTGTACACTCCTGTTAGGACATGTTAGTTACAACTTTTTGCAATGATCTTCAAACTCCTTTTTATATAACTGGAATATAAATATAATAAAGAATATAAATAAGTTATACATGGACTTCAGTGTATCTTATAAGACACAAAAGGGTAACTTCACAGCAGATAAAAAGAGCTATCAATTTACCAAGTGCATAATAAATTTTTGGTACTTGATACCCCCAAATGGTGGTATAAATGATGAGTAGCCTATGTTGGTCATGACCACTACCAAACTTAATGAGATTTTTCTAACTGTAAGTTCCCTTATTGCATCCCCAATATAAGCTCTTTGAAGGACTAGAATAGCTACTGCTTAGACCAAGAGTGGTCCCTAATTCAAGGACAACCATCCATAGGCTAACTGATGACCCATGACATAACCTGATATTAAGAGCTATACCTGGTAAAGTAATTGGTGATTAGCAAAGCCAGAGAAACTGGCTCCTTTCTACTATGTAGGCTGGAGAATAAAGAGAATTCGCTGCTTGTTAGAGAAAGAGTTGAAAGCCCAATTCAATTCTTGAGGCCCCAGTGGTCCATGAGAAAGAAGAAGGCACTTTTGGAGCTGGCTCAGCTCTTCACTGATCTCTTAGTACCAATCTATACCATTGTCACAGTAACCACCAAATTATTTTTTCATTACGTTATTCTGAGTAAGGCCCGTCTTTAAACCAAACCAAACAACAATCTGTAGCAAAGAACACAAATATTAATAAATTAAAGAAGAAATAAGTTCATAAACAATAAGTCATTGACCCAAGGGTTTTAAAGTATATTGTTGCTAGAATGAAACCTAGACATACTAACAATGAACTGCATTATAAATGGGAGTAACCTAGCAGTCCACAGATACTTCAGTAAATTTTCTTGAGGAAAGAAATTTGAACCCTACTTGGCAGGAGTTGGTAAGGATACCAGGGGTAGGAAAATCCAACCTAAGAACAGAGTCAAAGCATGTGACTTTTCTGCATTCCAGGATAGAGAGATGTATGTTTCCCTCTGAAGTCTCAAATAAATAATTGCATCTGAAGGCTGTAAATATGGCAAACACACCCAGAGGCAAGGAAACCGCATTCGTGAAAAATAACACGTTAGGAGGAATTTCTTGGAAGAACATTGAACCCTCCTATAGTAATAGTGTAGGCTGTGATGCATCACACAGATCTCCCCTTTAGGACTCTGAGCACTCATTCTCCTGGTGCTGGGATCGTTCACAGCTGAGGCTCTCAGCCGAATTGCTGTCCAGGAATTTCCCTCAATGGAATACAGCCTCCCTGCCTGAAATCATGTATCATTCACGGTGCAGCCCACATGCCCACATTCATTGAGTAATCTGTGATTGGGAAGAGTGGAGGGGGGAAGTGTGTAAAAGTCCAGATCCTCTGCCTTAAGACTGGTCAACTCTGAATGGTCATCCCACTCACAGTAGAACTTTGTTGAAAATGCATCCCTATGCAATTCGTTTCCTTCACTTCCACATAAGAATTGATTTTGAGCACACTCTCCAATAAATTTCTACATATGAATCTCCATCTCATAGTGTGTTCCTCAGATAACCCAACCTAAGACATAATGTCATAAGAGAACTCTGTTAAGAATTCACAGACACAATGATTTGCATGTAAATGAGGGCTCAGGTAATGACTGATAAACCAATTTAAAGATAAAAATGAATGGATAAATAAATGAAAGTATGTATGTAAATGTCTTCAGTTATTTTTTAAAAATCAGAGGCAGACTAGCAGAAAATGGAGGCAAAGAGACTTAGCTGATAATAATTCAGTAAGGGTGGATCACATTGGACTAGGTATAATAGCCAAAACTTCTATTACCTGAGTGTTTTGAGTAGGGCTCCTAAAGACATGGAAGAGTCAATCTGAACTTCCAGCATTTGGTTGGGGAAGGCAATCACTGCAAGAAAAACACCTCTGTTGTCTCATATTCTGTCTAAAAATATTATTTGAATTTTGCTTTAGACCCCATAGTGCATCCATATTGTATTAATAAAAAACATATTTTAGATTACTTTCCATCAGGACAAAAGTTTTCTCCCCATATCTTTGGCTAAAGGATAAGATGCTAATCCAATTAGTCTTTCAACTTCATTCAGGCAGTTTCTCACCTCTTTACAATATTTTGTAAAGACAATAGTCTAAATACATGTATAAAGATAGATTCTTTACAACTTTATGAGCTAGACCAGAGTCATCACTGGGGAAGCACCCATTCGGTTGTTCAGCAAATATTTACCAAGTGATTATCATAGGTCAGGTTCTGTTTGTGGATATAAAGCGCACTATTAGACTGAATGTCCTCCCCAAAGTTGTATGTTGAAATCCTAATCCTGGATGTGATAGTATTTGGAGCCTTTAGGAGGTGATTAGAGGGTGAGAGTGGAGCCCTCATGAATGGGATTAGTGCCCTTATAAAATAAACACCAAGATCTCCCCACCCCTCATACCATGTGAGAATATAGCAAGAGATGGTCATCTATGAACCAGGAAGTGGGTTCTCACAAGACATCGAATCTACTGGCACCTTGGTCTTGTACTTCCTAGTCTCCAGAACCATGAGAAATAAATTTCTGTTGTTTATAAGTCGCCTAGTCAAAGGTATTCTATTATAACACCTGGAAAGATTAAGATACAGTGGTAAACAAGAGACATAACACCTCTGCTCTACTGGAGGTTACGTTTTATGGAGAGAAGACTGAGATCAGCAGAATGTGGCCAAGAGGAGAATTAGTGCAAATTTTCATACTACTGTTGGTGAAAATTTCAATAAATCTTTTTCCTCCGAGGCTGTGTCACTCCTGACATGGTGGCTGATAAGTGTTTTTGATCCACTCATCATTTCATGTGTGCCTTAGAGAAATACTCAAAGAATATTTTAAGTGCTGAAAGATGGCTGATGAGAGTTGTTTATTTATTTCTTAACCTATAGTTGTCATCAAATTTAAGAACTAAGAGTGGTAATCCACAAAATCAACTTTTTTTACCCAACTCTCAAACTTTGTTTTGTTACAACCATTTTGCCATGTGCAATGAAAGCTTCCACAGTTTGGCTTTGAAGGTAATGATTCTAAGAACCCTCAAAAAAAAAAAATCTGCTCACCTAACCAAATTTTTGAGCCACTATTTAACTCACAGTTAAGTTGAACAATGAATCCATTCTCCTCTTCTAAGATTTTACCCCTCATCCTGATATTCTGTCTCCCTTTTCTGGGGTTAAATAAAAATCCAATCTTTGAAAAATCTGCTCTATACCTCTTCCTAGCTAATCAATGTGCATCTGAGTAGCTGGCTAAGTTTTCAAAATTACTTCTCATTTTATCACAAATGATCTCACCTAAAACCACTAAATTTAGGTATTTTTAGTTTTAACATTTGTATCAATTAGGGTTCTAAGGAGAATCAGACAGCTCACTTGAACTGGGTTAAGTGATGAGACTTTATAAAGGGACCCCTTACAAGTGTGGGCAGCTTTAGGCAAACCAATAGTGGAAGGTGCAGTACTTCAGAGTTAGCAAAATGGGGAGATGTTACCATCCCTATGAAGAGTGATATGGAAAGGGACACCTAACATGAACATTAGCCTATGTAGAGATGTAGCAGGTAGGCGGGTAGAGGAATAAATACATCAACCTCATAATCTCCTACATCTGATCTCCTACAGATGCATTTCATTGGTCAAATCCACTGGAAGGCAGAAAGCAAGGGAGTTCAATAAAATTCTTGGAGCCAAGAGTAGGATAGAAAAGAGTGGAGAGTTTCACTGTGAATAATGTACCTTTAGGATGTGTAATGGCATGGACTGTGGACTTACCTTCTTGACATTTTACCCATTCTAGAGTTGACCCCATCCATCAAGCTTGCTTGAGGCACCAAGGTTCCAAAGACTAGGTTGTGGCTTGATCTCTTAAAACATGTGACTTTCACCAGATAAGAAAGCCATGTATTACTGTTGAAGTAGACAGACTTTTACTAGCTTATTAAGAGTTACTAGGGATGTTTAAAATGTTTTACCTCTTCTCTTGATGTCAGTTTTTGCTGTGTAGAATAACCAAGCTTTCATGTAAAACATCTTTTGGTATCATCCTTAGAATAAGAACACTGAACTGAAAGGATTATTTTTATGCTCCACTTGGCATTTGCATTGTTACTTTTTCTAAGCACTGGTATCATATATATTTGTGTGTGTGTATATTATTATTATATATATATTATACATATTTAAAAGATTAAAGTCAAGTGCTAGACTCATGTCACAGAATAGAATATATATACAGTCTCAGACTTATGAACAACTTATGAATGACATAAATTTATGAGCAGGTAGTTGGAGACTTGGCTTCTCAAGTTTGTGTTCTCAGGTCCAGACTGGTAGTGGGTAATGGTGGAGAAAATATGTGGAAAATCAAGTCCTGTTTTCAGATTTCTTTTCCTAAGAGCTTTTCAGTAGTCATGACAGTCACATCAACATATTACCCATTGTAAAATGTGCCACTTTTCAAGATTACTCAGGAGGACAAATCACACTGCTTCTTCCTATGTTTTGTCCGGGACAGAAGTACTCAAGAGTTTTTCGTATCACCTCATCCTCTCCCTAGCATCCCCAAGAAAACATCTTTCATCTCTGTACAGTTGATATCAGGGAGCTTTGAATAAAACAATCAAATAAAATAATGCACCAACGGTCTAGATGCCTTGTCTGTTTCCAAATGGGGACACCTGGGATGACTGTTAACTTGGAACATTTCTGCCGACGTCAGAAAGGAAAGTACAAAAACTCAACTTTAGAAAGGAGGGAATTTTGAAGATACATGAGAATGATAGTAAAGCACCTCAAAACTCAGAGTTAAACTAAGCAAATCAACTCAAAAGGATGAGGCCGGAGTCTGTTTGTGCAAACCCAGAATCATAGCTCAGGATGGGCTGGCTAATAAGTTTCCGGATTAAGTTCCAGTCAAGAGATTAGAGAACAGCTGCCTTCAAAGCCTGGCAATTAGCATGTTTAAAGCTGTGGCAAATACAATGACATTAACATATCTAAGGGAAGAAAGTGTTAACAGAAAATTCTCAGTGGTGGGTGGCAGGAGGAAAACAAGGAGGAGACCAAGAAAGTGACCTGTCTGTCCCTACCAATGACCAAGAAAGAGGTGCCTTCACCAGAAGATTCCAGTCATCTCCTCGGCTGGAGCTCTCCTCAGCGGAGGGGAAGAATATATTTCGAGCACTCTTAGCTGAAGAACCCTTCATTAAGAAAATCTAATTCCCATTTGTTTGTACTTAATATTCACCAAGCAATCTTGACTGTAGGTTGCATTTCCATCTGTTTGCCTCAGGGAGAAAATGCAAGATCCAAACACCACTTCATGAATGTTTAGTGTAAGTGGCACCTTGAAGCCTGGTGCTTCAGTTAAGGACGTTGTATACAGGCTGCTGAGCTGTGTGCCTGGGTCCCAATCTGGGCTCTGCCACTTCCCTTCTGTGGGATCTTAGACAACTTACTCAATCTAATGTGTTGTTAGTTTCCTTGTATTAAAGGGAATAAATGATATCACTTACAAGTGGAATCTAATTTTTTTAAAAAGATACAACTGAACGTATCTACAGAACAGAAACAGACTTACGGATATCGAAAACAAACTTCTGGTTATCAAAGGGGAAATGTGGTGGGGAGGGATAAATCAGGAGCTTGGGATGGATCACACACACACACACACACACACGCACACACACACACTACTATACAAAAGGTAAATAACCAACAAGGACCTACTGTATAGTACAGGGAGCTCAATATTCTATGATAACCTATATGAGAAAAGAATCTAAAAAAGAATGAATATATGTATATATATATAACTGAATCACTTTGCTGTATACCTGAAACTAACACAATATTGTATATCAACTGTACTCAAATAAAATTTTTTTTAAAATAATTGAACCTATGTATCTTTTAGGATTGCTGTGAGAATTGATATGAGATTTTAAAAAATATTTTAGAGCAGTGCTTTCTGATGTATATGTCAATTTTTGTGAATTCATTTGGCTCGAGTCAGTTGCCCAAGACTTCATTATCTGAGGGTACTAAAAAGGTTTTGTATCGACACACAGGCTAAGAACCTGTGCCTACCTCATGATAGAACCCGTAAACATCACCTCTGGACAATACTGCCTTTCTGTTGTGGAGGGGAGGGGGTGATAGTACAGGGTGGGGTGGGAGTTATTTACCTAAGGCAAATTCCTACAACTTTATGACCAAAAGAAAACACTGCTCCATAATATTCAGTTTGGGGGAAATAAGGGAATTTAATCTGGCTGTGGGGCAGCTTCCCAGCCCCTTTACTTGCCTTTTCCCCCCGACCTTCCTCCTGGTGGGAAAAATCTGGGCTCAGATGAGATAGAGCTGAAAGTCCTTGGGGAAAGTACACTCTGCATATGTAAGGTTTTATTGCTCAGATCGCTTTGCCCAGGGGTTCAGGCTCCAAGGCCAAAGTCCAGCTTTTAAGGAAGTCTACTTTCCGAGGCATGTCTGTCATCTGGTCTAACCTGCCCAGAGGCAGGAAGGAGTCTGTAAAGGTTGATAACCCTGAGATGGGAGCAGGGAAGCCAAAAACTAGGGCAGAATGTCAAAGTCTGGTTCAGAGAGGAAAAGTGGTGCTGGCTATGAGCAAGTGTTAGATTTCTGGTCAATACAGCAAGAGGCACCCAATCTGAGCAGGAGCAAAAGCAGAGGCTGGGCTTCCCTGGTGGCGCAGTAGTTGAGAGTCCGCCTGCCGATGCAGGGCACATGGGTTCGTGCCCCAGTTTGGGAAGATCCCACATGCCACGGAGCGGCTGGGCCCGTAAGCCATGGCCACTGAGCCTGTGCGTCCGGAGCCTGTGCTCCGCAGCGGGAGAGGCCACAACAGTGAGAGGCCCGCATACCGGGAAAAAAACTACAGTAATCAAGACAGTATGGTACTGACACAAAAACAGAAATATAGACCAATGGAACAGGAGAGAAAGACCGGAGATAAACCCACGCACATATGGTCACCTTATCTTTGATAAAGGAGGCAAGAATATACAGTGGAGAAAAGACAGCCTCTTCAATAAGTGGTGCTGGGAAAACTGGACAGCTACATGTAAAAGTATGAAATTAGAACACTCCCTAACACCATACACAAAAATAAACTCAAAATGGATTAAAGACCTAAATGTAAGGTCAGACACTGTTAAACTCTTAAAGGAAAACATAGGCAGAACACTCTATGACATAAATCACAGCAAGATCCTTTTTGACCCACCTCCTAGAGAAATGGAAATAAAAACAAAAATAAACAAATGGGACCTAATGAAACTTCAAAGCTTTTGCACAACAAAGGAAACCATAAACAAGACCAAAAGACAACCCTCATAATGGGAGAAAATATTCACAAATGAAGCAACTGACAAAGGATTAATCTCCAAAATTTACAAGCAGCTCATGCAGCTCAATAACAAAAAAACAAACAACCCAATCCAAAAATGGGCAGAAGACCTAAATAGACATTTCTCCAAAGAAGATATACAGATTGCCCACAAACACATGAAAGAATGCTCAACATCATTAATCGTTAGAGAAATGCAAATCAAAACTACAATGAGATATCATCTCACATCATTAATCATTAGAGAAATGCAAATCAAAACTACAATGAGATATCATCTCACACCGGTCAGAATGGCCATCATCAAAAAATCTAGAAACAATAAATGCTGGAGAGGGTGTGGAGAAAAGGGAACCCTCTTGCACTGTTGGTGGGAATGTAAATTGATACAGCCACTATGGAGAACAGTATGGAGGTTCCTTAAGAAACTACAAATAGAACTACCATACGACCCAGCAATCACACTACTGGGCATATACCCTGAGAAAACCACAATTCAAAAAGAGTCATGTACCAAAATGTTCATTGCAGCTCTCTTTACAATAGCCAGGACATGGAAGCAACCTAAGTGTCCATCAACAGATGAATGGATAAAAAAGATGTGGCACATATATACAATGGAATATTACTCAGCCATAAAAATAAACAAAATTGAGTTATTTGTAGTGAGGTGGATGGACCTAGAGTCTGTCATACAGAGTGAAGTAAGTCAGAGAGACAAAAAAGAATACCGTATGCTAACACGTATATATGGAATCTAAGAAAAAAAAAAAAAGGTCATGAAGAACCTAGGGGTAAGATGGGAATAAAGACACAGCCCTACTAGAGCATGAACTTGAGGATATGGGGAGGGGGAAGGGTAAGCTGTGACAAAGTGAGAGAGTGGCATGGACATATATACACTACCAAACGTAAAATAGATAGCTAGTGGGAAGTAGCCGCATAGCACAGGGAGATCAGCTCGGTGCTTTGTGACCACCTAGAGGGGTGGGATAGGGAGGGTGGGAGGGAGGGAGATGCAAGAGGGAAGAGATATGGGAACATATGTATATGTATAACTGATCCAGTTTGTTATAAAGCTGAAACTAATACACCATTGTAAAGCAATTATACTCCAATAAAGATGTTAAAGAAAAAAAAAGAAACTATACATTTCCAATCAAGTCCATCAACATGGGTTATATAGTTTTTTTCTAATAGCGATTTGAGGATTAGCAAGGTGGGTGGGAGAGAAGGTTGGATGGGACCAGAGAATAGAGGATCTTGGCAAGAGTATAATTAACGTGGTTAACAATAGGATCCAGTTAGTTCACCATCAACATTCATTGGCCATCCATATCGTTCCTGAATTTCCTAATTGTTGGTAGCCTTCAGCTTAACCTGACCTCAGATACCTAGTCACTCATCCAGACACTGGACCTTCACTTCATTTAAAACTGCTTCCTTTTGAGGCTCTTAGTTTCTGAGATTCTCCTCTAACCATGATTCATACCCTTGCACCCCTCCTACTCTTTCTTTCCATTAAAATGTTCACTTTGCTGTCACCTTGACCCTCAGTCTCTCAGCCTCTCCTCTTTGAATAGTATACTTTCTTGGCCAGCTTATACTCTGTGTTTAACATTTGCACAGTTCCAGTTTCATATTTATATGAGTACCAAGGAGAAATTGGCATCCTTTTTCCTCCCCACATCTCCCTCATACAGAAAACACACAGTGAGGGGATGAATGCCTGATTGCAGGTGTTTGGGCAGGTTCATACTATTTGAAAAAATTCTGGTCCTAGAAGAGTAAATTCTGAAGCAATTCCCAGAGTTTGAATCTGTGTGTCAGTGGGCTCAACTTGGGCCTTGGGGTGAGCAGATGGAAATGAAACCCTGGTTCTGATTAAGAGCACATGCCCACTCATTCCCAGCCTTAGACATCCTGAAGGTTGACTTGTGCTTGACTAATTTTTATTCATGACTCTTCTCCATTGGGAGAACCAAATCACCTTCCAGAAGCTGAAAAGCAAGGTATTATTTCACTGGGACTAAGTCAACACAAGGGAGTATGATTTTTTGTGCACTACAGAGTATGAGAGCACAGTGGGTACTAATCTGAACAAAGAGAACTTGGTAAATTATTGACATTCATTTGCAAAACTCATGCATCCTGACCCAACTTATCATTCTCATGTACTTAATTTTGTATGATAGAAAATATTAGTTCTATGTTGCTAGTAATTTAGATTCTTCTTTTTTTTTAATTTGTTAATTTATTTATTTTTGCCTGTGTTGGGTCTTCGTTGCTGTGCACGGGCTTTCTCTAGTTGCGGAAAGTGGGGTTACTCTTTGTCATGGTGCATGGGCTTCTCATTACAGTGGCTTCCCTTTGTTGCAGAGCATGGGCTCTAGGCGCACGGGCTCAGTAGCTGTGGCTCGTGGGCTCTAGAGTGCAGGCTCAGTAGTTGTGGTCCATGGGCTTAATTGCTCCATGGCATGTGGGATCTTCCTGGACCAGGGCTTGAACCGGCATCCCTCGAATTGGGAGGTGGATTCTTAACCACTGTGCCCCCAGAGAAGTCCATAATTTGGATTCTTAAGAAAAGCGTGGACTTTCAAAATTTATATAGAGAAGGAGGATGTTATAGAAAGCTAGACAAGTGCAAGTATAAATCTCGTTTCTTTTTATGACCATGCACAAGTTACTACATCTTTCTGGCTCTCTGTTTACTTATCTATAAAATTATCTGTAAAGTGGGAATACTTGTACGTACTACATATGATTCTGGTTAGGATTAAATAAGACAGTGTTCTAAAGTGCCTAGGATGGTGCCTGGTAGTACTGCTGGTGAATTGTCTGCTGTTGACTCATTGACACCATCACCACTCCCTTCAAAATCTGGGAACTGCATTTCCCAGGACCTCTTTCCAAGTGGTTCTGGATTATAATGTAACAATGAGGATCAGACATGGCAGCATCCTCTGTGTGGCCCTTTGCGGACCTCTTAGAGATCCTGCATTGTAGTTTGTGCTTCTACTTTGGTGGCTGGATGCTCATGACTTCTAGACTACTGAGGGCTCTGATTATGCGCCCCCCATGCTAGTGCTTCAGGGAAGTTGTTTGTGACTGTCTTTTGAGTCCCCCAGTTGTAGGCTTCCAGTACCAAAATATCTCTGTGGAAGTCATCTCTAAAATTATTCAACATAGGTTTGGAAATAATCTCACTGAAGCATTGACTCTTTGCTTATTTTTTAAAGTTATTTTAATTCTATTTCTCTACAATGTTCCAAACTTCTTTACTAATTTTTAAAGGCAGATTTTACACCCTGACAAAATGAAGTTTTATATTTGTTTATCTATTTATGAAAAACCTCAAACATCTAATAATTATTTTTAAAACTGGACTTTATTGGTATTTTATGAGCCTCTTCAATTAATCTGACAAACTGAAATTTATTACTATTACCATTACTAGTCTGTGTTATTATCCCAATCTGTTCCTCCCTTTATGATTTACTGAGGATGGATCTCCTGTTAAGAAGTTAACAATTAGTTTTTTAATCTATTTCTCCACAAATTACTCTGCTGCACACATATGCCAAAGCTATAATTCATGAATGAGAGTTAATGATATGGTCACTCAGTGTATTTTCTAATTGTGTGGGTAATTTTTTAGATTGACTTTGTTTAATAGTATGAATTAGTTATTCTTAGGAATGTTTGCTCTTGTCCAATCTTCCTACTGGACAATCTAGAAAACAGGGGTCTCAGAAGCTGAGCCAGGGAGAATTTGAAACTGTAGTAGGCATGGGACAAAGGGGAGCTGAAGGCTGTTTTCTAGGCTGAGGTGGAAAGCAAGTCAGAAACCTAAAGCTTCAGGAATGGATGAAGAGCAAGATGATAATAGCTGATGTGTTTTGACCTCATATCTCAGCCCTTGTTCTAAGTCTTTACCCATATTTTTTGCTTAATCCTCAATCCATAATCCTAGAAAGTATCCATTATTATTAAAACCCTGTATCAGTAAGTGTTCCAACGGGATACAGAAAGCATGAGAAGGTATGACCCTGAAGACAATTTAATGAAAGACTATATACAGATATGTGGGCAGGGTTATGGGAACCAATAAGGATGGCAAGGTACCGGGGACTAGCAAAGGGTGAGCTGCCCTAGGACTGAAGGAGAAAGGGGATGACCAGTGTTACCAGAGCCGTGATTGCTAGCACCACGTAGGAAGTGCCACCGCCAAAGCTGGTCTTGGAGGCCTGTAGCCACTGTCAGAGCTGCAGTGCTGAGAGGCACGAGAGGATTAAGAAATATTCCAATCTCTCTCTCTTCTGCAAGGTGATATATATATATATATATATATTCTTTAACATCTTTATTGGAGTATAATTGCTTTACAATGGTGTGTTAGTTTCTGCTTTATAACAAAGTGAATCAGTTATACATATACACCTGTTCCCATATCCCTTCCCTCTTGCGTCTCCCTCCCACCCTCCCTATCCAACCCCTCTAGGTGGTCACAAACCACTGAGCTGATCTCCCTGTGCTATGCGGCTGCTTCCCACTAGCTATCTATTTTACATTTGGTAGTGTATACATGTCCATGCCACTTTCTCACTTCGTCCCAGCTTACGCTTCCCCCTCCCTGTGTCCTCAAGTCCATTCTCTACATTTGCGTGCAGGGTGATATCTTATTGGCTGGACCCAAGTGAGCCTCACTGATGATATTTGTAGGGGGTTGGACTCCCAGGGCAGAGAAGAAAGGACTATGGGCTTTGTTGTCGTGTGACAACTAAGTGGAGAATAACGAACACTATCCTCCATTTTACAGATAAGGAAATGGAGGTTCAGAGAGGTTAAGTCCTTCCCTGAGGTCACATGGCTAGAGGGTGGTGAGGCCAGGATTCACACATTCTCACCCAGTTAATCTGAAACCACAGCCTCTGGAAGATTCTGAAGAGAAGCAGGTTATAGGGTAGGCACATGCCAAAATCCTCTGAATGAACAGTAGAAAAGGGAGAGGATTCAGGTAGGGAAGCCTGTGGCTGAAGTTGTAGCTGAATTCAAAAAGAAGAGCAGTTACCTTCAGACAAACTTACTGAGAAATAATACTTTTATATAAAGAATTCACTTCATTTGCAGGGAAATGCATTTGTACAGAAATTTTATAAAACCTCTTATAGTTATGCCTGCATGAGGCCAAACATCTAGATGAAAAATAAGATTAACTGGATCTCAAGAACCAAATTTTTGACAGCAAACTATTTGAATATTTCAGTGAATTCACCAGCCAATTCTTATAATAAGAACTAAGATTTGGATAAATCTCTGTTCATATACTCATCTAATCCATATGACAACCTTGCTCTCTGAACATTACTAGTCTAATTTTATAGATGAAGAAATGGAGGCTCAGAAAAAACAAATGACTTGTCTGACACCCAAGAGCTAGTCTGTAGCAGATCCAGGTCTCAAAATTCCTGTCATTTGGCTGTAAGCCCCATGTTCTTTCTAATTCACCAATCAACTTCCTCAGCAAAGAGATACTGTAGGTTTTTAACAAACTGAAAACACAGAAAAACAAAACAAAGCAATACTGCTATTGCTCTTTGCCAGGGATTAAAATGAGAATGTAATAGCTGTATTTGCTTTTAACTTGGCATTTCCACATTTCCCAGCATTCAACATCAAGCAAGACAAGGAGAAACTGGAAACCCAGTAGGGGTTTCTGTAGAGTCCAAAGGTATAAGGTGGACACAGCTCCTATTAGCATGTTTGCAGACATCATACTCAACCCCAAGTTTGAGCAATAGTTCTGGATGGTGCTCTTGCTGAGCCAGGTTTCCTTTTCACCAGGGAAGTTGTCTAAAATTCAAAGTTAACTATAGAGTATAGACTCCAAGGGGAAATGGACCCTTTCACAGCTAGCACAGAGACTGGCACATAGTACGCTTCCAATATATATCATTAAAATAAATGAATAAAATATTCTTGTTACATACCAACCAGTAAACCAAAATTTTACCAAGACATGATCACTCACAAAGCAATCCTAGTACTTCATAGTTTGTTCATTTATTCCTGGGGCCAATGAGATGTGTGCATAGAAGCACTTTGGAAGTGAAAAGTATTCTGTGAAAGTAAGATGATGTCACCACTACTACTGTCACCAACACTACTACTATCATCATATTTGTCCTCCTCACCCTCATCAATATTTTTGCATCATCAGTGTCACGGCACAGAGCTACACACTCAAGTCAAATTTATTTAAAAAACCCAGCTTATTGTAGTATATATTCTTTGCTTTCCAGAACTATCCTCCATGCTTCTATACTCTAGGGACTGCATCAACTTCATTGCCTTCTGGCTTCCTGTTGGGTTTGGCCAATGGGAGGGCCAGCAGGAGATTGGAGAGCAGGAGAAAGAGGTCAGGGTAATTATTTCTTCCATTATTTTCCCAGTGTCCTTCTCTTGGGTCACTCTAGTTTGGCTTGGTGTCTGTAACAAAGAGTACAACGCAGTCTGCACCTGCACTTCAAGTAGACTTTTATCAGGTGGCCCTCTCCTGCAGATATAGATTTTTCCAACTTGAGTAACTATTCCTACATCTTGCCTCTTTAGGCGTAGGTTGGTGATGGCTTCCCACTCTTTGCCAGTTCCAACGTGCTTCAGTATTTCTTGTCGAGTCCCCTGAATTGTGCCTATACTTTTGTAGACAGTGCCTTAACCAAACTCTTTTCATTGACACCTGCTAAGTTTGTCATCTGTTTCCTGCTGGAATCTTGATGAATACAGACAACTCAACATTTCAGTGTTGAATGATAGAAATGAAATGATCTGAGAAGATGCTTTTTCTCCCCATGCATCAGTGCCCTTCTTTTCCCTGCAAACATTCTGGCCAATTTTCATCCTTCCTGTGACATGGGACTACCGCTCATCTCTCCTATAGTACAGCCCATGCAGCCCATGTCTCAAGGTCTGGCAGCTGCAGAAGAATCCAGTGACAGGGCACACACTTCAGCAGCTTGCCCTGCAGTTATGGAAAACAATACAAGAGAGAAAATTACTTAATTTGTGTCACCACCAAGGTAACAGGCAACACGGGAAGGGGATGAGTACAGAGAGACCGAGCCAAGGGGTGAAAAAGAGGGAGGGAAACATCAGTGAAAGGAGGAGGAAAAAGTAGAGAAGGCGGCAAGACCATTCATAGACATTAAAATACAAGCCTTGAAAAACCAAAGGAAATCTGAAATCAAAAGCTAGATCATTACAAAAAGCACTTGAGGTATGAGTCTGCTGGAGATACGTGTACAGACTGTGTTGAACTGACAAGTATAGGAAGCCAGGAAAGGGAGGATCTGGTTGAATTGGGCCATTATAGGAGCACAGGGTCAAGCAAGAAAATGCATTCTATTTGCTCAAGGCAGACACCAGATGTTTGATTCCTAATAGTTGATTAGACTCACTACTTGATTCATTTATATAAGTTTTCTGCTTTCCAAAAAGATATTAACATCATGTAGACCTAAATGGTAGCTGGGTATTTTTGCACAATGAGCTGAAAACTATTAAAAGAGAGGAAATAACTGGGATCTCTGCCTCTCAACTGCTACATCTTATTCTGGCTCTTCTGATGGAATACAAGGAAGTGTTCGATTTGCTCATGAGACCCCTAGGTGACCTATATTTAAAAGCACTTTCACCTGGAGCTGCACAGTAGGGAGTGCACTTCAGAGGCTGATGGCCTGATTTAATTATGCTGATGTCTCCCTGTGTTCCTCATGCTCCCTGAATGGTGTGTTAATACCCTGCCAGGTGGATGTGCAGGAGGGATGGTGACTGTACAGGATGACGTGGTTTCCCACAAGCATCCTGGTTGCATTTAGCCAGATCATGCAAAAGCGAAGATGGGTGACAAATCATTGAACACACTAAAAAAATTATATCATGATGATTAAAGATTAGGAAATTAAAAGGTAAAAAGTCTAGAGATCTGCTGTACTCTGGAGACTTTTGCTATCACAGTTCCAATCTTGTGTTTAGGTTTTCATGTACATGTGAGCAAATGAAAAGTTTAAAATAACATTGAACATAGCTTGAGAGCAGGGAATCTGAATATATACATTCCATATTTTTCCATCTTTTAAATATTTGTTGTTAGAGTGATGTATTTTTATTGTTTGTTTCTCAGTTTTCTAATGTCTAGTTTATTATGGTGCACGTGTCTTACTGGCTTGAATTGTGACAATTAAAAAAATCCACACTGAAGGATGGATCCCTATTTTTTAATATAGCTATTCTTTTACCACATACTCTTCTTGAGGTTTTTCTTCCTTTTGGAGCCAAAATGAAGTGTAAACATTTTAAGAGCATTTAATTCCAGCACATATATATTCTTCATTTGAAATTGGAATTGATTTCCATTTTGTGTTATTAAAATAAATGTACTATTCCCAGACATTTAAGGGCCTTATGGTTGTTTGATTTCTCTTCTGTATCATCTTTAGTTCATCAACCAAACCATAGTTTCTCAATCACTTTAGGACATAATCCATTTTTTATACACTGTTATGAATATGAAATCAGATGCCAGAGTGACACATTTCTCTATCCTTAAACTCCTCAGTGTCTGGGGTAAAAGTAAAATTCTAATGGAAATCTGTTTTTATAATAATCTTTTTGGTGGTTATCTTTAATCCTTTTAATTTGAGCTGCTGGAGCCATTTAATTCTTACGTGTAGAATCATTGGAACAACAATAACAAACATATACAAGATACTACCATACAGTGCAAATAGTACTAAAATAATGATGCAAATAGCAGTTAACACTTATTGAAGATTGTGACAGAGACTACTAGGTGTTCTAAAGATCTATTTCTCTTTTCTTTCCTTAAAATCTCCTGGTTTTCAATTGATGGTTGCCCAAAATAAAGATAACATTTTCCAGCGTCCATCCTGGATCAGTGAGTGACCTCTGGAAAACCACTCAGTACAGATGAAAAGATGGAAAGTCCCTGAATCCTCAACACAGTGGAATGCCTTTCAACCCCTGGTCTAACACCTGTGTACTTCTTGGGCATTGAAGAAAAACAAACTTCTATCTTTTAAAATCACCACTATTTGGGTGTATTTCAGTGATTTGCAGCTGAGCCTAATCCTAAGTATTATGTGTTGTCCCTGTCATAGACACTTAGTTGTTGCTTTACCTCTTTTAATTTTGATAGCATCCCTAAGATATAAGTATGATTATTTTCCGTATGAAACAGGTGAGGCTATCAAGGCTTAGAGGGGCTGAGTGATTTGCCCACCACCTGTTGTTGTAGAATGAAACCAGCTCTGTCCGATTCTAGAGGCAGGGCTCTTAACTACTCTGTCTCTACAGCGTTAGAAGGCAAGCAGACAATTGATGTCTCATTTTTGTAAGTAATGAAATCAAGGCTTAGAGAGTGAATGTCATGTGTTGAAGGCCTCTCATCAAGTCAGTAGCAGAGTTAGGACTGAAAACTAGGCCTTCTGATGTAAGTGCCCCTCCTTCACCTCACAGCCTCTGGACTGTACCACACCAGCTTTTGGGCCAGGGTCCTTCCCCAGGCAGGGCTAATGTAAGCCTAGGAAACATAAACATGGTGATAACCATTCACCTGGCATGCTCTGGCTTGCTACTAGCTGCACCATCTGCCTTGCTTCTCCTTTGATCAACCCTCACCTCTGGTCACATTTGTAGTAACTAAGCCCCAACTTTTCTCTCCATCAGATGCCTGGGGCTTGTCCAGTGGTCCAGCCTCCCTCTCTAGGATTTGCAGTCCTGTGGTTGAATCCCCTATTCTCTGACTTCTGTTGAGCATCCATCCCTCCTTGTCATGCCTGATGCTGGACCCCATGGTGCTTTCATCTCCTTACTGACACCCAGCCTGCTACTTAGTGCCACACTGTTCTGCTCCTGACATAGATAAGGTGAGGGTTTGGGAGAAGATAAAGAAGAGAACTGACAGCACCAGCTATGACAGTGTTCCTGTTCTTGTGTAATTTTACCAGCCCTCCAGCACATTAATGAGAAAATCATAGGGTGAGCATATCCCAGATTGGGACCCTTTTGAGAGCACAATAGGAAACTAGGATGTATGATCACTTGTGGTGATGATGATGATGATTATACATAACACTGGTTACATATTTGCCATATGCCAGGTGCTATTCTCAGTGTTGTATATGCATTGTCCCATTTGATCCTCACAACAACTTCATGAAGAAAGCACTTTTATTAGTCCCAGTTGTCAGGTGAGGAAACTTAGGCACCCCAAGTGAGCCCCTTGCCTGGGTCACCCAGCTAGCTAATGAGAGAGCTGGAGTTTGAGTTCAGGCAACCTGGACCAAATCTTTACTCTTAGCCACACTATGCATCCCTATACAGGAGCTCGCAGTTAATTCTCACAGCAGCTTTAGGGGACAGGGTCTACTCTTTACATTTTTCCTACTCTATTTTGAAAAAAAAATGTGAAGCTTACACAAAAGTCATAAGATAATAGTACAGTGAACACTTGTATACCCTTACCTACATTCACCAATTGTTAAAATTTTGCCACATTTGCTTCCTTTCCCTCCCTCCATATGCATGCATGTGTGTGTTTAATTTTTCCTTCTGGAAATGAATGAAAGAAAGTTGCAAACGTCATTCCAATTAACCCATAAATACTTCAGCATGAACTTCCTATGAGTAAGGATCATCTCCTAAATAGCTATAATATGATTATCATACTCAGGAAATTCAATAGTGATACAATCATGTTACCTAATAGGCAGACCATGTATATTTAAATTTCCTCAATCATCCTAATTATGCCCTTTATAGCTATACTTTTTTTTATCTTGGATCTAATCAAAGATCATGCATTGCATTTAGTTTTCATTTGTAAAGTCTCCTCTACAAATTCTAATATACAGACAGAAAGAAAGAAAGAAAGAAAGAAAGGAAGGAAGGAAGGAAGGAAGAAAGAAAGAAAGGAAAGAAGAAAGGAAGGAAGGAAGGAAGAAAAGACAGTTTGTGCTTTGGACACTGTTGATGCCCTGCTCATGTCCCCATGGCTCACCTGAAGCTGCAATGTCAACTGCAGCAGCCGCGGATATTTTCTGTTCAAAGACAGCTTCTTGCCTCACATGTCCATGGTCTCAGGCTCTCTACCTTGGGGCTTTCTCTTGCTCAGCCTGTGAATAGGGCATCCTGGAAGAGCTGAGTACTTCATCCTTCCCCACAGAGACAGCTCTCTATTAATGCAGTTCACCATGTGATCCAGCAATTCCACTTTTGGGTATATTCCCGAAGGAAATGAAAACAGGATATTGAAGAATGCACACCCATGTTTATTGCAGCATGACTCACAATAGCCAAGATATAGAAACAACCTAAGTGTCCATAGATGAATGAATAGATAAAGAAGATGCTGCATATTTACACCATGGAATATTACTTAGCCATGAGAAAGAGGGAAATCCTTCTATTTGTGACAATATGGATGGATCTTCAGGACTTTATGCAAAGTGAGATAAGTCAAGCAGAGAGAGAGAGATACTGTATGATATCACTTATATGAGGAATCTGAAAAAGCTAACCTCATAAAAACAGAGAGTAAAATGGTGGTCACCGGAGACTGGGGGTGGGAGAATAGGAGAGCTGTTGTTTAGGGGTACAGACTTGCGATGAATAGATGAATACGTCCTGGAGAACTAATGCACAGTGTACTGAACATAGACAACAATATTTTATCATAATCAGCAAACTTGCTAAGAAACTGGATCTTATTCCCACCACAAATAAGAAATGATAATTATGTGATAGAGTGCTAACCATGCTAGAATGGCAATCATATTACCATATATAAATGTAGCAAATGTATGTAAATGTATCAAATCAGCATGCTATAACCTTAAATTGACACACTGTTATATGTCAAATGTATTTCAATTTTTAAATGTTTTAATGAAGTTCACAAGCTGGTGCATGAATGACCCAGCTTCCTCTTCCTTTGGTGGGACTCATCTGAGGCCGATTCTTCATGCTACCTTATGGAAACTAAGCCCCAGTTCCCCCAGCAGTAACCTGTCCACTTGCACATTTGTTGGGGAGGGGCGGCCTTTTTCTCCTTTCCTGTCTCTCTCCTCACTTGTGCTTCTTGGGATTACCTTCCAAATAAACTACTTGCACCCAAGTCCTTATTTCAGGGTCTGCTTTGTGGGGAACCCAAACTAAGTTGTCCACCATCACGCAGCTAACTGGTGGCAAAGCCAGGATTTGGACCCAGGAAGCCTAGTTTCAGAGCTGGTGCTCTTAATCCCTACACCAAACATCATTTTATGCACAAAGAAACTTCCCTAGAAGGGGTGAATCACTTACCTCAGGTCTAACAGTCAGTAAATTAGGGCTGAAACGGAAATGAAAACTCATATTTGACTTCTTCCCAAACTCTTAACAATAACACTATATAAACTCAATGGAGCCTCAAAAATATAGGACTTGACCATAAGGACAGCTAGATCGCTTCCCCTCTTCAAATACTGAATTATAAAATTAACTTTTTTCTTTACTAAAGATTTTCTTTATTATAATATATAAATCAACAAATAGTCATCAAACCATGATTGAGCTCCAAGGGCTGTGCTGGGCACAGGGGTAGTCTTTAATCCCTACCCTCAAGGAGATTACAGTTTAGTGATTGTAATTGATTACTGTAGTTACTCAACAACATTAATAATAATAATGTCTCTCTCTCTCTCTCACACACACTCAGCCCCTCAGACTCTCAGTAAAAGAGTCATTCATTCCCTTCTCTTTTCCCTTCAGAATCCCAATAAATGCTCTTGTTATGGCACTTCTCACACTTCATTGTAGTTGCCTATGTTGATCTATGTCTCCCACTAGACTCTGAGTTCCACAAAGGCAGAGATTCTGTCTTATCCTCAGCATCCAGCTCTGGCCTTAGCAAAAAGCTAATAATTGATCGATTTCTTCCATGTGGTCAGGGACTATGCTAAGCACTTTAAGCGTGTTACCTCATTTAATCTGCAGAACAATCCTATGAGGCAGCATCTATTATTGTGTTCATTTTATATATTCTTTAATAGAGGCTCAAGGGGAGCTAAACAACCCCCCTAAGGGCACAAAGCTAGTAAATGGCAGAGCTGGGATTCAATCCTGAAATTCAGTGTGACTCCTTGCTCCTTTCTACACTGTGTGGCCCCATAGCTGAGCTCTTCTAAAACCAGAGATCACTGAAAATGGTTCTGATCACTTTAAAACTGTGCAAAATATCGTCGCTGCCAACCCTCTCAATATGGGCTGCAACCCCCAGCAGATGAGGCAGCTGCCTTGTCTCAATTAACCTTTACTGAGATGGAGTTGGTTGACATTAGCTCCCTAAGCACTTCTTCAATCACTCGTTCATTCATTCGTGCATTCATGTGTTTTCATTCCAAATCGCTCCTTTGTGAACCAAGTTGGGAAATTCTCATTTTCACACATCACCTATTTTGATGGATTCTGCTCAGTTATTTTCTATTTTCATGACTGACCAGCAGCCGTTTATACAGTTTTCCAACTTTACATTTTCCATCATCTCCTTTGCAGCAGTGGGCCTTTGACCTGTGATTGCTTTCAAGGAGGTATATTACCAGTAGTTGTTTTTTTGACTGTGGTTCCCTGGCAGCTTCAGTTTTCAAATGAAATTGAAATGAAATTGAACAAGATAAATCTTCGTCACTTTTGAATCTGTGAAATCTTGGTATATATGTGTGTGTGTGTGTGTGTGTGTGTGTGTGTGTGTGTGTGTGTGTGTGTGTATATATATATATATATATATATATATATAGTATTTAGATATATACCAGTATCAGGCATATATACAATTTATACATAACTTAGATTACACACATATTATATATATTTATCATTTAGATTTTAAGTATATATATTTTATTTATATGTATATGTAATCTAGATTATATGTATGTAATTTAGATAGGTGGTCTGCACTTTGGAAGAGGAGATACCAAACTTTCAGCACCTTCATTAGTACTGATGAGGAAGTTGCTAGCTACTGACTTGAGAGGTGGAAGTGCCAGCCACAGACATTCCCTGTGGAGTGGCCAAGATGGTTTTTGTAAATAAAGTTTTATTGGAACACAACCACACCCATTCATTTTTGTATTGTCTATAGCTGCTTTTGTGCTACATTGGCAGAGTTGAGTAGGTACAAGAGACCATATGATCTGCAAAACCTAAAGTAATTTACTATCTGGTTCTTAACAGAAAAAGTTTGGAATAGAGAAAAGTGCATGGTTATAAGATCTCTGTTTGAACCCTGTCTCTGCCACTTAATAACTAAGAGTATTTGGGCAAATCATAATCTTTCCTGAACTCTGGTTTTCTGATCTATAAAATTATGTTAATAATGAATAAGGAAATATAATGAAAATACTTCATAGTCTGTAAAATTTTATCCAAATGTTAACTGTTGTGGGGAAAGTAACACTGGTAACTATATCAGTTAGCTATTGCTGCATAACAAACTATCCCAAGAACCAGTGGCTAAATATAGAAATAATTTATTATTTTTCGCAAGTTTTCCAGTTGGCTGGGTGTTGGCTAATCACGACTGGGCTCAAGTGAGTGGATTTTCTGGTCTCTCCTGGACTCAAGTAGTCACACACTTTGTGGCTGACTGGCGGGTGGTTTTGCTGTTATTGCTCCTCATCCTCTTCCTGAGACCAGTGGATTAGCCTATGCAATGTCTTCTCATAGTGATGGCAGAAACACAAAGAGCAGGCCCAATGATGTAATCATTTTTGAGGATACTCATTCATCGTTACTGCTAGTATCACACTGGCCAGAGAAAGTGCACATGGTCAAGGTCAGGGGCAGGAAATTATGCCTCAGCCACAGCAGAGGCCACTTCGAAGTCATAGGGCAAAGAGTATAGATCCAGGGAGTAGTGAAGCCTTGAGGTCATCAAGGCAATGTACTAAAACTATTGTGTGAAGAAATGAGCATTCTTAAATTGTGACAGTGAGCGTAAAAATTGGTACTTCTTTGGACAGCAATTTGGCAACACATAAGAAAACCATTCTATGCGTGTGCAGCTTTTGGCTCAGCTATCCCATTTCTAAGAATTTATCGCAGGTGAATCCATCATGGATATATCTAAAGATTTATCGTTAAGGATGCTTACTACAACATTGTTGATAATGGTAAAAAACTTAGGGTAGAAACAAATGTTCAAAAATGGAGTCATGGTAAATAAATTATGGCCCATCCACATTATGGAATAATATGGAGCTATTAAAAATGAGGGTAAAGAAAAAATGCTAACAAAAAATATGCATGATATATTGCTTAGTGAAAAAGGTCATAAAATAGTTTCTGTAACATATTCGTGTTTTGTTAAAAAGGTGTATATATGCCTAGATAAGAGAATGCATATATAGTAAACATTAACAGTGGTTATATCTGAAAAATAAGATTAGTAATGAATTTTTATTTTCTTATTAGTAATTTTGTGAATGCTTTAAATTTTCCAGAATGATCATGTATTACTTTTGTAATAGAAAATTGTTTTACACAAAATAGAATAAAATAAATTATCTTTTTAAAAAGTGTGGGAAAGAAGTAAGGTAACAGCAGTCATCATATATGCCATGGGTTGCTCATTCTTGCTTTCCATTTTTTTCTTTGTTCTCCCAGAGGCATTGTAAGATAATGTGCACTTCACCTATTGATTGAAAATGTATTTTATATCAAGTGAGTAACTTGTTGGACAGGAATCATTTGTGGTTATGTAGCCATGCATCAATTGTACTGCCCTTGTTTAAGTTATTTATTGTGAATTAGAAATATGATTATTCTCTGTCTCTGCCTAAACATTTTTTATGTATAAAATTCTCTTGCCACTTGCAAAAGCCTATGTTTTAACTTTGAAATCCCTACAAGATGGCAGATTGCAATAGTGTTATCAGTTTTTGTAATATAAAAGTATTGAAAAATAATATAATTGCCAATGTTTGACATATTAGATAAAATAGAAAACTAGATTCATAATACATACATGACACACCTACATCCTTTCCCCTTAGTCTTTGGTCTACTCTTATATTTCATGTTACTGTGAAGGTTTATACTGCATAGAGGAAGCTTCCCTCTCCATAGCTATCCTTGGTCCACAGAAATGTGTCCACAAAGCATTAATGTTATTCTCAAATGAAGACCACTTATGAATGTTTATGGATGTAATAGGGCACTAGATTAGATGTTAAGAATACCTAGAAGAATAAGGCAATGACACTGGCCTTAGACATATAGGCTACCTATTTCAGAACATAATAATAATAACAACAAATAATAATAAATATGATCATTACAGGTATCATATGCTTGGCCAAAAACAACAACAAAAAAATGGCATAGCCACAAACACTCAAAAACAGGCAGTACATATGTTCAATTTCTGCCCCCAGAAAACATATCCCACTAACATTCATGTGTTTGTTTTCTTCAATTGCTTTAGTGCACACTGAAAAATCACAAAAATGTAATTGAAGTTTATGTGATACTCACAAGCTGCTTAACAGAAAACAGGGGAATGGTTAAATAAGTAGTGGTTTTCATGATACAAAAGAATGCTACATACGATGAAAGTGAACAAACTGGATACTACAGGTATCAATACAGATGAGTCTCACAAAAATAGTGTTTAAAGAAAAAGCAAGTTACAAAAGTGTACCTATAGTACACTTAAAATATTCCATTTCTATAAGGCTTAACAATGATGTGCAAAATAATAGTAAATATTGCAAATATATACACACACATATATTGTCTATACACTAGTTGTTCACTATCTGCACATTAGCTGGGCATTAGGAATGATAAATTCCATACTCAGTGGAAGGGTTGCTGCTGAGTAAGTAAAGGGCGAGTGCATTTGGGAAGAGTTCAAAGGTATTGACAATATAATTCTTTAGTTGGATGGTGAGTGAGATGGAATTTATTATTTTGATAGCTTTCTATGTGTCTCAACTATGTTATAATAAAATAAAAATATAAATGCCCTGGAAGGCCCTGGTAGATGCCCCTAGATCTAAGTGTGATCTATAAGAAAGAAAGTATTTTCATCAATAGTAGATAAAATGTTGACAAATGGATTGAAAAGGATTTACTGCAGTGCATTAAGGTAAAATGCATTAAGGTAAGAACTTGAGCACAGTTTTTAAGAATATGAACTCAGTGTGACTATGTGGGCCAAAGACTGTCCATCTAGGAACCTATTTATGCTGACACTGAAGGCCCTGAATTTCAAGAACTGCTAACTGAATATGGGGGAATGTTTCAACTCCTGAGAATTCAGTGCTGTTAATCTTCTGCCACATTTGTCCTAGGTCCATTAGGCCATTTCAGGTCTTGTCTGTTTTTATTACTTGTATTTCTAGTAAAGTCAAAGTTTTTAGCACTGTTTGGGTGCCTATGAAGTTGATAAATTCCTCCACTGCTGATGGTGTCTCATGCTGATCCTCTAATGGGTGCACTGAAATATAATCTGCTGGGTTATTTTCTTTCCATGGCCCACGCACAATTTTATAATCATAACCATGTAGATATTGTAAACCCCATCACTCAGAGCACATTGTCGCCATGAACTGTGAACTGCCAAATATTGCCATGAGTTCCTGATGATCTGGGAATACACAAAATTATTTTACAATGCTTGACATTATAATGGCCTGCCAGCCAACATGGCAGTACAAAAGCCAGACTTCTTACTGGGTCCCAAATTCTAATTTCTTGAGGAACCGAGATGTGTTTAGTCTTGGTGTCTCAGCTTCTCCATCTGTAAAATGGAAATAATGATAGTTTCTGTGTCCTGGGGTGTTGTAAAGATTAATTCATGTTCAGAAGGAACTTTGAAAATGGAAATCATTCTGTGGAAGTGAGAAAAACAAGCTACAGGATGTTTATATTTTGATTTTTCTTTTTGATACTGTGAAGTTCAAATACCAGTTTAGTTTATTCCATGTCCTTGCTTCCATTTTTTTTTTCATATGAAAAGAGAAAAAAGAAAAAGAGCACTAAACTTACTCTACCAAGTGTTTCATATAGCTTAGGGATTACAGCAGCTCTTATGTCTCTTAATGAGTGCTAAAGATAATGGAATATTCACCATTTCCCAAAAAATCACTTTATTTATGCTACTCTTTGATGTGTTTAAAGAACATCAATGACTTTTCTACTCCTTCAAAGATAATTGTTTTTCAGCAAAACATGTAAAGGACACTTAGGAATTAAACAAATTGACTTGGTGCACACAAGGTTTACTCAGTATGTAAATTCAGTGTGTATCTTTTTGTCTGGCTCGGATTCCTTTTATCTTGTGTCCCCATCTTAATTACCAGGTTTCTGTCTTATTTCATTATGCCTGGCACCCCAGCCATAGAGAGATATGGTCCCGCATTCTCACACCAATGACCTTCTGTGGCACATGGCAAGGTAGTCTTTTGTTCAAACCACAATGTTCTGTCCTTTCAGCCTTTCTATCAATTAATTGAATGAAGAAATAAGAACAGTTTAGTGAACACCTACTATATTCCAGATGGTGTACTAAGTATTTTAAATATTTCGTCTTATTTAACTGCTACTACAATCCAATGATGTGTGTACTATATTTCCCTTTCACAGGTGAAGAAAGAGGTTCAGAGAGGTTAATAACTTTCCCAGGGTCTTACAGAGCTAGTAAGTGGCAGAAGCAGGATTCAAACCCAAGCCTGTTTAGTGATCTCTTGACTCCTCTTTTCCTTTTGTTCAGTTTGCAAGTAAGTCACTATGGCGGTTTGAAGTATGCCCACAATTCTTGGATGCCTCTCCCTTCAAAAGGTGGAGATAGGGCTTCCCTGGTGACGCAGTGGTTGAGAGTCCACCTGCCGATGCAGGGGACATGGGTTCGTGCCCCAGTCCGGGAAGATCCCACATGCCGCGGAGTGGCTGGGCCCGTGAGCCATGGCCGCTGAGCCTGCGCATCCGGAGCCTGTGCTCTGCAACGGGAGAGGCCACAACAGTGAGAGGCCCGCGTATCGCAAAAAACAAACAAACAAACAAAAAAAAGGGTGGAGATAATTCTCTCCAAAGGATTCGGCAGAAGTGTCTGCATGGCTTCCAAGACACATCAAAGGCATTGCAGCTTCCTTCTTGCTTTTTTTTCTTGGTTAAGTCACTCTGGGGGAAGCCAGCCACCAAGTGGGAGGAATCTCTGTTAGCCCTATGGAGAGGTCCATGTGGCCTGAGGACTCCTGCCAACAACTAACACCACTTACTTGTCGTGTAAGTAAGCCACCTTGGACGTGGGTCCTCCAGCCCAGCAAGGTCTTCAGATGACTGCAGCTCTTCCTGACATCTTGACTGCAACCTCATGAAAGGTCCTGAGTCAGAACCACCAGTGAAGCTCCTCTCAGATTCCTGACCCACAGAAACTGTGTGAGACTCTAGATGTTAATTGTTCTTTTAAGCTGCTAGGATTTGTAGCATTTTGCAATGCAGCAATATACCAACTAATAGAACAGACAGCAAAACTGGTATGTCAAGGGATCACAACAGTATAAAATCCAGAGCCAAAATCATAAGGAAAGTTTAAAACAGTTTCTGTTTTAGATATTTAAAATCAATTACACAAGTTCAATTGCTCATATGGGAGCAGTTAATTTTAAAATCACTGGAATTGATCACGACTTCAAATTGAGCTAACAATGTGATTTTAAAAAAAAAATCAGGGCTTCCCTGGTGGCGCAGTGGTTGAGAGTCCGCCTGCCAATGCAGGGGACATGGGTTCGTGCCCCGGTCTGGGAAGATCCCACGTGCCGTGGAGCGGCTGGGCCCGTGAGCCATGGCCGCTGAGCCTGCGTGTCCGGAGCCTGTGCTCTGCAACGGGAGAGGCCACAACAGTGAGAGGCCCGCGTACCGCAAAAAAAAAAAAAAAAAAATCAGTGTTTGGGTGGTCTTGGGCTGCATTCATGGAAATTAAGTCACTCTTTCCCTGCTGTTTTCTGGATAAATCAAACCACAACTAGAAACCCAGTAAAGCATCATTTTTAGAATCTGAGGCTCTTTGGTCCAGAGAAAGACCAATGCAGATAGTTTTGCTGTCTTTAACTCTGTGAAGAGTTACAGCACAGAAGCGCTAGAGGATTTGTTCTGTTTTGTTCCATGGGACAGACCTAAAATCATTGGGAAGCAGTTCTAGAAGACTGTACTCACATTCAGCAAAGCTTTAGAAGAGACTCTTACCCCTGCACGAGAGGTTAGACTACAAAACCCAAGAACTCTTTATAACTATAATTGAGTGCATTAGAATCCAATTTTGATGTTGGTGGCAGCTGGTAGAAATCAACCTTGTTGCCTGAACTAGTCACGTATTTCTTCATTCATATCCTCAATGTGATACCAGAAGGACTTAACGCTTTTTATAAAATGCACGTGTCATGCAGGTGAGGGTCTATCCTCTACCCCTGCCTTGGGTGTGTGATCACTCTTCTGGGAGATGCCTGTTACTTGGGGAGACTTGACAAAGAAATAAGTTTGCTGTATTTCTGAATACCAAATCAACTGTAGTTCCTTAGAGAAAATATACACTGTGCTCGTTGAAAGTTTTAAAAAGTTTTATTTTCCACTTTATTTTTAAGTTCCTTCATATAAAATTATGCAAAAATTCAAATATGTTCATGTCATACATGCTATTTTTTTTTTTTTTTTTTTTTGCGGTACGCGGGCCTCTCACTGTTGTGGCCTCTCCCGTTGCGGAGCACAGGCTCTGGACGCGCTGGCTCAGCGGTCACGGCTCACGGGCCCAGCCGCTCCGCGGCATGTGGAATCTTCCCGGACCCGGGCACGAACCCGTGTCCCCTGCATCGGCAGGCAGACTCTCAACCACTGCGCCGCCAGGGAAGCCCAATACATACTATTTTTAGTGTAATCTTTTTTCCTCATTTTTTGATTCTCCTTCCCCCTCTCCTTTCTACTCTATCCACACTAAACCTCCTCACCCCAAAATGTTACTTATGTTACAATCCAATATATATATCCTTCCATATGTCTCTCCACACTCATATACATCTAAATACATAGGTACTAAATATATCCATATAGACAGAGGGGTGCTTTTTGTGTTAGTTTATGAATGTGGAATCATATTACACATAATTTCCTGCCTCTTGCCTGTAATAGTTCTCATTTTCACTTGCAATGCACAAGAAGAATCTTTTGCCCAAGGTGTTATGGTACTTGTTTTTTTGGTCGAACCAATGTGTGCTTTCTCATTGTTACTTCAGTTTGTATTCCCTTCACTTCTTTTGAACTTTTCTTATGTCTGTTGCTATTTGAATTTTACTATTCTGTGAATTGCCTATTTATAGCTTTGGCTCTTTTGCTATTGGGTCTTTTCCTTGTCAGTAATATAAGGAGACTCTGCACATTATAGATGTTGTGCCTTTTGTGAGAGTGAGTGAATAAGCAGGGCTTATATAAACCACAGTAAGAATGAAGAATGCATTGTGGAACTCTCACTTTTCACTCATAATTCCTCATGAATCCTTCTCTAAGAGCATCTTGACATATGGACAGAATGATGGTGCCATGGTCATTTTTATATTAAATTATTAGTAGAGCTTAAATAAAAATTATGTAAAAATGTAAATTATAGTATTTTCCTCCTATACCACAATAGATCATCTTGTGTACCACCTGGGGTATGTGCACACTTGCTTAATTTCAAGAGGAATGACTATTTCACAATTAGCATCATTCTGATCTTATTCCTTGCAAGATAATAACACTCCTTGTAAGATGTAACCCCTTGGTGAAGGAACATCTGGGTCATACAAGATGAGTAGCAGCATTCTAAAATAATTTCTCTCTGATCACCATTTTAAAAAAATGTTTTCTTCTAATCCACATATTTCTTCATGATTGGAGTAAAAGGGAATTAGAGAGTGAGCTGGGTGAGGGACTGTTTAAGGTCACCTGTCTCACATTCAATACAGCAAGATAGCAGTAAGTCCGAAAACTGCATAGATGAGTCAGAAAGCAAGATTAGGCAGGAGTCAGGTTTACCCTATAAACTTGCTGGAAATGGGCCACAAATTCGGTGCTGAACTTTCTTACAGCCAAATGAAAATGGAAAAGCAATTGCCTGTAAACTTCACAGTGATCACAAGTTAAATACCAATCTCTTGCTTAGGAAATAGCTCAAGTAGCCCTATGATTAGACCAGAGATTAAATTTTTTTTCCCATAGGGCTTTTCATGTCACAGAGACATACATTTGTCCCTTATTTTTTCTTATGTAACAAGAGGGGGTTGACCTGAGCCATTTCCTTGGTTCCTTCTAGCTCTTTTGTGCTTTGACATTTTGCTTTATTATTATACTGTGTTTGTTTGTTTTGCAACTTCCCAAATATCATCTGATAAGACATGGACTGTGGGCATATTATTCTTTTTTTTTAACATCTTTATTGGAGTATAATTGCTTTACAATGGGGTGTTAGTTTCTGCTTTATAACAAAGTGAATCAGTTATACATATACATATGTTCCCATATCTCTTCCCTCTTGCATCTCCCTCCCACCCTCCCTATCCCACCCCTCTAGGTGGTCACAAAGCACTGAGCTGATCTCCCTGTGCTATGCGGCTGCTTCCCACTAGCTATCTATTTTACGTTTGGTAGTGTATATATGTCCATGCCACTCTCTCACTTTGTCACAGCTTACCCTTCCCCCTCCCCATATCCTCAAGTCCATTCTCTAGTAGGTCTGTGTCTTTATTCCCATCTTGCCCCTAGGTTCTTCATGACCTTTTTAATTTTTTCTTAGATTCCTTATATATGTGTTCTGATCCTTTTATTTAGTTATGTAGAATTTGGCAGAGTATAAGGTACAAAGTGAGAAGATCTCACCTTAAAAATTAATGTAGGTCTTTGTAAAGACTCTTTGTGTTCTATATCCAGGCTGTGGAGCCAGTAAAGCACTTTTCATATCAAAATACTACATCTTTAATCATCATTATCTTTGGGTATAATCAACTCTCATGATATAAATGAACCATTTTTCTCATGGTTGATATAGGAATTTGCTGAGTTGACAGCTTTAGATGGCATAGCTCCAATAGTGGTTTATTTTATTAATAAATTTTATTTTTAAAACCATTTTAGGCTTACAAAAAGTTGAGCAGATAGTACAGACAGAGCTCCCATATACTTCCTCTCTCTCACTCAGTTTTCCCCATTATTAAATATTGTATTGGTGTAGTAAATTTATTACAATTGATGAGCCACTTTTGATTATTATTAACTAAAGTTCATAGTTTACATTAAGGTTTATTCTTTGTGTTGTACAGTCTGTGGGTTTTGCCAAATGCATAATGTCATCCACCTATCATTACAGTATCAAACAGGATAGTTTCACAGCCCTGGCTTTAGGGAGGATAGTTCCAATACTATTTTATCACCTTTTAATTCTGTGTGTGATGCTATCTTATTTATGTTCAAAGATATAAGTTATATGATGCACAAGGCACAAGTGCCCCCAAAATATGGCCAAATATTTTAATTTAGCATATGGCCAGTATTTCTTTCCTAGTTCAGGATACATGTTTTGTGGACTTCACTGTCATTTTCCATAGATATTTATAAAACTTGGGAATTCATCTTGGTGCTCAATTCTATTATCAATTTATTATCCCAAAAGAATACATGGTAGCTTAACACAACATTCTGATGATACAACAAGATGTCAAATTAAACATTCAAGACATAGCACCTAAACAGTCTTCTCCTAGGGAGAAATGTACTATTTCTAAATATTTGATGAATTCAATGGAGTGAGTTAGTCCTTCAAGTTTTAAACAGTTGTGGATTTACACTCAGTAGGAAGAACTTCTGCCCCAGAAACACAGAAGCATGGAATTCTTATGTTATTTCACAACTTGTCCCTTAAATTTGTTGTCTGTATAAAGAAAGGATCTAATACGCAGATACCCAGACACGCAGACACCAGACATGCTTTTTATTTCATGTTGTTCTGCTGTTTCCTGAGGTACCAGGGATGTTGGGTATCTGTGACCATCAGCTAGATAAATTATCACCGTTAGTCAGTGAACATACATCCTTAGTGAACATATCCACATGAGTAGAGAGAGAAATTTATATTTATTTACATGTGAACACACATTTACTGTGTTCCAACTATGTGCTAGGTATTGGGCTGGATGTAAGAACAAAAAGACTGGTGATGAGGCAGATAATAAGCAATTACAAGACAAGGGAAATGTACATGGACATAGTATTTTAGAACTCAAGGGTAGAGAACCCTCTCATTTTACAACGGAGTAAGTTGAGGCTAAATGGGTCAATATCAAATGAATAATAGAGCCAAGAATAGAACTAACTGTTAGTTAAGCGCTCCCCACCCCACCCGTCTTTTGTTTCTGCTTAAATAGCATTGCATTGTTCTGATAAATCTGAGACATCTTTAGTATTTTAATTTGTGCCAACTTTATTCCTTGGGATGATTAGGGGAGAAGGAAGATGCCTACAGAATTCTAGTGAAGTTTAATTTAATTTGCTTTGGATGAAACTGAAGCTAAAATTGTTAGCTGAAAGACATACATAAGGAGGTATGAAGACCCAAGAGTGCTGTTGTTGCTTTTTTCCAAGTTTGTCACAGATTAGAATTTCATCACTGGAGTTAAAAGCATTGGGGACATGTTGAATTACTTTTTCTGATTGTATCTTTACAATATTTCAACAGCTGAGTTTATTTTAGACGTTAATCTTTGAGGCTGTCTCAAGAAAATACAAAAATAAAATGTTTTTCAAACAACAAGATCTTGTAACGAGTTCTGAGGGTCACCTTTGTTCAAATCTGGCTCAGAAAAGACAGATGAACCATTGAGTGATTGAACTATGGCTGGTGAAATTGACCAGATAATATATGTATATACCCTTCTTCCTATCTCTTGATCTGAATGATTCACACCAATGCAAATTCTGCCCTACCTCTATTATTCAGTTTAAGAAGAGAAAGTATAAAAGATATATTAGTGCATGGTGCTGGATCAGTCACTGTCCTGATTTTATCTCTGCCTTTTCCATTCTTTTAAATTAGATTCTTCATTTTTCTTAAGGTTTCACGTTTCTTCATTTTTATCACACAGCATCAAAAATTTCTCTACATTTGCAGCTAAGTCAGGCTGTAGAATATATCAACTGTATTTTTAATGGTACACATGAAATTGCTCTATAATATCCCAAAGGCGGAAGACTGATTCTATTAAAATACAAATAAATGTAGAACATTCAGGGACATTACAACAAATGGAATTACAACAAATGGTACATTGTCTAACATATGGGACAGAAAGTTTTCTCAGTAGCTAAAAATTGCTTTTATTGTCTGAATATCATAACAGAGCTTTAAGTTGTGTTTAAAGGAAGCTAATAGAGTGGAATGCACGTTTGGAAGGACATATTATATTATATACAAACCATGATCTAGGAAACTTTTCCTCTTTGCAGGTGTCCTGCTTCTGAGGATTTGCCTTGACCATGGTCCATCTGAAGCACTGTAATAATGAGTTGCAAAGACTTCAGAGTAACTCCTCTTTGCCCTTTACAGTTTATGGCAGTGCTTTCATATAATTATATCATTTTGATCCTGTTTATGGCCACACAAAGAATATGACTCGCAGCACCCTACATAGTACATATGGTCCTTTATCCCCAGGCAGCTAAGAAGGAAGAAAACTAACACTATTAAACGTCTACTATAAGACTCAAGTAAGTCAGAAAGAGAAAAACAAATACTGTATGCTAACGCATATATAGGGAATCTTAAAAAAAAAAATGGTACTGATGAACCTAGTTGTAGGGCAGGAATAAAGAGGTAGACATAGAGAATGGACTTGATGACATGGGGTGGGAGGGCAAAGCTGGGGCTAAGTGAGAGTAGCATCGATGTATATACACTACCGAATGTAAAATAGTTGGCTGGTAAGAAGCAGCAGCATAGCACAGGGAGATCGGCTCAGTGCTTTGCCATGACCTAGAAGGGTGGGATAAGGAGGGTGGGAGGGAGGCACAAGAGAGAGAGGGTATGGGGACATGTGTATGCATATGGCTGATTCACTTTGTTGTGCAACAGAAAATAACAGTATTATGAAGCAATTATACTCCAATAAAGATGTATAAAAAAAAAGACTCATTGCTAAGAGCTCCTCTTAGAGTCTTTTTACATCTTTTTGTTACCAGAAGGTGTAAATGTTCCAAACATGAAGTGTTTCCCATTTTAATAATTGATAACCAAACAAATTAGGAAGTCATGAGAAAAGTAACAGGAAGAAAATGAAATAAACCTCTGGGAAAGGAAGTAAGGTTACCCTATTTGTGGAGATCATTTTAATTTTTCCTAGCAGAGTCTGGGAATATCATTGCCTAGAGCCCTCCTTTTCTCCTGGTCATATTCATAGAGCATAACAATCTATTTGTGTACTTGAGCAGATAAGCAAACCATAATCCTTGTAGCAAGCACTGTCACTATGGATGCCTTGTCCAGATGCTCGCCTGGAGGCCACCAACTGACAGTTCCCTCCTAGGAGGTTTCCTGTATCTCCCTGCCTGAGGGGGTCTACTGGTCCTGGGCGCAGGCAGAGCCAGCACATGAAGGAGACTGGAAAGGCTGGGAAGTTAATACCCCCAGGAGCGATCCTCAACCAGGGAGGACTGGGCGGTGGTGGATGTGTTTAGTTGGGTCTTCTGAGAAGCAGATGCTAAGAGGGCATTAAAAAGGCGCGCAGGGAAAATGCTATGTGAAAGGAAACAGGGAGGGGGCCAGGGAAGGCTGGGAGAACTGTTTGACCCTAAGGGAAGCTGATGACAACAAAGTTGGGTGGATGCATCCTACGTGTCAGTGCAGTCTAAGGAGGGTTCAGAGAAGCTGTCAGGAAGTCCTCAAGCCAAAGTCACCAAGAAAGGAGTCCTGCATATCTCAGGAATATATCTGCCTTATCCCCACCACACCCGGCCACTGGTGGGCAGCCCCTAGGAAGTGTGGCCTCAGCACAGATGTGGCCAGGGATTTCAAAGCACGGCCACTGGACTCTGAGCCAATTAGCTGCTTGAGTAGCTGGTCCGCCAGACACAGTCTCCAGGCTGCCACGGTGGATAAAAATCCAGCTACTGTGCAGAGTCCTAAAAATATTACAAATAGAGCTACCATGTGATCCAGCAATCCCACTTCTAGCAATGCAGGGGACAGTTCTGAGGTGTGTTCCACACAGTTCCTCAGTGGGTGCCTAGTAGGGATGAGCCCCAGTTGCCCACTGAAGTCACCCCTTTTATTGGCTCTCCTCCTTCCTGGCCTCACTTCATTCTTTCTCCATGCTTCCTGGGTCCCATTCCAAATGAATCACTTGCACCCAGATCTTTGTCTCAGGGTTGGCTTTTGGAGAAACACAAACTAAGACAATGCTTTTCATTAATTCTTTAAAAACAAAAACAAAAAACAGGTATGATTGACATGTAAAAAGCTGTACCTATTTAATGTATACAACTCCTGAGTTTGGGTTAAGTATACACCCATGAAACCATTATCACCATCAAGGCCATAGACACACCCATTACCTCTCAAAGTTTCCTTCTGCTCCCCACTTCAGCATTATTATTATTATTTTCTTTTTTGTGGTAAGAACATAATGAAAGATCTACCCTCTAAGCAAATATTAAGTATACACTATAGTATTGTTAGCTATAGGTACCACGCTATGTAGTAGATCTCCAGAACTTATTTATCTTGCACAACTGAAACTTTATACCCTTTGATCAACACCTACCCATTTACCCACTCCCCCGCCTCTGGCAGTCTCCGTTCTACTCTCTGCTTCTACGAGTTTGACTATTTTAGATGCCACGAGTTTGACTATTTTAGATGCCACGTATAAGTGAGATCACTTAGTATCTGTAGTTCTGTGACCAGCTTATTTCACTTAGCTTGACGTCCTCCAAGTCCACCCATGCTGTTGCAGAGGGCAGGACTTCCTTCTTTATAAATGCCAAATAATATTCCATTGCACATATATACCATAATTTCTTTGTTCATTTGTCAACAGACACTTGGATAGTTTCTGTATGGTGGCTGTTATGAATAATGCTGCAATGAACACGGGAGTGCAAATATCTCTTTGAGATCCAGACTTTATTTCCTTCCGGTATACACCCACATTTATTCATTTAAAATGAGGGAACGGCCACCCACTGTAAAGTTATGATAACCATACCAGATGTGACAGTAAGCCAGGCTAGAGACATCACCAGCTAATCTGGGGAGTAAAGGTCCAAAGGAGGCCATATTGAGGACCATTCTTGATAATTCTCCATATATACATATATACTACATTTTCTGTATCCATTCACCTGTAGATGGACATTTAGGTTGTTTCTATATCTTGGCTATTTTGAATAGTGCTGCAATGAACATGGGATGCAGTTATCTCTTCTAGATTCTGATTTCAATTCCTTAAGATAAATACCCAGAATTGGGATTGTTAGATCATATGGTAGTTCTATTTTTAATATTTTTAGGAAACTTCACACTGTTTTCTATCATATCTGTGCCAATTTATATTTCCACCAACAGAGTAACAGGATTCCCTTTTCTCCAAATCCTCGCCAACACTTGTTATCTTTTATTTTTTAGGAATAGCCATCCTGACATGTGTGAGGGGATATCTATTATGGTTTTGATTTGCATTTCCCTGATGACTAGTGATATTGAGCACATTTTCATAAACCTTTTGGCCATTTATATGTTGGAGAAATGTTTATTCATGTCCTTTGTCCATTCTTTAATTGGGTTATTTGTTTTTTGCTATTGAGCTGTATGAGTCCCTTATATATTCTGAATATTATCCCATTATCAGATACATGATTTGCAGATATTTTCTACCACCCCCTAAGACAATACTTTTCCATGACCTTTAATTACTAAGACTCTGTTTACCTTGAAGCAGGTCCTTTTGCTACAGCTGATTTGGGGAGCCATTTTTATGCTCAAAATGGGATCATTGAACCATCAGAACAGTTGTTCATTACCTATTGGTGGCCCCCAAAGATATCACTAACTCTTACCCCTCTCCTGAATCCTACCATCTCCCTAATTTCGATTCCTGTCCTCTACCTAAAGATGTTTGAATGGAACTTAAAATGTTTCTTCAAAATCTTTGCTTAGAATTGTTCTTTCTAATCTAAAATCTTGAAAATGTGGTTAATTAGGGCCAAAACAATTAAACCAAAATATCTGCAAGATACTGTATTTTATCTTTGAGAGTTTCATATGGTTTAAGTGTGTTCTGCCTGATGATTGAACATAGATCAGGGTGGCAAGGACAGAAACATCTGACTGCCACCATTGGGCCCATTCCCTAAGCCCAGGGGATAACCCGAATTCCTACTCTGGCAGAATAGAATGAATTTTGAGTTTAAGTCCTGCCTTATTGAACCCTCTATTAGAAAAATCATCAGTCAAGTGGTCAGGACAGGGTCTAGCCCCTGACTTCTTGTTTTAGGTCTTGAGATAGGTTTGCCTTAAAGTTGCTGTGACAACAGGGATGAGCGTCCTGCACTGTACACTCACGTATTAGGGGAGGCCACAGGGAGGCCATCCCAGCACATCTCAGCTTCCTGTTCTGTTACATCAAGTGAGTTAAACAGAACCAGCCCTGTGTTTTGTGAACTCCATTCTTGTGCACTGTCCTACTGACCTCTTCCCATGACTACTATTCACGCCACAACTATCATTCCTATAGGAGCTCCCCATCCCCTTTCTGAGGTCTTTGGCATGACACAGTCATGGTGGCCCTCTTGGGAAGGCCCCAATCGTAATTCTCCTCTATTTATCTTTTTCTATTTCAACCCCAAATTATAATGGGGGAGGGTAACAGTTACAGTATTGCCGAAGTTTATTATACAAATAAATAAATGACAATATCTATTACCATTATTTTCACAGGCATAAATATATTTCAACACCAAAATTGGGAAGAATGTTATTTTAGGGTAAAAGAAAATTGTTCCCAAGAAAAGACATTTTGTGGGCTTCCCTGGTGGCGCAGTGGTTGAGAGTCCGCCTGCCGATGCAGGGGACACGGGTTCGTGCCCCGGTCTGGGAAGATCCCACATGCCGCGGAGCGGCTGGGCCCGTGAGCCATGGCCACTGAGCCTGTGCTCCGGAGCCTGTGCTCCGCAAGGGGAGAGGCCACAACAGTGAGAGGCCCGCCTACCGCAAAAAAAAAAAAAAAAAAAAAAAAAAAGAAAAGACATTTTGTAATATATATATATATATATACACACACACACACATATATATATACACACACACATATATACACACACATATACACACACAACATACACACACATACACACATGTATACACACATACACACACATATATACACATATACACACACATATACACACACAACACACATATACACACATATACACACACATATATACACACACACACATATACACACACACACACATATATATATTCTGCCCCCACATCAGTACTGGTTTACTGGTCTGAGAACTGGTATGTAGGAACTAATATAAAATAGCATTAATAATGAATATTTATTGTGTGCTTACTATGTGCCAGGCACTGTGCCATTGCTTTACAAGCATTAGCTCATTTAATTTCCACAATAACACTTGAGGTGAACACTGTTATCATTTCCATTTTACAGCTGAATAAACTGAGGCAATGAACATAAATAGCTTATTCAAGATTATGCAGTCAGGATTCAAAGTCTACACCTGAACTCCAGAGCCCACATGTTTAATCCCTATATTTTACTGCAGTGGTTCCCAGAGTATAATCCAGGAACTAGCAGCATCAGCATCACTAGGGAACTTGTTGAAAATGCAAATACTTGGGCCCTATCCCAGACCTACTGAATCAGAGATGGGAGGTGGGGGAAATCTGTGTTTTAACAAGCCCACCAGGGGATTCTAATGCATGCTAAAACTTGAGAACCTTTACCATATGCCATTCCAAGACACACACAACACTAATATACTATTATTTATTTTCCATTTATTTTATACCTCTTTGAAAAAATACTGTATATTCCTTAAGAATGGGACAGAATTGGGTTCAACTTTTATTCTCCGTAGCATAGTTCACACTGTGGACCTCCATAAAACACTTACTAAACTGAAAAAGGAAATGCTACCATTTGTCTTGGATGACTTAAGTTCAATTGTCTAGAAAGATGAGACACTAGATTAGAGAACTTTTTGAGATTCTTTGCATCTCTGGCACCCTAATATTGTTCCTGTCTTTGTGTGTTTCCTGTCTTTCATTGTGATAATCAGGAATTACATGAATATAAAACTAATACAGCATTTTGCTTGCATGTGTGATAATCATTAAAAACACAGCACGAATCGTAGCAACATACGGCATTTAAAAATAAGCTTTTCAATTATGCCAGGAGATGTGGAGCTCATTTTGTTTAGCCACAGAGTGTGTAATATTGGTAAGGAAAGGTTTGAAGAAAGTGACTTTCTTTAGAATACATTAGAAAGATTTCTTTTTTCCTGTGCATGGCACTGGAGCTGCATCTACCTCACAGGTGCAGAGCAAGAAGACAATTCTCTCACCTACTTATTTTTTTTTTTTGAGGTACACGGGCCTCTCACTGTTGTGGCCTCTCCCGTTGTGGAGCACAGGCTCCGGACGCGCAGGCTCAGCGGCCATGGCTCACGGGCCCAGACGCTCTGCGGCGTGTGGGGTCTTCCCGGACCGGGGCACGAACCCGTGTCCCTTGCATCGGCAGGTGGACTCTCAACCACTGCACCACCAAGGAAGCCCTCACCTACTTTTAAAGTAAAGCCCTCTAGAAATACACAGTAACACCACTATGAGTGGTATTACAGAAAAGAAACCTTGCAATCCCACAATGGAATTACATGTGATAGACTCTAGATATTACATGTGATTGAGCACACACAATATGCTTTGGAAAATATCAAGACTTATAATTATAAAAAGAATATGAAGTGTCATGGATATTCTGCAGTTTCTTATCAAGGGTTTAATTGAAGACTTCCTTCATTTCACTATCTCAAGAATGGCATTATATGCCCATCACTGAAAGAGAGAGATAAACAAATTTGATGCTCATTTTAAATCTCTTTGCCAGTAACAACATCTTTCCCCATCAGGCTAAATTCTTATAAGAATTTGTTAGATTGCTAAGACTTAATAATATCTATTTACAGAGATCCAAAGGGTACTTTACTATTAATACTGCATTCCCAGATGTCTTTATTATTATTTGCTAAATGTAATTGGTAATATACACACAAAATGTTCTTTCCAGTTATGATTTCTCTAATACACTTTTTTGCAGAGGCTATGTCTACATGGAATAATGTGCTAAGAAGATTATTTTTATTGAAATTTCTGGTCATTTCAGAAAATAAATAAAATGAACATTTTTGTCAGATAACATGTTTGCTTTGTTTTCACGTTTTTGACTTTTAGATGCAACTTACAGAATTAGCATAGCTGATTCTGAGTTACAGGATCCATTCATTTGATTTAAACAAAAATGAGGATTTTGTTATAAGGTCTCTGAGTATCTTCCCCAGGAAGCAGTCAGGCTCAGGAGTGGAAGATTGGAATGAAGAAATAAGGCAGCCTCCCCCGCTTCACACATGGGCTCTGGTATTTGATTATACTCATGGCTTCCTCATCCTCCCTTTTCTTCGCTGAGTGGTGTTCTCAGATTCCCCTAAAGCACATCACCAAACATGTTGCCTTCAGGGCTGCCACCAGCCCATGTGACACTTACATGTCAATTAGAAATAGGTTTCCTTCTCCAATACACCTTAATTCCATCAGTCAGAAAATTGTCATAATACATGGATTTTGTAGTAATAAGACTCTTTACTGCTGGGGAAAAATAATGTCACATGAACATACAGTATTCTAACATCTACAGTGTGAATGGTGCCCTCCCTCCCTTAGACGTGATACCCGGGTAGAGGGCATAACCAGCTCTACCATGCCGTGCCCTGGCTGCCCTAGACCTGGTTTACATCTCCTCAGTTCAAACCTGCACTAGGAAAGGAAGATTAACCAGGAGAGAGCATGTGACTGACTCACTCCTCTATAAGCAAATAGGAAGGGGGGGTGTGTGGTCAGGCACAACATGACTGCCAGGTGGAGTGACCAACCATCACAATTTGCCTGGGACTGAGGGGTTTTCAGGGCAGGGGTAAAAGATAAAACTGGGATAGTTCTGGACAAACTCGGATAAGTTGGTCACCCTGCAGTGATGGCTAACTCTTCACAGTGGGTACAGTTCTCACAAGCAAGTGTAAGGGAGAAGACCTAAGAGGATACAATGTACATCATATGCATTACTGTCTAGTATTGAATTACCAAAACAAGTTTGTTATATTGAAACTGTGAAGGCTCAACCTGGTAATAATTTTATTCCATTTGGCCTTATAAGGCTATCATAAAATATCCTGGTAATCTTTATGTGGATATACCAGGCTATACATCACAGTACTATTTCTTTTTTGTTCAAATCCTATTCCAGCAAAGGAATTATTGTTCTATATTAAGTTTGGGGTTTTTCAGTCTTGACATTTAGCTTAAGTTAATGCTACCATTGCTTTTTCTTAGGAAGTTTTTGAAATGTTATATTAAAGAAAACATTCTTTCAAAGAAAAAAATATATTTGTGAACTGGATGGTGTCCAATTGTTACAGTTCTCAGTGAAGATAGATATTTATATATGACATTTAGATAAATAATAAAACATTTAGTTCCTCAAATTGATGTTTCCACCCAATCTGGTATTTGACACTTAGAAGAAAAAGAAATGAAGTAAAACTAGGTTTCTTTTCTGTTGAAGGGCAAGGAAGGACAAGAGTTATCCTTGGAGCCCTAATTCTCAACAAAAAAACAACTTAATTTAGGCTTCTAATTTATATCTTTTGCCTAAAATCAAACCAAAGAGAAGCAACAGTAAAATTCCCTACTTTCAATTAAAATTACCTTCAAATTGTATTTTAATCTATAACCTACTTCAAGTCCTATCAGAAGAGGACTTATCAGAAATCTTAAATACCTACTGAGGAGTGTAATTGACCTGATATTAAATTTTAGAAAAGGAAAATACATTGGATAGTTAAAACAAGAGTCTTAAATGTACCTCAATTCCTGTTGAGGGATCAGGTAAGTCGCTGAGGGGGAGGAAAGTAGAGACTGAGAAAGGAGGAAGGAGCAAGTGTTTGGAACAGAGTGAGAGGGTCACACTCCGTGGTAGAGAGGAAGGGATGGTGAAGGACAGGAATAGAGAAGAGAATAAAGATACACTCAGGAGGTTCTGAAATGAGAGTTGTTTTTTTAAATTACTAGAAGCGGGCTTCCCTGGTGGCGCAGTGGTTGGGAGTCTGCCTGCCGATGTAGGGGACACGGGTTCGTGCCCCGGTCCGGGAAGATCCCACATGCCGCAGAGCGGCTGGGCCCAGGAACTATGGCCACTGAGCCTGCGCGTCCGGAGCCTGTGCTCCACAACGGGAGAGGCCATGACAGTGAGAGGCCCGCGTACCGCCAAAAAAAAAAAAAAAAATTACTAGGAGCTCAGCAAAATGGACTGTGAAACAAGACAGAGCTGGGTTCAAATCACAGTCCCATTATGTACCAGCTCTGTGACCAAATTTCTTCCTTCTTTGAGCTTCAATTATTCCGTCTATAAAAGAGATGGAAATGCTTATTCCGTGGGGCTGTTGTGAGGATTGATTGGACATACCATGTCTGAAGGTCTTGGCACATAATAGCTGCTTGATAAGTGGGTTCTTTTATTCCTGTCTTGCCTTATTCTTTACTTTGAGAGTGTTATCATTGTCTTTGAAATGCTAGTTGTTAAAATTAACTGTTGCTTTTAAATTTTAATATAATTCAAGTAATTATGGAAGCTACCATGGAAGATGTCCTGCTAGGTACTAGAGATATGAAGATAAAATATTGTCCCTAAACTCAAGACCTCAAAATCCTAGTACAATGAGAGAGGTGCACAGATAGAGGTATGTTTTAGGCAGGGGTGGTCAACAAGGCTACAGTGGCTGGGAGAGGGCTTCTTCAAGTCCTAAGATGAGCCTTCAGAACGCTTCTCAGATTTTAATGGGCAAACAAATTACCGATGGATCTTATTACTATGTAAATTTTGAGTCAGTAGGTCTAAAAATGAGTAGTGAGACTATGTATTTCTTTTTTTTTTGAAACATCTTTATTGGAATATAATTGCTTTACAATGGTGTGTTAGTTTCTGCTTTATAACAAAGTGAATCAGTTATACATATACATATATCCCCATATCTCTTCCCTCTTGTGTCTCCCTCCCTCCCACCCTCCCTATCCCACCCCTCTAGGGGGACACAAAGCACCGAGCTGATCTCCCTGTGCTATGCGGATGCTTCCCAGTAACTATTTATTTTATGTTTGGTAGTGTATATATGTCCATGCCACTCTCTCACTTTGTCACAGCTTACCCTTCCCCCTCCCCATATCCTGAGACTATGTATTTCTAACAAGCTCCAAGATGATGTCAAGGCTGCTGGTCAGCAGACCACACATGGAGCAATAAGTACAGAAGTGGTTTTCAACCCAGCTGGCACATTAGAATCACTTGGGGAGCATTTACAAAAATGACTGATGCTCAGTTCCCATTTCTGAAATAGATTAATTGCATTGGTCTAGGGAGCGGTCCAGGCAAGCTTAGTTTTTAAAGGCTCCCCAGGTGATTCTAATGTGTAGCCAAGGTTGACACTTTGGCCTTAAATAATGAGCTGGACCAGGAGTCTTTGGTTAGGACATTGCTTTGCAGAAAGGAAGAACAGCATGTGGGAAAAGCATGGATGTGGGGATATAAATAACATAGGCAACTACATATAGTTCAGTTTGAAGTTATGGCTGGAGCAAAGGATGGGGGTGGGATGAGAGATGAGATTGGTTGGGTAAGTCAGGGCCAAATCATGGAGGCCCACGCTCAGGACTTCACCTTTTTTTAGTGGACAATGAGGATTTGGTAAATTGCTTTAACTAATGGAGTGAGCAGCTCAAGTGTTTCTTTGGCAGGTGGCTTGCTGCTTCACCTGTATCTGTTAGATATAGAAGTTCTCAATCCTAGTTATATATGTGTTTTACCTTTTTTAAACTTTTTTATTGTGATAAAATATACGTAACATGAAGTTTATAATTGTAATTGCAACTGTAATTATAATTGTAACCTTTTTTTTTTTTTTTTTTGTGGTACGCGGGCCCCTCACAGCTGTGGCCTCTCCCGCTGCGGAGCACAGGCTCTGGACGCACAGGCTCAGCGGCCATGGCTCAGGGGCCCAGCCGCTCCGTGGCATGTGGGATCTTCCTGGACCGGGGCACGAACCCGCATCCCCTGCATCGGCAGGCGGACTCTCAACCACTGTGCCACCAGGGAAGCCCAATTGTAACCATTTTAAGTGTACAATTTAGTGGCATTAGAGACATTCACAATATCAGTAGCCATCACTGTTATATATTTCTGAAACTTTTCTAACACCTTAAACAGAAGCTGTGTAACAAGTAAGCGTTAGACCCATCTCTCCCTCCCCCCAGCCCTTCCTCCCCATTCTACTTCCAGCCTCTACGAATTTGCTTATTCTAGATACCTCATGTAAGAGGAATCATAGAGTACTTGTTCTTTTGTGTCTGGCTTATTTCACTTCACATAATGTTTTCAAGGTTCATCCATGTTACAGCATTCCTTTTTATGGCTGAATAGTATTGCACTGTATATATGCAAACCACATCTTATTTATTTATCCTTTCATCTGCTGATAGATAATTGAGTTATTCCCTACATTTGGCTACTGTGAATAATACTGCTATGAACATTCAATCCTAGTTACATATTAGAAAAACATGTGAGGCATCACCTCAGGCCAGCCAAATTAGATATTCTGAGGATTAGGTACAATCATGGCTGTGTGGCTTTAAACATCCCCAAGTAATTCTATTGCACAACCAGGGATGTTAACCACTGATTTATGTATGGCTAATTGAGTCTAGGTCCCTGGTGCAATTCCTTTAAGGGCTGTTTTTCAAGACTTAGTGTGTAGGATTTAGCGTATAGGAGTATCACCTGAAGAGCTTGTTGAAAAGGCTTGGTCCCAGTCCCCAGACTGGGAGAGTCTGATTCATTAAGTCTTGAACAGGACTTAGGAATCCTGTTTGTAAACAAGATACCCTTTAGGGGATTCTAATATAGGTGTCTGGAACCCCACTTTAAGGAATGCTGACTTCAAGACTGTTTAGCTTGACACAGAGAAACTGCACATCATTGTGACATTCTGATGACTATACCACTTTGCTTCTTTAATTGCAAGAAGCCATTTGTCATAGGAGAAACCAAAGGAAAGAATAGAGATGGCTCAGAAAATCTCTTCACTGTTACAGGGAAATAATCCAGGACCAACTGGAACATCAGCTATTATGACACTTATTAAGAGTAATGCACCTATCTGCAGAACAGAGCTGACTTAAGGATACTGGTTCATTTGTGAGTGGTGTCCCTTGTCGTATTAACCAATCCTGATATTTGAAGGATTTTACATGTAGATTACACCTACCAGTAACTTTAAAAAAAAAAAACATGTTAAAAATGATTAAGCATCAGTGCCTTATATTTTTCTGACTCCTATTTTGTATTGTCACAAATGCACATAGTATAGTGACATTTATCAAGTTGTGCCTGAATTCATTTAGCTGATATTTTATAACATCATAGATCATGATACATTAATTCTGAAATATGCATAATATATAAAAAGTTTATAATATAGAAAACGTTCTATACATATAACCATTTTAGAACTAAAACATTTCTTTTTACATGCTTTGTTGTCTCTAGTCACACTTTCAGGGGTTTTGATCAATTATCCTACACCTAGATGCCTACATAATAGAGTGACAAAGCAGTTTTCACTTCATCCTCATGTTCACTACAATAAAAAAGCTTTCAAACTCACCCAACCTTCTTCTCTAGTTACTGCGTGGCAAGGTTATTGGTATTTGACGTGTCAGACATGGGGAAAATTCTCTGTCTTTACAAGCATGGGCAGAAATGCACTTCACTTAATTGTAAAATTATGAAGGATGTAATTTTGCACTCAAATTTCGATTACAATAATTCTTTCAATTAACATGCCCTGTTTCTTGTTTGCTTGGCCCCTTAAATCTGACAGTCTTCTCTTTCCGTAAGAGAACTAATGGAATTTTGCCTAAATACAGCTTGGAGAGAAAAAGAGGAGTTGGCAGTTTTATTACTCCTTTCTTATTTTTATTATCTTCTAAGTTGACCTCCTGTGTTTTGACAGCTTTCAAAAAAATGCTCTCACGACTTTGCTCTGTCCAAAGGATGACAAGATCCTGGTGAATTTTGAGTGTTTTGTCAAAGCTGAGTCACACAAGCACATGGCTCCCTTTCTGAGGACCTCGTGGTGTGCACACAGAAAAGTAGTTATCTGACAATTTTGAGGGGTGAGTGTAAAGTGATATAACCCTCTCTTTGGTTCCTGAAGTCAGGATACCCTATATTCTGGGACTAAAACCTACAGAAGATCTGGCCCTCTTGAAGGGTCTTCTGGGCAAATCATCAAGAGGATGATGGAACCCAAACCATCTCATAAGAGGAATGATGAATGAATTATGGATGTTTAACTAAAGAGAAAAGAGATTCAGTAGGGGACCTATTAATTGTCTTCAAAGGCCAGGAAGAATGCTAGGTCTTGCTGTCCATGTGTTGCCCTCCATGTGATGAGGGCATGACTCTGAATCTTGAGAGTATCCTCAGTACCTGGAGCCGATTTCTATTATTTATCAATGAGCCTGGTCTCTGGGATTGAGGAACAAGTTTGCTATTGAGCCCTTTTCCTGGAGTTCAGCCAGTAGCTTTCACCAGCTCCAGCATCATTGTCCTGGCATTTGGTTTCAAACAATAGCATCCTATAAAACTATTCAAGTTTGAAGCAAGAGGGAAGATTTTTACTTTTTTTTTCTTTTCTAATGGGAGCTTGTTGTCAAATCCATAAATGTTGAAAAATTATTAAATTTTAAACTAATAAGACCATAGAAAACATATCTTCCCAGTGGAGGTTTCCAGCAAAAGTTTCTGTAAAGTCTCCAGCAGACTCAGTGACCTTTTGCAGGACTCCCTGCAACCCATGGGCTGCTTGGTGGATATTTATACCACCACGCTTGTCAAATTATTGCCACTCAGTGAATATAATGGGTGATACAATATAATTAGTTATTTAAATACTATTAATAGAACAAAAAGTGCTGTGCATTTTTGTGAATGCCACTTCTTTGCTGGAATAAATAACTTCTTGAGTAACTGATACTAACAGCAAAGCACTTTGGCTGTATGTCATTCTGTATATTTATCTGATCTCATTGCCAAAGTTACAGTGTGGCTGAGACTCCTGTCTGTCTGCAAGTGTTGGCCTGATGGGTGTGTGTGCTCACAAATCAACTAACCTTCCTGTGGCTCCTTTAGAACTTTTTCATGCAAGCTCCACCAGTTTCATTTCATGAGCAGTTTCCTGGAGGATATGATTGTGACTTGCTGTGGTCATCCTGTCACTCAGGCAGAAGCATGAAAAGGGATAACCTCTCAATGGAGTCACCTCTACCCAAAGTCAGGCTTTCAGGGTTGCAGGTCTGAAAAGCAGATCTTATTTCCTCAGCCAAAGTTATACTAATCAAATGCATAACAGAATGATGTATATACCAGAAGATTAATTTACATGAAAGCTCCTTGGACTGGATAATTATTTCCCTAGATCAGCACATCCTGTCCTCCCTGAGCAAATGTACATGGGAAGGTGCTTGATCATCAGAGGGGCACTTTGGTGACTATGTCATCCAAGCACAATGATATTTGTGATTAATAGCATCAAAGAGTAATTGAGTGCTTACTACGTATTAGGTGGATTCTAAAAGCTCTACTCATTGTCGACTTCTATAGTCCTTATGTGCTGGGAAGTGTTTGAAATGCGTTCATATATTATTAACTTATTTCGCTATCCATGGGGTAAGTATTATTATCATCTTCTCCATTTTACAGGTGAGAAAACAAGCCCAGAGGGGTTGAGTAATTGGACTGAAATCACTGGTAAGTGGCAGAACTGGGACTTGAACACAGGCTTACCCTCTGTGTTTGCCCCATACACCCCTTTGCTCCTTGGGGTCCCTCTAATATACTTTCACACTCTACCCAATGACCCCCTTCTTCCAGATGCCTGACCTGAATTCTGAAATGCTGGTTCTCACGCCCATTTTCTGGATTTCTAAGTTGCAGACTCCACAAAGTTGACATAGGTTTTCTTAGAATATGTTAACTCCATGATAACTCACTGTCAAGACCTGATCTTGTTGTTTTTAGACTGGGCCATATCCCTTCAGGTGACTTTTGCAAGTATCTGATCTTGCCCATCGCATGCCAGCTCTGTCAGTCTGCCTCTCAGAGTGCTAGGGATGCCCCTCTAACAGGATGGCTCACATTATATTTCCTACAGATATATTCAAAAGCACCAGGAAAGGGACTTTCCTGGTGGTCCAGTGGTTAAGACTCGGCACCCTCACTGCTGGGGTCCTGGATTTGATCCTTGGTCTGGGAACTAATATCCCACATGCTGCATGGTGTGGCCAAAAATAGATAGATAGATAAATAAATAAATAAATAAATAAAATAAAAGCAAAAGTACCAGGTAAATGTGCACACAGTGAAACACGCCAATTAAAATTCAAAAGGCAAGAGACAGAATGGGGAAAATGTGATGAACAAGTCATAATAAACTCCACATAATACATAGTCCTGGAATCTTTGCTCATATGATTGGTAAACACTGCTCTCATTTTATTTCACTTTTTCAGAGCACCATGCCCAGCAGTACACATCTAGTAAGAAGCAGTTATTGAACTTTGAGAACTACCTAAAAGGTGGAAAAAGAAATGGGGGTACAAACCATGTATAAGCCAAAGAGACAGCTTGTAATTATTACTTCACTTCTCTGAGAGAAAAAATAGCAAATATCAACGGAATAGGCAGTTGCAATGACAGAATTCTGTCAATACCAACTGGCGGAATATATTCCATTTGCTGGTCAATGAACTTTTTGATAACCAGAGGCTGTAGCTGTGCCTATACAATGACAAGTAAAAAGCTCCTTCCAAACAACCAGGGGCTTCCAGACATCACAGTATTTATTATAATGTGTTAAAAAGACGATTTTAAAAATGTCTTTCTCACATTTTGTCTGGTTTTAGTATCGTGACAACAATCTCTGAATCTATATAGTGTGGCTTAAATAGCTTATATACACTAAGTATTCCGTTTGAAGTCTGCATGACAAGCTGAACTTTGCTTATTCCTGGCATTATTTTGCAATTAGTATGGTACCAGTGAAAGTAGCTATAGCTAGATGTTTTAAGTAACTAGAAGTAAAAGGTAAAGGCAGATACTTTGAACAATATTAAACCACTTAAATATCCCTATTGGAAGGAAAAATGACTATATTGCAAATCAGAAGTTGTATCATGCTTTGGAAAGAATTTGCTATGAAATACATGTCAATAGAACAATTAGCTAGCAGGACAGAAAATAGTTAACTGGAGAACAGAGGTGATATTTTCTGAGTATATTCTTTTTTTTTTTTTTTTTTGTGGTACGCGGGCCTCTCACTGTTGTGGCCTCTCCCGTTGAGGGGCACAGGCTCTGGACGCGCAGGCTCTGCGGCCATGGCTCATGGACCCAGCTGCTCCATGGCATGTGGGATCTTCCCGGACCGGGGCACGAACCCGTGTCCCCTGCATCAGCAGGCGGACTCTCAACCACTTCACCACCAGGGAAGCCCCTCTGAGTATATTCTTATTGGTTGATGCCAACTTCTTTGTTCTGATTGATGGATGCCTTGTTCTAGTTGACTGATTTCTATCAATTGTTAAATTTTTTGATTGGCTCCTGAAACAATGGTTAATATTGTTAAATGCTGTCAATTGTTAAATATTTTCACTATTACCTCCACCTGAAGCCATACTCTAATGCCATATTGCCAACAAAATCCAAATCATCAAAGAGTTTTTATAAAACAACACTTTTCCTAGCAATGGAAGGGCATACTTGGGTATATTTACATATTCAGTTGTGTCACAGAATAAATACAAAAAAGAAAGTAACAGAATAAGCTGCAAAATAAGCTGCAAACTTAAAATCAAAAGCTTATTTATAATAGAAAACATTTGCATAGACCTACTATGTGCCAGCCACTGTTGTAAGCACTTTACATATAATAACCCATTTAATCTTCACAGCAGCTCTATGAGATAGGTACTATTATTATCACCATTCTACCGATGAGAACATTGAGACACAAAGCGATTGAATAACATGCTGAGGTTTGCTACCTAATAAATGGCAGAGATTGAATTCAAATCCAGGAATTTGGCTCCAGAGTCATGCTTTCAACCCATTTTCTCTACTGTCTCTGTTACAAAAATGTGTAAAAATTCATATAAACGTGTAAGTTAATAAATGTTCAAAAGAGATGGACAGAGTTCGCACATAAAAGAATGAATTCTATAAATAATTACATCAAAATCACAGTCTTTTCTTTTGCAGTACGCAGGCCTCTCACCGTTGTGGCCTCTCCCGTTGCGGAGCACAGGCTCTGGATGTGCTGGCTCAGCGGTCATGGCTCACGGGCCTCGCCGCTCCGCGGCATGTGGGATCTTCCCGGACCGGGGCACGAACCCGTGTCCCCTGCATCGGCAGGCGGACTCTCAACCACTGCGCCACTAGGGAAGCCCCACAGTCTTTTTGAAATCAGAGAAATACAAATGAAAAGTCATTCAATGGGTTTCTCAAATTAGTAAATGTGAGAAAGCTCAATTTTATAAAAGGTCTGAGAAAACAGACATACTTTCAATGGATGTTGGTACAACAGATTGACTGCAGCTTTCTGGAGGACAATTTGGTAGTAGGTTATGGGAGCTTCCAACACAAAATTTATTTCCTTTTCATGCAAGAATTCCAGTTTTGGTAAAAACCTAAAATGTAACCTAACAGAGACCAAAATAAGTGATCTCTTACACAGATATATTGCTGTATATAATAGTAAAAATTTGACAATAACTCAGATGTACTACAGAAGGGAAACAGCTAAATAAGTTGTAGTATGTTAAGAACATGGAACAATCAAACAGGTATTAAATGTAAATGTGTGAGTTTATCTACATATAGAAATATGAGTGGAAAAAAGAATTGGAAAATAATATAGACCCAAGATCTAATACACTGATTGAACTATGGAGAAACCTTTAAGTGTAATTTGCTTAAAGCCTGGAAAAAAGTAATGGATGTAGGAGTTAAAACTGTACTAGCGTGTGTTTGCTTTTTATTAATCTTATGTTATTTAAATTCTCCTTGGCTTGCTCTTTTGTGTATGTCAAAACAAATGTAGGAAATAAAGGAACACATTTCAGAAATGGGTCAATCTTACATCTAAATGGAATTAGTCCATACATCTCTTGATGTGATCCCGAATGGAGCTGCCTGGGGACACTATCTGATAGAAAATATTAGGAGAAGGCACATGGGGAATGAAAAAAAAAAAAAGAAGTAAATGCATGTAAGGTCAGGCTAAATAGTCTGAGCATTCATCATCCTTGGCTGAAACATACATCTGAGAACAACCCTACCCATAACTAGTCACAAAAGCTCTGCCAAAATACAAAAGTAAAACAGCAGCATATGCTGGAAACTTTGCTGTTTTTATGGTATGCAGAGAGACATTTTCTTTCATTTATTTCCTTCTTTCACACTGCTGAGAATCCAGTCCTCTCTTTGCTATGATTTCAGACTTTTTCTGGGCAAATGTTCGAGTTCTTTTTCACCCTGTATAGTGATCTTCAGCATCCAGGCTGAAGGTGTCTGTTTGATATTTCAAAAATATACTTGGTTCACCAGAGCCTCTATTTCCCCCCTCCCTACCATCACCATTTACCATTTACTGGATGTTCTACATATAGACAGATTTGCCTCAGTTTGTGTCATTATGAATATTAAAAATAGAGTTTCAAACGAAAACACATATATTTCTCTGTGCTGTACATTTCTCCAAGAAGCACAAAACTGCATAATTTCTCAAATGCAACCCCATTTTCATCTTGCCAGTAATTTGGCAGTTCTCAAAAGGTTACTGCTCTGAATTTGTTTTCTTTGTAAACTTGCAGTCCATTTGTTCTGCCTTAATGCTGAAAATCTATGTAAGATCTTGACCTCCATATGCCATATACCAGTAGATTTACCCTTTTCTTTAAAGTTTTTTCTACACTAAAATGGGAACAAAGAAAGCATTTCATGACTTGTTAAAATGTCATATGGATTAAACGTTTAAGGTTAAAAGCAAGGGGGTCTCAAATCTTAGGTACTGCTTAACAATCTGCTGTACCTCCAAGGGCTGGTTTTTGAGACCATGAGTATCTTTCTAAATTTCTAGGACATGTACAAAAAATTCCTATCCTCGAAAGGAAAGGTGCAGTTAATCTATCAGTCCTATTAGCTACCTTTCACTGAAGGTAATTCTACCTCTATTTTACTGACCATATAAAAGGGATGACTGTACAGTTATAAACCAAAATCCAAAAAGTGAAAGTGAAATCCAACATACAAAATAGGGGGGAGATGGGTATTTAAGTGAAAGACAAACTTTCTGTGTCATCTGGCCATGTCCTATGCATTTATGGGACACTTAGTTTTCCCTAGCATCCAACGTGATGCCAGGTTCTGTGGGGACAACAGAATTGTCAAGGTGAGTTTCCTAACCTCAAGTTATCTTTTTAATTGGGAGAGACAGAATGAACACTCCTGAAATAATTAGAAAACAATAAATGCTTAGTCCTGTGACTCACTAGGTATTTAGAGACAAGAGACAGCTGCTGGACTGGAGAAGCAGGTATGTTTTGTCGAAAAATTAGAGAGTGAGGTGGACATGGAAGAAGAAAGTGGAAAGAGATGAGCAAAGAAGGAACGTGAGGAAGATGGGCTGGACAGTGCAGTAATGGTGTATCAGGCAGAGGAACAGTATGGGCAGAAACGCCAGGGAAGGATGGTTCAGGTGAATGTGGGGTAGGAGATGTGGTTAGGTAAGGAGGAGTGAGGACGATGACAACGGAGATCTGCACTCCATGTGGTAGGCGCTGGGGAGTGCCGCTGGGGCTTAGCTAAGAGGACAGGGTGCTCTAGCAAGAGTATTCTAGTCCTGGCTGGGGAATGGGTGAGTGCAGAGATGAAGGCTAGAGAGCTCCCCTTATTCATGCAGGTGTGAGTTCAAGGCATATTTCTTCTCTTGGAGAGAGAATGAAGGGCAAGTTTGAGGAAAGCTTCCAAGAAGGTACTTGATGGAAGTTCTTCACAGTGGTTCCATCTAAGGAATAGAGTTGGAGGCGGTGTGGTAAATGGAGAATTTTGCATTTGATGGTATACTCTTTATATACTTCAGGACAATTTTAAATATGTGTGTGTATGTGTTGCAAAGGTCATATGTTACTTTTTTAGAAAATTTTAAAATTTAGTCCTAAGATTTATGGAGGACTTTAAAAATGATGATACCACTGACAAGTGGGGTAAGCTTGGAAGGCAGCTGGCCTCATTTTTGGTAGGTGTATCTGTGCATACACACACACGCGCATCTCTCTCGGTGTGACGTGCACAACATACATGTCCTTAATCAGCTAGTTTCTGTCTCTCAGATCCTGGAGCTATTTTGCCTCTTGCCCCGCCCCCCTTCCACAATGTCTCTGCCACTCTATCACTGATTCCTCTCTGCCAGAAAGATCTGGCCTTTGTTGCTGCTTCTCAGTTGTCATGGTCTACTTGAAGATATTCTGCTGAGTCTTTCTCGAGTTTCTTCAGCCTAAAGTCCTCACCATCCATTGCATCCTACCAGAGCTGGGAGGGCTGCTCTGCAGTCCAACTTCCACACTTGTCTGACTTGGTGAAACTGACTCACAGTCCAAAGTGCTCCAGTGCTGGTGGCTTGGCCTGATGCCAGGACTTTGTTGCCTGCAGCCCAGTGTGTAGATTAATGTTCACAGAGCGCACATTCAGTAATGGGCAATCAGGCTTTCCAACTGATTTCATAATTTATAGAAGAGATGGCCCTGCCCCTGTAATATACAACAGTGGCATCATACATATGAATTAAGAGACTGTGAAATAAATCAAGTCCCAGAACCTTTAGAGGCTTCATGTGTGCCAGCTGGTCAGCAGGAGCTTTGTGATATAAACAGTAAACAGTGAATAGGTGAAGATTTATTTATTTGAACTCCAATATGTATGCATGACTTTACATTAAGAAAGCTCTGGGGAGAATGCACCCTAGTTAATGGGAACAGATAAGGGGTGGAGAAAAAAGTGATTGGAAGTGGTGATTTGGCCAGTGTTAATCACAGAGTAGCAATAGTTTCCTTAAACTAAGGTTAAAGATCCTAAGGCATGACCAGAATAGATGCGTATCTGAGGACAAGATGCAGCCTTGTGTGTATCACTTCTACTAGGTTTCCTTTGGACACTGTCAGCTATACAATCCCGTCGAAGTTTTTTTTTTTTTTTGGTAAGTTCTGAGCTTTCTCAGAGAAATAATGTTTCTGTGACATAACAGAATTTTATTTAATGCCTTTTTTATCAAATCATATAAAAATAAACTACAAAAAAGTCAAAAGCCTTAAAAATTAAAATTTCTTTATGAAATTGTAGGACAAGTAAAATTTAGGACTGTCCAAAAAAGAAGCCTTGAAATAAAGCAAAATACATAGATTTTGAACAACTACCAAATGTGTTTTTTGGTCCTAAACTTAAATACTTCGGTACCATAAAAAAACCAAAAAATTTTTATAAGTAGGATGGAAATATAAAATATTTATGAGATTTTTGGTAAAATCAGAACACAACAAAATCTTTTTAGTAATTTTGCAGTTTAGGGAAAAGTTTTCTCTTCAAAGAATTATTGAGATTCCAGGAAATTCCAGGCACTGTGCCAGGGGCTAGACACTAAAGAAGACCAGTGGGTCCTGCCTTTTAGAGCATATGTCATAGCAAGGGAGACAGAAATAAATAGTAAACAAATACAGGAGATAATGACAGAGTGTAATACTTCCCATGAAGGTAATAAACAGGTAGTTGTGAGAGAGCTCGGGGGTGGGCAGAGGAGGTAGTCAGGGAGGACCTCTCTGAGGTGGTGACATTGGTGCTATGATTTAAAGTATGCAAGTGAGCCAATAATGTCCAGATGAATGGAAGCACATTCCAGGCAGAGGGGACAATGAGTCGAGGTAGTGAAAGAGGCCATTATACTTGGGACTGAAATTAGGGGAATAAGAGCAGTTAGGGAGACCCTGGCCTGCTCTTCTGGGATCTTTATGGCCATCACAAGGAATTTGGACTCTAAGTGCAAAAGAAAGCCATTGGAACATTTTGAGCAATGAAGAAATCTGATATGATCTACATGATTCCATTTACATTTTTAGGGGCTTACATTTGCTCCTTGAGAAAACACATTGGAGGGGACAGGAGCTGGAACAGAGAGGCCCAGGAGGTTGTCAGGGCAGTCCAAGGTAGAGATGATGGTAACTTGATGTGGTGGGTGATAGGAAGATGGAGAGAAGTAGACATGCTTGGGTACATTTGCTGGTAAAACTTCCAGGACTTGAATATGGACTGAACAACTAGAAGAGACGAATCAAGGATGAACCTTAGGTTTTTGGCTTCAGTAATGGTGGAGAGTGGCGTTATGCCCTGGGGTGAGAAGTCTGATGGAGCAACAGGCTTGGGGAAGAGGAAGAGGATCTGATGTGAGTCTAGGTTGAGATTCCTATTTAACATCCAAGTGATGATATTAAACAGGCAGGTGGATATGGAGTTCAGAGGAGCCTGGGTTTGAAATATCATTATGGAGACCATCAGTATGTGAATTTAAAGCCAAAAGTCAGAATGAGTTCACCTAGGGACAGGGGGTGACTAGACAAGAAGAACTCAAGTACTCCAAAAAATAAAGGTAGGTAGAGAAAGCTCAAAGAACTGGAAGATAGAAAACCATGAGTATATGGTATTTTAAGAACAAGAGGGGAAAGTGATTAACACTGCTCCTGAGAATTCAAGTAAGATGAAGTCAGAGAAACAGTCCTTGAATTTAGTGACCTGGAAAAGAACAATTTCAGTAAAGAATGAAGCCAGACGGAAGTTAGGTGAAGAATGAATGTGAGATAAAGATTTAGGTGCAGCATGGAGTAGCAATTCATTTGAGGAGTATAGCTGATTCACTTTGTCATAAAGCAGAAAGTAACATACCATTGTAAAGCAATTATACTCCAATAAAGATGTTAACAAAAAGATATTTAATACAGAACTGGTTAAATAAGTTATGATACATCTACAAAAGGCAATTATACAGCTGTAAAACAGAATGAGTAAGCTGTGTATGAACTAAATTGGAATGATCTCTAACATGTAACGTTAAGTGAGAAAGGTAAGTGCAGAAAAATCTGTGTAGTATGCTACCTTTGTTTTCGAAGGGGGAAAAAGAACATACATATTTGTAGGTATCTACACATTTGCATGAAACATTTTAAGAAGGATATGTACACTGGATGGTGAAAATGTGGCCTGTCTAGAGGGAAGAGAATGAAGTAATTTGAACACACTGGGAAAGGGATGCTCTCCTTTGTAAACATTTTGTACCTTTCAAAATTTGAATGATGCAAATGTACCACCTTTCCAAAAATTAGCCAATAAATAGCCTCTGCAAAAACATGTTTGAGCAATCAAGCAGAGAAAGAGAAACCATTTGATGGTGCAGGAAAGAGAGATAATAACTAAGGAGTGACATCCAGTAGGAGTGAGAGGAGGTGGGTATCAGAGTCCCAGTGGAGGAAGCCCACTTGGCCATGAGCAAGGACACTGTATCCTTTATGACAGAAGGGAATAGGCAGGTTTGTACATTTGGTGATGGAAGGATAAGGATGTTTTGCTCAGATGGTATTTATTTTGTGAATGGAGGAAGAGACATCAGCTAAGAGCGCAGAGAAATGAAAGAGGTAGGGAAACTTTAATGGTCTCAAAAGATGAGCTATACTCCCTAGGGAAAAAGAATATAATGGATGGGTAAAATTGGGTGGTCACAAATTGAAAGCAAAAGTAGTTAGTCTCGTTGTTTAATATTTTCCAGTCACCCTGAGCTGGCCAGGTGTATGTCCAGCCAGGGGGTGGTTGAAATGTTACCATTCTAGTCTGACCAAGGCCAAGCAGGGTGGAAGTTTAGGATGTTTGTAACCGTGATTCAGGAAGGGACCTTGGAATCTACCTGGATAAACTGGAGAGTGAAGACCAGGATGGAGGCCTGTGGATAGTTGAAAATAGGTGGTTTCAACAAATTGGAGATTACCATTGCATGGATGAATTGTTGCAGTGGAGGGTTCAAAAGAGAGTGACCTAGAAGGAGAGGGAATTGTGGCTAAGAATGACATCTGAAACGAGTGATGCCATAGATCAGAACACAACCAAGCGAAGAGATGGCTGAGGCAGATGGAGGAAAATGATGACGAACAGGAGGCCTAAACGCAGATAGATTGGGCTGTTGAATGAGGCCTTGGGATGAGAAAAAGGCAATGAGCTGAGTGCTAAAGTCCTTCATAAATGTGGTGGAAAAGGTGGTGATGGCTGAACAGCTGAAGTGGGTAGTAGAAGTCTTGAGTTTCACCTGAGCAGGGGTTTTTAAAGCAGGAAAGAGAAATGATTTGGAAGCTACAATGGTGAGGGAGGGGAGAGGAAGGAGGAAAGATCTACTGAGAGGCATGTGTGCCTTTCTCTGACGTGACTGTAGGGCCTGCACCATTCTCAGGGAACAAAGCAGTCGCAGGAGGCCTGAGAGGAGTTTGAGAAGGAGGCGTTTCCTGAGAAGGCCTGGGTCCCAGAGGGCACAGTGACATGTAACTGATAGACATCTCCTACCTTCTTTGACCTCATTTCTTTCTCACCCAGACAAAAATCCACACCTTTGCACCTGGAGCTAAGGCTCTTATCTTTTGACCTGAATCCCCTGGCTCACTACAAATTCAGAGCGGTGCCAGGTGGAGGCCAGCCACAGCTCCCTCTTGGTTTCTGTGGGCTGGAGGACATTACCTAGCAACTCGGAGTTTTTTGGATGGTGACAGAGTGTAGCCCAGGGGAAAAGAGATTCCATTCGAGCCGCGTAATGTAAGGATTATACTGACAAATTGCTGTCAAAAGTTGAGCATACCATTGTACCAACATGCAAACAGGTATGGAAAGCCTCCCTTGGGCACCTGGGCTTTTGCACAACAGCTATCTAGGCCTCTGCCCTTGCTCACAGGTAATTAATGCATCTTAGTACCTTAGTGGCCACCGGTGGTATAGACTAAGTGGGATAAGAGTGGAATTGGGAATGATGAAGGGGAAGAAGGAATTATGTCAAACAGCTGCTCCCCACGTCTAAAACCAGAAGGAGGACACAAGGAAGAAGCCCAGCACTCATTTCCTGTAGTGGTGGATCCTTAGGTTGGGAGATTTCAGGGTCCTGAGGAGGTCGTTATGGAATGCCTGGGTCTTTTGTACACATAACCCAAGAGCCTGAGGCACTGAAGAAGGTTATCTGAGAAGGCTCAAGCATCAGGGTCCTCACCATTGGAAAACTGTATTTTAGAGAGCTTGAGGGAACAATTACCCCCTAACTAAGCAGCCCTTATAGCTAATACTTTCTGCCTGGGACAGAATAAGAACCAGGAAGCCTTTTAAAAACTTGCCACCTCTCTCTCTTCTTCCTGTGCCCCCAAGCATTGCAAGTCTAATAAAATCCCAAAGAGACCTAATACTTAGCCATTACTTGCTTTATCACTCACTTCATGGCCTTACATATATCTTCCACCTGAGTAAATCAAGCATCTTTGCTCCTTCCCCCAGAATTTCTAGCTATAGCACCAGCTATAAACTCTAGTACACACGGTTCTGAGTTCAGTCTCTTTCTGGATCATCTGGCTTTCTGCTCTTTCAAGGTCACAGGCTCATCTTTAACTGTGGCCAATTCTAGTCAACGTTCAGCCCGAGTACAACCAGATCAGAGAGTCTGGTCCACAGCTGGTGCTCAACAAGGGCTGTTTTCCTTCTTCTATGATCATACCCTTACCAGTCTTGGGGCATTCTTTTTTTTTTTTACAACTTTATTGGAGTATAATTGCTTCACAATGGTGTGTTAGTTTCTGCTGTATAACAAAGTGAATCAGCTATACATATACATATATCCCCATATCTCCTCCCTCTTGCGTCTCCCTCCCACCCTCCATATCCCACCCCTCCAGGCGGTCACAAAGCACCCATCTGATCTCCCTGTGCTATGTGGCTGCTTCCCACTAGCTATCTACCTTATGTTTGGTAGTGTATATATGTCCATGCCTCTCTCTCGCTTTGTCACAGCTTACCCTTCCCCCACCCCATATCCTCAAGTCCATTCTCCAGTAGGTCTGTGTCTTTATTCCTGTTTTACCCCTAGGTTCTTCATGACATTTTTTTTCTTAAATTCCATATATATGTGTTAGCATACGGTATTTGTCTTTCTCTTTCTGACTTACTTCACTCTGTATGACAGACTCTAGGTCTATCCACCTCATTACAAATAGCTCAATTTCGTTTCTTTTTATGGCTGGGTAATATTCCATTGTATATATGTGCCACATCTTCTTTATCCATTCATCCGATGATGGACACTTAGGTTGTTTCCATCTCCGGGCTATTGTAAATAGAGCTGCAATGAACATTTTGGTACATGACTCTTTGAATTATGGTTTTCTCAGGGTATATGGGGCAGTCTTATGAGCACGTAGTCTTGGCATTTCCCTCACTCCTTATTCTTCCTGACCCTCTTAATATCTCTAAGAGGATATGCAGAAGTAGTGAAGTTTTCTTCCTTTCCTCGTTCACCAGTTAAACAGCTGCAGCTGGAGGGAATCAGAGAATTGGATTTACTACAATGATTAAATATAAAAGGTAAGAGCAAATCAGCGGTGAGATGCTGACTCATAGCCCCCATTAGAACCGAAGATATGTAAACAATACTGGGAGAGGTTTCAGTTGGGGTAAGGCAGTAGGGTAGATTTGCCACCAAAAGTTATGGTTTAGGAAGACATCAGCTTTCTACCAGTCAGAACACACTGGAGAGGAGGAGAGAAGAGGCAGTGCAGGACTGGACTTCTGTCACAGGCTCCAAAAAAATGCAGGAAAACCCTTGGCCTAGGAATAATCAGCTAAAAGGATACTTCGTGTTGTTTGGGTTTCCATGGGCACCCCTCTGTTCCCAGGATAACAGGGCTTGGTATATTTGCCTGAACAAAGGATTGGATAGCAGAATCCCAGTTCATTGCTAGGGACCGGTCATGCTAGAGAAAGTACGACTCTAGACAAGAGAGTGACCTGAATGGCCTAAGGGATTGGTCATCTTCCAAGGCACATGAGGCCTTTCTCCTCAGTTCTAGTACTTCCTTCAGGCAGAATGATTTTAAAAAAAATAAAATACAGCAAAATGTAATGGGAGGAAATTGAGCCTTGTATCATTGCAAGGTCACTTAGCCAACTACTACAATGTTTGTCTGGACAGCCACATGGAGAGGATGAGCTGGGGGCAGCTTTAATGCTGATGACAACCTTTGCTAACCACAGCTACCCGACTAGCCCTGGCCTCATTGAAGACTGCTCTGAATAGATGCTGCTTGAAAAACACCTCTTCTGCCTGAAGCTCCTCCCAGCAACGTCCTAATTACTCATTATTCATGTCCTTTTCTGTAGGTTAATTCTCTCTGATTTGGTAAAACTGAAATTTTACTGAGTGACCATGATTTTCAATGGGAGGATATGCAGGTAGAAAGTATGTGTGTTGATCTCCATTTGGAATGTGTAGTAAATGGAACTTCCAACACAAGAACCTAAATTAAGCCTTTGAATCTAAAAATCATGTGATTCCCATTACAATCAACTGGAGCCCTACTTATGCATCCATAACCAGGTAATGGTAGCATGAATTCCAGAATTAACTCATTAGACAGCTACTTCAATCTTCCCCCCAGAAATGTTGAAATTGTGTCATTGATAAGATCACGGGTCTCAGATAACAAAGAAAATCATGATATTTAGTTTACTCAATCTCTAAGCAGTTTGGGATTAACATATATGCACTCCTATATATAAAATAGGTAAACAACAAGGAACTACTATATAGCACAGGGAACTATATTCAATATCTTATAATAACCTATAATGGAAAAGAATCTGAAAAAGAATATATGTATATATGTATAACTGAATCACTTTGCTGTACACCTGAAACTAACAACATTGTAAATTAGCTATACTTCAATTTAAAAAATTTTTTTGCATGCAAAAAAAAAAAAAATAGAAAAGTCCAAAAAACTCCAGTGTAGCTTTTCATTATTTGACAACCATGGAACATATTTTTCTATTCCAAGAGTTAGATGCATGAAGTACAAAGGCAAGGGAAAAAACCAGATATTAAAGACTACCATAACCAAACCAATATTTACCCCAAGATTGAAAAAAATAAAGGTGCCACTTCATGGTACATGATACAATTCCCACCCTTGGCAAAGCAATATTTTAAAACTAAAATTATATTGTAATTAGCCTTTCAAACATGTGAGCACTTCAATATAGGAGTTCATTAATAATCTAACTGCTGCTGCTACAAAGCTTGTTCCTCCCACACGTGTAAATTAATTGAACTCAGGGCCTCGCGTTCCAGCCGTCAGACAGTCGTGAAGAACAAGTGGCTCCCAACTTACAGATAATGCAAAGATGGATCTTGCTGTGACTTCGCACGTCCAGATGAAATTATCTAAATGTCTTCCTTGTTCTTTCTTCTGGCAATTTCTATTTCAAACACAAATTTACTTCTACTTTATAGGATTTAAAGTTCAAGCACTACCTAGAACAAGTCTAATGAAAATTAAATGTACGTTTATCTAACGGTCTGTGTCATTCCTCATACAAAAATTGCAACAAGCCCTTATTGTCTTACAGAGCTAGAAGGTTAGGTAAGGGTTGAGAATCATCACACACTGGAGAGTGTGATTTCAAGGACGCTGACAGAGGATAACAAAGCAGCAACCTCTAAGAATCTTCTCTCCACTTCTCTAATGAGCTATAGGTCAGGTGACATCAATTCAAAAGCCTGGAGAAGCAGGCAGGTGGCTGGAATGACCGAAGATGCTGAGCGTAGGGGTGGCAGGATTGCGGCTAGCTGGAGAAGGCGAGCCCAGTCTAGATGGGCAGCCTCTACCCCACTCCAGTAGATTCTTCACAAGAGTCGGGTTACCAGATCATCTGATCTTTCAGGAGAAAAAGAGAATTCCAATTTTTTTTTTAAATAAATGTACTTATTTATTTATTTTTGGCTCTGTTGGGTCTTTGTTGCTGCACACAGGCTTACTCTAGTTGCAGCGAGCAGGGGCTACCCTTCCTTGCGGTGCACTGGCTTCTCATTGCGGTGGCTTCTCTTTGTTGCAGAGCATGGGCTCTAGAGCGCAGGCTTAGTAGTTGTGGTGCCCGGGCTTAGTTGCTCCATGGCATGTGGGATCTTCCTGGACCAGGGATCGAACCTGTGTCCCTGCATTGGCAGGCGGACTCTTAACCACTGTGCCACCAGGGAAGCTGAAGAGAATTCCACTTTTTAAGTGAAGTCTTTCAATTAAAACTAAATGTGGCCCCTAATTAAAAATGTTAAAGCCATGAGTGGGTCAAGCCAAACAATATATAGGCCTAGATCTATCTTTGGGGACTACTGTTGATTAAGACTTCCATCTGCTTTGCTATCTAAGAAGGGAGATTTTTTAAGTTATCAATCAGACATGCCTTGGAGTAAATCCATAATCTGAGAAGAAGCTTTAAGAGGGGAGAAGATGTCCCATCAGTAAGTGGGGGAGAAATATGTCTGAAGGTACTAAGCTTCAGAAGTCAGGGGAGAGAGCCTATTACAATTAAAAGATGCCAATCACAAGGATGACGGGGACACAATGGCACAGAAAAGAGAGCTAAGGTCCATCTCCACATTTTCACTGAGTAGGTTTGGCACTGTGGTACCATAGTTAACACTGGTGGTTTTGAGGACAGAAGCACTCCCCCTTGTGCACTCAGCCTTCCATTGGCTCGGTTGATGATCTCTAGCAAGCACCTAAATCGCCAGGGGTATTTTCTCAGGCTGGACAGAATGGCAGAGAGTTAATCCCATATGCCTTCCAAAGAACAGCCTCCAGGTGATGATGGGAGGTGGAGCGTCAAGCACCAGCTTCCCCACCTTCAGGGAGGATCTCTCCACACTATCCACAGAGCTCCCCGGCAGCAATGAACCCGAGCAGCCACAGTGGTAATGTGCTCACGAAGCACCCTTTGCTGTCTGCCTGCCTGTCTTATTTCCCCACTCCCTTCCTGGCACTTCCTAGGACCATCTCCCAAACCAATTAAACTCAAATCCATGTCTTAGGTTCTGCTTCTGGAGGAACCCAAGCTAAGACCCAGCACCATGAGAAGATCTCCTGTGGGTCTCCCTTGTCTTACCTGCCCTGAGGCCCTGGAAGATGTTTTTATATAACTTGAGTCAGTAGTAGCAGGTGCTCGATTATCTACAAAGTGGGGATCATTTTACGAGCTGCCACTCCAAGCTTAAAATATTGTTATGGGGCTTCCCTGGTGGCGCAGTGGTTGAGAGTCCACCTGCCGATGCAGGGGACATGGGTTTGTGCCCCGGTTCGGGAAGATCCCACATGCCATGGAGCCGCTAGGCCCGTGTGCCATGGCCGCTGAGCCTGCGCGTCCGGAGCCTGTGCTCCGCAACGGGAGAGGCCACAACAGTGAGAGGCCGTGAGTGTACCGCAAAAAAGAAAAACAAAAAAAATATTGTTATGAAGATCAAATAAGAAAATGTTCACAAATGTGCTTTGTATGTTGGAAAGTGTTACACAAATGTGATGTTTATAACTCTTCTTGTTATTAAGATACAGTAATGGTGTGTCTCCAGAAGCAAAGACAGGACCGATGGCAGGGCAAGAATGAGCGAGGTGAGCTGCTTTTCTGAACTGCCTGGTATGTCTTAGAACAAAAATGTCGGGCTGCATGTGGCAGCTTTTATTAGATGTCTTCAAATTTATGGCACTGCAACAAGGTCGATCAGTCCATCAAGGTGGCGCTGTGGAGGCATGTACTATTTACAATGCATTTAATGTGTTTGGAAACTGAGTTATTGTTTCTAGGACTGGGAGAAGATGAGAGTGGCTGACACAGGGCATAAAACCATGGCTTCACAGAGAATTTCATCTGCGTAAACTACAGTGACTAATTCAAACAATGAAGTATTTAGTGCTTCTGAGCCTATTTATAGTAGAAAATTAGTGGGTCTTTTACACCTGATTTAATGGCCTTTTAAAGAGAAAAAGTATAATCACAGCACAGTCAATGGAATGAGTGATATTTACTCATTGAATGAGTAAATTGAGGTTGAATGACGATTATCTATGTGAAGAAGGAGGCATTTTTCTCTAGAACTTTTGACAGTTGACGTAGCCTTGAGCTGTGGATGGAAATAAATAACATTTTTGTGGGTATGTGTGTGTGTGAAGCTGGAGATTTCAAACACTGCGGGCAGTAGGCAGAAGGCATGGACTGTTTGCCTCTTAGAGCAGCTGAACTGCTTTTTAGGATTTGTTTTAGTAGATCATGGTTTCAAGTGATTCGCTCTTTTTTCCCCATACTGCTAGGTATGCGTTTCTTCCCGCATGAACATTGACATTCTATTCAAGAGGAACACCCCTAACAATTCCATCAACACTTAGATTTTTCACTGGCTCAGATTTTTCACTGGCTCCACAACTTGCCCTTTGCTTTGATGGTTTTCAGCAGAGTATATTGTATGTAAGAGGGTGTCTTGTTGAAACATTTCAATATGAACCTGCCTCCAAGAGATAGCTCTAGGTCAGGGTTCCTCAACGTGGGCACTATTGAAATTTGGGGCTGGAAAATGTTTTGTCGTGGGACTATCCTGTGCAGTATAAGACATTTAGCAGCATTCTGTTGGCCCCTACCCCCCTAGGTGCCACTAGCAACCCCCCAATGGTGACAACCGAAAGTATCTCCAGATACTGCCATATGTCCCCTGGGGAGTGTCTGTGCAAAATCACTCCTGGCTGAGGACAACTGCACGGACTGTGAAGTGTGGAGTTGTTGTACGGTGTGTTTAAGAGATTGGGAGCGTGGGATTAGCAGATGCAAACTATTACATAGAGGATGGATAAACGACAAGTTCCTCCTGTAAAACACAGGGAACTATATTCAATATCCTGTGATAAACCATAATGGAAACGAATATGAAAAAGAGTGCGTATATATGTATAACTGAATCACTTTGCTGGACAGCAGAAATTAGTGCAACATTGTAAATCAGCTATACTTTAATAAAGAAGAAAAAAAGAGTTCTCTCACTTGGGGCTTGCTGGGGTGTATTGAGACATGTTTGAGAGACAGATGACGTGATGCGACCGTCAACTCTGCCAGGCCTTTGGGTGGTTTCTGAACAATACAGTTTCCTCATCTTCCATGTAGCATTTACCCTCACAGAGTTGTGTGAGAATTAGAATAGAAAATTAATATTTATTGAACATTTACTGTATTCTAAGCCCTGTTCTAGGTGTTTCTAGTGAAATAGTTCATTTAATCCCTGTATCAGCCTATGGGGTAGGTACTATAATTATCCCCATTGTACAGCTGAGGGAACAGAAATAATTCAGCCAAGGTCATATAGCTGATAAGTGGCAGAGCTGGACTATGAACCCAGGCACTGTGGCTTTGAATCTCCATCTCTACCTCTACACCACATAGCCCCTCTAAGGTTGAGTGGATATAGCAGTCCCCCCCTTATCTGTGGTTTTGGTTTCCACAATTTCATTTACCCACAGGCAACCGCAGTCTGAAAATATTAAATTAAAAATTCCAGTAATAAACAACCCAAGTTTAAATTTCACACTGCTCTGAGTAGCCTGATGAAGTCCCTCACTGTCCCGCTCCATCCTGCCAGGGATGTGAACCATCCTTTTGTCCAGAGCATCCCGCCCGCTGGTCACTTAGTAGCTGATTTGGTTACTGTCATAGTCTCGCAGTGCTAGTGTGCAAAGAACCCTTATTTTATTTAATGGCCCCAAAGCTCAAGAGCAGTGATGCTGGCAAATCAGTCATTGCCAAACAGAAGCCATAAAGTACTTCCTTTAAGTGCAAAGGTGGAAATTCTCGATCCAATAAGCAAAGAAAAAAAGATTGTATGCTGAGGTTGCTAAGAACTACAGTAAGAAAGATTCTTCTATCCTTGAAGTCGTGAAAAAGGAAAAAGAAATTTGTGCCAGTTTTGCGGTTGCACCTCAAACTGCAAAAGTTATGGCCGCAATGCGGGATAAGTGCTTAGTTAAGACAGAAAAAGCATTAACTTTGTACAATAAGATATTTTCTGTGTGTGAGAGAGAGACCATATTCACATAACTTTTACTACAGTATGTCGTTACAATAATTCTATTTTATTATTAGTTACTGTTGTTAATTTCTTACTGTACCTAGTTCATAAATTAAACTTTACCAAAGGTATGTATGTTAGGAAAAAACATAGTTATACAGGGTTTGATAGTATCTACAGTAGCAGGCATCCACTGGGGCAGGGGGTCTTGAAAAGTATCCCCCAGGAATAACGGGGGACTATTGTATAAGCACTTTGTAAATGTTAAAGCAAGAAATCCATTGTTAATAACCTTCCAGTGCATGCCCAGACCACTCTCCCTCAGGCTAAAACATCTTAGCAAGAAGCCTCTCTGCCACGATATTTTTCATTTGCATTGTTTACTTTACATCTCTACAGATTAAAATTCTACACATCTTTGAGACCTAGCTCAAATGCCACCGCCTCCAAGGAGCCCTTCCTCTTAATTCCTTTTAATTTCTGCCACAAGTGTTTCACACCTCCTTGAATCACCTTCACACTTTATACTGATATTATGGAACTCATCATCCTCTAAAGCAGTGACATGCTCTCTAGTAGCAAACTCCTCGCGTTCATCAGGGACACTCACAGTGACAGTCTCTCACAAAAGCTGACACAGAACCTTGTCATTGTCTATATTGAAAGTGAAAGATTTCTAAATTAATGGATGGATTGAGAGGATCACTGGCTTGAACAACAATGACTTCTACCTGTAACCATTTACCTCTATTTTACAAGTGGAGCAGTTGGAGGGGGTTGAGGAGGAGAATTCACCCAAGGAGGAATCTTTGGACTCTCCCCATACCCGGAAGCAGCAGAGATACAGGTGCCATAAGCACCTACATAGTGTAGAAATCAGCTGAGCAGAGCTGCTTACATAAACTAGTGACTGAATTCTGCTGGGTGAGCCATTGGTGACAAAAGAGTTCTGAAAGTTGTAATCTACCATTTGCAACTCTCTCCTCAATCTAGGGGCCATTTTCCTACTTTGTTGTTGTTAGGTCATTGCTCTTGAGCATCACCTTACACTGATTGATGATTTGCCATAGAGGTTGAAAAATACCTCATTGATCACATTTTACCAATTGTTCAGGCAAGAGATCATGAGAGGAGAGACCGGCTGACATGGGCCTGATTACTTTGCTTACAAAAGCTTTTTGTAGCTGTCATTACCTGGGGTTTGCTCCTGTAGTCTACAGTGTCAATTTCTTAGAGAGATTGAACAGGGCTACCAAAGCATTCTTCTTTGTCACATGTTGCACTTATTATTGAGTTTGTACCCAGTGAAATATTTATCTCTTGTGGCAGCATTGCTGCTATGCTTGCTTCTCTGATGCCAGATTTGGTCCCAGGGAAGTTTAAGGAAGACTTGTTAGAGTAGAAGGAATGGGTGTTGAGCGAATGAGACTAATTAACTTGAAGACGTGTGATCAGGGTATCAGCATAGTAAATTGCCACAAGGATGGAGAGACAGAGGCCTTCCACAGCTGGAGATGCTCAGCATTAACTTATTGAGATCATGGTCTGTTTCTTTGGTTAACCTTTATTCCAGACTCTGTTTTTAAAGGATGCAAGTCTACAAGGATTCTCCATTAATGAGAGGCAATAGCAACAAATCAAGTTGTATTTGATTTGTTGGTGATTACAGTGTTTTTTTTTCTTTTTAAAATCATAATCTAACTGCACCCTAATCCAACATGTCTTCATAACACACACAATAAAATCAGAGAGATTGTGGTTAAAATGGCATTGTCTCATGGGCTACTTCTTCCCTTTTCTATCTACCTTTATTATAACCATGGGACCAGTGTATCCCTGAAAGAAGCAAAGTCTCTATCAATTGCTAACTAATCGTTATAATATATAAAACCATATTTTATTTTTTACTTTTTATTTTTTTTAATAAATTTATTTATTTTATTTATTTATTTTTGGCTGTGCTGGGTATTCGATCAAGTGGGGTTTATTCCAGGAATGCAAGGATTCTTCAATATACACAAATCAATCAACGTGATACACCATATTAACAAACTGAAGGAGAAAAACCATATGATCATCTCAATAGATGCAGAGAAAGCTTTCGACAAAATTCAACACCCATTTATAATAAAAACCCTTCAGAAAGTAGGCATAGAGGGAACTTACCTCAACATAATAAAGGCCATATATGACAAACCCACAGCCAACATCGTCCTCAATGGTGAAAAACTGAAACCATTTCCACTAAGATCAGGAACAAGACAAGGTTGCCCACTCTCACCACTCTTATTCAACCTAGTTTTGGAAGTTTTAGCCACAGCAATCAGAGAAGAAAAGGAAATAAAAGGAATCCAAATCAGAAAAGAAGTAAAGCTGTCACTGTTTGCAGATGACATGATATTATACATAGAGAATCCTAAAGATGCTACCAGAAAACTACCAGGGGTGATCAATGAATTTGGTAAAGTAGCAGGATACAAAATTAATGCACAGAAATCTCTGGCATTCCTATATGCTAATGATGAAAAATCTGAAAGTGAAATCAAGAAAACACTCCCATTTACCATTGCAACAAAAAGAATAAAATATCTAGGAATAAACCTACCTAAGGAGACAAAAGACCTGTATGCAGAAAATTATAAGACACTGATGAAAGAAATTAAAGATGATACAAATAGATGGAGAGATATACCATGTTCTTGGATTGGAAGAATCACCATTGTGAAAATGACTCTACTACCCAAAGCAATCTACAGATTCAATGCAATCCCTATCAAACTACCACTGGCATTTTTCACAGAACTAGAACAAAACATTTCACAATTTGTATGGAAACACAAAAGACCCCGAATAGCCAAAGCAATCTTGAGAACAAAAAATGGAGCTGGAGGAATCAGGCTCCCTGACTTCAGACTATACTACAAAGCTACAGTAATCAAGACAGTATGGTACTGGCACAAAAACAGAAAGATAGATCAATGGAACAGGATAGAAAGCCCAGAGATAAACCCACGGACATATGGTCACCTTATCTTTGATAAAGGAGACAGGAATGTACAGTGGAGAAAGGACAGTCTCTTCAATAAGTGGTGCTGGGAAAACTGGATAGGGACATGTAAAAGTATGAGATTAGATCACTCCCTAACACCATACACAAAAATAAGCTCAAAATGGATTAAAGACCTAAATGTAAGGCCAGACACTATCAAACTCTTAGAGGAAAACATAGGCAGAACACTCTATGACATAAATCACAGCAAGATCCTTTTTGACCCACCTCCTAGAGAAATGGAAATAAAGACAAAAATAAACACATGGGACCTAATGAAACTTAAAAGCTTTTGCACAGCAAAGGAAACCATAAACAAGACCAAAAGACAACCCTCAGAATGGGAGAAAATATTTGCAAATGAAGCAACTGACAAAGGATTAATCTCCAAAATTTATAAGCAGCTCATGCAGCTCAATAACAAAAAAACAAACAGCCCAATCCAAAAATGGGCAGAAGACCTAAATAGACATTTCTCCACAGAAGATATACAGACTGCCAACAAACACATGAAAGGATGCTCAACATCTTTACTCATTAGAGAAATGCAAATCAAAACTACAATGAGATATCATCTCACACCAGTCAGAATGGCCATCATCAAAAAATCTAGAAACAATAAATGCTGGAGAGGGTATGGAAAAAAGGGAACACTCTTGCACTGCTGGTGGGAATGTGAATTGGTACAGCCACTATGGAGAACGGTATGGAAGTTCCTTAAAAAACTACAAATAGAACTACCATATGACCCAGCAATCCCACTACTGGGCATATACCCTGAGAAAATCATAATTCAAAAAGAGACATGTACCAAAATGTTCATTGCAGCTCTATTCACAATAGCCCAGAGATGGAAACAACCCAAGTGTCCATCATCGGATGAATGGATAAAGAAGATGTGGCACATATATACAATGGAATATTACTCAGCCATAAAAAGAAACGAAACTGAGCTATTTGTAATGAGGTGGATAGACCTAGAGTCTGTCATACAGAGTGAAGTAAGTCAGAAAGAGAAAGACAAATACCGTATACTAACACATATATATGGAATTTAAGAAAAAAAAATGTCATGAAGAACTTAGGGGTAAAACAGGAATAGAGACACAGTCCTACTGGGGGTGGGCTTGGGGATATGGGGGGGCCTGTGACGGGGCGGGGGAGAGGCATGGATGTGTATACACTGCTGGGCGTGGGGTGGATGGATGGTGGGGTGTGGCCGCGTGGCACAGGGGGATCGGCTTGGTGCTTTGTGGCCGCCTGGAGGGGTGGGATGGGGAGGGTGGGAGGGAGGGAGACGCAGGAGGGAGGGGATGTGGGAACAGATGTATATGTATGACTGATTCACTTTGTTGTAAAGCAGAGACTAATAAAAAAAAATCATAATCTAACTGCACTGTAATCCAACATGTCTTCATAACACACACAATAAAATCAGAGAGATTGTGGTTAAAATGGCATTGTCTCATGGGCTACTTCTTCCCTTTTCTATCTACCTTTATTATAACCATGGGACCAGTGTATCCCTGAAAGAAGCAAAGTCTCTATCAATTGCTAACTAATTGTTATAATATATAAGACCATATTTTATTTTTTACTTTTTATTTTTTTTAATAAATTTATTTATTTTATTTATTTATTTTTGGCTGTGCTGGGTATTCGTAGCTGCACAGTCTTTCTCTAGTTGTGGTGTGTGGGGGCTACTCTTCTTTGCAGTGCATGGTCTTCTTATTGCAGTGGCTTCTCTTGGTGCAGAGCATGTGCTCTAGGCACATGAGCTTCAGTAGTTGTGGCACATGGGCTCAGTAGTTGTGGCTCACGGGCTTAGTTGCTCCATGGCATGTGGGATCTTCCTGGACCAGGGCTCGAACCTTTGTCCCCTGCATTGGCAAACGGATTCTAAACCACTGCGCCACCAGGGAAGCCCAATATAAGACCATATTTTATGATGCAAGGTGGAGAAAGAATGTAATTTCTACTTCTGATGCAAGAGGCAGAAATACCTCAACTTTGATGAATGATCCATGTTTGAGCATGCAATTAGAAAAACCCTTCTCTCATTTGTAAGATGAGTAAGTGTGATACAGATGTGACTGAAAACAAACAAATATCTAATTCTTAAGTATCCTGAGCTAAGGAACTCTGCTTCATTTTCTCTCCCCAGGCACAGCCATATTGGGCAAAAAAAATAGCACAGCAACTTGACAAGTTTTTTTCAAAGGTTTATTTGTTGCAAGAAGCCAACTTTCCTTCTGTCTCTGACTTTTCACACCATGTGAATTCAGAACACAGATCCTGTTTAAAAATAATATTTCTTCAGAAGAGAAGAATAAACTTGCCTGTACATGAAAGATTTCCAAAGAGAGAACATGAACAAACAGGTTTTTAATTTAAACAGGTGGAAAGTAGACCTTTTGGCCCAAATTTCACTGTAGATAAGAAACTCTCACGTCTAGGACTTAACTAGCTACCATCCAATGACGGCTTATTTTACATACACAAATTAAGAGCAACTTATTTATTTACAGAGGAAATGGATAATTAACCATATACAACACACAGTTACGTTTAGAGATCTTGGTTTTCCAGAAATCAAGTAGCTGAGAAAGTTTTTGGCATCATCTTATAGCTCAAGTACAAGATGATGGTCTACTGCAGACAAGGAGCATTAAAATGCTTTCCATGTGAAAATCAACAACCTGAGGGACTATAACTTACAGTGCTGAGTAGAAGAATGCTTGCATGACAGCTTCCAACCTCTGTGAGAGTTTAATCCTTATGAACTGTATCTTTACCCATATGACTTTCTATTCCAAAGAGAAAGAGTCTGACTTCCTGTTTTATACTCTGCTGGGTTTTGAAAATTGGATGCACATTGTTCAATTAAGAACCAATTAATGTGACATTCCAGCATGAAAGAAGTGTGAGGCAAGAGAAGCCCACCACAAACTAATCAAAGTTTCATTGACTCACAATCTGCTGTTTCTTAAAGGCAGAAGAGTGTTTTGCATTCATACCACCTCTGGCTCTTGGAACTTGTCTGAGTTCATAAACTATGTAGGGTCAAGTTGAACCAGGATCACATGGTGACCTTCCCAGAGCAGCCCAATTTCTGCAAAAACATGCACACCTTGGGTGTACTGTTTCTCTCATGTTGGTACCAAGTCATTGTTTCCCTGCTGATGCTCTTGTTTGCCATGTGACTCAAAAGATAAATAGCAACCAGAAACTCAAAAGGCATGCATCACAACCCAGTTCTCTTGGGCACAGTTTGTGGCCCTGAACTTCAGTTTCCTCATCTCTTAAATGGAAGCAACAGGATCTATTAAATGGAACTAAGTGAAGAATCTTGCTCACTACGAGAGAAGAATAAGCCCTGTTTTTTTTAATAAATGCCAGCCTCAGCAATTAGTCCATCAACTAAAATTCTTCTTGCAGTTTCAAATAGATTGAGAACCCTTCCCTGGTTTGCACTCAGGCTGTTGTGCAACATTTCTGCAAGGCGAACAGCTGTCTTATTCCACCCCAGAGAGAGCTCTATTTTAGCTACTCCTGTATTCGTAGTTCATAAAGCACTCTGGGATACAGTGGGTGAAAAGCACTCTTTAGCATCGCAAGATGATATTTGTTAGTAGTAAATAAGTTATGGTAAAAAGACAAGTCACTCAACCCTTTAGTTGTATTCACTCTATCGAGAGCAAGTTGAATACCAAAAGAACTTGGAATGGCAGGTTTTATAGGGGATTTTTTTTTTAATGCCCAAAGTTCTCATAAAAGATAAAACTACCAAAGATGGAAGTTCACAATCTCTCAGCATCATCTCCCGTTTCAGAATGAATGCGCCAGGAATATTCTATACAGTTGTTTGGCAGATTTGTTTATTTTTAACATCATTTAAGGTAGCTTAAAAGGGAGAACATCACCCACATTCTAGTCCGACCCACAGAGCTATATATTTGATTACTTTTTTCTTCATTCTCTCCATTCATCTCCATTTTCTTGTCCAGCCATTCTCAGCTCCTTCCACTGTACTCCTTTTCACAATATTAGGAGACCTCAGATACTGCCTTCAGTCAGGTCTCCTTGAGTCCCCCTTTAACATCTCTGTTGCTTATTGTTCGTTTGTGCCTCTGCCTATCCTTTTCCTGCTCTGAGCCAGAGAGCCTGGCCCCGGTGCCTCCCTCACCCAGGCTTCCTTGACAGCTGGCATTAGGTTGGGTTTGGTCAGTAGGATGGGGGAGGAGAGAGGTCCAGGTATTTCTTCCCTCCTCTCTCCTCCCTGCTCTTCTTCATTGTTTGGCCAGGGGCTTCATGCTTCCATGCTATGGCTCCTGGTGCTGGCTCCTCATCCAGAGCTCCAGATCTTACAGGGCTCTGCCATCATTTCCTCCCCTTGCCTTCTTCCTAGAGGCATTAATGAAATTCTGCTGTTGCTAGTCTCTGGCTGCATCCACCTTGCAGGTTCCCTCACTCCTGTTCACAACTCTGCCATCAGTCCTTTAAATAAATGATTTGAGCTGGATTCTGAGTCCTGCTAGGTCTCTGGTTTTCCTCCCTCTCACCTCACATACACATAAACGAAAAGACAAATACAAAACTGTGTTGAATGCATATGAGGCTTACTGTCTGATTGGAATTGATTGACTGAGTTCTTTCAGACTCTGAATATACAAGCCCTTATTTCTGTTCTTCTTAGTTATATAATGCAACTCTGTCATATGATAGAATTAATCATGAAGGAATACTACTTTATTTGGGAATTATGTTGATATAAAGGTAGAAATGAAATAACCATCTAAAATGGTGAGAAAATTATAATTAGTCATATTCAAATAACTTAATAACAGCAAAAGTGAACTATTAGCCAAAATAAAACTTCTACTTATTTTTTAAAAATAATGAATGTCTTTTATTAGCTACTAGTGGTACTAGTAGCTCTCTTGGGGATTAAGTCTAATTTCAATATAGTCCCAAAGGAGTCCTATTAATTTCAAAGTAGGTAGTTAGTGAAAGTGCTCAACTTGAGGAAGTATAAATTTATTCTCATTACATTGTAAAGGATGGAAAATATTTTTTAAATGGTAACCAAATATTTGTAGCTTGTATACTTCCTTTCACATTACAAAATTTGTCATGAAGATGAATTAATATTGTGCCATTTTCTGCTTTTATTACAATCTTGGGCCTGAGATGAAATACTGGATGTTTAATATTTTTATGAATTATAGAAGAAAACTGTACGATGTTGACCTTTTTAATATGCTGGTTTCTGACCGGCTGGCACTTCCACTCCTCTCACTGCAACAATTTCTACTAACATGGAAGAAAAGTTTAGGATAGATAGCCAATGAGAAAGCAGAGTATTAAAAAGGTCAACAGAGTAAATCTTTTCTATAAATTAAAAAAAATTTATTAAGACATTCAAATTCAAATACTTAGCTCATAAACAAAATATGTAATTCATACTTATGAAAATAACCTTGTGTTAAAATCTTCTCATTACTGTGATAAAGGTTCAGCATGATTATTCAAGACTTAAAATAATCTAAATATTTTATAATAGACTGAGAATATTTTTTAAAAATCACTAAAAAGAGACATAAAGATCACTTTCTTTTCTTTCCTTATGGTAAAAAAAATTGTATTGTTTCTTCAGCAATAACACCAATAATCAACAGAGAGCCGTAGACATGGAAACTTATTTCAAATGATTGTAATGTTATTCACTGTTTAAAGAGTTCTTAATTTAGATTTTAGCAAATAAAAACACCCAAACATTTAAAATTTTATATTCATATTCACTGTTTTATCTAGCACATTTTAATTGTTCAATAAATTATTGGCTGAATGAATGTATATGCAGGAAAGTAAAACAAACTGTAGAATTATAATAGCCTTTGCATTACTTTTGGAGGGGTATATGAATCATGGCAAACAATAACAACTGCAAAAATAAGAAAGGGATTATAAGATACAACTGGGCTTTATGGTTCACTGGTGTGTTACTCTTCTTACAGCCCCTGCATGAACGAATGAGGAAAATGGAGAATAGAAGCAGAAAAGGCTGGATCCACAGCATGTGGATTGCAGTAACATCCATCTATATTTTAGTCTCCTCATCATTCTGGCCATTTACGAATTGCCCAGGCCTAATTACAACGCCTCCTCTGCCATTTTCCCTCACCTAATGATCACACCATCTTGGATGACAAAGATTTCTTCCTCCTTGGATACTAGGTTTGGGTGAGGTGGGCATTTAACACAATCAGGGTTGATGGAAATCCACACTGAGGGACTGATAGGAATGTTGAATGAGAAAGAAGCTGCTCTTCTTTTTTCCTGGCTCACTGGTCGTAAAGACAAAATATCCCTGGAACTTCTGTGGCCACCTTTGCCACCAACTAGAGAAGATCAGCTGGAGACTGAAGCCAACGATGAAAAAGTAAAGTTACTAGATAAAGAAAGGGAAAAAAAGGCATGGTGACATTATTTCCATGCCTGGATAGGGCTTTGTTTAAAACTCATGCCACCTCTAGAATGCCTCAGTTATTAATTCCCTTTTTGCTTATGCTAATTAAGCTAAGTATGTGTCTCTTATAGTTGGAAGACTCTTAACTGTGGAGTTATTGCGAAGGTTTCTAAGATCCATATGGACCAATTGTCAAGGAATTGAAAGCTCATCTATTTTGCATATATAAAAATGCCAGAATGGTAAAAGATTGATCCTAAGGGAGTGTCCATGAGAGAGGGAGATGGCTACAACTAATTCCCTTCTTCCATTGGTGAAGCAATTCAAAGCTCACTTTGAGACGCCTGCAATTCCTGAGCATGTGAGGCTAACTTCTGCCTTGGCTTATGCTGTCCCTGCTGTATAACATGTCCTTCACTCTCCCATAGTGGACACGTCTCTACCTTCCCCGTCTCTACCTTCCCCCCTGGCCCACACTTCCCCTACTCCTGTTTAATGCCCCCTCCAGCATTATCCATTTTGCTGAATACCATTGTTGGCCCTGACCTTCTCTACCCTGCCCTCTGCCTCTGGGGGCTGAACTTTAGGGACTGCATCAACCAAGCTTTCTGTTCTCCTGGCTTCCACTTGGGCTGAGCCAGTGGGAGGTCTTGGTGGAAGATGAGAGCTGGACGGGAGGACAGGACCAGGGTATTTCCTCCCCTGGCATCCTCTCTTTTGAGTCACTGCAGGTTGATGGGATCCTTCAAATGAAAGTCACCACTGCTTTCTCTGAGTTCTGGTAGTGCCCCTTCCTCTTGCTCCTTTCACCCTGAGGGCAGGGAATGGGTCCCCACAGTTGGTGGCTTCACCATCCATTGTTGGTTTTCCCTAACTCAGCCACACTTTTGTAAATCATCCCTCATTAACTTCTCTGACTGATATGCTTCCTTTTTGAATCCCATCCTGCTGGTCCTTCACTGATGCCTAGTTGAAATGCCTGCTCCTTCCTTTGTCCCCACTCTTATCCTTGTGACCCCTTGAATCATTGCACCTGTCATACTTCACTGACTGCCCACTTCATTCCCATGTTCATCTCCTCTGTGGTCTAGGAGCTCCTGGAGAGCAGACTGTGCCTATTCCCCAATCTTAGGGCCATAGCAGGTGCTTAAACGCCGAATGAATGAATGAACAGCTGAGAATAGTGCCCTAAGTCAAAGTCAGTACCACAGACACTTATATTAGAGTAGTTGGAATGTCACAGTATTGTGGAGGGTCTTAATTCTTGCTTCATCACGGTGAACTCTATCTAGACAAGGGTTTGATCACTCAAGCTTACCAGGTTTAGAAAGTCCATTCCTTATCTCACTTAGACTGTAGTTAATTGGTTCAAATTTGCCAAACTCAAGAGATACAGATTTTTATAATACAGTAATTCCATGCTAATAGTTGATGATAGGAACTATAATTGCCAAATGGACAGCAATTATTTTTCCCTGAGTTTTATTGTGAAATTTTTCAAACATAAAAGCTTTGAAAATACAGAACATCCTTCTACTCACCACCTAGGTTTAATAGTTAACTTTTTTCCATATTTGTGTCATTTAACCATCTATGTTTATAGGTATATAGCTATGCATACATGTATTACATCTATAATATTTTTTGTTGAATCATTTGAAAATAAATTGCAAACATCATTAAAGCTTCACCCCTACATACTTATGCATGCATCTCCTAAGACTATGCCCAATCTCCTAACCACACTACCAGTATCATACCTAAGAACCCTAGCAATAATTCCTTGATAATATCTAATACTTATTGATGCCGTGTGTTTGCCAGCCAGACTTGGGGATCAGGGGCACCTTTGGACCTCAGAGCTGCTCTGGTTTAATCTCAATTTTACCTGGCCTGCAGCATTTTGTCTAAATGTCGATATCTGTCCGTTTCTGCTGCAACCACTGAGATCAACAAATTTAACTGTGCACATATCTGAGAGTCAAGACTAAAGGGAGTTCTTTCTGGGCTTCTCTGGAAGCTCATTCTCAGGGATGAGGCCAGGACTGCCGGAGACAGTGGGAGGAAGGGTCTCAGCAAGAAGGAGTTTTAGATCTCCCTCCTTTTATTTCTTTATCTTTTTCCTAATCCTAGGCCACAGTATCTTTCTTTCTCTGGGCTAGAATTTATTTCTATCTTTTTCCAAAAGAAAGAGGGGAGAAACACCTAGATGTAAAAGATGACCCTCATGTGGAACTTGTAAAATAATCAAAGCAACTGCAAGACCCTTGCTGGGAGGCTGCCCTGGCCCACACTCCCTCACTCACACTCCATGGTTGTGCTGAAATATATGCTTTATTTGTCAAAAAGTTTTAGGTCCTTCATTCTTTTTTTTTTTTAACATCTTTATTGGAGTATAATTGCTTTACAATGGTGTGTTAGTTTCTGTTGTATAACAAAGTGAATCAGCTATACATATACATACATCCCCATATCTACTCTCTCTTGCATCTCCCTCCCTCCCTCCCACCCTCCCTATCCCACCCCTCTAGGTGGTCACAAAGCACTGAGCTGATCTCCCTGTGCTATGCAGCTGCTTCCCACTAACTATCTATTTTACATTTGGTAGTGTATATGTGTCCATGCCACTCTCACTTCGTCCCAGCTTCCCCTTCCCCCTCCCCGTGTCCTCAAGTCCATTCTCTACATCTGTGTCTTTATTCCTCTCCTGCCCCTAGGTTCTTCAGAACCTTTTTTTTTTTTTTTTGAGTCCATATATATGTTTTAGCATACGGTGTTTGTTTTTCTCTTTCTGACTTACTTTACTCTGTATGACAGACTCTAGGTCCATCCACCTCACTACAAATAACTCAATTTCATTTCTTTTTATGGCTGAGTAATATTCCATTGTATATATGTGCCACATCTTCTTTATCCATTCATCTGTTGATGGACAGTTAGGTTGCTTCAATGTCCTGGGTATTGTAAATAGAGTTGCAGTCAACATCGTGGTACATGACTCTTTTTGAATTATGGTTTTCTCTGGGTATATGCCCAGTAGTGGGATTGCTGGGTCCTATGGTAGTTCTATTTTTAGTTTTTTAAGGAACCTCCATACTGTTCTCCATAGCGGCTATATCAATTTACATTCCCACCAACAGTGCAAGAGGGTTCCCTTTTCTCCACACCCTCTCCAGCGTTTATTGTCTGTAGAAGTTTTTTTTTTAAGAAGATGTTGGGGGTAGGAGTTTATTAATTTATTTTTTCTGTGTTGAGTCTTCGTTTCATTGCGAGGGCTTTCTCTAGTTGTGGCAAGCGGGGGCCACTGTTCATCGCGGTGCACGGGCCTCTCACTATCGCAGCCTCTTTTGTTGCGGACGTGCAGGCTCAGTAGTTGTGGCTCACAGGCCTAGTTGCTCCACGGCATGTGGGATCCTCCCAGACCAGGGCTCGAACCCGTGTCCCCTGCATTAGCAGGCAGATTCTCAACCACTGCGCCACCAGGGAAGCCCTGTCTGTAGATTTTTTTATGATGGCCATTCTAACCAGTGTGAGGTGATACTTCATTGTAGTTTTTTTTCTTTCATAAATGAGATTTTATTGGTTGTTTTGAGGATCAGTACACAGACATTTCAATTTGTACACAGTTCTCAACATACGTACCAAAAATCTAAAAAATCATGCAGTTGTGATTCTTTTCTGAACAGTTATACCAGTTACTTTCCAGCTTAAAAGTTGGAGGCAAATTTTTCTTCACAGGATATCTAGTACCAATATCTTCAAATATTGATATGCTGTTACATCGATAAGTCCCACTAATTCATAATTTAATATCATATACACTACATACTCAAATTGTCAATCGTTCATAGCACATCAACAGTTTCTAGAAGAACTGGAAAACCATGACCAAATATGTTACAGAGTGCACAACATTCTGCCCGGGGGAGCCAAGATCAAGGGGTGAGTGGTTTGCTTTAGGAAACAATTTTACCAAAAACAACATGGGAAGAGAAGTAATTTGAAGTGTTTAAGACATTAAATGCACAACTGACTCCAAACTGCCATTTAGTATGCTTTGTATTATAGGATATAAAAGCTACCCTCCATCTGTGGAATGTTAAGCTGACACCCAAGACAATAAAAACCTCCCATATTCAATATCCCACTATTTTCTGGTTGTACCAAAAAACAAACAAACAGCAAATGATTTCATCTCTTAAAAAAAAGCATTTATACTTAAAAAATGGGATGAGGTGGGATTCCCTCCTTTGAAAAAACTGTTTCTAGAGCTACTAAAAAACTTGCGTTTACAAAAGAGTTGATAAAAATATTCCTCTGGATTGTACAAGAAGGGAGACAGGGGCCCCTGATAGGACCAGGTGTGTGATATTAATCAGACTTGGCATCTTTCTCTCCTGCTTCATCAGAAGCTGGGCTCTCCTTGTTTTTAGTTTCTCCCTTTTCTGCAGGTCCCTTGGTTAGCCACTTCAGCCTGTTTTCCCTTTGCTCCCCTTTTCCCTTTTGTGGCCTCTCCCATTGCAGAGCACAGGCTCCGGACGCGCAGGCTCAGCGGCCATGGCTCACGGGCCCAGCGGCTCCTCGGCATGTGGGATCTTCCCGGACCGGGGCACGAACCCGTGTCCCCTGCATCGGCAGGCGGACTCTCAACCACTGCGTCACCAGGGAAGCCCTGTTTGCACTTTTTTGTCTGAAGATTTATCCTTTCCTGCCGCCTTTTTTGGCTTCGTTTCCACTTTTGCGGGAGCCGGTGTAGCTGACACCCTCGCCGATCTCCTCTTGCGCTCCTCCTTCGCAGCCCCCTCGGCAGAGCTGAACTTCCTCTTGGGCATCGGGACGGCGGGGCAGGCGGGTGCCCGGTGCCTGCGGGCCGCGGCGCGCCGAGAGCCTTCGCAAAGCTGGGCTGTCTGGCCGCTACCTCTCCTCCCACCGCCCGAGCTCCTGGGACCCGCCCCTCACCGTAGTTTTGATTTGCATTTCTCTAATGATTAGTGATGTTGAGCATCCTTTCCTGTGTTTGTTGGCCATCTGCATATCTTCCAGGTCCTTCATTCTTAATTTACAAAAAAAGCAAGAGAAACCCCTAAACTAACAAATTTTAGTTGTTTTCACCGATTTTCCCCCCTCTACTTGTGGATCATTGACCAGTTATTTTTTTTTTTTTAAGTTTTTCACACTTTGGTTGAAATAACAACATGGCAAATAGAATTAGGCTTCAGGTTTGAGGGCTACTTGGTGCATAGTGAATTAGCACGAAGGGAAGTGGATCATCTTGAAGGACCTGCATGTGTTTGTGGAAGTGATGCACCGAGCCCGCCAGAGGAGTGGGTCAGGCTCCCAGGGACCATGTCCTCTTTTCTTCTCCATTTACTGACAAGACAGTGGTGGTAGGAGGGGACATGGGTATTTCTCCTCTGTCTCTGGGGCCTCCAGCTTTGGGTCCATCTCCACAAAGAGCCCAGATCCTACAGCACAACCATTCCCTCCATGATGCTACTTCACATTAAACACTTCTTTTAGCACCACCTCCTCCCAATTTCCCTCCATTAATAACCTCTGATCATTACCTCACCATCCCCTGTTTGTCTTCCCAGTTCTTCCATGCTATGTAGCTAATTTCCTATACTATGTATCCTTGGCTGGACCCTAACTGATATATCTTCCCACTATGGCCACTTTGTAGCTTCCTGTAAGAATGGTCAGGACAAATTCAAAATAAATATGAATTTTCTCCCAAAGGTATTTAGTGCCCACTATGTGTAAGGCACTGGGTCTAGGCACAGGGGAAGCAAATAAATAAATACATATTTTTTTATTTTAAGGAGCTCATAATTTACAGGAAGAAACACGTCAACAAATAATTTTAATAAATGGTGATAAATGCTATAAGGACACAGGAAGTATATTCCGAATGCCTTCACAGTTTTGCTTTGTTTACAGGCTACCTTTGGTGGTGTGGCATAGAAAATGAGCACTAATTAAGAGCCATGAGAATTAGGCTCTAGGCTGGGTCTATTACCACTAACTAGTTGTGTGGCTTTGGGCAGGTCATGGAACCTCTCCAGGCCTCCGTTTCTTCATTTATGAGATAACGTGTGCGTTTTCTTTCAGTTTGCCAACATTATTACTATGACCTTTCAATCCCTCATTTAACAATCCGGAGAGCCCACTGGCACTTATTTTAAAGTTCTTTCCAAAGGGCATGACTGAGGCATGACTTACCCCTATTTAACCCAGGAGTCCTGCTTCTCCAATCCACTATACAGTACAGCACAACACAGGAAAACATGGACACACATGCATACACACACCCACACAAACACACACACACGCGTGCACAAATTTGGCACTCCAAGGGCCTTCTGGGAGGGATGCATGGCTAGCAATTTATACAACCCAACACAATAGACATCACCATCTGAGAGTCAGCTCAGAAGCCGGAGAAGAATGAAGAAATGCTCCCCCCCATGCAGTTTTGGGCTCTGCACATGCTGGTGAGGTGCATCCGGCTTGGACAAGGTCAGGTCTCTCTGGCTGAGTTCTTCACAGAAACCTCTGTGATTTCACAGCCCTTAAGTGGTGGTTCCATTTCAGTAGGAACAAAACAGCTTCTTAATGGGGGAGCTGCACAGAAAGTCAATCATTTAAATATATTCTTAAAAGTACATTTTCAGCAATTTGATTTTTTAGTTACTACATCATCTGGAAAAAATCCCTCAATCAATTAAATTATTACACTTGAGTATTTAATTCCTGCCAATGTACAGTTTAAATAATCTTTTCCAAATAATTTGCTTATGGCCGTTAGATATACCGAAGGTCCTCCCAAGATGTCTCTTGTAGAAGCATAATGACTCGTTTTGCTGATGACAAACTGAGCATAAGAGAACATTTTCAGCCCTACAGTATTATTATAGGTGCTGGAGGTATAGTGGTGGGCAGAACAGATAGAGATTCACAGCAATGTAAAGAAAGGGAAGAAAATCTAGACTGGAGAAAAATGCAGAGATTGGTGGGCCTTAAAACAAAGCACATTTGCCATGTTATTCTCAAGAGAGTTATGATTTAAAATGTATTGCACATATATGGAGAAAATCCTGCTTCACCTTTATTCAAGTGTTCAATACACACCAGGTTTAAATTCTAGCAGCGAACTGAATTTTAGAAATGATACGTTTCAGCCCTGTGAATTGTAGGAAGTGCAGCCCACCTGCTGTATCTTCTGTTATAAAGGGGAGTTATATGCACTTTATACGGCAGACCAGAGGCTCTTCCTTTTGGTATAGAAAGTGGGTTTCACATCACAGGAAGCTTCTGCTTTTCTTTTTCCCAAATGCTCCTTAGGCTTGTGCTCAGATGGAAGGGCCCCCCCTGGCCTCCCTGTCTCCCTTTCCCAAGGCCCTAGAATTTGTGTCTGTTACTTCCTGGCAGTGACCAGCTGCTGGGTTTCCTTCTCATCTTTTGTGAAGGCAGGAAACATAGAGGGGGTGCCTTGGAGACTGAGGGCAGCTTGCGCAGTGGCACGGCCTCTGCTGCACCCTGCTTGGCCCTCTGCCAAGGGCACTGGGGCAGACCCGTGAGTGATCCTGATCTTCAGACACACCTGGCTACCCCGGTACCAGGATACTGGAGCCAGTTCTGTTCCCTTAAAATTATGTTTGATGACAGGAGGGACTAACTGGATGCAGAACTCCAGCAAAATCTGCAGTTAGACATTTGTGACATTCCAGGTATAAAAAAGGCCAGGAATGCACACTTCACACGTCTTGTTTAAATAGCGCTCTCAACCAAGGGCGTTTCATAAAACACCTTGAGTTTTTAATTGCTTTGTTGTGTTCTTAGCCACAGTCTCAACTGAAATAACAGAAGGTATGAATGTATCTGTTAAAAATTAGTTTGCCTGTATGTAACAGAAATGCTTCCAATGATGGTGACTTACACACAATAGAAGTTTAATTTTTGTTCACCTGAAAGGAAGTTGACACTAACTCAAGCTCTTTGTAGCTCATTTCTCTGCCATTCCTGGAATGTGGGACTAGACCAGTTTTAGTTTCAGGCACCCTTTACACCATTAACACCCTTAAAAATCATTGAGGCACCCCCCCAAGAACTTTTTTAATGTGGGTTACCATGTTAGAAATTAAAACTGAGAAATTTTTTACAAATTTATTTTATTTAAAAATAATAGTAAACCCATTGAATGTAAACATTAATAACACAGATTTCTGAAAATTAATGTTATTTTCTAAGACAAAACAAAATTATTGAGAAGAATAATTGTTTTACATGTTTGTAAATCCCTAGCTGGCTTAATAGAAGACAACTTGAATCAAACATCTGTTACTGCATGCAATCTGTTGCAATGTATTGCTTTGGTTGAAGTCTATGAAGAAAATTCTAGGCTTCACATAGATATGTGATTGGAAAAGGGACTTGAAACTTTTGGGCCTCCCAAATAAGGATTTAGGGTTGAGGACACTATGTGTCCTCAGCCTACACTTTGAGAATTGCTGTCTGAAGTAGCTGCTGGAGCTCCAGCCATTCTATTCACATTCAAGGTGTCATGACAAAGTTTGAAGAAAATATTGGTACTTTCTCTTTAAGAAGAATTCCTGGAAGGCTCACAGCATTCCTGCTTACATCTCTTTGGCTAACACTTTCATATGGCAACATTAAGCTGCAAGAGAAATGTTTCAGTGGGACAGCAATGTACTCAGCTAAAATTTTCTAAAAATGAAGAGGAAAAAATCTACCTAGAAGCAATTAGTAGTCTCTGCCACAGGAAGAGTGAGTTAAAAGCATTCCAATGACCCAAACACTTCATCTGCTGTTTCCATGACTGCAGATTATCCAAGCACCACAGATCCCCTTAGGAGTCCCCTGTGAAGAAATTATTGTTTACTTTGCTGTGTGATTGGTCTATGGTGTTCAAGTGCATTTGAAAGTGTCTGCAGAGGGATGGGGTGTGAAATAGGAGGCACCAGTTAACTAAAGGGAGGCAAGGTTTGGGCTTTCTGAGAAGTACTGACCAGAGCCAGGTTCTGAAATGGTAGTGAAACTAAACTAAAGAAGGACCATTGTGCTAAGATTTTACTGAAGCTGTACAGACATTCCTTTATTTTCAAAAACTTTGAAAAACACTCAAAGAATAGATGTCAAGGGCAGAGTTTGTTGGAAAACAAAAAATTAAACTATTTTCTTTCTAGTAAAGAGTGACAACACAGAAGTTTCTTATAGTTAATAAGAAAGTGTTAAGAAACTAATTTAAGAAAGGAAGGTGCTATTATTATCCCCATTTTTCTGATAAGAAATTGAGGCACAGAGAAGTTCAGCCACTTACCTAAGGTGATGAAGCTGATGAAGGCAAATTTGGCTCCATATTCCATGTTCTGAAATCACTAAACAATCCTGTACATATACTCTGAGGGGGAGCTTGGAGCTGAGGTGAAAACTTGAGGACGTGCATTGGATGAGATAAAAATTTATCACAATACAAGTTAGTAATGATGAAATTTAGTGACAGCCAAATGTTAACAGTAACTGGATGCTGTTTATTTGAATATGTATTTCAGTACTCTCTGTATTTAAAAGGAAATGTTGGCTATTATTTAAAAGCATCCTTTCAATTTGTTAGAGTGATCTTTCTATAGAAGGATTCTTAGTTCATCAAGGTAAACCTCATGCCCTCTCTGACCCTTTCTTTCAATAATTCAACCATAACACTGCGTCCTCACTCCCAGCCTGTGATTTCAGATGCCCCTTCCATCATTAACCCAGTGTCAGGCACCTAAAGTGTGAGCCTACGTGCCTAACACAAAGTGGCACCTAACAGGAAATAATCAGCCTCATGGGACACATATTAATAACCCAAACCTTTTCAGCAGAGAATGCAAATTGGTACAAATTTGCAAATCAGCAGAGGTGAAATTTTGCTTATAATATGCTTTATTTGGTTCATAGAGTGTAATTTTAAAAAATAGATTTTTGGGGGGACCAAAATTCCAACCCAAAATTTCCCATAAGAATCCAGATGAGAACTTCTGCCCCTTTCAGATAGGCCATGTCTGTCCAGTTCAGCTTAGACCCCACCACTCCTCTCTTCCCACACCCAGCCTCTCCATGCCTTTATGTTGCGTTACCTGTCTGTCCCCTGTGGGCAGCTGAGTTTGCAACCCTGTCTTTACAGATATCAAACTCCAAATCATATTAATATGATTTTATGAACAGCAGAACCTGTTCTGAAATGACTCCCCCTGCAATTTTCAGTTGAACTGATTATTTAGTCACAGCTTATCCACACGGTAGGTTCTGCAATCCATGGAGACATAGAAGGTAGGAGTCCAAATTGCCTGCTCGTACATAAATGATGGGCTGAACAGGACAGAGCTGATCACAAAATAATGGGGCAGATGTTTGGAATACAGTAATGCAGAGCCTGGCCCCTAGTAGGAGCTGAAATGTTTTTTGATGAAGGGTTGTTGGTACATAGGCAGAGGTTTACTAACTGGAATGCTGGAATTTCTGTTTTGCTTTGATTATCACTATTATACCTGTGAAGGTCATTGCTGTTCTCCAAATATTTCTGGCTCTCTGACTTTGGGTGCAGCAGGAGGCTTGCACTTCCTGCTCCCTTGAGGTTGGTTGGGGTCACGTGACTAGTTCTGTCCAATGTGTTGTCAGTGGAGGGATATGGGTCACTTTGGACAAGGTCATGTAATTGCCAGAAAAAGACCCTCCAGATCTCTCTTTCCTCTCACATGGTGACCAGCAGTGTTTGAGATGGTGGCAGCTCCAGTAGCCTAGAATTCTGAGTGTCTACAATGGGCAGAGGCTTCTGCCAACCTGTGATAGACATATTACAAGAACCAGAAATAAAACTTTATTAACACCCACTAAGATAGGTGGAGTTTTTGTTTGTTTTGTTTGTTTGTTTGTTTGTTTTAGTGCAGCATAACCTAGCCAACCCTGACTAAAATAGTCACTAAATACTGATAAGTACTAAGGTAAGATTTGTAAAAATCTGAATTCAGTGACTTGGGCCATCAATTTAGAAGTAATGAAAATGCTAGTCACTAAATACTAATAAGTACTAAGTGAAGATTTTTAAAAATCTGAATTCAGTGACTTGGGCCATCAATTTACAAGTAATGAAAATGCTTCCTTAGGTTCTAGGTCACCATGACTCCAATTCTGGGTCCCATTTTTGAAACCTCCGGTTACCCATGAACTCTTCTCCAGCCTTTCCAGCCTTTATCCTTTGTAACTGAACTGGTCAGTAACAGAGCTTTTTTGTTTGTTTGTTTAGGGAAAAGATCCAGCAAGCATCAAGAGGCAGCGTGACCTCTGAAAGCAAACGTGCAGTGTCTTCCCAGGGCTACATTTTGCAGCAGCCTGACACTCAGAGCCCACAGAGAATAAAAACCAGTGTTGCCCAGCTCCTCAGAGCCTTGGCACTATCCCTTCTACAGAAGTTGTGTGTGTCTGGTGGGAACAGAGCTAGGAAAGGCCCAGGAAACTACTGCTCTTTAGAAAGACCTAAACCTGACCAATCCAGTCTGCAATGCAACCCATTTCTTTCAGGTTTCTTTCTCTGTGTGAGTATGTTAACTTTGCATCCGCAATTGAATTTACTTTCTAAACTAGGGATGCATTTTATATTGTTGCTGTCAATAATTTAAAAAGAAATCTCCCTTAAGTTTATTTTTCAAAGTGCAGGAAATATCCCCAAGGACCTACTGCTTGGAAGCGTATGACTGCATTTATCGGCACAAATCACCTGTCTGGATGGGAAAAGCTTTTACTTAGACCTTATTTTAGACCTTTTTGGTCTGAAAAATGTGAGTTTGGCATGCTCACTCGTGGTTTTAATATACTGTTGGAGAAGTAAGTGTCTGATTAGCTCTTCATTCTGAGCTTTTTATATGATGTTTTAAAGTATTTCAGTAAACATAGAAAGTGCTATTAAGTAAGCAGGATGGTCTATTTGGAGGCTTCATAATCCATTTACTTTATCAGCAAAGAATTTATTGAGCATGTACTAGACTGTGACTGACCTCCTCAGTGGAAGGGACTGTGTCTTGTTCACCTTTTATCTCTACTGCCTAGCCCAGTGCCTGCAATATAATGGGTGCCCGAAGTATGCTTTCATAATTACTATTCAAAGTGCCATGCAAATGCACCCAGAGAAACACAAGGAAGTCTTCATATTTGATGAACTAATAGTCTAGTGGATTAAAGTAAATGCACAATGAATTGTAGTCTGTGACAGAAAAGAAAGAATGACTTGAATATTAGTGGTGTAATACAGAAGTATGATGGAGAAGGAAGGGGTATGTGATGGATCCACAAATAATGCAGGAACTTGGGGTCCCTGGATTCTACTGAGTCTCCACTGACTAGCACTGTGACTGTGGGAAAATTTTTCAACCTTTCTGGACCACTGGGTCTCCAACTGTTAAATGAGGAATTGCCAAACTTTTAACAATTACAAACTTTTAAAAATTGTATTACTGCACTTGAGTGCATTCTTATGAATTTCAAACAAGGCAGATAGGGCAAAAGTTCTCCACTGCTCTAGCTGCATCCCATAAATTTTGGTAAGTTTGTTTTCATTTTCATTCATCTCAAAGTATTTTCTGATCTCCCTTGTGGTTTTATTCTTGGACACATTGGTTATTGAGAGTGTGTTGCTTAATTTCTGCATTTTTGTGAATTTCCCAAATTTCCTTGTTATTGATTTCTAACTTCATTCCACTGTGATTGGGAAACACATGCTTTGTATTATTTCAATCCTTTTGAATTTTTTGTGACTTTTTTAGGACCTAACATATGGTTTGTCCTGGAGGATATTCTATGTACAATTGAGAAGAATCTGTATTCTGTCATTATTGAATGGAGTTTTCTATAGATGTCTGTTATATCTAGTTTTTTTATAGAGTTATTCAAGTCTATTTCCTTGTTAATCTTTTGGCTAGTTGTTCTACCCATCATTGGAAGTTGTATATTGAAATCTCCCATTATTGTTGTTGAATTGTCTATTTCTCCCTTTAATTCTGCCAGTTTTTGCTTCATGTATTTTGGGTGCTCTGTTGTTTTATGTATATATATATATATATATATATATATATATATATATATATATATACACATATACATATATATATATATACACACACACTATATGTATATTATAAAATATATATTTATTTATACAATATATATTATATATCTATATTTAATATAATATATATATTATACAATATAATATAGATGATAAAGTATATAATATATAATGTATTTTGGGTCCTCTCGTTAGGTGTATATATATATATGCAATATATTATATATATTTATACAATATATATTATACATCTAAATTATATCATATAATATATACACATTATATATTATATACAGATGTATAATGTATGCAATATATAATACCTCTGTATGATGCATATATATCCTATATTTTCTTGACCCTTTTATCATTATAAAATGTCCTTCATCTCTTGTAACAATTTTTTCTTCAAGTCTATTTTATCTTCAGCCACTTCAGCTCTCTTTTGATCAATGTTTTAAGGTGCATATTTTTCTGTTATTTTTACTTTCAATCTATCTGTGTCTTTGAATCTAAAGCATGTCTTCTGTAGACAGTATGTAGTTAAGTCAAATTTTTTTAACTCATTCTGCCAATCATTTAATTTAATTGGGGTGTTTATTCCTTTTACATTTACTGTAATTACTAAGATAGTTTTACTGACTGTGCCCCCTAAAATTCATGTGTGGAAGCCCAAACCCCCAATGTGACTATATTTGGAGAAAGGACCTTAAAAGAGGTAGTTAAGGTTAACTGAGGTCATAAAAGTCCTAATCCAGTAGGACTTATATCCTCTAAGAGAGGAAGAGACACCAGAGGTCTTTCTCTCTGTGTGTTCACAGAGAAAAGCCCATGTGACGACACAGTGAGAAGGTGACCATCTGCAAGCTAGGAAGAGAGTCTTCACCAGAACCAACCCTGCTAGCACAGTTTCCAAAACTGTGAGAAAACAAGTATCTGTTGTTTAAGCTACCTAGTCTGTAGTATTTTCTTATGGCAGCCTGAGCAGACTAATAAAGGTAGGATTTACATCTGCCAGTTTACCATTTGTTTCCTACATATCTTATGTTTTCTTGTTCCTGTATTACCCCTTTACTGCCTTCTTTTGTGTTAAATAAATATTTTCTTGTGTAGCATTTTAATTTTCCTGTTAATTCTTTTTTTCTCTCTTGTTAATTCTTTTACTATATATTTTTGAATTATTTTCTTGGTAGCTGTCCTGGGAATTACAATTAACATCTTAATTTAAAACAGTCCAGTTCAAATTAAAACCAACTTAATTTTAATAGTATACAAAACATTGTTCCTATATAACTTTTTTGTACTCTTATTATTATAAAAATTACATATTTTTGCACTGTGTACCCTTCAATACAGATTTATAATTATTATTTTCTGTCTTTAAAGTTAGGAGAAAAGAAGTGTTATAAACAAAAAATACAAGAATACTGTCTCAATGCTTGTTTATTTGACAATGTCAATTTCTTCTTCAAAGGATAGTTTTGCAGTACACAGATTTCTTGATTTACACCTTTTTCTTTCAGCACTTTGAAAGAAACTGCTTTCAGCACTGCTTTCTGGCCTCCATGGTTTCTGAAGAAAAATTGGCTGCCAAACTTATTGAAGCCTTTTTTTTTTTTTTGGTATATAATGAGTTGCTACTCTCTTGCTGCTTTCAAGATTCTCTCTTTGCCTTTGGTATTAGAGAGTTTGAGTATGATGTATCTCGGTATGAATCTCTGAGTTTATACTACTTGGAGTTCAGTGGAGTTCTTGGATATGTAGATGAATGTTTTTCATCAAATTTGAGAAATTTTCAACCATTATTTATTCAAATATTCTTTCTGCTCTTTTCTCTATCTCCTCTTCTTCTGGAACTCTCACTGTGCATATGATGGTATGGTTGACATATCTCAGACTCTGTTCTTTTTCTTTTCTAATTCTTTTACCCTTCTATTCCTCAGACTAGATCATCTTAATTAACATGATCAAGTCCACTGATTCTTTCTTCTGCCTGATCTAATCTGTTGTTTAACCCCTGTAGTGAATTTTAAAATTTCAGTTATTGTACTTTTCAACTTCAGTATTTCTATTTGGTTCTTTTCTTGTTATTTCTGTTTCTTTACAATATCCTCTATTTGATGAAACATTAATCTCATACTCCCCTTTAGCTCTTTAAACATGACTTTCTTTTATTTATTTATTTTTTTGTGGTACGCGGGCCTCTCACTCTTGCAGCCTCTCCCGTTGCAGAGCACAGGCTCCGGATGCGCAGGCTCAGCGGCCATGGCTCACGGGCCCAGCCGCTCCACGGCATGTGGGATCTTCCCGGACCTGGGCATGAACCCGTGTCCCTTGCATCGGCAGGCAGACTCTCAACCACTGCGCCACCAGGGAAGCCCAAACATGGCTTTCTTTAGGTTTTTTGTTTGTTTGTTTGTTTGTTTAACATATTTTAAACTGTTGATTTAAAGTCTTTGACTAGTGAGTCCAATGTCTGGGCTTCCTCAAGGACAAGTTCTAGTGATTGCTTTTTCCTCCCTCTGTGTATTGTTTTTACTTTTTTGTATATTTGCATGTCTTATATTTTTTGTTGTTGTTGAAAACTGTACATTTAATATAATACAATGTGCCAATTCTAGAATTCAGAGTCTGCCCCATTTCCAGAGTTTGTTATTATTGCTGTTTTTTGTACTTGTTGTTTACTTAGTAAATTTTCTGAACAATTCTGTAGAGCCTGTACTCTTTGTCATGTGTGACCACTGAACTCTCTGTTTGGTTAGCTTTGGTGGTCCCTAGTAATTCACCAGAGATTTCATTATCCAAAGGTGAGAGCTTAGGGTATTCTCAGGTCTTTTCTAGTCATGTGAACAGTCCTGACATGTTCACAGCCCTGTGCATAACTTCTTTGCACAATCCCTGAAATTGTACAATTTGTATCAATATATCATGGCTTGTACATGCATATATGTATTTTATTCTTACTAGAATGGTGAGAACACTGTACAAAACTAATTCAACTTTTTAAATGTCACTTTTTGATACATGCACATTCCATCAACACTCTACCTTAAACTTACTGATTAGTAAGGAACAACAGAAAGGAAAAGGAACTTGATTCTGTGTTTGAAGCAAGTTCTGGTTTGAATGGAAAACATGCCTCTTAGGTCTGTCACAGCCCCCACTTCCTCAGTTACTGGTACAGTGTGCTTATTTTGTATTTGCTTTGAGCCTCACTGAATTTCCATGTATCATGGATCCACTAGAATTCTTTGCTCATTTTTCATCATGAATGCTATACACGAGCGGGGCAACCAGACCAGTGAGCATGCATATTGCACATACCTCCTGGGTTCACGCACATGCTCCATTGTCCCATTGGACTTCACTTATAACACACAAGTTCAAAGATAAAAGAATTTTAAGATGACTATAACTCATGTTGTGATGGCATGACAAGAGTTCTCACCAACCAGATGGAGACAGAAGCCTACTGGGACTTCTGGAAAAGTCCTGCTTTCAAGAAACATTTGTTATTTCTTGTTTCTTTGATTTTATTTTTTTACTCCTGCTTAAAATGGGGACATGAGACTGAAGGATGGGCAGCTGGTGGCCTAGGAGGCAATGAACATGAAGGTAAGAACAGGTGGTTAAGAGGTTGGAATAAAAAGCTGAAGGAAACATGGATCTTCAGAGCCTCTACTTCTTATGTAAGGAAAATAAATCCCTGTTTGATGAAGCCACTATTTTTCAGGTGTCTGTTACTTGTTGCAGAATGCATCCATAACTTATACTCATTAATTTTAAATACCACCTTTATCATGTACTAAATTCCCATAGACACATGATTCTCTTTCTATACTTTTAAACCATCCTATCCCACTAATTTTTCCCACTGATTTTTAAAACACATTTCTATGCTAAAATCACACTCTTTTAACAGCTATAGATTTATGGGATGTTTTGCAATCTGTTAGAGTAATGCCTCTGTTTATTTTTTTTAAAGGCCTTAGTTAATTCTGTCCATATTCACTTCCATATGAATTTTAAAACAAGCTTGTCAATTTCTGTGAAAATTCAGTAGAATTTTGATTGAGATTACATTGAATTTATGGATTCATTTGGGAAGAATTGAAATCTTAAAATTTTCAGTATTTCCATCTAGGAGAAACATAGCATAACTCTCCATTTATGTAGATCTTCCATATTTATTTAGATCTTCCATATTTCCTTCAGTAGCATTTTAGTTTTACTTACATAAGGCCTGCACATTCTTGTTAGATTTATTGCTAGGTATTATATCTTTTGTTTCTATTGTGAATGGGATTTGTTTTCTCCCATTGTATTTTCTAATTGGTTTTTGCTAATTTATGGTAAATCTATTATTTTTTATTAATCTTGATTTTGTATTCAGCCAGCTGGCTAGATTATTTCCTTCAGATGCTTTCTAGGATTCCCATTGCAGTTCTAAAAGTGCTAGAACTTAGGTGTTACAGAACTTTAAAATTGGAAGGTGATATTTGGTCAAGGTCAAAGGAAAAGCTTCATGGAAGGGGTGAGATTTCATTGTCATCATTATTTAAGGCTAATTCTACTGGTGGGAATGTCTCCAAGTCTGTGTGTTTGTTTAGTTTTAGTAGTTTGTTTACTTTTAGTGATAGGCTATTTCTGCTTCCTTCAGGCCCCTCTGCATTTCTTTATTGTTCAATCCCTGCCTGCACAATTGTTTCCAAAGGTGCTATAACATGATAGGCTGAGTAAGCATTGCAGCAGAAATTCCCGAAACAGCTCCAGCATTGCTCACAGTTGTTCTTAATGGTAATCAATATCTTCTTTTGCCCCCAAATCCAAAGAGTTATGATGTGAATTCAGATTTTTTTACTAGGAACTATATTGGAAGTCCACAGCCAAGTTTTTCATTAAACATTTTAGACTTTTGGCTTACTAGGTTGAAATTGAACTTGGAGTGATTCTGAAAGAATGACTGGTAGCCAAGAAGTCATATTACCTTCTCTTACTCCACAACCCTCACTCACAGCCCCAAGTCCCTAAAAAATGTGTCTTCTATTGATAGTGTTAACAAATATTTAGCACTCAGCTTCCAACGTCTTGCTTTTGATCATGGGGATACACATGCTTTAATGGACCAGTGTTCAAACTTGGACTTACCATGACAGCTGTATTGCATGTCATGCATGTATCTTCACATTTGCAACATTTTAGGTGTTTCCAAACTAAACGAGCAGTGGGGGAGAGAAAGGGAGAGATGGGAAGACTTCTTTCCCAAATAGATAAGTCTCTGAAATTTTTCCTGAAACTCTTTGAAGATATCTGAGGGATAGTAATCTTTGAGTCAAGAGGCCTGTGTTGAAACCTGGCTCTACTACTTAATAGCTATGCCACTCCCATAATTCATCCTCCGCCTCCCTAAGTCTAGTTTTCCTCTCACAGGAGTGTTGTAAGGGTAAAGTGAGATGAGGTTGACAAAAGAACCATGTAAACTGTAAAGTACTATGCAGATGTGAATTGTTCATAACTTCAGAATGTTGAACACTTCTCTTTACCTGCTGTAACATGCTTAGAGATGTGTAACCCAAAGGTGAAAAGAACCCCAAAATCATCCCAATACATAAGAAAATCATACTTCAGCATGATGAAAACCTTTATAAAATATATAATTAAAGTAAAATGTGTGACTTCACGATAAAATATTGATGAAAATGTTCAAAAACAAGTCATAAAATATAAATGCAAATAGTTAGCATTGTTTTGATGTTTGAACTAGTGGCTTCAAAATCTAAAAAGAAAAAAAAACAACTGTGACAGCTTGATTGAATCAAATGCACAGAATCACTTCAGTCTTGTCAAGCCCCCTATCTGATATCTTTCCCTAGGGTTAGAGAACATACACTTTTCTGATTGCTTAGATTCTGTTTCTTGATTGTGTGTAGGAGGCACTGGCTTTCAGATGATCATCATCATTATCATCATCATTGCATTAATTCTTATGGCTGCTGTAGCAGATTCCCCCAAACTTCGTGAAAACAGTGCAGATTTATTATTTTATAGTTCTGGAGGTCAGAAGTCCAAAATGGGTCAGCAGGGATGTGTTCCTTCCAGAGGCTCTGGGAGAGAATCTGTCCCTTGCCTTTTCCAGTTTCTACAGGCTGCCTGGGTCAATGACTTTCTCAGCATCTCTCTGACACCTGCTTCCATCATCACCGTACCTTCTCTGAAATCTGACCCTCCTGCCTCCCTCTTATAAGGATCCTTGTGATCATCACATCACATCAGCCCACCTGGATAATCCAGGCTACCCTACCCCCATCTCAAGGCCCTTAATCACCTCTGCAAAGTTCCTTTTGCCATGTGAGATAACCTATTCACAGATTCCTGTGGAGGTGCACATCTTGGGGGAGGGGCAACATTCAGGCCATCATAATCATTGACAACACTTAACACTTACGAGCATTTTCTACGTGATAAGCACCATTCTAGGCACCTCAAATACATTAAATCAAAAAACCTGATGAGAAAGATAATATTCTCTCCACCTTAAGGTCAAGCCATTGAGGTGCAAAGAGGTTAAGTAACTTGCCCAAGGTCACACAGCTAGGATTTCAACCCAGGTGAGCTGACTCCAGAGCCCAAACTATTCACCAGTATGCTTTTGTGAAGTGAACAGATTGGTCCACTAGACGTTGAGGAAGCAGAAACTCCTAAATATAGTTATTGCAGAGGCTATGATTTTATAACAACTATGGTAATAAATTTTTAAATCGTGGTTTACAATTTCTAAAGCACATTCCCAGCAATTTCCATGAAAATTTCCCATAATCCTATATCTCAAAATAATCTTTCTTTTCACTAAATCCTCTTCTTTTTTGACTTATTTAAATAGTAAGGGTTTGTAATATGCCTTCCACTGGAACTTGTGTACATGTGTATTTGTTCTGTCTGTTCACCTGTGAGACCCCTAAGTAAAGCGGAAACAAGCATCCATTTCGTAAACAAAGCAAAACAAAATGAAACTTAGTAGAGTGACTTGAAACTGATAGTATTCATAAATATGTGTTCAGTTGAATAGTATACATGAGACTGAGTACTGTTCTGGAAGTACTATAGAACCTACAAAGTAGATATGATAGACTGTTACTTTGATGACCCCAAAGAACCATGCCTTTCAGTATCCAAGTTTTTTAGTATTATCCTCTCATCTGACTCTGGGCTGAGTCTACAGCTGCTTTAACTAACTGAATATGATGAAAGTGACGTTTTATCCCTCTTAGAATGGATTTGTACCCAGTGCCTTACATGTCCCTGGATCTGGGAAAGAATTGAGAAGCTTTCATTTTCCAAAGTCCAGACCCCTGATGCCACAGGACTGGATTGTCTCAAAGTGTTTCTCAGGGTTGAGGGGGCCCAATCTAAAGCTGGAAGCTGGGCTCTTCAGGGCCCTGAGAGGGTCAGGGACCTGCACCAGGGTAGGAAGGACTCAAATAAGGTTGGCTGCATGGGTCCTGGAGAGGCTGGAAGCTGCATGCCACACTTGGGAATCTCAGCCAAGAGTCAGCCCAAGGCTGGTGCAGAGGAGGCTGAGCACAGTGCCTCCTAGTGGATGGTGAGGGCTGTGGTAGAAAGGCCAGGAGGGGCTGCTGGGACCCCTCCTTGAGGTTTTTCTTAACTGCTTAAATGGTAGAATTCATGAATGGCTTCAAAAGGAGAAAAGGGGTAGATCTCACTTCCACACTTCATGGTGGGGTAAGCCCACCCCAGTGTTGTTGAAATGAACATATTTAATGAGCAGTTACTGTGTGCCTGGTCCTCACAGACATTTCTCCTTTGATGCTCACAACAGCCCCATTATCACGTAGACCAGGTCTCAGAGCAGGACATGTTTGCACTTCAAAACACACATCCAGCTTAACCTGAAGCTCAGGCTTTTAGCCACCCTCTAATACCACCTTTCTCAATTCTAAACTCAATTTTAAATTTGAATCAAATTTAGCAACTTAATCCTCTGATGCTGGGGGTTTAAGTTCAAGAACCAGGTTTAGGAAGGTTTTTCTCCTTAGGCTTTGCAGAGGAAAACATCTGCAAACATCAAGTGCTGCTGGATTAAAGAGAATATATTTCAAAGAGAGTTGTTATTTTTTTTTCAGGATTAAATGCCCTCCGTTTTAAAATCTTGGGTTTAAAATTTTAAACATAGACACCCAGTTTGGTGGAGCACTGGCTGAGAATGGACATCTCTCCCCACCACATGCCACCCTAGTCTTAGCCACACGTCCCCATGTCCAAGCCACTCTGCTACAGTCACGCCTGAGCCACCATTTTTGGACAGAGTCTGTGGACCCCATGAAGGGCCCTGTGGGTATCAGAAATCCAGTACACTCACAGTAGTCAAAGATGTTTACAATGTGAATCAGCAGTTAAGAGCAACTTCTTCCCCCCTAAAAGTCACATCTTTCATACAAACTATACTAATTATGCTGTTTAGTTTTGTTTTTCCAAGGCAAATGACAAGAAAAATGTATAACCAAGAGACTGGTTGACAGAAGTGAAGAAATATGAGGCAACTAAAATAGAGAATGAAAAATAATGAGAAAAATGATTAAAAGAACTGAATTGTGTGGCTTGCTTTATGGGTAATGAGCCTGAACTAAGTGAAGAAGTTGCATGTATTTATGGAACCTACAGGATAGATGGGGGAGTAGGTTCCTCCCAATCTCTAACTGGATTTTGTTTCCAAGCTGGGTGGATAATTTAACAGCAGAGTGAGAGAGCTGTCCTGGGGTCATCCTGGCTGTGACCCTGTAAGAGAAGCTGGCCATGTACACAATTTCTGCTTTTATTATTATTTTTTTTCTCCTGCCCTTAGATTCCACTCTGTCTAGACTTAGCTGGAATTTCACACCCATTCGTACTCATATATTCATTGCCTCCCTCCCCAGCCTCAGATCTGCTTACCAAGAGTCTCCTTTTCACCCTATATTAGTTTCCCGTAGCTGTGTAACAAATTAGCCCAAATCGAGAGGCTTAAAATCAACAGAAACTCATTCTCTCACTGTTCTGGAGGCCAGAAATCTGAAATCAAGGTGATGGCAGGACTGAACTCTCATTCAAGGGTCTAAGGGAGAATCCTTCTTTGCCTCTTCCGGGTTCTGGTGGCTCCAGGTGTTCCCCGACTTGTAGCTGCAGAACTCAAGTCTCTGCCCCTGTCTTCACATAGCCCTCTCCTCCTCTCCCTCTGCCTTTCTCTTATAAGAACCCTTGTCATAGGATTTCGGGCCCACTCAGATAACCCAGGATGATCTCATCTGGAGATCCTTGACTTACTGGCATCTGCAAAGACCCCTTTTCAGAATAAAGTCCCACCAGAGGTTTGGGGTGGTCATATCCGTTGGTGGGGAGCCATCACTGAACCCCTTCTTCTAAATTCAAGGATTTCTTACTCCCTAGGCAAGAGAATAATCAATCAAAAAGGAATCCATTTACATCCACCAAGGCATTTGGTAACATACTTCCCTGGCCTCTCCAGTTTTCTTATAAGCCAAAGCTGTTTAAGATCACCATTCACTTGTAATCTCTTTCTCAGATCTCCCTTGAAACTCATAGTCTGCTTGGCTTTAGGGTTCTATGTATTCAGCTCTCATTCTAGTTGGTATACCTTTCATTGTCCTTCCTTTGTTACTTTACTATGTATCAATAGATCAATTTAGATTTCCAGACCAGAGGCTGTACACCCTGGTTTGCCTGAGACAGTCCTGTCTGATCTCAGTGTCCTTTCTGGTTGGTACCCTCTTATCTTTCAAAATGCTGGTTTGGATGATACCCCTTAGCTGGAACATTTTCCTTTTTAGAGGCAGGACTTAAGGGACAATTGACAGAAAGAATTCTGTTTAGTGAGTGACGAGTGATGAAGAGGGTGAGGCCTTTGCCTGAACTTGCAAATTTGGAGGCTAAAAAACGGGAGTGGGGAAGGTCTGAAAGAGAGAGTAGCACACAGAATAGGCCACAGAGTAGATCAAGACCAGACTCCCGTTCCACTGATTAAGGGGAGAATGAGCATCTCCTAACAGCGTGGGGCCTGTTTCCCTGTCTGAAATAGTCTAAGAGCAATTAGCTTCTGAAATTTGAACCTCTGATCCAATCTTATTATTTGATTTGGTGAAATATGGTCTCTACAAGTTTGCAAGCAAAATACTTCCCAGAATGATTTGGTGACAATTTAAGCAACTTTAAAAATTTTTTTCCCCAACTCTACTCAAGGAACCAAGGGATTCTGTCTTTCGGGGAAGGTGCTCCTAGGACAATGGACTTCACCTCTCTGTCTCTCTCAACACTCAAAACACAGGGAGCTGCTTAAAGAGCTGGGCACATTGTTCAGTTTGAAAGAACATGCCTGGTATTTTTTGCACCACCCTCACAGTCCAATAAATCATCAAAGGGAGGATGAAATGGTGCAATCACTTTGGAAAACAGTGTGGCAGTTTCTTAAAAAGTTAAATATACCCCTCCCTCATGACCCAGCAGCTTGACTCTTAGGTAGTTACCTAAGAGAAATGAAACTTTATGTTCATAATAAGGGTTGTACAGGAATACTGACAGCAATGTTATTTAGAATAGCCCCAAACTGGACAAATCCCAAATGTTCATCCACAGGAGAATTGAGAAACCTATAATAATATAATCATGTAATGGAACAGTAGTTAGCAATTAAAAACAATTACTGAGAGGGATTCCCTGGTGGTGCAGTGGTTGAGAGTCCGCCTGCCGATGCGGGGGACACGGGTTCGTGCCCCGGTCCGGGAAGATCCCATGTGCTGCGGAGCAGCTGGGCCCGTGAGCCATGGCCACTGAGTCTGGGCGTCCAGAGCCTGTGCTCCGCAACGGGAGAGGCCCGCGTACTGCAAAAACAAAACAAAACAAAACAAACAAAAAAAACCAATTACTGATTAAATCAATTGATCACCAAGTCCTACGGATTGTACTCTCCAAAATCTCTCTGCTTCCCTCCCCTCACTATCACCATGCTAGTCCAAACTCCCATAATCATCCCTCACTCTGAGGAATGCAACAGTCTTCACCTGGCTTCCCCCCTTCTGCTTGTCCTTCCTCACATCCATTCCCCACACAGCAGCCAGAGTGATCTTCCAAAACAGGACTCGGATCTTGGCACCCACTGACTATGACCCTTCCTCCCCTCCCCCATCTCCAGTGAGTCAAATTCCTTCATGCACTGGGGTCTGGCCAAGGTCGTTCTGCCCACAACACAGCACTCCCCATCTTCTCCTGCTCAACTTACCCCTCGTCTCCTCCAGGAGGGGAGGCGTTGAGAGAGGTGGGCTCTGGTCCTGTTTTAGAGCAAGACTCTGTCACCCTTTCTAGTGGCATCCTGTGCTTTCTCCTCATGGTGCCATCACAATGATAGTGAAACAGGGTTTAGACTGATTACTTGCTTTTTTTTTTTGGTATTATTTGCCTACTGTGGCTATAACAAATTACCACAAACTTAGTGGCTTAAAATAGCACAAGTTTATTATCTTACATTTCTGGAGGTCAGAAAGCCAAAAAGGGTTTCCGTGGGCTGAAATCAAGGTGTCAGCAGGGCTGCATTCCCTCTGGAAACTTTAGGGGAAAATCCATTTTCTTGCCTTTTCCAGCTGCTAAAGATCACATACATTCCTTGGCTTAGTGGCCCCTTCTCTCTCTCCTGACTCTGCTTTTTATCACTTCTCTCTTGGCTCTGGTCCTCCTGCCTCTCTCTTACAAGGATGCTGGTGATTACCTTGGGCCTACCTGGATAATCCAAGCTCATTTTTCCTTCTCAAGAACCTTAGCTTAATAATATCTTCAAAGTCCCTTTGTGCAAGGTAACACATTTACAACGTCCAACAGTTAGGATGTAGACATTTTGGGGGCCACTCTTTGGCCTATCACATTTGTCTTCTCCCCAAATATTAAGCTCCACCGAAGATAAGGACCACACCTGTCTTGTCCATTGTTGCACTCGGACTGCTAGCAGGTGCCTTGCACATTATAGGTGCTAAATAATACATTTGCTGCATAAAGTAATAGCATTGGGGCCACTTGCATGCAATTCGCTTAGATTTTATAATGCCATGTTTCAGTTTTATTTCCAAGTTTAAGACTGTAATGTCTTTTGTAGTTCTGTAGCCATTAAGGAAAGAGGGCCCATTCTACCTGGACCTTCTAGCCTCAAGTCAAAATTGTTCTAAAAACCACCTGTTCCACGACTCAGTGATTCACTATTTTTGTCCATAGCGTTTTTCTACATTAAATTATCTTTGCCTAATTATCTAACGCTTGGGACCAAACTCCCTTGAACTCCTTCTACTTTAAAAGTGTTCTCACCTGCTTCATGAATGCCACAATTTGCAGGAATCAGCTGCATCCTCCAGCCCAACAGGCTTCTAAGAGATTTTTGGCCCAACAGTGTATCTCCAAGCCAGAGTTCTTCAAACACTATTTACAACCTCTACATACTACTTCGTTGGCAACTCTACAAATGGAGTACCTGATATCAGTATTCTTTTTTTAAAATTTATTTTATTGAAGTATAGTTGATTTATAAGGTTGTGTTAGTTTCTGCTATACAGCAAAGTGATTCAGTTGTACATGTATATACACATTCTTTTTCATATTATTTTCCATCGTGGTTTATTATAGGATATTGAATGTAGCTCTCTGTGCTGTACGGTAGGACCTTACTGTTTTTCCATCCTGTATATACTAGTTTGCACCTGCTAACCCCAAACTCCCAATCCATTCCTCCCCTCCCCTCTCTCCCCCTTGGCCACCACAAGTCTGTTCTCTATGTCTGTGAATCTCTTTCTGTTTCACAGATAGGTTCATTTGTGTCATATTTTAGATTCCACATGTAAGTGACATCATGTGGTATTTGTCCTTCTTTTTCTGACTTACTTCACTTAGTATGATAATCTCTAGGTCCATCCATATTGCTGCAAATGGCATTATTTCATTCTTTTTTATGGCTGAGTACTATTCCAGTGTGTCTATATGTTATACATATGCCACAGTTTTTTCATCCATTTATCTGTTGATGGACATTAAGATTGTTTTCATGTCTTGACTATTGTAACTGGTGCTGCTATGAACATTGGGATGCATGTATCTTTTTGAATTATAGTTTTTTTTCAGATGTGTGCCCAGGAGTGGAATAGCTGGATCGTATGGCAACTCTATTTTTGTTTTTTGAGGGACCTATATACTGTTTTCCCTTGTGGCTGCACCAATTTACGTTCCCACCAACAGTGTAGGCGGGTTCCCTTTTCTCTACATCCTCTCCAGCATTTATTATTTGTGGACTTCGATATCAGTATTCTGAGAGCCATATGATAGCACAAAAAGTACAATAATTTCAACTCAATTTTAAGAGTACTGTTTTAACCTCTGCCATATTGAGAATCTCCCAGGTCAGGAGAGGGAAAGAAGAGATGAAAGAAAGGTGTGTGTGTGCGTTTAAAGCGTGGACACCCTACAACTTCATACTGAACCCATTTCTAAATGGAAACTTTCGTAGATAAGTGAAATAAGTGAATTCTTTCAATTGACTAAAACAAAAATAGAGAAAATTGTCAGTCAAACCAATTCCTCGATATGATGTCCTCAAGAAAGGAAAAGTTGGTTATCTAAATTTTTTGGTTTTTTACAGCTGTTTTGATTCTATATAGGACCAGTCTGATTTGAAAGTATTATTCCTCTGGTAAATAACCAAACAGATTTAGGACACTGCAAACCTAATTCCACTCATGAACATCTTCTTGTCTTATCTGTTCTGTTTTGAAATCTTGTCTTGGCTTGTTTCACAAGGACCTTATGAAGTGTTCCCCCACCGTTCCCCCCCACCAAAAAAGTGGAGCAATACAGTCATTAAGCCCATTGTCTCCTCCTAGCCTTGCCTGGACTTAGAGCACAATGCCTGGACGTATGAGGCTGTGGAGCATTATTCATTGCTCACAGAGAGGCCAAGTGAGTCGGGATTAGCCTCAACAATGCACCCTGCTATTTGCTATTTGGCCAGGAACAGGGTTCTCATCCAGTACAATGCTTGTGCACATTCAGCTCATTGCTTGTCCGTGTACATCCCCACACACAGGGAGGAGTTTTGCAATCCAAAGTGACAACCATGTGTCCTTGGCTTTGTTCTCACCAGGGACAGGAAGGAGACTGCTCTGCACTCTGCATTCTATATCCTTGGCTGCTAACCCTCTAATGCAATTATCTGGGCAAAGGACTCGAGTTTGCTTGTAGTCTTTATATGGACATCTTGTGCTGGTTATTAAGGAATTTTCTTTAATAAAGAGGCATTTTGACTTAACCTCAAGTGGTCACTAAGGTATCCAGGCATCATGACAAGAACTTCACTGGATCAATACTAGAAAATTACTTCAAGAAAAGGAAAATCAAGCTGAAGAGAAATATGGCCAAGAGACTCATATATAACTAGTCTTCTGTTTAGGGATATCAAAGCCTGTGTAGCTGAACATAAGTAGGAAGCTTGGAGAATAGACTTAAATTTTACAAAGGGAAGAAGACTGTTCCATTGAGTGCTAAAAGTATTATAAAATTTCCAAGTCCAGGTCTCATAAAGTCATTTCCTCCCTTCAGTCCTTATGTGATTTAGATCCCCTTTGGCTGTGAGGGTAGAGTGTGAGGGACTCCTTCTGATTCATAGGAAACCAGTGTAGCTACAAGCACCTGCCTAAGAACTACCTATCATTTTGAGTCCAAATATTTACTCCAGTAGCAGAGGCTGACAGAAACTGACAGGCATTTTGAATTTAGTCCTTCATACAGCAACAGGTAAGCAATGATCACCTGTGTATGAGGAAGCCTCCATATGAGAAATTTACTCAGCCAGGTACCTCCCTGCTGTGACCAGAGGAAAAAGCAGCCCTTCAATTCAATACCTGCATTATTTTCCTATCGCCTCTGTGACAACTTACCACATTACTGGTTTTAAGCAACACAAACTTAGCATCTTATAATTCTGGAGTTCAGCAGTCCAAAATGGGTCTCACTGGACAAAAATCAAGCTTTCAGCAGAGTTACTTTGCTTCTGGAGACTCTAGAGGGAAATATGTTTCCTTCCCTTTTTCAGCTTCTAGAAGTTGCCCTCAATCCTTGGTTCGTGGCCCCTTCCAGCAATCCCACCACTCTGACACCTGCTTCCATTGTCACAGTTCCTTTTCTGACCCTCCTGACTCCCTCTTTCTCTTATAAGGACCCTTGGGATTACATTGGGCACAACCAGATAACCCAGGATCATCTCAAGACCATTATATTTAAACACATGTGCTAAATCCTCTTTGCCATGTAAGGTAATATACTCACAGTTTCAATGACTAAGCCTTGGACATCTCTGGAGGCTATTATGCTGCCAAACCCAGTACCCCTTTCCATTTTCAAGCCAGAAGCTATTGGACATTTCTATATTTAACTCTTCTTGCTCTACTCATCTCAACTGACCCAAAGTATTACTTGTAACTTCCTACTCCTTTACAAGATTGAGAGCGTCTAAGAAAAGCAGATGCTGTATTCTGCTTACTTACTATTGTATTCTTCGTAGTCCTTAGCATGATGGAAAAAAAGTCAATAAAATGGACTTACTGAAAATTAAAAACTCCTGCCCATTGAAAGACATCATCGAGTGCTTTCCCAGGCAGCTACCGAAGATGGCGGAGGGGCAGGTTCTGGTGCTCAATGGCCGAGGCCATCTCCTGGGCCACCTGGCGGCCATGATGGCCAAGCAGGTGCTTCTGGGTCGAAAGGTGATGGTTGTGCGGCTGTGAGGGCATCAGCATTTATGGAAATTTCTGTAGAAACAAGTTGAAGTACCTGGTATTCCTCTGCAAGCGGATGGACACCAACCCCTCTGAGCCCCCAGCCACATCTTCTGGCGGACAGTGCGAGGCATGCTGCCCCACAGGACCAAGCGAGGCCAGGCCGCTCGGGACCGCCTCAAGGTGTTTGATGGGATCCCGCACCCTATGACAAGAAAAAGCGGATGGTGGTTCCTGCCGCCCTTAAGGTTGTGTGATTGAAGCCTGTGCGGAAGTTTGCCTACCTAGGGAGGCTGGCTCGTGAGGTTGGCTGGAAGTACCAGGCAGTAACAGCCACCCTGGAGGAGAAGAGAAAGGAGAAGGCCAAGATCCACTATTGGAAAAAGAAGCAACTCCTGAGGCTATGGAAGCAGGCTGAAAAGAACAGAGAGAAGAAAACTGACAAATTCACAGAGGTCCTCAAGACCCATGGATTCTTAGTCTGAGCCCAATAAAATTGACTGTTTATTCTTCATGCTTGGCCTGGCCTGCTCTTCCTCCATTGCCACCCTAGGATGTGGGGGACCCCCAGGGGCTGCCATCCAGGTGCCACAGGCAGCCTGAGGCTTAGAAGACTGGGTATAGTGAAGCGGCCTTAGTCACTGCTGTTTAAGAAAGGCCATTTTAAAAGAGTAAACAGTTATAAGGGCTGTGCAGGCAGAATTTGCTTGTGACCTATTCATTCATGAGAGTTTTAGGACATGGACAGTTGGAACAACCACTGTTATTGCAATATTGGCAAAAGTGAGCTGGAAGACCTAATTGGAAGGGACCCCTGCATCGCTTACAGGGAGTCTGTGTAAGTGTCCCACATGGTCAGTACTATACTCTGCAGCTGTTAGGATGTGAGAGAATGCTTGGGCAGCATGAGTCTGGGGTTCTAAAAGGTGTTTATGGAAGGGAAGTACGGCCCAAGGGGTTGCAGGCATTGCCCTTGTGTCTTCCCTATATTTTGTGATCGAAAACTAATAAATTATGTTTAAAGAAAAAAGAAAAAGAAAGACATCATTGAGTAGCGGGGCAAAATTAGATGGGATTTCTGCTTCCAGCAATGTCAAAATAACAGGGACTAGGTTTACCTGCCTTCCTAAAACAACTTTAAAAATCTGGATAAAATATATGGCACAATGGTTATTAAGATTTGGACAACAAACAATGAAAGACAGTGAACCCTGAGAGATGGGAAATAAATGCAGTGAACCCTACGTTTGCCCTGATGTGCCCCCTGGAGGGAGTTTCTGTCTGAAGCGGAGAATGGGATCCCAGGGAGAGTACTTTGATGGAGTGTGTGTGGAAGGAGTTTGCAGGGTAGAGAGTTGGAGGAGAGAAAAGAGACCTGTAGAGGGTCCTGCTCAAGTCTTCAGCTAAGTACTGATCAGTGAAGGTTTGTGAAGAAACTATCCAGGTCTGGGGAAAGAACTCTCTGAAAAGAATAGAAGAACAGTACCAGGAACTCACACAAAGCCAGAAATAGTTCCTATTCCCAGCAGGCAGAGTAGAAAACCTCATAATTCATGCGGCATCGGGTAGAGTTCTCAGAAGGCTTAGCTTCAGTTTTGAGACAAATGTACCCTAGAATATAGTCTTCTTTAGTACCAGATAACAAAGCTCAATAGCAAGTTCTGAAAGGACAATACTGTTTGTAAGTAACTCAACTACATCCCAGAACAGAGCTCAAAAATATTTACAGAAATACTACAATATCCAGCAAACAAAAAGGTAAAATTCTCAGTGTCTGACATCCATTCAGCAATGAACAGAATTAACATTCTGAATTAACATTTGGAAGATGTCAAGTATGGCCCATAATGAGGATGAAAATCAGTCAATAGAAACTGATTGAAGAAGTATACAGATAATAGAATTAGTAGATAAGACATTAATAGGGTTATTACAACAGCATCCCATAAGTTCAAGAGGCTAGAGGAAAGATTGCACGGGAAAACTAGACACATAGAAGACATAAAGTGACCCAAATTACCTTCCAAAGATGAAAACTAAAATATCTGATATAAAAAATGCAGCAGATTAAACACTGGAGAAAAAAAGATTAGTGAACTTGAAGACATACCTATAGAAGCTATCTAAAATAAAACCCAGAAAGAATTTTTTAAAAATTGAAAAACAATAAAGCAGAAACTAACACACCATTGTAAAGCAATTATACTCCAATAAAGACGTTTAAAAAAATTGAAAAATAAAATGAGCAGAGCATCACTTGAGGTGGAGGGGAAGCAACTTTAACATCAAATATACATGTAATTGGAGTCCCCAGAGCAGAGGAGGGATTTTCAGTTCTGATCTATTTTGAATACATTTGCTATGAACATTCATACATTATGTGGACGTATGCTTTAAATTCTCTTGGGTACATACCAAGGAGAGAAATTGCTGGGTCCTAGGGATCATAAAAGTTTAACTTTTTTAAAAAACTGTCAAATAATTTTCCAAAGTGGTTTTATTATTTTACATTCACTACAGCAATGCATTAAAATTTCAGCTCCTTTGCATCCTTGCCAATGTTTTTACATTATCACTCTTTTTAATTTTAGCCATCTTAATGGGCATGTAGTGATATTTCATTGTGGTTTTAATTTGTATTTCCCTGATGACTAATATTGTTGAGCCTCTTTTCATAGGCTTATGGGCCCTTCATATATATTTCTTTATGAAATGTCTATTGAAATCTTTTCCCCATTGCTTTATTGGGTTATTTCTGTTCTTATTATCAAGTTGTAAGAGTTATTTTATATATTCTGGGTACAAGTCAAATATAAGTATTGTAAATATTTTCTCCTCTTCTGTGGCCTTTATCATTTTTATAGTTGTGTCTTTTTAAAAAGCTCGGTTGAAATATAATAGACATACAATAAACTACACATATTTAAAATACACAATTTGATCAGGTTCAACATACATGTACACCCATGAAACACTGATTCCAATTAAGTTAATGAACATTTCCATCATTGTCAAAAGTTTCCTGGCGCCCCTTTTGAATACTGCTTTACTACTCTTCCATGTCCATCCCCAGGCAACCATCAATCTACTCGTGTCACTATAGATTACTTTGCATTTTCTATAATTTTATATAGATAAAATCATAAGTGTTACATCTTTTTTTCTAGTTTCTTTCACTAGCATAATTATTTTCAGAAGTATCTACATAGTTTGTCTAATAATATTTCTTCTCTTTTTATTGCTGAGTAGTAGTCCCTTGCATAAATATAGCACAATTTATGTATTTATTTATCTGATGATGAGCATTTGGATAGTTTCCAGTTTTGACTATTAAAAATAAATCAAATGAATATTTGTATAACAGTCTTTGCATGCACATATGCTTTCATTTCTCTTTGGTCTAAAATCAATGACCTCAGCATCCATCTTAAGACATAGAAAAATAAAAGCAAATGAAATGTATAATGAGCAGATGAAAAGAAACAGTAAAGATGAGAACAGAAAAATCAATGAAATCAAAAACAGAAAAACAGGTAAAAATTAAGAAAGACAAAATTTGTATTTTCAGAAGGTAATAAAATAGTAAACTTCTAGCAGACTGACAGACAGATTAGGGGAAGAAGACACCAAAAGACACACACACACACGTATATGTGTGTGTGTGTGTATGCCTATATATACATATATATACATATATATATATATATACACAAATATACACATATATATATGACTTCACCAAATGAAGAATATCTGCTCTTCCAAAAATAGTGCTAAGAGCATGAAAAGAGAAGAATCAGACTAGGTGAAAATACTTACAAATTGTATGTCTGATAAAAGGCTGTATCCAGAATAAAACCAACAATAAAAATAAAAACCAACAACCCAAATTAAACACTGGCAAATATTTGAACAGTCACTTCATCAAAGAAGGTATATGGATGGCAGATAAGAACCGGAAAAAGTGGTGAACATCATTAGTCATTGGGGAAATGCAAATCAAAACTACAGCAAGATATAATTACGTATCTATTAGAATGTCTAAAGTTAAAAAGATTGGCCATACCAAGTGTTGGCGAGGATGTGGAAGAACAGTACCCCTCATAAACTGCTGGTGGGAATGTAAAATGGTACAACCACTTTGAAAAACAGTTTGTCAGTTTCTACAAAAGTTAAGCATACATCTACTAAATGACCCAGCCATCCCACTCCTAAATATTCTCCAGAACACAAATTTAAATCTGAAAATTTGAATAACCCAAGCTTTGGAGGGAGCTTCAAGTTTGTGGTTTAGTTTCCTTCACAAGAAAGTGTTATTCAGATATCCAATGTAGATAAAATACAGTCATTCCGGTCAATGTGAGGTTTCCTGTTGCTGACTGGAGAACCATGTTCAGCCTCTAGGTTGAAATATCATTTTATATCTTTCCTAAGTCACAACATTATTTGAAGAGCATCCTTCATTCATTCAACATTTATTAAACATCTATTCTGATTAGTAAATATTTTTTCCTTCTTGGTTACATACAGGCCTTAACTAAAGCTATAAACAAAATATTTCTTATTAATTTGATCACTTTTAAACTCCCTTTCAGTATATCATTATTTTGCATGTTTATTAACTGTCTATTCCTCATTATCTAAAATCTCTTAATAGCTCAACTGCATTTGGAGCATTTTTTTTCCTGGCCTAGTTCAGTTCTTCTGTTATCATCTCGGATTCATACTTCCCAGTGAAAAAAATATTTTAAATGAAATACATCTTCATTTTAGAGTCTTCAAGACAAAATTTCAGCAAGCAGGAACCTGACTGATATTTCAAACCTGAAGACAAATTTGATGCTTGTTTCCTTTGTGTAAACTTCTCTTTGGTCATGCGCAGTAGCTGGGTTCACAGATCAGCAGATGTGATATGAGAAACACATTGGGTCAAGCCCCTATCATGAGATCAGGGAAAATCGGCTTTCTCGCCAGTAAAAATGGAGCAACGTGTTTTCAAATCTCGCAGCTCCCAGCAAGCCCTTGTGTTTCCATTTGGTCTGTGAAGCAGTTCAGCTCACCCTCTCGTGATGTTGCGACAGCCTTTGTCTCTGCCCCAGCAGCACAAAGACTAAAGGAAAATGGGATGGGTAGCTGTTTTTCTTGCATTGGAGGAGACAGACATGATTTCACAGAAAAAAAAAGATATCTGATCTTTTTAGCCCCCTTTGTTTCCTCTCTCCAAGTTTTGCAGCCCTTTTATCTGTAAATAAGTTTAAAAAAAAAGAATTGTATACACATTTTCAAAATGTGCTGCATAATACAACTTCATACATTTAGGAAGCTGACAGCTGCCCTTTGAGGTATATAGCCTGCCAGCCTAAAATCCAGAAATCAATCATTTAGATATAGCGATGCTATGCTCTTGCTCGTGGTATGTACTGCGGCACCCAGGAATCACTTATTTGAGATATGCCACTGTAGCTCTGAGAGATTAAAGCACCACATCCAGGAACAATTGTGTTGGGGGAGGGGGATGTTCTCATAGATCTGCCATGTTACAGCCCAGAATCCAGCAGCCAACCGGGCAAGTCTGTGCTGAATCGGAGCTTCCAGAAACCTGTGAAGAAGCGGGATGACAGTTCTGTTCTTCAACAGACCATTATGAACTAATTAGCATACATGAATTGCAGATTTGAAGCATTAAAGTGATGTACAAATCATTAATTTTTTGTCAAATCCATGTCATCCTTGTGTATGCCTTCCTATTTTAATGTTGCATGACAGTGAAAAGAGGTACAATCTTCTGTATGTAAAGAGGAGAGATTTGGTGTAGTTGATATAATGAGATCTATTTAAACACTATGTGTTTTCCAGCTTTGAATAAATCTACATGGAAAAATGCTACACTTGTCCCATTAGGGTTAATTGTGAAAGGATGTTAATATATTCAAAACCCCAGGGGTAGTTCTACATGTTGTCTGAGTGAAACAGGGGATGTAAGGCCAACTTCACATTTAAGCTTTCTTTTTAAAAAGTCCTCTCTCTGATGAATAAAAAGAGCCATAAAATCTTTCTCACCAACTATGTAAAATGTAACTATTTAGATTGGGAACTGAGCTTTTGGGTGTGTGAGGGCTCCAACACAGCAGATCTATTCTCATTAACCCAATGCCAAACTTAATTTATAAAGATGTATGATGCAATGCAATGGAAAAGGGAAAACAACATCAAAGTTGATTTTCACACTGGAAAAGGCTTCTAAATATTAATTTGTGTTTTTTTAAAATTTTCTCTGTGTATTTAATTACTATAGCTATTTGTGCTTAAACAAATGCTTGGTGTTTCATTTGAATTTCTTTTTTTCTTATTACAGCAGAGTCACAATGCTTAATTTGTTAGTACTGTAATAGTTGTCATGGTAACAGACTAATATTATATATAAATATGTATGTGGTGTATATATGTGCATACTACAAATATATAGTATGGATGATCATGACTTGATACCAAAAACGTACTTCAGAACACTTAGCTCTCGAGGAAAACCCTAATTAAAAATGCAGTTATACTTTATGAGCCTAAAGATATCTTCACAAACTCAAGTCTTTTTACTTGGGAAAAATGCAAGTTCTGAGGAACGGGGAGATGTTTTCTCTCTTCTTGTGGGTTCTCTTCTCCCTGAAAGCAGAGTCAATCCATGCCTGGGGTTATACTCTACAGACTTTTTCTCCTCCCCACTCTCTTCCCCACCAACTTTTTTTTAACCTCAAAAACTCTACGTAAAATGAAAACCAGGACCAAACCCTAGGGGCAGATCCTTTTCCAAAAACCATTCTTATTATAACGAGAAGACAGAGGGATGCATTGAGAAAGGAGTAGTAGAGGGTGAGGTGATTTGTTCCATTTGTATTGGTAAGAGAGGGAACTTAATAATAATGAAAAATACACACATATGTACCACTTGAATTAGACATTTCACACAACTCTCAGTAAATGTTTAAGATGAATTTGTAGAGTCTTCATTTTAGAGATGAGGAAGCTGAGGCTCAGGGTGGAGGAGTCAAAATTGTCATGAAGGTTAGATTTGCTAAATCCTATACTCTGTACAATGTCACCTTACTACCCTGAGGCCTTCTTTCTTTTTTTGAATTTTATTTTATTTATTTTTTTATACAGCAGGTTTTTATTAGTTATCCATTTTATACATATTAGTGCATATATGTCAATCCCAATCTCCCAGTTCATCACACCACCACCTCCACCGCCATGTTCCCCCCTTGGTGTCCATACGTTTGTTCTCTACATCTGTGTCTTTATTTCTGCCCTACAAACCTGTTCATCTGTACCATTTTTCTAGGTTCCACATATATGCGTTAACACACGATATTTGTTTTTCTCTTTCTGACTTACTTCAGTCTATATGACAGTCTCTAGATCCATCCACATCTCTACAAATGACCCAATTTTGTTCCTTTTTATGGCTGAGTAATATTCCATTGTATATATGTGCCACATCTTCTTTATCCATTCATCTGTTGATGGGCATTTAGGTTGCTGCCATGACATGGCTATTGTAAATAGTGCTGCAATGAACATTGGGGTGCATCTGTCCTTTTGAATTATGGTTTTCTCTGGGTATATGCCCAGTGGTGGGATTGCTGGGTCATATGGTAATTCTATTTTTAGTTTTTTAAGGAACCTCCATACTGTTCTCCATAGTGGCTGTATCAATTTACATTCCCACCAACAGTGCAAGAGGGTTCCCTTTTCTCCACACCCTCTCCAGCAGTTGTTGTTTATAGATTTTCTGATGATGCCCATTCTAACTGGTGTGAGGTGATACCTCACTGTAGTTTTGATTTGCATTTCTTTAATAATTAATGATGTTGAGCAGCTTTTCATGTGCTTCTTGGCCATCCGTATGTCTTCTTTGGAGAAATGTCTATTTAGGTCTTCTGCCCATTTTTGGATTGGGTTGTTTGTTTTTTTAATATTGAGCTGCATGAGCTGTTTATATATTTTGGAGATTAATCCTTTGTCCATTGATTTGTTTGCAAATCTTTTCTCCCATTCTGAGGGTTGTCTTTTCATCTTATTTATGGTTTCCTTTGCTGTGCAAAAGCTTTTAAGTTTCATTAGGTCCCATCTGTTTATTTTTGTTTTTATTTCCATTACTCTAGGAGGTGAATCAAAAAAGATCTTGTTGTGATTTATGTCAAAGAGTGTTATTCCTATGTTTTCCTCTAAGAGTTTTATAGTGTCCATTCTTACATTTAGGTCTCGAAACCACTTTGAGTTTTTTTGTGTATGGTGTTAGGGAGAGTTCTAATTTCTTTCTTTTACATGTAGCTGTCCAGTTTTCCCAGCACCACCTATTGAAGAGACTGTCTTTTCTCCATTGTATATCCTTTCCTTGAGGCCTTGTTTAGTGCAAGGTACCAGAGCCATAAGCCTACTCCTTCCAAACTAATTGACATCACACCTGGTCCCCCATACGGTTGAAGCTAAGTCAATGACAATGATATGTCTTATGCTGGAGATGACTTTGGTAGTAAACAAGAATAAACCTGATTGAAGGGGAGAATAGCATGCACACCTCTATCAGTTGGTATTGTCTTCAGCTTCATGTAGCAACAACAACAACAACAATGAAACTACTTCTGCTTAATTAAATAGAGGTTTATTTTTCATAAATCCTCACAAATCCAGAGATAGGCAAGCTTAGGAAGGTATGGAGGCTCCACAATGCTATCAGGGACTTGACAGTTAAGCAGTTGTTTATCTTTCTACTGAGCCATTCTTAGTGAGAGACTATAATCTTCATGCTCATGAGATGGCTGCTGCCCCACTGGACATCACAACAGCATTCCAGGCAGGAAGAAGAAGAATGAATAAAGGGAAAATGCATAAGCCAGTAGAGTTCATCTCTCTCTCTCTCTCTCTCTCTCTCTCTCTCTCTCTCTTCCTCTCTCCATCTCTCTTTCCTTTTGTTGGGGAAAATCACCAAATTTGATGCCACATGCTGTGCTTTGACTCATTGTTCCCTTGGTATTAACCAATGAAGTATCAAAACTTCTGGGAACTGTGCAAAATACAGAACACTTCAAAAATATGCATGTCATCCTTGCACAAGGGCCATGCTAATATCTGTAGTGTTCCAATTTTAGTATATGTATTGCCAAAGCAAACACAAGCTTGTATCTTTTCAGCAACAAACAATAACTTTTCCGGAAGCCCTAACCGAAAGACTGTGCTTACTTACATATCATTGGCCAGTCTTGTGTCATATGGCCAGCCCATAGAGGCAAGGAAGCCTATGGAAGTGAAACATTTTAACTGAGGCTACTGTTGCCCTTAGTAAAATGGGAGTTCCATTAATAAAGAATAGAGAATGGTTGTTGGGAAGACAATGAGCAATGGTCATCTTCTGTGGTAGATATTTCCTTGTGACTTCATCAAGAGTACACACTGATGTAGAGAAAGAAGGCCTTTGTATCAGGGAAAAATATTAAGTGCATATTCTGGCATATGCTTAAACACCATCTTGGACTTTACTCATTTTCTTCCTATTTCTGGAATCTTCAGTTTCCATTTTCAGACTCCTCCTCTGTTTAATCCTTCTAAGTTGAAGTATTGATTAGCTGCCTTATTGGTATTTAACCATTGCCTTGTTTGCTTGGTGCCTCTACTACCGAAGTAAGATGGTGGCAGTGTTCACAGTTTGAGCGATTTGATTTTTCAGAAGCTGCATAGTGGGTGGTCAAGAGCTAAGGATTCATGCAGAATTGAGTTAAACACAAACCTCACTTCTTACAACCTGAGTGACTCTAAGCAAGTTACTTAACTTCTCTGAGCCTTGGTTTCCTCATCTGATAACAAAAGATAATAAAAATACCTTCCTCAGAAGGTTTCTATGAGGAGGAAGTGAGTTGATGCATGTAAAACACCTAGAGGAATATCCAAAGCATAGCAAGCATTTGACCAATGTTAACTATTATTATTATTATTGCTATTAATCAAGTTGACCTGGATTCAAATCATGGATCTGCCATTTTCTTGGGCAAGTTACTAAAAGTCTTTGATTCTGTTTCATTATGTAGAAAATGGTTACTGAGTAATGCTAGAGATGGTAAGTATGTAAAGTGTATGACAAAGTGACTGGTAAATAGCAGGAATAGTAAGCACTATTAGTCACCTGTCACTACCCATTCCCCTACTTCCTTGCAGCTAGGGGATGACAAAGTCAATTTAATGTAAGTTTAATTCCCTGGAGAGAGCTTTCCATACTGAGTAAAAAGGTAAAAACTTATTTTGTGAAAGCCTTTTGCCCCCCTTGCTTCCCCATTGTATGCCTGGAGGTGCTGCAGCCATCTTGAAAGCATGAGGACAAGGGCCACAAATGAATGATAACAGAGCAGGAAGATAGGCTTTTGGTCCCTGATTGCATCACTGCAGGCCTGCACCTGCTTTAGATTGCCCAACTCTAGATGTATTATATGAAAAGAAAAAACCTTCATGGTTTAAGCCAATATTCCTCAAGTTTTATTTTATGTGCAACCAAACACAATCCATGGTGACATTGGTTTTAGCCTAATGGAAATTGTATTAACAATCTTCACCATCATCATCATCATCATCATCACCTCTATGATAGGGCCCCAGGATGTCCATATCTGTGTTAATTACCAAAGGGTTTGATCATGGCCTCATGGAAGAAACTTAGTCTGCAGGAAGTATTGGTCAAGACTTCTCAGGTCTTCAGTTCCCAAAAGGGAAGTGGAGAAATCTTAACTGCCTCTGGGACTTGGGGACAAGGACCATGCAATAGTCAGAACAAACCATAGAGTCCTGAGGGGACTGCTAACCCAGGAGAGCCCTGTGCATCCACTGAATCCCTCTGGGTCTTGAGTCTGGAGATCTATGAGGTTTTTACTGTAGGCACCTGGGTGATATTAAGAATATCTAGCAGGTGGCTAAAAAGAGATAAATGCTGAGTGAAGGGCAACATTGCAAAGATTATTTTGTGGATAATGTAACCACCTATAATTAGAGACAGATGAAGAGCGACTGTGTTCCATACAACCTCTTCACTAGTTTATATTAAAAGGAATCTCTGACCAAATTTGGCCACACATAAAGGTACATATTAAACATTTCTTATGAAGCAGGCACAAAACAGCTCATATAACCTTTTTGATAAGTTTGATGAAATTCCAGTTCTTGGCCTTTTACATAGTCTAACTACATGATGCATGCAATATTCACTTGGGGCAGAAATGACCATATTCTAGAGGCAGAGTTCCATTAACCTTATGGTAGATATCAGGCCACTGGCGGCCTGAGGGCTGAGTCAATGGCCAGACACAGGATAATCAGGAACAATATTCCTAAGGGTACAGGTCACAGGGATTTCTAGATTCTTAGTCTGTTTATAAAATCAGAGAGGGAGTCTCTAGAATATGTTATACAATCCATATATCTTTAAAATCACTATTTGCACCAGTTAAAAGCCATTTTTAACATCCCTAATGCATATTGACAAGTCATGAATTTTACCAATGAAAACCCATTTTAAACATGCCTTCTGCTAATTAAGAATACTCCGGAGGGAGACCTTCACGATGGCGGAGGAGTAAGACATGGAGATCACCTTCCTCCCCACAAATACATCAGAAATACATCTACATGTGGAACAACTCTTACAGAACACCTACTGAACGCTGGCAGAAGACCTCAGATTTCCCAAAAGGGTGCGCAAGGAGAGGGGATTCAGAGCACTGCCTAAATGAGCTTCAGAGACGGACGCAAGCCAGGGCTATCAGTGCAGACACCAGAGATGGACATGAAATGCTAAGGCTGCTGCTGCAGCCACCAAGAAGCCTATGTGCAAGCACAGGTCACTCTCCACACCTCCGCTCCCAGGAGCCTGTGCAGCCCACCACTGCCAGTGTCCCGTGATCCAGGGACAACTTACCCAGGACAACACACGGCACGCCTCAGGCTGTTGCAACATCACGCTGGCCTCTGACACTGCAGGCTTGCCCCACAACCCGTACCCCTCCCTCCCCAGGGCCTGAGTGAGCCAGAGCCCCCGAATCAGCTGCTCCTTTAACCCTGTCCTGTCTCAGGCGACCTACACACAGAGGCAGGGCCAAATCCAAAGCTGAACCCCAGGAGCTGTGTGAACAAAGAAGAGAATGGGAAATTTCTCCCAGCAGCCTCAGTAGCAGCGGATTAAATCTCCACAATCAACTTGATGTACCCTGCATCTCTGGAATACTTGAATACACAACGAATCATCCCAAAATTGAGGCAGTGGATTTTGGGAGCAACTGCAGACTTGGGGTTTGCTGTATGCGACTGACTGGTTTCTGGTTTTAGATTTATCTTAGTTTAGTATTTAGAGTTTATTATCATTGCTAGATTTGTTTATTGATTTTGTTGCTCGCTTCCTTTTTTTATATATAGATTTATATTTTTTTTCCTTTTTCTCTTCTTGTGAGTGTGCATGTGTATGTTTCTTTGTGTGATTGTCTGTATAGATTTGTTTTTACCGTTTGTCCTAGGGTTCTGTCTGTTTTCTTTTTTTTAAGTCTAGTTTTTAGCGCTTATTATCATTGGTGGATTTGTTTTTTTTGTTGGATTGATCTCTTCTTTCTTTTTTCTTTTCTTAAATTTTTTATTTTTAATAATTTTTTATTTTAATAACTTTATTTCTTTTTATTTTTTTTTCTTTCTTCCTTTTTTTTCTCCCTTTTCTTCTGAGCTGTGTGGATGACAGGGTCTTGGTGATCTGGCTGGGTGTCAGGCCTATGCCTGTGAGGTGGGAGAGCTGAGCTCAGGACACTGGTCCACAAGAGACATCCTGGCTCCACATAATATCAAATGGAAAAGGCTCCCCCAGAGATCTCCATCTCAACGCTAAGACCCAGCTCCACTCAACAACCAGCAAGCTACAGTGCTGGACACCCTATGCCAAACAACTAGCAAGACAGGAACACAACCCCATCCATTAGCAGAGAGGCTGACTAAAATCATAATAAAGTCACAGACACCCCAAAACACACCACCGGATGCAGTCCTGCTCACCAGAAAGAAAAGATCCAGCCTCACCTGCCAGAACACAGGCACCAGTCCCCTCAACAAGGAAGCCTATACAACCCACTGAACAAACCTTAGCCATTGGGGTAGATACCAAAAACGACGGGAACTACAAACCTGCAGCCTGCGAAAAGGAGACCCCAAACACAGTAAGTTAAGCAAAATGAGAATACAGAGAAACACATAGCAGATGAAGGAGCAAGGTAAAAACCCACCAGACCAAACAAATGAAGAGGAAATAGGCAGTCTACCTGAAAAATAATTCAGAGTAATGATAGTAAAGACGATCCAAAAATCTTAGAAGTAGAATGGAGAAAATACAAGAAACATTTAACAAGGACCTAGAAGAACTAATGAGCAAACAAAGCATGAGGAAAACACAATAAATGAAATTAAAAATTCTCTAGAAGGAATCAATAGCAGAATAACTGAGGCAGAAGAACAGATATGTGACCTGGAAGAAAAAATAGTGGAAATAACTACTGCAGAGCAGAATAAAGAAAAAAGAATGAAAAGAATTCAGGACCATCTCAGAGACCTCTGGGACAACATTAAATGCACCAACATTCAAATTATAGGGGTCCCAGAAGAAAAGAAAAAGAAAGGGACTGAGAAAATATTTGAAGAGATTAGAGTAGAAAACTTGCTTAATATGGGAAAGGAAATAGTTAATCAAGTCCAGGAAGAACAGAGAGTGCCATACAGGATAAATCTGAGGAGAAACACGCCAAGACACATATTAATCAAACTATCAGAAATTAAATACAAAGAAAAAATATTAAAAGCAGCAAGGGAAAAACAACAAATAATATACAAGGGAATCCCCATAAGGTTAACAGCTGATCTTTCAGCAGAAACTCTGCAAGCCAGAAGGGAGTGGCAAGACATATTTAGAGTGTTGAAAGGGAAAAACCTACAACCAAGATTACTCTCCCCAGCAAGGATCTCATTCAGATTCGACAGAGAAATTAAAATCTTTACAGACAAGCAAAAGCTAAGAGAACTCAGCATCACCAAACCAGCTTTATAACAAATGCTAAAGGAACTTCTCTAGGCAGGAAACACAAGAGAAGGAAAAGACCTACAATAACAAACCCAAAACAATTAAGAAAATGGTAATAGGAACATACATATCAATAATTACCTTAAATGTAAATGGATTAAATGCTCCCACCAAAAGACATAGACTGGCTAAAGGGATACAAAACTAAGACTCATATATATGCTGAGAGAAAAGAAACCCACTTCAGACCTAGGGACACATACAGACTGAAAGTGAGGGGATGGAAAAAGATACTCCATGAAAATGGAAATCAAAAGAAAGCTGGAGTAGCAATTCTCATATCAGATAAAATAGATTTAAAATAAAGACTATTACAAGAGACAAAGAAGGACACTACATAATGATCAAGGGATCAATCCAAGAAGAAGATATAACAATTGTAAATATTTATGCACCCAACATAAGAGCAACTCAATACATAAGGCTAACAGCCATAAAAGGGGGAATTGACAGTAACACAATCATAGTAGGGGACTTTAACACTCCCCTTTCACCCATGGACAGATCATCCAAACTGAAAATAAATAAGGAAACACAAGCTTTAAATGATACATTAAACAAGATGGACTTAATTAATATTTATAGGACATTTCATCCAAAAACAACAGAATACACTTTCTTCTCAAGTGCTCATGGAACATTCTCCAGAATAGATCATATCTTGGGTCACAAATCAAGTCTTGGTAAATTTCGGAAAATTGAAATCATATCAAGTATCTTTTCTGACCACAACAGTATGAGACTAGATATCAATTACAGGAAAAAAATCTGTAAAAAATACAAACACATGGAAGCTAAACAATACACTACTTAATAACCAATAGATCACTGAAGAAATCAAAGAAGAATTTTTTTAGGAAAACCTAAAAACAAATGACAATGAAAACACGACCACCCAAAACTTATGGGATGCAGCAAAAGCATTTCTAAGAGGGAAGTTTATAGCAATACAATCCTACTTCAAGAAACAAGAAACATCTCAATTAAACAACTTAGCTTTTCACCTAAAGCAATTAGAGAAAGAAGTACAAAAAAACCCAAAGTTAGCATAAGGAAAGAAATCATGAATATCAGATCAGGAATAAATGAAAAAGAAATGAAGGAAATGATAGCAAATATCAATAAAACTAAAAGCTGGTTCTTTGAGAAGATAAAGAAATTGATAAACCATTAGTCAGACTGATCAAGAAAAAAATGAAGACTCAAATCAATAGAATTAGAAATGAAAAAGGAGAAGTAAAGACTGATCCTGCAGAAATACAAAGGATCATGAGAGATTACTACAAGAAGATATATGCCAATAAAATGGACAACCTGGAAGAAATGGACAAATTCTTAGAAAAGCACAACTTCTGACACTGAACCAGGAAGAAATAGAAAATATAAACAGACCAGTCACAAGCACTGAAATTGAGACTGTGATTAAAAATTTTCCAACAAACAAGAGTCCAGGACAAGAGAATTCACAGGCAAATTCTATCAAACATTTACAGAAGAGCTAATACCTATCCTTCTCAAACTCTTTCAAAATATAGTATAGGGAGGAACACTCCCAAACTCATTCTATGAGGCCACCATCCCCCTGATACCAAAATCAGACAAAGATGTCACAAAGAAAGAAAACTACAGGCCAATATCACTGATGAACATAGATGCAAAAATCCTCAACAAAATACTAGCAAACAGAATCCAACAGCACATTAAAAGGATTATACACCATGATCAAGTGAGGTTTATCCCAGGAACGCAAGGATTCTTCCATATGCGCAAATCAAGCATTGTGATATACCATATTAACAAATTAAAGGAGAAAAGCCATATGATCATCTCAATAGATGCAGAAAAAGCTTTTGACAAATTTCAACACCCATTTATGATAAAAACCATCCAGAAAGTAGGCAGAGAGGGAACCTACCTCAACATAATAAAGACCATATATGACAAACCCACAGACAACACTGTTCTCAATGGTAAAAAACTGAAACCATTTCCACTAAGATCAGGAACAAGACAGGTTGTCCACTCTCACCACTCTTATTCAACATAGTTTTGGAAATTTTAGCCACAGGAATCAGAGAAGAAAAAGAAATAAAGGGAATCCAAATCTGAAAAGAAGTAAAACTGTCACTGTTTGTAGATGACATGATACTATACATAGAGAATCCTAAAGATGCTACCAGAAAACTACTAGATCTAATCAATGAATTTGGTAAAGTAGCAGGATACAAAATTAATGCACAGAAGCCTCTTGCATTCCTTTACACTAATGATGAAAAACCTGAAAGAGAAATTAAGGAAACACCTCCATTTACCATTGCAACAAAAAGAATAAAATACCTAGGAATAAATCTACCTAAGGGGAAAAAAGACCTGTATGCAGAAAACTATAAGACACTGAATGCAAAAATTAAAGATGATACAAACAGATGGAGAGATATACTATGTACTTGGATTGGAAGAATCAACATTGTGAAAATGACTACTACCCAAAGCAATCTACAGATTCAATGCAATCCCTATCAAACTACCACTGGCATTTTTCACAGAAGTAGAACAAAAAATTTCACAATTTGTATGGAAACACAAAAGACCCCGAAGAGCCAAAGCAATCTTGAGAAAGAAAAATGGAGCTGGAGGAATCAGACTCCCTGACTTCACACTATACTACAAAGCTACAATAATCAAGACAATATGGTACTGGCACAATAACAGACATATAGATCAATGGAACAGGATAGAAAGCCCAGAGATAAACCACACACATATGGTCACCTTCTTTTTGATAAAGGAAGCAAGAATATACAATGGAGAAAAGACAGCCCTTCAATAAGTGGTGCTGGGAAAACTGGACAGCTACATGGAAAAGAATGAAATTAGAACACCCCCTAACACCATACACAAAAATAAACTCAAAATGGATTAAAGACCTAAATATAAGGCCAGACACCATCAAACTCTTAGAGGAAAACATAGGCAGACACTCTATGACATAAATCACAGCAGGATCTTCTTTGACCCACCTCCTAGAGAAATGGAAATGAAAACAAAAATAAACAAATGACACCTAATGAAACTTAAAAGCTTTTGCACAGCAAAGGAAACCATAAACAAGACCAAAAGACAACCCTCAGAATGGGAGAAAATATTTGCAAATGAAGCAACTGACAAAGGATTAATAGTCAAAATATACAAGCAGCTCATGCAGCTCAATATCAAAAAAACAAACAACCCAATCCAAAAATGGCAGAAGACCTAATTGTACATTTCTCCAAAGAAGATATACAGATGGCCAACAAATACATGAAAGGATGCTCAACATCACTAATCATTAGAGAAATGCAAATCAAAACTACAATGAGGTATCACCTCACACCGGTCAGAATGGCCATCATCAAACAATCTACAAACAATAAATGCTGGAGAGGGTGTGGAGAAAAGGGAACCCTCTTGCACTGTTGGTGGGAATGTAAATTGATGCAGCCACTATGGAGAATAGCATGGAGGTTCCTTAAAAAAGTAAAAATAGAACTACCGTATGACCCAGCAATCCCACTACTGGGCATATACCCTGAGAAAGCCATAATTCAAAAAGAGTCATGTACCACAATATTCACCACAGCTCTATTTACAATAGCCAGGACATGGAAACAACCTAAGTGTCCATTGACAGATGAATAGATAAAGAAGATGTGGCACATATATACAATGGAATATTACTCAGCCATAAAAAGAAACAAAATTGAGTTATTTGTAGTGAGGTGGATGGACTTAGAGACTGTTATACAGAGTGAAGTAAGTCAGAAAGAGAGAAATAAATGCTGTATGCTAACACATGTATATGGACTCTAAAAAAAAAAAGGTTCTGAAGAATCTAGGGGCAGGACAGGAATAAAGACACAGATGTAGAGAATGGACTTGAGGGCATGGGGAGAGGGAAGGGTAAGCTGGGACGAAGTGAGAGAGTGGCATGGACATATATACACTACCAAATATAAAATAGATAGCTAGTGAGAAGCAGCCGCAAGGCACAGGGTGATCAGCTCGGTGCTCTGTGTCCACCTAGAGGGGTGGGATAGGGAGGGTGGGAGGGAGGGAGACACAAGAGGGGGGAGATATGGGGATATATGTATATGTATAGCTGATTCACTTTGTTATAAAGCAGAAACTAACACACCATTGTAAAGCAATTATACTCTAATAAAGATGTTAAAATTAAATAAATAAATATACATATAGATAGTTGCAAACAGAAAAAAGAAAAAGAAAGAATACTCTGGTGGTGGTGTTGGAAGGCTAAGATGGCTACGTCCTTGCTAGGCAGCACCTCTGGACAGTGGGATTTCTGATTAGAAGACTGATGACACCTAGGGTGTGACATTTTGATTAGGGCAAATGACCACCCTTCCGATGTAGCTTAAGCTAACCAACATATACATAACTTTATACCTCTTATAAACTAAAAGGAGATATTTAAATTAAACACATTCTATTAAGCAGTTCATGTAATTAATAAAGGGCAAAATCAGAACTACACCTAAGCTCCTCTGACTCCCAAATTTGAAAGTCTTGCTACTATAGCATTCCAAGTTGGCATTAATTCTAAAACAGTCTGAACTCATTGCTCTCAGAAGTAAACTTTTCTAAGTTAGCCTATTATCAAAAATTTTCCCACTTAAAAGCAGCAAATTTAGTTGCTGCTATTAATCTTGGAGCATCATTGTAAATGAGGTTAAGGCAGGATTAAAAAAACAGAGCATCTGGGGCTTCCCTGGTGGCGCAGTGGTTGAGAGTCCACCTGCCAATGCAGGGGACACAGGTTCGTGCCCCGGTCCGGGAGGATCCCACATGCCGTGGAGCGGCTGGGCCCGTGAGCCATGGCCACTGAGCCTGCGCGTCCGGAGCGTGTGCTCCGCAATGGGAGAGGCCACAAGAGTGAGAGGCCCACGTACCACAAAAAAAAAGAAAAACCCAAAAAACAGAGCATCAGATAACGAAAGTTTGGATTTATAAGATGTGGTCAAATGTAAAATGACAAATCATTGATTATTAGAAAATTAAGAGGAGACATGATAAACGTTGCAGAGAAGTTCAAAGCAAACTTTGTCTTACTATCACCCTCCTCTATTTTGACGCTGCAATGTCTGTATTTGCAGGCCTGCTCTGATTTCATAACCACTTATGTTAACCTCTTTGATAATTTTTTTTTATTAATAAGCGTCACTTTATGGATGGCTTCTAATTTATTTTCCCAGAGGAAATCTTGGGAAAACAATTAAAGAGTTCCTAAATGTGATCACTGATTTGTAGTGGTATTGTTTATACTTTCCAAGAAGCCAAGACAGATTCTGCTGTGGGGATTCAATGGTCATCTGAAGAAATAAAGGGGTTTTACACCTACCATTCCCATGCTTCTTCAGAAAGCTAGGCCCACTGCGCCACTCACACAGAGGGAAAGCCTTCCAATTCCTACACTTGCTTTATGGCTGTATGTAAATGTGTTTAGGGTTCTTTGGCTATTCTTCTTTAGGAAAATCATTCTCAACTGTGCTCTTTTGTTTGTTTGATTGTTGTGGAGGTGAAGGCTGGAGATTGCCAATACAGCATTTTGAGAAGGTCTCATTTTACTGGAGAGTGTGGTTCAGTAAGCATGAGTACACTGATTGAAGCCAAAACTATGATGAAATTGTTGGATTTCTTGAGGGAGTGATGAGGAGTGGGTGGAATTAAGTTCTAGCTAAAGAATCGGATACTTCCCCAGGTCCCCCCCAAAACAATGGTGTACTATCTCACACTTTCTCCATCTGATACAAAGATAATTTTTTAGCTTCCTTCATGGAAATGACAAAATAAAAGATCCTATAAAAGGCTTAGTTAGACACTAACTGTTAAATCAGTTCTTAATGATAATCTACTGAAGTCTTTATTGTTTCATCCTCTGGGAATTAAAAACCACTGAGCCGGGCTTCCCTGGTGGCGCAGCAGTTGAGAGTCCGCCTGCCAATGCAGGGGACACAGGTTCGTGCCCCGGTCTGGGAAGATCCCACATGCCGCGGAGCGGCTGGGCCCGTGAGCCATGGCCGCTGAGCCTGCGCGTCCGGAGCCTGTGCTCCGCAGCGGGAGAGGCCACAACAGTGAGAGGCCCGCGTACCGGAAAAAAACAAAAAAAAACAAAAACCACTGAGCCTTCCTTGAAACCCTCTCCTGAGAATAGCATATGGCTCCTAGAGTCTGTGGAATTAAGTTCCTGGAAAGGAGGAGTCTGGAAAATTGTAGACCTCTGAACAAATAGATGAAAACAAAAAACAAAAGACACACACACACACAAAATAAAGATAGCTAATAGGTAAATGGGTTAAATGGTTAAGTCGTGACCCATCTGAGTATTGGCTCTTTCTCTATTAAACCTAATGTCAAAGGAAGAATGCCATGATAAGGAGTTCAGAAATACCCTAAGCTTGAAACAGCTTTGGAAAAACCAAGCTTGTTGAACTGATGTAGTTATTGTGGATTCATTGAAGTCTGAACAGCAAAGCATTTAAAGCACTGTCAGGAAATATTAAATCTCTCTTCTGAGACTGGGATTGAAAAAAGGTAGGACAGCTCAGTTTTTACATTAAAGCAGGATTGGGCCTGATTAGTATTTGAGATATTTCTTTGCCAATTTGGGGCAGCATTAGATTTTGGCTAGTAAAATAGAAATGAACATCAATTGTACATGACAACTGCTGATCCAAACCACTTAAAATTCCCCAAGTGTCTTTTTCTTAGATGGGCTGCCAGTGTCTCATCATCAAAGCCAGCAGAGCTGACCAAAGGCAGCTCTGTGGTGGAGGCCCCGCCTAAGCTGTGAAGGGTTAGAGAGATAGCTGTTTGTTTTGTGTGGACATGAATCACTATCAGGGCCATTACAACATTTCAAGCTAGGTCACAGTGCTCTAAATCACTCTGCATTTTGCTCTGAGGCCAGGGAGCTCAGAGAATTTTTACTGCCTCTTTGTTTCAGTGGAAATCAAATCCATTTCAATCACCACTTCCCGTTGAGACTGAAGAGTTGAAGAGAAGCATTACAAGCATCTAGTGTTAAAGAAGCCACAATCATAAAGATGACTAATTTACCTAGTAGATGTTTTTGTTTATGATTTGGAAAATGGGTTAGGATTAAAAAAATATTAACTACCCTTTCATTCGTCCACGGAGGGAAACTTAATCATGTTTAGCTCTTGGCCATCATAATGGGTTCATTGAAGCAAATTCCTAGGCCAAAATAAACAGTTCATTATATACAAACTAATTCAAGAGATAAGATTGATTTGTCTCTCTTTGGAATCAAGGTCCTTATCTTTCCATTAGTCTAGTTGAAAAATATGGCAACCAAATTCACCTAAGACTCCGAGCTCTCTCCAATACTCTCCCCCCTCCCCTGCAAAGCTACTCGATTTCAAGATCTTGTCTAAAAAAATCTATTAGAACAAAGAACCCACTAATTAAGCAGCTAAGCGCAAGACTATGCTGTTAGCCTGGGGAGGGGTGGGGGGACTTGTTTTAGTCCATTAATTTGAGAGCTGTTACTTTATCTCCAGTGGTAATCAGTGTGTTAAGTCTATCTCTACCCACTTATATGGGAGGAGATACAACAATTTACTCTAATTTGAACTCAGTTTTACACCACACTTTAGACTGGCTAGTCCCACATTTTTCTTTGTTAGTGATCTGGAAGAAGCATCCTTGATAGTGTTCTGGAAGACTGCTCCATCTTTATCTATTACCCATGCAAATGTTTTGTGTTTAGCTAAGGCTGTAGCTGATAGAACCAAAGCGCTTAGCAGATTTTGGATTGATTCTTCTCTCCACAGCCCAGTTTGCTCTTTGTTGTATGAATGGAGCATGAAAGGTCACAGTAAATAAATCCTGGCCTGGGTTTGCAAAAATGGGAATAACAGGTAGTCAGTCACGGTAACTCCCTTTTGTGAGAAGGTTATTAAAGTTCACTGGAAAACAATTTCCCCAATCTCACATTTATAATTGAATACTGCTGTTGTGAGGTTTCAGTGAGATGAAGTATGTGAAAGTGCTTTGTAAACTCTGCAAAATAAAAAGTCTGAAAGAAGAACCATATAGCTATGAACTAGGGTTCCTGCTGAGGAATGGGATCGGGGGGGAAACTGTCTCATGTATATACTTCTCTAATGATTGAATTTTTAAAACTACAAATATGTATGACATACAGTCAGCAAAATATATAAGAATCTTTCCTTTTTTTAAGTGTTTTCCACAGAAAAGAATGTAAAAATAGGCGATATTTGCCATTAAAACTCATTGTGCCCTGGATTTCAAGTGACTAAAATGGGTAATTATCAATAGTTTTTCAAGGAAAAAAAAAAATCAAATATCATATATGAAGTCAAGAATAGGAAAAATGAAATTACATTTTTCCCCCAGAATCATAATATATTCTATAGGTATAATTAGACAACTTTTTTAGAAATTTCAAAATGAGGTCTTATTTTGCTTTTAGCTGTGTGTAAAAGCAACAGCATCAGGACTTTTCTGGAGAAGGTGTTTGAGGATTGAACATTAGGCATACCAGGGCACCGAGAGGATTGGCCCAGGTGTGGTTCAATGTGAATAAGATAGAGACAAATATAGAAACTGAAATCCCAGGTACACCAGGGAAGCCTAAGGGGACCCCGTTATGAAGGGGGCAAATATCCCACCTCTTCTCCCTTCCTTAGGAAGTTCTCACTCTGCTGTTCCCTTTTCATCAGTGTTCTCATTCTGGGCTCCAGACATCCACACTTCCTTTGGACTTCGGAGTCCGAAGATTCGAGTTCCAATGCTAGCTCTCCCTGTTACTACCTTTCGGAAGCTGGGTTCATGCTTTAAGCTCATTGAGCCGTCTCTGTTAAATAGAGGTCTGGAGATTAAATGAGACTGATAACAAAAGCCACCCAGAAAGTGCATATCCACAAACAAATGTAAGATCGAATTTTATTTATTTACTTTTCCCTACTACCTCGTCCCTGTCGATATTTATGCAGCTGATGTCCCATTGCCTCGGGACCTTGTTTTCTGCAGTTAATCTGATAAAGTAAACTCTGCTTATGTGTTAAAAGGTGCTAATGAGTTAATTTAGTGCCCTTCTCTGGTAATATATTTACATTTGGAAGGAACTGAAAGGGTCTTTTTCCTTCTTAGGTTTGGGGGTGGGGGGAGATGGTGGGAAACAGTGTCAACAATTAGGACCTTCCCCCTGCGCCAGACACTCTGACGGGAGCTCCGTATTCACTGTTTTTAAAATCCACACAACAAACCCATGAGACGTGCACATGGGCAAGATTTCATAACAAGCTTTGTCTATCTATGAGTGGATCAGTTCATCAGGGAAATCTGAAGGTTATAGAGTGATCAAAGCAGGAATGGGCATCATGATTTGGAACATGCATCTTAGGAATTCTGAAAAATGTTAAAGCAAATTAATGACTTTGTGTTATTTCAGTCCTACAAAACAATGATGAAAATGGTAATTTTTCTTTAAAGAAGACTTTTTCCTCATTGACCAGGGCTAACTGATTACGCTGAAACACAATTCATACAGGAAAGTTGGGTTCAGTGCTTAATTTTCCCGTTTAATTGCCAGTTGTCAGAGTCAAGTATTAGTTACTGATTACCTCCAATGGTGACCAAGGAGGTTGTGTGTGTGTGTGTGTATGTGTGTGTGTACGCACTGCATTTTGATTTTGCTTTTATTGCTTTGGCTACCTCTCTTTGTTTGAGTACCATTATGGACTCATGGACTTTTTAAATGTATTCAGTGTTGTAGCAGATGTGGTTGGTGCCCTGCTCATATCACCCCAATGCTCACCTTTCCTGAATATGAAAATGGCAAACACCTGCAACTCTTCACCTGAGAATTTTATCTCATCTTATGAATAGGACCAGCAGGAAGTGCCAGAAAATTGACACATTGGGAGTACTCCTCAGTCAGTGATGTAGGAGGACAAGTCTGAGGTGTGTTCCACACCGCTTCCCAAGGGTCCCAGCAGGATTGAGCCCCAGTTGCCCTCCACAGTGACCTGCTTATTAACATACCTTGTATTGGCTTCCTACACTTTCCTGTCTTGCTTTCTCATTCCCTGACCCCTCTCCCCTAGAGTCAGTCCCCATGAACCACATACACTCAAATCCTTGTCTTGGGGGCTGCTCCTGGGAGAACCCAGCCTAAGTAGGTATAGGAAGCAGACACTCAGAATCGCATACTGATGGGAAAGATGGTGTAGCCCCCATTAAGTGAGGCAACAATTACCTCTGGCATGGCATAGCACCAGTTTCTTAGATTTCACCTGTGGTGGATTGAGAGGAGGAACTTGTGGAAGGAGGTGTACTGATTTATGCAGCAGCTCCAATGCTTGGAAGATATGAGGACTGGGAAATTAGTTGCATACATACATAGGAAGGAAGAAAATAAAAAACTCAGGTCCACAATCTATCAATTCAAGGTATGGTTTGAAAACCAGAATGCATCAGTGGCATTGTTTAAAGAGATCTTTATCTCCTGCATTCAGAAGTCTGTGCTAATAATCAGGCCCAAGATTTAAATATGAGTGGGGGAACTACAAAGAGACTGAATTCACAACTTGAGACCTAGAACAAGGACTTCTGGGTAGATGTGCTTGAGCTCTGTCAACCCCCAGATTCCTCAGACCCCTGGACCAGCAAAGGTGAGCCTTTCCCCTTGGCTAGAGGAAAGCAACCTTGCATTTTCTGAAGACCATGCAAGATCCTTCCCTGCGACGGATGACTTCAAGATGTGTTTGTCCTCCTTAAGATCTCTACCTTTTCCCAACTTCTTCACTGCTTCTACAGCTGTGTTGTCCAATCCAATAGCCAGAAGTCTCATGTAACTATAAACCAGTGGAAATGAAATAAAATCAAGAATTTTTCTTCTCAGTCACACTAGCCATATTACATGTCCTCAATAACCTCATGTGGCTAGTGGTTACCATGTTGGACAGTGCAGAATTTATATATATATATATATATATATATATTTTTTTTTTTTTTTTTTTTTTTTTGAGGTACACGGGCCTCTCACTGTTGTGGCCTCTCCCATTGCAGAGCACAGGCTCCGGACACGCAGGCCCAGCGGCCATGGCTCAGGGGCCTAGCCACTCCGCGGCATGTGGGATCTTCCCAGACCGGGGCACGAACCCGTGTCCCCTGCATCGGCAGGCAGACTCTCAAGCACTGCACCACAAGGGAAGCCCCAGAATTTACATTTTAATCTCACTGAAAGGACTATTGGACAGAGCTGATCTAGACCAGGGTTAGCAAACTGTTTTTTAAAGCATCCGATAGTAAATATTTTAGGCTTTGCAGGCCCTACGGCCCTTGTTTCTACTACTCAACTGTGCCATTGTAGTATGAACATAACCATAGACAATACATAAATAAGTAGGCGTGGCTGTGTTCCTTAATTTTACAACTTGCAGTGTCCAGCCCATGGGCCCTCATGAACCAACTACAGATCTATAACAAAAACTAGGGTCGTCTTAGTATAGTGCAAGTAAGAAGCACTATTCATACACAAGGTAAGTGTAATTTCCATAACAGGAATACAGCAGGAATGACAATGAGGACCCATGACCCACAGGACCCTGTGAAGTTATCTAATAGACCATGGTATTCCTAGAGGCAAGAAAGCTTGGCAGCTGATGATGGTGTTCCTTGACTTATACAACCAAAACATCAATAGTGGGAGAGTAGAAAGCTGATGTCAAGCACCATCTTGGAAAATCACAATCCCTCACACCATTCTACACAATGGGAAAAAAGGGGAATTATTCACCAAAGGGCTTACGTACACCAACAAATTTCAAGGCAACATGCTTGGAAATGTACCTTAAGGCTGCTCAGAGAGGAGGAATATAAACTTTGATAAGGAAAAGCGTATTGATAGGAGTACTGGCAGGATTTCCATTCTGGCAAGGGTTTCTGGAGGCAAGCCTAATCTACGGCAGGAATGGCAACTTAACTCACGAGCCTCCCATTTTCTGGAGGCCTAGAGTAAATAAAGTGGAGATGCCAGAATTGTCTTGGCAGAGTATTAAGGAAAGGGTCAAAAGGATCAGAGATGTGGACATGTTTGAATGGATTTATTACATAATGTAAAAAGAAAAAGAAACCCCAAACCAGCTCTCTGTTCTCCAGAGGGCCCAGAAGATACCCTTGCACTAATGCAATAGAGAATGAGAGAAGTTAATGGTGGTTATCACTTGTGAGCCGGGGTGGAATGGAAGGTTATTATAGACCTGGTCTACTTAGTATCAGGGGGATGGTAAGCCTCGGGCCCACTACAGGCCAGGTGGCAGCATTTAACCATCAGAAGCAAGGTGAATGTATCAATAATTTCCATAATGGGTGTACAGCTGGAATTACAATGAGGAGCCCATGGCCCACAGGAATCTGTGAAGATATCTAACAGATCAAGGTGTTCCTAGGGACAAGACAGTTGAGCAGTTGATGATGGTATTGCTTGATCTACATAAACAAACAAAAAAATCAATAGTGGGCCAACAGAAACCTGATGTCAGATGGTGTATTGGAAAATCACAATCCCTTGCACTGTCCTCAGACCCAGAGCCCATTAGCTGAAGGGGAGGTTATTTCCTTCAGAGGAAAGGTGCTGTGATGTCACAGGAAGTATGACACCACATAGCAGTAGCTATTTCCCCAATCTACCTGCAAAGGACTTCAGGTCATTTACTGAATAACTGTACATTCAGGGAAAGCAGATTTTTCAAGGGCTATTGGATACTGGATTATAGGTGATACTGATAGAGCAAGGGAATCAAAATGCCTATAGGGGCTATGGAAGTCATGCGATAAGTAGGGTCCTCTCTCAAGTCCATTATACAGTGAATACAGTGTATGTGTGGATCACGCTATGATTTTCCCAGCCCTAAATACATCATTAGGATGATTTACCTAGAAGTCAACAGAGCCCTCACATTCATTACTTGATTGTGGAGTGTTATGATAGGGGAAGTTAGTGGAAGCATGGTAGGTGGGTAATGGCTCCTCAAGGATGCCCATGTCCTACTCCCTGGAACCTGTGAATATGTTAAGTTACATGGCAAAGGGCAATTAGGTTGCCCCCTGGAACTACGGTTGCTAATCAGCTGACATTAAGCTGGAAAGATTATTCTACATTATCTGGGAGACCCAATGTAATCACAAGAGTCTTTATAAATGGAAGAGGGAGGCAGAAGAGGAAGTCTGATTCAAAGAGAGATTTGAAGATGCTATTATGCTGGCTTTGAAAACAGAGGAAGAGGTCACAAGCCAAGGGACGTAGGAAGCCTCTAGAAGCTGGAAAAGCAAGGAAAGAGATTCTCCCCAGACCCTCCAGAATGAATATAGTTCTCCCGATACCTTGATTTTATCCCACTGAGAACTTCAGAACTGTAAGATAAATTTCTGTTGTTTTAAGCACTAAATTTGTAGTAATTTGTTATAGCAGCAATATAAAACTAATATAGGAAGCTCTTAAATTTGCAACTACTCTCCATGCTTGCAAGGAATTAAAATTAAAGCAATAACACATCCTGGATGAATGGCAGCAGTGAGTACCACTCTCAAGGACTTACAGGTTGCTGAGGTGGTGGATATTGTTCTCGTTTGATTCACTGTGTGGTCCCTGAGAAATCAGATAGATGATGGCAGAGGATGGTGAACTATCATAAACTTAAACAAGTGGAAACCCCAGTTGCAGCTACTGTGTCAAATGTGGTATCTTTATTAAAAGAGATCAAAATATCCTCTAGCACTTGGAAAACAGCTATTGATCTGGTGAATGCATTCTTTTCAATTCCCATCATGCAGGAGGATCAAAAGGAGTTCAGATTCACCTAGGAATGAGAACAGAGCACACTCATTTACAGTTATGCCCCAGGGTTATGATACTTACCTAGTTTTGATAGTTTGACACTGCAAAAGATAGGAAGTTGATCAACATCCTAATGATATCATGTTAACCAGGCCTGTCGAGCAGGAAATGGCAAGTACTCTGAATGCCCTGAAACAAATGTGCACAACATGGTGAGAGACAGATCTTATGAAGATCGAGGGACCTCCCACATTGGTGATATTTTTAGGGGTCTAGTTGTCTTACTGTGCCAGGACACTCCCTCCAATATAAAAGACAAATTATTTCACCTTGAACCTCCTACCATGAAGAAAGAGATATGCATTTTAGCATTATTTCTTTGTTTTAATTTTTTTCATATAGTAAAAAGTATAAATTTTAAGTGTATGATTATATATATATATATAGAGAGAGAGAGAGAGATGTCTCATGACCCAGATTGGCCCATATCAAGGACATTCCTATTGTCCCAGAAACCTTTTCATGACCTTTCCAGTCAATACCCCAACCTTCCAAATGTAACAATTATTCTGACTTCCGTCTTCATAGATTAATTTGGCTTGTTTTTCACTTCCTCTAAAGGGAATCATAGTACATGCCCTTTTGCGTTGGCTTATTTAGTTCAACATGATTTTTGAAATATATGTATGTTGTTTTATGTTTCAGAAATTGGTTCTTTTTTCTTGTGGTATAGTATTTCATTGTATGGATACACCAAAATACGCTTATCTCTTCTTCTGTTGATGAATGTTTAGGTTGTTTCCAGTTTGGATATCTTATGAATGAAGCTTCTGTGAACATTCTTAGATAAACCTTTTTGTGGACGCATGTACTCATTTATTTTGGGTATACAGCTAAGAATAAAATGGCTGGTCACAAGGTGAGCATATATTTAAATTTCTTAGAAACTGTCAAACAATTGTCCAAAGTCGTTGGATCATTTTACATCTCCTTTAATGACATATGAGAGTCCCAGTTATTCAACATCCTTGTTAACTTGGTTTTGTCAGTCTTTAAAAACTTTTAGCCATCCTTGTGTTTGTTTTTTTAATTTCTCATTGTGGTTTTAATTTTCAGTTTTCTGTTGATTGATAATGTTAGGTATCTTTTCATGTCCTTATCTGCCACTTGGATGTCTTCTTTTGTGAAGTGCCTAGTGTTCTGCCTCTTGTTTTATTGGATATTTGTCTTTTTGCATATTATTGATATATACATATTGCAATTATTTGTTAGACATACATATTGCAAATATTTTCTCCAAAGCCTTGGGCTTTCATTTTTTACTTTCTTAAACATTTTTTTTGTTGAGAAGTATTAAATTTTGATGGAGTCCAGTTATATTTTTCTTTTGTGGTCAGTGCTTTTTCCATTCTGCCCAATAAATCTTCCTTCACCCTAAGGTTACAATGATATTTTCCTACAGCTTTATAGCTATGCCTTGCCATTTAGGTCTGTGACCCATCCCAAGTTACTTTATATGTATAGTGTAAGTTAGTGGTCAATGTTCATTTTGTCCCCTTCGAGATATGCAGTTACTTCAGCATCATTTATTGAAAATAATGTTCTTTCATTATTGAAATGCATTGGGGCCTTTGTTGAAAATCAGATAATTAAATAAATGTTGCTTTAGTTCTGCACTTTGTATTCTGTTTCATAGATTTATTTATCTATATCCAAACACCACACTGTTTAATTGCATAGATTTATAAGAAGTCTTAAAATCTGACAGTGTAAATAAATACTCCAAGTTTCTTCATCTTCAAGATTGTCTTGGCTATACTAAGTCCTTTGTATTTTCATTTAAATTTTTAAATTGGGGCTTCCCTGGTGACTCAGTGGTTGAGAGTCCGCCTGCCAATGCAGGGGACACGTGTTCGTGCCCTGGTCCTTGAAGATCCCACATGCCGCGGAGCGGCTGGGCCCGTGAGCCATGGCCGCTGAGCCTGCGTGTCCGGAGCCTGTGCTCTGCAACGGGAGAGGCCACAACAGTGAGAGGCCCATGTACAAAAAAAAAAAAAATTTTAAATCGACTTGTCAATGTATATATGTATATCTTGTTGGGATTTTGATTGGGATTATATGAATTCTATAGATCAATTTGCTCATTTTACTAGATCATAGATTCCCTTTGATTCTCTATGTATATAATCATATCATATGCAAAGGCAGTTTTATATCTTTCATATATATATATATTTTTTCTTCATTTATAACATTGGCTAGGACCTCAAGTCCAACATAAAATGGAAGTAGAGATAGTGAAAGTCATTGCCTGCTTCCCAATTTTATCAGATTTATCAACATAATAATGTTAAATACTGATTACTTTTCCAAATTTATGGGAATGACGTGCTGGGTCATTCAGTATATAGGTTGGAGCAATATTACCAAACGTGATATATGCTATGTTTCCACTTCCAGTTAAGATATAGAAGACTTTGACAGATCATTGTTTCTAGGGGGAACATTAAAAATTAAATTTAATAAAGTTTTATATATATTAAAATTAAAAATTTAAAGTTATGTATATATATTTAATAGACAATTTTTTAAAGAAGTTTTAGGCTCACAGCAAAATTGAGCAGAAAGTATAGAGAATTCCCATGTACCCCCTGGCCCTCCCGCTCACCACCCCACAAAATCTCTCCTCTTGTAGATATCCAACACTGGAGTGGTATATTGATGAACCTACATTAAACATCATTATCAGCCAAAGTCTGTAGTTTACATTCACTCTTTTTATTGATTGATTGATTGGATTTTTGAATTTTATTTTATTTATTTTTTTATACAGCAGGTTCTTATTAGTTATCTATTTTATACATATTAGTGTATATTTGTCCAATCTCCCAATTCATCCCACCACCACCACCACCCTCGCCACTTTCCCCCCTTGATGTATATTCCCTCTTTTTTTTTTTTTTTTTTTTTAACTTTTTTTTTTTTTTTATTAGTTTCTGCTTTATAACAAAGTGAATCAGTCATACATATACATCTGTTCCCCCATCCCCTCCCTCATGCATCTCCCTCCCTCCCACCCTCCCCATCCCACCCCTCCAGGCGGTCACAAAGCACCGAGCTGATCTCCCTGTGCTCTGCGGCTGCTTCCCACTATCTATCTACCTTACGTTTGGTAGTGTATATATGTCCATGCCTCTCTTTCCCTTTGTCACAGCTTACCCTTCCCCTTCCCCATATCCTCAAGTCCATTCTCAAGTAGGTCTGTGTCTTTATTCCCGTTTTACCCCTAGGTTCTTCATGACATTTTTTTTTTTTTTAATTCCATATATATGTGTTAGCATACGGTATTTGTCTTTCTCTTTCTGACTTACTTCACTCTGTATGACAGACTCTAGGTCTATCCACCTCATTACAAATAGCTCAGTTTCGTTTCTTTTTATGGCTGAGTAATATTCCATTGTATATATGTGCCACATCTTCTTTATCCATTCATCCGATGATGGACACTTAGGTTGTTTCCAGCTCCGGGCTATTGTGAATAGAGCTGCAATGAACATTTTGGTACATGTCTCTTTTTGAATTATGGTTTTCTCAGGGTATATGCCTAGTAGTGGGATTGCTGGGTCATATGGTAGTTCTATTTGTAGTTTTTTAAGGAACCTCCATACTGTTCTCCATAGTGGCTGTACCAATTCACATTCCCACCAGCAGTGCAAGAGTGTTCCCTTTTCTCCACACCCTCTCCAGCATTTATTGTTTCTAGATTTCTTGATGATGGCCATTCTGACTGGTGTGAGATGATATCTCATTGTAGTTTTGATTTGCATTTCTCTAATGATTAATGATGTTGAGCATTCTTTCATGTGTTTGTTGGCAGTCTGTATATCTTCTTTGGAGAAATGCCTATTTAAGTCTTCTGCCCATTTTTGGATTGGGTTGTTTGTTTTTTTGCTATTGAGCTGCATGAGCTGTTTATAAATTTTGGAGATTAATCCTTTGTCAGTTGCTTCATTTACAAATATTTTCTCCCATTCTGAGGGTTGTCTTTTGGTCTTGTTTATGGTTTCCTTTGCTGTGCAAAAGCTTTGAAGTTTCATTAGGTCCCATTTGTTTATCTTTGTTTTTATTTCCATTTCTCTAGGAGGTGGGTCCAAAAGGATCTTGCTGTGATTTATGTCATAGAGTGTTCTACCTATGTTTTCCTCTAAGAGTTTGATAGTTTCTGGCCTTACATTTAGGTCTTTAATCCATTTTGAGCTTATTTTTGTGTATGGTGTTAGGGAATGATCTAATCTCATACTTTTACATGTCCCTGTCCAGTTTTCCCAGCACCACTTATTGAAGAGGCTGTCCTTTCTCCACTGTACATTCCTGCCTCCTTTATCAAAGATAAGTTGGCCATATGTGCGTGGGTTTATCTCTGGGCTTTCTATCCTGATCCACTGATCTATCTTTCTGTTTTTATGCCAGTACCACACTGTCTTAATTACTGTAGCTTTGTAGTATAGTCTGAAGTCAGGCAGCCTGATTCCTCCAGCTCCGTTTTTCGTTCTCAAGATTGCTTTGGCTATTCGGGGTCTTTTGTTTTTCCAAACAAATTTTGAAATTTTTTGTTCTACTTCTGTGAAAAATGCCAGTGGTAGTTTGATAGGGATTGCATTGAATCTGTAGATTGCTTTGGGTAGTAGAGTCATTTTCACAATATTGATTCTTCCAATCCAGGAGCATGGTATATCTCTCCATCTATTTATATCATCTTTAATTTCTTTCATCAGTGTCTTATAATTTTCTGCATACAGGTCTTTTGTCTCCTTAGGTAGGTTTATTCCTAGATATTTTATTCTTTTTGTTGCAATGGTAAATGGGAGTGTTTTCTTGATTTCATTTTCAGATTTTTCATCATTAGTGTACAGGAATGCCAGAGATTTCTGTGCATTAATTTTGTATCCTGCTACTTTACCAAATTCATTGATTAGCTCTAGTAGTTTTTCGGTAGCATCTTTAGGATTCTCTATGTATAGTATCATGTCATCTGCAAACAGTGACAGCTTTACTTCTTCTTTTCCAATTTGGATTCCTTTTATTTCCTTTTCTTCTCTGATTGCTGTGGCTAAAACTTCCAAAACTAGGTTGAATAAGAGTGGTGAGAGTGGGCAGCCTTGTCTTGTTCCTGATCTTAGAGGAAATGGTTTCAGTTTTTCACCATTGAGGACAATGTTGGCTGTGGGTTTGTCATATATGGCCTTTATTATGTTGAGGAAAGTTCCCTCTATGCCTACTTTCTGCAGGGTTTTTATCATAAATGGGTGTTGAATTTTGTCGAAAGCTTTCTCTGCATCTATTGAGATGATCATATGGTTTTTCTCCTTCAATTTGTTAATATGGTGTATCACATTGATTGATTTGCGTATATTGAAGAATCCTTGCATTCCTGGAATAAACCCCACTTGATCATGGTGTATGATCCTTTTAATGTGCTGTTGGATTCTGTTTGCTAGTATTTTGTTGAGGATTTTTGCATCTATGTTCATCAGTGATATTGGCCTGTAGTTTTCTTTCTTTGTGACATCCTTGCCTGGTTTTGGTATCAAGGTGATGGTGGCCTCGTAGAATGAGTTTGGGAGTGTTCCTTCCTCTGATATTGTTTGGAAGAGTTTGAGAAGGATGGGTGTTAGCTCTTCTCTAAATGTTTGATAGAATTCGCCTGTGAAGCCATCTGGTCCTGGGCTTTTGTTTGATGGAAGATTTTTAATCACAGTTTCAATTTCAGTGCTTGTGATTGGTCTATTCATATTTTCTGTTTCTTCCTGAGTCAGTCTTGGTAGGTTGTGCATTTCTAAGAATTTGTCCATTTCTTCCAGGTTGTCCATTTTATTGGCATAGAGTTGCTTATAGTAATCTCTCATGATCTTTTGTATTTCTGCAGTGTCAGTTGTTACTTCTCCTTTTTCATTTCTAATTCTACTGATTTGAGTCTTCTCCCTTCTTTTCTTGATGAGTCTGGCTAATGGTTTGTCAATTTTGTTTATCTTCTCAAAGAACCATCTTTTAGTTTGGTTGATCTTTGCTATCGTTTCCTTCATTTCTTTTTCATTTATTTCTGATCTGATCTTTATGATTTCTTTCCTTCTGCTAACTTTGGGGGTTTTTTGTTCTTCTTTCTCTAATTGCTTTAGGTGCAGGGTCAGGTTGTTTACTCGAAATGTTTCCTGTTTCTTAAGGTGGGATTGTATTGCTATAAACTTCCCCCTTAGAACTGCTTTTGCTGCGTCCCATAGGTTTTGGGTCGTCGTGTCTCCATTGTCATTTGTTTCTAAGTATTTCTTAATTTCCTCTTTGATTTCTTCAGTGATCACTTCATTATTGAGTAGTGTATTGTTTAGCCTCCATGTGTTTGTATTTTTTACAGATCTTTTCCTGTAATTGATGTCTAGTCTCATAGCATTGTGGTCGGAAAAGATACTTGATACAATTTCAATTTTCTTAAATTTACCAAGGCTTGATTTGTGACCCAAGATATGATCTATCCTGGAGAATGTTCCATGAGCACTTGAGAAAAATGTGTATTCTGTTGTTTTTGGGTGGAATGTCCTATAAATATCAATTAAGTCCATCTTGTTTAATGTATCATTTAAAGCTTGTGTTTCCTTATTTATTTTCATTTTGGATGATCTGTCCATTGGTGAAAGTGGGGTGTTAAAGTCCCCTACTATGATTGTGTTACTGTCGATTTCCCCTTTTATGGCTGTTAGTATTTGCCTTATGTATTGAGGTGCTCCTATGTTGGGTGCATAAATATTTACAATTGTTATATCTTCTTCTTGGATCGATCCCTTTATCGTTATGTAGTGTCCTTCTTTGTCTCTTCTAATAGTCTTTATTTTAAAGTCTATTTTGTCTGATATAAGAATTGCTACTCCAGCTTTCCTTTGATTTCCATTTGCATGGAATATCTTTTTCCATCCCCTTACTTTCAATCTGTATGTGTCTCTAGGTCTGAAGTGGGTCTCTTGTAGACAGCATATATATGGGTCTTGTTTTTGTATCCATTCAGCCACTCTGTGTCTTTTGGTGGGAGCATTTAGTCCATTTACATTTAAGGTAATTATTGATATGTATGTTCCTATTCCCATTTCCTTAATGGCTTTGGGTTCGTTATTGTAGGTATAGTCCTTCTGTTGTGTTTCTTGCCTAGAGAAGTTCCTTTAGCATTTGTTGTAAAGCTGGTTTGGTGGTGCTGAACTCTCTCAGCTTTTGCTTGTCTGTAAAGGTTTTAATTTCTCCATCAAATCTGAATGAGATCCTTGCTGGGTAGAGTAATCTTGGTTGCAGGTTTCTCTCCTTCATCACTTTAATTATGTCCTGCCACTCCCTTCTGGCTTGTAGAGTTTCTGCTGAGAGATCAGCTGTTAACCTGATGGGGATTCCCTTGTGTGTTATTTGTTGTTTTTCCCTTGCTGCTTTTAATATGATTTCTTTGTGTTTAATTTTTGACAGTTTGATTAATATGTGTCTTGGCGTATTTCTTCTTGGATTTATTCTGTATGGGACTCTCTGTGCCTCCTGGACTTGATTAACTATTTCCTTTCCCATATTAGGGAAGTTTTCAACTATAATCTCTTCAAATATTTTCTCAGTCCCTTTCTTTTTCTCTTCTTCTTCTGGAACCCCTATAATTCGAATGTTGGTGCGTTTAATGTTGTCCCAGAGGTCTCTGAGACTGTCCTCTGTTCTTTTCATTCTTTTTTCTTTATTTTTCTCTGCATCAGTTATTTCCACTATTTTATCTTCCACCTCACTTATCCGTTCTTCTGCCTCAGTTATTCTGCTATTGATCCCATCTAGAGTATTTTTCATTTCATTTATTGTGTTTTTAATCGATGCTTGATTCATCTTTAGTTCTTCTAGGTCCTTGTTAACTGTTTCTTGCATATTGTCTATTCTATTTCCAAGATTTTGGATCTGGGAAATAGAATCTTGGATCAGCTTTACTATCATTATTCTGAATTCTTTTTCAGGTAGACTGCCTATTACCTCTTCATTTGTTAGGTCTGGTAGGTTTTTATCTTGCTCCTTCACCTGCTGTGTGTTTTTCTGCTTTCTCATTTTGCTTATGTTACTGTGTTTGGGGTCTCCTTTTTGCAGGCTGCAGATTCGTAGTTCCCGTTGTTTTTGGTGTCTGTCCCCCGTGGCTAAGGTTGTTTCAGTAGGTTGTGTAGGCTTCCTGGTGGGGGGGACTAATGCCTGTGTTCTGGTGGTTGAAGCTCGATCTTGTCTTTCTGGTGGACAGGTCCACGTCTGGTGGTGTGTTTTGGGGTGCCTGTGGCCTTATTATGTTTTTAGGTATCCTCTCTGCTAATGGGTGGGGTTGTGTTCCTGCCTTGCTAGTTGCTTGGCATAGGGTGACCAGCACTGTAGCTTGCTGGTCGTTGACTGAAGCTGGGTGCTGGTGTTGAGATGGAGATCCCTGGGAGATTTTCGCTGCTTGATATTATGTGGAGCTGGGAGGTCTCTTGTGGACCCGTGTCCTGAAGTTGGCTCTCCCACTTCAGAGGCACAGCACTAACTCCTGGCTGCAGCACCAAGAGCCTTTCATCCACACATTCACAAAAAAAGAGCAGGGGGAAAAATCAAAAATCTTGCTCTCCAAGTCCACCTCCTCGACTTGGGATAATTCGTTGTAAAAAGAGGAAAAGGGCGAAAAGTCTGAAATCCTGCTAAGTCCACCTCCTTAATTTGAGATAATTCGTTGTAAAAAGAGGAAAAAAAAGGGGGGGAAAGTCTTAAATCTTGTCCTCAAGGTCCACTTCCTCAATTTGGGATGATTCGCTGTCCATTCATGCACTCCACAGACGCAGGGCACATCAAATGGACCGTGGAGCTTTAATCCGCTGCCTCGGAGGCTGCACAGAGAGATTTCCCTGTCTCTGCTCTCACAGCTCCCGGGTCTCAGCCTTGGACCTGGCCCCGCCTCTGCGCGTAGGTCGCCGGAGGGCGTCCGTTCTTCGCTCAGACAGGACGGGTTTAAAGGAGCCGCTGATTCGGGGGCTCTGGCTCACTCAGGCAGAGGGGAGGGAGGGGAATGCCCTCTCCTCGCGCACCAGGCAACAAAAGGGAAAAAAGTCTCTTGCCTCTTCGGTAGCTCCAGACCCTTTCCCCGGACTCCCTCCGGGCTAGCACTAACCCCTTCAGGGTCTCTTCCTGCGGCCAGCCCCAGACCTCTCCCTGCGCTCCGACTGAAAGCCGATACCCGAGCCTCAGCTCCCAGCCCCGCCAGCCCTGGCGGCCGAGCAGACAAGCCTCTCGGGCTGGTGTGTGCCTGAGGGCACCGATCCTCTGTGCCAAAATCTCTCTGCTTTGCCCTCCACACCCCTGTTGCTGTGCTCTCCTCCGCTACTCCGAAGCTTTCCCCCTCCGCCACCTGCAGTCTCCGCCCTCGAAGGGGCTTGTAGTGTGTAGAAACCTTCCCTCCTTCACGGCTCCCTCCCACTGGTGCAGGTCCCGTCCATATCCTATTGTCTCTGTTTATTCTTTTTTTCTTTTGACCTACCCAGGTATGTGGGGAGTTTCTTGCCTTTTGGGGGGTCTGAGGTCTTCTGTCAGCGTTCAGTAGGTGTTCTGTTGGAGTTGTTCCACGTGTAGATGAATTTCTGATGTATCTGTGGGGAGGAAGGTGATCTCCGCGTCTTACTCTTCCGCCATCTTCCTCCGGCTCCTATATTCCCTCTTGATGTTGTATATTTCTATGGATTTTAATAAATGTATAATGACATGCATTCTCCACTGTAGTACCATACAGAATAATTTCATTGCTGTAAAAATACTCTGTGCTCTATCTCTTCATCCCCCTTCTCCCCTCTAACCCATGCTGATATTTTTATTGACTCCACAGTTTTGCCTTTTGCAGAATGTCTTATAATTGGAATTATACAGTTTTATCAGGCTGGCTTCTTTCCCTTAGTAATATGCATTTAAGATTCTTCCGTGTGTTTTTATAGCTTGATAGCTCATTTCTTTTAGGTACTGAATAATATTCCATTGTCTCGATGTACCACAGTTTGTTTATTCATTCACCTACTGAGAACATCTTGGTGGCTTCCAAATTTTGGCAATAATAAATAAAGATACTATAAAATAAAGATACTATAAAAGATAGCTTTTTATATGGACATAAGTTTTCAATCCATTTGGGCAAATATCAAGGAGCACAGTTGCTGAATCATATGGTGAGTACTCTTAGTTTTGTAAGAAACCACCAAATTGTCTTCTAACGTGGCTCTATCATTTTGAATTTCCACCAGCAGTTAATGAGAGTTCCTGTTGCCTCACATCCTCAACAATATTTGGCATTATCAGTGTATTGGATTTTGGCCATTCTAATAGATATGTAGTGGTATCTCACTGTGGTTATATTTTGCATTTTCCTTTGACATATGATGTTGAGCATCTTTTATATGCTTATTTGCCATGTGCATCTTCTTTGGTGAGGTGTTTGTTCAAGCCTTTGCACATTTTAAAAATAGGGTCCTCCATTTTCTTATCATTCAGTTTTAAGAGTTCTTTGTATATTTTGGATAATATTCCTTTATTAGATATGTCTTTTGAAAATACTTTTTCCCAGGCTGTGGCTTGTCTTCTCACCCTCTTGCCAGTGTCTTTTTCAGAGCAGAAGTTTGAAATTTTAATGAAGTCCAGCTTATCAATTACTTGTTTCATGGATGTGTCTTCCTGGCATTCTATAAGTCATCACCATACCCAAAGTTGCCTAAATTTTCTCCTATGCTATCTTCTAGGAGTTTTATAGTTTTGCATTTTACATTTAGGTCTGTGATCCATTTTGAGTTAATTTTTGTGAAGGGTTCAAGATCTGTGTCTAAATTCTTTTTTTTTAATTTTAATTTTTACATGTGGAAGTCCAGTTGCTCCAGCATCACTTATTGAAAAGATTATCTTTTCTTTAAGATCATATATATATATATATATATATATATATATATATATATATATATATTTTTTTTTTTTTTTGCATTACACGGGCCTTTCACTGCTGTGGCCTCTCCCGTTGTGGAGCACAGGCTCTGGACGCGCAGGCTCAGCGGCCATGGCTCACGGGCCCAGCCGCTCCACGGCATGTGGGATCCTCCCGGACCGGGGCACGAACTCGCGTCCCCTGCATCGGCAGGCGGACTCTCAACCACTGCGCCACCAGGAAAGCCCAAGATCATATATTTTTAAAAACATATTGGAACACTGTGGATGCAAATATGCCTAAAGAAAGTAAATTCTAGAGAGAGACGAGCCCATCCTAGGTGGGCAGAGATTTCATTTAATTTTTACAAAAACTCTGTGAAGTAGGATTATTATTAAACTACTTTCTTAAGGTCACACAGCTCAGAGGAAATGAGGAAACGTCCAGAGGGAATGCAAAAGCATCAGTGACCTATTTGCCAAAACCAATACCTTGTTGGCAGTATTTTGGCAGTGTTAACTTTAATTTTTTTGAAAATCCTCCCCTTTGACTCCTGTGACACTGAACTTTTCCTTCTTTTATTCTGGCCCTTTCTTTTCAGTTTTTTTTTTTTTTTTCCATCTCCTTAGGTGTTGGTATTCCCCAGAGAGCCGACTACAACATTCTTCTCACCAAAGTCTTTCCTGGCTGTTAGTATTTCTCAACTCCAGTGGGTCAAGCCAATGTGAATGATTTCCCAAAATACTTACTACTAGTTTAGATATTTCTCCTAAATTCCTAGCAGGATATCTACCTGAATTATCCCACAGGAGCGCAAACCCAACTTGTCCAAAACTTACCCCATCTTTTGTGTTGTCTAGTTTAGAGAATGGAACTACCTGAAAGTTCTCAAGCCTGAAAGTTGAATGTAATCCTGTCTTCCACTCCTGCTTTCAAACAGTCACTATTATCACTTCCACATTCTTAAATAATCTCTTATAGTCATCCCTTCTATACATTCTCACTGTTACTATTTCACTCCAGAACTTTTCTACATCTTTCCTGCTATTGAAACCATCCCTTGACTTCTCTCCCCAACATGATTTTTATGTCCCAACATGATGCGCCAGCTCCTCTCCAGACCTCAGTGGCTTGGTTTCATCATATAAACAATCTTGCTATGCTTCCTATATGATATTCTACTATCACCCCACTCCCTGACATCAGACTTGCTGTCTTTTGAAGAACTAGACATTGGGTGGTAGATTGGGCCTCTTTGCAGACAGTACTCAAACCGCTATAATCTCCAGACCCAGGTTTTACTTTGTTTTTGTTTTTCAGCTTGGAGGTCCCTTGGCTGCAAGCTGAAAGTGTTAACTTCTACCCAAAGAGCTGTCTTCTGTCACCTACTAGCCTCCCATTGTCACCTTAATAGCAATTAACCCTTTGGGCCCCAGCTGCCTAGAAATAAAACAGCACCAAGACCATGATACATATCTAATGGAAATTGTTGGCATAAATTAAAAGGAAAAAAAGGAGGATTTATCATTAGCAAATGGAAAAACTAAACCCCCCATGTACCTCTGCCATCAGAGGACAGGGGCCAGGAATGAATTAGCAACCTAGAAACAATAAGCAATGGAAAAATATAGGAGGTAAGAAATATTATCCCATCCTAGGATACTCCTAGAAGTCACTTTGGGATAGCTGTTCATGGGGGATTCTCAGAAGGGGCTCACAGACTTCTTTTTTTTAAAATTAATTAAATAATTAAATTTATTTATTTTTGGCTGTATTAGGTTTTTGTTGCTGCACGTGGGTTTTCTCTAGTAGCGGGGGCTACTGTTGGTTGTGGTGCATGGGCTTCTCATTGCGGTGGTTTTTCTTGCTGCAGAGCACTGATTCTAGGTGCGCAGGCTTCCGTAGTTGTGGCACACGGGCTTAGCTGCTCCACGGCATGTGGGATCTTCCCCGACCAGGGCTCGAACCCGTGTCCCCTGCATTGGCAGGTGGATTCTTAACCACTGCACCACCAGGGAAGCCCGGGGCTCACACACTTCTAAATCATGGTGTGAACCTCAGATCCTGTGAGAATGGCATGTGAGGAGGTCCAGATCTCTAGTGAGTGGAGGCAGCAGGGCAGAGGTGATGTGGGGGAGGTGAGGGAGCAAATGGAGAATGGGCTCTGCAATGGGACAGCCTGTGTCTGAACACTGGTTCCACTGCTTCCTAGGATGAATCTGTAACTTCTCTCTGCCTGAGTTTTCTCACGTACCCATTGGGGATGTAATAGTATATTAGAATAGAGAAGGGTTACATCAAATAGCTGGTATAAATGTCAGATGATGATGATGTGATTGTTGTTTTCCTTCTTGTGGCAATATTCTGAGCACTGAGTTGGCCCAAGAAAGATTGATGGGGACTTGGGTGTCCTGACCTTAGATTGTGAGATTGGATGGCTTATTCCACCCCAGTTATTAATTTCTCCCACTCTGTGCAAGTCAGTCTTGGCTTATTTGCTCTCAGATCCACCCCAGCTCTTCTGTTTACTTCTATATTGCAGGGGGTCTACTCCCTAAGGACAGTGTCCCAGGCTCCCATGCCTACTGCCTTCTGTTTCCTGTAGTGCAAGGCACTACAGGAAGCTGGAGGGTGGAAGGCAGAGAAGCCAGGGTATCTCCCCCTCCCTGGCAGCCTCTGCAGTCAGGTGGTGTCTGCAGTCACTGAGTCTCTTCTCTGGCTCCAGAACCCATTGGATAAGCCCATCAGGGTTCCAACTTCCACTGAACTCCACTAACTCTGCCTTCCCCATTGCCCTTCCACGAGAAGGTGCTAATGGCTTCCTCTTCCAGCTAATGTCTGGGTTGCTTTACTGTCTCCTAGTTGACTTTTAGTTCTTCTATTACCTGTACAACCAAGCACTTTGATTAGATTTCCTCTTTTTAAAATGAAAGTGGGGGGCTTCCCTGGTGGCGCAGTGGTTGAGAATCTGCCTGCTAATGCAGGGGACATGGGTTCGAGCCCTGGTCTGGGAGGATTCCACATGCCACGGAGCAACTAGGCCCGTGAGCTACAACTACTGAGCCTGCGCATCTGGAGCATGTGCTCTACAACAAGAGAGGCCGCCATAGTGAGAGGCCTGTGCACCACGATGAAGAGTGGCCCCCGCTTGCCACAACTGGAGAAAGCCCTCGCACAGAAACGAAGACGCACCACAGCAAAAATAAATAAATAAATTAATAAACTCCTACCCCCAACATAAAAAAAAAAAAAAAGAAAGTGGGGACTTCCCTGGTGGCGCAGTGGTTAAGAATCTGCCTGCCAATGTAGAGGACACGGGTTCAAGCCCTGGTCCGGGAAGATCCCATATGCCGCGGAGCAACTAAGCCCACGCGCCACAACTACTGAGCCTGTGCTCTAGAGCCCGCGAGCCACAACTACTGAAGCCTGTGCACCTAGAGCCCGTGCTCCACGACAAGAGAAGGCACAGCAATGAGAAGCCCGCACACAGCAACGAAGACCCAATGCAGGCAAAATAAAGAAAATTAAAAAAAAAAAAAAAAGAAAAAAAAAAGAAGTGGTTTCTGTTTTCTGATTTGGATTCTGACCAGCACCCTCTGCATTCCTGTTCCAGCCATCCTATCAGTGTCTTTGGGTACCTGAAGTTAGGGGACACTGCCTGGAGCTCATGCAGCTTTAACAAGTGGATGCTGATTGACACCACCTCCCTCCCGCCCCTGACAATTCTCAGACTCAGGGATGGAAAGTCCCTTAGCTACACACACAGGCTGTCAGGCAGCAGCATTTGCCCGCCTGAGCTGTGTGGGATGATTCCCCAACAGTCCCAAACATTGCCGCTGTCTATATGACAGTAAAGAAATGTTTTGGCAGAAGCCAGTCTGGGCATCAAAATGCTGAGGCCCATATGTTCCTGCTAACTTCCTGCCAAAATGTTGTGGCTTGAGTTATGAAGAGTATAACTTTTTAATCCAGAATAAAAAGGGAACTCTAACCCAGGGATACATTTTAAGCCGAAAAATAAGGCAACGAAAATCAGTTTAAAAGTAATAAAAATGGGGCTTCCCTGGTGACGCAGTGGTTGAGAGTCCGCCTACCGATGCAGGGGACGTGGGCTCGTGCCCTGGTCCGGGAAGATCCCACATGCCCAGAGCGGCTGGGCCCGTGAGCCATGGCCGCTGAGCCTGTGCGTCCGGAGCCTGTGCTCCGCAACGGGAGAGGCCACAACAGTGAGAGGCCCGCGTACCGCAAAAAAAAAAAAAAAAAAAAAGTAATAAAAATGACAAATGGGAGTGATTGAGAGCAGGCGATTAGGGAGGCAAAGTCTAGGAGATGTATTAGGGTTCCTATTGTCTGCCTCACCCTGGACTTTTAACCTCAGGGGCTCACCCACGCGCAGTGATCCACCGGACTCCTAAACAGAAATTGAAGACAGCAAACATTTCCATGCAATTGCTTCTTCCTACTTATACTCAACCAACCCTTGTTCACCTCTGGTCTCCCTGATGCCTGGGTTCTGGACTGCACCTCAAAAGTAGCTGCTTGCTTCTATTCTCTCTGGTTTTTTGTAACTCACCAATCCCCCTCCTCTCTTTCTGTTTGTTGGGCTTAGGTTTACCACTCTGCTTTCAGCTTTGCTTGCTACCTTGATGGTAGCCATCTCTTCAGCTTCAGAAAAATTCCCTCCGCTTCTCAGTAATGCTACCAGCTGGGCAGGCCTGAGCCCTTCAACACTGTTCTGCCAAAAAAGGAGAATTTGGCACTTCAATATATAGAACAAGGAGGAGAAAGTGGCAAAATCTAGTACAGAGAAACAAGACAGCCATGGATTGGGAAAGAAGCAAATTGTACAATGTATATCCTTTTCATTTCTTGGGAGAAACCATAATTTGACAATTTTAAGATACATTGAAGAGTTATCAATAATTTAAAAAAAGAGATGCTGGTAAGGAATTGTGGCTACATGGCCCAGTAATTCAGAGATTCCAAGGGGAATTATTTAAAATATAGGCTCTATGCTGTTTGTATCCCACTCATATCCCCAGGCCCACCTCCATTCCAGAGGCCACCTGCAGATAGTTCCCAGAAGCCACATCCAGAATTAATAGAGACTATTATGTATCATCCAGAAACCCTGGACTTTAAGCCAAATGCAGTGGATTTGGGGTTGACTCTTGGGGGTGGTGTCAGTGGTGGTGTGACTGATTTCTTTGTGTAGGAGACAGGAGGAAAGCATAAATACTCAGAAACATAAATCAGACTGAAGCAGAGCTCACTCTACCATATATGAGCTCCTGTGCGTTTGTTCCCCTGCTTCCCTAGTAGGTTGGGGTCATGTGACTGGGTTCTGGCCATTGGATGTAGATAGAATCACTCCATCTAATCTTCCAGCTCTCTCTTCTTCTGCCGTGGTGACCGTGGAGGCCTCAGGTCCTCACGTTCCTGGTGGTGTGTTGACAAGATGAAGGAAGACTGCTTCACACACGTTGCACTTGGTGTGAGCTAAAAATAAACATTTATGGAGTGAATGAAGCCACAGAGATTTTAGGGTGTATTTGTAACTGTATCATAACTTAGTCTATCCTGACTACTATTCTCTCCTATCCATCAGAAAAGATTCATAATATGGGAAATTTTGAGATAATTCTCAAGTCTAGCAAATTTGGGGAGATGGCAGGCAGAATTCTTTTTTTTTTTTTTTTTTTTTTTTTTGCAGTACGTGGGCCTCTCACTGTCGTGGCCCCTCCCGTTGTGGAGCTCAGGCTCCGGACGTGCAGGCCCAGCGGCCATGGCTCACGGGCCCAGCCGCTCCGTGGCATGTGGGATCTTCCCGGACCGGGGCATGAACCCGTGTCCCCTGCATCGGCAGGCGGACTCTCAACCACTGTGCCACCAGGGAAGCCCCCCAGAATTCTTTTATTTTTATCTCAGAGTAGAAATTATGTGTAAGATGAAATAAGATTTTAGAATTTCGTGAGATGACATTTTATATAAACTGAAAATTAAATCCAAGGATGTAAGTATTTCAAAACAATTTTTGAAGAAAAGCTATTTTGCAAAAGGTTGCACTCTGTCATCACTCGAGGCACTGGTTCAGGCTCTCTATTAGCTCTCTCCTGCCTCCTCAATCTAAGATTTGTCCTCAGCTTATAGGCTTCTGTCTTCTGAGCACAAACCCATGAGATTGCCCAAGAAAAAATTTTAGTGGTGTTCTTTCATCTTCTGGGTCAAGAAAGAAATTGGCTCTCCAGAGGAATTTAATATTGTTTTGAGCAAAAACGAACAATGTAGCATCCTTTAAACTGTAAACATCTTCAAAATCCTGACAATGCTGTAGACTGACACTCCTACCTAGAATTCTAGACATTTTATTATTAAATGATATAAAGCAACTATTCCATGACTGAATTCAACACCAAGCACCTGGGCATAACAGTGTTGTTTCAGATATTAGTTTCTTTAACAACTTTTTTGGCATTTCTTGGTTGGAAACAAGAAGGAAGACTCATCATCAGAAGTCTAGTCATCAGAAAGGTGCTCTAGTCCTTGCCCTATGAAGATGTCTGGAACAACGATTGTGTACCCATTGCTGCAATCCGTATCACCCACATACTTGGAATTTGGCATTTGCCAGCTGAATAAAGCTTGAGAGACAACCACAGCTTTGCCTGTTTTAAGCATCTTGCTGATATAAGCCTCAAGACATTCCAGTTGGACTCCATGCCCATTACTCCATACTATGATTTTAGGACAAATGTTATATGCACAAGCAAGAGCTCTGTTAGCCATTAGAGTAATTAATGGTTTTCTTGTTATGAGATTGAAGTGCAGATCAGAAATTGTTTGCTCCACCTCTGGCTGTTGGCTAGACACCATTTCTACATACCAAGAGGGGCAAAAAAGTGAGAAGATATTCCCGTTTTCCTTAAACTCAGATACTCTTCTTTATTCCTTCCTTGTGAACACTATAACCTCCATATGGAGATCTCTGCTTCTGGGAATCTACCTCATCTCACATTCTTACTAAATAATGAGTTCCTAATGCAGATAGTAGGGGCCACCCACCAACTGCCCTTCCTCCTTTCTGAACCCTCATTTTTTTTTGGGTATCCACCCATCCACACAAACTAGAGTTTTCCCTTTTGTCATTGAGTTTGCTGTCTTTACTGCCAGTGCTGCCAGGCATGGATTTTTACCATTTACCTACAGGAAGCCCTCTGTTCTGTCAGGGAGGCTACTGTTTTTAACCTCCACCCCCTACCCAGAACAACAATTTCCAGAAAGGTTGCACTTGTGGGTCCCTCTGCAGGGGATGATTTCCCACCAGGTAGCCCATCACTTGCTTCCTCACTCTTTCAGGTCTTTGTTCAGTAGTTGGTTTCCCAGTGAGTCCTTCCCTGAGCATCCTAATTAAACTTCCAGTTCCTAGCTCCCCATAGAATCCCCAATCCTCCTGCTCTAATGCACCTCACATACTATGTGTATTTTTTCATTTCTTTCTTTATTGTCTGTTTCCCCACTTAGATGCAAGCCCCATGGAGGCAAAGGTTTTACCTGGTTATTCACTGTGATATCCCAGGCATCTAGAATAGTGCCGGGCATATAAGAATACAATCTGTGAAGTAAATGACTAAACTGAGCTGATTTTGTGATTCCACAATCATTCAAAGGGGCTCCGAAGGGTCAACACATGTTTGGTGTGTGTGCTGAGAAGGGTGAGGGAACCAGGAAGGTGAGGTTAGCGCTAGGTCAAGCTATTTTGGGTCTGAGGCAAAAGGAAAAATCACCAATCCTATCTTTATTTAATATTTTGAAATTTTGTTCCCCATAGATTTTTTGTTTAATTAAAAAAATATTGCATTAAGATATTATTTCTCTATTGAGTTTTTTGTGCCCCCTTAAATTTTGTGCCTGAGACAAGTGTGTCACTAGCCTTCCCCGAGTCCTGTCCCGGGTGTCCTGGGTGGCTGCACAGGACCTTGGAATTAATCACAAGGTATATGCTGACTAACTGAAAGGGCCTGAAAGGCCCCCTGCATCCCTCCCCAAGAGGTTCTAGGGAGGGTTCTGCTTATACAGGGTGTGAAGCAGGGAGACTTTCTAAGTATAATCTTTTGAGGGAACTCTGAGCACAATGCCCAAAGAGTGAATTTCCAGACTGACAATAGGACCATTCATTAGTGATGATGGTGATGATAACTACCATGATGATGATATTTAAGTTGCCAATGTATCTAACGAAGCAAGTAGAATAGCAAGTAAAAGCCTAAGGCAAAAATGACATTTCATCAAAATTTTTCTTGATTTCTTAGAAGTCATGCTGGAGTTCAGGAAACCACAACTCTGAATGAGCTATTCTTCCAGCGTCAGAGCAGAGTGGTGTTTCTTCAATGTGTGCACCAGATGAAGTAGCTGGCTGACATTCAAAGGACATGGCATGTAACAAATACATACTTTAAAGATCTCCTGAGGGGCAAGGAGATGCTTGTGGTATGAGAGGCACGGAGGAGCTGAGGCTGACTGAGAGCCCACAGACCCACAGCTCCCTTCTCCTGCTGCCCCCAGGTCACACTCATTTAGTGACCACACAAATTAAATATATATGTTCTCTCTTTTTCTTGATCAATTGTTGAGGACATAGGATGAGGCCAAGTTCAACGTAAGCTACATTTCTGCTCTTTTGAGTACTTACTATGTGTAGACATTGTGCTAATTGTTTATATACATTATCATTGAGTTTGCACAATAGCTGTCTGCTGTAGGCACACTTATTACACTCCTTTTTTTTTTTTTCTTTTGCAGTACACGGGCCTCTCACTGTCGTGGCCTCTCCCGTTGCAGAGCACAGGCTCCAGACGCACAGGCTCAGCGGCCATGGCACATGGGCCTCGCCGCTCCGCGGCATGTGGGATCCTCCCAGACCGGGGCACAAACCTGTGTCCCCTGCACTGGCAGGCAGACTCTTAACCACTGCACCACCAGGGAAGCCCTACACTTCTTTTATAGATAAAAACACCGAGGATCAGAAAGGTCCACTTTCCCCATTGTCACTTAACAATTAAATCTTGGAATTGAGAATCCAAATCGGAATTCAAAGGTCTTTCCCTTCACCACTCTACAACATTGTCAACCTTCGTCTTCAGGTCTCTTCAGTCTAAGGCATCAGAAGAACTTGACTTTGGTCTCATTCACTGTCATGCCAAGTACCACTTGATCTTCCTTACCTTTTTCTTACCTAGCATGATAGAAAGGACAACTGGCCCAAAATGCAGGTGACAGAAAGTCTTCTCTTCGCTCTGTTACTGGCTTCATTTGTAGTTTTAGTTAAGTCCCTTAGCTTCTCAAAGACTGAGTTAAGTTCATTGTCAAATAAAGGGCTTTATTTGACACAAATAATTAGGTTATCTTCCATACCACCTTTTTAGCTGGAACCTTCCATGATTCCATTTCATGATCTAAGGCATCTGTGGCTACCACAAAACACTTAACTGGAAAAACTTATGGCAATGTTTTATTGAACCGTTATCACTTTAAACCATTGCTCTAAAGCCGAGGTAAGATTTGAAAATGCGATAGGAAATAATTATAGGAGAAAGAGGATTTCAGTGGAGGGGACACACTCAGCCTCAGCGATATTCTTTGGGTGCATGTGCCCTCCAAAAGCCAAGAATGTCTAAGCCACTTCTTTAGTACAAAGGCAGGAGAGTTTTAGAGAAGAGAGCTCATTAGCAACTATATAGCTTTGTGAGACTCCCACAGCTCCAGCGTTACATGGTTTGGGGGAAGAACAAGTCTGAGTCAACCAGCCACTGTATGAATAAAGTTACTGAACTCTGTAAGCTACAGGAGGAACTCCTGAAACTTACGGACAAACTGTTCAGTCATTCAAGCTGCCTAACTGAAAGGTTTTTGAAATCAACACCAAAGCACCAGGGCCAGGGTGGGATCTTCAAGGAAGAAAGTTGGGCTGGAGATATAGGACCACACAGTGATCTTGATTATAGCCTGATGCCACCACTTAAAGGAAGACCTTTACCAACACCTTGATAAGGGTTAGTGCGTGCTAAACAATGGAAGCATTCTCTACAATATTTACCATTTACTATGGATGTTTACACTTAAGTTAACTGTGATTTCGCTCTACGTGGTTTATTTTACAGGGTGAATGTAGTTTTTCATAAGTAATTAAAACCTTTCCTTAAAAATTCCCTCGTTTCTTCTCCTCTTTCTCCCTTCCTCCCTCCCTCCTTCTCTCCCTCCATTCCTCCCATCCTTTATTATTTTATTTTATTTTTTTTAAATGAAAGCTTCTTTCTTTCTTTCTTTCTTTCTTTTTGCTGTGTTGGGTCTTTGTTTCTGTGCAAGGGCTTTCTCTAGTTGCGGCAAGTGGGGGCCACTCTTCATCGCAGTGCGTGGGCCTCTCACTGTCGCGGCCTCTCTTGTTGTGGAGCACAGGCTCCAGACGTGCAGGCTCAGTAGCTGTGGCTCACAGGGCCTAGGTGCTCCGCGGCATGTGGGATCTTCCCTGACCAGGTCTCAAACCCGTGTCCCCAGCATTGGCAGGCAGACTCTCAACCACTGCGCCAGCAAGGAAACCCCCATCCTTTATTTTTAATGAATATTTATTGGCTGCCTTGTTTGTATTCAGACACTATGCATAAAATGTTGAACAGAAAACAGACATCATTCCTGCTTCATAGAGTTTTTGGACTTCTGTGCCAGTGCAGGACCTCTTCCAGTTGTATGAAGGAGGCTTCATAGGAACCAGGGGGACATTATTGACATTTGCATTCACTATCATGGTCCCCAGGACTAGTAGGAGCCCCTCATACACAAATCAACCTCTTGAGCAACATAGTTCCTAATAGCTCTCATGTATGGAACATCCACTTAGCCTCCTGGGGAAGCAGCAGGCAGCAGAGTTAAAAATGCAAGATGTTTCAATAATCATTTTCACTGAGGTAAGGGAGGTCTCTGTAACAAATACTTTAGAGCCTCTGCGGAAGATGACTTTATATAATTTCAGTTCATTTCTCTCCACATGTACTGAACACACAAAAGGTGTTAGCTACCAGAGCATCTGTTATGGGGTAGTCATTGTGGACCCACTAATTGTTAGTTGCTGGACATTCAAAAGTGAATGAGACACAGTTCCTGCCTTCACATTGTTCACAGTTTAGCTGGGAAGAAAACACATCAAGAAGTCAGTAGATAGAGTGCAAGAGAGGAGAGTAGGGGAAATATTTATAAGGTACTAAAGTAGTTCAGAGAAAAGGGATTAATTCTATCCTGGGGTAGAGAAAGGCCAGAGAAGGCCTCCCGGAGTTGACTATTACAAAGAGTTTGAAAAATCGAGTGGGAATTTTCTAGGCCAAGAGAGTGGGGAGCTCAGATGGAGAAGGAGAGGTGGAGTATGCAGGACATTCCAAGTAGAGGGAACTACGCCTGTGCAGGCATGCAGGTGTGCAGTGAGGGAGGGGCAAACTAGTGGTTTTGTGCTTCTGCCTCAAAAAGCATAAGGCTGGATGAGCTGGAAGTTGAGTGAAGATGGACATCAGGTACTACACCATGTGCATGTGCTTTAAGGGCTTGGATTCTATCTTCTAGTCTAGGCAGTGGGGTTGGAGGTGGGGCTGCCCCTGAATGAGTTGAGTACCGGAGAATGGCAATGCTATAGTTGTTTGTCCCTGTTTCCCCAGGGCTGTGTCAGATAAGGACTTTTCACAGGACCATGCAGGCCACACTCAAAATTGTCCCTTTCCCACAAGCATCCGTCAGTGTGCCATGGTCCAGATGCCTCAACTCTCTCATACCTCACAGGGAGTCCTGCTCCCCCGTGGTGTTCTCTGGAAAGCTGCGGTTGGCAGATGACTCAAGTCTCCTGGCCCAGGACCTGACCCTTTGTCCCATTCTCCTTTCTCTCAGAGAACCCATCAGGTCCTCATGAAAGAGCTTTGGCTCCTGAGAACCAAATCCTGAATCCTGGCTGATTCAGTTCCCTCTTGGGAATTGATATATATGCATAATCTGTTGGGTATGATCTAGTGGGTTGCAAGGAAAAAGCCGACTCAATCTAACCTAAATAAACATTAAAAACACATCAACTAAGGTTGCAGTGTTACCCCAAGGAAGCTAAGAGCAGAGATACCCTGAGCCTTCAAGCTTCAGGAAGTCTCTAACAGGGAACGAGAGACTTAAGGTACATGAGTAGTGCTATCTATCTCCCTTAATCCCATTTTTACCTTTTTCTTCATGTCTTCTGTATCACTTTTTCTTTCTCCCTAGACCAGCTTTCTTGGCCCTCTGGTCCATGAGGAAAACTTTAGTTCCCGACTCTATAACTTCTAGATCCAGCCGTATTGAACAACTCCCTAAGTGCCAATTCCAAATTCCCAAAGAGAGGATTTCATTGGCCTGCCTTGGGTCAGGTGTTACTGTTGGTCCAATCAGCTGTCTCCAAGGGCAGGTGTCACCCTCCCAACATGGACGGCAGGGTCCCACATCTGTGCTTTCAAGAATTAGATGTGGAGCAAGAAGACAGTTCCAAAATAAGGAAATTAGCTGAGAGTGGGACCGATACCCTGGAAGTACGTCCTACAAATACAAACACAATCACTGACCACACACACACACACCCGCACACACACAGTATCCAAATGTTTGCAGTATTTAAGAACTAAACAAAATTGTAATTACTTAAACTTCTACAGACAAGAAAAAAACATTGTTTTAAATAAAATTTCACCATTGTGGCCTTTTTATTTCTCTCAACTAAGGGCTTGAATTTCGTAACCTCTAAGATTTCTTCTAATGCTACAATTCTTTCATTAAAGGCCCAGGGGACTGTCAGGCACAGTGAGTGTGAATTTCCACACGTCTTACATTTTCCAGCAGGTACTTAACTAAGCTCAGAAGACATTTTGTGTTGCTACAGCCAAACTTTAACAGAAGATCATATTTAAACTAATACTTAGTTGCCTGTTCACTAGTTACACTGGCTTCAGATAGTATTTGACTGTTTGCAAAAATCAAACCCACACTCAAATGACAAAAAATTTTCCTCCATTGACAATATTCAATAGAAAAATACTGTGGGCTTTAGTAGCAATTCCCACTGTGGTGTTAAAACAAAACAAAAACCACTGTTAAAAACTAAAAGCTAAAATGACAAAAACTCAGCCTCTTAAGGTGACTGGTTTTATGGCATCAATAAAAGTCTGGGGTATATACAAGTTCTGGCATATTTGTTTTAAAAATGTCAATATCATTACCTTATTATTATTGCATTTTACATCTATAGACATTGGCTAGATAAAGAACTGTCCCAGGGTACAAACATTCGTCAATGCCACCCTTCTAACACACTTAAACCTTCTCATCCTTCAGTTACCCTTTGCTTCTCAGGCCAAAAGAAGACAAGGGGTTAAGAAAACATGCACAAAGATCGCAGGGTATATCTGAATTCCCATGAAAAATAAAAAGAAAGGGAATAGACAATGCCATTTCAACCTTGTGCATAATTTAGGGCTCTCTGCAGGCTGATTTAGTTTAGATCAGTGGTCCTTTACATGACTACATTCACATAGCCTTGTATTATAAATCTACTTATTAATTTTTTGCCAGAAAGCATCCTGGATGTGATTTCTAGCCGCAGTCCTTCACACAGATGACAGTGGTAGACGTGTCATCTGAAACTCTTCCGATTTCCTTTAGTCTAACAAACCATTTCTTCCCATTGCATATTTAGAAGCTCTGGAGCAGAAGGGGCAAAGCAGTGTTTCTAAATGGACAAAACAAAATCTTCATCCTATATTTATTTCCATTAGTAAGAAAAAATATGCAAATCTCCTACCAGAGTGCAGCTGAGGGATACATAGGCAGCTGATGAAAAGACATTCATTTGCAATACGGTTTCTCTGCAGTTGTAGGAGCCTCTGCCCACCCTCTTCCCCAGCTGTCTGGACTTAGGTGGGGGAGAGGTTACTGAGCTATGCACGTATTTCCCATATTGGATCCGAAGGAGGAGTGAAGCTAATGTACTGTGTATTCAAATGAGACTCTTTAGAGCAGAGCTGAATTGAACTCAGATGCAAATCGCCCTGACAGGAGCACTTTCTGCTGGCCTTTGTCCTCTCTGTCTGTGTCCTTAAGCACACAGTCAAGGACTCCCAGCCGAGATGTTTAGCCTTCTGAGAAAGTAAACAATCTTGTCCTCCCCCCGACCTTCCCCAATATAGACGCGGTCACGGTGTGCCCTGCCTGCTGAAAATGTGCCGGAAGAACATTCTCATGCAAGATGGGCTGTGGCTGCGGGATGGCTCCTGAAGGATTGGCCAGGCTCAGAAAAGGCAAGAAAGCAAGCTCTCTGCTGGGGAATGGAGAAACCCTGGAAATGAAGGAAGGCACGGTGATGAGAAGAGAGAAGGATCTGCAACTCACTAGACAGAAAGGAAGAAGGGAAAAAATGAAAAAGAAATAACATTCCCTTAAATACGAATAAGACGTTGCATGATATGTGTAAATGAACCTTACAGTCAAGTGTAAGACGGAAAGGCAAGACCAAGGCCTCAGTGAGCCAGATCTTTCCCCACCTGGGATGCTCTGAGAAACAAATCAAACAAGATAAAGAAAACGTACCCCTCCCTCCTCCCCCCTCCAAAAGATGGTATATTGTCGCTTATATGAAACTTTGAGCTTAAGCTTGGTTCATAAGGGAAAATGCCATGTCCTCCGAGCCCCCTCTCTGCTAATGCTTCTGTTCCGGAAAGAATTCCTGCCTGGCGAGGCTTTCCCATCATGTGTGGTGTTCCCATTGGAGAAGGAAGAATCAAGGCCACGTACACTCACCCAATGTCACCCACAATCAGGGTGAAGCCAAGTGAAAGTTCCAGATTCCAAACTCTCCCTTAGGCCCTTGTCTTTGTGCCCCCTCCTCCTCTCATCTTCTGTTCCCTCCCTAACAGAGGTCACAGATTCACTGGCACAGTCATGCATGGCATTGAGAGAAAGCTATCCAGATCATTTGTCTGGAAACGGAGCCCTAAACAGCCTTGGGGGGGGTGTGTTGGTCAGAGGGGCTGCCTCTGTGTACTGTATTAGTGGCTAAACTGATATAGGAATAAAAGAGCATGTGATCACCTTAAAAAATTGCTCAATAAAATTCAGCAGGCTAATGTAAATATATGAGCTAATTATCTCTTGCAAGTGAATTAAAAATATGGAAAGTTTCACAAAGCATATTGATTTTTTTAACATAATCTTACTTCTGCTAAGTAAATGTCAGCTCCAATGACAGGATCCTGTTATATTCTTTTTTGCTTTCATGATTCTATTTATTATTCATAAGAAAGAAAAAATTCCCATTTCGTACCTCCATAGTGAGAAACATCCTGCTCCAGGTGGACACAAAAAGCAAAAATTTGGAAGAGTGGATCCCTTATAGCTTCAACAGATGTGCTCAGATTGTTGAAACACTGAATGTTGTGTGTGTACAAGGGAATCTGGGCTAGTTGGCCATGTGTAGAGAGTCAATATACATTGAATGTGCAAGAGACATAGTCATGATGGAATTCAGCCCGTAGCAAGCAAGATCCCAGTTTCTTGTCTGTGTGATGAGTTTGGGTCATGGTATCAGGACCACCACCACAGAAAGGGAAACTGTTATTATTAAAGCATGCAGCCTTGAAGGGCACACGTAAAGTTGGCCCTACCGACCTTATATTGCCATTGCTGGGGGTTGCTGACACTTATTCCCCACTATGGGCAGAACTGTGCTTCACTGAAAAAGACATCACTTCCTATGACTTGTAGTGAGTTGGGGGGTGTATTTTTCACCCCTGTAAAGGGAATTATCCACCCTCCCCCATGCCTCATAGCATCTATGTCACTTCAATTATTTTATCAAATAGAAAACCAGGATAGCAAAATATCCAGCAACACATTGCATCAGAGAGACCCTCAGAAATCAAAAGAATGTGTGTTTCTAGGATGGACGGAGGACAAGAGGGAAAGCAGTGTATTTTGGAAGAGTCTCTGATCGCCAAATGAGGGCAGCAGGTGCACGACCTCACCTTCAAACACCAGTTGTAGCTAATTTATAGCATCAGCGTTGGGCAAGAATCATCGCCAGCCCGCTCAGTCAGAGATAAGTGATGCTTGTCAGGCAGTACCAGGCCTTTGTTTTGGGAACCCAGGAGTAAAAGTGATGAGAGAGAGGTGGATTTTAACATGCAGCACGTAGGGGTGAAACAGTCTTTGCTTGCTGCCTTTACCTAAATGCGGCTTCCTACTGAACCAGGAGATGTACCAGGTTCCCATGGGGCTTCTGTACATGGAAGAGAAACAGCACTGGGTTCAAGAACTTGGCTCTGAATCATTTTGGTGTGCTCTGTGTGTCTCAAGACAATGTCATTTTCTCCATTTTTCAATTAATCACCTCTTCCCAGAATCTTTCCGGGTGACTAAGGAATGCAGCAAGATATTTTGTAGGGCTGACAGGAGATCAGAGGTCAGATATAGAAATCATGCTGAAAAATAATTAATTAGCTGACATGCCTCAGAAAACTTCCTTTGGGAAAAGTCTCCTGCAGCACTGCAGAAGGATAAGCTAAAAGGAAGTAGGAGAAGAGAAAGGAACAAACAAATGAGGAAATGAGGTGAAGACTTACAAAAGGAAGAACAAAAGGAAGAAAAGTCAGATTGCTTTTATTCACACTTTCAGAAGCATTTTAAATAGCACTTTTCTTCAACCTGTCCCACAATATTCGTGTTCTGTGAGTGTTATCAAGCTGGGTTGTCTTTGTTTTTTGTTTTCGCCAGTGAATAAACAGCAAACTCTTTCTTCAGGAGTAAATTATATTTACTGCATACCCAATTAACCATAGTGCTTACATGTCTTTAGAGTTGTTCTTTTTTTTTTTTTTTGCCGTACGCAGGCCTCTCACTGTTGTGGCCTCTCCCGTTGCGGAGCACAGGCTCCAGACGCGCAGGCTCAGCAGCCATGGCTCACAGGCCCAGCCGCTCCGCGGCATGTGGGATCTTCGAGGACCAGGGCACGAACCCGTGTCCCCTGCATCGGCAGGCAGACTCTCAACCACTGCGCCACCAGGGAAGCCCTAGAGTTGTTCTTGTTCACAGTCTGCTTGTTCATGGAGGCACTTGGGAGTACACAAATGATCAAAACTCAGCACAATTTTCTCCGTCATCTACGGAGAAAGCCAGTCGGCTTCCAAGATGTCAAAGATGTCCTTACCCCTCCATGAACAATGGAAGTCAAAGGTCAAATAACTTATTATCGGACTCACTAAGACTTTTTCTTTCATTTTTGGACTTAATGTGTCTTGCTGTGATCTTCAAGGATGAAGGGCACGTATGTTGGCACTCCATGTCTCCATGGCTCCTCCTTGTTGTTTATATTCCTTGAAGGTGGCCACGTGGCTAGGGTACAGGGTGAGGTTTCACGAATTAGGTGCTGTAGTCTTCCACTTAATAGTAATTCTTAAACAATTTAATGGCAGTTATGGAGGTACCCTGGCACCTCTGCTGTGTGACTTTTGGTCCATACAGAAGACAGTATGTTTAGCAAAATCATTCCTGGCAAAACCTGAGAAATGGGAAAATGATTAGTCATGGATGGAAACAGACTATATATCTGGCTGCATATTTTGATTGATAGGGTGAAAATAATGAAAGGTGATATAAGGGTCAAGAGATTTTCACATCTAGAGAAAGCAGAGATTGAGGGTTGAGGTCAACGAACAACCTAAATCTGAGTATCTCAGGTAATAAGAAATAACATAGAGAGGACATAATAATTTAGCTGCAGTGTAGGGCCCTAGATTTATGTTCAAGGAATAGTAATAATAGCAAATCTATCATAGCATTTTGTATAACCCAAGTGCTATTTGAAGTGCTTTAAGTGTATTTATTTACCCAATCCTCACAATGATCCTTTGAAGGAAGTAATGAGTATTCCCATTTTACAGATGAGGCAACCATGGCCCAGAGAGTTTAAATAAGTTGACGTCTATGCTAGTGAGCAGTAGAGACAGACTTGAACTCAGGCAGGCTGGTTCTAGAATGCATGATCCTGGGCACGACATGAACCAACTCAGCTATAGAGAAGTGTATTCTTACCAAGGGGATTTTCCCCGTATCTACAATCACCATTAGTGTTTCTCGCTTGCTGAGCTGAGAGGATGGTTTTGGCACATTCACTGCCAAATTCTGAATATTCAATGACAGGAACATGCTCTCAAATAAAACATTAAAAGAAGATTTTAAAAAATTCTCAGTGGAACTTCTAGTTCTCTGGATACCAATGCTATGTCTCTTGTTATTCAAAGTAGGCTTAGAGTGATTGCAACTTGTACTTTTCAGCCTGCTCTCAAAGAGAAAATATAGTCTGTAATTCACACTTCTACTATGCAGTCCTTTTTCCTTAAAGCAGTTACCACAATTGCCATGAATTAATGATTTGTTTCATTACTTGTTCAGTGTTTACCTCCCTCTCCGTATTTCCAGTTCACAGCTTGGTGCCTGGCACACGCGCTCAAGAAATTTGTGTTGAACAAATGAACAAATCAATGAATAACTACAACCCGTCAGCATCCTCCCACGTTCACCAAAGTCAACTTTTTCTTTCTAGTAGTTTTTACCCTATGGAGATGGGGGCAACATATGGAATTTTTACCCAGCGCCCTTCCTTGGCAATTCATCGCGGAAGTTTCCTGTTCACCAGCGGATTCACATGCTTGCTTTGTTTAAAAGGGATTTCAATGTGTTACACAGGGGATTTTCTCCTAAGGATGTGATTATTCCCGGCTTGATCCTGCTGCTGTGATGTGGCCACGTTTGGCGTAGAGCTCATGTGGCGTGGGATTAGGCTGTCCTCATTGTGCAAAGTGCCTTGGACACACGCTGCACTTATTAGAGTGGGGTATTGTGGATCACTTTACAAAGGCAACAGCTGCAGCCATTACTCCAACAGTTAGGTCATAATTTGGTATGTGCGACACCTCCGCAAGACGCTCGCCACAAAAACATTTATTCTTCTCATCTGTCAATATATTTGTGCCTCTCATCTCTCTCTTGTTCCCTCTTTTTTTCTTTTTTTGCTTCTTTTCACAAGTGGCAGAATGCATTCCCATTTCCAAACAATTGGTTCCTCCACAGAAATATTCTTAAGGCAGCTGCTTTCTTATAGCACATTTTTGAATGATTATATGTGTATATAAATATATATGTTTCTTAATAAGAAACAGCCTTTTTTGAAATGCAGGGCCAGTTTCAAAGCCGCTAATGATATTCATTGAACCAAATATGGGCGACACCTCAGTGGTGTGGGTGAGCTCAGACACTGACGCTTGAGGAAACCAAGACTTTCATGGGATTATCCAGTCAAAAAGACACCGAATATTTAAAATAAGCCAGAGGAGGGCACTTTTCATAATGCACCCTATCCCCCCCCACCCGCCCCGCCCCCAGATGATACAGGATCTGAGATGGTGTGAGATAATCCACCAATTAGGCTCCGGAGGAAACTGAGCTGAAATGGATTCTCTGAAGTCACCCAGTTAATCAACAGTAGAGCAGGATTAAGCTCAAGGTTGCTGGATCACAGCCATGTGCATATTATGCCTCTTTCAAGCCATTAGTCTAGAAGCCGACTTGACAATCATCGGTGTGACCAGGGTTGAAACCTTAGGCTTAGGTGCCCGAGGCATGCATGACCTGAGTATACGGTGAAGGCGGCACTGGCGCACACGGCTGGTTTTCCTGACAACTCCATTTCTTGCGTCTGGCCCTGGGAGCTCTGTACCTCCTTGTACCTCCCAAATGCCAGAAAGCGTTTGTGGCTTACCTTGAACCCGGACAGCGGGCTTTTCCTAATATGAGTCCCTTCAGCTGCCAGAGTGTGCACAGCTGCGGGTAGGACCAGCCATCCAGCTCAGCTGAAGGATCTGACGGCTAGCCAGGAGGAGGAAGCAGGAGTGAGAGAGGTCAGCTAAACCAGTGAAGAGGTGGAGGAGGATCAGACGAAGACAGCAGTGTTTATGGGGCTTCCACCATGCGCCATGCAATCCGTGATGACAGATTTTCCTATTCTCCTTTTATTAATGAGACAATTTAAGAGGTTGCTTGACATGCCCATTTTCCAGTAAAAGCAGCAAAGCTTTGAACCTCAGTTTGTCTAATTCCAATGTTTCTGTCCAGGGCTTCACTCAGGGCTCTGCCAGTTGTGTCCTGGTGCAGAGGTACCAGGCAGAGGGAGTGAGTGGAGAGGAAATCCAGCCAGGACCCTTCTCACCCCCATAACCACCTGGAGACAGAGGCACGTTTTGCTGGCAGCAGCCCCCTCAGGACTGTTCATTTCAGCCCCACTGTCCCCAGGGACTGAGCCTCCAAAGAGTGGGGAAGAATGATCCAAAAGCTTGCAGTGAACAAGGGTGGCCCCGGATAACAGAATGCACTGAGACTCTAGTTAGGGTTTTAACTTACTGCCTTTATAATTGCTTGTTTCCTGCTGGGTGTAGGTGGCCCAGGACTGCTAGGTGTGGATCATAGTTGGAGAAAGCCCAAACCTTTCAGGTAAATCCTGGTTCTGATGGATGCAAGAACTTACATGCTCAAATTTCCTGGAGAACGTTTTTGCCAAATTCTGCTCATCTTTTGCTTTTGAATCAAGCGTCAGGTGAAGTTTGAGATTGGGAAAAGTAGGCAGCGAGGACTCCGCTGAAATTGGTAGAAGCAGCAAAGGAAGGCCGTCAAGACTTCTAGATCTGAGATGAATAGGAACAGCAGAGTATTGAAAAAATAATGGAGTCATCACCCCATGGGGACCAGATCAAATCTTGAAGAAGTGAGAAATTATTCATATCCAGGGTCTAAACCAGACTCCAAAACTACTTTAAGAATGTGACCATTCTAACCAGACTGGGTTAAACAATAGAGAAATTTATTATCTTGTGCAAAGGGATGTTCAGAAGTAGGGAAATCTTCAGGGTTTATTGATTCCACAGCTCAGAATTTGTCAGACCTAGGTTCTTTTTGGTTGTTCTCTTTGCTGTCAGTGGTCTCAGCTTTATCCTAAAGCTGGTCCGCAGCATGGTCACATGACAGCTGCCAGCAGCAAATGATAAAGCATGCATACTTTTGTGTTTGTTTCTACTTGGATGAGATAGATGGACTTTTTATTTCCAGAAACCCCAAGCAATCCTCTCCTTGCATCTCATTGGCTTAAACTGATTTAGTTCTGTTCATCTCTGAACAAATACCTGGCAAGAGGGATGGGACCACCCTGTGTGGCTTAGATGAATTATCTGGGGTGAAAAGAATGTTGGGAAGTCTCCCAGTTCTTTTCCAAAATGTCACTACAACCTGAACCCCCACTTGTGAGTGTATCTGACAGGGTTCCATCAAAGAAGCAGCGATGCTATGTATGAATGGCACAGAATACAATTTACGGTGGGGATTTGATCTTATTCAATTGCGGGAGCAGGTGAAGTGGTTTGTGCAGGATGCTTCCTCCATGTCTAGTGTTGAGCCTGAAGTCACTATAATTCAGCTAGACCAGCAGTTGGGAAGGGAAGCTGGTGCACTTCAACTCAGGACTCAGCTAAAGGAGGTTATCTGGCAGGCACTGGGGGAGCTGAGGATCTAGGTGTCCCCCATGCCAACAAGATGAGCCAGCAGATCAGCGACAATGTGCATGGGCTGCCGCGGTGCCTGGCACTCTGTGCTGAACTTCAGAGCATAACCAAACAGCTGAAGCTTCACACTACTTTCCACATCTCATGCAAAATATCTCATGTAGTTACTGCCAACGTGGAAACATACAAGGGAAGGAATTCTGGGGGGAATTAGATCCCAGTTAACTGAATGGAGAGTGGACAAAGCAACCACAATAAGAATAATCTAGTACAGTGATTCTCAATCAGGGGTTATTTTGCCTCCAGGGGACGTTAGGCAATGTCTGAAGACATTTTTTGGTTGCCCCCAGAGGAGGGAAGCTGTTGGTATCTGGGGGATAGAAGCCAGGGATCCTGCTAACTACCCTGCAAGGTACAGGACAGCTCCTTCACAACAGAGAATTATCTTGTCCGAAATATCAGTACTGCCCAGGTTGAAAAACCCTGATCTGGGGTGACCACTGATTGTAAATAAATCATGTTCAAACTCTGTCTGCATTTCAAGTTCATAGAGCAGGGAGACCCGCAGCTTAAGTTTATCTGGTGGTGGGAACTAGTGGTGTACACCTGCATTTGAGAGTATAGCAACTGCCCAGGACATTCGGCCCCTGTCTCACACACCTATTATCAGAAGGCCCTTACTCTGATTTAAAAAAATGGTAACTGGGACATCCCTGGCGGTCCAGTGGTTAAGACTTCACCTTCCAATGCACGGGGTGCGGGTTCGATCCCTGGTCCGGGAGCTAAGATCCCACATGCCTCATGGCCAAAAAACCAAAACATAAAACAGAAGCAATATTGTAACAAATTCAATAAAGACTTTTTTAAAAAAATGGTCCACATCAAAAAAAATCTTAAAAAAAAATGGTAACAAAGTTTTTAGCCCCAACTTCATATCAAGTCCATAAAGAGTATGAGTCATCCTTTGTATATCTCCTCCCTACCCCTACAGTGATTTGTATCCAGGTTGATATCTGTTTCTTGACTGATTTTACTAGAATATGGGGGTTCAACAGTCTTTTATATCCAGCCACACTTATGTGTACACAAAATCCATTTGTAGTTAGAAATTTTATACTGTATCAGTAGATGGGCTGTCAGGCCTCTTGGGACATGGTTTACAGGTACAACATGGGTGCTTTTTAGGAGGACTTAGGTGGAATGCCAACACTGATGTTTCCAATTAAATTCTCAGGCAAGTTCTTCCTGATGAGTTAATGACACCGTTTGTGGCAGATGTCACTTGACTGATGAGATGGAAGTTCTGGAGAGAAACCTAAGTCAAGGAGGGTGGTGTGTCCCTTCAAAGCTTCCATTTTCTATTAGATTGTTAGCACTTCCCAGAAATCCCATGGTATGGATTCAATAACAGCCCAGGAAGCAGTAGGAAATAAGAAAAAATGGGAGAGACACTGATGGATAGCAAGTTGCTTATGGATCTGATGCTATAACTCACTGGCACTTTCATTGATGTATCAGGAAAATATCTAGCTGGATGGTCACCAGTCCTCACTGGACTGCCACTGTGGCTGGTTTCATCCTAGGGATGTGGGGTTTGTCCAGCCATAAGGAATGTGAGGAAGAGAACCAGTGAGGAAACTTTGATATCCCCTGCCTACCCAATCTCCAGATGAGATATGAACATCTATTCTAGAACAATTTAAAGCTAAGGAAATGTGAATATATATACTTAATATAAAATATAACATATGCATAATATAAAGGATGCTTGTGGAATTGGACAGGTGAGTGAGGCATTGATTAACTGGGTTTATATGAACTGTATTTATAAGGCATTGGATTAGCCTCCTTAGTTATCTCTTTGAAGTTCTTCTTGAGTCTCCTGAATCAGAAGACATTCAGTTGGAAGTAATAGAAAAACAAATCCAAACTGAAAGTATTTTTATTGGCCATGGGTACACCAGACATCAGATACAATTTTATCAATACTGCAGCTCTACTTCTTGGTCATTTTTTCCTAAGGCTGGCTTCCCTCCTCATGGTCACAAGATGGCTGCTCTTAGCAACTGGTGCTCTATGTTTTCTTTTTCATGTCCAGGGACTGTGAGCACAATACTTAGCACTGTTATTCAACAAATGCCCTAATTTCTGATCCAATAGCACTCACCTGTATCACTTACTGTGGTTGGAGAAATGCGATGCTCTGGATGGATTAGGCTGGGGTTACTACTCATCCCTCATCCACTGTGGTTAGAGGCATGATGTCATGTTGACTGATTTATACCCTCTGACCCCCATTCACACAGCCCTTAGAGAGCGGGGAAGATTGGTTTTACAAAGGTAAGTCTGGTTGCTGTTGGGAATTGGGAATATGAAGAATGTATGCTGCATATGGAAATAGCAAACATCTCTCCTCTATCCCTCCAAACTGGTAGACCAAGGCAGGAAAGATTCCTGTTTTGAATAGTATTTCCCACCCAAGCTGTGTTTCTCAAGGTACTATACTGTATATGATTAAAAGGTGAAACAGGAAAAAACGATGTTTTTTGATCAAATCGAGTTTAGATAATTATTTGCTGCTGCTACTAATTTTCATTGTGAATCTGAGAGAGAGAAAGAGAGGGAACAAGAAAGGTGTTTTCTAAACTTATTTCATACGGGAACCCTTGCTTTGAAGAATTCCTACCACATATTTCAAAACATTGTTTGGGAAATGCTACACCTTATTGCTTCCTTTGATTTAAAGTAATTCCCCTTAAGGTTTCCCCTTAAGGCTAATAAAGCTTCAATAATCCTTTCTGATTATAAAGATAAAGCATACTTACTAAAAAAAAGAGAGAGAGACAGCCATAAAGAGCAATATTAAACTCAGTAATAGTATTTCTACCCTGAAGTAACTATTAATATTTTAGTGAATGCCCTTTTTCTTCTGTTCTCTTTTCTTATATATATGCTCTCTCCCTATACATCTAAACATTGAGCCCAAAACTTGAATAACATTTTACATACTGTTTTGTAACTTGCTCATATAAGAGTTTTCCCGTGTCAATAGATAGCAATCTATTTTTCCATTATTAATGGTTAGATAATATATAGTTAATAAAATAAGCCACACTTTATTGGACCCATTCCCAATTATTGAAATTTAGGATTTCTCTAAAAATATATCACAACTAATCTCTGAACACAGGCATACCTTGTTTTATTGCGCTTTGTAGCTATTGTGTTTTTTATAAATTGAAGGTTTGTGGCAGCCATGTCGAGCTAGTCTATTGGCGCCATTTTTCCAATGGCATTTGCTTACTTCCTGCCTCTGTGCCATATTTTGATAATTTGTACAAGATTTCAAACTTTTTCATCATATTTGTTATGATGATCTGTGATCAGTGATCTTTGGTGTTACTATTGCAAAAAGCTTACAACACTCTGAAGGCTCAGATGATGGTTAGCATTTGTTAGCAATAAAGTACTTATCACTTAAAGTATATGCCTTAAGTTACCAGCTAAGGTATAACAAATAAGGTGTATTAAAAAACAATGTTTTTTAAGACATACTACCACTGCATACTTAATAGACTACAGTACAGTGTAAACATAAATTTTATATGCATTGGGAAACCAAAAAATTTGTGTGACTCCCTTTATTGCAGGGGTCTAGATCAGAGCCCTCAGTATCTCTGAGGTATGCCCATACCCTTGATATACAAATCTTTGCAAAGTTGAACACCTGAATATTTCTTTCCTTACTTAGGAAAAATTTCTATAAGTAGACGTACTGGGTCAAAGGGCATTCATATTTTTTAAGGCCTTAGGTATTCATTTTGGAGCTAATATTTCATTAGTAATATTATATGATTAATCCTGGGGGAGGGGTTGTACATGAATGGCAGTCATGGGTTCTATTGGATACAAATGGCTCCGCTCTGTGCTTTTTTTTTTTTTTCCCAAGAGCAAATGTGCCTGCTAGCAGTAAATATTAAACAAAACCTCAGTTCTGCAATCTGGCACTCAATTGTTCATTTCTTCAACATAGCAAGAAAAAAGAAGTGGTTTTTGATAGTGTAACAAACACATTGATCTACTGAAGTACTATTACAGACATATTTAATTTCTGTGAGAATAATTGGGTCTGCAGGAATAATTATAGCTATCAAATTGTTTCTTCCAAAAAAGAAAAGAACGGGGGTTTAAACCATTAACTATCAGAGTCATAGCTCTTCTGATCCTCAGGAAAAGAAGCAAGTAACTTGTCCTCAAATGGGAGGGTGGCAGGGAGGGAGAAAGGAAAGGGTAGTCCTTACGGTTCCAGCTTCCTGAAACACACAAAGGGTTGGCAGGACCTCAGGCTCATTTATCTGTCGGTTGCCACAGCTCTTGGTCTCAGGCTAAGTGCTAAGGGAGCACAGGTGGGGACAGTTGCTGAGAGAAGAGGCCTAAACTTTTGTGCCTTCTGCGTCACAAGGGTAAAAGCCACGTGGCCCTTGGTTATAAAGCTGGTTAATGAACTTTCATATGTTCTCTTTTTAAACATCAAAACTACCCTATGAAATTTGTGCCATTATATCCATTTTACAGATGAAGAAATAAGGATCAAGGAAATTAGAGGTTGAACTGATTTGCAGTTGTCATCTAAGTTAGAGCAGGAAATGGAGTTTGAACCTTGACACTGAAAAGTGTGTAATTTTCTGGTAACCCACCACTCTGTATTATTTTTCCTATTATTCATTAATGGCTCCTGTGTACCAAGTACTTTCACACAAATAATCAAATGTATTTAATCCTCGGAAAAATCCTCTGAAGTAGATGTTACCATCTATATTAGTTTGCTAGGGCTGCAGTAACAAAGGACCACACACCAAGCGGCTTAAACAATGGAAGTTTGCTGTCTCATAGTTCTGGAGGCTAGAAGTCCAAGATCAAGGTGTTGGCGGGGCCATGCTCCCTCTGAAGGCTCTAGAGAAGAATCTGTTCCAGGCCTCTCACTTATTATTCTCTGGTACTGTCTTCTGGTAATTTTTTAGCTTGTGATTGCATAAACCCCAGTCTTCACATGGCATTCTCCTTGTGTGTTCTGTCTCTGAAGTTCTCTTTTATAATGACACCAGTCACATTGGATTAAGGGCCTACCTTACTTCAGTATGAACTCATCTTAATTACATCTGCAATGACCCTATTTCCATAGAAGGTCATATTCCGAGGTATTGGGGGTTAGGTCTTCAACATATGAATTTGGAGGAATGCAATTCAACCCATAAGACCATCTCCATTTTTCACATAGCAGTACTGGTTGGTCTAAGGTTGCCGAGCATGTAAATATCAAGGTCAACATTTGGAGTCAGCTTTTCTGACCAGGAACCTACAGGATTTTCCTATTATAGTTTCCCTACTCCCAGATAAATATGGATTAGATCAGAGCCAACCTGACAGAGGCATAAGCAATTGTCAGGCAAATTATACATTAGAAATGCAAAAAAAATGTAATTACAAAGATGATTTAATCCCAGGCCAACCTACTTGGTGGACTTAAAAGATAATGCAAAAGTCACAGGAGAATTTTGATTTAGAGAATATAGGACTTTCAGACATCTGAGACTACTAGGCCGGAGATGAGTTGCTTGGAAGCTGGGAAGAGAATAAACTGGCTTTTTTTGCCAAATGATAGGTGCTAAAGAAGAGAACATCGAGAACAGGATGCTAAGTGGGGTCCAGAGAATGCACACGGGAGGCTGAGGATCCCAAGATGGATGAAGCGTCTGTGAGGTTCATGGTGCCCCTGGGCTGGCCAAAAAGCAAGGCTAAATAATTCCAAGACAGACACTAATAATATGAGCCAGTTCCTAGTTTACTAGAGGCAGAGTGACCAATGCCCTGGACTGTCTGAGATTAAGGGGTTGCCCAGAATGGGATTTGCAGCACTAAAATCCAGGCAATCTCAGGCAAATAGGCATGGTTATCCCCTACTAAGGAGTGAAACCCAGATGTCTGCTGTGAGCCAGATTCATTAACAAGAGGGGCCTCCTTGTTTAAGTGCCACGCTAGTGAGTCAATATTTTGCCACAGGAATCCTTCAGTTTCTGGTGGATATAGGAACGTTGTCAGATGCCACACCTAATCAGTACATAGCTGTTACCCCCTAGAAGCACACAGTGCAGTTATGTTCTATTGCTTTCTCGCTAGCTGAGTTAGAGGCGTCAGGCAATGGGGGATTCACTGAAAGTGAAAAACATACACGGGCATTGGTCCTTTGTTGGTAACTGTGAAATACAACAAAGGCTACACCTGCCCCATTGGAGGACGCTTCTGTTTCATCCTCTCCTCCCCTGCCCCTGCCCTGGTCATTCATGTGAACAGGCAACGAGCGAGAGGATTTCTCAAATTTTCCAGGCCACGAAAATCAACTAAGGCACTTATTAAAAGTACAGATTGAGACAAATGTATTTAGAATCTCCGGGCAGGAGCTTGAAGCTACATCTATATCTATATGTATATATTAGATGTATAGATAGATAGATAGGTGGATAAATGGCTAGAGAGGTTTTAAACAAGTTCCCCAGGGGGTGGTTAAAAGCAGGCAAGCCTTGGGCCATCAGGACTGGGAGCCACACCAGTAGGAGACCAGGTACCCATACTCCTCTCAGAAGAAACTAGTAGAAGATCCCTCCCCCTCCCCCCTGCCGCTGCCTTCCCCCACCAGTGATCTCCATAGTCAGGATGCACAGAGGGGGTAGAAAGTGGAGAGCACTCGTTTCTGCTCAGTTCTCCCAAGTCCATTTCCAAAGGCATGTTTTTTGTTTCCCAGCAAGTACACCTAGGAAGAACTGTGGTTAGGTTGTGTTTGTTTTTCTGTAGCTTGGCTTTGTGAGTCTCCCTGAGAGCCATGTTTCTGGCGAGCAAAAAGAGCCTGAGAAGGAAGTGCGGGCGCTCTGAGGCGGGCTGCTGACAGAGCCTCAGCACACGGCAGGTAGAGGGGCCTCAGCTCTCTGCGTGGAGCTTTCATCTGGGTGGAGGACAGGAGGGTTCCAGACTGTTAACCAGCGACAGCTGGCAGTTTTATTGTTTTTTAATTAAAGAACCTCCATCCACATGAGCACACACCAATCCCCCCATCTCCTCCTCCTCCTGAAACCTCATTAAGCAAGAGGACTATAATTAAACCTGGCATCCACGGTTGACACTCCTACATCAGTCTGTGACTCCTGCACCTGCTGGGGCACAAAGGCAGCTCTCTCCTCCGCATTTTATGGGCAGAGGGCGACTACCAGGGCGACACCCTCTTTACCTGTCACTTAATGGGCAACTTGGCTCTTCCTCCAGAGCAACCAGATGCGCCTTTTGTCCTTAACCACCTCCACTGCGGATGGGTGCCCATCAAATATAGCAAGACATCTGCCGAGAAGGGCCGGTTTACCTCAAGCAGGTGAGGACTTTGATTCCCAGAGCAAGGGGATTTTCCAGACGTTCCATGGCCCTCATTTGGGCCCATGATGTCAGGATTATTTCCACTTGATTGGAGGTGGAGAGCCATCAGCATTTTTAACTTACGCCTATTATGTCTTACCAGGGGCATCTGGCTACAGAGGAGGCTGTTTTTCCTTCCCTGCCCCTCATTCTCTTCTGCCCTCCTTCAATGGGTCAGCCTCGTCCTGTAGCGTAACCCTTCCCCGGCTGCCTCTTGACTTCTGGGTCTGCCATCCTCCTGTTTCTGAACTCTCTCCCACCCAATTTCTAATTGCAAAGCCTATTAGTATGTGGTGGCTCTTCTCATTGATATCAGGAAACCAGTTTCTTGAGATAGGAGCAGACCCCTTTAAAATTCTGCAACATGGCGAAGAGGGGAAGGGCAGGAGATGAACACAGAAAGACAGAGCTCTTTTCAGACATAATCTGTTGTGGAAAGGCAAACTCCTCTCCCCACCCCCAGCTTGGCCAAAGTGCTGGTAATATTATTTCCTGCAAAACCCCCAAACCCAGTAAAAATGAATTTATCATTTACATCATTTCTCTTTGTAGCTCTCACCATTCATATTACCCCAGAACCTGACAACTCCACTTTCCTCCAATTGATAAATAATCTCTTTCTGATATCTGTAACTGAGAAACATCGTAAGCCCAACATACAAAGGAAGATTCATTGGTCGTTTATTTCACATGTGAGCACCTTGAAAAATTGAGTTTGCGTTGCCATTTGGGCATTAATTCCTGACACATCACTTATCATATTTTGGTTGTTTCCAAGAGCACACCATATTTTAACTCTTTGGGAATAATTTCACTGATCAAATACACAGCATCTGGTTGTTATGGTAACCAAAGTTCTAAAAATAATATAAAGAAAAGACCACCTTTATTTGAAATCACAAGAAGTTGTTATGGTAACTGGAATTTTAAAAGTAACTAGGTTAAAATACATTTCATTTTATCTAGCATTTTACACAAACAAATTCTGATTGAAATATCAGGTTTAATTTAATCAGTTAATTAATGTCACTAAATGTCATTTATCTTATAACTCTCATTTACATGCACTGCTGAATTATCCAACTTGCTAATTTATAACCATTCTGCCTTCAATTGAACATTCTGGAACCCAGGGCAAAGTGTTTAGTGCGAGGGTACGAGGGTGAAACTAGGATTGGATATTGACCTAAGATCTGACCCTACATCTTATTAGCCTCCTGAAGCCTCTGTTTCTTTATCTGTAAAGTGAGGATGATACTACTAGCTCTGCTTTTGTCACATTATTTGTATGGATCAAATAAAACTATGACCATGTTTTAATATTCAAGAACCTATTACACATGTTATTGGTATGCCATATTCTTTTGTCCACTAATTTTTTGGATATTGAATTAAAAAAAGAAACCACATGAAAATAAACTAGAAATGTTTACATTGACAACATTGAATACATAATTTTGAGTCTAGTGACTAAATTAATTAAAAATGACCTATTTTTATCTCATAGGTCAAAGCTCTTAAAGAAAAATTGGAGATAACTAGAAGAGAAGGGTGGTATTAAACACTTTGTTGATACCTGCATGGTGTCTTGCACGTAGGGGGTGATTAACAGCTACTTAATGAATTTACATTAATACACAGTGTTTTAATAGTGGATTTCACAGGCATGAGCCTCTGTGCTGAAATAAACTCTTACAAAATTCAAATTATCCCTGTCTTGAGAAGCAAAGCTGACATAGAAACAAGTGTTCTCATTCAAACATTAGTTTCCATGAGAGCAGAGGGACAGGTCAACTCTACAGATAGGTGGATGGTGTGAGAAGATTTAAGAAAGACCTGATGAAAAGGTTCACCTTGAGGAGTGTGTACCAGGCTGGGAGAGTTTGGGGATAATCCCATTCTATTCATTGTGCTCAGTGAGTATGAAGGTGCACACCTGTTCCAAGAGGTTGGTGGTATCAAGAGAGAAGCAGCAGGTGATCAGATCAGAATATACAGGACACTGGGCCATTGGCCATTCAGCACTAGAGAGATAGCATTTGAGAGCTGAAAAAAAACATGTATTAAGTTCCAAAAAGAAAACTGCAAAATTGAATTTAATAAATGTTGTAATAAACATCTACAAACTGTGACATTGGGCCAACTTTACTAATTGTCATGTTTACAACTCCTAAATATTTCATTACAGTTAAAACAATTTAAAAGTTTAATTTTTCACACTTTGCAAGATTCTTGCGAAGTGATTGCCAAGAAATCCTAGCCAATCTCAAATTAAATTGGTTATCTCTAGCCAAATTATTTCATAAGCAAAATTACATTTTTTACCCCCAAAGTAGGTGCATGTTAATATCTTTGAGATGATGTTGGGGAGGAAGAGAACTTTCCTCTACCCTTCTTGGTTCTTCTGGCTGGTCTAAGAATTAAATTCACAGACAGATTAACAGGAGAAAATCACATTTAATTTTGTATGTATGGGAGCCCCGCATACATGAGTGGTTCAGAGACAGGTAAAATTAGGTATATATGCCATCTTGAGCTAAGGAACGAGATAGGGGCCTGGAGCTTCCAAGGACAGGAGGGTCCTTCACAGGACAATAAGGAGAAGAGCAGATGTTTGGTAATTAGATGTTTGCTGGCCATATAGATGGAGCCACTTAGATAAAATTTATCTCTGGTAATAAATCCTTTTTGGGAGCAATCCCCACTTTAAATTCTTCTGGGTAGTTAAGGGAGGGGCTGTAGTTTCTCTTGAAACTGCAGGTTCTTAGTTGCCTTTAGCTCAAAATAATCCTCATGTCAAAGTGACACCTTTGGGAGGCTTGTTCTGAACCCCTGCAATGGTGTAGAGTGGAAGCCCCAGAGGTAAGAGTTTCAAGGGCCCATAATGTTTTTAATAGTAGTGACGGCCTTCTTCCTTTTGCAAAAAGCATGCTTAGGACTAAAAAATAAGAGGGGGCTTACCTGGTGGCACGGTGGTTGAGGGTCTGCCTGCGGATGCAGGGGACGCGGGTTTGTTCCCTGGTCTGGGAAGATCCCACATGCTGCGGAGCGGCTGGGCCCGTGAGCCATGGCCGCTGAGCCTGCGCGTCCGGCACCTGTGTTCCGCAAAGGGAGAGGCCACAACAGTGAGAGGCCCGCGTACGGCAAAAAAAAAAAAAAAAAAAAAAAAGAGGAAACAACTAGCAAAAAATCGGTAAAGACATAGGTGTCAAACAATGACAGCAAAAGTTTAAGGAGGAACAAGGCCGTGTCACAGAAAGATTAGGAAGGGAGAGTCAGACCTGAGTTCAAGTCCTGGCTCCATTCCCTGGTGCTCAGTTTCACATGCTTCAGTGCTGTAGGCAGCTGTGACCAGCACCAACATTTTCCAGAAGTTCCTGCAATTCCCTCACTCTCTGAAAGCTGCTTGCAGAGCTGAGATCAGTGATGGCTTTTCCCGGTCTTTCTTCCAGCCTTTGTAACAGCTTTATAATTATCCAGTCTCCTGCATGAAACCTCCAGGAGCCCTGATTGATCCACCATTATTATTACAGTTATCATTATGGCTGGAATGACTTCCTACTAGTTCTAGAAACAGGATCTTGTCTTACACACCACAATATCCCTGGAGCCAAGTATGGGGACTTGTAGAGATGGCAACGCACCTTTGTGCTGCTTCCTCCTTCTTTGTCCAGGGCCTGGATTCAATTGAAAATCAATCTGGCTGAGCCAGAAAAGCATCTTCCTTCTCAATACAGAGCTCCAAACAGCTACTAATAGTCCATAGAAGATGGCATTAAATACAAAATCTATTTGTCATTTCTGACCTAGCTGAAAAAAAAAAGTTGCAAGAATAAATTAATGCACAAAAGTAAAACAACCTTGAGTTAAACTCTGCGCTCTTTTTTTTTTTTTGCAGTATGCGGGCCTCTCACTTTTGTGGCCTCTCCCTTTGTGGGGCACAGGCTCCGGACGCGCAGGCTCCGGACGCGCAGGCTCAGCGGCCATGGCTCATGGGCCCAGCCGCTCCGTGGCATGTGGGATCCTCCCGGACCCGGGCACGAACCCATGTCCCCTGCATCGGCAGGCGGACTCTCAACCACTGCACCACCAGGGAAGCCCAACTCTGTGCTCTTTTAAGGATAGAGTATGTGTCCCATATCCTTCTGCTCACAGGTGTGCTTGCTTTTTAGAAGAAAATGTACGAATTAAGGGCATAGAAAATCTTGGAGAAAGTTACTTTCTTCTTTTTCTTCAAATACAGGAAAGTAGAGAATTAATGATATAGGAAATATGAAAATAAGTAAAGGGGGATTTATAATAATGATGTGGTTTGTCTAATATCTTACAATAGGTATCTCCAGTCCAATCTGCATTGATATTCCTGGATTTGTGCATGTCCCAATATATAAATTCACCTCAAAATGAGGGAAGTACTTTTCCATTTCCTTTATTGAAAAACTAGAAACAGGACATCTATAAGGTGATCCTTTAGTTGATGGTTTATAAGTGAGGTCTATTAATGTAATGTTTTTTTAAGTTTTTGTTTTTAATCATAGGATCCTTAAACCAGAAAATTTCCCAAGGGGTCTGAGGCTCTACCCTCTTCCTGGACCTAAACGTTCTCCGACTAATGATCATCATTTCTTCTCCTCAGTGACTTGCTTCAAAGCAGTCAGTTTGCGTTTTACTTTTACCTTTAGAAAAACCCCACTTTGTCACTGTTTCTCTATGATTAGCATATGTTTTTAATTGGCTTACTCATCGTCCCTCTCTCAATTGGATTTTTCTTTTCACTGATTTTTAAAGGATACCTACCCCATCTTGAGTTGAATTTTTCTTATCAAGCCATCATTTCACTTACACTACTTTTATAGCTAAGCCTCAAATATCTGGGCAAAGGTAGTTAATTTTTATCCTTTTTTTAATTACCTTTGTAACTAAAGAGTCTGAATTATTGATGTTATATAGTTCTTCCTGAAACAGCAACATTACCTGTTTATGTGTTAAGAATACCTTCTTGTGTAATAACACTTGTAGAATGGCTATGTCTTTAAAAATAACTATCTTGTGATTTTCATTTTTGGCAATATTGTAGTTACTAGTATCAGACTTGCCCTCCCACTGTAAATAACTATCTTCAGACATTGCAAAATAGCACAAGACTGTTATCCATGGTAGAAGGCGAATGTACAAGGTGATAGAAGGCTGAGAATCACGTTAGCCTTCTTTGAAGGCACTTTCTGGACCATGGCCCACAAAAGGGAAATCCAAGCAGAATGCAATGGTCGTGCAACGTTAAAAAGACAGAGCTTGGAGTTTGAACAGGCTAAGGCAGCTGGGATTTACAACACAGTACTAGAGAAGAGAAAGATATGGAGAGAAATAGCTCCAAAAATCAATTGCATGTCCTCTATTGTCTTGTTCTCTAAGTCTCTTTATTGTATTTCTTTTTTGTGTGTGGTTTCTCTAAGGGTTACAACATGCATGCTTGACTTATTCTTGATATAGGGCAAAAGTAATACATACAAACTATAATATGTCATGACCAAGTCGGGATTATCTTGGGATGCAAGGTTGGTTTAACATTTGAAAGTGTATTAATGCAATTCACCATTAACAAAATACAAGAGAGGGAGGATAAACTCATATGAACTTCTCAATAGAAGCAGAAAAAAATATTTTGACAAAATTAAATACCACTTCATGATAAAATCTCTCAGCAAGTTGGAAATGAGTAGAACTTGCTCAAGCTGACAAAGTGCATCCACCAAAAAAAGGAGCAAATATCCCTCTTAGTGATGAAAAACAAAATGTCCCTTTTATTGGTAATAAGGAAAGGTTGTCTGCTACCATCACTTCTATTTAAGACTGCACTGGAAGGCCTGCCCAATGTAGTAGGACAATAAGAAGGAGTGGAACCATGACAGTTGAGGAGTCCCACCCCTATAAATTGGAGTTCCCTTAAAGGAGATATACATCCTTTTGACTTTCGATACATGACTTTTCTAGAATTTCATACACATTTTAAAAGAAATATTCAAATTTTCCACTATTTCACCCCTTGATTGCCTAGAGCACACACAGTTTTGTTGCCACACACAGTTCTAAGATGCCTCTCCAGATGGTCATAAACTCTTTCCAAAAAGAAGTAACCCAAGTTCATACCAAGAGTATCATACATACAGAATATACCAACCTGCCACTGCCTTCAAAAGCCATGATCTCCCTGAGATGTGCATAGCTCCTGTACTTTTGCTGTCATTCCTTCGCACTTTTTTCTTCAACCGGTGAGTGAATCAAATAATTATACCAACACAGTGGATACACAGTAGTATGGAGGAAAGGAAGAATAAACACAAAAAGAACAATGAAAGCTCCTATTCAAAAGAGGAAAGAACAAAGGGAAAATTGAGTGGAACACTTAAGTCATTGGACACTAGCAACAAGGACACAGAAGTGGGACTATAGCTCTTGATGCTACTGGTGCAATTAATGACCCTCCCCCCGCCGTCTTCTCTCTTACCCACTCCATCATCTTTATACCTTTAGTCAAAACTTTATCTTGCCTAGTTTCTTTCGGTATGGTTCTGAGCCCTGAGAGATATTATCTGTAGTTTTCCACTGATCTTTGCCCTGGGCATGATGATACAAGATACCCCAATAAAGTCCTCAAATTCCATCTACATGGTATAGTAGAGACATTTTTTTAAGAGCCAGCATCCATAATTTCAGCTACAGTATTTACCCCCCATTAAAAGTATTTTAAATTACAAAAGTACTATATGTTCATTGTAAAAAATATTCAGACAGTGTAGAATTGTGTCAAAATGATCCTCACGGATAGAAACACAAATCAAATATTAAGAATACACCAAAACTTCTCTCCCCCATTTTTCTCCTAGAAGTAGATGGTAGCCACTATCAACAATGTCACGTGATTTCGTGCGAGACTTTTTTGATGCATATACAAGTACATATATTTTTGTTCCTTAATGTTTGGTACCATAGCAAAGGCTCAGACCTGCTTGCTGTTGCTGCCTTTGATATACGTGTGTTTACAAGCACTAAAATGGCCAACGAGTAAACAGTGGGAGGTAAATGTGCACAAGCAAAACACTTGGTTGAATTGGTTAATCAGCTTTATGGTAAGTAGCCTGGTCCTGTCTACACAGCATGCTGGAAGCTCCCAGCAGGGAAGGAGGAGGGAGCTAGCGATGGGGGAAATTAACTGATCATCATGACGTATTGAGTCTGATTCACGCGGCTGTCTACTTCTGAAGGGTCTGACTGGAGCGAGTGGGGTGAAAGCAGTTGTCGGTATTTCAGGACAGCAGCCATTCTCCGTTTTAGTTTTAGTTCATAGAGATTCAGCAAGCATGAGAAGGGACATTGAAAACATTATACAGATGCTGAGTAAGGCTTTTTAGTTCATTTGGCTCAGGTTCAGAGCCTGGCACTTTGAGGCCTGTGCTCTGGGTGAGTTCTTTCCGGCCAGTGGCTGGATGACACCAGAGAAGGCTGGTATTAACAAAGCAGTATCGGTATAATGGAGTCTAGAGAATTTTACACTATGGTAGTTTAGATTTCACTTCTTATTAAAGATTTTTAAAATAAGCTTGTTACTTTAGGATACATTTCTAAATAGATTTAGGTCTTCCCTGGTGGCTCAGTGGTTGAGAGTCTGCCTGCCAATGCAGGGGACACAGGTTCGTGCCCCGGTCCGGGAAGATCCCACATGCCGCAAAGCGGCTGGGCCCGTGAGCCATGGCCGCTGAGGCTGCGCGTCGGGAGCCTGTGCCCCGCAACGGGAGAGGCCACAACAGTGAGAGGCCCGCGTACTGAAAAAAAATAAAAATAAAAAATAAATAGATTTAGATTTTCAGAAAAGTTTTGAAGATAATACAGAGTCCCCATATTCCCTAATACCTAGTTTCCCCTATTATTAACATCTTGCTAATAATGTGTATTTGTCATGATTAATGAACCAGTACTGATACAATGTTATTAAATAAGACCCACATTTTATTCAGATTTTCTTAGCTTTTACCTAATGTTCCAGGATCCAGGATTTCCCATTACAGTTACTCATTATGTCTCCTTAGGCTCCTCTTGGTTGTGACAGACTTTCAGACATTTTTCTTTTTTGGCCACACCGTGCAGCTTGCAGGATCTTAGTTCCCCAACCAGGGATTGAACCCGGGCCCCTGACAGTGAGAGCACTGAGTCCTAACCACTGGACTGCCAGGGAATTCCCAGAATTTCTTTGTTTTTGATACCTTGACAGTTTCGAGGAATGAGTGGTCAGGTATTTCATAGAATGTCCCTCAGGTGGGACTGTCTGATGTTTTTCTCCTGATATCACTGGGGTGATAGGTTGGGGGAGGTAATCCATGGAGGTAAAATGCCCTTCTCATCACATCACAGCAAGGGTACATTCTATCAACATGACTCATCACTGTTGATTTTAACCCTGATGACCTGGCTGAGAGAGTATTTGTCAGGTTTCTCCCCTGTAAAGCTACTTTCCCTCCACCCCCTTTCCATACGTACTGCTCTTTGTAGGGAAGTCGCTATGCACAGCCCACACTTAAAAAATGGGACTTGTGTTTCACCTCCTTGGGAGCACATATGTGTGTAAACTATTTGGAATTCTCTGGGGAGCATTGTCTCTTCTCCTACTGGTTATAATCCATTACTACTTTATTTATTTTGTGGCTCTAAATTTCTTACAGCTTTGGCCATTGAGAACTCTTTTTTTTTTTTTTGCGGTACGCGGGCCTCTCACTGTTGTGGCCTCTCCCGTTGCGGAGTACAGGCTCCGGACGTGCAGGCCCAGCGGCCGTGGCTCACGGGTCCAGCCAGCCGCTCCGCGGCATGTGGGATCTTCCCGGACCGAGGCACGAATCCGTGTCCTCTGCATCGGCAGGCGGACTCAACCACTGCGCCACCAGGGAAGCCCTGAGAACTCTTTTAATTGGCTCTTGGACATTGCACCATCACTGTGTTTTTTGAGTACTTCTTTACTTTCTGGCATTAAAAGATGCTCCAGGCCCATCTTGTATATTTACTTCTTCAGCCTAGAATAAGCTATTTCTCCAAGGAATCCTGGTTCTTTTTATTGGAAAATGGTATTAGAAACCAAATCCCCGTGCTAGGTATGCATCCTGTTACGGGGATGTCATTGTTTCTCAGCAGACAGAGTAAGGAAATATATATGTCTTTACTAACTCCTGTATATACACATATCTATAAATATTTCTCTCTCTCTTAAGCTCAGTGTAAGTTCATAGTGATGTCTTCAACTTTAGTCCATTTCCACATGGATCATTCTAGCCTTCTCTTGCTCATCTGTCACCTCCAACTCCAACAGTGGGAAACCGGGCTCCCACCATCTTCCATCCATTTACTTTATTCTTCAATTCCAGTACACATGTATTATGTTGCATGCTTCCATGGAAACAACTTTATCAACTGAAATACACTGCTTTTTGTGCATTTGCCTTACAGATTCCACTAATTTCCAGAGTTACTTAGGTCAGCATCTTTTCCCCTTATCCACCTCGGTGAGATTGTTTCATACATTTGTAATACAGTTAGATTCCTTTGTCATATAGTTAGATTTATTTGTCATTACATCCTGGGATGCTCCAACTGCCTAAGTGATGTTTTTATTAAAAAATTTCTCATACATTGAGGTTCACTCTTTCTGCTGTAAAGTTCTATTGGTTTTGATAAAGGCATGGTGTCATGTATCTACCAATACAGTATCATGCTGCATACTTCCACCAAGCTAAACAATCCCCTCTGCCTTACGTATTCAACCTTCCTCCATCACTCTGCCCCCCAGTCCTGGCAACCACTGATCTGTCTATCTTCTGTAGAGTTTTGGCTTTTCCAGAAAGTCATATAAATGGAATCAAACAGTATATAACCCTTGCAGACAGGCTTCTTTCATTTAGAACATGGGTTTAAGGTTTATTCATTTCTTTGCCTGATTTGATAGCTCATTCCTTTTTATCACTGAATAATATTCCATTACATGGATGTACCACAGTTTGTTTATCAATTGACCTACTGAAGGACATCTTGGTTGCTTCTAGTTTTGGTGATTATGAATAAAGCTGCTATGAATGTTTTATGCAGATTTTTGTGTGGATCTATGTTTTCAGATCAGCTGGGTAAATATCTAAGAACGTGATTACTGTATTGTATAGTAATACTGTGTTTAGCTTTGGAAGAAGCAGCCAAACTGTCTTCCAAAGTGACTGTACATTTTTCATTCCCACCAGCAATGGATGAGAGGTCTTATTGCTATGCAATTAGGATTATTCGTTTTTTGGATTTTTGCCATTCAGTCTTAGGAATGTTCTAGTATTACTTTGTTGTTTTAATTTAAATTTCCCTAATGACAAGTGATGTTGGGCATCTTTTTATATGCTTGTTGGCCATCTGTGTATCTTCTGTGGTGAGGAGGCTGTCCAGAACTTTTGCTCGTTTTTTTACTTGGGTTGTTTTCTTATTCAGTTAAAAAAAATTTTTTTTGTATATTGTGGATATATGTCCTTTATTGACATATGTTTTGCAAATATTTTTCTCTAAGTCTGGCTTAGAGATGGGCTTTTTTTCCCATCTTGTTAACAGTGTCTTTCACAGAGCAGAATTTTTGAATTTTAATAAAATCCCCAAATTTTAGAAGTCCAATTTTAATACAAGGTATTAAAAAAGTAAAAAGTAAAGTTTTTTTCTTTCATGAATTATGCTTTTGGTATTATATTTTAAAACATCAAGAAACCCAAGGCCATGTACATTTTCTCCTATGTTTTCTTCTAAAAGTTGTATAGTTTTGTATTTTATACTTATTAAAGTTTTAACTTGCTCATGATATGATTTTTTTTAGGTGCCTGGGCTTGTGAGAAATTGTAATTTATTTGACAAAGCCTATTTTTCTTTCTATGTCTGTTTTTCTTCCCTAAAATGAAGTAAAGCAGAAGAGAAATGATTAGCCCAATATGAAGTTTGATGAGTTCAGAAAGAAGATGTTTCTATAACGGATTTAGAAATGGCTCTACAATAACTTGTTAATTCTTGCAATTCTCATGTACTAATTAAGCTTGACTTACATAAAATAAAAACCCAGGTACAAATGCTAAACTTTTCACCTATGCTAAGATTGTCAGAAAAAATGGAGAGAAATTTTCACTTCAGCTCTAGGGTTGGAATATGAATCGAAGAACTTTTCTTTGGAAGAAGGAACATCAGAAGCAGGGGCAGACCTCATATGATGAAATCATCATGGCTCTCAAAATCAACCTAAATTTCTCTCTGGTGGGGACATTTTTCTTATAGTCATTTCAGTTATAGGGCATTTATTTCCCTTTTTCCTCCATTGTAAAAAAAATAGTTAAATCTATATTTTTTTCTGAATACTGTTTTGGCACATCCCATAAATTTTGCTATTTACTATTCTTATTGTTGTTAATGTCTAAATTATTGTTAATTCTAAATTTTTTCTAATTTCTAATTATTTGCAGTGTTAATTTTCTCCTTGACTCAATAATGACTCCTTACTTTCTAATCAGAGTGTAAACTGTATACTTTTGGCTTTTTGTAATTTTATTGATGCATGATCTTTTTATTTATTTATTTTTTGGTAGATGTTTTATTAGTATTGGAATTAAAGGTATATTCTATGTTTGTGTGGTATAAAGTTTGATTTACATTTATCAGCTGTCAAAAAGAGAAAATTACTAAAGCTTCCCATCAGTATTGTGCTTCTGCCCATTTCTCTTAATTTATAGCAGATTTCACTTTTTGGATTGCGATATAATATTATCTGATGCATAAAATTTCATGCCAGTTTTATATTCATTGTGAAATATACTTTCTGACCGGATATCTTTATCCCATTCAATATTTCCGCTTTAGTTTCTATCATATTTGTTATTTGTATAGTGATTCTTTTTTTTAAATGTATTTGTCTGATATATTTGCCTACTTTATAATCATTTAATATATTTTTTATTGAATAATTTTGTATCTGAAGGTAGGTCTTTAGAAAATGTCACATAGAGGAATTGCTCTTCTCTTATTATACAATCTGAAGATATACTTTTTTAATGAAGAAGATTCTTCCAGTTGCATTTATAGACTTAACGAACATATTTGGTCATATTTTGCCATCTTATTTTGGAATTTTTCCTATTGGGTTTTCTTTCCTCCTCCTTCTCCTCCTTCACTTCTTTCTTCTCTCTCTCTTTTTTTTTTTTTTTATTAATTTGTGTGTGTGTGTGTGTGTTGTAATGTTTATTTTATTTTTATTTTTGGCTGCATTGGGTCTTCATTGCTGGGTGTGGGCTTTGTCTCGTTGCAGCAAGCAGGGGCTGCTCTTTGTTGCGGTGCGAGGGCTTCTCATAGCAGTGGCTTCTCTTGTTGCGGAGCATGGGCTCTAGGCCTGCAGGCTTCAGTAGTTGTGGCTCGTGGGCTGTAGAGCGCAAGCTCAGTAGTTGTGGCACATGGGCTTAGTTGCTCCGCGGCATGTGGGATCTTCCCGGACCAGGGCTCGAACCCATGTCCCCTGCATTGGCAGGCGGATTCTTAACCACTGCTCCACCAGGGAAGCCCTCCTTCTTTTTCTTCTCCTCCCTCTCCTTCTGTTCATCTTCTTTTTGTTTACTGCCTTTTACTATATGGCTATATTTTCTTTGCTTTCATTGTCTCTAATATTTTGGAAGAGATCTGTACTGTTTTTTAAGCCCCTAATAGTTACTTTCCTTTCAAAATCTACTTCAATCCAGGGATGGCAAATGTGCGATGTCATCCTCTTCTCTTCCAGATAGGACAGTAAAAGTAGATCAGAGCAATTTCCCATTGAGCCTGGATATGACCTCAACAAAGCCCCTAGGCAGTCAGTGCCAATTAACAAGAGCTGGAAATTAAGATGAAATCTTTATGCCATCCTTGTTTTTTCCTATTTAATGAGTTAAGCCACAGGTTCCCAAACATTGCTGCATGTTGGAAGTAGCTGAGGAGATTTTAGTTGCACTCTATACCAATTAAATGAAAATGTATGTGGGAGGAAGTAAGGTATCAGTGTTTCATAAAGATTCCCAGCAGATTCTAATGCACAGCAAAATCTGCCAACTGCTAAGTTTAAACACAATTTTACTTCCCACCCTTCCCATTTCTCTGTCATTATTAATGTTTAAATGTCACTATTAATGACTAAAACTCTCTCTCTCGCTGCCCTCCATCTCTCCCTTCTTCCCTCCCTCTCCACTTCCTTTCTCTATTCCTTCCTTCCTCCCAACCGTTACATATCTTCTAATTTAAATGTAAGTTTTGAAGCTGGCATCCACTTTATAACTACACTTAAAAAAATTAATTTGGATCTCTCTCAATCTAAATGGTTCGGTGTTTGTGACCAGTCCTTGTATACAATTACCTTCACATTTTGAAACTTTAAAAATTTTGTTTTCTTTCTTAGGCAGTTGAAGCACATCTTCAATTTTTCTTTTCCAGAAGTTCATGTGAATGACATATTGCACATTTGAGAGTACTTTCTTCTGTTGCTTTCACACAAAATTTGTCTAGGTACAAAATTCTTAGATGACATTGTTTCTCTTTAAAATTCTGTAGACATTAATCCCTCGTCTTCTAGTGTTTAAACTATAGAAAAGATGTTTGAGGCCAGTCTCATTTTCATTCTTTTTCTTTTTGGCTTAGGGCTTTGCAAATTTCCCCTTCATTCTTTCAGTCACAAAGTTGGCCAGAATGTGCCAGGATTGGGTCTTTTAAAATCCATTTGACTTGGATGCAGTGGGTACTTTGAACCTATAAGTACAGATCTTTTTTCATCTCAAGAAGTCTTTTTTCTTCTTATCTTTGGTTGTTATTTTTCTCTTCGACTTAAGCTGATCTTCTTTCTGAGAACATCAATGATCTGTGCTTTCTCTCCACTATATACGTTCTGTATCTATCTTACACCTGTCTTTTAATCTCTCTGATTTTGCTTCTGCAAACCAGGAAAAATTTTCAAGTTCATTTTCCATATGACTGATTCAAAGATTCACCACATGATTCAGATTTTCACTATCATTCATGTGAATTCCAATTTTTCATTGTATTTATCCAAAAGATCTATTTTTATTGAAGTATAGTTGATTACAATATTATAGTAGTTTCAGGTGTACAATATATTGATTCAATATTTTTATAGATTATACTCCATTTAAAGTTATTAAAAATGGTGGCTATACTTCCCTGTGCTGTGCAATATATTATCCAAAAGATCTTTTACATTTTCTGTTTTCAAGTTCCATTTTCAGAGTATCCTATTCTTGTTTTATGTATGTAACTGTTTAATCTTTCAGGTGATATTAATTACAGTTTAATTTTTAATGTTCTCTTCTCCCTGCACCTGTCTTTTTCTTCCAGTTTCTTTTTGACTTTGTCTTTTACACTGGGTGCTTTTTGTGGACTAATGGAGAACTTTGACTGTTTGCTCATATTTAAGAGGGGAGTGCTAATGGGCTGATAAGGGGTTCTCCAAGTGCCTTGGCACACCTTGTCCTTTGTGAATCACTGAAGAGCTTTTACTGTCTCTGTTGTTAGTATTTGGGGACTTTGTCCACCAAGGGATGGCCATATCCCATGAAGAAGACTCATCTATTTCTTTCCTGAAAAGTGAAGTCCTGCATTTTGGGAGTCAATGGAAGAAGGGACTAGAGCTCAGCAATCAGTATGTAAACATGTACTTACCCCTCCTAGTTGTGGTATAGAACCTTAGGGATCTCCATTGGTGTCCCCAAGCCTAGAGATTCTCCATTTTGCCCTATCACATAAACCTCAGCTTCAAAATTTTCCTTTTATTTTTTCTTCTATTTTTGCTACTCATGTGGAGACATATATACGGTACTTTTATAAGGGTTTTGGGAGGGATGTGGTGTTTGTTCAAAGCTCCATCTTTACGTGGAAGTCCCATTACCTTTTTAGATTTTTGGGGATCTTTGTTAATTCCATTGATCTGAATTTTAATCTCAGCTTTTTGTCTCTTTAAGCATTTAATTTGTAGTGACTGTCTTCCTGCATTCTTTCAAGGATTCCCAATGATTTCCCAATGTTATCTTCTGAGTCTTGCAGTAGATCCCTTTCAGAAATGAGCCACCTAGAGGGGTGGGATAGGGAGGGTGGGAGGGAGATGCAAGAGGGAGGAGATATGGGGATATATGTATATGTATAGTTGATTTACTTTGTTATAAAGCAGAAAATAACACACCATTATAAAGCAATTATACTCCAATAAAGATGTTTTAAAAAAAAAAAGAGCACCTGCTTTGAGTCAAATGTTTCCATTTTTTACACTGTAGTCTTTTTTCATGAGACTCATTAATGTTTATAATAGTATCTTTACTTGTTCTAGAACAAGGATAAATATATCCAGACTTGGTGTTCATCAATAAGGAGCTTCCCAGAATTCTACTCTTTGGGTCCCATTTGCCATGATTGGATCACATGTCCAAGGGAGTCTGGGAGAACCAACATCCATCATTTTCAGCCCCTGGGGTGTATGTGAGGGGGGTATTTGCAACAAGGAGGAAGGTGACAATGAATGCCTGTGACATAAGGAACAAACAGTCCTTTCTCCCAGCCAGTGAAAATCAGGACTGTATTCTCTATGAGTAAGTCATGGATACTCACTAGGACAAATCAAAGTCCTCTTTTTATGAGCAAAGTCTGTGTAGTCTCCATACCTGTTATAGTCCTTTATCTGAGCAAGATCAATATAGACACCATCAATAGTACAATAAACCAATTCTGTTCCTGGTTTTGTGTCAGCTTCCAGGAAGCTCCAGGACAAATTTATGGCTCACCACTGGTAAGCATTATTTCTCATCATATATATTTTTTGAACTTCCTTCACTTCTGGCATTATTTGAATTTTCCCTACCCTTAATTTTTCCCAACCCCATCTCATGTAATACTTTTTTATTTCATTTTGACTTATAGATATATTTTTACAAATATTCTTCCCCCTTAGATCCTTTTGGCACAAGGCCAAATCTAAATAACAATTAATCAGCTACTGATGTTTTTATAGTCTGGTATTAAATTATACTTGAGAATTGGGACATCTTGCTGATCACTGTATCTTCTATGTTTCCTTGTATATAGTAGCACCCAATAAATGTTTGTGGATTATAGTTGATGCAGCCCCAGGGCCACATGGGTCCTCCAATCTCTTAAGTGTGGCCTGCCTTTAATTTTCTAAGGGATTTTAGGATTACAGGTATCAACCAGTTGAGCTTGTGTTCATGGACTGATAACTAGAAACAAGTCATCCCCATCCATGTGGTTCAATGTGTGAATTCCTGGACTGGCCTAAGATTATTGTATCAGACAAAAACTTAGAAGTATTGATCTGATTTGACTAAATACTAGCTCAGCCAAGCCAGCACACAGCTGCCAGAGTCACACTGGGCCCCAAAGCTGGATCCAGACAAAGGACACTAGAAATTATTGAGTCACAGCCCCTCCAAACCACGTTTGACATGCTATTTATCTTCTCCCACTGAAACTCTCTCTTTCCATATAAATGGGGATGGGTGATAGCTTGGGGTTGTTTACCTTCTACTGAACAAACAAGTCTGAATTAGGAATTAGAATCAGTGAGTCTAAAATGATGAACACACTTACCCTGGCATTACTTAGAAAATGGGAAAAATAAATTAGATGACTACTTGGAAGGACTCATTGCATTTGGAGAGCAGCGGGGACTTAATTGCAGGTCTAAAGCAGCATAGCCTCCGGTTTTCTTCAACACAAGCTAGGCCCTTTCTCAGGGCAACAGGCGGAAAAGGGATTCCCTCCAAGGGTTCTGTGATGTGCAGCAAGCCAGAAGAGACACAGAGAGCAGGATAAGGCCTGCGATTTGCCTGCTAATGACACGGCGATGCCACCTTGTCCTGGGTGCCATGGTTATTACCTGGCATCTTGTTTAACACATGGACTGTCTTGGAGAGCCTCGGGGCACGTCTTTTTGTGCCAGGGGATGTGTTAGGAGCAGTGTCATGAGAGAGCTTGTGAAGTGAATGAACGGATTTATATTTCTTAGGCAGAATAAATAGGATGCTTTACTCTATCAACAGCTGTCCTCGATGTGCTATATTCTCTTGGAAGAACACACAACAACATAATGCAGTTTGCTTGAAATTCTAATTAAAATGAGGTACTTGTCTCCTGTCTCAGCCAAATGAAATTATGGAACAAGACTTCCAAGCAGCAAGGACTCATTTCAACTGTGCAACTAGCCTGAAAAATAGGAGTCCCTCAGCAATAACGTCAGCTTTCAGAATCATGGGACTTGAGGTGGTTAGTGGTCCCAGCTAAAAGCATGTGTATGTGAGTGTGTGTGTGTCCACACGCATGGTTGTACACACAGAATAGAAAGCTGAGGCCTCTACATACTGTAACATTCATGTAGCAGTAACAGAACTTGTGTTAATATTGACATGCAATATGATATACCAGAAGCTTCCCATAATGCCAGCCTCCAGTTACATGGCACTGGTTGACCTTTAAAGTAAAAGCACCTTATAATTAGGTCCATTTGTTATTTCAGTAATGACTGCTCTGGCTGAGGCCCAAGGTCCACTGGTTACATGTTGCCTCATCAATAAAATCCCAACATATTAATAAGATGTGTTTTCTGTGGACCTAGGTATATTTTAAAACCAGATTCTGTAAGAAACTAGAAGAGAGAGTGCAGGAATCCATGGCCACTTATACCAGAACAAATTTTTTATAGACATAGAACAAATATCTTGTTCATCAAAAAAAATAATGAACTAATATTTTATATTGATGAATACTTTCTAAATGCCAAACACTGTATATCATCCATTGCTTCTCAAAAGAATCCCCTGACATACCATTCTCATTCCCACTTAACAAATGAAGAAGCACATTCAAAAGAGTAAGTTACCTGCTCCAGGTCACCCAGGTAAGAAGTGGCAGACCCAGGATTTGAATTCAGGCAGCCTATCCCAGGCTCTGGACTCTTAGACACAAATACCAAAACCAACATTTATATAACTTTTGTGGGGCACTAAGTGCTTTACATTTTTGAGACTCATTTAATCTTCACATTGACTTTATGAGGTAGGTGTTGAAATTAACCTCATTTTATTGGTGAGATGAAGGAACTACACGGGGGCCATGTAACATGCCCCAGGTCACCCAACTGGTAAATGGCACGGTGGAGTGGGACCAGAGACTGTTGTAACCGTGAAGCTCTCTTCCCTCCACCATGCCATTCCAAAAACAAGCAAGGCTTCAAAACACACCACTGCCAAATGTCTGCTGGAGCTGCGTTTTGTTGGTTTTGATTTACATCTTTCTTTTTTTAATTAATTAATTAATTTATTTATTTATTTTGGGCTGTGTTGGGTCTTCATTTCTGTGCGAGGGCTTTCTCTAGTTGTGGCAGGTGAGGGCCACTCTTCATTGCAGTGCACGGGCCTCTCACTGTTGCGGCCTCTTGTTGCGGAGCACAAGCTCCGGACGCGCAGGCTCAGTAGTTGTGGCTCACGGGCCCAGCCGCTCCGTGGCATGTGAGATCCTCCCAGACCAGGGCTCGAACCCATGTCCCCTGCATTAGCAGGCAGATTCTCAACCACTGTGCCACCAGGGAAGCCCACATCTTTCTTTTTAAAACCATGAAAAGCCATTTTAAAAATAAAAAGGCTTCCCATAATTATCCCTTTATATTTGCCTCTGCTTTTCTTTTGTGGATGGCAGCTGGCAGCTAAGAGAAAGAATGAAATAGGTGAGATAAAGCTTAGGGCAATGCGGATATTACTGGACGTAGAGATTTGGAAACCATTCCTCGTTTATAAGCCCTGAATGATTTCTTGGCAATACATGAGTGGCCTGGCCTTAGCTATTCCTGAGGCTGATATGGCAGATATTTCCGTCTAAGTGTGAGAGATCAGGTGCATAACAGGTCTGCTACAACAGTTGAAAGCTAGGATTCAAATGAGGTAAATTAATTTAAAAATAAGTGTTCTCTTAGAGGCCCCCCCCCGCAATATGAAGGGCAACCAGTGCCAACAATCACACCATAAGATAAAGCCGAGAAGCTGAGGGAGAGACAGCTCTACAGATAACCTTGGCCCCAAAGGCAGTGGGAGGTGGGACAGGGAAAGACAACTCTCTTCATTAAGCCGGAGTGATAAATTAGGTTGGACATCTACATCAGTGCGTGCTCAGGGAATGCCAGTTAATCTTCATATTAACCTGGGAGCCTAGAATTAACAAAGCATAACTCCTTGCATAAACCTCCATGTCATCTAAAATATCCAGAAGTAAACTAAGAATACTGTCTGTGCTGTTTACTTCTGGAGACTGAATGGCAGGTGTAGATCAAAGGTTGAGGAAGCATACAATTAGTGGCTTCTCGTGGTTCTAATAAGAAGGAGATAGAAACACTGATGAAATCGAAAACCAGCAAAATGTGGCTTCTATGTATACATTCATCTGATTTTTTTTCTTCTTAGGATGTCACTTCTGTTTCTGGAAACTGCTGGTTACTGTACTTCTCTCAAGTTGTGGAATTCAGGTCATGGACTCATTAATAATAAACATGGCTTATCGGGCACCTACCAAGTGCCAAGTATTTTGAGATGTTATCACCTTTATCCTCCCGACAGCCCTCAAGGATCAGTAATAGTATCCTCATTTTATAGGCAAGGAAACTGAAGCTTAGTGAGCTTGCCTGGGGAGCGAAGTGTCGGAACTGACAGAGATGTAAACTCAGGTCTGCTTATTTCCAAAGTACTGAGCCTATTGTCTCTAAGAGAATATATTTGGAGAGTACTCTGATTATGAATCTGCAAAAATCTCACTCTAGTTGAGGAGCCCTTTGGGAAGGAAAATAGCTGTAGTTATTAAAGTTATAAAAGCAATTCTATGCCAGAAACACAACCTAAAGGTATACTTGTACATGGGATCCAGAATGTTCAGAGTTTGTAACTGGAAAAATAAAATAAAATCATAAATAATACTTAATAGAATAATATGTAAATATACTATAATTCATCCTTAATATGGAACATTAGGTGGCTGTTAAAGAGAATGATGTAGTGCTATATGTACTGATATAGAAAAAAATCTTCAAATCATATTTAATTGTCAATCAAGTTGCAGAACAGTATGTATGGTATGATCCCATTTATTTTTTTAAAGATCTATATGCATGTACATATATATTATAAAATCATAGGAAAAGAACTGGAAGGAAGCATCTGCTTTCCCGGAAAGGATATGAGTTTAGAAAGAATGGAGGGGGAATGAAGGGAAATTTTCAAATTTCACTCTATAAACTTATATAGGTGTTTCAATATTTTATAGTTAGAAAGGACTCATTTCCATGCAGAATTAAGAAAGAAAAGGAGTGGACATTTTGACAAGTACCATCATCTAGCAAAAGTGTTTCCGTAAGCTTTTAAGATATGTTAGTGTACAAGATATTTTCTCTTTTAGGATTTTGTTAAATCCTTTTAACCTCAACCCCCTTCCCAACCTTTAGTCAATTTCTGCAATTCAAACATATTCCATCAATGGATGATTAATAAGTATTTCAGATAAGAGTCTTAGCTTTGTTCTATGACATATTACAGGAATAACATCAACAAACAGTAACAAAAATCAATAAGCTTAGGACCCTTGTTCAATAATTCCACAAACTAAATGTACCATTTGGGCACATCCTATTGATGACTCTAGCAGCCCCCGGCCCAGGCAAGAGCACATGCGGACTCACTGACGGATGTTTCGGGACTTTGGCGTGAGAATATTGGAAATTCGCTTGAGGCCCTGAGAACATCCATGTGATCTTCTTGGAAGAGCCTCAAACTGGCAGAGGAGGTAGAAGAGAGGACAGCTTTCCCAGAAGGAATGCCACGGCCTAGAATTCAACACCCTGGACAGGCACAAAATTCATATTCATGGGCCTCTAGCATGTTGCAAAAGATTGACCTGACGATTTTACCATCAAGCCAGGGCAAAGGCCACGTGGGTGAGTCCCAGCACCCCAGTCAGCACTGAGGGTCTGGTGGTAGAAGTATTCTCTCTATTAGATTGGAAGGTCATGGGACACGAAGAAGCTTGTACAATTTTGCATTCACCGAAGAGAGAAAAATGTGACATTTTCTAGCTTTATAAACGGCTAATTCCAGATCTGTCTATCGTGTTGCCCGAGTGACAATCCAAATTGACTAAAAGATGGCTGAAATGATGAGGCAGCGGAGGCCACTGTCTCATTATCTTGGTAGTGCAAACATGGCCTTTAACAGCACCTTGTCATTGTCATAGTTGTCTCAGGAACATCAGATGATGACGGTTATTAGTTTGCATTTTAAAAAATATGCCTGGCTATCTGACAAGGTCCATACACAAATTAAAATAATAACAAGAATTCAGGCCGGTGGCTTGTCCTGCAATTGTCCAGGGCAATATTATAACCTATGATGGCATATTCCCCTCTGTTAGTTCCTAAAGCTATGGGGGAAAAAACCTCTGTAATAATAGCTTCTTCTGCTTTTAAAATGTGAAATCTTGAAACAAACAAATAGAACACGTCATTTCAGGTACACTTCCACAACACACAATGAGGCTGCTTAGGTTTTTAACCTCAGGGATAGAGACATATGAAAATATCTCATTCTTAACAATTCTAACACATCATGCTTATTACCCCCTAAATTTGGCTTTTGTTGGGTTGCTAATTATATTTCCTTCTAATCTGCAGTTATCAATTTGCCCGTCCTGTTTTACTTTATCCTATTATCCATGCAAATATCATGTATTTAAGATTATTATCTCATGTAGAGCCACCATCAGCAGTATTTTTGCATTGCAGGCCACAGGGAAAGTGCTTGAGGAAGAAAGGGGGCTAGGACAGAGGCCGTTGAATGGGCAGTGCTTACAGTATTTGTAAGAGGCGACTGCATTGCCATGACCTCCCTTTGATCATGCCAGTCCAGTGGAGGTGGCCCAGGACAGTGTAAAGAAGCAAAGGCCTAGGAAGACATTTGACAGATGGTAAAGCATGTGGGGACAAAGCAGCACCATAAGCTAGTGGGCAAGAAAGGACACCCTCAGTGCCCCCTTGGATGCAGTTGCCACACTCTGCCAGTGAGACCAGGGCCCTGCCACTCTTACCTATTTTGTGCAGTGTTCCATGGCGTGTCATGCACCAGCGATTTGTTAAAATATATACGATGATGGTAAATATAGATTACAATAAAGTACCGGGAAGCCTAAGCCTATTAACTCACCTTGAGGCCTTTGCCCTGATGGAGAAGCCAGGCAGAACAAATGGACCTGTAACGCTCCGAGCCAAAAGCCCCCAGTGGGAAGACTTTGTGATCATCATGTGTGGAGGAATTAACTACACACTGCCTTTAATGTTCATCAGAACTGAACACTGCTAATTTACAGCACTTCAGCATTTCAGGGCCCCTTAGAGTCTTTCCAATTACGCTAGTGGCGAGGTGACTGGCCCATCCACGGTCCCCATGGTGAGACTGTGGAAGCAGAACTTAGCAACAGAGGCCTGGGCTCCCATGCTCCTGTCCTAATGAAGCCGCATTGTTTTCTCCATTCTTATGGTCTGTGACCCTGTTCTCTTTAGTGTTTCCTTCCCGTACCCGTTCTGGAATAGAGAAGCAGAGCCGTCACACAGCCAACTCTGGGAGCAGAATGTGTATAGCCCTGTATTTCTAGTTAAAAAGCAATAAATCTTAAGTCAGGTAATGAATTCTATTTTGAGTAATCTCATTATGGACATCTATTCAAAGACTCTATATAGCACAAGCAGGATGACTGGAAAACCTCATATAATGTGCTGGCTTTTTTCCCTGTGCCAAATTAACAGCGAAGGCCTTTTAAAGGATGCTTCATTTGGGCTCTCTTATTATCAGAAATATTATACAAGTTGGAATTGGGGCCTGAGTGCAGTTGCACTGCTGAGATAACTCCCACTGTTCGATCAATGGCTGGCAGGAGTCCACCGTTAAAGGCGCTCTGAGCAGTGAGGCAGGCTCCTACCCAAGGCCCCAGTGCAGTGTTCTCTGCTGGAGCCTAGAAGAAGAAGGACTGAATAGGGAGAAGAAAGTCTTGGGGAGTTATAAGTGGCAAGCAAATTTTCTACGATTATCTTGCAGGATCAAATAAGATGTATTGTGCAGGATCTGTTATATTCAATCCATCTTACACACAATTATCAAATTGTTCTTTCTAGAACCCTAATGAATTATGTCACCACTCTATAACCTTCAGCTGCTTCCCAGTACTGTCTTAAAAAGTTTAGATTGGGCTTCCCTGGTGGCGCAGTGGTTGAGGGTCCGCCTGCCGATCCAGGGGACACGGGTTCGTGCCCCGGTCCGGGAAGATCCCATATGCCGTGGAGCGGCTGGGCCCGTGAGCCATGGCCGCTGAGCCTGTGCGTCCGGAGCCTGTGCTCCACAACTGGAGAGGCCACAACAGTGAGAGGCCTGCGTACCACCAAAAAAAAAAAAAAAGTTTATATTTCTCACTCAGAAATTCAAAGTGCTTCCCAAACTTTACGTACTCGTCTCCTGTGGATCTTGTTAAACTGTGGTTCTGATTCATTCATTAGCCACGGCGTGAGGCCTGAGATTCAGCATCTGTAATAAGCATCCAGGTGATGCTAGTGTAGTGAACAAAGACTGTGGACCACACTTGGAGTAGCAATGCTCTAGAATATTGGTTCTCCAACTTTGACTTGCATTAGAATTACCAGAGGGGTTGTTAAAAGTGAGATCCTGAACCCGACCCACAGAGTTTCTGATTTAGTGGGTCCAGAGTAGGGCCTGAGAATTTGCATTTCTCATGAGTTTTCAGGTGATGTTGATGCTGATGGTACAGGGGTCACACTTTGAGAACCACTTCTGTAGGGTAATGCTTCTCAAACCTGACTGCACATATGTATCAGGTAGTTAAAAACATGAAGATTCAAAGACATACCGAGTCCCAGCTCTACTACCAGATTAACAAAATCAGAATCTCTGGGAATGGACCCCCAGCATCAAAATCTTTTTCAACCCTTTAAAGTGATTTTTAATATGAATGGAGAACCCCTGCTCTAAAATATGGCTTTCCATACAGTGTCCCGACAGGAAAATAGGATGCTGTGCTCATTCCCAACTTAGCTTTTGGTACTCTTACCTTTCAGAACTTTGGCTTAAATTGTTTTTTCTCTCTGAAGTAACCTTCTCTATCCACTGTCAAAACTCCATCTCTCTTGCGTGGTTTACCACCAACACCATCTCTTTCATGAAGACTTCCTCTAGGTCAATGGCCAGCTGAGAGCCGTTATTACTTGAGCTTCTTAAATACATTGCTTTCTAATTCCAGTCACGTTGGAGATTCTGACTGACCTCACCTCGTCCCTCCTTCCTGTTCCCACAGCCCTCCTGGGAGTCTCTTTTATAAACTTATGCCAGCGCTAGGGTTTTCTGTGTATCCATCGGCCTTCCCCCACCAGCTTGCCAGTGACTTGCAGGTAGGTGCTGTGTCTTCTTCATCCTGCCCGTCCCTTCCAAAGCTTTGGGGTGTACTGTCCTGCCCTAGGAGTCCCTCATTTAGTATCTATTAAGTTATTCTGCTTTTGTACCTCTGTGGCCCTTGACATACGTGTTCTCTCACAATATTGTTACTTGTGTACTTGTCTTAACCTTTCCTACTAGTATAATCTTCCTGAGAGCAGGGGCTGTACCATGCACATCTTTATATCTGCCTCTCTCTCCCCACACTCCTCTAGCTAGGTTCTTGCTACTCAAAATGTGGTCCACGGACCAGCAGCATTGGCATCACCTGCTCCTCCTTAAAATGCAGACTCTCAGGCCCCACCCAGACCTACTGAGTTAGAATCTGCATTTTAACAAGATCCTCAGGTAATACGTGTACACATTAAAGTTTGAGAGGCACTGCTTTAGAAGGTAAAATAGTAAAATAATTCAGAGAATGGGTCTGAACGCAACTTTTAAGCTTGGGATCTTGAGTGACTTATGTAAATTATACCAGTCTGCTCTTCTACAAAATGAGAAGAGTCTTCATCTCGTAGCAATGGGAGCCTTATACAAGGCAAAGTAAATAATTAAACCATGTCATTTCAGTAAAACACTCAGAACATTATAAGCCCTCAATAACACAGTATGAACTATTATTACTTAATTAAAACTGGTTAACTTTAATTGAATTTGAACTGCCACCCAGAATAGATAAGAAAATGAAACACAGTTCTGCATGGATTTCAGAAACATGAAATGTAAAAGGTAATAAATAAAATTATTAAAAACCCTTTAGCAAATGCTAAGGAGCATGTCAAATCTTCCTGTGTTGAACCTTAAGCAATTCAGTGGCTGGAGCCTTTAAAATTGCCATCCCCCAATTTTCTGCTGTGTCACCAGGTTTTCCTCTACTGCTCAATTCTTTCAGGCCGCCTTTATCTGCTCTACCTAAAGAACAACTTTGTATAGTGCATTTTGTTTCACAGACCCCCAGATCTCCTGTTGCTGTGGCAATTACCTCAGCAGCCATAAAATGCACTCCTCGCTTGGCTGAAACGTGTGCACACACTGCCCCCTAGGGGATCTACTCTGTCATGACCCTCAAAACCAAAAAACCCCCCAAATCTCCGAGGCATTGAGTGTAGTTGGCTCAGAGGGAAAGGGCTGAATCCCTGACGGTGACAGCCTCTAGAGTTTTGAAATTACTACTGGGCCAGGATGAATGTTAAGGAATAATCTAACACCAGTTTTGGGCCTCACTAGAATTTGTGAAACAGAATTTGATATATACGACCTGGGTTTGATTCCCCCAACTGTTAGGAATGAGGGCATAGGCTACGATGAGCGTCTGGAATGACAACCAACATTTGAAATGAAAACTTAACTACACAATATTTACTGATATGAAAAGGAGGCATTTATACCGCACACAGAGTCCTCAGAACAAGATGTTGGGAGAACAATGGGGTAGAGTTAGCAAGCGATGAAATGCATTCACCAAATAACCGTTGAGAGGAGACCAGTACCGGGCAGTGTTGTGGGAACTTGCCGTCCTCACTGACCCAGAGACGAAGATCCCTGCTCTCAGCGAGCTGGAATTCTAATTAATATCGGGAGCATCCCTCTCATCTCCCTGCTGTCTCCTACTTCAGTGAGCTCTCCTCGGTTCCAGGAGGTGCTGACTTGCCCGAAGGGAAGGCAGGGCAGTCAGTGTGCTCTGGGTACTCCAGAGGAGGCTCACAGGCAGCCCTGCCTCTTTCTTGTGACCTAATGGGGTTTTTTTTCTTTTTCTTTTTTTCCTATTTGTTTTCTTCTTGTTCATTGCAGGTTTTCGTTGTTGTTTGTTTTGATAGAGTATATATATCACACACAGGTGACCCTTGAACAGCCCTGGTTAGATGTGGATTTTTTTCAATAGTAAATACTATAGTACTACACTACGGGCAGTTGGTTCAATCCACGGACACAGAACCACAGATAGGGAGGAACAGCATATAGGGAGGGGGTGACTATCATTCTATGCAGATTTTCGAGTGCACGGACCGTGGGTGCCACTAATCCACATTGTTCAAAGATCAACTGTATATAAATCCGTATTGATGGATCGATGAATTGATGGGTCCATCGATAGACAGATGATAGATGATAGGCATTTAGGTAGATATCTTTTGGGGGAAGGTGCTACAGCACATCATAGAACCTCATCCTTGTCTTAGACCTGGAGTCGGGGGACAGAGAAGAACTTTTAGGAACCTCAGAGCAAGGAGCACCATGAGGCAGTCAAGAGAATCAAACTGGCTTCTGCTTACATGAGGCCCCCCAGAGTCACCAACAACTTCAGTGCAAAGGCTCCATTTGAACCCACACACTTAGTGTGTTTTTCTTGTTAAACTGTCGTCACTGTCCTCATTCTGTGCCCACCTCCTGGTCTCCTAAACTGCCTTCTGACAGTCCATGATTCCCTCCCCATCACCACTTTGCAGACACGTTGGCAACGCCCCCTTCTGCTGCTGTGCCAGGAAGGTGGCTGGAGTCTCTTTGCCTTCCAAGTTACTGGGGGCCAGGCTTGCAGTGACCACTGAGTCCTTCCCTGAGGCCCTTCCGGAGACAGTGCTCCAGCAGATAGGGAGGTCTGAGGGGACATCATCCAGCCCAGCGTGGCCTCACGTGTGCGCACCCACCCCCCAGAAGCTCTTGTGCATCACAGTTTCCTTCTCCTTCCTCCAGGGCTCTCCGGCGCCGGGACTGAGAAATCTCAATGAAACAGTGTCTTCCTCGGAAGAGTTCTCAGTTTGGATTCATTAGTGAGCTCACATGCCCTTCCCATCAACCAACCACTCTGGATTAATTGCACACTGTGTGTCCTGCTTCGTGGCGTCTTGCCTGTCCTGTTCTCTGCAGTCTCTCCAGCACTACAACTGTGCCTACCATGTGGTAAGGCACTCAGTAAGGAAAACGGATAGAGACATCCAGGGAGCACCGGCTATGCATGGGGCACTGTTCATTTCTTATTTTAATTCATCTTCACGCTAACTCTCATTTAAAAATTTTTTTAATTAATTAGTTTATTTATTTTTAACATCTTTATTGGAGTATAATTGCTTTACAATGATGTGTTAGTTTCTGCTGTATAACAAGGTGAATCAGCTATACATATACATACATCCCCATATCTCCTCCCTCTTGTATCTCCCTCCCACCCTCCCTATCTCACCCCTCTAGGTGGTCACAAAGCACTGAGCTGATCTCCCTGTGCTATGCGGCTGCTTCCTACTAACCATCTATTTTACCTTTGGTAGTGTATATATGTCCTTGCCACTCTCTCACTTTGTCACAGCTTACCCTTCCCCCTCCCCATGTCCTCAAGTCCATTCTCTACTTCTGTATCTTTATTCCTGTCCTGCCCCTAGGTTCTTCAGAACCATTTTTTTTTTAGATTCCATATATATGTGTTAGCATACGGTATTTGTTTTTCTCTTTCTGACTTACTTCACTCTGTGTGACAGTCTCTAGGTCCATCCACTTCACTACAAATAACTCAATTTCATTTCTTTTTATGGCTGAGTAATATTCCATTGTATATATGTACCACATCTTCTTTATCCATTCATCTATCAATGGACACTTAGGTTGCTTCCATGTCTGGCTATTGTAAATAGAGCTGCAATGAACACTGTGGTACATGACTCGTTTTGAATTATGGTTTTCTCAGGGTATATGCCTAGTAGAACTCTCATTTTTTATAGCTTAGAAACAGGAGTCTTACAGAGCCTAAGTAACTAGCTCAATATCACACAGCTGTACATTGCTGATGGCAGAATTGAAACCCAGGAGTCTAACTTGAAAGCCTTTATCCACTATGCTGTGGTACTTTCCTTAGAGTCAGGGTCCCTATTTGAGATTTTCCTGCCTTCTTGTTTGGGAAGTAAAACTAATAACTCAATTCAGTTATTAGGGAAACTTCCAGGAATGTAGGAGTTAAGGGCTGAATCAAGAATTATTTCTCATTTCTTCCATCCTTCCTTCTTGGACTGGGGTTCAAGCATTTCTTCCCAACTCTACATCTCTAGAGCAATCCAGCCTATCAGGAACCTACTCTCCCCTCCCCAAAGGCAAATACCAACTTTCAGCTGTGGCTTCTTTGCACAAGACAGAATATAAACTCTGCAGCAAACTAGGTGCCCCAGGAACCAGCTTCAGGAATAGCGCCACTACCAAATACTTATATGTCTGTCAATGGTTTCCTAACAAATGGCTTCATAGAGACCCTCTCTCTTCCAGGTCAGCCACTGCACATCTACTCCAGGCTGCTAAAGGCCCCACTCCTGCACACTTTCCTGCTCTGGGAAATGACACTGAAACCATAATGTACCTGGAGGAAGTCGACCAGACAGGAATCAAACCCGTTTGGGTGTGTGTGCTGGTGGAAGAATTTTGGAAGACCATTTGTCCCTTGGAAAGATGCTTGTTTGATACAACTGTGGCCAGCCATTCTTCACCCTGTTTGGTGAGGGAGGCATGTGGGATTGATTTCCAAATGAACTTGAAGCTGAGAGGACAGGTCGGGTGTGCCTGTGAGAGGCTACTTGACGAGGGCTGGTGGTGATGTAAGACAAGCTTTGGTCAGGATTTCCTGGGTCAAGGGCAGAGTTGAGGAACTTTATTTTTAGATGGTACTGATATTTTTAGTGAAAGTTCAACAGCGTCTCCATTTGGGAGGGTAGGTTGGAGGGAGAAGGGATGATTTCCTGAAGTTAGTCATTTCCTGTTTGCTGGTGAAGACATTTAGCTGTGTTCCTATGTCACAGGAAGTGCCTGGTGATGGTAAACATGCTGACATAATGGGAGCTTACACTGCTGGTGTGTCAGAGTACACATATCCCTTCCTGGCCCCTCAGCCAGGTGAGTGGGGGGATGCTTCCTGTTTTTTGCTCTAGGATGAACTTTCCACTTCCAAGAGCTGCCTGGAGAATAAATCACAAGGACTGCTGGAGTAAGCAGCCAGCGCACAGACACCGGAGAGTGTTTTGGTGGCAAGAATTATTGGACGCGCCCTGGCAGCTCCCGGAACTGCTGAGTCATCACGCCCTCCTTCGAGGTGTCTATGGAAGCCAAGTGGGTTTGCTTCCAATATCATAAAGCAACCCTCCTCTGAAACTTGCTTGTTCGCCAGAGATGCCCTTAGTGCCTGGATCTCATCCATTCCTAATTTCCTTCGGCAGATCCTAGTGATTTCACCTCCGAAATCTCTTCTGATTCTGGTTGCTCCACTCTACCTCTGTGATGTCACTGACATCCATCATCTCTTGCACAGATGAGTAAACTCTCTGCTCTCCCTGACCATGACCTCTTCCACGAGGTTCCTCCTCTACGGTGCCTGTAGGTGCAGCGTTAGGAAACACACAGCAGCTTTGTCACTCTTTCTCTTCACCCTCGTCCCTAGTAGATAGTGCTAATCGGTCATGGCACTTTAAGGGCTAAGCCCAGACGTGGGTGGCCACACAGCCTTTCTTAAGCATTGTCCTTCCCGCCCTCATGACCAATCAATTGGAACTGGCATTTGACATAAGGTCAATTTGCCATCTTGGTGTTCATGTTATCTTCCTAAAAATGAAATCCAATTGTGTCTCTTCCCTGGTGTGAGGCTTCTTCTATCTCCCTAGTGTCTTCAAAATGAATTCAAACTCCTTGGTAGGGTACACGGGCCTTTCACATCTCACTTCTCCCTAACCGTGTAGCCTCACCTTCTCGCCTCTCCCCCAACCCCTTCCCCCACCCCTATACACAGGCCCGAGGATCTTTTTACTCTTTCCCAAATACACCCCGCTTTTGCAGGATTCTTGGCCTTCCACAGGGTGCTCCTGCTTTCTAGAGTTTCCTTTTCCCTTTCTCCATTCTTCAAACTCTCACTTGTTTCTTCGAACCCTCAATACTCCTCTGTTATGTTTTCATGATTCTACCATGCAAAGTCAGTGCCCCCTCTACTGTGTTCTCATAGGCTTCTGTTTTTACCTCTATTAGAGCATTTGTTATTGTAAAATATCATGTTGTATATATGTTATAATACACTGTGGTTATAATAGTCATGCCTCGGTACCCGTGGGTCAGGAGCCCCTACATATACCAAAAGCCCTATAGTCGTGTTCGAGTCCATAGTCAGCCCTCCATACCTGCTGTTCCACATCTGTGGGTTCAACCAACCACAGATCATGAAATACTGTAGTATTTATTGAAAAAAATCCACGTACCAGTGGACCTGCACAGTTCAAACCCGTGTTGTACAAGGATCAACTGTAATTATATGTATTATAATTATGATCAGACATTTGCTTTTTCATTCAACACATTTATTGACTGCCTCTATGTGTTGTGTTAGCAATAGATAAATTAATACCCAGAATAGATGTTCAATAACATTTACTGAATGAATCATTCCTAACTAAGCTACCTTTAGCCTTTGTATCTTTAGCTTCCTCCAAATCTAAGGAGTCTGTGAATAGGGCTTAAATCTTTCCATAAGTCTTATAGGAATTTGTGAAAGTAAGTATTTTTAAAACTTATTTTTACAAATATCAACCCAGATAAATAATTTCACATGAATATATGTATGATTACATGATTTTAGTCATATTTCCCTCTCTTTTTGCTTGCCTTTCCCTCCCCACTCTATACACTGGCATCTCTAGAATGACCAGCCACCTCAGAGTACTTGAGACTGTCTCAATTTTAGCAGTGAGAGGCCCACATTCTGGAAATCTTTCAGTCCCAGGAAAACCAGAATGATGTGTTACCCTCACTCTCTATACCACTATATTTCTTCCCTAAGTAATAGATTTTAAAAATCTAACATACGCTCTTCCATATTTTTCTTTGTATTAATATAGTATAGATTTTATAATTGTCATTGTTGTTTTATAAAATGAGGTTATATTCTATATTCTATTCTATTATATAAGTGCTTCCTCATCCTGACTTGTCCATGAAGTAAACCAAGTCAACTTGTATACAACCATAGAGAGAATGAACCAGAGCTATAATACTCTGTGTTGTGAATACTCTATAAAATTTTGGCTATTTTCTTCTTGATGGACATTTATTTTGTTTCCAGAGGGATTTTCTGGTCACTTTGAACAATATGACACACACGCATGGGTCCACGCATGCGTGTGCACGCACACACACACACACACACATGAATATCTTCATGTATTGGTGCTTTTATTTCTATGAAATACATTTTCAAGAGCAGAATTGCTGAGTTGAATAGTAAATATAATTCCAGTTTTTATATTATTGCTAAATTGCTTTCCTAAACAGCTATAACACATCACATTTCTGCCATCGTATGTACGAATAGTCTTTCCATTACATCCTACCAGCCCGCATCACTTGGCGTGATGATTCTTACTAATTAGTCCATCTGATGGTTACAAAATGGCATATCATTGTTACTTCAATTTGCATTTCCATGACTTCTAGTGAACTTGAGCATTAAAAAAATTTCTTTGGCCATTTAGATGTGCTCTTCAGTGATTTGTCTATTTGTATCTTTTACCGACTTTTCTATTGGAGTGTTTGACTTATTCTTGACAATGTTAAGATTTTGTATGTTATAGATACCACCTCTTTTAAGTCTGGTACAAACATTTTTTACATTCTGATATTTGCTTGTGATTTTATTTATTGAATCTTTTGCCATACAAATACTCTTGATTTTTATATATTCAAATATGCCTATCCTTTCTCATCTAGCTTCTGAATTCCTAATCTTGGTTAGGAAGTTCTCCTCAACCCATAGATTATATAGTCTCCTATATTTTCTTGAAATATTTTTTGGTTTATCTTTTATACTAAAGTCTACTATTTTTATCTTATATATTTTAACTGACCCATGGCTGATTCTTTTCTGGGTTCTGATCTGATTGATCCAAGTACTGTTAGACCTTCCCCGTTCCCAGCTATCCAGAGCCCCAGGTGAGTTTCCCTGCCCAACCCACCTCCCTCCTCTTGCCCATTCCCATACACCTTTCACTGCAAACACTAACATCCATCAGGCTCTCTCAGCAGTGCAAATAACTCTACTCCAGGTTGTTAAATCACCTTTGTGCCAATACGACCACGATAGTTTAGGAACACAAATTGTGGTATAATATTGATTTTTAAATTTCGGTCACTTAACTTCTATCCTCCTGCCCTTTAAAAAAAAAAACAGTATTCTGATTTTTCCTCTGGGAGATTGCTCCTTTACCCACATTCAGTCATGTCGAGAGGACTCTATCCCCAGATCCAGGGCTGGAACAAAGGGCACATTCCTAAGCCGTTCAGTACATTGTGTTACTCTGGCCATCATGATGGCTCAAGCCAATGAGATACAAGAGGATTCTTTGCCAGGGCTTCTGGGAAAGAGAGTTTTACCTTCTCTTTTTCCTGCTTGTAATACACAGAGATGATATGGTCCTGGGATATGCCAGCGGCTACCCTGGCACCAACAAGCCTGATGGCAGAGCCAAGGAAGTGGAGCCAAGAAATGAAAGGTGAAAAACTGAGTCCTGATCATATTGTCTGAGGGGGGAATCAAGCTGTGTATAAGTGGATCCATCTGACTGTTCACTTGCATGAAATAGCAAATTTCCTGTGTTTAAAAAAAGCTATTTTAGATCAGTTTTCCCACTTCTCATAACTGAGAGTTTTAACGCATAAGACTTTTCTTCTCAGTTTTAGTGACTTAAAGGGGGCTTCTTAAGGAACTCTCCGTATCATGTTGCCAATTATCATGCATGGGGGAGGGTCTCAGCTTGAACATAAGCCACATCCATCACAAGGACTGAGATGATCCAGGCACATAGTGAACTGCCATACATGTGTTTGTGCAAGGGCCGAATCACATCTTGGGAGAGAAATCCACCTGAGGGATGAGGAAGCCAGGCATACAAGCTTGGCCTGGGTGGGGATAGGGGGTGATTCTGGGAATACAATGGGGTTGTCCCTAGTTCCCCATGTTGGAGTCTTCAGAGAGTGGGTACCGTGTGTGAAAGTGGAAAGAATTCCTCATTGCAACTTCTGTAAGACTCCACAGTATGTTTGGTCCCTCTGTAGCCTTTGACCTGACACTTCCAAGGTTTGAGAACACTAGAGTAGTTGAAGAGGGAAGGGGAAGTCACAGAAGTGGAGATGGGATCTCATGGGAACAACACTGTCTTGTGGAAATCAGAACGTGTTCCATTGATAGAGTCGGCCTGGCTGGGGCAGCAGAACTCAGCAGAACTGACAGTGGTGCCAGCAGACAGCAGCACCAGCAGACCCAAGGCTGCCCAGCCCTGGGGGTCCAGAGTGGAGAGGAGGAAAAGGCAATGGATGCTGGATGATAACTGACTGGACGTCTCAGGTGAGCACATGTGAGATACCTCCTAGAGACTCCAGGAAAAAATTGAGGTGGGGGTGAGGTAGGGAATGTGGGGGGACGTGAGGTCCTTCGTTGGTAGATGGGAACAAGATCTTGCAAAATAAGTTACTGTCATAAATAACCTGTAATAGAAGGTCAAACCTCATTGTGATTTTGCTCTCATAGGCTGCTGGTGGCACCATGCCTGTTTTGCCCTTGGCTTGCCTTCCCTAACCACTTCTCCTTCTAAAACCCTACCCTCCCTGTAAGAGAGTCTCCCCTGATGTCTGCTAAGCAAAGTCAAGTTTGCCCTCTATACTCCTGTTTTTGATAATTTCCATGCTTTCTGTAATTTGCTAACATTTGTCTCCCTGACTACACTCTGAACAACCTGGGCTCATATTTTATCTTCCTTGAGCTGAGCATTGTATAAATGTTTGTCAAATTACCATCACTGTGTGTGTGTTTGTGTGTATTTCTCAAGCTCCGTCTCAGAGGTAGAAAATATTTAGAACCAGAATCTGGTTGAGCTGCTACTCCATTTCATTTGTAAGATTTTTGTGCATTCAATATTGAACTTTTCTTGTTTCTGCTTTCATGGAAAAAATCACTGTTTCTCTTGTTATTTTTCTAGACAAGAGGTGATATGGCTAGAAATTGAGGGCATCTGACTAAGTTTTTTGATTTGGTGACCTTAATCTCCAATGCCAGAATTAATCTTTCTTTTGTGAGGACCATTTAGTTGAGAAAGAATTAATATTTACGCTCCTTCATGAACAAATTGCCTCATTCAGCAAGGAAAAAAAATTCTCCCGGAAAATTGGATGGCAGTAGATTATTCCCCCTCAGATCTATGGATTAGTGTACATGGGGAGGGGGGCATCCAAGCAGAAAAAATGTAATATCAATGTATTTGAGGGCAGTGCCTGCTCTTTCACACCACCTCAATTATGGTGATGCTTTATCACAAGCATCATATGATATGTATCTTGCTGCCTACTTCACTTAAGCCTATTACAAAATTTTTAAATTAAATATTTGAGAGTTCTTTAGAATTAAGATACACTCGCATCAGCATTGACTGAATATACACTCGCATCAGCACTGACTGAATCATCTCTCTCATTCTTCTCTCACCCAAACACTGGCAATTTAAGAATTCTTTAAGATGAAGAGGACCTTAAAATATTATCCCTTACTTTATGGCCTTATCATAAAAATAAGTTTTATGCAGTGAAGACACATGGGCTTGTAAACTAAATAAACATGCATTTTTCTTAAAAAAAAAAAGATTCACAATTTATGATGCTCATTGAAAAAGATAAATATTAGGCTTAGTAAGCCGAGTGAAGTTACTGAATATTTAAAAAAAAAATCTTTGAGGTATGAGTGCTCATTTTCTTTGATCATTTAAATAGTCCTGGATGCCTTGTAGAGAACTTTGAAATGCATTCTTCATTACTAGTGACAGTTTCATGAAAGTGGATATTTTTTATTTAACACTCCGTCTCTCTCTCGTGCACATTCTTCATCTTCCATCACAAGAAGCTGAGGACAAGTTTAGGTTTTCACAAGTTGACTAATAAAATAATAGGCCAGATGGATATTTCAGGACCTTGGATTTTTCCTTTAAGATTGTCAATCCGGAAGTCCTAAGAACATTGGCCAGAGGACATGTCTGCCATAAGGAAATGGATGGGGAGTCATTAACACCTCCAAGAAGAGCTATGGTTATTGATCTTTGGGCTCCTAAACATTTCAATCAGAGTAAACATCTAGGTGTCATCTCGGGTGTGTGAAAGCTACAAGCATGATGGCAAGTAGGACCCTGTGATGCCAGGCAATGGCTGGTCTAAAGAATTACCATGACATAAAAAGAAAATGGGACTTGCCTTTGAAGGAGGGGGTTCAGATGAGCAAAGATCAGGGCTTTGGCCAACATGGCGCTCTTGGACGCTCCCTAGGTCTGGGTAGGAAATGTGTAACCTATTGTCTGAATTAAATGATTTTTTCCAAAGATGCTTTTAATGTGCCAGCTGTTCCTGTGTATACTGATGAGTGGTTTCTCAGGCTGCAGTGTCCTCTGAATCGAGGAGGTTCTCCCATAAAAGGCTTCAGTGGTCATTGGATGTTGGCACCAGGACCACCTTCCAGCTCCGAGTTAGTGGCTGCCCTAATTTCTCGCAAGGCACACTGCCCTGTGGAGGAATGGCGCGTTACCAGCTCCCTGGCATCTGAATGGGATCAGACATAAATCTCACCAGCAAGAGGAGATGAAAGTGAAAATAAAGTGTGAGGAATCAAAAGGAAGTTGCAGAATGCGTGGCAGATGTTGTTAGATTTGTCTAGCAAAGCCCAGGTGCCAAGCACATGATTGATGACATTAGCGAGAGAGGTTAGTAGCCCTGGATGGCGCTGCTTGGGCTTTTAAAAAGTAAGCACAGAGCAGATGTTAAGGCCGCAGCAGCCATGGCCAAATGAAGCAGGTGGGACTTTCAAAACAAATAGCATGTTACCTGCTTATGTAACATCAATGGTTGAGGCAAGTGGAAGGCAAAAGAGTTAGTGGTCGCCTTGATGGCTGGGGAGAGAAGGGTCCTTTGCTAGCTGACTCCCTTGAAGGTGCTAGGTTTTGAGTGACAAGCAGGTTACTATGAATTCTGCTGCAGGCAATGACATGCCTAGTTTACATAGTGATTATTTTGGCCTTGCTTTATGCGGTGAGCAAGGGCTGAGCCCAGGTTCATTACATGCCCACTGAAGATGATTTATGTGGGTTTCATGTACTTGGACTTTAATTATTCACATGATTATCAATAAAAAATAAGAGCAGAACCGTGTTGAATGTGAACAGGTTGGCAGGGGCAAACAGCTGATTATAGAGATTAAATTTCGATGAGTGGGGGAGAACACTGCCTTTTCCTTCACATCAGGTATGAGAACAAATTCATAAGCAGAATTCACACTTTTCCTCCCTTTTTCACAAACATCCAAACTGCCAACCTGTTAATCAACTCCCTGATGACAGACAAATGTCTCTGGGAATGGTGTGCCAAATAGCAATTGTTACTGGCCAAACCTCAATAGGATGAAATGAACTGAGGCTGCCACTCTATTCCATGCAATACGGTCGCTGATCAATAGTGAGTAATTGGACATCCCTCTGTGACGAGGAGAATGCTGAAACAGGGATCTCGCAATGAGTTATGGTGCATATTAATCACTGTCTAAGCGTTTCATCAATGTAATTTCCTTCCAACAACCTGCTATGGTAGCTAACTATATGGGGAGGGGGACCCTCCCATTTTCCCCTGCAAGTATTAATTCGAAAGTTAAAACTGCATGACTCAAGAAATCAGTTTCACGCCCCTCACACTTGATTTGGTGTGAGTTTCACCATGTTGAGTTATAACTCTGCACAGCATGTAGAGTGGGGTAAAAAATGCTCTCTACACCAGGGAGAAGGGAAAACATGGGAATGAGCTAAACAACAGAAATTCATCTGGAATGTGGCTTTTCCCCAGAAGTAGCATTTGTTGTAGCTCTTGTTCTCCTTCTCACACCTAAGAAATTGCCAAGGGACCAGCAGAAAGAGAAAAAAAATTTTTTTCAAGAGTCAGGCCCAAGAAAAAATTGAACTAATCTAAGGATAAAAATGGAAATACTCAGTAGCGTTCCCTTTCGAGATACAGTGGTTTGCTGCAAAGGCACGTTCTGACTGCGGGACAGGTGGGTGACACTGGGGTCACTGCTGCCTTTTTCAGGATGTGGTTATGAATGCTCTCTCCCCATGACTGCTTGCATATTGAATTCAGTGGGTTATGTAGCCCAATTACTGTCGAATAAATGCTGCCCTCTTCATCTTTTATTCCACTTTTTTAGGGAGAAGAGTTTTCCTGAGTCTGAAGATTTAATGGCTATGCTCATTATGGTTCTCTAGGTATTAGCCAGCTCCTTCCATCACAAAACCTTTTCCCCCCTCTTTTCTTTGCCTGGTAATTTGGGGAGAAAATAAATTTTCTATTAGCAAGGGGAAGGCTTGAAAATAACTGAGACTGGATTTTTCTGGAGTAGAATCCCAGTGAAGTTCTTCTAGTAAATCAGTACTGATACCTTGGAAACAACCAGCTCCAGGACTCTGGGAACTTGCCTCACCAGGTGAGGTAGTTTTGAAAAAAGAATATGACAGGGAAGGTGGTGGCAGGAACACACAGCCACAGGGGTGGGAGAGAGGCTGTCCTTCTGTGTTAAACCCAGGTCCCCTGGGAAGAGGCCCTTAAGTAGTTACGTGGTTTCTTTCTTTCCTTTTTTTCTTTTTGAATTTTATTTAAAAAATTATTTTTATTGAAATGTAGTTGATTTCCAATGTTGTGTGAATCTCTGCTGTACAGCAAAGTGACTCAGTTCTACACATATAGACATTCTTTTCTTATATTCTTTTCCATTATGGTTTAAAACAGTATATTCAATATAGTTCCCTGTGCTGTCCAGTAGGACCTTGTTCTTTATCCATGAAGTGGTTTCTTCATCAACACTTTCCCAGTTAGTCAACACTCACAAAATTAAGGAGACATTGCAAGACATTGCAAGGCTTGTCTGCAGTCTCCTCTGACAGCCTCTTAGCCAAGCAAATGACACCAGCATGTTGTAACGTAAACTATTTTCCAGAATCTGCATTAGGGTCTCTAGGGCAATTTTCCCTCGCTGCATTTCAAGTCACGTGGTCCACCCCAACTCGCGTGAAAATCACCTGGGAACGGTTGGAACAGGATGATATCCCGTTCACCTGGATCCAACGGAGCCAAGTGGTTGATTGGGAGCTTAGATGTTTGCCCAGTTTTGAAATTCTAGTTGGAAGCCCTTGTGTTTGTCAGACTATCAGGATATCTTCCAAGGCCAGACTTCAAAGTGAAATTCTCCAAACTTTCCTCTTGACAGTGGGCCAGAGGTATGGCAAGAACAGCCAGCTGTACCTTGAGGTTTAGAATTTCTTCTGACAGACTTGACTCGGTTCTTACAGAAATGAGAGAGAGAGAGAAATAGAGATGTTTAGATAAAAATACCTTTCCATAATGATGTTTTGCACTTGTATGACATTATTTCCACCGTTAAAAGCATTTTCATTTCTTAATTGTTACGCCTAGTAACCTTATGATGTAAGCAATGCAGTTATTTTGGGCTCCAATTTACAGGTGAGAACACAGAGTCTGAGGTAATTACTCTATCTTCTTAAGCACAAATAACTTAAAAAGATGAAACTGTAAATGAGGAGAGGTTTTTTTTTTTTGCCTTAAATCCTGATGTTCCCTCTTTTTTTAAAATTAGTTTCTGCTTTATAACAAAGTGAATCAGTTATACATCTGTTCCCATATCCCTTCCCTCTTGCGTCTCCCTCCCTCCCACCCTTCCTATCCCACCCCTCTAGGTGGTCACAAAACACCAAGCTGATCTCCCTGTGCTATGCGGCTGCTTTCCACTAGCTATCTATTTTACGTTTGGTAGTGTATATATGTCCATGCCACTCTCTCGCTTTGTCACACCTTACCCTTCCCCCTCCCCATATCCTCATGTCCATTCTCAAGTAGGTCTTTGTCTTTATTCCTGTTTTACCCCTAGGTTCTTCATGACATTTTTTTTTCTTCAATTCCATATATATGTGTTAGCATACGGTATTTGTCTTTCTCTTTCTGACTTACTTCACTCTGTATTCAACATACATTTTTTACTAAATTGACATATGAGGATCAGTAGAGAATACGTCTCTATTTAAGTATCTCATTTTTTAAAAAATAATTCTGAAAATGTCTTCTTAGTTTTTCAAACCAAAAGATCCTCTGAAAGAGATTATTTGGTCATATCTCTTCCATCCCCCAAGTGTTAGTCTGGACCTTTAAATCATCCAAGACAGCTAAGAAAATCTCCTATTTTAAAATACCCCAAGAGAAAGAGATTCCTCAACCCTTGCGGGTAACTTTTCCTGATGTTTAACATTTCTCAAAGTCAGGAAATTCTTTCTTGTGTCCTAAATCCTTAATGCTGTAGCTTGAACCCGCTTCCTCCCGGTTGATCTTTAGTGGAGATGCTGAACAGCTGGCTGTGTTCCTTGGCACAAGAGATTGTTCCAGAGAGAAGCAGGAGGCTGTTAAAGACCCCCTCAGCCTCGTCTTCCACAGGTTCAATAATCCCTACTCCTTTCACTATTTCTCATAGGTCTCATTTTCCAGCCCTTTAATTATCTCTCTGCTTTCTCCCATATAACAACGTTTCTGTTGAGACTTTGTTCTTGGGGTGGAGGTTCTGAAGAGGGGAAGAAACCACCAAACCTTGTTAGGACTGGCCAGACCCATTCTCCGCCACCACAAATACTGATGGTGTCCCTGGCCCTGGCACTCAGAAATCCAACATTCTCAAGGAACTGAATGGATAATTAGTCAATTAAACGCCAAAATACCCTTTGAATCACAACAGGATATTTGGCAAAAGCTTTCTTGAATACCTCTGCTTGTTCCCACTTCTTTGGGCTAAGAAAGTCTCTGAAACTGTCTCAAAAGCTGTCTGCAAATGACACACTGAAGAATGTTTCTGGGGTAGAAGGATCCAGAATACCATTACTTATTTAACATTTCACATTTTTTACATCCTTACTATAATACAAAATGGACTCACTAAGGTCCAGGCTTTATATAGCTCTGTGATTTTACTCCTGCATTTTATATTTAGCCATTGACTTAGCAGGTAATTATAAAATCTACGTGGTGAATAGGACCAAGACGTCAAGCAGCTTTCTATAAAAGAATAAAAACCATGGGATAACTTTGAACTTGAGACCATTTCATGTTCTTGCTGAATTCCTTGAGAAATAGCTACAGGTGTTCCTTGAACGAGGTCAGAGTGTCATATGAAGGATGTGGCAATGGGAATAAATCCTTTTAGGGGTAGTTCCTAAGCGCTCTGTACATCTGTTGTCCATTCTAGGGTTGGCTGGGTAGGTAGCAGGTCTAGTAATCTTAAACTAGGTGACTGTTTAACAGCCACTAAAAAACTATAGTTGGGGATCCAGGTGGCACCTGCCAATAAACTAAAGCCCGAAGACCATTGGCATCATGTTTGAGGAAAGATAAGTGAAGAAAAGTAAGTGAGCTGCAGAAAGTCAAAGATTATGCCTCAGCATGATTCCAGCTGGCCTTGTTAGTTGCTGGTAATTTTCACCAAAATACTCCCCCCAGCACCATTTTGAATTTATTTTTTTTAGCCAAATATGGTCACTGAAATCTTCTTGTAAAGAGGAAATAACATGTGCCATATAGAAGTTTTATTTTTGTAATGAAAGGTAATTGATAAGAAAGACAAAATGGAGGTTAAAAAAATATCTATTCATAAGACCTATTTACATGGTCACCCAAGTGACCCGTCACTTCTCTAGGCAGGAAACAATTACCTACTCTGTTTATCTTCATCATTAGGAGTAAATGACCCTCTTAAAACAGTGTCTTCTTTTCTCCACTGGCTCTTTCGTTCCTCCCAAGGGGGTTTAATAGAAGTAAAGCCCTGGGGTTGCTATTAACAACCTGACATCTTTTCCCCCACCCCTGTCCAAGACCAACTGTGGGCAACCAGACTGTGAGAACTGGGCCTCGCCAAATTTTCCAGACTTCAGTTTCTTTATACTTGCTGCCAGGACCCTGGCTATACCATGTACTAAACAGAAAGCAAGGCAATTCACAACCCAGAGCTGAAAATTGTCCTACATACAGACATGGCCCCCTGCCACAGAGAATGAGATTAAGGGCAGAAAGCGTGCATAGACATAGGAGCACAGTCAGACGAGGGGATCATCTGTGTCTGCTGCCCCAGGGACCACTGCAAAGGTTCCCAGCTCTGGCTAAACATTGGATTTCCTGAGAATTTACAAAAATTACCCATGGCCCGACCACACCCCTCAGAAATGGTTATTGAGAGTCCCCAGCAGTCAAGTTTGAGAACCACTAATGGGACAGTCATTGTCAAGGCGATTGCACAGGCAGCTCCAGAATTTGGGGGTTGGAGGTAAGGAAAGCCTTTAAGCATTGGGTGATCTCAAGAAATAACCAGATTTTATAAATCTTTAAGTAGATAAGCCAGGGAGAAATGTCTCCATCATGTTGGTATTCCCAACACCCAAGATATTGTCTAGTGTGTGGTAGACAGTTTGCCTCTTAGCATTATGAAGCCAGCTGGGGTCTAGCTGCCCACATTTGAATCATGGTTCAACCACTAACTACCATGGTGACTTGGCCAAGTTACGTAACTTTTCCAAGCCTTACTGTTCTCCTCTATTGAAGGATCTAATAACAATCCCATAGAGTTCACCCCATTAAGTTGTGAAAACAAATCAACGCACTCCAGGTAAAGTTCTTAACACACTGCCCAGTGCAAGGCAAGGGCTCAATAACTATTTGGTATTATTATTAAAATGTCTGAACAAATGATCACGTATCCGCCCAGGCCATGCCTTCATTCCTCTGAGGCCTCTGATACTGTCTCGTACAGTATGGATGGGGGTGACCCACCTTCTGAGTATAAACAGCCTTCCTATCCTCAGGTTGTTCCTCGTTTTGGGGAGGTGTTCCTACTTCAAATGGCTTCATGGGCCCTGAACCACTTCTGCTTACAGCCCTTGCCCATGATTCTATCATTTAAGTCCATTTTCGGCTTTTATCTGAATTTTTCTGAATAAAAATGCTAATTGTAGAGAAAGAGCACATAGATTGACCTGCTCTAAACCTCACACAACCTTGGCATGATGCCGGTGGTCAGACTGGTTTTGAAATCCTGGCATATGGGTCCACAGCTTTAGGTATTCCTCACTTCCTGTAGCATTGAGTTTATTCCAATTGCACCATAATAATTTAGATAAATACCTGCTGGATATTCCCGGACTGCTGGTAAGCAGTTTTGATGATTAAGAAAGGGTGGTACCAAGCCGTCTGAAGTGGGGCAGGGTGGCACTAAGTTAGTGGATTGGAGGAAAGTTGGCATCAAGCCAGATATCCCTCCAGAAATTACCTTTCAATGATGCATATCTTTCCCTACTTCTTGGGAGAAACTCAATATGGTCTTTCCCATCTAACGACAAGACACAGCTAAGAACATACCGGGTCTTTATTTCTTCTTTTCTTTCATATATCTGTGATCAAAGCAAGAACAATATCCTTGGAGTTCATGGGGTGCTGGAGTTTAGGATAAAATCTCTCCTTAGAATTTTTTCTCTAGGCACTTCCAGGGGAAAATCATTTATTCTTGGTATAAATGAAAAACTTGTTTAGGTTTGACCTGCTTAATTCTCCTTGAGTGAAACTGCATGTGAATGAAGATGCTTTTAAAGCAGGTCCAGGCTACACCAGGAAACCACAGCTCATTAAAGGAAAAGAAGTCCCTCATGAGGTTCCCTCCCTCCATTCTTTTTTAAAGATCCTATCTTACAGGTAATAAGAAAGTGACTGTTCAAGATAACTTCACCCCCCCACCTTGGGTGGAAAGGGCACAGAAGGTTAACCCTTTTAAATAGCATAAAAATTTTCAAGCCAGTGTCTTCAACACAATTTTTTTTTTCTTTCCCTCTCTGGTGCTTCTGAAATTCATTTTAATGGGGTGAAGAAAGGGGTATGGAAAAAAAGGAATATCCTCTCTGTTATTGCTGGAGCACCATTAGGAGTTCACTTGCTTCCCTTCGATTTACATATAACTTCCTCTTAGTGACATCCCTCTTTCTCTCTTTATTTAACCTCATTGCACTGCCAGGAATTTCCAATCTTTCCTCTCACTGCTGTGGCCTCTCCCGTTGCGGAGCACAGGCTCCGGATGTGCAGGCTCAGTGGCCATGGCTCACGGGCCCAGCCGCTCCGCAGCATGTGGGATCCTCCCGGACCGGGGCAAGAACCCGTGTCCCCTGCATCGGCAGGCGGACTCTCAACCACTGCGCCACCAGGGAAGCCCAGGAATTTCCAATCTTATTGTGAAAGAATTTTCTGAGCCCTCCACGCTCAATGTCCTTCCCTCCATACCTGTTACTTAGCTTCCCTATCCTAGGAATTTACATGGAATTCCCCATGAAAAAGTAAAGGATACATTTTTGTTATATTCTACTGGAATAAGAACAAAGGCCAACATATATTCTTTAAAGTCTCTGATCTTAAGACTACTCTTCTTAACAGAACTTATGGAAGGAGCGTGGAATTTGGACTTAGATAAATGTTCAACCTATGTTGTGACCTTGTACAAACAGCCTCATCTTTCTAAACCTCAGTTTTCCCATCTGTAAAATGGAGATAAGAACAATACTGATGTATTCGTCGGGGTTCCGAGGTCCTTCTAGCTTCCTGCCCTGCCATCCTCTCATGGTTGGCTGTGAGACGGCTGCTGCTCCTCCCTTGACCTTCTTCGATGCAGAAAGAAGGAACAAATGTGGGTAATAGGCAAAAGGCATACGCCAGCCAAATCTGTCCTTTTTTGTCAGGACAACAATAGCTCCCCCGAGAGCCCTACTGGGAAGACTTACAGTTAATGCTCACTGGCCAGGGTTATGTGATGTGGTCTCCCACAGCTGCAAGGAAGCCTGGGGTCCAAGTTTGCTTAGTTGGCACGTTGTCAGCTTGAACAACAGCAGGCTGCTCTTAGTTTGGGTAGAAAAAAGGGGGGAAGAGATGCTTGAGGCCATGGCACTGTGCACATGCGTCTCCTTCACAGTGCCGTTGTGAAGCTTAAAGGAGATGTTTCTGTAGAATGCCCAGTGCACCTAAAGTCCTGTCACACTGTGACTGTGATGGGGCCCCATCCCTCATGTGGACATGGGAGCGTCGTTCAGGAGGAGAGTCAAGCACGCCCTGAGGTGTTCCGCAGGGACCGATGCTTCCATCAGCATTCTTGACCCCTATCCTGCTCAGGGTGGTGCAGCTCCTCTCCCTGGTAGCGCGCCCATGGGCGCAGGAATGGTAGGTCGGCTAAGCCCTTGGTGGGTGTTGGAGCACTGCGTCATCCTCCAGGCTCACTGATGTCTGAATATAATAACATGTTGACAGAATGCCTTGTGAGGCTCCACAGCCGTTCTCTGCTACACAGTCTCATTACACTCCTGCTTCATGATTAAAGTTGAAAGAATGCAAGCCCGCTGGACCTCTAGTTAACACGCATTGTGGCTGCCACCAAGGGAACGTCACGGGGCCCCATGTGTTGGCAGGAGCCTGGGGCCTTTGCTCGGTGTGGCGATGCAACCTCCTCCCGTTTCTCGCCAAGCAAATGTATGCGCCAGGGAAGAGACTAAAGTAGGATCGCGTATATTGGTGAAAACGCAGCGCTTCAAAGATTCCCATGCTGTTCACTCGGGGATGGAGTTGTTTGGAATATCTGATAGCTTACATTTCTGAAGTACCCAGGGAGCTGGGAAAAATAGACACGTATACGTATTTGGCGGACCACGGGGGGCAGTCTTCATTTCTAGCATGAATTGTATTCCACTGAGGCATAAATGAACTTTCGAGGATTAGAACCTGTAAATCAAGCATGAAGCTGCCAATCCCATTGCTAAATTTGGCTGGCTGCTGCCTGCCCCCAGGAAGAAGGAGGAAGTTCAAGTCTCCTGCATTCAGCTACAGCTTTCTGTCCTGCCAAGATCCCAAGAGAGTCAGAGTAGAATTGGTCTTCTCAAATGACGACCCAAACCCCACTCCAAGCCATGTCCTTTGCTGCTCAGGCTCTGCTTCATCTTGTGCAGGAGGAGGGGAGGACATTTGTGACAGTTTACGTTTTTGAGAAAACTTGCCCTGTAAAATCTTTTATTCCTTCTGGAAAAGTGTCTGGGTAAAAGCCAGTTATTCAGGTGCTAGAAAGGCAGTGTGGACAGGAGGGAGCAGTGAACTCAAGAGGCAGGGAACATGTCAGACACGGTTTATGTGACACATGTACTGGTCTAGACTATTTTGTTTCGAGTGACAGAAACTCTATTCAAACTGTCTTTAAAAAAAAAGAAAGAATCTGTTGCCTTGTCACTGGAAAAGCCAAAGGTAGATCCAAATGCTTTAGGCAGCAGCTGGATCCATGGACTCAAATGGATTTATTTTGCTCTCTGTCTCTGGGTCCTGCTAACCCTTGCCTGGCCTCATCCTCAGCTGGGCTGTCTCCACAAGACAACTGCAAGTAATCTGAATTTATGTTTTCCTGGTTTAGCAACTCCAAGGAAAGAAAATATATTAGTTAGCTATTTGCTTTTTTTAAAATGCTGCGTTAAGAGCCACAAATCTCAATAGCACACATTAAGAAGCATTTATTTCTTATCAATTTGAAGGCTGGCTGTGAGGGGACTTTGCTTCAGGCTAAGACAGCCAGAGCAACTCCATCCCATGCGTGTCTCTTCTCCAGCCAAGGACGAAGAGGCAAAAACTACTCTGAGGAAGCTCTTCTCAAGACAAAAACAGAGGTACAAATGGGCAAGTTTACTAATATCCCCTTGACCAAAAAGCCGTTTGACCAAGTCCAAAGGGAAGGGGCAAGGAAATACATTCTGCATTTTTATTGGAGGAACTGCAAAGTTACACAGCAAAGAGAGTGAGTGTAAGGAGAGGTGAAGAATTAGGAGTAATAAATTCAATCAACCACAGAAGACCTCTCTTTTCCAGGGTTCAGGGTCAGTCCCAGGGTACCAGCAAATGGGCCTTGTCTGAAGGACATGGCCATCTCAGAACCAACCTCTGGGGCGGAAATGGCAAACTCCGGACCACCCAGAATAATCCAGTGATCCAGTGCATCCTCCAGAGGTGGTGTTAAGGCAACAAGGCATCATCACTGATACCTCCCAAGGACCTCATGGAGCACAAAAGGAATTCTCCAGTGGAACAAGAAGGGACATGAAAAAACATGCATAACAGTGATCCACTCTCGGAAAAAAGGGGTCTAAACAATCACATGAAAGACAATGTTCACTCTTCAACTGCCTGGAACTATCTCTGAGATGAGTGAGGGGATAGAGCAGGCAGGGGAGGCATAGGCTTATGCTTTCTTGTCATGAATTTGGCCAGCACTATGTTCAATATCTCCACATGTAAATGTATTTACATTTATGCATACATGCAAATACATGCAAACACGTGCATGTGCCTATATATATACACACACAAAGAGAGACAAAGAGACAGAGGCAGAGAGAGAGGCATGATCTTGCCCTTTATGCTAAAGTCATGATTCTAAGTACTGAGATGATCTGTTTTCTGTGATTGTCATTCTTATTATGGGTGCTTAACAAATTACTCCAACACATACTGGTGGCTTAAAACAATGGTAACATCGATTTTGCCCACAGATCTGTAATTTAAGCCTGCGAGATATAGCTCATCTCTGCTTCAGGTGGTTTCACCTGGGCCAGCTCTAAAGCTTCGAGCTGAATCATCTGAAGGTTCACTCAGCAGGAGACAGCAGAATGCAGATCAGCTTTTATGACCTTGAAAACCGCATGGCGGCACTTCTGTTGCAGCTATTTATCAAGACAGCCCCAGAGTCCCACGCACGTTCAAGGGAGGGGGAAGTAACGTTCAAGGGAGGGGGAAGTAGACTCTACCTCTTAATGACATGGGCAATGCTGTGAAAGAGCCTGTGGTATTGGAAACAGTGCTGTGGCCATTTGGGGAAAATACAATTGGCCATAGTCACTTTCCCCTTCCTGCTCTGATCTGAGAGTGAATAGAAATGGGGTTTGTAGCCATTCAGATGAGAATCAAAACTCTTTTCTACCATTAACTGGCTATGTGATTTTAGCCAAGTTTTTCAGCCTCTCTGAGCTTTAGTTTTTATCCACAAAAATACAAATGCACACTATGATGGGCAGCAGTGAAAAATGAAAGAAACAGTTTTAGGAAAGATTCTAACCCAGTACAGTAGAATACTCTTTCCCATCCTCCCTGACTTGCCCTCAAGAGTTTTCCTGAGTCACTGATGGCTGTTGGAGTTACAGCCACCATGTGTCCCTGGACATCGGGGCAGAGAGTGCATAACATCTGACATGAGCGGGTCAAGAATTCAAATCTGCCCATTAGCAGACAGGAGCCAGTGCCCTTTAGATCTACAGAAGTCAGTGACTTCTAATCCAATAAGTGCTAGAGGGACACGTGAGATGCTGAGAGCTAAGTGTAGTTTAGTACACAGTTTCAGTACAAAAGTTGGTTCAGAATTGACAGTGGCTCTGTCCTTTACAGCTCTGGAAAATAATATGAAAACACAGATATCAGAAAGAGGCAATTTATCCAAATCAAGTTGTGATCTCAAATGCTTTATGACTTTCTGATATTTCTGTTTGATCTGTATAAATTAGTATAAAAATGCCATCTATCGGTCAAGCATCGTCTGTTTTGTGGCTCTGCAAATCTCCCCTACAAAGAACCTTGCTTTTTAGACTTCTCAAAATATTCTTCTTCCTCAAAAGATATGTTTTTCTTTCATGGAAAATAAAATCTTAGTGCCAACTCCTTCCCAATTCACTCTCCAGTTTTAATGAAGAATTATATTTTTCCAGCAAAGGATAACTAAATAAAAATGTGCACTCCTGTTGATGCAGTTAACTAGGACTTTGAAAAGCCCACAATCCAGGTATCGCCAACTCTCTTCCTGGACCTCCATTCCTGTAAACCAAAGCTCCTCAGTGACAGTCCTTGCCTGACTCATTCAGGCCTAAAGGACTCCAAGGGAAAATGGGATTTTCCTGGGGTCGTCTTATGATTTTGGTTCAGGACCTCTAGATGGATCTTCCAGGCAATTCTGGAAAACTAAATACACCAGGTGACCTGGTCTCTCCAGAATCCCTTAGTTTGGGATCCACCTAGAATAGACTCAGACTCCAAGGGCTAACAGACACTCAAATTGAGGGTGAGAGATGTTCAGAGTAAAAAAAAAAAAAAAAAAAGAATTTGCCTTACTTTTTTATTTTTTATTTTTTTGCAGTACGCGGGCCTCTCACTGTTGTGGCCTCTCCCATTGCGGAGCACAGTCTCCGGACGCGCAGGCCCAGCGGCCATGGCTCACGGGCCCAGCCGCTCCGCGGCACGTGGGATCTTCCCAGACCGGGGCATGCACCCATGTCCCCTGCATCGGCAGGCGGACTCTCAACCACTGCGCCACCAGGGAAGCCCGAATTTGCCTTATTAAATGCTCCTCGAGACAGACTCCCTGTTCTTTTCCCATCAGGAAGGCAAAGCCCCATTGCGGAGGCTGGCTGGTTGTGAAATGACATACATGCAGAAGAACTGTTTTCCAGATATCCCTCAACAACTAATTTGTCTCCTGAAGCATGAAATTTAATTACCTATATTGGACATACTTGTATAATCACATATTTTTATTGCACAAAACTGTTCAGTCTTTTAAAATATGGGGACAGAATGCTGGTTACAGAGATGTCTTCGACAACAGAGATTTCTACAAGTAAACGTAGGGTGCAAATAACTGTTTCCTAGAATTGATTCTTATTGGCTGCCCTTTGATAATGTGGAACAGTCACTCGCTCTTATACTTGGCTTTTATGTTGACAAAGAGGGGCCAATGAGTTTTTATTAAACCCTCACAATGCTGAGTCCTGCTATCAAATTCATCCTCATCTTTAGCTAATTCTATTCTTTGCTGCTTCTCATAATCCATAAATCTTCTTCAACCTCTGAGTGAGATAAGGCCCTTCTCCAGCATTTTTCAATCTCTGTGCCACATCTCTGGAAACAAGGTGACCAGAAGGTGAACATGAGACTCCCCACAAGGACAGAGACACACCACCTCTTCAAGGGGAAGCCAATTAACTGTGAAATAACCAACATTTTTAGCACGCTCCTCACTTTTGTAAAAGAAGTTGAGATATCCCATTTACTTGGCTAATGGCTATTGCTCTTAGGAAAGGCAGAAGTTAACTTCAAAGTGGCTCATCATGACTATTAGGACAGAGATAGCTGACTTACTCCACTAGGAAGCCATGGTGTCTATTGGAAGATTGCTAAGGCTCTTTGGGGAATCCTATCTGGATATTAGAAGAGAGACATCTGCAGGTGGCCAAGCATGGTGCTGAGGGATAGGTAAACAAAGGAACAGAAAGCAGTGCAGGAAATGGGATAATAAGGAGGATATAAACATCTAACCTGCTCTATTTCATAAAGCATATGTGCTAGGGGCTATTTGTAGGTGTCATTTATTGACTAGTTCATTTAATCCTCCCAACAGCCTTAAAAAGTAGAAACTACTACAAAATCATTTTACAGAGGAGGAGATGGAATCTTGGAGAGATTTTCTGAACCTCTCTAAATCCATGACCTTAATTTTAATGTCTTTCACATCATTAGGCCCTTTATTTATTTATTTGCAGTACGCAGGCCTCTCACTATTGTGGCCTCTCCCGTTGCGGAGCACAGGCTCAGCGGCCATGGCTCACAGGCCCAGCCGCTCCGCGGCATGTGGGATCTTCCCGGACCGGGGCACGAACCCGTGTCCCCTGCATTGGCAGGCGGACTCTCAACCACTGCGCCACCAGGGAAGTCCAGACCCTTCATTTTAAATGCATTTTCTCACCTAACCCCCATAACAATCCCATGAACTCCCCCTTATACAGATGGAAACCAAGTCCCAGAGAGTTCAAGAGCTTCCCCAAGTTCACACAGTCAGCCAGTGGCAGAGATAAGGTCCAAACTCAGTTCCAGTGGATGCACCAAAGAGCCTTTGTCAGCACCGATCTCCCAGGGTGCTGAGTGGTGGCCACTGTTCTAACCCACCCCAGCAGAGAGCCATTTGATGCTTATGTTGTAGGATGTCAGAGCACTGTGAGTCCTTAGAGGCTTGGGGACATGGGGAGGGGGAAATGACTCGCCCAAGGAAATAGGTGAAGTCCTGAGGTGTCACTAGATTTTCCATCTTTCCAGTTTTCTTGCATTTCTGTCTTTGGACTCCTTTAGATCTTGACCAGTTCATGCCTTTGGCATTTTAATCTCTACCCTGCATTCTTGGGAGGCTCCAATTAGCTTGTTTGTTCTTGAGGGAAGCTGAGTTTGTAGGCAGCCACTGAGTCCAGGACTGGCACACTATCGACAATCAATAAAAACAGAAAAGCCGAGAGCCAGCTAGAATGTAATTGTCTGTGGGTGATATAGGGGCACACCCTCGCCCACTCTTGAGATCTCTAACTGGTTACCCTGTTACAACAAAGTCGCTGCACCACCGGTGTAGTAAACTGACTCTCAGATGGTAGGGAGCCGGGAGAAGTGTCCTTGCTAAGTGCTTACCATGTGAGGACACCTATGTTCAACTTTACCTAAGTTAATTATTATGGCTTCATTTTATAGGTGTGAAGACTGAGCATCTGCAAAATTAAGTAACTTGCCCTAAGCTAGGAATGAATAGTCAATATCAGGTCACACTGTCCACACTGAATGTATCACTGGCCAGCATTTGAACCCAAGCCCAAGTCCTCACGTGTTTTGTTAGCATGCGGCTGAATCAAGTGGATGTCACAGCCATTCTTTTCCTTTTCCACTGTGTCTGTTGGGGGGCAGGCCTCCATGTCTTCTATTCACAATTCCCGTACTATCTTGAGAATTTGCCCATAATGGAAAATAAGCCGGAACAAAAGCCCTGTCAGTTACAAACACTTTCCACATATTTCTGTTGTCATGGAGGATACAGTGATCAGTCTCTCTTTGCTGTGGCTCCAGACACATTTCCCAAACCTGCTAACTGAAGTCAGTGTGTGGCTGGTGCAGTGACCAACAGAACAAAAAGCTACAAATTATCTCTATAGAACATTTATCGAAGGTCTCTGCACTATAGAATCCTTCTCTCAATTAGAGAGCTGTCTCAGGAGTAATGTTCTCTCTAAAAATCATGATCTACACAGCATCTATAAATCGATGGAAGACTTGTGACCATTAAAATTAATTGATACTGAATTTAGAGGAATGCATTTCAATCATGTTGCCATTTTATTGGAAACTGAGTTTCTGGCACTACCTCTTTTCTTCTCTCAGCATGCGGGGTCACGTAGCATCCTGAAGTGAGAGGGCTCTGAACCAGAGACAGGCAGCTCTGAGTAGAAGAACCTCAGAACCAGGCAAACAAGCCAGGTGCTGTAAACAAGCAGACATAAAACGGAAATAAGAACTGATTTTAAGTAAAATCAGCGACAACTTGGTTTTATATAGTACCCCATATGTTCCACAGGAATAATACCCTGTGGCACTTTATAGTGAAACAAGGTAAAAAAAAAAGGCTGCTCCAAGGACCACGCTAGGAAAATAATTAACTTTTTGAATATGTTCTTAGGCTTGAGTAGGTGCAATTCTTTCTTTGAGCTTACTGTCGGTAGTGCTAGGGAGATGTTGTTTTCTGTAATTGGCTCTGGACGGGAGCCATGCTGAAAGGAAGGAGCAAAGACAGCTTGTAGTTGGAGTGCTCGGAAAGAGAGAGTGGTGGGGAGAGAGAGAGAGTATGAGAACTGTGAATCGTAGGAACTGGTCTCACTGTATAGAAACCCTGCCAAAATGTGATCAGACTATCTAATCTAGAACTATCATTGATGCATTGTGACAAAATAATAGAAGAGATTCTCCAGAACCCATTATGTCTAGAGTGCCCCAATGCACTTAACCTTTAACCACTTTCTGAATGCATTTATATAGAAAAAAACTGGGAGAAAAACACCTTTCTTTTTTAAAAGAAAACTAAATACCCACAAGAAGTAAGTTTTGCACCAAACCTTCCAGAAATGCATTATATATATGGTAATTTTTTCCAAAAAGGCCACATGTGTCCATCTTAGTAAGGCCCTTTCTAGATTCCTGGTTCTTTTTCTATCTCAACTTTGCCACCTAGTGACCCTATCTTATCCTTATCAGTTATTAATGGCATACAGCTGTGCTTTCCTCCAACCTCTTTCCTATGAGAAATAAAATATACAAGCATAGATAATTGACTTTCCCTCCAAAATTTGTCTAGGGTTCCTTTATTCCTATCTCTGAAACTCTGTGTAGAGCAAAGAATCCATGAATATTACTGGCTAGGAACAAGCTTATAGTGGTGAACATTTGCCATGAGAACCACGCTTGTTCATTGATGTAAACTGTCCGCCCCCAAACGCCACCTATAGTCATTGACTGTTAAATACCTAAATGTTGGAAATACCTAAAACATGCAGTTAAGTAAGTCAAAATAAAAATAGTTAAGTTACTTGTTCAACTCCTAAATATTTAATTGTTAGACTTTTAAATATATTATTTCCATGTTTAGATGGAAATCATAGAATATAATTTAAAATATAATGTTTTATCTTTCTTTTAAGTTAGTCAGTGGGTGGGTGGAATTTTAGAGACATACCAAGTTGTATATTTGAAGAGTTGTAATAATCTCCATTTGTATAAGAAGGATGTGTGCATATCCGTTTGGGTTTTCAACCGACATTTATGAATCACAATCACGAGATCTCTGCTAGAAAATGGACAGATACAAAAAAAACTTAGATATATCTTCTAGGACATTAGTAAGAACTCACAATCTAGGAGATATTGAATACAAAACAAATGACCATTTTTCCAAAGTGGAATGTGATATTTGACATAAGAAAGATGCAAAATGCTATAAGAGGTCAAGGAAGATCAAGGTCACATCTGTTTTCCATGGGTTGAAGGCAATCAGAGAAGTCTTGAGAGGTGAGTTAGAATCTGGAGCAATCTGAAACCTCCAGTACCTATAGCTATAGCAAAAATTAAACATGGCCCAACTGCTAGCCAAATTAATGTGGATCTGAATGATAGGGGAGCTTTTAATAAGCAAGGAAATTGATACAAATGGAGGCACCTGATTGGGAAAAGTGTGGTGGTCAGAGAATGTTGACTGGAGAGTAGAAAATGTGAGGAATGGAGATGAAAGTTAAATTGAGAAAGATATCCAAGCCTCTTAAATCACTAGGATAAAGAGGTTTTTATTTTAGTACATAATCCAGAGCATGATTTTGTGCAGGAGAGTACACAGAATAATCAGCACTGCAACTTACTGTTTGCAAACAAACAAAGAAAAATTGGTTAACTAAGCTTGAAAGAGCTTAATTGGAAGTATACTTGGCAGCTCAGAGAATCAACAAGAAGGCTGAGAAGGAGGCTTGAGAAACAGGCAATGGAAGATGTTGAGACATAGCTGACCGTGCTGCAGGACTCGTTGGGTTAGAACTGCCTGCGCCCACTACAACCTTCCCAGTGGGCGCTCTCGGACTCCTGACTCCACTTCTACCACTGCTCAGGACACAGGCGGTAGAACCACAGCTGCCACCACGGTGGAAGGCAAACTCTTCTTGCTTCTTTGCATCCTTCACTCCAGGCTCAGAGTTCTAGATGGGCTGTCTGATTGATTAAGTTTAGGTCATGTGCCCTCACCTGCTAGGGTTCCCAGAGAACAAGTGTGTGGTCTTCTCTATGTCAGCAGTGGGTGTCTCCAAACAAGAAAGAGAATTCAGATGTTAGGTGGTCAAAAACCCAACAAATGTCCATCGCAGGGTCCTAGATGAAACCATGTTTATGCCAGGTCACTAACAGTGGACAGAATTTCTAAGAGAAGAGCATCAAATGTTGCTGTGACATAAAGGAAGTGGGGAAAAAGTCATTGGGCATTACAGTTGGGAGGTCATCCATGCCCCGGAATTTTTTAATGAATTTCATTTGCATGTACACTCAGAGCATATAAATGTATATTCAAATTATGTGACATATGCAAATATGCAGCTTTAATTATTTGCTATGCAAATTTACATTTTGAGAATTCAGTATATCACTTGGAAAAGACTATTAACTCTTTCAAGACAACATGGAGCCAAACATCTACTACTTTTATGTGTGACTAGGTCTGAATTTTTTTTTTTTTTTTTTTTTTTTTTGCGGTACGCGGGCCTGTCACTGTTGTGGCCTCTCCCGTTGCGGAGCACAGGCTCTGGACGCGCAGGCTCAGCAGCCATGGCTCACGGGCCTAGCCTCTCCACGGCATGTGGGATCTTCCCAGACCAGGGCACGAACCCGTGTCCCCTGCATCGGCAGGTGGACTCTCAACCACTGCGCCACCAGGGAAGCCCTAGGTCTGAATTTTGAATGAGAATAATAAGTTGAATAAAACATCCAAATAGAGTATATGCGACACCCTACTCTGTCTTCAGGCTATGTGACACAGAAAGCACCCAGGAAGGAAACTCTTTTTTTTCTTTTTGGCAATTGAAGTATAGTTGATATACAATGTTGTGTTAGTTTCTGGTGTACAGCAAAGTGATTCAATTATACATGTATGTATATACATATTCTTTTTCAGAATATAGTTCCTTGTGCTATACAGTAGGACCTTGTTGTTTATCTATTTTATAAGAAACTCTTGTTTTAAAATATCCTTCAGAGTAGATGCCACAATCTCTCTTGCAATCAGATAACCATTTTAATAGAGTTAAGCATCCTTTGTGGCTACAAATGTGAATCTTAAGAGAGACAAGCAAAACTTTGTTAATACTTTATAATGTGACGAGAGAGTGAAGCTGATACTGAGAGCAAACTCACAAATATGTTCAGAAAATTTAGTACGTGAAACATCTCGGCAATTGCCAGTATTTAAAGGTTATGGCTGTCATGTTGGAAAGTGGCATAAAGTTTTCACCCTTTTCAAATAATTGGGCATCATACTGATGGGTAAAATTGTGCATGTCAGTGATTCCCGTGCTGATGTAGGGAAACTGACAGACACTGTTTAAAGGAAAGTTTTTGTGCATCCATATGTCATGCTAGGAGTAATTACACAACTGTTTTGTTACCCTAAGCACTGAGCCATATATTATAATATGCACCGATTCTTCCAGAGTTATTTTGTTTGTTTTGCATAGCACAGCAGTTCTGGGAAATATATGTTTGTAAAATGGTTGATGCTAATACACTTTATAAATGACCAAATCTTAGTAACCCTGATAAGCATTGTCATTACCATGGAGGGTACATATGGATATGTCCCTCACTCTGTATTCACTAAAGTTAGCATCATTAGCATGGAATTAAAGGCTAGTAGGTCTAGAAGGGACTTCAAGGGGTCAACCAGTGTTTGTTGCGGCCATCAGGTGTGCCTGCAATCAAGTTATCCATCTTCATGAGATTCGTCATCAATAAATCCTTTAGTACCCAATGTGAATGTGAGTGTGAGTGTGTGTGTGTGTGGCTGTTCCAAGTGCCGAGCAAAGTCAGGTCAGTTGGCTCAAGATCTCCTTAGTAGTATCTCCTCAAGTAGCTTTTTATTATTTACATAGCATTTCATATTTGCAGAGGGATTTCCCAGCACTTATGGATCCTCAGGGCATTAGTGTAAGAAAGGGTGGTTTTAGTTCTTTCACACAAAGACACAGCAATTAAGAGGCTTGGGGAAGTCTATAAACTAGTGACTGAGTAAGGATTAGAATCTACAGTCCTTGACCCTGAATTCTTTTCAAATCCACTACCTTAAAAGAAAAAATTGACCTTTCACTTTGGGTATTATCTCAATCTATTAGGTCTTGACAAATCCAGTAGGATGGGGGACTGGGCAGGAGGGAACTAAAATTAGACTTCTCAAGCCTTAGGCATGTGTTCACCAAGTGACTTGACTTCCAGAAGATTCATATCAGTTGGAGGGGCTTGTACCACTTTGCGCCATTGCTGGGTTAGTCTGCTCTTGACCCTGGGGGAGGGAAGTCTGGGGATGGGAGTGTGGGAGGCACTGCGTTTCCCCACCTTGAGGTGAGAGGTGTATATATTTGAGGATAATCTGACAGACTGGAGCTAGGAAAATACAATATGTCCCCCATTAAAAAGAGAACATGTTGTAATAAATAAAGACCTTTCTGACTTGTGTCATCAAAGTTAATTAATACTGCAGGTTGGTTGTATTTATTGAGCCTGCCCAGGTGCATTGCAGGGCTGGGATGTTAGTCCATATTGTAATAATTATGGCCAGGCAAATGGTTGGAATGAGAACCAGATACTTCTTATTCTTAAAAGTTGCTTCAGATGTCCCTTTGGAACTGACAAACTGCTCAGGTGAAAGTCATCCCCTGCCAGGTTTCTGCAATTTTCCCAGCTTCACGCAACTTTTCATTTTCTTGTTTCTTGTCATGAACATAGAAAAAGAGCCACCTAATACCTTTGGGATGGCATTTATGGTTCTGCTGCAAAGTGGATGTGCTGGACAAGTCAGGAGAGGGCTGTCTTTCACAACAGTATTTCGAGATTTGTCAGCTGCATTGCAACTAGCTGAAAAATAACCACATGGGGTGATTTCTACCTCAACGGGAAGTGCTTTTCTTCCAAGGGGGATAGCGAGGCAGCACTGATTTAACTCTGTGCCAACTGTGCATACTTTACCCAGGAGGGAACCACCACATGGGCAGAATCCTGACGGTGTCATACCACTGGGGCAAGAGGAAAAAACTTATGGTCACCAATTAGAAACTTTAGGCTGAAAAGAAAAATCAAATAATCCCAACAGGTAAGTAAATGATCTCAGGTAATTCATTGCTGTTTTGAGGTAGCCATTTTCTGCCTTTGCAAATGAACTCAGTATATTTGTAAATACATGTAGCTGTGAAAAGAAAAATAATTTGCATGTGTAGCGTCCCATCCACCCATCATGTGACACTTCAGTGTAGGGGTGATCATCTAGCATTTGGGTCTGGACATGGCAGACCCACAGCAAGCGATGACCAGCCTGTCACTCACTTCCTTGGTAATCAGACCCAGGGAAACTGGCCAAACCAGCCTAATGCCCATAGCATCTATTTATACAATAAAGCAAACTTTAAAGCTTCTTACTGACAGGAGTATTAGAGACTCTGGTGGGGCATCAGTGAGCCTCTTGGGGAAGGGACCTGTATTGGTTAAAAATGTGTTTGGTACAAGTAATAGAAAACCTAACCAAGAGTGGTTTAACCAAACAGGGGTTTGATGTCCTTGTGTAATGGGAAGCGTGCTGGGGGCAGAGGATTGGGCCAGGGGCTCCCGGACAGCATCGCAACAGACTCTGCTGCCTCCACCGCGTCCTGTCCTTGTGTTCATTGTTTTGTGATGCAGGACAGCAGCTCATCTTCAACGTCCCCCTCTGCCTCATCTCTCCTCCAAGCTCTCTTTCTGCCACTTCTCTGCCTTCTTCTGCTGCTTTTAAGGGTCCCATGATGACATTGCCTGCCTCCACCCCGGCAGTTCCAGGATAGTTGCCCTCTCTTAAAGTAAGCTGATTAATAACCTTCATTCCATCTGCAAAGTCCCTTGACAGTTCCTAAATTAGTGTTTGACTGAATAACCAAGGGGTAATACTCTTGAGAGACGTATTTAGAATGCCACCTACCACACTGAGGAGCCCATCGTCCATAATTTCAGCTACCTGGGAAAATCCTTCCAAGAAACAAAGTTGTAACCAAATGACTGTAAAATGCTAAACCACGACGTACTAAGATCATACAAAGCCAAACAGAACAAAATGCTTACAGAAAAGTCCATTGTCACTGAGTCTGTCTAAAACATACAAAGGCAAAACATACCAGGGAACCCTAAGTTCCATCAGTTATTTCTGGTCTCACTGGACAGTTTTACTCAATGGTATAACACTGATTTTATAACTATGGCCATGGGAAGAGACAGTAGTGTCTGAACAGAAATACCTCAAAATCTTTTGTTGCAGTGTTTCCTAAAATGGGGTACCAGGTGGTAAGTGAGTTAATTTTAGGTACTATGCTAAATATTTTTAGTTTTGACACTTAGGCATTTATTTTTATGTGTGATTTCATAAATGATATGGTTTAGGAAAATGCTAAGTATGGGTTTCTCTGAAAATCACAGCAAAGAGTATTCACTTGGAAAGGACTCCCACCCAGGAAGCTGAAGTGAGGGTCTGGGGGAGAAAGAGTGATGGAGGAAACCCAATAGATGGATACCTGGTTGATTTGATCACTGCTATGCAAGACTAGTGTTTGATTCCCCAGGACCCTCTAAGGCACCTAAGACATGAATCTCAGGGGATGAATGGGGAAAGTGTCTACCCATTGGTGCCTGTCCTCCACTGATCAAAGATGGCCCCATGAGCATTAACACCCTACACTTCTGGGTTGCATGAGCATGAGTGGCCAGCAGCTCTGCCAGGTATTCTGAGGCACTAAACAAGCTGTAACTGTGCAAAGATGGTTGAGACCTACCTGATTGCTGTAGCAGTGGCTGCAGTAAGACGTGGGCCCAAGAGTAACTGAATGACGATCTGGAGGTGTCCCACGTGCCATGGTCAGTTTATTAGAGATATACACATACTATATACATAATGGTATGTAATTATATACAAATATGTAATTGTATATAATTGCATATAATCATATACATAATGCAGGTGGTATTACCTAAGTGTGTTAATCTCGATCTTCTGAGACACAGACACAAAATGACGTTAATTAAGCAAGAAATCTGTTAGGAAATATACCTATAAGAGAAAGCGGAGAGGGAGCCAGGAGAGACTGAGAACCATCAGGGTGACATCAGGTCTGACCCTGAGCAAAGGAGAGAGGGAAGGAAGATAAGGTGGCTGAGTCTCAGACCAGAGAGCAGTCCTCGGGGGAGTTTGGCAAGCCTGCCTTTGGTGTCCTCAATCATACATCCCTGTATTGGTTTCCCTCCTTTTCTGTTTCACATTCCCAGAACCCCACTTCTGCTTCCTGGGATATTTTTCCAAGTGAAATCCCAACCAAGCCTTTGTCTCATGTGTTCCCATTTTAGAAACATCTCCCCGGAATGGTCCTGCCTTAATAACCCTGGTGCGCTCAGCCATTGGCTGGGAGCAGCCCATGGGAAGCACAGATCATTGCAAATGTGGCTACGGGTTTCAGAAGGCAGCAGCTGGGACCCTCCATCTGTGCACTCCCTGAAATCGGAGGGCTGAGCAGTCTGTTCTCATGGCCACTTCTGTACACATACAGTAAAAATTACAAAGACAATAAATACCTGGCTGAAGTTTAGAAACCCAGCCCCGTCATAATTGCTGAGAAACACACTGATCATTTACATTGTTCTAAGATGCTAGTCCTTAAAATTTGACTTTCAGAAAAGGGTGTCCCTCTTGCTCTGCAGACAAAGGAACACATGGGTTTTGAGCAGATTTTCTTTACAAACCTGCTCCAGACTTAGTGAATGGATGTTTCTTTTTCTTTTCTTTTGCTCTGTTTCCCTTCTCACCTTCTAACACTTCCCCCTCTTAGGTCCGTATGTGTCTCTGCTCTTTGGCTTTCTACTTGGTCTTTCCCAGTCAGCAGAGGAGCTCTCTTGATATAAACATGGATGAAGAAAAAACAATCCTACAGGAGATAAGTGTTCTGAAGACTATTTAACCATGGGGGTAGTAATAACAGGTTTAGTGAATACCTGTTTGGTTAATTATTTCTCCTTTGAAGCAGGTATGTTGGTATTCATTTAACACTGGATAAATCCATTTTACCCATTCTCTCTCTCCTTTTGCAGTTACTGAAGTGGCATCCCAGACCTGTCATTATATGCTTGTTAGAATAAAAACTACAAATGTGAAATAAGTCATAAGAATTGTTCTAAAAAATGTGTGGATGCTTTTGGGTTTTCCATACAGAAGATGTTGAATTAGAAAAAAATTTTTTAAATGATCTAGAGAGTCCCTGAATGCTTCTGGTGATGCAAACATATTGTGAAAAACACATGCTTAGAGATGTACCAGCTGGGCAAATATTGAGAAGGTTAGAAAATGGGTTTCAGCAGCCTGAAGCCTTGATGAAAGGAAAAGGAGTGTTCAAGTCCACCTGTTTTTTTAGCTACCACCCCAGCACCTTATTGCTGCTTCTGGTGTGTTACATGGACATGCAGAAGATGAGGTTATGATTTTCATATTTTTAATCCCTTTCTTGTCACACTATATAAATAACTCACCATCAAATACTTTCAGGGGAAGACTCTAAACAGAGGTAGGAAATAGAGCAATGTAAAAATTTTCAGATGTGAAAATTAATAAACCAAGCCAAGGAGCATGGCTTAGTGGGTTGTCCTAGGACCAGAAATACAGGCGCCATTGAATGCAAGTTTTACCTTCATGCTTGGTTGTCTCTTAAATTGTGAACACATAAATCCTCTGGAAGCAACTGCCTAGAAGCAAATGCCACAACAAAATTCACCTTTCCCTGCCCCCAAAGAACGGGCCGCCTTCGGCAAAGCCCAGGGTTATAGATGTGGACATTTTCTAGTTCACATCTCCTCCTTGATAATAGGATAATTTTCCACTTTGGAGTAGCAAAACTTGACTCCTACAAAGGTAAAGGTATCTGTCCAAGGCTACCCTGTGGGGCTAGTCAAGAATAATAAACCAGGGGTAGGACTCAAGCCGTTTATTTCAATATTTCAGTGTTTCAACCTCCTCCTTGAACATTACTTATGTATGGAACTCACACATACACAGAGATTTCTCAAATACCTGCTACAAATTAGTTGTAGCCCAGCTATTCATGTCTCTCCACTAATGCTACTGCAGCAAAAAGAATAGAAACAAAGGGGAGAATTTAATGCCTGTTGAAATCTGACTCCAAATGTGTAAAGGTGAAAGAGTGTGGTTAGAAGACTTAACTGCCTGTTGAGTTCTTTTACTTAAGAACTCAAGTAGCCTGTTGTGAGTTGCTTTTACACTATTAACACATCTGGAGCAAGTGGTCATACATTTGGGACATTTTAGAATGTAAAAGTAGCTTTGTGGGCAAACTTGTGTTAGAAAGAAATACTTCTGAAGAACAGGGACTAACTTTAGAGTACATCCCCCGCTCTCTCCTAGCCTCAACTCCACAGGGCTTTGGGTTGAGCGTGTGTTAAACCTGTCTTCTTAATCTGGAGTACTAAAAATTGTCCTCCTGCTCTGGATTGGGTTTGATTTTAAGGTACCCTTTGGATTCCAGATCAGATCCAAAATCAAACAAACTAACAAAATAGCCAACAGAGTGTGTGGAGTCTACTGACATTCTCCATCTGCCCCTCTCGTCCTGTCCCCACCCTGCTCCAGGCCCCAAGGGGCCGACTCATGACTCACGTGGGCTGCATCTGTGGGCTTCCTTGCCCTTTGGTTACTGGTTGGCTTTGGCCAGTGGAAGGCATTGGTGGGAGGTCAGAGGGTAAGAAGATTGGGAGGTCAGGTATGTATCCTATATGTCTGGTTTCATCAACATTAGCATCTCCTTTAACCCTGTACCTCTCCAGATTTCTGGGATTAAATTCCAGAATAAGAGTCTGTCCCCCTTGTCAGGTCAGTTTGGGGATGGCTGCATTCCAATATAAAAGTCCTGCCTCCTATCGGACAGCCCTTTCTCTAAATGTACTCTCTCCTGGTTCTGGTAGCTGCTCCTAAAGGGCCAGGACCAAAGCAAGAGGAAAGCCTAAGGCTGAAGAATGGCAGGATCAAAATGGGTCAGGAGCAATACAGTGAGAGAGTAAAGTGACATGTGTCTTCCACTTTCCTTACTGTTGGTCTGTGCATGATGCCTTTGTGGGCTACTGTGAACAAGAGAGGGGGCTATGGGGCTTCCCTGGTGGTGCAGTTGTTGAGAGTCCGCCTGCCGATGCAGGGGACACGGGTTCGTGCCCCGGTCCGGGAGGATCCCACATGCCGCAGAGCGGCTGGGCCCGTGAGCCATGGCCGCTGAGCCTGTGCGTCCGGAGCCTGTGCCTCCACAACGGGAGAGGCCACAACAGTGAGAGGCCCGCGTACCGCAAAAAAAAAAAAAAAAAAAAAAAAAAAAGAGGGGGATATGGCATCTCAGAGTCACAACCCACCCCTTCTTCCCCTTCCAGCAGCCCTCTCCTTCCTCCTCGCTCCTCTCTGAAGAATGAGTGACAGTCAAGGGCAAGGATATTTATTGAATCAAAATGTCATTGGTTGCAGTTTTCCTTGAAAGGAACAAAGGGATGGAAAGGCAGTCCATGAGGACTCTTACTCTGGAATTTACTTGCAGAAATCTGCAGAGGTAAAAGATTAAAGGAGATGATGAAGCCAGACATATTGCAGTCATTCATTATACAGAGCAGTAGTTAGCAGATGCTCTCTTTCTCTTTCTTCTTCTCAATGACGGCCTTGAATTTTCTGATTGCCTTCATGCTACCATTCCAGTGTGAAGGCATGGGCGCTAAGATGCAGGCATGGTTTGCTTCTAGACCTGTCTCTAGCCAAGCAGAAGGGGGTCCTCTAGTCACTGAGGTTCCCTGCTGATTTTCAGGGCCAAAGCCACAGCTGGTTGTGGTAGAGAGCTCCTTGTCTAGAGAGAAAATGACTCTGGCAAACAGACACAGCAGAATATCATCGTAGCTGCATAACCATTTAATGGGATTTCCAATATCCACAGTCAGTCTCAGCAAGTTTCTGTCACGTTTAAGTGACCAAAACATGCCTAGAAGTCCTGGGATTCAACTGTTTCCTCAGCCAGGATTGGAAGATTTGTTTGCCAGAGACAATCCTCTAAATACTGAATCTTTTTTTAAAATTTATTTTATTGAAGTATAGTTGATTCACAATGTTGTGTTAATTTCTGCTGTACAGCAAAGTGATTCAGATATGTATGTGTGTGTATACACACACAGACACACACACGTATATTCTTTTCATATTCTCTTCCATCACTACAGCACATAGTTCCCTGTGCTATACAGTAGGACCTTGTTGTTTATCCATTCTATATATATTAGTTTGCATCTGCCAATCCCAAACTCCCAATCCATCCTTCCCCAACCCGAATACTAAATCCTGATGGTCATTTCCACTCTCTTAACATTGCAAGTCCTCTCTGACTCATGAAAGAAGCTTTGCCTCCAGGGATCTCTTGATTGAGGTATCAGTATATTGACACATCACCTTCATTTATGCTATGCCAACCTTTTGGAGAACCCAAAGCTCTCCGACATTAGGATTTGTTGCCTTATTAATGTTCTTTTCTGAGAAGCCCACAAAGCAGAACACACCTGGCCGGGAGTGTAAGGCTTCAACTTATACCTTACAGTAGTACATGCCACAGAGACAGAGTAATTGCCGACCCCCAGCCCAACCCCATTTAGCTGCTGAGATCTGATGGGATCAGAGCAGAAGGTGACATGGCTAGGAGCTTAATTAAAGGAATGGTTTTGTTCAACCCATGCTCATCCTTTCCCCCTTCTCCCAGTAATGCTCACACATGCCAAGAAAATCACATTGAGGATGAGATTATGACCTAGTGATCTCAATCGGGATGTTACGCTATCTCATTTCAACAGCCTGGGAGAGCAATGTCATTTTCAGCTCTAGGAGAAATTTGACCAGCGACAGAGCAAAATTTAGCCCAGGCTTTTCACTTTCCTGTTTGTCTCCCAGGCAAGGGGTCCCCAGCCAGCTGTATCAGGGAATCCAAACACTTTCCTAATCTCTAATAAACAGCTTGCTGGTAACAGAGCCTTCCCATTCGCCCTTTTTCCAGAGCCTTCCCATTCGCCCTTTTTCCACAGGTTAGTGGAATCCACACGTGTCCTGGAAGTGAGGCATAGACATTCAGGGAAGGAGAAAATTATACAGTCTTCTCATTCCAATATCTTTGCTTCCTCCCCACCCCGAAACAAGGAAAGGATTTCTGTCTTCTTCACAAAAAGGTGGAGATTTCAACCTCTCAAACCTATTACTCAATGTTAAAAGGATTTGGCTACTGAATAGCCTCCTTAAAAATACTTTCCTCAGCTTTCTCCTCTGATGTGCTTTTGGTCAGTTTCATTCATCTGCTCATGACTGGCTGCCTGGATTAATTTTCTGGACTGACTACATTTCCTTGCATTACCAACATATGTGACAAATAACTAATCTGACTCATCAAAATGCATTAGAATGCAATGTTCCAGTTACTGAAGGACATTTGAAATTCAGCATGTTGTCTCCTTACTCTTACTGCCAGAGATAGTAACAATGAAGAGGTAGAGATGGTGCTAGAGCCCACTTTGTGCCCAGAATTTGTATGTCTCTGTTATCGCTGCTCCAGCAATCTAGGAAAACTTGGACTCACCTCTGTTTGTTTTGTACTCCCTAAAATATTTTTCAAATTAAAATTTGAAATATAACCGGAATAACTTCTAAGAAGCATAGCATAGCCCAGAATATAAATCATCCAAAACAGAATTAAGTGGATATACTAAATATACCTAACACTGTTTAAAGTATCCTAAATATATTATTCCTATTCTAGGACCATTTCCATATTCTACGTTTGCCCACAGACCTTCTAAATCAGGCAATAGTTGGGCCATATGAGTAATAACTCTAAATGAGATGCAAAAGATATATAGCAAAGAATGTGATATAAATATCAGTGCTGCTTAATTGGTATAATGGACATCTTTCAAGCATCTCCCAATGTTTCCAAGAAGAGGATGGAAAACAGATTACACAAAGTGATTTTTACAACTCTATTTAAAATTATAATTTAGTAACTGTAGAGCTGGTATGGAGTCAGAATGCCAAGAATATTAAATATGATTGCTATACATAGATAAATACATTAAAGTATTTTTATCAATATACTAGTGAATGACTTATAATTTCTTCTCCCGAATAGTTTTATCTTGTTCTTTGTTTTCCTTATGGTTTTATCTTGTTTCTTTTTTGGAGTCTCATACCCCTATGTTTTCACCATTATAGGTCTGGGGGGCTTCTTGAGGGAAAAACAAAGCTTAGATTAAGAACTGGGAGAACTCAAGAACAGCAGAGGCAAACCTTGGCTTTCCCTTTCTTCCTAAACTCAGGTGATCTACTACTCTTCTTTCTCTGCCTTTTATTTATCTATAAAAGGAAGATTTTTAAATGAGTTACCTCTTTGGATGATTGTGAACAAAAAAAGCATATCTCATAAAAATACCATTGAGTGCATCTCCAACAGAATACGTGAAGCTGATGTAGCCAGACATTCAGCTGGTGACAGAGGGAGGCTGCAGACGTTCATTATCTCATCGTGGAATCTCACTGTCGATGCCTCTCAGTGTTCTTGGGAGAAGTGTCCTCCATATACAAGCAAACACCTTGTGCCTGTGGCATTTTGGTCAGCTTCACCAGAGAGCAATGCTGGAGACTGCGCAGCATGGTGCTTCCACATGTGAGTTCTGGGTATGACTGCTTGGGTTCAAATCCTAGATCCTCCACTTTTTTGCTTTATGCCCTGGGGCAATTAATTTTTTTTAATTTTTATTTTCTATTGGAGTATAGTTGATTAACAATGTTGTGTTAGTTTCAGGTGTACAGCAAAGTGATTCAGTTATACATAGACATGTATCTATTCTTTTTCAGTTTCTTTTCCCTTTTAGGTTATTACAGAATATTGAGCAGAGTTCGCTGTGTTATACAGTAGGTCCTTGCTGGTTATCTATTTTAAATATAGCAGTGTGTACATGTTAGTTAAGTTAACCTTTCCAAGGATATGGAAAATCTCCAAGGGTAATTGTAAGGAACAAATGCAGTAATGACTGTAAACCACTCAGTACTGTGCCTGGTAAACAGTAAATATTTATTTATATTATTATTATTAAGAAATACATGCTAAGAGTTTGGGGGTATCTAGGAAGAAGACAACATCCAAAGGAATAAAAAGATATAATCCCCCATCTCAGGGACCTGCAATCCAACTAGAGAAAAGGCACATATATCCAATATATAGAAATCACTATAAGGCTGATGTGGGGAGAAAAACAGTTTTCTGCTCTTGATTATATTTCTGGAATTATCTTATTCAGGGATTTAAGAGGATGAGAACATTGGCCACATCATGGATTAGAACTAAATAGGATTTGGATTAACCAAGACTAATGGTAGGGTAGGTCAAATTTCTTATTGCGTGGGGTCACGGTTTAGAAATTTTTAGAAGGGGAAAGTCCCTTTAGAGGAAATGTATTTAAGACTGTGTCAATCTGTGTGCTTTCCACGGACAAACTATCTTTAATGTATACTGTGTTAGACTCTTTAAAAAAAAAGTCTCCACAATTAAGTTTATGTCTTCTAGAAGAGGAGGGAAAATCTCCTGCTGGAAATGGCTTTCAATCCACTTGCAAACTCCCTGAGGGCTGAGCCACTTCTCACTTTCTCTTTATGTCTAATACACCTAGGAAGGCTGGAGTTCGAACTCAACACATTTTAATGCAATTGGATCAAACTGGCTTACATAATTGAAGAACTTGGTGATTGTTACTGTTGTTTTGAGATCATCTTGATGAAGGCAAAATAGGCTTGCATGATGGCTCGGAGCCCTTCTGTCTTTTCTTGTCGTCTTCATGGTGGGGATAGGGTCTCCTGAGCAAAGAAAGCAACTGATCAGATTTTAAAACACACTTTGATAACCCAGAGCTGCCCAAGCTAACCTTAGCTTCCCACAAACTTAATTCCTAGTCTTTGCCTTTTATTCATCTATAAAGGGCTTTTAATTTAGAGAGGAGTATATCAGAATTGAGGTTCATCAGAACCTTTGGTGGCTCTAGAGAGCTTGTAAAAGTTCCCCGGTGATTTCCCCCACCATCTCTTCCACCCACAACCCCCAAAACACAGACCAGTTGGAAACAACTGCTCCAAAATAACATCTTTATCTTAAGTCTGAAAGTTGACTTCTTTCTTGATACCCCTGCCACTGTGTAACTGGGAACAGAGAGATCATCTTTAGTTTTACTGAGGAAACATCACTATCCAAAGTCCTTACTGTGCCTAAAATACTTGGTAGAAAAAAAAAAAATCCTAAGGATAGTCCAATGGAGGATGTAACAAATGATGTTACAGATTAGAATTAACATCACTTTGTCTGTTAAACTGAGATGTGTTCCAGGAATGTTTGAGATTATGAGATAGAGAAATGTGCATATGTGTGGAACACAGGGAAAGCCAAGAGTTGGATTTATAAACAAGATCCAGAGAATGCTCTTGGCTACCCATTTCCTTCCCTCACCATTAAATCACACTCTACTTTTCACCAAGAACGTCGTTGAATCCCAAGAATCCCCACTGGGACAGTGTCTTGGAGAAAGGAGCTGTTGAGGAAAAAAGGAAAGGGCTCAAACTGCCTTCCTCACTCTGGCAGAGTGTTCATCTCCATGACTTAAGTTGACTTAGTTAAAACTTGAGCTGGATGTGCTTTCTTCTAGGAAGGCTCTCAGGTTGGGAGGTCAAAGCAGACCAGAGTGGCGACAGGGAAAAGAAAATATGTTGATTGCTCAGTGGGGATGTAAACTTAAGGGAGAAGGTCAACAAAGACTATGGAGGTTTCCTCTGCAAGCAGGAAAGCAGACAGAAAGTCAGGCAGAAATCAAAGCAGGACCATCAAGGAGCCCGAGGCTGGTATCCATGTGCCCTCAGGGCTCCTACACATCCCTCAGAGCAATGGCCAACCCAAACGACCATACACAACGAGCGCCCTGCTCATGTCCTCAAGAAGCTTAAGCCAAGCAGTGGTGACGGGATAGGCACATGGCTTCAGCAGAGGTGAGGGGACCCCAAGCCCTTCTTGATCACGGTGAGCACACTTCATCAAAACCAGAGAATTCAGGTTGAGAGAGTAGTTTTGATCCGAAGAGAAAGAATAGAACTGAAACTTACAGCAGGAAGAATTTTCAATGAGTTCTTATGGGATTGAGTTGGGGGAGGAAGAAGAGAAAAACAAACAAACATCAACTTGGGGCAAGGGATGAGATTAGGGAAACAAACAAGAAAGGACAAAGCCTCAAGACGAAGAGGTGCCTGACAACAATAATATTAGCCGCTAACATTCAGGATCACTTACTATGTGTTCAAGCCTCACAACAAAGGTTGGCAAACTTTTCCTGGAAAGAACAAGATGGTCTTGTGGACCATATGGTCTCTGTCACAGCTACTCAGCTCTGCCTCTGTAGCATGGAAGCAAAAATAAATGAACTGACAAGGCTGGATTTGGCCCCCAGGCCTTAGTTCTTCAACTGTGGCAAAGAGATGGTGGTATGATTATCCCCATTGTAGACGTGAAGACCAAGGCTTAGAAGGGTTGAGAGAGAGTGAGTGGTCTAGTTCTCCCTTGGCTGGAACACCCACCAAGGGTGAGCTTGAGTTGACCTGGAAGAGACTTGTAGAATGCAGGGCACACTGGGCAACAGGGCACTGAGTATACCTGGCAGGCACCTGGCAGTCTCCAGATAGCCCTCACACTATGACTAAAAAACCCAAACCACAACCCCAAACTGTCTCATTAAACAGTCAACATGAGTGTGGTGTTTCGGAAACATGTTGGGGCTGAAGATATGGGGAGAAAAAGAGCAAAGCCTATTTAATCCTTGGTTGCATTCTTTGGGGGAACAGCCTCTCAATTCTTTGCCCCTTCCAGTACTTCCAATACAAAGTCACCCAGCGGGAGACATGACTGGCTAGTGTCGGAAAAGCACAATGTCTTCAAAGCCAGACAGCCCTGCCTTCAGCCTCCTGCTCGTCTACAAATGGGTGTATGTACCCTCTTGGACAGTGGACAGATGGGTCCCTGCCTTTTAAGAGCTTGAAATCTAGAACAGAAGGCACATAATAGATTTCACATTATCACATATCTTCATGAAGTGGTTTCGCTATTGTATCTTCGAGACTAACACATTGGAGTGTATGTTTGCCATTGAAGTCTCGTGTTTGGCATTCCTCAAAGGTTATGATTTTCTGCTGCATCACTTAGGTTATTTACAACACTGACGCTGATGAAATAAATATCGCAGTGACAGTAATGGGGGTCTGTGTTTTAATTGCCAAAGGACTGCAAAGCTTCACTAACAGAAAAAGAAAACATGAAAGAAAGCAGAGTCATGACATGACACTTACACATCTCTGTTTCAGTGGAAACCCTAAAATCGCAAAGATATCACCCTCTTCAGCTATTTTTTACAGCTGTGGGAATTCGAAGCCATGGTCTGGGATCCAGACAGACTCCTCTTTACCGTCTTTAGCTCTAGCATTATATTTGCCTCTTCAGAACAAAACAGGAAGTAACTTGCAAATCAAGACAGTACCGGAAAGCCTGCTAATTGTCCTGGGAGCTCTGCTCTGTGTGTGGGGAGAGGAAAGCACTTAAGACTGGCCCTGGGTGACCAGGGAGACCAATGCTCCAGCCTGTACCAGAGCTAAGGGCTTCACTCAAGGACAAAAGGATTCACCACTGAAGCTTATTAAAGTGTCTTTTAATTAGACTTTTCTGGTCTGAGCCTTCAATGATGCTTCTGTCATCCCGAGAGGGTTATGGTTGATGTGTATTCATCTTTAAGCTGTGGCTTCTACTCATGTAATTTGTCGGGTCAATCCTGTGTGGTCCAATACAGTAACCACTAGTCACCTGTGGCTATTTAGATTTAAATTCATCATAATTAATTGAAGTGAAAACTTCGTTTCCTCAGTGACACTGGCCTCATTTCAAATGTTCAACAGCCACATGTGGTTAGTGGCTGGTGTGTTGGATAGTGCAGGTATAGAACATTTCCATCACTACCGAAAATCCTCTTGGATGGTACTGTCCCTGAAGAATGGCAGCTTTTTAGAGAGTCTGAGCAGGTATTGTCCAAGTGCCTGCTTGGACACCTACCTGCAGGGACTATGAGTGTTATGTCAGTACACCTGTCTTGATGAAGCTGATGCAACTGCACTCATGTCTTCATTGCATTTTCCATGGTGCAATAGCTAGCTTGGTTTAAAATTTGCATGTGAACAGGTAAAATGTGCAAAAAAAAAAAGAGACAGGAAGAAACTATGCCAAAATATCAAGCAAGATTGTTTTGAGTGGTTGGAATATGGGCTATCATTTTGTTTCTGGCTATTTGTAGTGGACTGTAAAGCTAGAGGATTTTTTAAAATCTGCCCCTCCCACACCATGTGACACAGGAAGAATTCCTGGAACCAACCATGCCTGAAGCTATCCACTCCAGTTAGATTTCCTCCAACTGAGCTAGTTCAGCTGATTTGAGCTGGATTTCTGTTACTACCAAACAAATAATGACTAATTTTGCTGCTTTCATGAATTTCTATAGCTTCTACAGTGTGCATGTATTTCTCCTAAAAGTGGAGGGAAAAAGACTTTTGAAAAGTGCGTGTGTTAAAATGATGTTCTATTCTGTTTTTCATCCATGTGTTGATATTTATGAGCCCTTACAAAGCAGTTTATCAAAATAAGCTAGAAATGATCTCCAAAATTCCACAAGGAACACATAAAAACACCCAAATAACTTTGTTTATTAAAAGGAAATTTGAGACAACTGTTATTGCTGAACTGTTTAGAGTCCTGGCAGAAACACTCCCCCAAAATATGATTGGAACGTCTTCAGTGATTCCAGTCGTCAGACTTGGTTGTAAAATACAGAGTAACATCTCACTTGACCAATGGAACCCAAATTAGCACAATTTATCATTAGAAAGGATTCTCATCTGGCTAGTTCCAAAGATACTAAATCACAATTTTCCATTTTAACAAGCCTATTTGCAAGTCCTCTGACACCCAGTCTAGCTGATCAAACGCCTCTACCAGACTTGGCTTGAAACACAGGCTAGAGGGAATTTGCCCTGGGATGAGATTTTAGTCGGTGATGCTCTTGAAGAGATTTCAAGTTACCCCATTCTGCAGATCTTGTATCCCTTTTAAATGACTGGCCAGCAATGCAGTTGCAGACGTATTTACATCTCTCACCTTTCTGCAGCTCCACTAAGCACCAAATGTCAGTGACTTGTTTATAACTGTTGAGACACTTAGAGAAAAGCTGAAAAAAAATTGGTGCATTGCTGAGGCCAGGTGTGGTGGGTTCACTTTGAACCATTCCTCTGTGTTTTCTTGGCTCTTTTTTAAGTCTTCTGGAGGTGGGCTGGACTGGGCCTTTAAACACATGAATCATTTCCTTGAAGACACACATTCCACAGTTTGCTTAGAGGAGGCTCCAGTGGCTGGATCATGTCGGTTGGAATATGCTGTCTGCTGACCGCGCCCACCCCCCACCCCCCGCCAGATTTGTCCCTCATTTGCTATAACAACTGCCCCTGGTACTGTTCTCTCCCTCTGAAGGGGAAGGCTGACCTGCCAGGCAGGGGCCACCTAAGGGCAGAGCCATCTGTAGCTCTGCAGGAGGAAGTGCCTGACATCAACACACTGGATGCTCTGGTACCCGCTACCTACGCAGTAGCCTCTCGTTCTACCATTGTTATTCTATGGATTTTCCCTTTTGGTCTCCAAAAAGCAAAACTTCTCTTCTTCCCTTCCCCAAACTGGCTCCCTTTCTTCAGCAGCCTTTCATTTTATGTCTGAACTTCCCAGCGTGCCATGCCCACAGCGTCTGTGACTTGTATAAATCTGGGATTTCTCTGGGCCATTGTCTCATATGAATGATACTGCTGTGGTCACGGGGCACACTTCTCAAAGTGTTTTCATATTTGCTATCTCATTTGAGCTTCATACCCTCTCTGAGAACTAGATAAATTGGAATTATCACCTGTATTTTGGAGATGAAGAGGCTATTACATTTTTTTCCTACTTAAAATCTAATAGAACTTGATCATTCTTTTTCAGTTGACTTTTTGGCTCTGAGACCTGCCAGGAATGAACATTCCGAAGGAAAGAAATGGTTGCAGTGGTTCCCAGTCATAGGAAGAATGGCAAATAATATAGTTTATCAATATTTCTCCTTTTTGAAAAAATGTTTTATTAACTAGCTATAGCTGGGCACTCTTGTGCAACTGTGTTAAGGAGGATAAAAATGTGTCCTCATTCTGTTTCCCACTGGGAAAAATTCATACAGCCTGAATGTTATTACAACTAATAGTAATAGTAACAAATTTATTGTGGTATTTTCCTGGGTGCCAGGTACTATGCTAAGTTCACATAGAGTATATCATGGAATAACAACCCTATGAAGCATTTGTTTCAAAAATAATGACTAGGGACTTCCCTGGTGGCGCAGTGGTTAAGAAACTGCCTGCCAATGCAGGGGACATGGGTTCGAGCCCTGGTCCGGGAAGATCCCACATGCCGCAGAGCAACTAAGCCTGTGCGCCAGAATGACTGACCTTGTGCTCTAGAGCCTGTGAGCCACAACTACTGAGCCCATGTGCCTAGAGCCTGTGCTCCGCAACAAGAGAAGCCACCGCAATGAGAAGCCCACGTACCACAATGAAGAGTAGCCCCCGCTCGCCATAACTAGAGAAAGCCCACACGCAGCAATGAAGACCCAACGCAGCCAAAAATAAATAAATAAATAAATAAATTTATTTAAAAATAATAATAACTAAAATAACAATATTAAAGACTATATGAGGGTTCCCCTGGTGGCGCAGTGGTTGAGAGTCCGCCTGCCGATGCAGGGCACACGGGTTCGTGCCCCGGTCCAGGAGGATCCCACATGCCGCGGAGCGGCTGGGCCCGTGAGCCATGGCCACTGAGCATGCGCGTCTGGAGCCTGTGCTCCGCAACGGGAGAGGCCACAATAGTGAGAGGCCCGCATACCGCAAAAAAAAAAAAAAAAAAAAAAAAAAAAGACTATATGAGAGGCAACTTAGCATCTTAAGAGTATGGAGTCTGGAACTAGATAGTCTAGGTTCAAATCCCTATCCCCACACTAGCTGTGCTAGCTTGGGCATGTGACTTCTCTGTGCCTCAATTTTCTGATCTGTAAAATGTGATAAGAATAGTGCCTACTTCCAGGATTGTTGTGAGAATGAATGAGTCAACATGTTTGTATCGATACATGGTAATTGTTATGCAGCACTTAGAACAGTGTGGGGCCCAAAGTAAATGCTATATGAATGTTGCTATGATTGCTGTACAGCTATGTGACACTTAATAAGTTAGTCAACCTCTCTGTGCCCTTGTTTCTTAATTTCTTCATTTGTAAAATAGGGATAACAACTTTGACTTCCTAATGAGGCTGTTATGGGTATGAGGAGATACTCTTAAGCTCCTGGTGTCTGGCAAGTTGTAAATGCTCAATCAAGGTTAGTTATCATTGCCTTAGGTGCTAACTTGATGGATCTGGGGGCTGGTAACTATATTTAAATTGCTGGGTCCATTCGATTCTAGATATAGTTGCACCCAAACTCAATTTTAGGAAAAGTGAACAAAACAGTATATAAAAATTACTCGTGAATGAAAAGAAGTGAAAGTAACCCAGAATATGATCCCTGTCAATTAAGTCAGTCCTACTGCTTCTCCTTCATGAGACAGCTCAACTAGCCTAGTTTATCTCCTAGGTTAAAAACTTTTTCTCATAAGGAAGGTGGTCCTCAAAGTCGCTGTTTCCTGATGGAGACATTTGGCTCTTTGAACGGTCACAGCTTTCCACAGAAGGGAGCCTGACAGGGCAGCATGGGGAACATTTCAAGGATTTAGAGAACTTAGGTACCAAATGATAGCCGAGATGACCCACTCAACCTCTGTCAGAGACCACATTGTGGGAAAGGGGTATGGGAGTTAAGAACAGAGGGGCATCTGAACATACCCAGAACTCTAAACTGCTGCTGGGATCAGGTGATTAGATGCTCAGCGAGTGCTGAGAAAGGGTTGTATACGGGCGACCAACCAGACCAACATAAGCTCGTCTTGGAGCTGAGGGACCAGGTCTCTGGAGCTTCTCAGATCTGGAGCCTGTTCCTACCTCAGCTGACATTTAGAAGGCATAATAGCAGTATGTATCTCTGCCAGGATCGCAAGTATGGGTCTATACAGCCTGTGCCCACCTACTCACACCATGTGAAAATGTGCTCTCCTGCCCACCCAAATAGGAAAATAGGATATAGAGACCAGAGGAGGAATTGTTATTGCACTGCAGTTGGTTTTGGTCACAAAGTTTGTCTTAGAGCAAAATTCTGGATTGGTACCTTCCTGGAAAACAAAACAAAAACAAAATCAAAAACCACCCCCCCACACATCTTCACCCCCTTTTTCCCTCCAAAGCTTCACGAGTTAGGAATCTTCACTGACTACCACCTGCAAAATCACCCGAGTGACCTCTAGCTGGTCAGAAATCCAATACTGTGACAGCTTTGACAAAGGAGATGAGTCTGTCCCCTTTCTTAAGATCTGCTGTGAAGGAATAAAAGTCAGAGGCAGAGACTTGCTCTTCTTTGTTTAAAGTCATGTCAAAGCATGCTTTGAAAGTGCCCGACTTCATGCTTGACAAAGTCTGCTCTGAACCCAGACTCCAGAATGGATTGGTACTTGCGGGCCTCTCAAGACTCCTGCCTGGAATTTCATTACTGGAATTCTTCAGGTCATTTCCCGTGGAAGTCATCACCCAAATGACACTGTGCCATTCACACTCTGTAGGGCTGACTCAGCAAGCCGCCTTCCCACCCAGGGCTGTGAGCAGCGCCTTCTAAACTCTGCAGTGGTGACAGATCTGTTGCAAGAGAAGTGCTATATTTCTTGAAATAGAATTTGTCCCCCTGGAGATATAAGTGCCAGCAGCCTGCAATGGTCCCACGACTGGAACAAAATTCCCATTACAAAGACGCCATGGGACATAGTGGGGAGATCCAAATGTGTCCCTTAAGACGAGGTTTACATGAGCCCTTGGTTCCTCTCACCCTGCTTATCAAGTTCTGTGTACCATTTTACTGCTACAGGAAACAGTAAACACCGGCAGAAACACCTCCTTAAAAGATCACCGAATCATGGGACTTCCTTGGCAGTCCAGTGGTTAGGACTTCGCCTTCCAATGCAGGGGGTGCAGGTATGATCACTGGTCAGAGAGCTAAGATCCCACATACCTTGTGGCCAAAAATCCAAAACATAAAAAAGAAGAAGCAATATTGTAACAAATTCAATAAAGACTTTAAAAATGGTCCACATAAAAAAAAATCGTAAAAACAAAAATCACCCAATCACAATGCACCAAAATATTAAGTACATGGCAAGACTCTTCTGTCCTTTAGAAAACACAGAAGTCACCTTTGTCAACGCTTTGCACATCTAAGCACCAGGACACCGCAAAGCTTTCTAATAAATGTGGCCCAGGCTGCAGTTTATGGTGTTCAACTGCCAGACACATAATTTGCTTAACATCAGTTTTTCTTGATACAGTGAAATCTGTAGCTTTTGCATTAACAGAACCGTTTATTAGTTGAGCTCTGAAGGCCTGAACACCTGATGCTAAGGCTTCTGACTGAGACATGCTGAGCGAGCCAGGCTCCCCTCGTTTCCTCCTGGCAGGACTTCCCCGTTTGTTTTTTTGTTTGTTTGTTTAACATCTTTATTGGAGTATAATTCCTTTACAATGGTGTGTTAGTTTCTGCTTTATAACAAAGTGAATCAGCTATACATATACATATATCCCCATATCCCCTCCCTCTTGCGTCTCCCTCCCACCCTCCCTATCCCACCCCTCTAGGTGGTCACAAACCACCGAGCTGATCTCCCTGTGCTATGCGGCTGCTTCCCACTAGCCATCTGTTTTACATTTGGTAGTGTATATATGTCCATGCCACTCTCTCACTTCGTCCCAGCTTACCCTTCCCCCTCCCCATATCCTCAAGTCCATTCTCTATGTCTGTGTCTTTATTCCTGTCCTGCCCCTAGGTTCTTCAGAACCTTTTTTTTTTTTTTAGATTCCATATATATGTGTTAGCATATGGTATTTGTTTTTCTCTTTCTGACTTACTTCACTTGTATGACAGACTCTATCTGTCATACAAGGTCCATCTACCTCACTACAAATAACTCAATTTTGTTTCTTTTTAATGGCTGAGTAACATCCCATTGTATATATGTGCCACATCTTCTTTATCCATTCATCTGTCAATGGACACTTAGGTTGCTTCCATGTCCTGGCTATTGTAAATAGAGCTGCAGTGAACATTGTGGTACATGACGCTTTTTGAATTATGGTTTTCTCAGGGTGTATGCCCAGCAGTGGGATTGCTGCGTCATATGGTAGTTTTATTTTTATTTTTTTAAGGACCCTCCATACTGTTCTCCATAGTGACTGTATCAATTTACATTCCCACCAACAGTGCAAGAGGGTTCCCTTTTCTCCACACCCTCTCCAGCTCCCCATTTGTTTTCCCACCCACTTTGGAGTAACTTGGGATTTGGTGCTGGTGCTTGAATTTTTCAAACCCATTTAGCATTCAGGAGTAACTATGGCTTTTTAGAAACAGAAATGCATCCTGCCAGAGATGGTATTAGGGCTTGAGCTGTAACTTCAAAGTTTCTTTGATCCAAGCCCTCACCAGCATCTGCCATCCCCAATCGGTGTGCTGAGTGATCAGTGATGCTGTTTGTCCACGGAAGACACAGTGAGATGGAAGCACCCAGACAATCCCCATTGTGACAGAAAATGTCCCAGGCTTTAAAAGTCTATATCTGTTAATGTGGTTGCAATTAAGAAATCACTTGATGATTTTTGTAAGTCTTAATGGAGAAAAATTAAAAGCAACAAAGCTTCAAATGGATCTAAAACGAAAGCATGTTTTAAAGCCTCCAGTAAGTAATTTTTGTGCCACTTCTTATAAAATTATTCAGGAGACTGTGAGCTGCTTAAGAACAAGAGTGGTGGCAACTTCCTTTACCACACGATCATGCAGCTGCCTGGTCTATGACCATGATATATTTGCTGAATGAAGAACTCATGCTTTAAAAATATAATGCTGTAGGGCTTCCCTGGTGGCGCAGTGGTTGAGAGTACACCTGCCGATGCAGGGGACGCGGGTTCGTGCCCCGTGCCGCAGAGCAGCTGAGCCCGTGAGCCATGGCCACTGGGCCTGCGCGTCTGGAGCCTGTGCTCCGCAACGGGAGAGGCCACAGCAGTGAGAGGCCCATGTACCGCAAAAAAGAAAAAAAGAAAAATATATATATATAATGCTGTAGGGCTTCCTTGGTGGTGCAGTGGTTGAGAGTCCGCCTGCCGATGCAGGGGACACGGGTTCGTGCCCCGGTCTGGGAAGATCCCACATGCCGTGGAGCAGCTGGGCCCATGAGCCATGGCCACTGAGCCTGCACGTCCGGAGCCTGTGCTCCGCAACGGGAGAGGCCACAACAGTGAGAGGCCCGCGTACCGCAAAAAAAAAAAAAAAAAAAAAAATTTATATATATATATATATATATATATATATATATATATATATATATATATATATATGCTGTAAAGTCCTAAGCACTGGGATCTTTTATATACAATATTTAAGATGTCTGAATGTCTTGTTGGCAATCTGTTCAAGTTACTGAATAAACCTCGACATATTAAAGCAACATTTTGCTAACATAGATCCCTGATCCCTTTTCTGAACCCCTTGAGGCCATATGTGTTGAAATTCAGGATCTTTTAGATTTTAGAAAGGAAATAAATATGGTGAGTGTGCCATCTATTACCTAACACCCCAGGGACATCTGGAGCTCCCTATAATCAAACATTAATATTTCTGCAGAAGTGTGTGTGAATAGTCCCACTTGGTAGGATAAATATAAACAAAAGCTCCAAATAGCTTCATGTCAGTTGAAGCCAGGTTTCCTTCCAAACGACTTATGAAAAACTTTTATTTATCACAGCTCTTTGGATTCTGGAATTATGAGTAAGGATTCTGGAATTATGAGTAAGGCCTGTATTCTGTATGGAATCTCTCTTCTCCTCTAAGGCTTGTCAAAATTAGGAATGCTTCACTGTGCTTTTTTTGCTTATTTCCCCCCTATTGCAATACCTTAAAGTATGAGTTAAGTCAAAATTTCTTTTATATATTAGCTCCTCAAAGGAGTCGGTTGGCACTTTAGGAATTTATGTTTTCAGCTGCTTTCTTTCATCTGCAATTACATTAAACCAAATCGCTCTTTTCTAATGCAGAACAACCTTTCTATTCCTCCATGAATCCATCCATTCATTCATAGCAAAACATTTATTTAAGGTTTGGTATGTGCAAAACACCATGCTAGGCTTTGACAGTCTCTGAGTGGTGTGGAAGTGGTAGTGGGTAAAAACACTAGAATGCATGGATTTAAACTATCAAGCATGATATTTATGAAAAAATAGGAGTTATAAGGTAGTCACTTTCAACCAAGGCAGCGAATGTAACTGACACGAGAACAAAGGGTCTGGCCCCTGGAATTCCCTGGCCATCACAAGCTGGAGGGTACTTTTTCTTCTAGCCGCGGTCAGAAGTCAGTGATAATACTGAGTGGTAACCTTTGCTGTTCTAAAGAAGAAAGCGGGAGGGAAAGAGACACTTAGACAGATGTCACCTTCATGTGGAGGCTCAGTGCTGGAGGAGCTCATGCCAGAATACACCAGAAGCTGTTATTTGGGGATAGAAAGGGATAAAAAAGAGAAGAAAGAAATTGCTCATCTCTCATACCTGGGAAGCTTTAAGAGGGCCACTCAGATTAGCCAGAGACCTCAGGTCACTGTCTTTGGGAAGATAAAAACCCTCTCAGCCCTTTATTCTTAACTAATTTCACCTACAGTCTGTTGTAAAGAATACCTCTGTCTTCTTAAAAATTCATTGAGAGAGAGAGAGAGCGATTTCTTTCCGTGAGGTTAAAAAAGGCAATGAAATAAAGATTTTTATAGAGAGATTATGTGGAACAAAGAAGACTCTAGAAAACACAGGGGGAAGACGTAAGAAAAGGTTGCTAGGGTAAGGAGAAATAAGACATGGACCGTAAGTAGACACACCCTTCTCTGTGAAGTTGCAGAAACAGCCCTGGTTCTTTCAGGAATTCTTGGGTCACAAAAACTGGTGCCACAGGATGGGGGATTACAAAGTGGCTCGTTCCCAGGCTCCAGATGTCGCGTGAACGTGAGCCGATGAAGCCAACAGTGGCCTCCCTTGCTGCCACGTGGTGGGCTGGCTCCATGAAGAACTCTTTGTTTTTCCTCTCAGTGGCCACGACAGTGCCTCTGGGTTTTATTTTCCATTAAAGTTCCACTAATCCTAAACGACAGAAAAACATAGCTGCTGGCAGTCCCCTTTCCCTTCCCAAAGCAATACAGTCTGCAGAGAAACCTTTTATGACCCAAGCCCCGCCTCGTACATGCTATAAAAGCCCCATATGCCACCGGTTTGCCCACAAGTGCTTTCAAAAAGGTGCCTCATGGGCCCCAGACCCTGGGCTGCAAGGCAGCCTGTGAATAGTACCCCTTGTTAGAGTGGTTGCTATAGCGAACCCTTGTTTTTAATTCAATTGCACAGTAAATAATACTTTATATGCAGTGGGGGGGGCGGTGGCCCCTTCAGGTTGTCTCCTCTTCATTGGTCATAAAGGGGCATTTGAGGCTTTGAGTAGCAGAGCAGGACACCTGCTTCTTCAGCTTATTTAGACTTTGATGCTTTCCTTCCTTGCAGGGATGTTGAGGTTTAATGCGTTCTGAACACCAGTATCAACAGAAACATCAAATTTTATTAAGATTTTAAAAAATAACTTTTTTGGTGTGTTTATTGGCATAAATTGGTTCATAGTATTATCTTAATATTATTCTAATGTCCATCAAATTTGTAGTGATAGCTTTTTTCATTTCTAGTACTGGTAATTTATATTACCTTTTCAACTCTTTTCTGAATCTAAAAAAATGGTACAAATGAACTTATTTACAAAACAGAAACAGACTCACAGTCTTTGAAAACAAATTTATCATTACCAAAGGAGAAAGGCAGAGGGGGAGGGATAAATTAGGAGTTTGGGATTAACATATACATGCTACTATATATAAAATAATCAACAAGGACCTACTGTATAGCACAGGGAACTCTACTCAATAGTCTGTTATAACCTAAATGGGAAAAGAATCTGAAAAAGAACACACACACACACACATATATATAACTGAATCACTTTGTTGTACACCTGAAACTAACACAACATTGTAAACCAACTATACTTCAGTTTAAAAAAAGAAAAAAATTTTTTAATTTTAAAAAAAGAAAACATGACATTTTTAAACGAACACTTCCCCTATGTCTTTGGGATGAAATCTAAGTGGGAAGTAGCATTTCTACTCGTCAGCAGATCCTCTAAGCTCTACTTGCCATGACCTTGAAGAGATGTTTGGTCACATTAACAGGACTTGGGGAGAAAAATGCAGCACCAAGAAACAGAAAATGTGGTCTAGGTAAACTTATACATCACATGATAAATAGTTGATAGCTTTGGGACTGATTGTTCTGGAAACGTAGAAAAATGGGAATGAACGGAAAGAACTCAAGGGGCAGAAAAGGGGCACCCGTCCCGGTAAGACACAGCCCGGGTCAGGAGCGGTACACTTCTGGGGAATAAAAATAAAAGGAGCAGAGAGGTTAATAAAATGGGGACATATTCCTCTCTCCAAACACAGTCAGGCGAAAATTACTTATCACCTGCTGGAGTGGATGTGAGAATGGGCCAGTGACCAAGTGTGTGGCGGGGAGTATTTTGTGACGAAGAGGTAATCTACAAGCAGCCCTGCAACAGGCTTCCTCCGGCTTCCTCGAGGAGCAGAATCTGCGCCTCTGTCTCCTCATTAGAGGACAACAGCTGTTTCTCCCTATAATTAGCTCACAGCTCAATAGTTATCCCCAGTCCCTCACACCTGTACCGCTCGCAACATGGAAATTACAGAAGCACATGTTGTTTTTTTCTTAAATCACCTCCACTTACACACATTGTTAAGCATCTAATAGAAAACAACCGTACCTTCCCGGCTCCCTTCCTCCTCAGAAGGCTTTTTAAAAGCAAGTGGGGAAACTTTGTTTTTATGAGCCCCACTTCCCATTTCCAATCTCACCTCCATGCTCTACGGTCCCCCCCATTAGAGAAGGTCTCCAATGCTGTCAACAAACCCACCATGCGTCAGGCCATAAAATCGTATTTTCAGCCACCTGCAGGATGATGGAGGGAAGAGGAAACTGGACTGAGAGAGGGGTGAGGGGTAGAGCTCCAGCTGGCGGCTGAAGATGGTTCCAGCAGAATTCACTGGGGGCTGGAAGGGTGCAGAGTCTCAGGTCATTTCCTGCCAGGTCTGTGCTGCATGGGGGGAGAATCCATAATCACACTGTCTCACAGTTCCATTAGTGTCAAAGCTCATTAGGAGCTCAATCCACTCGGCAGCAGCGGGCACACAAAAGAAAGACCCAGCCAAAGTCTGCAGAGCGCGGGGTCATGGTTACAACGTGGGGTGGGCGAGAAGGAGGGATTGTAAAATTCCCGGCTGGGTAATTAGAGTCAGCAGGGAAGCAGCTAGGCCCTAGCAAGCCTCTCATTTCTCTCCTGGCTGTTTTGGAGGATTGGCAGGGCTGCTTCCTTCCAGGGGCGAGGCCATGGGCCTGGGTCACAATTCACAAAGGAAAATGATCATCAGTTTGCTCTCTGCTCCTGAGATAGGCTGGGGGGACGGACCGTGGTTGCTACAGTGGTCGGTGTGCAGGTAGGGCAGGGGGAGGAGGTTGCCTTGGGTGCCGTTCATGGAAGAAACTTAGGTAGTTGACAGTTGACTTCTACTAAGTTAATCTGAGTAGGTTCACATTCCTTATGCATTGGATAAGGAAACTTAACGGAGGCTCTGGAGGTGTGACAAGATATAGTGGTGTTATGAACTGATACCAACTTGCTTTGTCATCACAGTATGTCCTTCTGATTTCCTGCAAATCCAACTGCAGCAAGAAAGCTCATGTGCTATAGGTGACACATACAAGATGGCTCACTCTGGTCGTGATGTTTGCCCTTTTTATGGCAGTTGTATAAATTATGAAAACGTACCCATCGAAAAGGATTTTTTAAAATGTGTTGTAATTGAAGTGTAATCTATATGCAATAAAATTTACCTATTCTAAGTGTACAATTGGGTGAGTTTTGACAAATGTATACCTTCGTGTAATTATCACTACAATAACATTCAGAATGTTTCCATCTACACAAAAGGGTTCCCTCTTGCCCCTTCGCAGTCAGTGTCCTTCCACACCCCTCACTCCCACCCCCAGACAACCAATGATCTGATTTCAGTTATTATGATTTTGCCTTTTCTAGTCTTTTACATAAGTGTAACCATATAGTATGTAGCCTTTTGAGTCTGGCCTCTTTCAGATTCTTCTATACTGTTGCATTTTTCAGCAATCTGTTCCTTTGGATTGCTGGGTGGTGTCTCATTGTAGGAATATATCACAATCTATTTACCCGTTCGCAGGTGGATGGATATTTAGGCTACTTCCAGTTTAGGGTTGTAATGAATAAAGCTGCTCTGAACATTCAGGTACAAGTCTTGGTGGAGATATGTTTTCATTTCTCTTGGTCATCTTCCCCTCTGTTATCAAATAGGGAAATAATTAAAATCAGATCTCCTTAACTGATCATCCTGCCGAAGAGGGAGGAAGTGGCTCTTGGCTTAAGGTACAGGAACAAGCGGAATTCTATATGTTTCAGGATGTGACAATAGAGAAAAGAAAAGGCAATGAAGCACGTGCCGTCTCATGCATAGGCACTCGACAGGGACCCTGAGTTCCAGGCAGTAGTTCGGTATTGGTGACTGTGTGACATGGTCAAGTTTGAGGTCAGTGAAGGCAAGCTCTCCTCAGTTACAAAACAATATGACTCCTTAAAGCACAAAACTCTGAAACCAGACTTCCTTTTGGTAGCTTACCGCCTAAAAAGGCTAGTGATTATAAAACTAAACACACAGTGTGAAACCAAAGTGCGAAACACGAAGAGAAACAATGAAATCTGAAGTGCTTCATTGGGGCTTCATTAAAAAATTAAAAACATTTCTGAGGAAGACTCTGAGGACTGGACTTCTATACACTGATTAGAAAGCACTGAGCTGAAGATCAATATCAAAGTACAGAATGGTCCATAGTTAGATTCTGAGGTTACCATTCCTATATCAGATTGACTGGGTTTGTGTATCAAAACATAATAGCAAATGGCCTTGTGTTGCTGAACTTGACACTTAAAAAGTCCAGCTGCATTCTTTGGGCTTCATCCAGCAGCAAGATGGGAGACTCCGTCACTGCTATGGCACGTGGGTTACTGTGCCTTAGAGGGGAATGCAAGATGGCTCATCCTCCTGCTCTCTGCTGGTCTGCTGGTTGACCATCATAAAAACTGCCCTGGGCTTCCCTGGTGGCGCAGTGGTTGAGAGTCCGCCTGCCGATGCAGGGTATACGGGTTCGTGCCCCAGTCCGGGAGGATCCCATATGCCACGGAGCGGCTGGGCCCGTGAGCCATGGCCGCTGAGCCTGTGCGTCCGGAGCCTGTGCTCCGCAACAGGAGAGGCCACAACAGTGAGAGACCCGTGTACAGCAAAAAAAAAAAAAAACCTGCCCCGTGGCCAGCAGAAAATAATTTCTTTAATTCTCAGAAAGACTGGAAAAGTACAGAAATAAGAAACCGTTTTAAGCATCCGTTTTTAAGCCAAGGCTTCATTTTTCAAGAACACCTGAAACCACAATGATTCCCATTGCATTCTGTTTGCCTAGCTCCTTTGTTAAGGGCCTGACCTTAACTTTGCTATTATACATTTTGGAATTTCTGGAGCCCAGTTTTACCCTGAGGGAAAATAAGGAAACAAATAAGCTTTAAGAAAAAAATTTTTGACCTAACCCTACATCCTAAGGTCACTCTTGAAATACATCAGATTTAAAATCTGCAAGGTCTTCAGACCAGTCTCACAGGAAAGTCAGGAAAACTAGAAGCTGTGAAGGACACGGATCTGCTGAATATATTAACCTTGCATATGTGTGTGGATGTGTGTTTTCTAATCCTCTAAGGTAAATTTATACCAATCCATACAGATGTACTCCTCTCTGTTTATTATTCCCAATTGTGTAATGGAGGTTAACGTCATGCAAAGAAAAAAACTCTGGAGTTTGACAGCACTCCACCTATATTCTTTTAAGGCAAAACAAAGAAAAGGCAAGCTTGTTCTTTCAGCCAGTATTCCTCACTCCCTAATTCTACTCAGACTGGATCGTCTTAAATCTGATTTGGGATTTGAGCGTTATTTGGATTAGCTCATTAGTGGGGCACCGTTCTGACAAGCCACTAATCTGGGGCACTGGTGCACAGCGCCATGACAGTATTATGCTGAAAATGAGAAATCTAATGAGATTAGACAGATCCTAGTGCACATGGTCTAAAGATACTTTGTATGGCAACCCACAAGCTTGGGAATGCAGGAGGTGGACGGATTGAGGCATCAGACTCAGCTGAGCTAGAACACAGCCGCTGGAATGCCCAGAAGTGATCTCATTCAGAAAGGCAGCAATGTTGCACATTTTCTAAGCAGGTTCTGTGGAATGTCAAGCAATTGCCCAGATTAAAAAGCCATAATAGTAAAAGGGAATTACTTTGGGGGCAGGGTGTCAGTGGGAGGGGCTGTGAGCAGAGATGAAGCTTTGAGGTAAAACTCTGATGCAGTTTTACATCTCTGTATTATTAATTAATTTATTTATTTATTTATTTATTTTTGTGGTACGCGGGCCTCTCACTGTTGTGGCCTCTCCCGTTGTGGAGCACAGGCTCCGGACGCGCAGACTCAGCAGCCATGGCTCACGGGCCCAGCTGCTCCGCGGCATGTGGGATTCTCCCGGACCGGGACACGAACCCGTGTCCCCTGCATCAGCAGGTGTACTCTCAACCACTGCGCCACCAGGGAAGCCCTACATCTCTGTATTAGAAGCAGAAGAGTTACAGGTAAGGATTCATTGGCATCTGGAACCAGCAACCTGTTATGTTCTCAAGTTACTTGCCCAGTACTGCTGTCCAAGTAAACTCCACTGACGTTTTCCCCTCTGTGAAAATGATTTTCTTTCTTCTCTTGTGATTTTAGTTGTTTTTAAGCTGAACAGGACATACTGGGTCTTTTCTGCTTAGAATGGGTCTGTCGCTAAAGTCAGAAAACACTCGACTCCAACAATGCGTGATTTATAATGTCCAGATGTGGCTATGGGGCAACGCACAACACACAGTGGAAGGGGGCTTGGTGCCTCCCCCATCCCTTTCCCTCCTCCTTCACTCCAAGAGGAAAACAAAAGTTTCCATGGCATTTTCTTGCTTGTAAGTGGAAAATCAAGCCATTAACAGAGGCAGGAGTTGGCCCCCTGGGATGTAATTCCTTTTTTCTATTGTGCTGGTGTGCCACCTTGTGGTGACTTTTGGGACTCCATGAAAGACCTGCTTGTTCATCGAGCTGCCACCAATTTAGTATGCTTCCTAAACCCTAGAAAAAAATTCAGTGTCAATCCATTCTGTGAATCATCTTTAAAATGAGTGTGTGTGCAAGACAAAAGCAAATGTATTTCCAGCACATGTGAATAACATGAAATCAAGCACGTGGCTTCTTTTGTATTCTTCCTTGCCAGGCAGTGAATAACCATTTTGACTTAAAAGTCAAGAATTATCATTTAAGTATTTAGAACTGAATACATGGCAGAACTGGTTCCATTTTCTTATTTTACCTTTCCAAACGTTTTTAGGGATTTAGAGGAGAAAGTCAGCCAGACACATCCCTCTGTTTGTTTTAAATATCTTCATCAAATGTAGATGAGGACCTTTAGGTATGTTAGAGCAAATCAAGAATTCTGGTCCTGACACAAAAGGGGGAAGGGAAGGAACAGACAAATTCCAGGTGTCATAGAATTGTAAGAACTTTCAGAGGCTGAGACAAGGATTCCAAAGGAGAGAGAGAGAAAAAAAAAATGACCTGAAAAATGTATCTTCGAAAACACATTTTAATCTTTCCTGCCAGAAGACAAAACGCACAGTCCAAAACATTTGTCAGAATCTCAAAAAGAGTTCTAAGAATCATTGGGAGATGGCTTTGGACACTGTGATGTGCTGCGCTTGTGAGCCAAGGATGGGCTGTCTTTGTAGGGATATAAGTGTTTGAAGCAGAAGAAAAAGCTGAAAAGCGTCAACCATTCCCAAAGTCTTGGTGAGGTAGGGGGAATGGTTCATGATTCAAAATATCATTGTTAAAAATATATATATATATATATATATATATATATATATATATATATATATATATATATCATTGTTCCTCCGGTTTGCAAGGCAGAAATAGAGACAGATGCAGAGAACAAACATATGGACACCAAGGGGAGAAAGTGGCCGGGGGTTGGGGGGGGAAGAATTGGGAGATTGGGTTGACATGTACACACTGATGTGTATAAACTGGATGACTAATAAGAACCTGCTGTATAAAAATAAATAAAATTAAATTTAAAAAAAAGAAACAAGATCATTGTTCTAAATATAATTGTTTACAAGAATCCAGGCAGCAAGAGAAAGAGAGATTAAGATTTTCCTTTTCAACAAAATCCATTGGCAGACATTTTTGTTCTGCCTTTTCTTCTTGAGAGTCATCAAAACCCTCTACCATTCAACTGTGGTTGAGCAATAATCTATTAATTTCACTTAAACACACACTAAAAGAGCTGATGTTGATTAATCAGAGTGGGAGAAGCAGACATGCTTTGGAAACAAAAACCCTGTTAGTGCTTCAAAAGGAATGTCCATTGGCCATCAGGAACTCTGTTGCTAGGGAGACGGTTACCAGGCACAGGTGCTGTAGTGGCTGCCCCCCACCCCCAACCCCTAGCTTGTTTGATACCCTTTGGACTGCTGTCATGAAGAAGAGTTTTCAAATAGTTAGCTTTTCCTGTGTGTCCTAGAAAGAAGGGACCGTGCTGGTGTGACTGCTTTTCAAAGGCAAAATTAGGAAGGGAGGAAAGCAAGAGTGGGGATATGGGAGAACGTGGGCAGATAGCCATGCTGAAAGTGGGCAGTGCTGGGGAGGCATGGGCCATGAAGTGAGCCAGAGACAACGGCCCACCTAGTAATCATTGAACTAAGTCCTGGGTCGGCGGCAAGGCTGACCCATGAGGACAAAGACGTCAAAGCACTATGACTTCTACTTGTCCTATTTTATTGAGGGCTGACCAAGTGCCAGCCAATCTGCCTGCCCCTTACACACCCCATTCTATTAATGCTCACGCTCACCCGACACTAGGCCTTATTATCACCGTTTAACATGCAAGAATACCAAGCACGAGAATGGTTACAAAACTTGCCAAATGCTAATGCCCCCCCCCTTTTTTTGGTCTGATTTCAAACTCTTGTCTGCCTCCAAATATCATCTTCCAGGGGCTCTCAGAGGACTTGAAATTGCTAAGATGTATTAGCAAAAATTTACAAAACACCAACTCTGTGCAATGATACATTTTTGGCTGGAGAGAGTGTGTGTGTGTGCGTGTGTGTGTGTGTTCAGTATAATTGCAGATACAGGTCTTGCCTTTAGTGGAGATTAGAACCTGGCTGGAAAAAATAAGCAGATGCAAAAATAGTAAAACACTTACTTGTCTGAAAAATTGAGGAGTGAAGAAATATTATGGGTAGGTGCTGAGGGGGAAAACTTCCCCAAACTAGAGTATCGGAGGTAGAGTCTGGACGGATTTCAGGTGGTTGGAGACAGAGTCCTTCCTGGTCTGGGAGTTGGAAGGCAGATACAACCAAAGATGTGCTTGAGTTGACTTTTAGTGGGTGAAAGGAATCTAGTGGTCTGGCTTTCTGTGTTGTCCTAGGAAGGTGGGCAGACCTCAGTGAGGTAATAAAAGGAATCATTTTATGAAAGTGATATCGGGTGATTTGAACCGGGTGGTGAACTGGGATTTTGCCAGTGTGAGTTTGTGGGTGTGTGTATGTGCTCAGTGGTGAGCCTGGGATTGAGGGCAAGGAGGTGGCAGAATGGAAGTTGAGAAAGACAGAGGGAAAAGCAACTGAAAATCAATTTAGCTTTTGTCAGGATTTTGCCCAGAACCAGTTCAGGTTAGTAATACACACATTCAGTCGTAGAAGTTTCTGTTCTTTAACTAAGAAAGGAAAACAACAACTGTAACATATTTGCATTTTGTTATTAATTCATGAGAAAAAAGTCCCTATAGGAAGAAATATATATATATTATAAATATATATATATATTTAATATCCAGGAGAAGACAAGTGCCATTCAGAGCGGTTCAAGCCCTTCCTCTATTACCACAGGTACCAGCGGAGCTGAAGGGACTTTGCAGAGGCTATGGGGCTGCAGCTGCAGTGGGCAGACATGAAAGCACCAGGCCATGAGGCCCATTAGGAAAAGGTGAGACAGTGAATTATTTTTATAGCCTGGAAATGACATATCTCATTCATTCAATGAGTTATTTACCCTCTGGATTGAGTTCATGGGCCTATGAGTCATATAAACACATCTATTGCTTTATTTTGGGGGACAGGAAGAGGGGAGAAGGTTATGCCATGAGAAACGGGGGGAAGGGGAAGGATGAGCTGATAAATATGTCAAGACCTCATTGATCAAGTCTGGGTCATGGCAGAGCCTATCCCGTCTTGGTAGATCCTAACCCCTGTGACGGTTTACAAGCTAGGTCTGCTTTCTCCCTGGTACGAGAGGAAGCTTGCCAGCCAGTCGCTACAACCCTGGATGAGGCGCATTTCAAAAGAGAAAAAGATTACCTCTTCCGCAATTTGACCATTCTTTCATTTGAGGAAGGTGTGTGTGTGTGTGTGTGTGTGTGTGTGTGAGAGAGAGAGAGAGAGAGAGAGAGAGGGAGAGACCATCTGCTGGCAATGAAATTACTTTTGTACTTTAATCCAAATCACACCAAATTGGACAAGTAATTTACTGGCCACCATGTGATGCCTGCCTCACTGATAACTATCTACTGGCCCATCTTGCTGTATAAAACTACCATTTGGGGGGAAAGGTAACAGCCTAGATGCAAATACTTCTCTGCTCTGTTTTGGTATCTTAATGAAAAATCAAACCTGCCTGCCTTCAGTCCCATTTAAATAAAAACATCACTTGCCTCTAACCAGTAGAATACATTTTCCCAGCTGATGGATGCTTTTCCATTTATTTTATAATGTATTTTTTTCCTCAGCAAGGGATTGTTCTTCAGAATGTCAAAGAGGCAATATTCCCAAATCATCTGCTGTGATTGGCTGGCTTGGGCCTAATCAGATGATGAAGTGGGGGGGCGGGAGAAAGCAGTCATTTGTCACACTGGTACTCCAGCCCCGGATAAAGAGGTGCTTTGTAATGCCAGCCTGCCTAATCTCTGGGCCACAATCAAATTATCCTCCCTTTTCTACCCTACTCTCCTCCCCCATCTCTCTCTCTCTCTCACACACACACACTCACACACACACACACACACTCACACCCTACCTCTTCGGATCTATCACTGACAATACAGTTATTAAACAAAACCTCAGCCCAGGGAAGTAATAACATCAAGGATTCATTTCTTTATCAAATGTTGTGGCCTGAAGGAAGAGGACTTCGTGCTTGCAGACAGACCCAAGTACGTTCATCGCCCGAGGGAAAGCCGTGGGTTTGTGATTTTTTAATACTCGTCACATGAGAAGCACAGGAGAGAGTGAGAGGTCCCCAGGAGTGTTTGCAAATACAAACAGGTTGCAAACCTGCTCTTTGAAGGGGCTAAAGAGGTTGGGGGGAGGTGGGTGTTTGAGATGGGCAGGGAGCACGCTGACCTGCGGCGGCCAGCCCAGCCGCAGATTGAAAAGGAAGAGCCTGGAAGAGTCATCCGTTGATCTTTAAATCTGGGAGTGTGATACTTCCGCTGCTTTTGCAATCAGACAGCGAGGGGGGCAGTGGAGCGCGGGGGAGGTTATGGGGGACAGGCGAGAACAGAGCTACAGATGTGAGCAAGAGGATGCTCGGTCACGTTACAGGTTGAGTCACTCTGAGAGCTCAGCCCCGCACTCGCCCTCGTTTTGGCAGTAGCTGTCATCCACCAGCGTGAGACCCCACGTGAAGGATATGAAGTTTGGGCAGGAAATAGCCTCTCTTTATTCCTTTTGACCTTATTCACTGGGACGATTGTGACTTGTCACTCCCCTTGATACACGAGGAAAAAGAAGTCAAGAGGCTCGTGGGAGAACTGAAATCAACACATCGTGGTAAGACACGCCGGGCAGCCTGCTCTGTAGCTATCAGCGTTGCCAACTTAAATTGTCGATTTGAGCAAAGCCGTGATCACCATCCCGGGGAGAGTGTCTTCATCTAGTGTCTGCATTTCCTATTTTGAATGTCTGATTATTGTATGAAGTGTGCTGCCCTAGGAGGTTTCTTCTTGGTGGCTGGGTTGCAATTACAAATCAGAATCACTTGTTCACTGCTACGCCCATCACCATCATGTGAAACAGCTGTGGGTGGCACTCAGGTTGCCATCTGAGAAGTTGTGCAGATTGGAATTGCAGGGGAGTTGATGCCCATGGAGTTGCTCTTAATCAAGGGGGGATGGGAGCCTGCAGATAAATGCCGTAGTCTCCATCCTTTGATAGATATTTCTCAGAAGTCCCCAGCCAAATAGAGCCCCATTGCCGACAGCAACAACCTTGATAACACATCTTTCTACAGGCTTTTCCTTTCTCCCTCTCCCTGCTCCCTTGCTCCTACTTCTGTGTTTGTGTCCCCAATAAACTACCTTCACCCAAGTCCTTATCTTGGGCTCTGTTTTTAGGGCAAAACCAATGCAGACAGTACCAACTGAGCAAGCCTATTTTTTCCGAGCACTTGTACATTAACAAATTCTTCTCCAGTGCCTCCTGTCTCAAATCTAAGGTGCAAGCTGCCAAAGCTGGTGATTGTCTTGCCACCTCCGCCATAGTGGGTGGCAGCTGGCATCGGAGATGGTACAGTAGCCAGTCAACACCCAGGGCTGTGCGGGCATCTGCAGGTGCCTTTTTATGCATCATGGGAGGGGACCTGGTTTAGGAATGTGTTGTTAACCCTCCCACGTCCAGGCTGCCGTCACAAAATGGGAATGAATTCATTCAGTCATGAATTTATCAAGTATTTATTGAAACTCCACCAGATGCTCCAGCACTGTGCTAGAGTCTGAAGACAAAATGGTGAGCAAAACAGATGGCTCTTGCCTGGTGGAACTTAGTGTCTGAAGGGAAAGGCACAAATTCATCAAATAATCATCCACATGGATGTATAACTGTAATCTGTGCTAAGTGAAAGCCATCACAGAGGTCGAATCTCTGCTGCTGGGCCTAGGAAGGCTTTCCTGGAGAAGTGATGCTTGAGGGATAAAGGAAAGTTGGCAGAAGTATGGGTATTGGGGAGAAAAATACCCAGAGAGAAGAGTGCATTAAAAATCCTTAAAACTGGGAGGGGGTGGAGGAATCACTTGTTGAAGGAACAGGATGCCACTGTGGACAAAAAGCAAAGTAAGAAGGCTTCCCTGGTGGCGCAGTGGTTGAGAATCTGCCTGCTAATGCAGGGGACGCGGGTTCGAGCCCTGGTCTGGGAGGATCCCACATGCTGCGGAGCAACTAGAGCCTGCGAGCTACAACTACTGAGCCTGTGTGTCTGGAGCCTGTGCTCCACAACAAGAGAGTCTGCGATAGTGAGAGGCCCGCGCACCGCAATGAAGAGTGGCCCCCGCTTGTCACAACTAGAGAAAGCCCTCGCACAGAAATGAAGACCCAACACAGCCATAAATAAATAAATAAATAAATAAATATAAAGCCAAGCATTTGAAGCCCTTTAAAAAAAAAAAAAAAAAAAAGCAGAGTAAGAAAGCTTGAAGATGTCGGTGGAGACTAGAAAGGCAATCAGGAACCAGGTCAAGATTGTTTGTCTTTATCTGAAGAGCAACAGCAATCAACTGAAGACTGGGTTTTTAAAAAACTTTTTCTTTAATTATACCAGTAATAATGAATATACTTTTATTCTTAAACATCCAAAAATATATGTAATTCAAAAGTTTGTCTTTATTAGCTTCCCCAATCCAATTATTTTCACAAACATTACCCCTTGTGTCAAAAGAAACTGAATTTAGTGATAGAGCAAATGGATGGCCTGATACTAAGTGTCAATGCTATAAATTTTAAGAATCAGAAGACACATAGTCACATTACGTACACATATCCAGTACTAGTTCTGAGAGTGCTAAAGGGACATTTTTGGCCACTAGAAAATAAAATTTCTTTGAAAATATTGTTTAATTCATCTTTATCTTTTCCTTTAAACATTTCTATCTTTTATTTGTTTAAAAATGTGTATATAATTTAAAAATTATATATATATATATATAAGGGATGTTTGCTCAATCTTTTTCATGCATGGGATCCATGAATAAAAGCTTGGAGACCACCATCACAGTAGTTAAGAGCATCATTTCTTATATTGGTTTCCTTGAGTTCAAATCTGAGACTCATCATGCACAAGCCAGGTGTTCTTGGCAATTTACTCAGTCTTGCTGTACTCACCTCTTAACTAGGGAGAATAACAGTACTTACTTCAAGGGTTATTATGAGTATTAGATTAAATAAAACCTGCAAAGCACTTAAAATGGTGCCCAGCACATTACAAGCCCTCAGTAAAGGTTAACAATTACTCTTAATGCTGTTACTATTGTGTTGAGCTTGTAGTCAATCACCTTATTGAACTTTCTTTTTGGTTCTAACAGTATATAAAAGGATTCTTTTGGATTTTCTTGGTCAACAGTCATTTCCTGGCAAACCATGACAATTCCAATATTTATTCCTTATTTCTTTGTCTTATCATACTGCCCTATTACCTTTCACACTGAAATAGTAGCAGTGAGGGCAGGCAACTTTATTTCTGTCTTTAATAGAGATGTCACCAGTGTCTCACCATGAAGTATGACATTTGCTAAAGATCTAGCATATTTCTTTCATCAAGCTAAGACAGATTACTTCTATTTTTAGGTTGCTAAAAGGTGTTATTTTGTATTGTGGATGGAAGGTATCAGTGTTCAATAACTGAAATAAAAAGCTGAATTCATTACTTAAGTGAGAAAGAGTATACTAATTAGTTATAACCTCTCTGAGCAAAGCAGCCTGCTGATCTTAGCTGGGACTTGGGGTCAAGGATTATTTTGCTCTTAGATGGGGTTTGGGGTCAAAGATTATTTTGAGGCAGTAGTTAGCTGACATCAAATTTAAAATTGTGTTTTGGGGAAGAAAAACTTGTTGATTGGCTAGGTTTCAGAACTGTCACTGGAATGACCCCTAATTCATTGACCCTCAAAAGTGTGGGGCTGCCACTGACTTGGCACTCGGATGTGAGCTCAGTGAAGCGGGTGGCTATTGATGAATTAGGTTGTGGTGAGTTGTCACTGACTCATCAAACAGCATGTAGAACACGGTACCTGGGGGGAAAAAGTGGGTGATTGTCCTGGCAAGCAGTTGTCTTTAGAGATGTACAGATCAACGTTAGCTAGATGGCATATGTGGGGAGACTCCTGGTCCTAGGAAGCAGATCTAGGGTTTGAAGTCCAGTGAAGCAGACAGAACATGCTATCTGGAGAGTATTCAAAACCAACAGGTTGACCTGGCAAGCCACTGTCTTTATGCATATACAATCACTAGTCATAAAACACAGCGGCAGGGAAACAAAAAGCAGGTACTATTTAGACATCTAAATACTGAGAAGGTGAGCATACTGAGAAGAAAAGTTTTCAGCAGGAATTCAGGTGTCAGGATTTGGGGCAGCAGGGTTATCAAGATGAAGGTAGGGTTCAAGATCTAGAAGGTCTGGGATAACAGACAGGGTGTCCAGGCCAGGAACCAGGCCTAAGACCAAAAGACACACATCTAGTTAGTAGAATGAGGCCACAGCATGATCTCAGAGGAATGTGGAAATAATTTATTGGGGCAAAGATGCAAGGACAGACCAGACCCATACCAAGAGTGACTTGATGCAGAGGTCTGAGCATCAAAACCAGAGTTCCTGAAACAGGGTTGGACCTTTCAGCCCAGACAGGCGGTCTACCTGCATCAGGGGGAAACAATTCACACAAAGGTTCAAATGAAGAGCCCTTAGTGGAGGGATTGTTTGTATAGGTGTGGGCAGAATTAAGGGACAATTAAAGGACAATGAGGCACCCACAGACTAGAGCTGAGACACACCTAGGACTTAAGGTGAAATAGTGGTATAAGAACTAAGTATGAGCTGGAGCCTAGGAGGAGGGATTTCCTGGTGTGTACGTATTTTTTTTAATTGGAGTATAGTTGATTTACAATGTTGTGTTAGTTTCTACTATACAGCAAAATGAATCATTTGTGCATATGTATACATTCTTTTTCGTATTCTTTTCCATAATGGTTTCGCACAGAATATTGAATATAGTTCCCTGTGTTCTACAGTAGGACCTTGTTGTTTATCCACTTTATATATAATAGTTTGCATCTGCTAACCCCAAACTCCCACTCCATCCCTCCTCCCTGCTTTGGCAACCACAAGTCTGTTCTCTATGTCTGTGAGTCTGTTTTTGTTTCACAGATAAGTTTATTTGTGTCATATTTTAGATTCCACATGTAAGTGGTATCATATGGTATTTGTCTTTCTCTTTCTGACTTACTTCACTTAGTTTGATAATCCCTAGGTCCATCCAGGTTGGTGAAATGGCATTATTTTGTCCTTTTTTAATGGCCGAGTAGTATTCCATTGTATTTATACCACATCTTCTTTATCCATTCATCTGTTGATAGACATTTAAGTTGTTTCCTTGTCTTGGTTATTGTGAATAGTGCTGCAAAGAACATTGGGGTACACGTAGCTTTTTGCATTATAATTTTCTCTGGTTATATGTCCAGGAGTGGGATTGCTGGCTTATATGGTGATTCTATTTTTAGTTGTCTGAGGAAACTCCATAATGTTTTCCATAGTGGCTGCACCAACTTGCATTCCCACCAACAGTGTAGGAAGGTTCCCTTTTCTCCACACCCTGGTGTGTAGTTTTAGCTCTGGAGGATGCAGCTGCTCCAAGAGACTGAACACTGAAGTTGAGAGGGAGTGAAGGAAGAACTACCCTCACCTCACTCCCTGCCCACCTCTGACCTCCTGCCAGGGTTCCCTTAAGGAGAAGCCAGTGGGTAAGGTGCCTAGGTGATGCCATCCACAAGGGCTCAGTCTGCTGGCACACAAGGGAGAACAGACAACAGTGGAGGATGCATTGAGGGAGGTAATTTACAGAAAATAACCACCAGACTAGCCACGTAGCTAAAAGGGGATCCAGCCATGTCGTGTCAGTGGTGTTTCTGAAATGCTTTTTGTGACTGAGGCACGTGGCAGAGACTCCCAAAGAAGAATGCAGCGGCTCCTGGTTCAGCAGGGACATTTGTGCTGGGCTGTAAGCAGAGCCTTTCTGAAGCTTCCGTAATAGGGAGCAATGGTGGGGAGTCAAAATCACAGTGGAGATGCCATGTTTTTGTCACTGTGTCAAATTACGATACTCAGGGGAGGCAAGAAAGTGAGCCAGCTGGTATGTTTTGTGTACGGAGTCTGAGGACAAGAACCCCAGCACGCGTGAATCAGAAGGAGCCTCATGAAGAGACACAGCAAATGCAGGCGTTTCCCCTTTATGCAGAACTGGCTGAGTCTCTGCCTCAGATGATAGCCACCATTTTGTGAGTTAATGGTGTGTGATGCAGAAAAGGAGCTGTGAAGGGAGCAAATCTCTCTTTAAAGTGAACATTTTATAGAAATCCCATTTTCTCTGGGGCTCAAAGCCAGACTGACTTAGTGGATTAAGCTTGGAGGTTTCACTCCGGGGATGGATTTCAGGTCAAGGCCAGCCTGCAAATCTACATGGGGGGATGGGGAGAGACCTCAGATGAAACCAACTGGTAACACCCCAAATGCTACCTTGGGATGTCCAGAGGATGTGTCGCAGAGCTCTGGGGAATAAACTTGGGAGGAATGGAGAAGGGGAGGTGTTGTGGAGATGACGCTGACACTCACTGCCATATCTGTGGAATTTTCCACCTGCGGCCATTGACCTGTGCCAACTTTGACAAAGGCAGCCTTAATTGCTTTGTGCCATCAAATGCATTTTTTGTCACTTCCAGACAAACTGACATAATTATTTCTGTCACCTCGGGATGATTTTTCCCTCCAAGTCACTTCAGATGAGGCAAGAAGCAGGTGCTTCTTATCCTAGCCGTACTGGCTTCAAGCACCCACAGCCTCCAATGCAACCAGCTGCCACGGTCCAGATGTACACATATTTGCACTTTCTCTGTGAGTGTATATTAGGGATGGTGCCTGGGGGGTCTTGAAATCGGTGAGATTCAAGTTAAGACTGTACGATAGGCCTGGCGTGATTGAAACGGCCTCACACACTTCCCTGCCCCACTCCGTCACCTCTTAGCTAAGATGTTTCTGGGTCTGATGATGGGGAAATGCTATCAGGAACTACAATCCTCTTTTATACATATGTGTATATACATTATATATATATATATATTTATCATTATTATTTTAAAATTTCTTTAATTTTTTGGCCACGCCACATGGCATGTGTGATACTAGTTCCCCGACTAGGGATCAAACCTGCACCCCCTGAAGTGGAAATGTGACATCCTAGCCACTGGACCACCAGGGAAGTCCCTACAGTACTCTTACTACTGGTTCAAAGGGGGCAGCAAAGCATTTGCATTGTCTCTAATTGCTCCTATTTTCTGTCTGGGATCTATAACACCCCCAATCTACAGGTATAGACATTAGAGAAAAGTCTCCAGATTCATTTTTTTCTGACATGGTCAGGGTCAGGGTTGGATTGTGGAGGTCTTCTTAAGTTATTACTACTTTTGTGGTGTTTATGGCTGAGATACTGGACATGTGGGGTTTTTTCTTACACCTCCTTTGGAGCCTAGAATCTCCGTGTATTTGACTAGAGTAGTAGCTCACAGGTAGAAAAATGGAATGCTCTCTGTTCCCCGGGCTAATCTTCAACTGTGCTGTGTCTGAGCTTGAATAAAATGTCTCATATTTTATCACTCAAGCAGCGAAAGCTGGTAAAATCGTTTGATGTTCAGGGCTTGGAAAAAACTAAGTGATCTTCCTACAGGATTTGAATTTCCATCTCTTTAAGATATTATTATTATTCCCACAGTGATATACTTATTTATTTTATAACAAATATTTATTGGTGCTGGGCTAGAGTTGAAGCAGGAAGACCAATTGGGAGGTTATTGCAAAAGTCCAAAGAAAAGATAACGGTGGCTTGGACTAGGATGGTGACAGTGGAAACAGGAAAGAGAGTGTGCATTTAAGATGTATTTTGGAGGTACAGTTGACAGGATGAGCTGCATACCAGGCATTGGGCTTGGCCTAAGGCTACAGTAGTAAATGAGATTCCCTAGGTCATGAAGCTTATATTGCGATGAAGAATAAAGACAGTAAATAACTAGTACATACATTTAAGATATGCATAGAAATTGTGATAATCTCTAGGAAAGAAATACACAGTGATGTAGCAGAGAATAATCAGGGAGAAGTAGGTGGCTACTTAAATTGGATTGCCATGGAGCAGCCTCCCAAGAGGATGAGACAAGGAGCCAGACAGGCAAGGAGCTGGGGACGCACAATCCAGGCAGATGGAAGAGCCTGCGTGATGATCTCGAGGCAGGAGAAGCTTGGCACATTCTAAGAATTGTCAGAAGGCTGATGTGTCTGGAGTTGTCAATGATAGGGAGAGTGAATGATCTTGGTAGCTTTGCCAAGATCATGCAGAGCCTGAGTACAGTGTTCAGATTTTACTCTACAGGAAACTAGAAGCCAGTGAAGAATTTGAAATAGGGGGAAAACAAGATACAGTCTTTGCTTAAAAAGATTACTCTGGCCAGTCTGTGAAGTATGGACTGTAGGTGAGCTAGCAATGAAGTGGGGGGCGGGTTGGAAAGCTTTTACATTAGTCTTAAGTGATGGATAGTGGTGGTTTGGACCAAGGAGGTGACAGTGGGGACAGGGAAGAGAGAATGTATTCAAGATATATTTTGGACGTAGGTTGACAGAATTTAGTGATTTATTGGATATTGTTTCTGGGTGGATGGAGGCAAAGGGAAATGTTTCTGGCTTAAATAATTAAGTGGAGAGAGGTGCATTTAATAGAACAAAGAAGACTGCAGTGGATCAGAAGTTAAAATATTTCTTTCCTTCCACTCTTCTTGCTCCATCTTCTAATGCCACATTACTTATTCAATAGTGAAATACCGGGGAGAGTACTTACTGTGTTGAGAGTTAGGAGATATGGATTTGTGTCCAGCAGCAGCCCATATGCAGTGGAATGACTTCAACTCATTCAGCTAATTCATGATGTCTCAGTTTTTCTCACGGCTACTGTGGATTTCAGAAGACCTACTATGCTTTGAACTGGATTGATTTGTTCTGCATGAACCTGGCATTTCTTCCCACTTCCAACACCACCTCTAGGGCACCAAATCCAGAGGAAGGGGCATGGATCTTTATGGCCTAACATCAATTTCTGGAGTAAAAATGGCACTTGGAGAGGCAAATTCTTTGGCCTCCAAATTAATAATAGTTGTCACTCACCTGCAGAAGTGCTAGAAAAGTTATTTACAGTATAGAACTAAGGAGGTTGATAGATTTTATTATTTTGTTAAGCACCTGAAACAGACAACTTGTTATAGGCAATTGTTTAGACATTGTCATCACGTAATTTTTTATTAATTCATTTGCATAAAATAAGGCTATAAAGTATTTGCATTTGTAGAATATGTTTATACATGCCCTTCTGTCTCTGGAACTCCTTTAGAATAACATTTTACAAAGACATTTGAAGAGTTTAAACTGCTATGCAAATACAAGGTGTTATTAATATTGACCTACGAACTAATTAGATACTGGTGTGAAGAGAACTTCTCTTCCCTGGTAGTAACCATTTAAAATTCCAGGAATCAGTTAAAGTTTGAATCCTTACGCTTTGACACAGAGCATTATATTGTGGACATAGTATACTAGACATGTCACTTGTGGTGATGACCTCATGCCAGCTCCTGCTGAAGGGACAGCTGTACACTGATGATGGGTGCCAGTGTCCCCTGTTACAGACAATTGGACCAGAAGAGACACCTGACCCAAGGGTACTCATCCATGGTTTGACCAACAACTCATCATGCCTGCACATAACTGAGATAAACTCCCAGAGCTAGTGAATTCTTTCTTTTGGATATTCGAATTGGAAAATTCTGAGGAAATAAGGAAGCAGTTAGCAGAAGAAGCTGAAAAGTTGCATAGAGAGAAGCCATGAGATCAAATCAAAGCCATTACAAACTTAAGTTTTGACATAACAGAGATAATGAATGAACAGGGGCAATGAGGTAAGGAGAACCCACCATCCTCTTGAAGCAGCTCTCCTAAAAGCCCCCAGTGGCTACTGATAACCAATTCGAATAACATCTCAGTTCTCATCCTCTTCATCTTCTTTGTAGCTTTGGATATGTTTGTTTTCTTTGGAAACTCTCTTCCCCTAATGCTTTATTTCTTCCCCCTTTCTGCCTCTATCCTTGTTTTTTGTTTTGTTTTGTTTTGCTAGATCTCATCCACTGTCTTGTGAGTCATTGTATGGAGATGATCTGAGCTAAGTTCTCTCTTAGGGTGAACTCAAGACGCCATTCTTTCAATTTCATGATTATCAGTATCTGTACCTGCATTGATCTCCTAGCACCTCAAACTTTTCCCATCCAAAGCAAAACTTATCATTTCACAGCTATCCTTGCCTCACTTAGCGGATGACACTCCATTTTCTCACTAACACAGGCTTTAAACCATGGCATTACTTTTGATTTATCTTTCTCCCTCACTCCCTGTAGCCATTTATATATATATATATATATATATATATATATATATATATGTATATATATATATGTATATATGTGTATATATATATATATACTTTTTTTTCTTTGCCTCTGCAACAAGTCTTAAATGTCTTCTCCTCTTTCCATTCTCACTGATGGCCAGCCTTCTCCACATCCAAATGACCCACTTCTCACTTAAATAACTGAAATAACTTCTATTATAAATAACTTTTATCTTAAATAACTTCTTTGTGTTGCATTACAGTTCATTGACAAATCCTTCTGGTTACATGGTCATTTCCTTGTGAAAGGAAATTGCCTTACTTATCTTTGTATTCCTGTCTCCACCTACCCTTATAACCGAGCTCAACACAATTTTCTTTCACATAGGAAGTTCTAGATAAGTATTAAATGATTTGTATTAAGGGACTTTACTGAATGCCTTTCTCAAATAATGGCATCTGAATCTAACTCCATTGGCAATTTCAAGTTAGTGAACTCTTTTTCCTCTGCCAAATACCTTTGTACTTGGCTCATTTTGGAGGCCTGCCCTATTGACACCTACTTGCAATCCTCACTCCTCTAGTAAAACTTTTTATGTGTGTGAGTTTATTCAAGCAGGGAGAATCGCCAATTGTAGTGCAGTAAAAACAGATCTTGCGAGGGTTGTGCTATCTTGGGCATGTCAGATGGCTAAGAAATAAAATAGATTTAAAGAAAAAAAAATACCCTCCCATTAGAAGCAAAAAGTTTGGTAAGGAAAAACATCTTGAAGACGGAGGAGAGGAAGGAGACAAGGATATTCTTCAGAAAGTAGCTTGATGAAATGGGGTTATAGGTATAAAATGAAGCCTGGCCGGACACTTACCCTTCCTCCACAGGTCTTAATTAGGCCTGCAAGCATTCTCAAAAACGGTAAGATGTCAACACTAATGAAAATAGAAACATTTATCCTGAAAACTTCTATACCAAATATTTTTCAATGGTGTTCTTGCCAAGGTTCACAGAGAGAAGAAAGAAGTTACATGTTCCTGTCGAAAGGAACAGCTGAACTTGAGTTATTACTGATTATTCCCAGAACTGAGCAAAAAGGACAGAATTGGCCTGGATGTTATCTGAAGTCTCTCACAATGTTAACTCTTTGGCGATTCCACTATTTAAGTAATAAAGTTAATATATGGAGGCCCAGTCTGAGTCAGACTCTCCATGGACAAGATATGAAACTTCTCTGGACAAGAAGGCTGCTTCTGTCCTCTACATCCTTAAGCCTATTCCATGCTTATCTACTACAACTGCTCAGAAATTGTTCCTTAGAAGTGCTCAGGGGCTAGCAGAGGAGGGGCTGTGAGCGGGAGACGCCAGGGGCTGGGGAAGCAGACTGGGGGATGTGGGGGTGGAAGGGTGGCAGTATTTTTTCCTTCCCCCCACCTCAACCCTGACAGCTCAACTTGTATCTGTTGGATATAAATTTTTGTTTGAGGGGAGAGCTCTGCTGCTTTTTAAAAAAAAAGACAGAAAAAGGTAAAGGGGAAAAATGAACTTTAAAAATCGTATATCTAGCAGCTTGTGAAGTAACCTGTGCTTTTTCACTTTCCCCCAGCAAGCCTTCCGGGATGAGGTGGAACTATTGAGCGTTGCCCTGGAAATATGACCTAGAGGCTTGCCTTCTGAGCAATCTCTGGTCCCACCAATAAATGAGAATTTTCTAATGCTTTTTTTAGAACCTTGTGATACAGAGAGACACTCTGCCACCAGGGTATTGAAGAGCCGGGAGAGGGTGGGAGTATTTCTCAGTGACTATTGTACTCAGTCCTATGGCCATTTCAGGCATCATTCATGAAAAAAAATGTTTGGGTTTACTGGAATAGAGATTTTGTTTAAAGTTTTATTTATGGGGGATTGGGGAGGGAATAGGAAGGAATGTAGAGTTGTATCTTAAGAATATATCTGGATGCTCAACATTGCTAGTTACTAGAGAAATGTAAATAAAAACAATATTGAGGGGCTTCCCTGGTGGCGCAGTGGTTGAGAGTCCGCCTGTCGATGCAGGGGGCACGGGTTTGTGCCCCGGTCCAGGAAGATCCCACATGCCACGGAGCAGCTGGACCCATGAGCCATGTCCACTGAGCCTGCGCCTCTGGAGCCTGTGCTCCGCAATGGGAGAGGCCACAACAGTGAGAGGCCTGCGTAACGCAAAAAAACAAACAAACAAACAAAAAAAACAATATTGAGGTACCACCTTACTCCAGTCAGAATGGCCATCATCAAAAAGTCTACAAATAGTAAATGCTGGAGAGGGTGTGGAGAAAAGGGAACCCCCCTACACTGTTGGTGGGAATGTGCAGCCACTATGGAGAACAATATGGAGATTCCTTAAAAAACTAAAAATAGAGTTACCATATGATCCATCAATCCCACTCCTGGGCATATATCTGGAGAAAACTCTAATTTGAAAAGATACACGCACCCCAATGTTCATAGCAGCACTGTTTACAATAGCCAGGACGCGGAAGCAACCTAAATATCCATTGAAAGATGAAAGGATAAAGACAATATGGTACATATATACAATGGAATATTATTCAGCCATAAAAAAGAATGAAATAATGCCATTTGCAGCAACATGGATGGACCTAGAGATTATCATTCACTTATTAAGTGAAATAAGTCAGAAAGAGAAAGACAAATACTATATGATACCACTTATATGTGGAATCTAAACTGTGACACAAATGAACTTGTCTATGAAACAGAAACAGACTCACAGAAATAGGGAACAGACTTGTGGTTGCCAAAGGCGCAGGGAGGGATGGAGTGGGAGGTTGGGGTAAGCAGATGCAAACTATTATGTAGAAGATGGATAAACAAGATCCTACTGTATAGTACAGGGAACTATATTCAATATCCTGTGATAAACCATAATGGAAAAAATGTGTAAAGGAACATATATATATGCATAACTGAATCACTTTGCTGTATAGTAGAAATTAACACAACATTGTAAATCAACTATAGTTCAATAAAATGAATGAAAAATTAAAGAATATGGGATATAAGAAAAAGGTATAGGGAGAAGTGAGGGGAACAAATAAAAATTATACCTCCTTGTTTTGTTAAATGCTTTCCAGTTTACAAGATGATTTAACATGTACTATTTCACTCCAGTAAAGAGACATCTCATATTCTGCAGCAGGAAGGAGGAAAGGGCAGATCTTTCACCTCCTTAACCCTCTGTTAAGCCCACCTATAAACACCCTATTCCAGGTTCCCCCTTCTACCTTCTTGCTCTGCTCCTGCTTCCTGGCTGCCAAAAGCTGCTGGAGAATCATGCAGTCTTGACTTATGAAAATTCATGTGTCCAAATCCGACTTGGCCACCATCTCTTCCATAATCATATTTGCTCTTCTGTTCCATGCCCCAAGTCTGCCTTTCTATATCAGTTAATCCAGATCTTTTCCACTCCCCATATAATGGGTTGAATGGCAGTCCTCAAAAAGATACATACACCTCTAAGCCCCGAGTCTGTGAATGTTATGTTCCATGGGGAAAGGGTGTGATTAAATTAAGGACCCTGAGTTGAGATCATCCTGGAGTATCTGGTGGGCCCTAAATCCAATGACAAGCGAGACAGAGGGGGATCTTGCACACACACACAGAAGGCCTTGTGAAGACAGGGGCAGAGATTGGACTAATGCAACCACAAGCAAGGAATGCCAACAATACCAGCAGCTAAAAGAGGGGAGGATGGATTCTCCCCTGGAGCCTTCAGAGGGAATGCAGTGCTGACAGCACTTTGATTTCGGACTTCCAGCATCTAGAACCATGAGAGAATAAATTTACGTTGTTTTAAGCTACCTGACTTATAGTCATTTGCTGTGGCAGCCCTAGGGATTTAACACACTCATTATGCTCCTACACTTTCCATCCTTCTTAGCAGTAGGTGGTCCTGACTTGTTGAAACCATCTTCCCCAAATCCCTCATTCACTCTTTCCTTTAACCTGTTTCTTTATCTCCCGATATTGGTCTCTGTAGAAGTATATCCATTAGTTCTTCCTTCTGGTTGGTCTAGGAGAAAGATTCCCACTCTCTCTTCTTTGCAAATGCTGATTTCTCCACCTGTGCTCCGGATTCTATCCCTTCCCGGGACTTGAGAGACCCAGCTGTCTTCTGCCCAGCCTTCTCAGTGTCCAGCTGGGATGGAGGAAGCTTCCAAGGCACTTGGCATTTCTCAGATGTGCAGAGCCATTATGGAAGGAGAAGGGCTGGATCGGAAGGGGGAAAGATAAACAAACTCTGAACTAAAGAGTGAAGCAGGAGGACTAGCCAATGGGACCATTAAACTAGAGGAGTGGGAGGTCGGAGAAATCAAGAAAAGACTGAAACTAAGTAGAAAAGAGGACTACTTGAAACCCCCTGCATGTAAAGCCTCATTCTGGTTCATTTCTCACTTCATAGGCATAGGCTTGGTGTTCTCACCTTCCTCCATCTCTCTCTCCTTCATTTTTGTCTCTTCTCCATTTCAACTTCATCTTTTCTTCTGCCTTTAGACATGCTCTTCTTTTGTTCAATCTCAAAGGCATGTACATTTCCTAACTGCTTGCTGTGGACACAATGTTTGGTCTGTCCCAAGCTCTTCTTCTGTATTCTGGGACTCAGTAATCTCCTTTCCTCTGGAGACTGCCTTGTTCTCTTGTACCTTCTTACACGGTCTGTCCCACTGGCAATAGTGACTGGCCAGTTATTCCTGCCCTGAGATTTTTCACATTGGAATTAAGGAAACTTCTTTGGTGGCAAAGCTGAGGGTGTAAGAGCTACCAGCCACAATTCCCAGTGCCAAGTATAAGAAGCTAGTCTACAGTAGGAGAAAATGAAGCCAAAATTCAAAAGAAACAGAGATGGAGTAAGAAAATACAGTTCCAGCAGCATTCCAGTCCCTGGTTATAGCCATCCCTGAAGCTACCACACCCAGGCCCCATCTGAGATTTGAACAGGTGAGGCAGTAAATTCACCCCATTGCCTATGTTTACTCAAGTTCAGTTACTGTCACCAAGAAACTAAAAAGTTCTGACCAAGAATCCTCTCCTTCAAGCTCGTAGAATTCTTTTGTTCACAATGACCACCTCCTCCTATGTTGTCCCAAGACCATTGTTTCCATTTCAAAGTTGGCCTTCTAGACAAATTCAAGAGCCTTCTTTTTGTTCTTGACATTTTCTCCCAACAGCATCTGATTGTCTGCTTTCAAACATGCTCAGCCCCTCAGACCTCATATTGTACCATTCTAGTCTCTTGTTTCTTTGCTCCTCTTTTCCCAGTGGTTTGTCATCTTCCCATACCTCAAATATTGATAGTTACTAAAGGTTAGCCCATGATATCTTGTTACTCACTATTTCTGCTCCCATTCTCAGTAATATACACTTTCTCTTTGTCAGCACTCTGGGGTTGACTTTAGTCTAAATTTGTAGCTCAAATTCTTATTAAATTATGCCTAAGACCCAGAGGAACTGAGTGACTTTTCCAAGTCCGGCCAGCTGGTTAGTGGCTGCCCTGCTTTCTGAGGGTACTCCCCTGACAATTTGTAATGATATTGTTTTATTTTTAGCAAACTGAACACTGGTCTATTTTATGGTTCTTTGTGATTCACAATTTAGTGGTTTATTATTTATATTGCTCTAAAGCTGTGTATAGGGCCAGATTGTAGGAGTTGTTATCCCACCATTTTGACCATAAGAATATATTGATTGCATATTTATGAACACAATCATTTTAATCAGAATTATACCACCATTGCCAAGAAAGACTTTTTGAATCAAACTACATTGAGCCAATTTCATTATTTGATCAATTTTTCTATATAAACCATTTAAACAGTTTCCATTTTTTCTATTTTCATTTAACTGAAATTATTTTTCTCAAAATCAATTCCTTCTCATGAATTTTATGATGAGGATTTGATTTATCCATCAGGTTTTTTCCCAAACATATCAAATGTTATGTATTATATCTTCTGCTATTACAGGTTTTCTTTTAAGACCCTTACTTTCACCAAGTATAATTGTCCAGGGTCAGATTTTGCAGATATAAATTTTGTTTAGAAGATTTGTTTCTTCTATCATTTTTTAGTCAAGGGTAAAATTTCCCATATACCACTGTCTGTTTTATTTGTGTCAATTATTTGAAGCAAGTGTATTTTTTCTCAGATCAATGTTTGAATTTTCAATTTTACCAACAAGATTGATTCTTCAGTCAATTTTTCATTTATAGTAAGTTTTTCTGTGCGCAAGTTTTAGTCATAGTCAATTTTGTTTTGTGTTTTCTTCTATAAGTAATATTAATTATGAATTAGACAAAAGACTGACAGTTTGTATTCTATTAATTCAGTCCCAAGTATCAGAGGGAGTCCCACTACACCGTAGGTGCTGTTCTAGGCACTTGGGATGTGACCGTAGACAATGTAGTTTCCTTTCTAATATGGGCTAGAAGAGAACACACGAACAAACACATAAATGGGAAAAAAGAATTTTATATTGAAAAAAGGACCATAAAGAAAATTAAACAGTATAATGTGACCATGACAGGTTAGAGCACTACATTGGATTGGTTTGTCAAGAAAGGTCTTCCTGAAAAGGCAACATTTGAGCTGAGACTTGGTGACAAAGTGACAAGCATAGAAAGATAGGGGAATAAGTTTCTTAACTGTATACTAGGAAAAGTATAAAAATGTGTTCTTAAACTTCCAAACATATTGGGTACCACTTTCTCACACCATGTGAGGAATAAAAAACAAACTGTGGGGTGATAATGTTGGAGCTGATACATACTGTTATTGCATATTTCTTTCATGCTCATGGTCACATATGGTAAGTAAGAAATATGTAAAGGAAAATGGTTGTGCCGGGGGAGGGTAGAAGAATAAGTATATTTTTGATCCCCAGATTATTTGTTTTGGTGTATCTTTTCAATAAAAATATGTAGTACATGTTCCTTAGACACTAATTTTTCACTAGGGTGGGCAATTTCCTATCCCCTCAGTGACATTGAAAGTTCAATCATGTGAACATACTGCATTTTATTCTTCTTTTGTCTCACCTTTGAGGACTAGGCATTCAAAAAGTACCTGTGAATTGATGGTTCCTAAATTTTCTAGCTGCAAATATAAATGAAATTTTAAATATGGATTTTCTGATGAAAAGCAGAATTTAAACTTCTAAAATGAAACAGTAAGTTCTTCAAACAGTCATGGCAGGATCGAGCCATTTGAATTAAGGTGCATCGGACATCTGTAGACTTTTCTCTCTCAGGGAAACTTGCTTGAAATTAGTCAAACTCTTCTTACAAAATGCCATTAGGCCAACTCCTCTCCTTTTCAAATAGGAATAACTTTTGGGCAAAGGAACTTGCCAAACAACAGAACAAACTCTCCTTGAAGAGCGAGAGGACGACAAGCAGCTGTTCACACAAAGACTGAGACAACGCTGACAACCTGCGGTTTAAATGGCAGTCACGTTTCCTCGTTCTTCCAAGGACTGGTGCTCAAAAATGTGCTCTTGTTCTCCTCATGGCCTGGATGGAACCATAATGAGGAGCCGGGGCGGGGGGGATTCAGCTGTACTTTTACTCAGACAGGGATGGGGGTGGTCGTTTCTGCCTCCCCCTCCCGCATCCAATCCCCTTTCCATTCTGCGAGGTGTAAATACACACATTCACACCCACTGACACTGGTAACTTTCAGCAAAGTGTAGGTTTTGTTTAGAGAGCCCCTTTTTAACAAACAGATGATGTGCACATAATATTTTTACTACTCAGAATCTGGACAACTTAGAATTAAGTCGAATCATTGAAAGAGCTCCAAGGAAAATTGTATAATATCATGCGCTCTGCCAATGCTTGAATCTTTTTTATTTTTCCTATAGAATCACAAGAATTATCCCTGAAATAAATAAATAAAAGCCAGCCTCTACCCAGGAATCTAGATTTGCACAGCATGGCTGCATATGAAGCGATGGCGGCGACAGTACTTAAACGTTTTTGATGTTGTACTCTCTGAAAACATTAGTCCCAAAAAACATCTCATTCCAGAGTAAGCACAGCATTTGGGCAGCATTTCTATTACTGTGAAGCCTTGGGGAAGTCATTTATCCCCTAAATTCTGACATTTTCTCTGTAAAACAAGACTTATTCATCTATTCATTCATTTTACAAATATCTTTTGAGTATTGACTATATGCCAAGGACCTAAAAACTGAGAATATAAAGATAAAAAAATATGGTCCTTGCCCTCAAGAAGTTCATTGACTAGCAAGAAGACAATCAGTTACACAAATAAATGTTATAATATGGTATGCTACCTCATATATAACAGTCTCTGTGGTGATTTTCAATTGCTGCTGTAACAAATTACCACAAACTTAATGACTTAAAATAACACACATTTATTCTCCTACAGCTCTGGATGTCAGAAGTCTAAAACCAAGGTGTTGACAGAGTAGCTGTGTTCTTTCTGGGGGCATCAAAGGAGAATCTGTTTCTTTCTTTCATTTTTTGTTTTTACCTTTCCCAGCTCTTCTAGAAGCCTACATTCCTTGGCTTGTGGCCCCTTCCACATCTTCAAATTGCACCATTCCGATGTTACATCTCCTTTTTCGAACTTTGACCCTCTTGCCTCCCTCTTATAAAAACATTTTATGATTACATTGACCTCCCACCCCCACCTAAATCACCCAGGATAATATCCCTATCTCAAGATCCTTAACTTAATCATATCTGCAAAGTTCCTTTTGCCACGGAAAATAACGTATTCACAGGGTCTAGGATTAGAACATGGATGTTTTTGGAGGGACATTATTCTGTCTACCATAGTATTTACTATAGCAAAAAAGAGACCTCTTTATAAAGTAAAATGTAAGCTTAGGAGAAGGCATCTTAAGTCTAATGAGAACCAAAGAAGGGGCAATGTTTGAGCTGGGATCTGAAGGCTGAATAGGAGTTTGCCTGAAAGAGATGTTGGAAGAAAGCTGTGCAGGGAGAACAATGATATCCTATCTGTTTGAAGAAAGGGAATTCTAGAAGAACAGAACATTACAATATAAGAGAGTACCTTAGAGAAACTCTGGCTCCAACCACAGTGTTTAACAGTCGAGGAAACCAGAAGCCCAAAGAGGTGTGATGACATGACCAAAGGCTGACAGCTAGAGAGGGTGAGGCCACAAAGAAACTAGAACCCTGGTCCTTTTCACCCCCCCCCAATCCCTTATGAAGCTTTCCAATGCTAAGATATATACTTAGGTCCAGATGGCAGGGACCTCTGTCTTCTTTCTAATTTCAATAAAATTAATGAGAGCTTATTGCAAAAATCAATGCATTGTTAACTGGCAAAGTACAGTGTTTGATTTTGACTGAAAAACATTTTTTCCCCAAAAAGCTTCAGAGGTCTTCTGGATTGATGGTTTAGAGCCATCTGAAAGATATAAAGATAATAAGCCATATTCATTTTAAAAATGACAGCTCTATAAGCTCAGTGATTTCTTCTTACACAATGCATTGGCAGGTGCCAGTGGCAAAAACTGTCTGACTACAAAATGGATGTTTGTTGAATAAAACCCATTAATGCTTATAGAATTCACTGTCTCGGGGATGAATTCATGACAATGCGACGTTCACAGAGATGTTCTAAATGGGCTTTTGTGCATTATCTTAGTCACCGGTGGGAAAAAACCCAGAATTGGATGGTAATCTGCAGTCTGAGATTTCATATATACTAATCTCAGTGATAGGCCATAAGGAGACCTAACTGAATCCTAGCACAATGACAGCCCTTAAGTGTGACTGTGCAGATGCCCTGCTCAGACATCATGATCACCAGTGTCCTTTCATGGGAATTCAGAGAATTAATCCTGGTCTCCTTTCCAGATGTTCCTTTGGAAAAGTTCCACATTCATCTACAGGATTTTGTTTTGCTGTTTTGTTTTTAACTTATGACAAGGAAGCCGTGGATAGCTCTGCCTGATTCTGTGTTATTGAAGGCCCACTGACTCCCCTTCAAACTGCTAGGTATACTCCTGCATTTGGTGTCTAGTTTGGGGGAATCCCACAATGATCAGTTTCTCTTTAATTTCATATTTTCCATTTTGGAATGTATATTTGGCATAAATGCATGAGGATTTAGAGTAAGAGACACGGAGTCAAAGATAAGTTAGACATTTGAGCAGAAATAATCTCCTTCACCAAATGCCATGAAAGTGAGATTTAAGTCCTATTTCACCAGAAACTTAGAAGATGATCACTGATACTTTTTGAGAATGCTAATATTTCAAAGAGATAAGAATGATGTGGCAGTCTTTCATAAGTACAGAAAAGGATTAGATCTAGATTGGGGAACCTGTAGTTTAGTCTGAAGGGAGCACTCTGGCTGACAAATTAGTTAGAAATGGGGACCAACAGTTCAGGAAATTTGTCAAGGCAGAGAGAAATTGGCTAGAGAATTTGAGGAGCTGGGAATGAGGCATTGTGGGACCTGAATTGGCTGTGGGCCCAATAGCAAAACTGATTAAGCTAAGAAGGACAATAGCCCAGACAGGGTGTTGAAGGAAAAGACTGTCACATTCCAATGGTGGCCAGCCAAGGGGTATAAGAATCCAGGAAAAGGGAAATTCGGGTGCTGGGGGGACTGGGAGGCATGCATTTTGCTCCTGTAACCCTGATGTGGTTAAAGCCAAGAACCCAGGCCAGACATGACAGAATCTTGCTTTCTCCATGTTGGAGGATGGATGGGGGAGACTGGTATTTTGAGTGCATCTGGAAAGGATTATCTCTAAGTAATATTTATACTACTATTTAATAGTAATAACAGAATAATTTGGGCTAGATTATACAGCTGGACAGATAGGGTTCAAAGCTTTTCTAGCCAGGAATCTGTGGCTCTACTTAATCTCTCTGGAATTCAGTTTCATTGTCAATAAAAGGGAAATTATATCATCCTGTGGTTTGTTGGTGATGATGGAATGAAGTCACGAAGGTAAAGTGCTTGATCCCACACTTGGACTCAGTGAACGTTGGTTTCCTTTGAGGCTGTGATCTCTACGAGTCTCTGGGTACAACACCAAGGAGGGCTCCCATGTTCATTGTCTCCCTGTTCTTGGTTCTTTTATGTCTTCTTAGACATCTCCTACCTCCAGTTCTTATGTTATAAAGAAGCCTCACACAAAGCTAATTGATGAACATGGGTCTTAGCCACAAACTCAGTGGAAAAAAGAAAAATATAACTTTCTTAATTTTTCCATAGCTAAGCCTAATTTCTATCACAAGGCCCTATATGCCAATAACAAATTACTCCTGAAATCTTAGTGATGTAACACAGCAAAGGTTGGCAGGGGGCTCTTTTCTGCATGGTGTAAGTGACCCAGGCAGATAAGGGCTCTGTCATCTTCTAGCCACACGATCTTGTAGACATGGCCTCTAAGTCTCTGCAAAAATGGAAAAGACAGCTGGACGAGGTGTACTATCTCTTGAATGCCTCAGCTTTTGATCACTTCTCTTCGCAGTCTTTTGGCAGGAACAAGTCACGTGGCCCCAACCTAGGCTACAAAGAAGCCTGGCAAATATAAACGATATATATTGTCTTCTTCTAAACGTTAAGTGTATTAGGGCTTTTGGGGGTGGTATGTAATAGAAGAAACCCAACTGAAACTACACTAAGAAAAAAAGGCAGTTTATTAGCTCACAGAACTGAAAAGGGGTGTTGTTACTGGAATGAAGCATGGCTGGATCCAGAGACTCAAATTAGGAACGAGTTTTGGTTTCTCTCCATCTCTGAGCTCAGCTTGGCTTGGCTTCTGTCTTTAGGATGTTTTTCTCCATGTGGTGCTTAATAAAAATGGAGAGATAAATGAATAAGAAAATAAAGAGATAAATGGATAAGAAAATGGGCTTAGTAAAAAGCCCTCGGCCCATATCCCCCCAGCTTAGTAAGACTATTGGAATAAACCAGTCTTCCCTTCAAGTGCTCATGGAAGAGTCCTGAGAAGGACTCTGATTGGCCCAGCTTTGGTTCATGACATCCCTGTGATAAGGATTGGAAGCAGAACAGATTAATCTCCACTCAAACCACATGACGCAAGTTTCCTACTGGAATGTTCCATTGGGGCCAAGGGGAAGAGCTGCAGGACAGTCAACAACACCAGCTGCCCCTCACAGCAAGGAGCACTCTCTAATGCTCCCCCTTCCTACACATCACTTGGGGCCTGTAAGTGGCTTCTACCATGCCCCCCCAAGGGAGTTATACTGGACGTGATAGGTGCCCATGGGCAAACGGCCACCCAATATTCCTATGAAATAATGTTTATTTTTTTTGTAAATTTGACACAGAACACAGCTGGGAGATATTTGAAATAGAAAAGCACTATGATCAATGATCCATGCCAAATCATAAAATCGTTCTTCTTTTTTTTCTTCTTTTTTTTTTTTTTTGCGGTACACGGGCCTCTCACTGCTGTGGCCTCTCCCGTTGCGGAGCACAGGCTCCGGACGCGCAGGCTCAGCGGCCATGGCTCACTGGCCCAACCGCTCCGCGGCATGTGGGATCCTCCCGGACCGGGGCACGAACCCGTGTCCCCTGCATCGGCAGGCGGACTCTCAACCACTGTGCCACCAGGGAAGCCCCATTCTTCTTTTAAAAGTGAACAAAATAAGGATGCATCACACGGGCAGGAGGAATTTCTCACACTGTCTTTATGGAGGGCGTTACGGCCAGCCTGGATTACTGTGTTGCTGTATCTCAACCCTTTCCACGAAGCCATCACTCCATCTCCCAAGCCCATCAGCCCGAATTCAATCCTGTGCCTGCCAGGCCTCCATCTGAGCGGCCATCTAGCAAAATAACCAATGACATTAGTGACTGTGGCCTCCTGACGACGTCCCCGGTTCTGTTTCTAAAGCCCATTTAAAATACATTTCTCATTTTACTACACATTCAAATTTTATTCCTCTGGTTATAGAACTATAAATGTCTGCATTTCATAGAGACTCAAATGAAGGGTATGTAAGCATATATAAATCACACTGCAAAAGTATTATTTTCTTCACTGTACTCGATATTTGCTGGGTGAAAATTATATTATCTGGCAATTGCTCACATTCTTCCACATCTAAATATGCAAAAGAGGCCCACACACAATGCATTTTTTCACAATTAGGCTACTATAGATCATATTTTAAGGTGAAATAAAATTTTCTTCCTGAAATCTAACAATGCTCTGGTGGGTATGCATATTTTTATGCCCATATGATTGGAGTTAAGTTTCGTCGTATAAAAATTTGGGAAGTTCAGTTGTTGGGAATTGAAAATTGATCTACTGTGTAAAATGTGCAAAATGGGAATCATAAGATTGACCCTTCCTCAGGAGGTAACTTGGAAAACAAGGACACAGCCTCTGATGATGTACTGGGAGGCTCTTCAAACTTGGGATTTGATAGCTCTATAGAGGAGGGAAGCCCTCTGGAGCTTTATGAAAATAGGAAAGGAATGCCTTTCCCTACTGCCTGGGAGTAGAGAGACTGTTTCTTTGTTCCTTTAAACAAATAAACAAATAATGACCAGGTGTGGAGGCTGCATCACAGAATAGAGTGACGTGAGCTGTGGAGGACTCCATCCTCTACAGCTGAGAGTACTACAAAGCAGAGGTGCCCTGACGATCTGTTTATTCTACAGCAAAGAAAAAAGTCTCAGTCTGAATTTTTTGGAGGAAGTAGACTCAGGATCCCTGAATTTAAACTCCTGCCCACCCAACCACTACGTCTATTTGAGAAGTCCTTAAATCACTCCCATATTCATAGTTTCCCAAGACCATGTCAAGGCACCAAGGTTTTTGCACAAACTAGCAGGATCACCGCAAATAAAGATGTATAAGCACCCCACACAGTGAGTACCTGAAAAGACAAGACATCACCTTTAAAATTCTCACTCTTTTTCGGTAACTTTTCCATGAACTTCAGCTTCTGGAAAAGATAGAACTTCCTAACCCACAGGGGCACAGTTTCTGGCAGAAACCAGAAGGCCAGAACTGGAATCTATAAATCTCCATTTCCTGAATAAGCCACATCTTTAAGGATCCCATTTTTACGTGTTTTATTCAATACAATTAATACAGTTGAGTACTCAAGAAATATGATGAACACATATGAAGAAACAAATTAAGGGATGACTGGAATATCTCTTCAGTTGTCCTGCAGCTGGCAAGATTGTACAAGTTTCTAATTCTTGCTTCCTTTCCTCAAACCCTGAAAGCCAAGTAAGAGATTTTTCAGCAAATTATAGAGTTTTAATTGTTTAAAGAGGGGTTTTATGTTTCCAAGAAAAGAGAGACTCTGAAGTTAAGCACTTCCAAAATCGACATGGCAAAACATTCCATAAACAATGGATAAACATAGATTGTATAGACATAGAATATGCACTTGGCAATTCAACACAACTGTTACTTGAGAATGGGTAAGACGTGGTCATGTGCCCGTTCCTTAGTTTGGAGTTAAAGTTCCCCAGTGAGAAATCAAAGGAATTGATGCTGGGTATGGGAAACCCACAGACACAGCATCACACATCCATACTAGTCACACAACCTAAAAACGCATCGTGGTATCATAGAAAGAATAATATCCAGTCTTACGAAGTCTTGGGATGGAATCCTGGGTTTGACATTTTTGGAAGTGTGACTTTAGGTAAATTATTTAACTTCTCTAAAACCCAGTTTTCTCTCCTGTAAAGTGGGCATAAACATACCTACCTGCCTTGCTCACATACCAACAGTACAAGTAGAAAGCTGCATTCCTATAAGGGAATCTCTACATCCAATTTTAAATCTTTAAAATAAGCAAACTAGTGTACAGCACCGGTGAAGAAATCTCAAGCTAGAATTGTGTTTGGATTAAAATTCATCAGGAGCCTGAGTGAATTACAAAATCATGGTTATTTCCCTTGATTTTAGAGTAATTAGGGGCACTGCAGACTTGAACCACTATCCCTCTTAAACCCCATACCCTACTTTGAAAGAGCTCGGATCCCCCTCCCCCAAGAATTCCCCAATCTTTGTATCATTGGCAGGGCTCTAATCCCATGTAATTGTATTAGTCTCAATAGCAGATTAGCTCTAAATGTCCCCACAGAAAGGGAGCTGTCAGCCCTGCTATTGTTTTCCACTTAATGTGATTCCCGGCAGCAAAGAAGAAAGGCAGCCAGAGCCCTCTGTCTCACATTACAGACCACAGTTTCTAAACCAATTAAGGAAAAGGGATTTACAGCCCTCAGGATTAGAGACTCTGTTTATATTATCCTATATTTCTTCTCATAATACCCTCCATTTTATGTCTCCTAACAGCCTTCTCTCCATCTCTGGAAATCTCCCGTTCACTTACCCATACATTTCCCTATTTACTTCTCTGCCTTGGCTATTTGAGTGCAGTCACCGAGCTAGCTAATTCTTACTCATTGTTTTAATTATGTTTCCAAATCCTCATGCGTTTGCTGTCAGGAGAACTCCGGAATGAAAATGCTGGGGCTCAGCCCCAGCCTGATATTCAAGCAGACCTTGATAAAGCGGTACATTTCTGTGCAAGCAATCATTCCAATTAATTGAATAAAAACATCCTGCAGGATGTTTATCAGAGAAATAAAGCTTGGCTCTCAGGAGGCAGATTGGTCAGTATCCTGATATTGCAGCAAAAGGTGCCAATTTTTTCCCTTTTTTAAAGAATTACATCTGATGTGGAAGGTGAAATGAGGTTTCACTGAAGCAAGGGAACAAATGAGAAAATAATACTTAAGAAAGAGCTCCAGACCATTTTTTAAAAATCATGGCCTAATCTGAGTGTTGGTCTGAGTCTCCTCTTTTCTCTTACTTTTCTAAGGAAAGCTCATGCCACAAGAAGTCCAACTGATTTTCTTCTACCCAAACGTATGTGTAATTTTTCCCTTGGCTGGTGCCTGAACAATGAACACCTCACTTGATGGGTTTCTATTAGAACCAAATGGGTTTGGAGAAGCATTTTTACTCTTAATGGAGCTTTTCTATTGAATTCCATTTTTCAGAATTTTATTTTAGTTTCAGTTGAATATTTAAACAGGTTTAAATTTTAAATATCTCTGCTGAACAAGCCCAGATATATATCTTTTAAATTGCTGTAATACTTCACTGGGTTTCCTTTTCAACCTGATACAATATGCATAGTCCATTATGTTAGCATTACATAAGTTGAGTATGCTCAGACACCAGGCTAAGGCACCCTTTTTACAGTTAAGTCACACCATCATGATGGACTGTCTTATCAAATTATTTTTGTAACAGCTTTGTTACTAACAAAACATAAAGAGGGTTCTAAAATTCAACCCAGGGCTCATTATTGTAGGAATACTCATTCTGATTAATGAAACTTTTATTTAAGGTTGTCCTTAAACTAAGTTATCATATTCTAGGCTTTTAACATCATCAGGAAGAAAAGCAGGGTCTCCTTTGGGGGAATCATATTTCTAGGTCTACTGGTTTTATAGGTTCTGGTTGTTATCCTGGTTTTTCCTAGGATTGCTTTGGCCCTTTGACATGAACAAATATTTGAGCGTTCTAGGTGCAAGGGGGAAAAATAAAGACAGAACTAATACCCTGCTCTCAGGGAGCTATGTCCAATCTAAAAGCCCAGATATTAACCTGAAAGTTCTGAACAGATTTAGTCTGTCTGATTGGATCTCAGCTCTAGCCCTTACTAGTTCTATGACTTTGGGCAAGTTATTTTACTTCAGCTTTAGTTTCCTCATCTATAAAATGAGGATAGTAATTGTGCCTATCTCAGAGAAGTATAAATATTAAACAAGACAGTCCATGTAAAGCATTTACCATAGCACCTAGCATGAGAAAGAGCTCAATACTTATTATGGAGATGGAGGATCTCATGGAAACAGAAAATATTTCCAAATACAGGGCATGAGATGTGGCTAAATGTGCCGCCAGAAATATATTGAGTTGAAGGCTAGGTAGTGCATTTGAACGTGGAGATGGGGTTTCAAGGAGCAGAGAGATAAGGGGAGAGTTTTTGCCCTGGTGTTTGAGGACAAGCTCTGGCCACTTCCCCCACCAGTATGAAGCTGAATCCAGGTGCGAGATTGCAAGGCAGTCTTTGTCCAAGAAGATTGAAACTGACACATGTAAGGAGGTCAGTGAGTGAAACAGCTGTGACTTTTTACTCCTTCATGATATTTAAACTGAAGACTCAGTACATTAACAGAGCTTTACAGAAACAACCCCTGCTCCGTCCAGCCAGCACAAAACCCACACTCACAATTCATTCGCTAGGCTTATAAGGTTCTCAGGCTATAGCAAATTGGAGAAATTGATGTTTACCCCCACAATTTGTAGCTGCTGTTGCCTCAGTGCACGTCTTCCAGCATGCCTGAACTTAAATCCCTGCGTGATCACCTTTAACTCTTTGCTAGGAGGCAAAATCAATCCAAGGTAGAACTAAGTGGGAGGATGGAGGAGAAGAAACGTGCTGCAGAAACTCGGGGGACACGCACCCCATCTATCTATAGACTTGGACATATTCTGGGCACAGGTGAGAGAAACCAGTTGTGTTAAATAGCTACACTCTCTGAAGTTCTTCCTGTGCTGACACTTCTAAAGAGTTTCTGGTCAGTGTGAGAGAAAAAGCATTTCTGGGAAATAGGACTGATCACACTTTTCATCCCTTGGGAAGGGATGAAAAAGCTGAAGTCAGTGTTATTTCTGACAAATGCAGAAAGCACTAGTCCTATGTGAACACTGCAGGATACACAACTGTGGTTGTAAGAGGCCACCGTCGCTGTCATGTTCTCTCTCTTTTACCGCCTTAGAGAGGCTCCATTAATTAATGTCTCTGAGAGCTTCCTCGTATTTGCTGCAGGTACTTCACAGTCTATAAGGACAGTGTGAGACATTTTGATGTATGTAAATTATGTTCCTACTTTGAACCTAATCATTATTGTAAAATATATAGATGATAAAACACAGGCAGCCATAAAAATAGAATATTTACTTTGAGCATGCAAAGTTATAGTTTCCCTCGGTGATTCATCTTTTATGGGTCTTAAAGATCACTGCCAATGTGAAGACTTAACAGTTTTCCTAATTCTACCCAAAGCTCCTCAAACAATAGCAGAGTAAACAAAAGCCACCCAGGATACCAGTGATGTGAACAAACATATACCTGCTGAGTGGTTTCAGGCCCAACATTAAGGAAGGAATATAACAAATGTACTTGTCATACAACAGTGATAGAATTAAAAATCGGAGATGATTTGGCTAGTGGAGGGTGGAGAGGAGAGGGTGGAAAGCATTTCCTATAGCTCCACCACAAGCTCCCTGGGGGACCTTGGGCATATCGTTGACTCTCCTTATACCTGTTTCTTCAACCATAAAATGTGGAGATTGGCTTTAAAAATTGCCAGGGTCCATTCCACTTCCACCATTCTATATAGTATTGTAATGTATTTTCCATCATTTTAGATGTGTATATGAAAAAATTAAAAAAGGATCAGAAATGACCAAACCTTGAAGGTAGAGGGAGGTAGGCAACCTGGGTAGAGGGCTGAGCAAGGGCCGTGGCTGTGTTTCCCAAGAAAGCTCTGGAAAGTTAGGGCTCTCTGCTCCAGGAAGCCGGGGAAGCTTGCGTATCTTCTCATCTTGGACAGTCACAATTTACATTAGCCTCTAAAGGCTTTGGTCATCCCTGCAGCAAAAAGACAATAACAACAACAGTCACTTCTATTTACTCCTATTGTCCCCAAATTTATTTGTGCTCACAGTTCTTTCACTAACATTTGTTAACATATTTCAGCACCAGAGTTTTAGAGAGCACAGCTAGGGAGGGACAAGCTAAGAGCTTGCACAGCTTCACTCTGTCTCTTACTTTGGACTCCAGACCAGAGTCATGTAATCCTCCTGCTACTCAGCTTCCTCTTCAGTAAAGCCGTTGTCTTCACAGGACGATTGTGAGGATTAAAGAGGTTCATTTAAAGTTCCCCTTCTTGGGCTTCCCTAGTGGCACAGTGGTTAAGAATCCACCTGCCAATGCAGGGGACACAGGTATGAACCCTGGTCCGGGAAGATCCCACATGCCACGGAGCAACTAAGCCTGTATGCCACAACTACTGAGCCTGCACTCTAGAGCCCGGAAGCCACAACTACTGAGCCCATGTGCCACAACTATTGAAGCCCACATGCCTAGAGCCCGTGCTCCACAACAAGAGAAGCCACCGCAGTGAGAAGCCTGTGAACTGCAACAAAAGGGTAGCCCCTGCTCACTGCAACTGGAGAAAGCCCACACGCAGCAATGAAAATCCAGGGCAGCCAAAAATAAATAAATTAAATAAATAAATTAAAAAAAAATAAAATAAAGTTCCCCTTCTTAAGTCATTGCTGCAGAAGATTTCCCTGGAAACCTGAACAAGTACCACCCTAAACGCCTACCTCTCCCAACACAAGAGTCATTTACACATACATTCACTTTTCTACCATCTTTTTAAACTTTGGGAAAATCACCTTGCTTAGGCTACCATCTCCCTGTCCCCTCCATTTATCTATACAACAAATATGTATTGAGTCCCTACCATGTGACAATGAACACAGTGCTGGAGCTATGGTTGTGAACAAGACAGACAGAAGATGGCTGTCCTCCTGGAAATTTCTGTCCAGATGGGGAGACAGACAATTAAATATACCATTATAATTTGGTATGATACATACTATAATAATATAGTATATATAATAATATAATAATGTATTGAAGGCTTGCTAAGTACTTTGCATATAGTAACTCTTTTCATCCTCACAACCATCATACAAGGTGGACACTGTTATCATATTCAATTTATAGCTGTGGAAACTGAGACAAAGGGTGATTACTGAAGTATGTGGTACTGGGAGAGCACAGAGCAGAGGCCTCAGAGATGTGTCTTCTGGACCCGAAGTTGTGTAAGTGTTGGCCAGGTAAAGAAGTACAAGATGAGTGTTCCAGGCTGGGGGAGATAGAGATGGGGGGGGAGGTGCATTGCAGGACCTGAGAGAAGCCCCACAGCCAGAGTAGGGTGTTTGAGGTCTGTGCGTGGGTGTGTGGTTGGTGGGGACTTGGAGAGGGCGGTAATGACAGATTATGAGGCAGAGAGATAAATACAATAGCTGAATCAAGAAGGGCATTTCAACCACTTTAAAGGTTTAACTTTATACTTAAAGCAAACAGAAACCAACAAAGGACTCTGCAAAACAGTGTTTAGATCAGTTGCTGTTGCTGCATTTTAGAGAGGTCTCCTGGCTTCAGTGTGGAGAAGGGATTAGAGGCAGACAATGCTGGAAAATTAGCTTGAGGACTGCCGGGGTGATCAAAGTAAGTGAAGATGGCCTCCAGAAATAGAATAGAGGTGGCGGTAATAAAGAGACATAGATGAGTGTGAAAAGCATTTGAAAGGAAAAAGACAATTGAGTCTTGGTGGTGAAAGCAAAGCATCAGGGACGGTGCCTGGCCTCTGGCTTGGGTGGCTGGGTAGACAGTACTGCCATTCACACACCAGTGGAGAGGGAGCAGGTCTGGGAAGAAGGTGATAGCTTCAGTTTGGGACATGATGGATTTGAGGAATCTACAGGATATCCAGCTGGACATACCTAGTAGACACTTGGAAATGTGAATGTGAAGCTCAGGGAGCAATCTAAGCTTACTATAGCCTTGCACTTGGTATAGAAGACCATGGACACCTTTTAGGATGCAGAAGAGCGGGAGAAAGCACCCACATGGACACTTCTGGATCCAGATGCAGTTGGCGTTCAAAGTGTAGAGACCGTGGGTCAAGAAACAAGAAAAGGAACAGAACATTTATCAAGTCAAGGAGCCACCAATTTGACTTTCCCAGTAGAGTAGATACTCTCAATACCTTGCCCTCCTCTCCTTGGTTCATCTGTAACCGTAGCCCACTGATAACTTCCTACCTTGAGCACCTGAGCTCTGCTTTTCCACCTCAGGGCTTTCTCCAGCTCAAGAGTTAATGCTCCCAGTGTAACCCTTAACCAAGGAGAAAATGCAATTGATAACTATCTCAGCTTCCTTTTCCTCAGTGGATGGTTCTGAGGAAATGAATGTTCCGTTCTACACAGAAAACACCCAGGGGGACTCGGCTGTTGCCCACATTGAGAACTAGGTCACTAACACACATGCTTTTTACTTTTTTCCCTTTTGTGTCTCAATTTCCCCATCCCCCCACTTTGGCTTCCTGGGATCAATTCCTAAATAATTTACCTGTACTGAAGTCATTGATTCAGGATTTGCTTTTGAAAAAAGGCAAACTAAAATCAAGACACCATATTTGCTTCTTTATTTCACATTTCTTGGTTAATATAAAGACAAAAAAGGGTTGTAGGAAAATTTAATAACCAAACTGATGTTAAACAGGTGAAGCTGGGACATCTTATTGTGTGAGGAAGCAAGGAAACAGGGAAAGAGAAATGAGGTCATATCGAAAGGACAGAGAATACAGCTTGAAAGAGCTCCTACTGGCAATATCTGTGACAATTTGAGAACAAGAAAGAAAATAAACTAAAATTGAAATAAAAATGTATGTGTCCATGATGATACCAAAATATCAGGGAAAATAATGGCATTCACCACCACTGGAAGTGACTTAACATCAACTTCTTGATATGAAAATGGTTAACAAAAGACAGAGAATAGAGCATGTGTTTGGGCATTTTTGATAATGAATTAATTAGAGAAAATCCTTTACACAGAATTTTGAGCCAATAAATGCAGAATCAAAGTTAAAATTTTAAAAATTCCATTTTGCATCCCCTAATGAAATAGGTAAATTCAATCAAATCACCAGTAGCATGTTGAGCATTTCACATTAGGTGAAAAAAAGTTCACTAAGCAACTAGACGTTCACATGACACCAGCAAATCAGGTCCCACATTACCTGCTAATTGCAAAAAGACTTCAGAGATACAACAATCAAAGGCAGTGCCTGGTATTTGATTGGATCTTGGTTTAAAGAAAACAGCTATAAAAGATATTTGGGAGAAAATTATAGAAATTTGAATGTGAGCTGGCTACTCAATGATATCAAGGGGACTATGACTAATTTTGTTAAGGTGTGATAATCCTTCAGTAATGTATTTTGGAGAGAATCCTTATTTGGGAAGATGCATATGGTAGTATCTAGCAATGAAGTAGAAACATTCAAATTATTGAGAAAAAATTATATATATCCATATAGATAAAGCAAATATGTTAACAACATACCTATATTGTGGGTATATAAAAGTATTCACTGTAGAACTCTTTCTTGTTCTCTGTATGCTTGAACATGCTCGTAGTAAGGTTTTCTTTTAAATAAATTCTAGTTTACTTAAGGTCTGCTAAAAATATGGAATGCTTCACGAATTTGCGTGTCATCCTTGAGCAGGGGCCATGCTAATCTTCTCTGCATTGTTCCAATTTTTAGTATACGTGCTGCCGAAGCAAGCACCATAGTAAGGTTTTTAAACTGTGTTGCTTTACCATTAAGAAATTACTTTTGTGAAATATGAATTTTCATTTTCACTTTCTCTTTCAATTTTGGTTTGCTTAATTTTATTTATTTATTTTGTTTTAGGATATATTTTTTCCTATGGGTGCAGGGTATTAGGCTCACTCTGTGTTTACACGATTGTTTTAATTTTTGCCACCTAGATTTCCAATGCCTCTTCTGTTTTGGCCTGCCGTGGTCCAGGTGTTTTCTGTAACTGCATTTTCATTTCAGTTGCTGAGGTCTACACGAGTAAATAGGATGCTTACTGATATAACTCTTCTCCCTGGCATTGGGTAGGCCAACATGTATTTTTTCCCAACTTGCCCTCCTGTGATATTATCTTTCAAGAGGACAACTTTGTGTGTATACTGGGGGAAGGGGAGGTGAAGACGCAGGAACGGTGGAGAGTAACGAGGCTTCAGTAATATCTAAAATGACTATTTCTTGCAATAAACTGAAACTAAAATAAGTCTTAAACGGCTAGTGGACATGTAAACTGGTATAACCTTTCTGGAGGGCAATATGGCAATATGTCTTAAAAGCTTTAATATTATACATACACTTTGATATTTCAATTTATATGAATTTGCACTAAGGAAATAGTAACAGATAGTGTTCATTGAGGCATGAACATCTTTATGGTAAGAACCAGAAATCAACCTAAATATCTAACAATAACTAAATTAGCATACATCTCCTGCTACAGACTGAGTTGTGTCCCCTCAAAACTCATAGGTGGAAGCTCTCAGCCCCAGCGTGACTGTATTTGGAGATGGGGCCTTTAAGGAGATAATTAAGGCTAAATGAGGTCCTAAGAGTGGGGCCCAAATCCAATAAGACTGGTGTCCTTATAAGAAGTAGCAATACCAGGAGTGTGCACACCAGAGAAAAGGCCACGTGAAGACACAAGAAGGCAGCTTTCTGCAAGCCAAGGAGAAAGTCCTCACAAGAAACCATCCTTGCTGGCACCTTGATCCTGGACTTCTACCTTCAGAACTGCAAGAAAATAAATTTCTGTTGTTTAAACCATGCAGACTGTGGTATTCTGTTACAGCAGACCTAGTAGCCTAATACAGCCCCAAAAGGAATAATAATGATGATGGTGATATAAATAGATGTCTATATAGTACTTACTATGTATCAGGCAGAGTTCTACCTGCTATGCAAAAATTAATTGATTTAATCTACACAGGAACATTATCGGGGGTTCTTTTATTATTTCTATTTTATACATGAGAAAATTGAATTACATAGAGGTTATGTAATTTAACCATAGTCATACAGCTGATAAGTAGGACTTGAACCTAAGCAGTCCTCCAGAGACCTTGCTCTAAAACACAAATTCTACATCTTTAAGAAAACATTAAAAATTATGGTATAAACGGGTATTTAACTGAATATAAAGATGATATTAGGTATTTTTTAAAGTAGTTTAAAATATACACAGTGATATGTATAATTTCTTATCAGTACATACATGTAACTAATGTTCCACATATATATGTATATCTTCCAAAAATTATCTGTGGCCATCTCTGAGTGATAGAAATAACCACTCTTTTTTTTTTTTGCTTTTCCGTTTTTGTCTGTTATATATTTTATACAATATATCTATGTTTAGTTCCAGTTTAAATGTATTATAACACATTTGCTTAGAGTGGGATGTTTAAGTAATAAGTAAAGAAGCAGGGTGAGGAATGATGTGAAAGAAATTAATCCCCCTAGATGGAAGGGAGTAAATATCAAAAACAACGTTTTGAGGAGTGGGGTAGAATCTGAATGACGGCCAGGAAGGCTTAATCAGAGACACCATATTTTGGTTTGTTGAGCATCCAACGTGGGAACTGAAATCAGCAATTTGCTGATCTTGGATTTAAACCGATATGGTCAATTTATTAATTTGTCACCATTTCTATTAACTAGTTTAGGATTTATGATTTGACTAAATACCTTCAATAAAATCACAAATGCTGTGTGAATTAATGACAAAGGAGACAAGTAGGAATATTGTAGCTGTTACAATTGTTACTACATGCCCGTGCTCCCAGATATGGAAAGTAGAGTGACATTTATATGTGACCTGGATAAGACACCATTTAGAGACGTTTGATCATAGCTCAGGAACTGGCAAACAAATGGAGAGCACAGGAAGCCTTGGGGCCCAGGGGACCCTTATGGGGGGCAGGGGGAGTTTGGTAGTGGGTGGGAAGGTTGGCTTGCCTGGGGGCATTTAAGAATTAGAAAAGGAAAGTAATTTCAACTGGCAAGGATCTGATCATCAGAGAAAACTAGTCCCACTGTGCAAGTCACATATCCCCTTGGTGCTCAATTATGGCTATCTATAAAAATATTATGGGTCATATCCCTTCATGAGGAACTTGAAGGAAGGTACAAGATCTTTCACTGGGCTGGAATTTACTGTAATCAACATCGTTCGAAATCTCATTCCCAGTACTTCTAGGTCATTTCCCTAGGGTCAAGGGCTGGACATAAAACAAAGCTGGAGCCAAATTCCCTCAAAGATGAGGAGTCCCATTAAAGTTGCCCAAGCATGCAGACCAAGGCAGAAATGCACTCTTGCAGAAGCCAGTCCTCTTTCCCCTTTGACATTTCCCTTTTGGTTTTTCTTACCCTCCAGAGAATTGGGCCGATTACAATCTCTTGTAATTTTTTTTAGGAGAATCATATTTTACCCCTTATTTGTGCTACACTAGCTAGTGCCACTGTGTTATATTTCTTTTCCAGTTCGCATTATGTCATACAGCCAGGTGTTAGATGTTTTCATTATCACAAGACTGGTAAAAGAACACTGACTGTACTGATGTTATATATATAGGGCACACATATATAACATATATGAGAAAATTTCAGTATAACAAGACCAGCAAAGTACTATTACTATGGGCCATTGGTCAGAGCACAGAGATATTTTCATTGGACTACATTTTGGGTTTCAGTGTTATTCATAATGATAGTATTTGTCTTATAATAATAATGTATAAACCCCCTATAGTATCATAAAAAGCAACATTTTCCAGTGAAGGAACTGAATTGAAAATATAAATGTGAGTCTGAAGCTTCTGTAATACCAAAAGCTGCTTGTGTGTATGTGACTCAACTACAAAAGTTAGTTCTCAATGGTGAATGTTTAACAGAATTCCAGAGAATATCAAGGGAGCTTCACCTATTTATTCATTAAACACATTAGCACTTACTATGTGCAGGGTATCATTCTAGGGTGTCATTCTAGGGTATCATAAGAAAGAATTAAAAAAGAGACAAATTTCTGCCTTTATGAAGATAACATTCTAGTAAATAACTAGTAAGTAAATCTGGAAAATAAATAAGATAAATAAGAAACTATATTCTATGTTAGAGAGAGACATAATAAGGGAAGTAGTACTAGAATGATTTTCTTAGTGAGGGAGGGAGCTGTAATTTTAGAGAGAGTATAAGCAGCCTTTGGCAGGAAAGAGCTCTCACTAAGGTTAGTGACAAGGTTTGTCTTGTCACTAACCTTAAACCAGGCGCCCCCATGCTCTACTCATCTCCAGTCCAAGCACACCTTTTAAATCGTTTGATCACACCTTGCCTAATCTCTTGGTTCTTTCCATAGATCAAAGAAGTAGAAATAAGCTAGATATAACCCTAGCTTCCCCTTCAGTGATCTTGTGAACAAACTATGTGAACAAGATAACATCTAAAGAAAAATCACGAATCAACAAGCCTGCACACAGTGGGGGATTACGACCACCCTGACCCCCGTCTCATTGACTGAGATTACTTCCCTTTTTCCCTTTAAAAACTTTCATGGCTGAGCAGAATCTTTGGACGTGGTTTTGGGGGGACACTGAGTCCACCATCTCCCCAGATTGCTAGCATTCTGATTAAAAGCAATTTTCCTTTCTACCAACATTTGCTCTCTTGAGATTGATTTTTGAGCAGCGAGCAGCTGGACCTGAGTTTGGTAACAAGAGTAGAATTGGAAGGCTGCTCTAAGAATGTCACTTCTGAACAAATACCTGAAAAAAGAGGGAACTAGTGATAAGACTCTCTAGGGGAAGAGAATTCCAGGCAGAGGGAACAGCTCTGAGGTCTGAGTGTGCCTGGTGTGTTTAAAGAAAAGTCAGGAGACCAGCATGGCTGGAGTGGAGTGACCAAAGGAGAGAGTTGTAAAGGGAAGTCAGAGACATAATAGGGGCCAGATCAGGTAGGGTTCTTGTAGGTCATGGTTAGAGCTTGAAGCCTCTGAAGGGCTTTGTGCAAAAGAAGCGTGAGGAGTCACACTCACTTCCAAGTAACATCATGGACAATGTCTCATATAAATAGTACAACATTAACCAAGTGTACTTTTCTTTTTTTTAAAATAAATTTATTTATTTTATTTATTTATTTTTGGTTGTAGGTCTTCGTTGCTGCGCACGGGCTTTCTCTAGTTGCGGCGAGCAGGGGCTACTCTTCGTTGCGGTGCATGGGCTTCTCATTGCAGTGGCTTCTCTTGTTGTGGAGCATGGGCTCTAGGCTCATGGGCTCAGTAGTTGTGGCATGCAGTCTTCAGTAGTTGTGGCTCACGGGCTTAGCTGCTCTGCAGCATGTGGGATCATCCAGGACGAGGGCTTGAACCCGTGTCCTCTGAATCGGCAGGTGGATTCTTAACCACTGCGCCACCAGGGAAGCCCTACTTTTCTGATAATAGTGTGATGAGATATATAAGTTACTTTAAAATAATAAAATATCAAGCTTTTATTAAAGAATTGAGCAGACTGTGTGTCCTCTTTCTATCTAAGGCTGAGAATATCATCTACTATAAGCTGCAAGTTTCTTTAAATTGTTGTTAAACCCCGATTAGTCAGATAATCCCAGATATTAAATGGAAACCATAGGCTGCATAGTAATAATTTATAGTGTATTTATGGTACTGCTTCTTTCCTTTCAAGAAAGTATCTTACTTTCAAATTATCAGCAAGTGAACTGAGTGATGGTGGAGTCATTTGGTCCAACTAACTCTCTCAGAGAAAACAGTTTTAAAATCTGGGAAACAATATTTAAACACAAACACGCCCACAACCATATGAAGGCTCAGAAGAATGAATGATCAACAGCAAGCAGAAACCAGAGGGGAGTCTTACCTTGAAAGAGGAACTGTGAAGCATGGGATTTGCAAGTTTGTGAGGCTCGGGTGACAGAAAGCCACAGCCTTACAGGTTTGTGGGTGGCAGAATAACCCAACAGGCGGAAGTCATGGAAGGGAGGGAGCCATACACAGAGACCCCAAATTTACATGGAAAACCTAAACCAACCCTAAGCTATAGATTAAAGCTCTTGTTTTTAGGGGAAACCCTCAAGGAGTCCAAAGGATGAGAAAGTGAGCAGAGATTTCAGCTGCTATTCTACACAGAGAAGATAGAATTTGGAGTTTGAGTCTGGACAAATTAACTGCTTTATGGAACAACGTTTGCCTTTAAGAGGAACAAAATAGAATCCAGGGTCTTTACAACATATCTTTTATAGTGTCTGGTATCACTAAACATGTGAAGTCACTAAAAACGTGAAGAAGAAGGAAAATATGACTCTTGGGTTCTTTCAGACCTCACTTCTGACACCAAATGAGGGTTCCTCCCACCCCGTCGCTACACCAAACATGTGGTGTCTTGCCAACACCAACTCTCCAATTCTCAGACACTAACTCTCTGGAATTAGAGGACACAACCACAAGCTAAGGGGCTTAGTCTCTCAAGCCTGCCCCAACTTCAGATGCCAGTTGGAAGTCCCAGGGGTACCCATAGTTCTGACTGACCAGCTATAAATCAGTTTGATAATTCACCAGAATGACTCAGGGAACTCAGGGAAGTGCTTTACTTACCAACACCAGTTTATTGTAATGGATGCAATCAGGAATAGCCAAATGGAAGAGATGCCTAGGGCAAGTTACTGGTGGGGAGGAGGAGGGAACACAGAGTTTCCATGTTCTCTTTGGGAGTGCCACCCTCTCAGCACTTTGCATATCCACCAACCTGGGAGTTTTCCAGACCCTGATGCTTAGGGGTTTTTGTGGAGTTTTCTTTAGAAAGGTGTGGTTAATTACAAAGGTGGCCATTGGTAATTGAACTCAATCTCCAGCCTCTCTCCCCTCCCCAGAAGTCAGGGGTTGGGGATGAAAGTCCCAACCTTCTAATCATGGCTTGGTCTTTCTGGTGACAGGTCCCTATCCTGAAGCTGTCTAGGAGGTCCTCAGCCAAGAGCCATTTCATTAGCATATCAAACACATCACTCAGGGGATGTCAAGGGCTTTAGGAGCTCTGTGCCAGGAACTGGGGTCAAAGATCAAATATTTTTTATTATATCACAGTGATCCATACCAAGGTTTGTAACACATGTACAATTAATATAAGTAATAACACAAAGAATGAGAGGGTAGTTAAATCTATACTGTTTCAAGGTAATTATGTTTTATATTAAGCAACATACCATTAACTCTAAGTAGATTATGAAATTTAACAATGCATATTATAATCCCTAGAGCAATCACCAAAAATATAATGCCAAAATTTTAATTACCAAATTTATATATTTTATATAAATATAAAGTATAGCTAAAAAGTCAATAGAGGAAACAAAATAGAATGCTAAAGTATTCCATTATGCCCTCAAAAATACAGAGAAGGAACAATAAAAACAGATGAAATTATGTATATGTATAGCTGGTTCACTTTGTTATACAGCAGAAGCTAACACAACATTGTAAAGCAATGATACTCCAGTACAGATGTTAAAAAAAAACAACAGATGAAGTAGAAATAAACAGCAAAATAGCAGACCTAAGACCAACCATATCAACAATTACATTAAATTTAAATGACTAAGCACGTCAATAAACGCCAGAGATTAAGATCAATTTAAAATTTTTCAGAAAGGAAGTCCTACCTCTATACTGTCTGCAAAAGATGCACTTTAATGCAAAAATACAAATCAGTTGAATGTAAAGTGATGAAAAATTTCTTATCAGGCAAATATTACTCATATGACAGCTGGAGTACCTATATTAATATCAGACAAAACAAACTTTGAGACAAGGTGTTTTATTAGAGATAAAGCATAATATTTCATAATAATAAAAGGCCAATTCATCAGAAAGACATAATTTTAAAGGTCTATGGGCTTAATTTTACTGCAAAATACATGAAGTCAAAACTTACAGAACTAAAGGGAGAAATAGACAAATGCACAGTCATAGTTGGGGATTTAGAACAACAGGACAAAAAATTAGTAAGAATGAAGAAGATTGGATCAATGTTTAACCATCTTGACTACATTACTTTTGTAGAACACTGCCCCCAATGCAGAATATACATTCATTCTCAGGAAACATGAGACATTCACTAGAATAGATCATAGTCTGGGCTTATGAAAGGTTTCAGAATACTTCAAAGGATTGAAATCTTATAGATTATGTTCTCTGATCACAAAGAATTTAAATGATAAATCAAGAACAATAAGCTATCTAAAGAAGCCATAAATATTTGGAAATAAAACATTAAATTTCTATACAAGCCACGGATCAAAGAAGAAATCACAAGAGAAGTACAAATAATTCTTATTTGAATAATGAAAATACAACAAACACACCAAAAAGTCATGTGATGTAACTAAAGCACTGCTTTAAGTGATATGTAAGATTTTAAATGCTTATGTTAGAAGGTTTGATTTCATTGATCTTTATGATGCTAGAAAAAGATATGTAAAATAAATCTTAATAAGTAAAACAAAGAAAATAATAAAGACCAGAAATCAATAAAATAGAAAGAAGAGAAATAGAGAAAACGTTAAAAGCTAAACACCGTTCTTTGAAAATATTAATAAAATCAATACTCCCATGATAAAACTGCTTAAGGGGAAAAAAAGAAAACACAAATACCAATATCAGGAATAAGTAAGGTCTCATGATACAAGGTCCATATGTAAAAATCAGTTATATTTCTGTATACTAGCAGCAAAAAACTGGACTTTTAAAACTTAATTCCATTTATAATAGCATCAGAAAACACAAAATACTTAGGAATAAACAGAACACAAAGTAAGCAAAATCTCTGCACTGAAAACTGCTAAATCACTGAGAGAAATTAGAGAAGACCTAAATAAATGGATAGATATACCAATTCATAGGTTGGAAAACTCAATGTTGTTAAGATACCACTTCTCAAAATAATCTGCAGATCCAATGCAACAAAAATCATAATATTGCCAGGATTTTTTAAAATAGAAATTGAAAAGCTGATCCCAAAATTTTTATGGAAATGCAACTGACTTAGAATAACAAAATAATTTTGAAAAAAAGGAGCCAAGTTCAAGGACTTACTATCTGCCTTCAAAAGTTAATACAAAGCTCCAAGAATCAATGCAATGAGGTACTGGCATAAGGATAGACAAATAGATCAATAGATCAGAATGGAGAATCCAGAAATAGACCCACAATTATGCAGTCAATTGATTTTTGACAAAAATGCCGAATCAATTCAGTGTGAGAATGGAAAGTGATTTTTAACCAATGGTGCTAGAATAAACGGACATCCACATGGAAAGGAAAAAAGAATCTCAATCCCATCCTTATACCATACAAAAAAATTAATTTTAGATGACATTAGATCCAAGCATGAAAAATTGTAGCTTTTAGAAGGAAAGCTTTTTGAAAAAAAAAAAAAGAACATAGGACAGCTTCATAACTGGGGATAAGTAAATATTTCTTAAGCAGAGAAAGCAATAACAAAAGATGAAAAATGAGAAATTATACATTATCAAAATCAAAAACTTCTGCTCATGAAAAGATACTGTTAAGACAATGAATTGACAATCCACAGACGAAGGAGAAAATATTCACAAAACATATATCTGACAAAGGGCTTGTATGCAAAATAAAGAATTCAATTTTTAAAACTGGTCAAAGGGCAGTCACTTCACAAAAGAAGATATACAAATGACCAAAAAGCTCATGAAAAAGTATTAATCGTTATTAGTCATAGAGGAAAAGTTAATTAAAACCACAATGAGATACTTCTACATACCCATCGCAATGGCTGAAATTAAAAAGTTAGGCAGGGGCTTCCCTGGTGGCACAGTGGTTGAGAGTCCACCTGCCGATGCAGGGGACACGGGTTCATGCCCCAGTCCGGGAAGATCCCACATGCCGCGGAGCCGTTGGGCACGTGAGCCATGGCCGCTGAGCCTGTGCGTCCGGAGCCTGTGCTCCACAACGGGAGAGGCCACGACAGTGAGAGGCCTAAGTACCTAAAAAAAAAAAAAAAAAAAAAAAGTAGTTAGGCAAATACCAAATGTGAACCAGGATGTGGAGCAGTCAGAACTCTCGTACATCGCTGGTGGGAATGTAGAACTGTGTAACCACTTTGGAAAACTGCCTGGTAGTTTTTATGAAGTTATATGTACACCTATTCTTCAATTCCCCAGTATTATTATTATTATTGCATTCCTCATTATTTGTCCAGCTTAAATTAAAACAAATGTCCCCCAAAAGACATGTATAAGAATGTTTATTGCAGCTTTTTTCCTAATAGCTGACAACTGGAGACAGTCCAAGTGCCCATCAAGAAAAGAATGGATAAACCAGCTGTGGTATATTCATACAATGAAATAGTACTCAGCAAAAAAAGTAATGAACTACATATATATGCAAGAATACAGGTATATCCCATAGACATTAGGCAAAGTGAAGAAAAAAGATACACGTAATGGGTATACAGAGGTTCAATACTTGACTCTATTTATTTTTAATACATTTGAAATTTTCTGTAGAATTGTTTTTAAAATATTTAAAAGCCAGGAAATCCAATATTAGGGCAGAGACACTAAAACTCCGGGCACTGGCCTCCCTTTGAGACACTTTTTCTAGAAACTTTTTTTTTTTGGGGGGGGGTATGCAGGCCTCTCACTGTTGTGGCCTCTCCCGTTGCGGAGCACAGGCTCTGGACGCGCAGGCTCAGCCGCTCCACGGCATGTGGGATCTTCCCGGACCGGGGCACGGACCTGTGTCCCCTGCATCGGCAGGCGGACTCTCAACCACTGCGCCACCAGGGAAGCCCTAGAAACCATTTTTTTAATTTAAGTTTTTTTTTTTTTAATGTTTTTAAGGAAAACAATCTCCGAGTTGAAATGTACTTTGTGGGCTTACCATTAGCATTCCGACAACAAATACCTGAGTGCCCACCATGCCCATGTTCTCTGCTGCACAGCTCTTAGGAAAACCCTCAAGGTTGTGGGTGTCCCTGGGAATGGGGAGCTGGGAGAGTTTTCTTGGGAGAGACATTAAAGTGTTGGGAGCAGGTCACATAGGGAACGGGTTACCTGAAGACAGACTTGTCCCAGCTGTAACCTTCCTTGAAGCTGCCACCACAACCTACTCAGGGTGTGGGGTTGTTTGTTGTTTTTGTTGTTGTTCTTCTTCTTCTCCTTCTTCTTCTTCTTCTTCTTTTTCTTCTTGTTGGACCCGTAGAGACTCCTGTGCTCTTTACCAAAATCCTGTAAGGATAGAAAGGGATTTCTGTTTTGTCAAAGCAACTTTTTAACATTCTTGGGGCTTCCCCTAAGAGATTTTTCTGGGAAAAGTAAGGGATGGGGCCTCTTCTGTTGATAGGACATGAGCAGCGTATGGTTAGCAGATGGTTCTGAGCTCTTGGTTCTTTCTTGTCCATCAACCCCAGACCCCAGACCTGCTCCTGCCAGAAATGGGATGCAATCTGCAAACCCCACCCTTCCAGCTTTCCATCTAGTCTTTGCATGGTGCTAATGTGAATGGAAGTAGATAAGAGGACATAGATGGCTAATGTCCCCAAACTGTGCATCACACAATGTGACAAAATCAGCTATTGTCAAAGCCCCTTCCCTTAAGGCCCCTGGAGATAGTGAGGGAGAGAGGAAGGGAAAGAGAAAGATTGGATCAAAAAAGGAGAGAGACTTAATCCAGCAGTCTGACAGTGAGTCTTAATCCCACTCCTTCACAGTACAAAGGACTTATACACACTCAGATGTAGAAGAGCAGTGAAACTCGCCCTCCCTCCCCAGTAGAAAGGATATTTAGCTTTCCAGGGGCCTTTGCCTCTCCCTGAAACAATATGGTAAGAGCAGTCTGAGAGGAAGGAGAGGGAAGCCGAAAAGCACTTCTTCCACTGACACGTTCCTCGCAATGCCCAGGAATCCCCCCCAAAACAAGGAAGCTTCATCAGTTACCCAGAGATTTACCCTTCTCTTAACACGCTTCACCTTTTCGCATTGTATCAGCCATCATGTCTAGTATAGTTTCATTCGGTTTGAAACAATTCACTTTTTAAAGCAAGATGTCTTTGAGTTTGTCCCTTTTCTATCTCTGCTCCCCCATGACACCCCCAAACACTTTAGTTAAATTAACTTATCTTTTCTAAGAAGGTTGAGGGAATCAGAGGAAGCAAGGCTCTGGGACGAGGGTCTAGACAGCAAAGAGCAGAGAAAATTGTTTAAAACCAGATCGAAAACTGTCTCTCTGGCTTCCCCTTTCTCTGTTCTTCCCTCTGCCAAGTAAACCTTTTCCTGATTACAGTAAACACCTTCTTAACAGATCAAAATGAACGATTTTAAAGGGAGTTGCTTACTCACAAAATTCATTATGGTAATGCCTCGTCTTACTCAGCGGAGCCTGCTTCCTCCCTGCCTCACTTTGATCTGCCACTGTGGCTGTGTCTGTTCCCGCAGCTCATCTACATTTTGTTGGCGTCAGACTTTTTCAGTACATATGCCTCAGGTTGTGAACAGCCCAGTAGCATTCAAAGAGCCAGGCTAGAGACAGATTTTCCTCCCCATACCTTAAGGATATATATTTTTTGAAATGTCAGAGACAACACATGTTAGATGTTTAACTCTTCCTTCCCACCCCTGCCCCCCTGAATTCATCTCTTTACTACCTTCCACGAAATTCATCCCATGGTAGATGGCTTTTCACTGGATCTCTCATGTCTGCAATGCAGGTTTCTTGCAGAGCAGGATTTATTATTAAAGATGGAACAATTTATAGTGCGCCAGCCGCCTAAACCTCAAAGTACCTTACAGATGCATAATGAAGAGAGTCAGGCCACCTGACTCTGCACCCGACAAAGCCACCTGGACCTGTAAGAAGCCACTGTCAAAATGAGAGTTGTTTTGCCTGTGTGGTCCCCCAGGACTGCTCAGGCTGGCATCAGTATCTGGAAACAGCAGACAAGTAACTGGGTCTCTAATTTGTGATGAAATAACTTGACCTTTGGTAAGGCAGAGTGTTTTGTTCTGATTTCTGCAAATGACTTACCTGGGGGGAATCTCTCTCTTGCTCAGTGTCCTGCTCAATAAAACTGATGGAAAATAACCTGTTTTGTTTTAGCATCTGCCTGCATCCCCTGAATCACCAATGGCCCAACTCAGCCTCCTAAATGCCTTTTCTCAATCCTTACTCTCTTTGGTTTCTCTGCAGCATTTAGAACAAATGACCAGGCTCTCCTGAAATTTCTAAAAAACTCTTTCCTCTCCTGGCTTTTATCATGCTAGACTCCCAATCTCCTTGCCTCTTGGACATTCATTTATTTCATCAACACTCTCTTGTTAGGCTGTCCATTTTCTGGTCCTTCTTTCTTGTTTCCTGCAAGCTCGTTAATGGAATTTTCTCCCTTGTTAATAACAAGGATGATGATGACCAAGTAAATTCCGACATGCCTGCTATGTTTTGTAATTCCAGTGTTTCCATGCTATTGCCTCATACCTCAGAGATACCCTACGAACAAAGGTGGGGCACCTCACCGCATTTTACCATTATCACTTCTTTCACATTCTGCTTGCCTAGATTGTTGCTCTGTGAAGGCAGGGACCATATCCATCTTAGGTCCCTTTGGTGACCACCTGGCCCATGGGAAGAGCTACAGGCATAGGTGGGCATGATTAGCCTTCTTTTACAGATAACACTGTATTTTACTGATATTCCTGATGTTTGGAGAGATTTGCCCACAGTCACAAAGTGTAAGAATGTCAAATATCATCTAGGTTTCTGACTCCAAGTCCATTTATCTTTTTACTACTTTAAGTTGCAAAATACACTGAAACCTGTATTTCTCTCTGTCACACTACATAACTGACAGCCAGTCTTCATAAAATCATGGAAGGGAAACTAAAGCTTATCTACTAGTGTTTCCCAGATTTACCTGATCATCAGAATCTCTTGAGGTACCCCAGAGCAATGCTGGTTTCTGGACCTCACTCTAGTTCTACGGCATATGAATATCCAGAGGAAGGGCCTAGGAAATTGGATAGTTAAACAGCTTCTTCCTCTCTGCCATTGTAAACACATCGGTTCTCTGGGGCTGCTGGACTTGGCTTTAACTCCAAAGGGGGAAATGAAAGCTGTGGACCAAAAGGGACTCAACTCTGCCCGCAGAGATAAAGGAAGAGAGCCGAGCTCCACATTTGTAATTCTTACCAATAGGGAAATCAAGCAAACACATTCAAACCAGTGGCTCTTAAAATGTGACCTCAAGACCATCAGCATCACCTGGGAACTTGTTAGAAATGCGAATTATCAGGCCCATCCCCAGACCTATTAAATCCAAAATTGAATCAGCATTGACTCTGAAGATGAGGGGGTTGTGTTTTAACAAGTTCTCAGGGTGATTCTGATACACACTGAAATGTGCAAAGGAAGGCCATCTTAGGATACCATTCAAAACAGGTTGAGGCTAGTTCTCATTTGCAGAGGAGATAACACCTAAGTCTTTCCAGTGTTTATCAGCCATTGTCATAAGGAAACTAAATACCTTCTGTATTTCTTGAAGCTCATTTTTTTCTTTTCATTAACCCAGCACTTCACAGATTTGAGTTTTACATCTCTTGGTGAATCAGATAGTTGATGTCAATAGTTCTTCGAAGGTTTTTTTTTTTTTTTTTTTTTTTTTTTTGCGGTACGCGGGCCTCTCACTGTTGTGGCCTCTCCAGCTGCAGAGCACAGGCTCCGGATGCGCAGGCTCAGCAGCCATGGCTCACGCGCCTAGCCGCTCCGTGGCATGTGGGATCTTCCCAGACCGCGGCACGAACCCGTGTACCCTGCATCAGCAGGCGGACTCTCAACCACTGCGCCACCAGGGAAGCCCGAAGTTATTTTTAATACTTGGTTGTATTAGGGCTTTAGTGAGTACCTTCTCCACATTGTAAAATCCAATCAAGCAATTATGCAAATGCTTTAGCTGTTTGGTCACCATTTTACGCAAACATTTCTCAGCACTGAGCTTGCTATAGACAAACAGCTCAATAACTAATTGTTAAATTTTTAAACAATAATTCTTTGGTTGTGTTCACAGTATTCTGATCAGAGGTCGTCAGTGGAGGAGAACGGAAATCTTCCGTCTCTCTCCTTGCTCTGCAGTCAGTGTTACTGACTCGGGTCCCCTCGCTCTCCAGTGAGCCTTCTTCCTACATATTGCCCTACTGTGTACCTTTTGCCTGCTCTTCTCACCTGCTGCCCAGATTTTGAGACACTGCCTTTCCTGTCTTTCATTTCATTTGGGTCCAATCACTTCAACTCATTCAGATTTCTGCTTCTGTTTCCCAAAGTGCTGGTGACCCCATTTTCTCCAGTTCACTGTCACCGACAAGTGCAAAGAGTGGGGCGTCTCATCCTTCAACCTCATTCCACAGTAGAATCCTCTGGGTCATCATTTTCCATCTCCCTGATTAGAGCTGAAGTCAGGTTCAGCGGACCCAGAGAACTCATGTGGATAAAATGGCAGAGAAGGAGAAAGGGGGTACATGCCAAGTTAAATCACATGTATGGGGGGTAGTCTGTTATTAACGTGCATTAAGCACGTGGGCATGCTAAGTGCTTAATACATGTCAATAACTATAATAAGACACATCTTGAGGAAATGGCATGGTGTTTGTACCCTCCCTGCCTAGGTAACTATTTAACATGGTCAGTGGGGCATTTGGACTCAGGCCAGTTGGTACCCAGTGTGATCTTTGCTAAGAGATGACTGCAGCTGCTACAGCTCAGAAGTTCTTGTAATGCTTCCCAGTGCCCAGCAGGGAGATGCAATTGTCCAGCGAATAGATTGAAGGAAAGGACTAGGAATAGAGTTTCTCAGGCAGCATTTGAAAAGCTAATCCTTCCATTTCTAACAACAGCTACAAAAGAAAATGAAGAAAAATGCAGTGCACTGTGCGAATCGAGATGGGAAATACTCAATAATTTATAACACTTCTACACGTGTTTCCTATAAAATTTAACCAAATTGAATTCTCATTTTTATACGAGAGAATCTTCCTACCTCATAACTGCATGGCTATTAGGTATGTGCTTAGTTAGGAAGAATGGAAGAGAAAACAATTATTGATGGGTTAGAGGTTTCCCATAGAGAGCGGCATTATTGAGGCAATATATGAGATGGATAGAGTACTGCTCTTGGCATCAGGTCATCTGGGTTTGACCATAGCCTCCCAAAATGAGTAGTTTCATAATATTTGATGAGTCTGAAAACCTTTCTAAGCTTCAGTTGCTTCCTCTGTAAAATAGGAATAATGATCACTCTCCTACACATTTATAGAGCTGTTTTGAGAAAAATAAGAGATAATGCAGACACATAGAAATGGATATTCAGGTTTTGCTATAATAATGCTGCATAACAAACAATTCCACAATTTTAGTGGTTTATAACAACACTATTGCTCCTTTGGGGATTTTTAGATCAGCTGTGGCTCAGCTGAACTTGGCTGGGTTTGGGCTCAAGTCTGCTTAGGTGCCTCTCATTCTATGACCCAGGCTGAAGGTGTCACGGCCATTTAGGTTATACTCCTCACATGACCACTGGCTGTGATGCAAGAGAGCAAGTGGAACCTAACTGTGGCTGTTAAAGCCTAAACTTGACAGTGACACTCACTTCGGCCCACATTCCACTGATCAAAGAAAGTCACAATGTCAGGCCCAGTGTCAATGGGACAATGAAGTGTTCTCAGTCCGTAGAAAAGCCATGGCCTGGATGGGAGGGAAGAAAGAATTCTGAACAAATACAACCTATCACAGTGCATGGAATGGTTCTGAAAACCATGAAGTAACATCTCAATGTTAGGGTGGTAATGATGATTACTTGGTTGGTTCATAGTCAGAAATTGTTTACAAATGATGGATTTGAAGCTTTGTAGGGAAAAAAACACTCAAGCACTTACTTCCTCCTATAAATGTTAACAGTTCTTGATCATAATCTCAAAGGATGCATCTCCAGCTAACTAAGCATGCATTTAATAGCTAAACAGATACAGGTTGGGAGATACTAAGACAGGGTCTTATCAGGGAGCACAGCTTCTTGATTCTTCTGTCACTCCCAGGAGGGGTGTTGGAGTTGGGAGGCTCTGCCAGTTCCGAAGGAGTAAGTGTCAGGACACAGGCAGCTCAGAGGGAGGGCTCACCAAGCCTCTTCTACTGCAAGCAGCATCACATGAAAAGCCAGCACGGGTTCCTCATATAGTTTCACAAGCCATGTCCCCTGGCTGTTCTGTTTCTACAGCAGATAATGTAATAACCAGTCATCCTGCTTATGCAGTTACACTCACTGATACTACATGACCAGATTGAGGGCACATGTGATCAGACACCTCTTGTGTTACCAGGCCCAGGACGGGTAGAGAACAAAGGGTTGGCCAGGGCTCATACCCGCTTCACAAATGCTCCTTAAACTTGCAAGGGCTTGCAAACTGGAAGAAGTGACGGTATTAAGGACCAAAATTGTATGTCTACTTGGCAAATCAAGGGAGTGGCTGGAAGTAAAAAGGAGCCATTTTGATAGTGACATAGTTTAGTAAACACACAGGGATGAAAACAGCAATGAAAATTTCATAGACAAGGGTGGGCCAACAATATACAAATGTGATTCGGAAAGATAGGGAGTCCCCATGGCGAAGCAAATGCTTATTGTGAGTTTTCCAAATGACCATGATCCCAGCCCACCAGAGCAGCATACACATCCCAGCCCAGACTGACAATAGTAAGCACAGAGAGAATTCACTTTTATGTAGGGGGACAGAGTACAGAATAAAAAAGAAATTTAAATAGAGCATTCTGCAGTATAGACATCATTTATTCAAAATACATTTTGTCTAGCATTTATTATGTTTTTGCACTGTGCTTGGTGCTGAAGATACAAGCATGAAGGACAAGGTCGCTACTCACAGGAATGTATAGTCCAGTCTGTGTGTGTGATCCCTGTGTTCTGCATGTACACGAAACGTCAGAGATGGACGTGAAAACAATAATTGCGAAACAGTGGTAAGTGCTTGAATCAAGTTTACCAAAGCCATATCTGTTTTCTCTCTGTCATCATTAGCCAAGAGAACACTGGAACATTGTGGGAAGAAAGCCAGTTAGAGCCAACCCAGAGATTCAGATATTCTTCAGATTAGATCAAGAGTTAGACCAGACTGGATTACTCTGGTTAGTGGACCTAGAAGTCCAAACAAGATTAAAGTGAGCTAACTGGCTGGAAGAATCCAGGGGAGAATGATTGTCAATACAGGAGTCTCTCTGACTTTGGGGCAGGAGGCACGGTCTGTCCTTGCGGAGGATGTGGAGATGAGTATGACATGCTCCTGCCCTCAAGATGCATATGGTCCAGGAGGGTTTTTATATGTACCTCATCTCCCTAACAATCTGTAATGAGATTTGAGAGGCTGAGCTGTGTTTCGTTCCTTTTTGTACTACCCCCAGCCTCTAGCAGAGTACCTAGTCTAGAGAGAAACAATGAACATGAGAGATATAGGAATAAAAGGAATTGGGGGTGAAAAGAATATAGATGGATCTGAAAAGTCTGAAATTTACCTACAATCCTGGGCCATGGATGGTTTCCAGAAATATATGCCCCCTGGCTTTTGTTTCTTATTCTTCCCTTTAGTGTCTCTATTACCTGCTGAAACCATGACTTGGCTACCATACTCTCTATAGGGCCAGAAATGGAGAAGAGTCATTGAAATGGTATCATGTTATTATTGACTTAATCCGCTGTTCTCGTTGTCATTTCTGTTGATCACTCTGGGCTTAGGACCAAGGGGGAGGAAAGGAGAGGAAAGAGGAAAAGTATGCCAGGGTAAAGGAGAAATGATCTGGCAGGATTTGACTCTGCTCAAGAGAAGAAAGTAAAAAATTGTGTCATGGAGAAAAGCATGAAGCTTAGATTTAAACAGAGCTGGACTTGACTCCGGACTCAACATCTTACCCATTGAGCGATCTTTGCCAAGATAAGCTATCTGAACCTTCATTTTCTTGTCTGTGAAATGAATAGAATATTATCTGTTCTGTAGAATTTAATGAGATGTGTATGGAAGTATTTAGCTATGCGTCTGGTGGGTAGTGAAAGATCGACTAATCAGACCCTTCTCCTTCCACCATAATAGGGCTGTTCTTCAAGTCTTGAATTTAAAAAAAAGAGAGAGAAATAAAGCTGATCAAATATAATGTGTTTCATAAGAAACCTTGCTCTCAGAAAAATTCAATTAGTTACCATGGACTATTTCTGCCCAAACCTACAAAGCCACAAGGCAAAAATATCAGCAGGAGAGGGATACATGTGTGTATCTATAAACCATTAAGAGGATTACATGAGTTAATGCACGAAAATGGTTTGAATACTGCCTAGTACAGAGTAAGAGCTCAATTAACATTGTTGCTGTTGTTGTTATTATTATTATTGTCATTTGTAACATTATCCTTATTATTGGCTAAATTGGCCACACGCATTTCTTCCAAATAGATGACCAGGCTCATTAGAGATGATGGATCCCAAGCTTTATAATTCAAAGGCTCAGAAGGAGTGAGGGTGTCTAGTAGGGAGAAAGAGAAAAATGCATGGTTTGGCTCTGAACACCAATGTTTCTGGTAGTAGGACACTGATCCTCTTTATGGCTACCGGGAAAACTGAACTAATGTGACAAACATTTGTGGACCATTTCCAGAGGGCCTGCCCTTGCCTTGGACAGAGGCACTCTGGCCAGTTTCCAGGAGGATTGACAGAAAATCCCAGTGAGTGGTTCAGGTCTGGGATTTAACCCTCCAACATCTCTAGGAAGGAGGTCCCCCCCTTTTTAATATAGGGGCAGGAGAGCTGTAGAAATAAGGCACAGAAGAACATTAGAAAGCATTATAATGATCAGTGTTTTAAAACACCATAGTTGCCATTTTACTTGTTTGACTATGACTCTTTCACTATTAGATGTGGAACCCCTGTTTCTCCATGTACATGAAATGTGGGAGAAGGTTATTACAAGACTCATTTCCTCACAACTGGAGATGGAAGAGTGTAGATTTCCCATCTCTTTGTTGATGCTAGAATCAGCCTCAGAGCTACGCCTCTGGGTAATACTACATAGGCCCAGCAGCTTTTCTCTCTACCTATTTGACAATAATGGCACATGAACTCAGACATGATTTCAAAGGAATTTTAGCTGTAAGGAAAAAGGAAAGGAAGTAGGCTGACAGATTACGTTTTGTGTGACCAGTTCTCCACAGATGCAGCAAAAATAAACAGGATTCAGCTACCGTAGCTCAGATTCCCTCATATCCTAGGAAAGCAGTAAGGAATGAAGAGAATGGATCTTGCCCATCTACCCTCCCCGTCTTAGCTCTACTTCCTCTCCAGCAGAGGTGTGTCTGTAGCTAGAACTCTTTACCTGGCCTCCTAAGTCTCCTTAAGGTAAGAACTTGAAATCAGAGCTTCCTCTGCAGGCTTCATGTGGGAGCAAAGGACTCTCAGACAAAGACACAAACCCAAAAGCCTCTCTCAAAATACCTTCTCGTGTAAGACCTCACAGCAGCTTAATTAAGTGTAGGGAAAACTCAGGTTGGACATCAAAAGAGGTTGATGATTTGAGTTGATAGAAAGGAGTTCTCAAAGCTCTAAGGAAGTCACCCCATCTTTGGAGAGCATAATTCTGAGCCCCCATATCGTCCATGGACGGCAGCTGTCCCAGCCCTTAGTAGAGACGTGCTTTTTGTTGTGGCATTAACAGTGCCTTGGCCAAGGCCATATGGCCAGGCAGGAGCCATGTCCTTGGGGAATTGGTGCCTGAAGGGATTGCTGGATGTGATACCATTTCCACTGAAACAAATTTTCCAATCGCTTCTTCAGCTATTTGTTCTCTGTCTGCAACTTCACAGGTGGCCTTGGCTCCTAAAAGCCGATCATCAAAAGATCATGATCAAAGAGAACCCTTTGCACAGAGTACAGACCACCCGCCTAGAATACGCTTCCATCGGCATCCTCCCCCTTCTGTTTTCTAGGTCCAGAGTTTCACATGATTTTCTATTCTTTTCCCTGATGCAAGCTCCAGGTATCAGTCTGTGTTGTTAGATTTAAGTATCCAGGTCAACAGCATACAACGCCTGCCCACCTCACAGCTGGGAGGGCTGTAGTGGACACTCTTCTACACTTGATGTTTTCATTTCAGCTCACGCCTTCCTCCCTCTAGTGGTAGCGGCAATAAGGATCATTAGGGTAAGGCAGCTGCAAACATGAAGCAGGGTTTATCATGAAACCAAAGACTAAGTCTTCCCACTCACCAGACCTAGCATGGACTCAGCTACCTCTGGGCCTCTATGTGCCTGCAAAGTATGATTCCTGATTTAAAGCAGTCGTTCCCCAGTGGCAAGGGCCAGGGGTGTTGCTAAGATCAGATGTGCCCTGGTGTTAATGCTTTGAATTTACAAAAGGTTGCTTGTGAAATGCCCCGAAGCTTTATTTCTCTTTCCTGGATGCATGAAATCCCGGATGGTCTAAGGATGGGGCTGGTATTAATAGAATGAAACCTCAATTTCAGAGCATGCTTTGCAATATCCTCTTTGATAGAGAAACTATGTTAGCAGAAGTAGAAGTCATAGAGAGACACATGGAGCCATTTAGGATGTCAGAAAGAGGGAGCTTTAAAAATAAATGAGCTAAGCTAGCAACAAATGAGCTGGAAATGTAAAACATGCATCTGAATCTCTTGGGTCAAAGGTAGGGAAGGGAAGGGGGATTGATTCAAGTTGGGAGTGGGGAGAGCTCAGCATGGAAAGAAAAGGAGACGGGAAACGGCTGGAGAGCTTGGAAAGCACAGACCTCGCCAAAGGGGAGGAAACACTTGAGAACACAGAGAAAGGCCGGAGCCAGGTTGTGCCAGCGGGCATCAAACCGACGTCTGTGCAAGCGCCCACATGTGGAAAGAGGCTTCCAGCAGCCACAACTTACCCAAACACTGGCCCATCTTCCCCAGGGAAGCGGGAAGAGCTGAGAAAATCTATTCTGTGCCCCTTGCAAAAAACCCCTTAAGGGTCAGCTTTGCTGACAGGGGCTCTCTCTTCCTCTGCTGTTCTCATTCCTATTATAGAAGGTTTAAATGACAAACACACATGCGCACACACACAGATAATACCCATCTCCCCATTCAAAAAAAATAATTTGGGGCAGGGGAAAGTGCTGTTTACTGGGATGCATAATAGTAATAGGCTTTTGCTAAGAGATGGCTGTCTTGGGTAGTCTTCGTTTTTCTTTTCTATCTTATAAAAAAAAAGCATGTGATTTAATTTTTTAATTTTGAAATATTTTTGACTGTAGTAAAGCAATTGTACTTTTGGTTTACTATTTCTGTATCTGAATGTATTTACTTTTTGTAGTAAATACATCAGTCGCGATAGATCCCATTCTTTAAAGGTTTTCTACCACACTGGGAAATCTGGGGGGAGGGTCTGATTCACCCCAATACCCTCCCTAAGCTTTTCCTCCCCCTCCTGCTTGCTGAGATCTGAGCTTTCTTTCTGGAGCTTTTGTGCCGCAATTGTAGAGGAAGACAGGCCTGGTTAAGTGACGCAGTGACTGAAGGTCATTCACCCTAGTTAGTCTATCAGTCAGCAGGGTTAAGTGATGGAGAGAAAATTCTTTTCAGCTGTGGGAAGCTTGTTTGGAGCGTAAGGG